>NC_044031.1:372193757-373393757 GCF_901765095.1 Microcaecilia unicolor | reverse complement strand
CATTTGTCCCAGCAACCTGATAAGAATCGCCCCCCAACAATTTATAAAAGACCTCACGAAACACTTGAATTACATGCTACAAAATAGTCTTTTCCCAAAGGATAAAGGAAATATTTTACTGACTCCACTACCTAAAGACACGACGAAAAGCACAAATGACCTAACCAACTACCGCACAGTAGCATCTATCCCGTTAATAACCAAACTCATGGAAGGTGCAGTGACGAAACAACTCACAAACTACCTAAATAAATACTCAATCTTACACGAATCTCAATCAGGATTTCGAGCGAACTACAGCACTGAAACAGTACTAGTTACCCTAATGAACAAATTTAAACAAACAATTGCAACTGGCAATAACATACTTCTTCTACAATTTGATATGTCCAGTGCCTTCGACATGGTCAACCACGGAATACTACTACATATCCTGGAATACTTTGGAGTTGGAGGTAATGTTCTTAACTGGTTTAGAGGATTCCTGACAACCAGATCATACCAAGTAACAACTAATATGGCAACATCAGACCCATGGATACCTGAATATGGAGTCCCCCAAGGATCCCCTCTCTCACCAACCCTCTTTAACCTAATGATGATACCACTAGCCAAGCTATTAGACAATCAAAACCTTAACCCATACATATATGCAGATGATGTCACGATCTACATCCCATTCAAACAAGACCTAAAGGAAATCACCAACGAAATTAACCAAAGCTTCCAAATCATGCACTCTGGGCAGATGCATTCCAGCTAAAACTCAATGCGGAAAAAACACAATGTCTTATACTCACATCACAACACAATACAAAGAAATTCACCACCTTAACCACCCCTAACTTCTCCCTCCCCATTTCAAACAATCTGAAAATTCTAGGAGTTACCATCGATCGAAATCTCACACTTGAAAACCACATGAAGAACACAACGAAGAAGATGTTCCACTCCATGTGGAAACTCAAAAGAGTAAAACCTTTTTTCCCAAGGGCCATCTTTCGAATCCTAATACAATCCCCAGTACTAAGCCACCTGGACTACTGCAACTCACTCTACGCTGGCTGTAAAGAACAAACCGTCAAGAAACTCCAGACAGCCCAAAATACTGCAGCCAGACTCATATTCGGTAAAACAAAATATGAAAGTGCAAAACCCTTAAGAAAGAACCTACACTGGCTCCCACTGAAAGAACGCACCACGTTCAAGATATGCACGATTGTTCATAAAATCATTCATGGAGACGCCCCGACCTACATGCTAGATCTTGTGGAACCTTTCTCAACCTACACTTCCCCAGTTGCAAAAGGGTCAAATACAAGTTAACACATACGTCCAGCTTCTCCTACATAAGCACGAAGATGTGGAATGTACTACCAATCCACTTGAAAACAATCAATGAACTAAATAGCTTCCGCAAAGCCTTGAAAACCTCTCTCTTTAACAAAGCCTACCACGAAAATCCTTAATGAATAGAACACAACCCTTACGCTCCTTTATTCAGAATGTCTCACTGTATAACTGCATAACCTGACCCTCCTGTCTTGATTAACCCTTTGTAACACCAATTGTATTTCTTCTCTGTTACGGTAATGCCATAACAGATTTCTGTAAGCCACATTGAGACTGCAAATAGGTGGGAAAATGTGGGATACAAGTGCAATAAATAAATAAATAAAATAAAATAAATACTATACCATTCCCTTGGATTTTTGCTGCCCAAGTACATGACCCTGCTTTTTTGAGAATTAAATCTTAGTTGTCAACTTCTGGAACATTGTTCAAGCTTTGCTAGATCTCTCCTCATGCTATCTACATCCTCTGGGGTGTCTATCCTATTACAATGTCTGGTATCATCCGCAAAGAGACAAACCTTGGGCCAGTTTTGATGCCATAACCAAAACCAAAACCGAAATTCAGTCTACATCTAATGGAGAGCTTGAATGTTTGCTCACTCATGAAAATTTAGAGGGCCAAAGAAAGGATAATGCTAGCCAACGAGTAGAGAATGGCAGTAAAGCTGAAGTTGGCTTCCCAGAAAGCTGGGGTAATTTGCATGAAATGCTCCCTTGAACCCAGTAGCCGCCATTATTTCTAACACTTTCGTTTAAGACACACTGGGTTTCAATCCTCTTGGTGGCAGAGCTGGATGGATTTGCCTTCTTTCCATTACTGCAATGGAATCTATGTAGGATGCAAAGAACAAACCTTAAAGAAACTTCAGACCGCTCAAAACATGGCAGCTAGGCTTATATTTGGAAAAACGCGATTTGAAAGTGCTAAACCCCTCCGTGAAAAATTACACTGGCTCCCAATCAAAGAACGCATTGCCTTCAAAATCTGCACCCTGGTTCACAAAATCATCTAAGGTGAAGCCCCTGGATACATGACAGACTTAATCGACTTACCAACCAGAAACACATCTGAATTAACAAGAACATATGTAAATCTACACTACCCAAGCTGTAAAGGACTTAAATACAAATCTGTCTACGCATCCAGCTTTTCTTACATAAGCACACAACTGTAGAACGCGCTACCAAAAGCCTTGAAAACGATGTACGACCACCTAAACTTCCAGAAAATACTAAAAACCACCCTTTTTAAAAAGGCATACCCTACTGATCCAACTTAAATGCCTGATCTCAGCTACACAAGAAAACTAAAGCACATAAGGAACATAACACAACTCTTCCGCTCTACGATTCCTAATGTGGCTCTGGCACATGAACTTTATCTTACCACAATGTAGCATGATATGAGTTTAATTGTCAGAGTTATTGATTTTGCTGGATCAGATACAAATAAAAAAATATATATATACAGCTCCAAAGACTTCACTTCCCCCTGGAAACTACTGACAACAAAAACTAGCTGGGTGATTACCTAAGTCCATCAACACATCTCCAAAGATCACAGAGACTGGAGTTAACAAAAGACAGTGAAACTCCACCTATTCTCAGACAATGACTCAGACTGAAAAGCCCATCTAGCAATCTAATCTGACCAAAAAAGCCCACCTACCCTCTGTCTGAGTCTTTCTCTTGTAATCCTGTCAGATGCCTTATGGATGTGTATCTGCCACAGATGGTCAGACAAAGCCTCAAAGATGACCAGTTACTACAAAAGGGGCTTGAATTATCTAGATGCTGGCTTCTGCCCTCTGGACACTTGGCTCATCGATTCCTGACCAGTCTCTCTCTCTCTTCTTGGGGATCTGCCTCCTCCCGGATTTCAAACACACTCTGACAAGACTTTCTCCAAGCTCCAGGCTCCAACAACTCTGCAAGAAAGACTTCTATTTCAGCAAGGACCTGCTTCATCACTCCAACCAGCTACCAGCAGACTCTATCAAAGTGAGTTACCATATCCAGCATAATTTACAATCCAGACTTGATATCTTGAAAAGCACATTTCCACTTGTGAAAGATTCTTAAAAACTGCCTCTCTCTTGTAACATTATTACATTACCTGTATTGTAAATAAACCTTTTAAAGTTAAATATATGGTCTTTATGTTCTGAGCATGTCTTTAAACCTTGCAGTGCAGGTTAATGTAATTCAACAAATATAATATTTAATTCCCCCTTTTTCTTACATATTCTTATGCCTATCATATTACCTTATAGGTAATTGGTGGAGAATAGAAATATATTATTTTTACAACAACATCAAATTGTATTTGTTCACACCGGAGTCTGCAAACGCCTCTCCGTACTATGTAAGCCACATTGAGCCTACAAATAGGTGGGAAAATGTGGGATACAAATGTAACAAATAAATAAAATTATGCTGATTTTATTGTACAGTGGCCTTATATTCCTTACAGTGGCTTCCCATCACTGCAGACTTTAGGGCCCCTTTATTAAAGTGTGTTAAGCAGTTAACATGCAAATTAGTGTGCACTGTTTCCACAGGGAGCTAATTCACACATTAAATACATGTTGTGTTAAGGGGCAGATTGTGGGGAGAGAATGAATGCAAAGTGCAGTCAATACAGAGAACTTACCGCACACTGTCCCTTGTCCAGTTACTGCAAGTGTACTCACTTAATCCTCAAGAGGAGACATTAACCCCTCCTAATTATATAAACATCCCCAAAATTTGCATGAGCAAATTTGTACGAGCATGCGATTTAGTGGAATAACAAGCCAATTAGTGAGAATTGTCTTTTTAATAATTGGCACTAATTAGATTTAATTGGCATTTATGTGTGTAAATTAATTTTACATGCAAACCAAAAAAGGGGGACGCAGAAATAGGAGGATCATGGGCATTTCGGGGTGTGGTTTTTAGTTACATGTGAAATTGCAGCTATGCACATAAATTTAGGCGTGTGCATTTGCACGTTTTTGTTGGTGCAAATGGCAGCACGTATATTTACAAGTGACTACTGCGCATAAATGCAATTCTATAAACCGCGCCCAACTTTTAAGTATGGCTTACAGAAAAGTGCTTTTTCGGAAGTGATTTTCTAGACGCTATATATAGAATCTAGCCCTAAGTGCATCTGACCTAATTGCAAACAGTCTTCATGTGTTGTAAAGAAATATTCAGTATGCTGTATTTGTTCTATCTTTCATTTTGAGCTCATAAGACACTTTTATAAATATGAATAATAAATAAAAAGTACATTTTATACTTACCTGTTATAGATGGGTGAATCTGTTCAGATGTCTCGGATTCAGGATGATCCGTGAAGGGAAGATCTTCCTCTTGTTTAACACTCAGTGAAAACACAGAAGTTACAACTGGAAAGCCTGTGATGAGAAAATAAACATGTCTAGGAGCGTTCAGTAAGCCCTGAAAATCTTATATTAAAAAACAGATTTTAAGATTCCACGTCTTTGATGCTGATGACCCATCTCCTGTGATCTGAAAATGCAATGTCCTTTAACTGCAAAACATTCAATTACTCGTGCTGGAGTCGTTCATGTTTTCATTTCCTCTAGCTCAGTGTTGTGCAAAATATTTATTGGGGGTTCAAAGATCTATTTTTGTACAGCATACACTGGCTTCTTTATTTGAATTAATGTTGCCTTCATATATATTTTATGTGCTATTTCGAGATTGACCCCTGACACCAGCACGCTGCCACTGAAACATGGCCTGTGTCAGATCCTCGAATAAAGCACATTTCTTTGGTCTTATCTTGAAAGTCCTTTGTGCTGTTTCTTTCATTCTTTGTACTTTGATGCTCTCTATTGTATGCTCCGGCCAATATGAACCATTTTGTGACTTTATATAGTTCTTGAAGAGATTTGCTTTCTTTAGATGACATTCAGTTTCAACTTCCATCATTAATGACATGTTTTTATGCGATACAAGGAAGAGGATGATTCCATGACAGGGTCCAGTTAGACTGAAATTGTCACTGACTAAATTACAACGTCAACCTTTTTATAAGATCTTTAGAAATACCTTGAAAATATGGCTGTATGGTCAGACCATATGAACTATTTATGAAGTATAAGGTCAAATTTTATGAGGTTTGGAATTAGTTGCCAATTGAATTTATTATTTTATTTGTAATATTATGATGACTGAGTTTGTATTACTGTACAATGTTGTAATCTGTGTTTAAGGTTTAGGCAGAATAGAAGTACTGAATTTAAAGGGGGGTATCTGAACCGGTCTCTCTCCTCCTGTCTGGCTTATGCATATTCCAGGCCTTGAGGGGGTGTAAACACAGCCTCTCTCTACTCTACTCTTGGTGTACCTGTTTTTCTAAATCCCTTATGTACAGAGCTATGTGACTAATGCTAATGATATAATGAGAATCACATGAAGCTGAAAAGATTGGGGACAGCTGTTTTGCAGTGGGTGTGAGTGTGGGCCCAGCCCCTACCCCAAGAAGCTTGGCAAATGATTTGATTGGAACCTCATCTTGCTCACGTTTCTGCTGCAATGACAATTTTTCGAGAATTACTAGATATGTCCCATTGAGTATTGTTAGACAATCTTTTCCTGCACTGTGATGTGCCAATGATCTATGAGTGTGACACATCAACTCCTTAATGATCTAAATATCCTGGAATCTGGCTAGAACATTTTGTGGCCCACTGCATGTTGCTATACTTTATCTCTTAGACTTATGGGGACAGTATGGCCATGTTCTGAGGATTTACTCCAAGCCCTCTGGTATCACATCTGTATATGTATCATACATTCACATACTCCATGGTTTACAGCAGTGTTTTCCCAACCTGGTGCTGGAGGAACCCCAGCAGAGCAAGTTGTCAGGATATCTACCAAGAATAATATTCAAAGAGACTGAAATGCAGTACAGGAAAGATGTGCAAACGTCATAGGAATATTCATAGTGGTTATTCTGCAACCTGACTGGCTGGCATGCAGCTCATGGCGGGTTTCCTGACCCTGTGCTGTGATTAGTGGTAGAGTGGCAGGGCCCTGGGCCCCTAGGCAAGGAGGATCATGCCCCCCCATCCAAGCTCCCACATCAATCCCTCCTTCCCTCCCAATCCAAACATTTTCCTGCTCTCAAGCCTTTTCCTTCTCCTTCCCAACACACACACACACACTCACCATCTCTCCCTAACATTGTCTCCCTCCCACAGATGCATCATTTCCATCTTTCCCTCCCCCTGGAGACACCATCTCTCTCTCTCACTCCCTTCCCCAGGTCAAACAACTCTCCCTCCACCAAATTCCCACATTGTCCAGGCCTTGCACTCCAGCCAAATGACACCCCCTCCCCATCTGTACCGTGGACGTGCCATGCCTGATCCTCCCAACCTTTCCAGCAGGATTCACACATGGAGATGGTGGGGTTACTAATAGACAATCACTACCGACCCCCCATGCAACACTAAGCACTAGAGTCTGAACAATGATTGTATGCTCTGTGCGTTCCCACAGACACTCTGATAATGTCAACATGGATCCACACTGCATGTCCCAGTGATGAAGTGGTGCTGTATAGAGACGAAACAAAGCATGATCATGTACAGAGAACAATGTGGGAACGCTTTAAGAGAGAGAAATGTGTAGGGGACATACTGGCACAAAATGCATGCCGTGTACATGCAAAGGTTACGTCCCGTAGACTTAGACATAGACGAGGTAGTGACAGAGTGTGTGGAAATCTCCTGCAGCTGGCAACCTACACAGTTCCTGTCTTCACTATATACACAGTTCCTGTCTTCCCTACACCTGGCCTAGTTTACATGAAGTACCTGTGTGACCTAAGAGAATGAGGATGGAGGGCGTATTAAAAAGGTAATGTGCAGAAGTCACTTGACGCTATGACCAGGAGCAGCAGCTAAAAATCTCTGCTCCTGCCACCTCCCCATAAAACCCGTCATTTGTGAATTATATTCTATGGAATTTCAACTTTAGAGAGGGACTTGGACGATCAGAAGGCAGATTTTATTCTCTGGAACCAGTGAGGAGTACAGTATGGCAACAAAAAGTCTCCGCAAGGAGAGACAACCAAAAGCTGAGTGCAGACAAAATGGCGGCACCGGCCAGTCCATCGAGCTCAACTGTCGGCTCCGCGTGGGTGGCGGAGGTAACCACTGAAGTGATTGGGCAGCTGGAAAGCATACTGGATAATCGATTAAGCCCGATAGATACGAAATTAGAACAGTTTCAGGGGAACTTAGAGCGTATTGCAGCTGATTTGGCGGCGTATCGCCATCGTACTGGAGAATTGGAGAACAGAATGACAAAAGCAGAGGACCTGCAAGTGAGAATGCATAAAACAAGTGCAGCTTATGAAGAGAAACTGGAGAATCTAGGTAACAGACCACGTAGGAACAACCTGAGCTTCGTAAGCCTGCCGGAGTCGGTGGAGGAGAGGGATCTCCGGGGGTTCCTGGAGTGGTGGTTGTCACAGCAGCTCTCGTTGCCAGCCCACAGGGGCTCGTTGATGGTGGAGAGAGCCCACAGGATTGGCTTTCGTCAAAAGGGATTGAACAGACCTAGAGTGGTGATTTGCCGACTTCTCAACTTTGCTCACAAAACGGCTATACTACAAGCGCTGCGAGGCGGTGGAGGTTTGAAACATGAAGATCAAAAAGTTCTGTGCTTCCAGGATTACTCAGCCGCAGTTGCGGCACAACACCGGGCATTTTCACCCACATGTTCCCAGCTCTACAACAGGAAGGTTAAGTTTGCCTTGTTATATCCAGCTAAACTACGCGTGATTCACCAAGGACAAACAACCCTTTTTTACCTACCTTGGAACAGGAAACTCTGGGCCCAGAAAGCTGACTTTGACTGTTGGGGCATGTGGATAATACACAATATACTATAGACCTTGGCCCTGCTAGCATGCTGAGATTCTTCGCTGGCTGAGGCTTTCTGCCTAAAGAGATCATGTCTTACTGGGCAATGCTACACGCAGCTCAAGAGAACAAAGTCATAGTTGGCTTCTGGAGACCTTTTCAAAGAGTGCTCTTTGTGGTGCAACTGCTTCATCGAGTTCCAGAGATCTAGCGTGGAGCCACTTGATAGTAATTATATCAGACTGTATACATCAGTTATATAATGTTTTGGAGTTTGGAGACTGAGTTGTGGGTGCGAATGGGTTCAGGGTTCATTTTTTTTTTTCACTCTCCCTGTAGCATAAGGGGGAGATTGGGCCAATAGGGCCGGTCGTTGCTGGGATGCTGCATGCTGGTATTGGGAATGTGTTGCTATGCCTTTGCTATGCCTTTACGTACGTGCGTTGCATGCTGTGTCACTGTAGCGCAGGTAACTCAGATAAATGGAACCCGAGGGGAGTGCATGGCATACGCAAGATAAGGGTTTTTTTGTTTTGTATGAGTGTGAAGGGGTGTTGGGGGTTAAAGGGTAAATAGATGTTGGGATGCTGACAAGGTATCAATAGAATATTTTGAAGTAAGTCTATGTATAATGGGGGAAAATGTGGGATACAAATGCAACAAATAAATAAATAATCTACGCATGGAGCTAGGGGTGGGGAGTGCATGGTTTGTTTGTTTTTAGTATGTGGTGTAGGATGAATGATTGTGGGTTGGCACCATTGTGGATTGGAGGGTTTGGTGGGGAAGGAGGCGTCGAATAGTGACTAGTTCCATGGGGAATTTTACATTGGGGGAGTTGGGAGCTGGGGGAGAGAGGGTTTCAGGGGAAGAAGGGAGGGTAGGGACAGCATGAAGGGGAAAATACAAATTGGAGAGTGCTGTCATACTTGCTTCCTAAAGGTAGATGCTCAGGTCAATCCTGTCCAAAGTAATAAGGCTGATGTGAAGGAAATCGAGGGGGACCATAGGCTGGGGCGGTCTCCCTTTACCTTTTTTATTTGGGTGTTGATGATTTTGCTCTTACATCTTTGGTTATGGTGAAGGTGGTTACTTGGAATGTGGGAGGTATTTCCTCCCCCATAAAGCGTTCAAAAATCCTGCAACACCTTCAGTGGATTAAGGCAGATATAGCCTTTTTGCAAGAGACACATCTACTTGAATGAGAACAAGATAAATTGGCCCAGTGGTAGGTTGGTGACTGTATAGGATCCCCAGCAGTGGGAAAGAAAGGGGGCGCAGTTATCCTGTTTAGGGAAGGTTTAGCCAATCAAATACAAAATATCAATATATATAAATGGCGAGTGTCGTACTCACTCGCAAATGCACAGCAGAGATCCTCTCTGCCCCGCCCCCGCGTCAATACGTGATGACGGGGGCGGAACAGAGAGGGTCTCTACTGCGCATTTGCGAGGGACACCGCCATCGCTAACGCTCCCCCACCCGGAGTCGCTGCCGCCACCCACCTTCCACCCAGTCGAGCCCTCGCTCCGCTATTGAAACAGCGAGGGCACACAGCTCTGCTGAGCTGCCGTCGGCCTTCCTTCTCCTTCTCTGCCTGTGTCCCGCCCTCGACGACGTTACGTCACACGAGGGCGGGACACAGGCAGAGAAGAAGGAAGGCCACGAGAGCTGTGTGCTGCGTGCTCCCGCTGTTGCAATAGCGAAGCGAGGGCCCGACCGGGTGGAAGGTGGGTGGCGACGGCTCTGGGGGGGGGGGGCGAACTCGGAGGGGGAGCGGCAGCGGCGAACTTGGCGGCGGGGGGAGCCTTTCAACCCCCCCCCCTTCCTATACTAGCCCGTTTTTACGGGCTCAACGGCTAGTTAAAAAAGATCCTGAGGAGGAGGAAGTGACGTCACGTACCCTGATGGCTGCTTGAGCTAGAAGCTCTGTCGCTTCCCCACCATTAATCAGTGATTTCAGCTTGCATCTGCTTTCCAATTGAGGCTTTTTTCCTTTACCGTCATTGCTACTGTATTGCTACACAGAAGGGGCCGTCTGGCGAGTGAGAATGTCGCAGTAAGAAAGGAGAGTTTGTGGCACTGTCAAGTCATCCGGCAAGGCCCCGCGCCACCACGTTTCTCCAGCGCGGGCTTCGCGATCCGATTCTGACTCAGCGCGTTCGGCAGGGGAGGAGAGTGCTGCTACGTCTGAGCGGGGGCTCCCCAAAGCGCTGACTAAGTGCCTTAAAGACATTCGTGATGAGATTAAGCTATCTCGGAATGAGATACTGGAGCGCATTGAGGGGCTGAGCATGGACCTTAAGGAGCTGGGGGGACGTGTCGAGGAGCTGGAGGTTAGAATTGATGGGCATGACGATCTCCTTCAAGGGGCCAAGTCCCGGTTGGCTAAGCTATCTGCAGACTATGACGAATTACAGTACAAAATGGACGACCTTGAAAATCGTGGTCGGCGGAGTAATTGGCGTCTGCGGGATGTCCCTGAAGCGGGCGATAAAGAAGATGTTCCCACCATTGTGAAGGTGATCTGCGGGGCCTTGTTGGGCTCGGAGGAGGTGGTTATTGAGTGTGCTCATCGGGCTCTTGGTAAGGGCATAGATAATAAACCAAGAGATATCATAGCATGCTTTGCCTCCTTCTCGACTAAAGAGAAAGTTTTGCAGCAGGCTCGCCAGGTGAAATCTGTGGACTATAATGGGGCACAGATTACAGTGTTCCAGGACTTGTCCCAGTATACATTAACTAGGAGACAGTTAATGAAACCAGCTTTGGATGTTTTGCTGCAGAATAAGATCTCCTATCGCTGGGTGTTTCCGTTTGCTTTGTGCTTCACATCTGGGGGCAAATGGTATAGGATCCGCTCCTTAGCAGAGGTGTGGAAGATTCTACTTGGTGCAGGACTGACTACGGCGGAAGCCCCACCAGCTGATAAATCTGCCACAGCGAGAGTCAAGCTTCAGCAATGGAAGCGTGTGGAGAGCAAAGCGAAGAAAGCTATAGTGGACACCTGAGCTGTACATGGGTCTGGGCATTGGCCCTGGTTCACAAAGTACTCTGTTTGTTCATCATGAACTCAAGTTTAGTATTATGCTTATGTCATATGCTAGTTAGAGGATCAATATGAGCTGGTTGCTTGTATATGGGCTAAGTGAGGTCTGGGGATTAAATAGGTTGAATGCTGGAGGTAGGGGTTTATATGTAGAAGGTGGGGGGGGGGGGACTGGGGGGTAGTTCAGGGGCTGTTGGGTGGGTGTTCTTCTAATGAGCCCAGGTGGGAATGGGGAGGTCTTCTATGCTGGGGGGGGTCCTGGCGCCTGGTGGTATTCAGGGGGGAAGAGGGAGGATAGAGGGGGGGAGGGATGGGTGTGTGTGTGTGGGGGGGGGGGGGGTTCTCCTCTTCTTGTCTCCTCTTGCCCTTCATCTCGTGTGGCTTGCTTGGGTCCAGGAAGCACACAGTTTATTGGCCTGAAGTATGATGTTTAAATGAGTGTAGATTTAAAGTTGTTGACATACAATGTTAAAGGCCTAAACTCTCCTCAAAAGCGTCAAAAGTTGTTCAAAGAACTGCAGTACCATAAACCTCATGTTATATTTTTACAGGAGATGCATTTAAAGAAGGCTCATGAAAAGTATTTATTTCATCATCATTATCCATATGTCTACTGTGCCTCTGCGGCTGAAGCACCGAGGAAACGGGGGGTTGCAATTTTGTTTCATAATTCTTGGCGAGTACAAGTGCTGAAGATTAGGCGAGACCCTGCGGGTAGGTTTTTGCTTCTACATGTTTTATTGAATGATTTAGCATTCACACTGGTTGCAGTTTATGCGCCCAATAAAGCGCAGGGGGAATTTTTTGATCGGCTTGGAAAAGTGGTTCAATCGGATCCCTATGGTAAATTGTTAATGGGAGGCGACTTCAACTCTTCTTTTGACCCATCTTTGAACAAGTCCAGGGTAGTGTCAGGGACTGATGTTACAAACTCCAAGGCATTAGTGAAGTTGGCCCAGGCCTTGGCCATTTCTGATGGGTGGCGTTTACATCACCCTAGGGTACGGGATTACTCTTTCTATTCTCACCCACATGATTCTTATTCTCGAATAGATTATTTGTTGTTTGATGTTCAGTTGATCCAGGGGGGTTGATATTGGCTCTACGACTATTTCGGACCATTCTCCGGCTTGGGTCCAGTTGCTTTCTCTCTGTGCGGAGGAAAGGGATAGTAGGTGGACTTTGAACATGTCCCTGTTGAAGGAAGATGAGACTGTAGCAAAGTACCGAACAGTTTTGAGGGAATATTTAGATTTTAATTTGAATTCGGGCCCTTCTTTGGGGATTGTCTTGGACGCTTTAAAGGCTGTGACGCACGGGTTCTTCTTAAAGGTTGCGAGCACGTGGGCTAGAGTGAGGAGGCAGGCAGTGTTGGACTGAATTTCCCAATTGTCTCAGTTGGAGGCCATTCATAAGTCCTCTCCTTCGATCAATGTCTTGAGGCAGATCCACTTGCTTCGGTTAAGATTAGATATTTATTCAGATCAGTTACTCTTTATTCAGAGGCAACAAAAACAGCTTCATTATTTCAATCATAATAAACCTGGTCGTTCTTTGGCCCTTAAATTGAGACAGCAACGATTTGAATGCTCTATTTTGAGGACTGGAGATGGGAAATCGGCGACTAAGTCTTCCTTGATTCGACAGCGCTTTCAGTCCTTCTACCAGTCATTATATTCTGCGGGTTCAAAGATTCGACCAGATGCTATCAAGGCCTTCTTGGCAACTCAGAAACTCCCCTCTCTATCGGCAGAACAAAGTAGTTTCTGTAGAAATATACTGTCACTTGCTCTCAGTGAAATACAGGCCAATGGCTCAGGCAAAGAGCTAGGCCTGTAAAAATCAAAGATCACCTTTGACACAGTTACATATCACTGTGGCAAGTGCTGAAATGAGGTAATTGAGAGCTGGCAAGGGTGGGGGAAATCTACTCTATAAACAATAAGAAGACTGGCACCTGCGAGAAGTCATGAGCTAAGATGTTTTGATTAAAATGAAAGATAGTAGAGGGTCAGATGCAAGTAGAGGGAGGGGGAACTGAGGAGGGCAAAATGACCTGTGAAGTCATTCCTTCACAGATGTTGCTCTGAACATGTTTTGTTTATACTTAGAGCTTGGGAATATGTGAAGTCATTCTTATCAACTGATAAGAGCCAAGAGCTCTGGTGAGAAAGCTAGGGTCCATTGAAATGAATAGGGTCAAAATAGTATAAAAAGGGGAGTCTGAAGGGTATTAGATCAGAAGACTCCAGAAGGCTGGGGAGAGAGGACATGTCGTGAAGAGCTGTTCCACTATGTGAATGCCTGATTTGCCTGTTCTGCTATTGATGAGATTGTAATAAACTATCTTCTTATATCCCAGTGAGTCCTTCTGATTATGGAGCTTGTCAGTGCCCAGTCTATACTATTATATTTACTGAATACTGGGTTTCTTTCTAATTAAGGAGCCTGCTGCTGCTCTGTGTAAAACTGTCATGAGCAGATTCAAGGTTGGGGTAATTAAGTATTTGGAGGTGTAGCATTGTATATTAACGATAGCCTTGAATCAAATAGATTGAAAATTCTGCAGGAAACAAAACACTTCTTGGAATCACTATGGTTTGAAATTCCATGTGTAAAGGGGAAAAGGATAGTGATAGGAGTGTACTACTGTCTGCCTGGCCAGGATGAACAGACAGATGCAGAAATTTTAAAGGAAATTAGGGGTGCAAACAAACTGGGCAACGCAATAATAATGGGTGATTTCAATTACCCCGCTATTGACTGGGTAAATGTAACATTGGGGCATGCTAGGGAGGTAAAGAGTGGAGGAGTGGCCTAGTGGTTAGGGTGGTGGACTTTGGTCCTGGGGAACTGAGTTCGATTCCCGGCACAGGCAGCTCCTTGTGACTCTGGGCAAGTCACTTAACCCTCCATTGCCCCATGTAAGCCGCATTGAGCCTGCCATGAGTGGGATAATGTGGGGTACAAATGTAAAAAAAAAAATTCCTTGATGAAATCAAGGATGTTTATGGAGCAGCTGGTACAGGAGCCGACGAGAGAAGGAAAAATTCTAGACCTAGTTCTTAGTGGAGCACATGATCTGGTGCGGGAGGTAATGGTGCTGAGGCCTCTTGATAACAGTGATCATAATATGATCAGATTTATTATTAGCTTTGAAGTAAGTATACATAAGAAATCAAATATGATAAAATGAGAAGAACGGTGAAAAAAAAACAGAGGAGCGACTGTGAGGGTCAAAAATTTACATCAGGCTTGGATGCTGTTCAAAAACACCATCCTGGAAGCCCAGGCCAAATATATTCCGCGTATCCTTTACAGGATAGTAGAAAGCCTATGGCTTCTGCTGCGCAACAGAGGTGGCAGACCTAATTATTATTCATTTCTTAGATGGTATTATTACGGTGGAGAAAGTTGCTAAAGTTATAAAGGAGCTGCCTACCGGGAAGGCCCCTGGTTTAGATGGCTTACCAAACAATTTATAGGACTTTTAGAGGGGAGCTCACTCCTCTTTTGGTGGAGATTCTTAATGGTATAAGGGGTGGGGAGGCTTTACCTCGTTCCATGTTGGAGGCATGGATAGCAGTGATCCCGAAGCCTGAGAAGGATAAGACTGAGTGCGCTGTATACCATCCTATATCCATTCTTAATTCCGATGTCAAAATTCTAGCTAAGGTTCTTGCGAATCGGTTAGCGAAGGTACTTCCGAATCTAATCCATCCTGATCAGGTAGGGTTTGTTCCTCAGAGGCAGGCCAAGGACAATGTTCGTCGTATGATTAACGTATTACACATAGCTAAAAAATCTAATGTCCCGCTGTGTCTCTTGGGGTTAGATGCTGAAAAAGCGTTTGACCGTGTTCACTGGCCTTTTATGATTAAGGTTTTGGAGCGATTGGAATTTGGAGAGGAATTTAGGGGATGGACTCAGGCTCTTTATAATTCCCCTAGAGCCTGTGTCCGAATAAATGGGGGCAATTCACCTATGTTCCCTTTGTCCAGGGGTACTTGCCAAGGTTGCCCTCTCTCACCCATGCTCTTTGCTTTAGTTATGGAACCTCTGGCTATTGCTATTCGCTCTAATGTTAGCATCTCAGGTGTTGAGGTAGGAGGCCAGGAATACAAGCTGGCGATGTTTGCTGACGATATTTTACTTTCCTTAACTAAACTGCTACTTTCTATGCCTAACTTAAATAAGCTTTTAGATGAGTACTGTTCAGTCTCAGGATTTAAGCTTAACATGACCAAATCTGAGGCTATGGCCATTGGTCTTCCGGTCCGATTTTAACGTCCTTAGAAAAGGCTTTTTTCATTTTGTTGGGTCACCCGGGGCATTACGTATCTGGGGATTTTTTTTAACTAAGAAGTTTTCTGAACTTTTTTCGTCGAATTATCCCCCTCTTTTGCGGGAACTGTACAAGGACTTGGAGGCCTGGGGCTCTATTGAGCTATCAGGATTTGGTAGGATTACTACGTTGAAAATGAATGTGCTACCTCGCTTGCTGTATCTTTTTCATGCCCTTCCTCTTCGCCTGTCTTGTGATTTTATTTTGTGACTCCATAATCGCTTGTTTCGCTTTATCTGGTCCAATAAGAGGCCACGGCTTTCCCGAAAGGTGCTCTATCGGGACCAGAAAGAGGGTGGTTTGAGTGTACCGAATGTATTGTGGTATTACAAAGCAGTTCAGGCTTGAGCCACTATTGAATGGTTTCACGCAGGCCCCCACAAACGGTGGGTTGGTTTGGAACAGGTTTCTGCAGGAGCGTGCCCCCTTGCGGTCGTCTATGTGGCTCCCTCAGAGATATCGCTCCATCAGTACAGACGTATGCCCTTCGATACTTACCACTTTTTACTACTGGGACAGATTATTTGCCAAGCCGGAATTGATTCTCTCGAGACTTATCCCGGTTACTAGAAACCCCCTTTTCCCACCTGGTCTTGCATCGGGGGCTTTTTCAGATTGGTATTCTAGGGGGTTGGAGAATTGGGGTCAATTTTTTGATGAGGGTGTACTTATTCCATTTGATAATTTAGTTGAAACATATGCTATTTCGCCCAGGGACTTTTATGCGGATACCCAAGTGAAGCACTTTTTTTCTTCAGCAGCTATAAGAGATAAGGTGACATGGGAGACTTCTTTTCTGGAAGACTTGTGTGAAGACTCTAGAGGAACGCGGGGTCTCATCACTTGCCTCTATTCTTAACAGCGTAGGCAGGTGAAGTCTCCTGTTGAGCATCATTTATTTTGGCGTAGGGAGCTGGGTGTGACATTGGATGATGTTGAATGGAATTCTCTGGAACATGCCTTATCAAGAATATCTATTTCAGTCCCCTTTAAAGAAAACGCTGTTAAAGTTTTATATAGATGGTACTTGACGCCAGCACACCTTCATCACATGTTTCCACAAACATCTGCATTGTGTTGGAGGGAATGTGGGCAGAAGGGTACTATGGGTCACCTGTGGTGGTCATGTGTTAAGGTTCGAGCTTTCTGGAAGGCTATTCAGTACAGACTTCAGAAGTGGCTCTCCAAGCCTATCAAGTGGTCTCCTGAATTTTTTCTTTTCCCAAAAAACCACCTGGTTTAACCACATCTCAGTCACTGTTGGTTAGGCATGCAATGTCAGCCGCGAGGGTTACTTTGGCTGCAACCTGGAAGCTTCCTCAAGTTCCTTCATTGGTAAAGTGGCTCAATAAACTCTGGTACATTTGTGAAATGGAGAGACTGTGGGCCATTCGTCATAAAACTTTGCCTAAATGGGAAGCTATCTGGGAACCCTTTGTGTCACATTGCTTGTGTTGAAGGCAGATGACTGGATGACTGGAGGGGAGAGGAGAAGGGAAGGGGTGTTTTTTTTTCTTCCCTGCTATTGTTGTTCTATTTTATGGGGGGAAGGGTATTGGGGGAAGAAATCCTGTTATAAATTCTTGGAGTACTTTGTATGTTAACTCTCTAGTTTGAGAAAATACTATACTCTCTTGCGGTTTATGAGGCTCGTTTAAAGCCCTTGGGGGGGGGGGTATTACATTGGTGTTGTATTTGCCATTGAGCTGTACTTATATTTGTACTATTTCTCAAAAGTAAATAAAGACTTCTATAAATTAAAAAATAATAATTTTAAATAAATAAATGGATTTTACTGGGATGTTTTAAGATTCACAGCTATTAATGAAAATGACCTGGCAGCTGTGCTGACATTGAGGGGCATAATCGAACGTCGCCGGCCAAAGATATCGCCGGCGATCTATGTTGGCGGCAGCGCTACAGCTGGCCGGAACCGTATTATCGAAAAAGATGGCCGGCCATCTTTTTTTTCGATAATACGGTTTAGCCCGGCCAAATGCCATGGAGTTCGCCGGGTTTGAGATGGCCGGGTTTGTTTTTCAGCAATAATGGAAAGTTATGTCGGCCATCTCAAACCCCGGCCAAATTCAAACCATTTGGCCGTGGAAGGAGCCAGCATTTTTAGTGCACTGGCCCCCCTGACATGCCAGGACACCAACCAGCCACCCTAGGGGTCACTGCGGTGGACTTCAGAAAAGCTCCCACGTGCTTAGCTTCCTTACTTTGGGAGCTGAGCCCCCCCAAACCCACTACCCACAAATGTACTGCACCCACTAAAATTGCTCCAGGGACCTGCATACAGCCTCTAGGACTTATTGCTGCTGTATAACTTTGGCACACCAGTTCACACCTGAAGACTAATCTCTCTGAAAAAGTCCTTTCTTGAAATAACCACGTTTACTCACAGTTAACTGCAGATCAGAGGTTGTGCCCCACTGGCAAAGAGTCCCCTGGTACTAAGATTAGCAGTAGGCCAGAGCTGGCACAATGGTGTACAATGCCCTCTTTCAGCACCATTGAAGGTAAGAACTACCTTCTCTAACGTGGGTAACACAGGAAAGGGAACTAAAACTGGCTTACAAAAATGGCCACTACCGCATGGACTACAACAGGAAACAAAACAGGGCACACTCTGACCCAGTTAGCAGGGGGGAAAAGCACCATGGGAGTAGAGCCCAGTACCCTACACCCACCACAATGCATTGCTAATGTGACTCTCTGCAGGGCACCTAACAGAAAAGGTGTCACACTCACCCCAGAGCCACATCGCAACCAGGGAAAGGCTGTCGGAGGATACAACACATTCTGCTGTCAAGGAGGTGGGTACGGCATTTGAGGCTGACATACAGGCTGGAAAAAAGGTTTAGTTTTATTTTTTTAGTTTGGAAGGGGATTGGTGACCACTGGGGGAGTATGGGGAGGTCATCCCCCATTCCCTCCAGTGGTCATCTGGTCAGTCGGGGCACCTTTTTGAGGCTTGGTCGTGAAAATATAAGGACCAAGTAAAGCCGGCGAAATACTGCTCAACGCCGCTTTTTTTTTCCATTATCGGCGAAAGCCGGCCATCTGGTAGCCACGCCCATGCCCGCCCATGTCCAGCCTTCGCTAATCTACCGACACGCCCCCTTGAACTTTCACCGGTGAAGCGACGGGAAAGCGGCGATGCTGTCAAAAATGCCGCTTTCGATTATACTGATTTCGCTGCTTTTAAGAAATCGCCGGCCATCTCCCGATTTATGTCGGAAGATGGCCGGCGATCACTTTCGATTATAAGCTGGACAGGCTCCTAGACCACAAGGGATCACCATGAAAGAACTGTGGCTAACCAAACTTGGATTTTTCTTATTAGGCCAGCATTTTTGGATCTGAGACTTTATTGCCAGCCATCGACCTAGCGGTAAAGTCTCAATAATGACCTATGTGCGTCAAATGCCACTTGGCATGCGACCAATACTCATGTCCAAAAATAAACATTATTTTTCTGATGCGCGTATCGGACACGCACAAAAATGAAATTACCACATGAGCCACTCGGTAGCCGGGCGGTAACTCCATTTTGGTATGCGTTGGGCATGTGTAGACACTTACGCAGCTTAGTAAAAGGGCCCCAATGAGATTTGATATAAGGTGGGGGAAAGGGGTTAGTATCTTTTGCTTGAGTACTATTTTTTCTATAAAGTGTTAATATACTTTGCTCTTTATATAAAGTTTTGTTTGGAAATAATAATAATTAAAAAAAAAAGATCCTGAGGGACGTTTTATATTCTGTAAGGTTTTGGTGGCAAGACAGCAGATGTTTGTGAGAAGTATTTATGCACCCAATCAATGGAATAGCTCGTTTTATAAATGATTAATGCAACAGCTTCAGAATGCACCATCTCTGCCTTTGATATTGGGGGGCACTTTAACAGAGCATGGGACCCAGAGCTTGATAAGTCTAGCACCTCGCCACGCCCAAAATTCTAGCTCACCAGGGGATTGCCTAGCCTACGTGGCCAATTTGATCTCTTGGATGTGTGGCGAGTGCTACACCCTCTGGACAGGGATTACACCCATTTGTCTCGGGCACATGGTACTCAGTCTTGCATATACTATGCGTTAGCCTCCAAGTCATTGCTTTCGTCGATTGTGGATGCACAGATTGGTCCCTATACTATTTCAGACCACGCAGCTGTTTGGCTGAATTGGTGCCCACAGGGAGTAATACCAAAGGCCCGACCTTGGGCGTTTCCTGCATATTTGTACAATGATGTGCAATACAGGGAGAAACTGCTGGGTTGTTGGAAGGATTATAAAAGTTTTAACCAAAGTAGTGTGCATGATGCCATAACATACTGGGAAGCAGCTAAGGCTGTACTGCGCGGAGAAGCTATTAGTTTTGCGAGCTATCTAAAAAAAGCAAAAGTTAAAGAAATTCTTCGACTGGAGTGTCGATTGATACTCATGCGGCGTCAATATGGCAAAAATCCAAGCCCAGAGTCACGACAAGAGCTCTTGTCATTGCAAACGGCATTAAACACATTGCTCCATGAGAGGTCAGTAAAATCACAAGCATATTATAGATACCAACTGTACCAGCATGGAAACAAATGTGGGAAATTTCTAGCCAAATTGATAGCCAAGAAACAAACGTCTAGGTCAATTCTTAACATCAAAAATAATGTGGGTCAGTCAGTACAATCTAATAAAGAAATTTGTGGGGTATTTAGGGATTTTTACCAGGCCCTGTATGCTCCCACATCCAGTGATGCTTTGCCAGGACAGTTATATTTGGATGGGATTGACTTGCCTCATTTGTCTCCCGCTGATCAAGAGCTACTGAACTCACCCATCCAACCAGATGAGGTTCAATGGGCCATTACTGCTAGTGTTTTGGGAAAGGCTCCTGGACCGGACGGTTTAAGGGCTGAATTCCATAAGATATTGAATGAGGCAATTGTAGATCCCTTGTCCGCCCTGTTTAACACGTGGGTAGAGGCTGGTAAGTTATCTGATTATTTAAACTTGGCACAAATCATAGTATTGCCTAAACCAGGTTGAGATCCCACAGTACCAGAATCATATAAACCTATCTCACTCATCAATCATGAAGTAAAGATGTTTTAAAATTTTTGGAAAATCGTTTAGGCCGCGTCTTGCCTTCACTTACACATGAGTCGCATGTGGGATTTGTGCAGGGTCGCTCAGTGAGCAAAAATATCAGAAGCATTTTGACATCTCTAGAGGTTGTTACCATGAAAAAGTTGCTGGCGCTGCTGATTAGCTTCGACACCGAAAAGGCATTTGACAGGGTGTCCTGGGACTTTTTATTTGCTACCCTTGCAGCGTATGGCTTTAGTGGCTGGTTTACAGCAGCGATTAGGGCATTATATACCAACCCTAGAGCGAGGGTGGTGGTTAATGATTATTTGTCTGAAGATTTTGCGATTGGCAGGGGTACACGCCAGGGGTGTCCTCTATCGCCTCTTTTGTTCCGCTTATACGAGATACTTACTCGAATCTGGACACACAGGGGATAACTCTAGGAACAGAGGTATTCAAAGTGGCTGCCTTTGCAGATGATCTTTTGGTAACTTTAACAAGACCACAGGCCTCTCTCGCAGCTCTGTTGGAGAACTTCACAGAATATGGAGATTTTGCGGGCTTCCGTTTAAATCTTGAAAAATCTGAAGCTTTGGCATCTACAGTTGAAATTGAGCAGCAGTGGGTAGGGACCTTTCTGCTAAAATGGGCACGCAATTTCTTTGTGTATTTGGGGATTCTCCTTAAGCCTAATTTGTCAACTCTTTATGATCTTAACGTAAATAAGATGTTGCATCAAATGGAATTGCAATTAGATAGTTGGCAATCCTTATCATTGCCTCTTGCAGGAAGGATCAGCCTAATATGCATGGTGGTACTGCCTCGGTGGCTGTACTTACTACAAACTCTGCCAATACGTCTGCTGAACATGCTGAACAAAGACATATGCCATTTCAACCGATTGAGTAGCAGGTTCTACTGGGCTAAGAAGAAGCCTAAAATGCACTATCAGTTTTTGTTAGGCAACTGGGTACAGGGGGGGATAGGTTTACCAAACCTACATTTGTACAACCTGGCTTTTCTGTTGCGCAGCGTCCGGGACTGGGTGTACTCTCAGAGCTGGTTCACTCTCTTGCAGTTTGAATGTGAGTTCTTTGCATCGTATAATTTGATTTCTTTGTTGCATGTGGAACGTTCATTAATACCTGCTGAGCTGCGGTCTTCAATGCTATTGAAGCCCCTGAGGGAGGCTTGGCGCTCCTTGGTGAGGAGTCTCGGAGGGGAGGCTTAAATCTTTGGTAGTGTTGAAGGGACAAGAAGGAATAAGATGGAGGGATGAACATGCATATTGTCAACTCAAACACTATGTGCAATCACTTTGTAAAGAATCGTTGCAGGGGGGAACGGGTGCACGGGTACATGACTTCTTTGATGCTATCTCAGAATATGCCACATCCATTTCAGGAATACATAAGGCACTATGGGCTTTGGAGGGGCCTAGGTATCTACTACTACTACTACTATTTAGCATTTCTATAGCGCTACAAGGCATACGCAGCGCTGCACAAACATAGAAGAAAGACAGTCCCTGCTCAAAGAGCTTACAATCTAATAGACAAAAAATAAATAAAGTAAGCAAATCAATCAATTAATGTGAACGGGAAGGAAGAGAGGAGGGTAGGTGGAGGCGAGTGGTTACAAGTGGTTACGAGTCAAAAGCAATGTTAAAGAGGTGGGCTTTCAGTCTAGGTTTAAAGGTGGCCAAGGATGGGGCAAGACGTAGGGGCTCAGGAAGTTTATTCCAGGCGTAGGGTGCAGCGAGACAGAAGGCGCGAAGTCTGGAGTTGGCAGTAGTGGAGAAGGGAACAGATAAGAAGGATTTATCCATGGAGCGGAGTGCACGGGAAGGGGTGTAGGGAAGGACGAGTGTGGAGAGATACTGGGGAGCAGCAGAGTGAATACATTTATAGGTTAGTAGAAGAAGTTTGAACAGGATGCGAAAACGGATAGGGAGCCAATGAAGGGTCTTGAGGAGAGGGGTAGTATGAGTAAAGCGACCCTGGCGGAAGATGAGATGGGCAGCAGAGTTTTGAACCGACTGGAGAGGGGAGAGGTGACTAAGTGGGAGGCCAGCAAGAACCAGATTGCAGTAGTCTAAACGAGAGGTGACAAGGGTGTGGATGAGGGTTTTGGTAGAGTGCTCGGAAAGAAAGGGGCGGATTTTACGGATGTTGTAAAGAAAGAAACGACAGGTCTTGGCGGTCTGCTGGATATGAGCAGAGAAGGAGAGAGAAGAGTCAAAGATGACCCCAAGGTTTCGAGCTGAGGAGACAGGGAGAATGAGAGAGCCATCAACAGAAATAGAAAACGGGGGGAGCAGGGAGGTGGGTTTGGGGGGGAAAATGAGAAGCTCGGTTTTGGTCATATTTAATTTCAGGTGGCGTTGAGACATCCAGGCAGCAATGTCAGACAAGCACGCTGAAACTTTGGTTTGGATGCAAGGTGAGATATCAGGGGTAGAAAGGTAGATTTGGGAGTCATCAGCATAGAGATGGTAGGAAAAGCCATGGGATGAGATTAATGAACCAAGGGAAGAAGTGTAGATAGAAAAGAGGAGGGGACCAAGAACAGAACCCTGAGGTACACCAACAGGCAGAGGGATAGAAGTAGAAGAGGATCCACCAGAGTGAACACTAAAGGTGCGGAGGGAGAGGTAGGAAGAGAACCAGGAAAGGACAGAGCCCTGGAATCCAAGTGAGGACAGGGTATCGAGAAGTATGCTGTGATCGACAGTGTCAAAAGCAGCGGAAAGATCAAGAAGAATGAGGATGGAATATTGACCTCTGGATTTAGCCAGTAATAGGTCATTGGAGACTTTAGTAAGCGCAGTTTCGGTTGAGTGGAGAGGGCGAAAACCAGATTGTAATGGGTCAAGAATAGCATGTGAGGAGAGAAAATCAAGGCAGCGGCGGTGAACAGCACGCTCAAGTAATTTGGAGAGAAAAGGAAGGAGGGAGATGGGTCGGTAATTAGAGGGACAAGTAGGGTCGAGTGAAGGCTTCTTAAGGAGAGGTGTGACCACAGCATGTTTAAAGGCAGCAGGGACAGTCGCAGTGGAAAGTGAGAGGTTGAGAATGTGACAGATAAAAGGAATAAGAGTAGGAGAGATGGCATTAAGAAGGTATCTGGAAGTGATTCATCATCGCTGGGAACAAGATATGGGTTTGCTCTTGGAATCTTGGGACGTGCTTTCTTTAATCAAAGGTATACCGAGACTTACGAGTAATGCAAACTATAGAGTGTTACTTTCGGGTCTTGCATAGAGCCTACTTCATTCAGGTGCAGATGGTTCGTGCGGGAGGATTGTCTTCTGCGAAGTGTCCCAAATGTAAATTATCAGATAATACGTATTATCATGCCTTTTGGGGTTGCGAAAAATTCTACGTTTCTGGAAGCAAATCCTCAGATATCTTTCATGTCTCATTCGACGACCGCTGGTGTGTACACCAACGTTAGTGTTGTTGGATAGCCCTGGTCCAGGGATGGGACAGGCGGCGACATCCACAATGCTGCTTCGCAAGGCCTTCTTACTAGCGTGGAAATGTATCCTGTAATCCTGGCTGTCAGAGGGGCCGCAAGCATATTGGAATTGGCACAATCAACTTCATCAATTGATGGTCTGGGAAGCTCAAGCGGCGAGGGGCTCATTTAGACAAAAGGTGTGCTTCTTGAAGCTCTGGGACTCATGCTTGTCATCCCTGTCTTCCAGGGGTAGGAGTTTGGTGCTAAATGAGCTATGATTAGATGGGAATTTGTGTAATTTGTTGCGATATAGGAGGTATTTCATTATCACTCTTCATGCTGGGAGAGGAACGGGGGGGGGGGGGGGGGGGGAATAATTAATGTTGTTATAGGTTCGATGAGGACTCAGAGCTTGCTTAGATCTTCCAAGGCATGTTAGAGTGCAGGTTACTGCAGGGCTAGGGCAGGAGTTAGATGAGGGATGAAGGAGGGAGATCTCTTGTTAATTACACACCTGTTCTAGCTCGAATAATCATGGAGAGCGGAGTGTAGAGGGCGAGTTATTCACCATCTCTCTTAGCAGGGTAGGTGTGTCTCTATTTCATGTTGTAGCACACATGCAAACCTGGCACACACGTAAGGGGGTAAGGAAAGGGCAGGATTGGGGGGGGGGGGGGGTAGGAGAGTATTTGACAGAGTATGGTTGTCGTCTGTTAGATGTTTTGAGAGTTCACCATGTAATCCCAACCAAATAGTCATGTGTAAGTTGGGGTGGGGAGAAAATGTAAAATTATGATGAAGGAATACCACTTTGCCTTTGTTTGAACTGTACTACGAACCAGTTTTGTTCGTGGAGCTTGTTACATAAGTACATAAGTAATGCCACACTGGGAAAAGACCAAGGGTCCATCGAGCCCAGCATCCTGTCCACGACAGCGGCCAATCCAGGCCAAGGGCACCTGGCGAGCTTCCCAAACGTACAAACATTCTATACATGTTATTCCAGGAATTGTGGATTTTTCCCAAGTCCATTTAGTAGTGGTTTATGGACTTCTCCTTTAGGAAACCGTCTAACCCCTTTTTAAATTCTGCTAAACTAACTGCCTTCACCACGTTCTCCGGCAACAAATTCCAGAGTTTAATTATGCGTTGGGTGAAGAAATCTTTTCTCCGATTTGTTTTAAATTTACTACACTGTAGTTTCATCGCATGCCTCCTAATCCTAGTATTTTTGGAAAGCGTGAACAGACGCTTCACATCCACCTGTTCCACTCCACTCATTATTTTATATACCTCTATCATGTCTCCCCTCAGCCGTCTCTTCTCTAAGCTGAAAAGCCCTAGCCTTCTTAGTCTTTCTTCATAGGCAAGTCGTCCCATCCCCGCTATCATTTTAGTTGCCCTTCGCTGCACCTTTTCCAATTCTACTATATCTTTCTTGAGATGCGGCGACCAGAAATGAACACAAGTTGCGGTCATAACATGGAGCGATACAACGGCATTATAACATCCTCACACCTGTTTTCCATACCTTTCTTAATAATACCCAACATTCTATTCGCTTTCCTAGCCGCAGCAGCACACTGAGCAGAAGGTTTCAGTGTACTATCGACGACGACACCCAGATCCCTTTCTTGGTCCGTAATTCATAACGTGGAACCTTGCATGACGCAGCTATAATTTGGGTTCTTTTTTTCCCCACATGCACCACTTTGCACTTGCTCACATTAAACGTCATCTGCCATTTAGCCGCCCAGTTGATAATGTTACCATGATATATCATGAATAAAAATGTTGAAACATAAAAAAGGTAGTGTGCTATATAAATTGAATGCAGACATCCCGAGTCAGGATCAGAACCAGTGCACAATAACCACTGTGCACATATGTAAGGATGCAGAAATAATGCATTCACCTTTAGTACCTGCACATTCCAAGATGAGTGCCTTGAGTCATATATTTCAATGGAGCAGCTGCCTGGTGAACATTGTAGAGATGAAAATGCAGCTTATGGCAAACTGTGAGGGACATCAAGAGAAGACAGATGCTGTAAAGGAGGGTTTTATAAGAGCTGCTGTGTAAGTGAGAACATCCCAAGTATGAATTGTCAAAATAGTGAGGTTTGGTAACTGTCCCCAAAGTAAGGGCTTGAAATGTTGTCTTATATCCCAGGAGTGTAGCCAGACCTGCCATTTCAGATGGGCCCCGAGGTAACCTGGGTGGGCCCTTCCCACCCCCACATACATCTTTTAAAATCTTTCCCTCCACTTCTGCCCCACATATCGTCATCTTTCTCTCCCTCCGCCATCCACCCGGCATCTGTTCCTGTCCACCCTGGCCTGGTATCTGCCCATCTCTTTCTCAACCTCCCCCGCTCCATGGTCTACTACCAGTGAAGAAACAGGAAGTAATGTCATCGAGGGTAGGATGCAGTAGAGGGAAGACTGCAGGGTCGGTGCAGGCTGCCCACAGGAATTGCTGCCGGCTATGGCTCAAAGGCAGACTGGGGGCGGGGATTTCCGAGAAAGACGAACAGTTGCCTTGCCACCAGCAGAGAAGAGAGAAAGAGGAGTGAAGCACCATCAATGTGGTGTTTTTTGGGGGGGAGCACTAAACTGGGTGGGCCTGAGGCAAGAATGGGTGGGCCTATGCCCACCAAGGCCCACTTGTAGCTGTGCTACTGTTATATCCTTAAAGCAGGGAAGGTGAATGTCAGCAGAAGCTACCTTGGGATCACTCCATAGACCCATGAACACGTATACATAGTAGGAAGGGGTGGCACAGGCATAATGCCCAAGTACATATTCTAGGAAAATTGTTTCCTGCACCAGGATCTGGTCCAAAAATCTCCTGGAGGATTAGGGCACTTGCAACAGGAATTTCTACAGCCATGTTCCTCACCAACAGTGCCCACTATGCTGTCATATAATATCTGGCCAATGAGCCCAAACAGCAAAACTCTGCCACTGGCACAGCTATGAAGTTCACATCATTCATCTAACTTCTTTTTCCCTTAAAACTGTTCCCAATAATAGGCAAGGAGGTATATTGAACTACACCTACAGAGTAATCTGAACAAGCTCCTAGATATCTCACAATAAATCTGTTTCCTGTATCCCTCAGTACAGGGTTAGAGAACAAAAATAAACAGAGTTGGGACTTCACAGCCCTTTCGTTTCCCTTGAACCACATCCACAAAAAGCTCCTACACTTGAAATATAGCAAAGCAATACCGTGCCCCTAAAGCTGCGGCTCCTATTACAGCTATTGCTTCTGTCCAGACTGAACACTTGGTCCAAGGCAAAATTCTGGTTTCATGTCATCAATGTATGCACACTGAATCCCTTATGAAAGGAGTACAAGAACTAAGAGAGGAGGTGGCAAAACTAAGAAGCATCTATGACAACCAGAAAGTCATCCCGGGGATTTCCAGCAAAGGGAGAGAAGATCTTGTACAGAAAGAGGATGGCTGGACAAAGGTCATCAGATTCTGCAAAATCAACTCCCCAACACCATTTTCAGTTGGACTGAAGTATCGGTTCATAGCCCTGGAGGGAGAACAGCTCAAAACATCTCAAGAACAAGAAGAGACGATGATCAAGAATCCCAAAGCCGATCGGTGGCCAATAAGAAACGAAAGGTAGTGGATGTTGGTGATTCTCTTCTGAGGGGTACTGAGGCACTCATCTGTAGACCAGACATGCTGTCCAGGGAGGTGTGCTGTCTGCCTGGTTCCAAGATTCGAGATGTAGCAGAAAGATTGCCTAGACTCATAAAGCCTACTGACAACTATCCTATGCTGCTTATCCATATTGGCACAAATAATACTGCTAGGCATTCAACTCAACATATCAAATGTGACTTCATGGCTCTGGGTCAGATGGTAAAGCACCTAGGAATGCAGGTGGTGTTCTCATCGATCCTTCCGGTTGAAGGTAAAAACCAAATGAGGGAAACTCGCATCCTGGAGCTCAGGGGCCACCCCAACATCGTCGTACGAAGGCGGGGCGATCCGCCCCGCCGGCGTCTCAGCTCCGTCGAGGAGCAGACCACCCGGAACCCAACCTTAAAAGAAGAATCGGACGGTCGGTGAAGCGCCTCGCGTCAGCTGCTCTCTCTGCCCTGCTCTGCTGCAGCTGTAAAGCGATTTGCTCGTCGGCCCTTCCTTCACCGTGTCCCGCCCTCTGATGTAACTTCCTATTTCCGCGAGGGGGGGACACGGTGAAGGAAGGGCCGACAAGCAAATCGCTTACAGCTGCAGGCAGAGCAGGGCATAGAGAGCAGCAGACGCGAGGCGCTTAAGATGGAGCATTAGCAGCAGTGGGGTGTCAGAGGGAGGGGAAGGGAAAGAGGTCAGATGCTGGAAGGAAAGGGTAAGATGGCAGAGGGGACAGGAGCTGGATGGGAGGGTCAGAGTGAGAAAGGGAAGGGACACGTGCTGGTTTGGAAGGAGGAAGAGAGGGGCTGGATGGGATCCTGAAAGAAAGAAGGGGAGGAGGAAGATTTGGAAGAGACAGTTACTGAATGGAGAGTGGGAAGGGAGAGGTGCTGGTTGGAAGGGAGAGAGCTACTGGACATGGGAGGAAGAGAAAGAAGGGACTGGAGGGAAGGGAGAGAGCTACTGGGACATGGGAGGGAGAGGAAGAAGGGACTGGAGGGAAGGGAGAAAGCTGCTGGGACATGGGAGGGAGAGGAAGAAGGGACTGGCTGGAAGGGAGAGAGCTACTGGACATGGGAGGGAGAGAAGGAAGGGGCTGGAGAGCTGCTGGACAAGGGAAGAAGAGGAAGAAGGGACTAGAGGGAAGAGAGCTGCTGGACATGGGAGAATAGGGAGAGAAAGAGGGGAGATGGATGAAAGGATGCAGAGAAAAAGCGGAGAAACTAGAAGGATGTGGACAGAGGGAGGAGACTGAACAGAAAAGGGTAGAGAGATAGACACTGGATAGAAGGAGAGGGGAGATAGAGACACTAGATGGAAGGATCAGGAGAGAGAGTAGATGAGTGAAAGGATAAGGAAAGAAAGAAAGAGGGAAGACACTGGATGGAAGGGTAGGGAGAAAAAGGAGACGCTGGATGCAAAAGAAAGAGGGGAGACACTGGAAGGATGGGGAGAGAAAGAGGGGAGCTGCTGGATGGAAAGAGGGAGAGGACAGAGTAGGGAAAGACTGGAGAATAAGAGGAAGGGGCATGTGGAGATCAAGGGTGAGGAAAAGATGAAAAGCCATAGGTGACGAATGGACAGGAAACCCTGGCTAGAGAAAGACGAAGGAAAGCAGAATCTAGAGACTGGGAGCAACACAATGAGAAAAAGTAAATGGCCATATAACAAAGGTAAAGAAAATAATTTTATTTTTAATTTAGGATAAAGTAATATGGTACCTGTGTTAATAAAGTTTCAGAGACCAATACTTCCTTCCTTAGGTCAGGAGAGGATACCATAACAGCATTATACTGACCTGAGGCAGGAGGTTTTGGCCTCTGAAAGCTCATTGAAAAGGGTGTTAGGCTATTAAATAAATTATTTTCTGAAACCTGATGCACTGGAAAGCAGCACTTTACCCCTGTGTTACAAATGCATCTGATTAGTGTGACTACATTTTGCTGGGGAAGGGGGGTAGAGAGAAAATTTTGTGCCCACTCACTTCAGGTTCAGGCCCATCCAAAACTGGCAGTCTGGCTACGCCACTGCTGGAGCTAAATGTGTGGCTGCGTGGATGGTGCCGACATGAGTGCTTCGGTTTTCTGGACCATGGGATGATTTTCCAAGAACTACTGAGTGGTGATGGTGTCCATTTTTCACCAAAGGGACAAAGTATCTTCAGTAACAGACTGGCTAAAGTACTAAAGAGGGCTTTAAACTAAATTTGCTGGGGATGGGTGAGAGAAGCCCCAAATAAATAACCCTCAGGAAGGTAAGACATCAAATATCCTTATAGAAAAGGGAAAAAAGGAGTCCCATCTGGAGATCCTTGTATACCAATGCCCGTAGTATGGGAAACAAATTTCTAGATCTAGAGGCTGCAATGGTAGAAGCAGACTTGGATTTAGTGGCGGTCACAGAGATGTGGTTCACGGACAGCCGTGACTGGGATATAGTTATACCTGGCTATAATCTATTCAGGAAGGACAGGGTAGGAAAAAAGGGTGGAGGAGTGGCATTATAAGTTAAAAATAATATTAAAGTGACAGAACTGAAGGACATATGGGGTAAGGAAGAAGCACTGTGGGTTAAACTGGTAACAGGGAAAGGACTTCTCCATGGACCCTCAAAAGCGGACAGACTTTAAAGCTGTTACCTCTTAGCTATAACAGGACAAAATCATGTACCAATGGTTCTCTGAGGACAAGCAAGATGCAGATATTCTGAATGATGGGGTGACATCTATTAGATCCTAGCATGGGAATCACTCCACAGCAACTATTCCAGAAGTCTTTGAGAGCAGCTCACCACACATGTGCACACCTTCCCACCTGCAGTCACCATGCGGGACCAGATCAATCTATTGTTTTCCATGGATCAGAGAGGACATAATTGTCTTGAACTCCCTCAGACCTCACATCAAACTTTTTTCTTCATTGAGTCTTATGATATGCTTATCTGGTGAAGTGTTGCACGGGACCATTACCTCCTTCCCTAGTTAAGCATTCTTAGGTTTGTTTGTTTTTTTTGAATTTTTAAGTTTTCTTTATTTTTCGGGGTTCATTAGGCCCCCTTAAGTCTTGGATATCAGGGTGGGGCCATTTGATTTCACATCACCTATTTTTCCTACCGTGACAAAAAACTCCCAGTGGTTTTAAAAAGTGCACAGGGTGCAGTAGGAGTGTAAGGCTACATTGGGGGAGGTTATATTTTTCATTGATACATAGGTATTTGTAATTAACATATTTTTTTGATTGGCATATTGCATAGGTAGAAAGGTGCTAGGATTTTTGTTTGGTAAATCTCTTTCTGATGGAAATTACCAGTCGGGCTTCTTTGTTTAAGCTCTGGAGCAGAGCAGCACATATCTTCTGGGAATTGCAGACAGCATGTCAAGCTGACCCTGATAATGGCTTGTGTAGAAGTCCACACCCTGAATGGGGGTCACAGGAAGAACACCACACCCTAAGAAGAGCCATCTATGTTCTTCCTTAAAAATTGAAAAAAAGAAGAAGTTGTTTTTCAATGCATGTCAGCGTGACATGTATGTTCTAGCATGTTCTTAACATGTAAACAAGCACAGTATATAAATAAGTAGGGTACAGCTGATGGGAGAGGAGGAAAGCTGAGAGCCGAGGCAATGGGCAGTCCACAACATCTGATCCCTGGGAATAGAGATCAGAGTTGGCCGGTCTCCTTTTGTAGCTTGGTTTGAGAATTTAGGCGGATCCCCATATTCTGTGCCCTATGAATAGGGGACAGAATGGGTTCTTTTGGAGAGGGTGTGGTTAGGGATACCCCTTGGGAGGTGTGTAGAGGGTCATCCTGTTCATCAAGTATTCGGGGCCATTTCCTTTAAGGGCCTTGATCTTCAAGAATAGAGTTGGATGGTAGGGGGGGGGAAGACGGTTGAATTTAGGTAATGGGGGGGGAGTTGGGATTGACAGCAGAGTATCCTTGGTGTTGATAGATGGTGAAGAAAGGCAGAATTTGGAAATATGTTACGGTGAAAAGACAGTTTCCCCTAGATTCTATATATGAGTCCAGATTTGCATGCCCAAATTTGTGTGCACGTCCAAAATATACATGCAATTTAACTGAATAATGAGCTCTGAACAATAAATAATTGGGTGCTAACAAACTCACATCTTGTAGCCTATGAAAATTGAGTTGTAATTACTAAGAAACAAAACTGTACCTGAAAATCACTAGTAACATTTACTGTCTATGTGAAAATTTAGTAGTACTCCACAGCACATAGCAAGGATTTTATTATTAAGGAATTCTTGGCTCACCGCTCTTGGTATCAGTATCCTCCTCTCCTCCCTCAAGCTGGTCACTGACAGGAACTTCTTCCATTTTGAGGATCTCTACTTTGGGGTCAGCAGTGTAATTTTGGATGTCTGTAAGAAGAATGTAAAAATAACTTCTGGTTTTATTTATTTATAAATGGAGAACATAATTCACAAGCATCCACTTCGTTTCATGAAAAACAGGGAAACACAAATGCAGGAATCTTGCTAATTAGGAAAGAGAAAGGGAAATGGGACTTGATATACCGCCTTTCTGTGGTTCTTGCAACTACATTCAAAGTGGTTTACATCTTATATACAAGTACAGTGCAATCCGCTTAAGTGCAAGGGTCTGGGACCAAAGAAATACATGCAGTTAACCGTGAGTGTGCACTTAACCCAAAGAAGCTTGACATCTGATAAACATATGCACAAGTATTGCTTATTACATGTGCAGTATAAAGTCTCCGTTAACTGACATTATACAGTCTCCGTTAACTGACGTTAGGCTTACTTGAAGTAATCAGTCATAGTCCTCTGTACACTCTTGTGTCTGTGAGTTCCATAGACTACGTCTGCCAGATGGTAAAAACTGTCATAGTACTGACATCGAGTGGCCTCCAGATAGGCCTGCACAGTGTTGAGACGCTCCAGCACTCTTGCAAAAGTGACAGGAGGTTGTTGAATTTCGTCAGCATGTGTCTCACTGCTCATTTCATCATCTGTTGCCTGCGTGTAGGCGCATATCTGGACATAGCAGCTGTTTGTAGATCGTAATCAACAGCTACGTAGTGATGAAACTCCTCTTCAGTAACACCGGCTGGGATGTCAATAGCCTGTTCATCTGACGTGTTTGCAATAGCTGCATCTGTTTCATCCCTCTCCACATCCCTAACAAAGCTTGCCCGCTTGTAGCAGTTTACAATGGTTGCCTGTGTAACATAATTCCAGGCTTCTTTCTGCATATGTAGGGAATCCAACAATGATAGATTACAAGCCAGTTCAACAGCACGTTTATCCTTGCCAGTCTGGTCATCCATAATGATGTAGCACAAGAGCCCGACAATGTTGTTTGAAATTAGCTATTATGCCCTGATCCATAGGTTGGATCAGAGAGATAGTGTTTGGTGGCAGGAAGACCACCTTGACGTTAGACAGCCTGACATCATCACTGTGTGCAGCACAATTATCACAAAGCAACAAAATCTGACGCTTTTGTGCCTGCATTCTAGTGTCTAACTTCTTTAGCCACTGCTTCCAAATTTCCCCAGTCATCCATGAATTTACGTTAGCCTCGTATGACACAGGAAGTCGCTTAATATTCTTGAAGCAATGGGGCTGTTTGCTCTTTCAAATGATGAGTGGTTACAACTTCTCATTCCCATCCATATTGCAGCAAAGGAGGATTGTCAATCGGTCCTTCGACGTTTTGGCAAGGAGGAGTGGCCTAGTGGTTAGGGTGGTGGACTTTGGTCCTGGGGAACTGAGTTCGATTCCCACTTCAGGCACAGGCAGCTCCTTGTGACTCTGGACAAGTCACTTAGCCCTCCATTGCCCCATGCAAGCCGCATTGAGCCTGCCATGAGTGGGAAAGTGTGGGGTACAAATGTAACAAAAACTAAATAAATAAATAAAAATAAAAAATTACCTCCTGTAGTTTTGGCTTGTTTGAATGCAAATGTTCCATCAGGAATCACTTACCAGTAAAGACCGTTTGTCAGCATTGAAAACATCACGAGGTGCAAACTCGTTCAAGATGGTAGAAAGAACTGAAACAACCCAATTTTCAGCACCAAAGTCTCATCAGCATCTTGTTTCTCACCATGCTGTTTCTTGAATTTTATGTTGTTCCTCTCCTTCCATCTTTCCAACCATCCAACAGTGGCTTTGAATTCAGTTAGTCCAAGACTTTCAGCTAGCTGATTAGCTTTCTCCATAAGCAGTGGACCACTCAGGGCCGTGCTGATACGGTAAGCACCGCAGGAGGGCGCCACCGCGGTGCTAACCCTCGTCGCTTACCTGAGCTCTGCGTCACCAAGGCCTTTAAATCTTTTACCTCCGGTCGCAGCAACGTCAGTGAAAGCGCTGCCGACGTCTCCCTTCCCTTCGCGCTGGTTGGTTCCCTCAGTGTCCCACCTTCTTCTGACGGGAACCAACCAGCGTGAAGGGAAGGGAGACGTCGGCAACGCTTTCACTGACGCTGCTGCGACCGAAGGTAAAAGATTTAAAGGCCTAGGGCGCGGAGCTGAGGTAAGGGAAGGGCAGAGAGGCATGGATGGGAGGGCAGGGCCCAGGGAGAGGACAAATTGCTGGAAATGGAGGGGAGAGGAGGATTGCTGGCTAAGGATGGAGGAGGGAAGGGCAAAGAGGGACAAGGATGGACATGGATGGCAGGGCAGGGCCCAGGGAGAGGAGAAATTGCTGGAAATGGATGGGAGAGGAGAGAGGAGGATTGCTGGCTATGGATGGAGGAGGGAAGGGCAGAGAGGGACAAGGATGGACATGGATGGGAGGGCAGGGCCCAGGGAGAGGAGAAATTGCTGAAAATGGATATAGAGCAAGAAATGAAGAAGAAAGGAGGAAAGTAAAGAAATAAATAGAAAGGAAGCCCTGGAAACGGAGTTAAGAGGACAGATAGCAGCAGAAAAAGAATGATCGGAAAAAGAAAGTCACCAGACAACAAAGGTAGAAAAAAATCATTTTATTTTCATTTTAGCGTTTGGAATATGTCCACTTTGAGATTTTACATCTGCTATCTTATTTTGCAATGCATAGCAATTTGTTTCTAAGAATATTGCTGACAATTCCTTTGTGGCAAGTGGTGAGACTTCATTTTCACGGTGGGGGGGGGGGGGGGGGGGGCGCCAACTAATAGTCTGCAGGGGGACGCCAGAGACCCTAGGCACGGCCCTGGGACCACTGACAGGAAACTGTCTGCTCCTGACTTCAGAAAACCACCGAAGAAGAGCATCTTCTACCTCCTCAGCTTTTCCCGCCCGTTTTTGTTTCTGGTGTGGATTTGTATTGTTTTGCCAGTCTTCCAGAAGCTGGTCTTTCTGCTTCAAGATACGTGAAATTTGACTGGGATTGACACCATATTCTTTAGCAATAGATGCTTGACTTTGTTTGTTTACAGTTGTGCGACGACGACTCCAGTGTACACTCTAACAACATTCTTTTGCTTCTTCTGCTTGTGGCAGTTAAAGGGGCGGTAAATTTGAAATCTCATTGGTTGTCACGCGCCAATCGGCTTCCATATTCCATGCGCGTGCTTATAAGCGAATCTTGCACTTATCTGTGGTGCGCTAAATCGGTTTGTCCCCATAGAAATTGATGGCGCCAAAAACAGGACCGAAGTACGGCATGCAGTTAAACAGAGCATGCGCTTATCCGACGTGCACTTAAAGCAATGGAAGTAAAACCCAGACTGCCTCAATCTGTCCTCCTTTTTCTGGAGCCATATGGCAACCCTAGGGTTAAATGACTTGCCCATTGTCACAAGGAGCTGCAGTGGGAGTCAAACCAGTTCCGCAGGATCAAAGTCTACTGCACTAACCACTAGGCTACTCCTGCACAATGGTTCCCTTCCTTAGACCACTACAGTTGACAGAGTGGCTAAATAGATATCAAATAAGGAAAACAACTAAGCTTAAAAACAAGCTGGAAAGGCCAAAACCTGCAAAATAAACCACAAATAATGTAAATATACCGTGACATTAAGATGGTAGAACATTGCTGGATACTCTCTTCAAGTCCAAAAAAGATTTAAGTTGTTCAGACATAAAAAAAAAAAAGATATATATCACCCCCCCACCCCAGATACCGTATAACATATTTACAAGAGTATAGCAATAAAAATGTTGACTCCCCCCCCCCCCCCCCCCCCCAGTGTCTTAACTTCTTCCCACATATCTCGGAAGTGCTTCCATCTGTCCTGGGTGGACGTGGGAACATCAACAACTTTTGTCCCCTCTGAAGGGACACCACCTTGTAGTGGTGGGAGGGGCTTCTGTGTTTCAATGACTCAGAGGGCTATGTTGAAGGGTTACCCATATCAGACAGGCCTCTGAGGAGAAACCACACAAAGAGTGTCCCAAACTAGGGAGAGTGGAAAGATGGCGACCTGAAGTTCGTATGCTCAATGGCCCAGCTGTCCTCTGAAATTCTGTCTTTGTTTACTTGAAATTTCCTCTCTGCATTTGCAGTTACCTTAACTGGGAGGAAGGGGACAATGGGGGGTCAGCCGCCGATGGCCACCGTTTTGTCCACTGTGCAAGTGTCGGACCGCTGTGCAACGAGCTGCCCGCAGATGACTGGGTTGGTGAGTCCTTTGATTAGAGCCAGCGAAGGACCATCGATGCTCTTGGACCTGGAAACAACTTCATCGCTCCCAAATCATTTAACCACCATGTCCAAAGGAGTGGAGGAGTGAGTTAGGAGTGTATGCTGAAACGGAAGTTGTTTACAGCTGAACCCGTGTAGGCGGTGCCACTCCTAAACCCGTAAGAGCTATCAGCTTGGAGTTTTTGGCTCCTGTGGAGGTTACATTGAATATCATCTGGAAGGCGCTCCGGGACCTAACGGTGGAAGTAAATAATTTTGCTTCAGATATAATCTTATTAGTGAGCCACATGGATAACCTAATCGAATCCTTTGAGAATGAAAAATTGATACAGCAAATGAAGTTCTACAGGAGTAGGAAATTGTTAAGATTTTGAAAATGATAATAGACCAGAAAAATTTGAACAAAATGAATATTATTATAGATTATTAATATCGAGATTGTTGTTTTCCCAGAGTTCCGGGTAAGACTCCTAAAGTTTTTTCCTCTGAAATGATTCCTCTTAGTATATTAATTCAAAAGGAGTGAAGCCTGTGAAACTGGGATTACCTTAATCAGTGGGAATTGGATTAGAGACTCAAGTGTTTGTATTGTTAAATAATTTCTGGTTTTAAAAGAGAAAAAAATAAAATCAGGTATATTATTTCCACTAACATTGGACAATAAGTACGTTTCCAACAAAATAAATTGATTATACACCGTTTTGGGTTTGAAGAAGCCAACCAGACGATCAATGTGGAATAATGATTCAGATAAATAATAACGGGGGATAATCAGGTTAATACCACGTTTTCTTTGCTTACTGTTGTTTAATTGATCTCCTTGTCTTGTTTCACTCTCCCTATTTTGTGGTGTAAGGAAGAGTATAGAATTACCTGATTGAAATAATTCTTGTGTGTTATTTTCTCTGTATTTCTGGCAAGTTATTTTAATGCTTGTAAAATTAAGTTGTTAGAAATAAAAAAAAAAAAAAAAAAAAAACAACAACTTTTGTCCACAAAAGTTTTGTTATGCGTTTTTAAAGTACATTCTTATAATGGCATTGAAATCCTGCTCAAATACAAACAAAACCATTAATTTAGCTCTGTTTAGGGACTTCTGATAATGAGTCCTCCAAAACCAAAGAAAGATCTTTTAAATCATTAATTTCTTCTTCCTGACCTTGCTCACATTTTTCAGGAGCCCCCTCCCCTTCCCCCAATAATATATCTTATTATGTGGAAGAATAAGCTCTGGAGAATTTTTTAAGTTTTCAATAAGATAAATTACACAAATCCAAAGGGAGGATTCCTGCAGGCCTTGGAAAATTCAAAATCATCAAATTCAAGCGTCTACTGAAATTTTCTATCTGTTCAATTTTACGATGAATCATTAAATTATCTTTCATAAATGCTGTTACATTATCTTTAAGAGTGGCGATATCAGCATGTGACTTCAGTACCTGTTCCACAAAGTCCAATTTCAACTTATCCACTGATTGAGAAGAAGGTCCCACTGTGGCAATTAGGTTCACAGTCTCTTGGGTCAATTTCATTACAGAAGTATTCAACTTCTCAACTGCCTTCCAGAGGATGCCCAGTTTTACCACTATGGGGTGGAGGGGAGTCAGTTTCACTTCCTCCCCAGTACTCAATTCCTCTGTCATGGCTCCAGTGGGGGAGACATCACCACTGCAAGTCCCAGCTCCAGCAAGCCTGGGACGCACCATCTCAGCCCGCACTGCGGCAAACACAGTGGAACAACAGTACCCGGAGAGGACAAAGAAGTGTCATGCAGCTCCTCTGGTGAAACCCAAAACAGAGCTTGCTGCAGATTTCTCTTGTGGATGCTGAGTTGTGAAGCAGTCGAGCGTTTGCTGCGTTGGAGAGGAGATCAGAGTTGGCAATGGTAAAACTCTAACAGTTCCCTTCCTCTTATTATAGGACACTGTAGTTTAGAGGAAAATCCTCAGCAGAACTCAATGGATCAGCTCGCAGTTGCCATCTTCGTAACTTCAGGTTTTAAAGGTATGCTTAAGACCTAAGAAAATTAGAACAGTGGCCTAGTGGTTAGAGTGGTGGACTTTGGTCCTGGGGAACTGGGTTCGATTCCCACTGCAGGCACAGGCAGCTCCTTGTGACTCTGGGCAAGTCACTTAACCCTCCATTGCCCCAGGTACAAATAAGTACCTGTATATAATATGTAAGCCGCATTGAGCCTGCTATGAGTGGGAAAGCGCGGGGTACAAATGTAATAAAAATAAAAAAATAAAAAATATTGAGAGGAAGGGAATTTTATGAGCTCTGAAAATGTAAGTAAGGAGTTAAGGAACTTGGTAGATCTGAAAATGAATCACAACATTCAACACAAACAGGTTCATATAATACTATGGTATTGAAATAAATACAGCCTTTGTTATAGAAATCCCACCTTTCTGCAACCTGGTGCCACCAATATGGATCTTCCTGTTTCCCTTCTCCCTAGGACTGCCAGTGGGTGGCTACTCAACTTTCTCCTAATATGGATACTGGTGGCTACCCTGTCTTTCCACCTCCTGCTGCTTTGATCAGGGTGGCCTATCTGCCTCCACCATTTTTCTTACTCCTTACTCTTACCCCTCTTCTGTTCCTTTTTGCCTCTCTGCATCCTGCTGACACCATTTTTAGCCATTCAGTCTCACTTCTACCTCTTACTGCTGTCAGTGTGGTCCTTCCTGCCGCGTTCCCTCCTTGTACTGCCAATCTGACCATCCTTCCTCACTCTTCCTGCTAATCCCAGTGGGGTCTGTTTCCCTCCTTTCCTCCAGCCTCTACCAGAAAACACCATCCTGTCTGCCTCTCTCCAACTAGCAGCACTGCATTGCTCATATAAAGCAAAGGAAAGTTTAGTATCTTGGAGCAGCACTGAGAGGTCAGATTTAATAAACTGAAAAAAGATGCGAGATATCAGGAGTTGAAAGATGAAGAGAAGGAAGAGGGATGTGAAAATGATAGGGGAGAGTAACAGAATAAAAAGCAAAAGAGCAGACCTGATAATGAAAGGAGAAAAGTAGAAATAAGGAAAATAGAACAAACACATAATCCCCACAACTAAGGCTAGAAGCAGAGACCATGATTATAACACCTCATTCTTGTATCACCTCATTACTAGTTTTAATTCAAACTATATCACTTGCTTCATGCAGCTCCTTACATGTGCCTGTGGTGGTCAGATTTCCTCTTTCCTCAAATCCCAGAGGCTCAGTCTTGAATCCCTCTTGCTCAAATCGGATTAAAATGTCAGGCTTGACAGTGTGGGAACCTATTATAGGAAAAGATAGAATAATATGTTTAAAAAAAAGGTAACCTCAGAGCCTGATCATTTTAATATTAAGGTAGGCAGCTCAGGTTTTAGCTTGTTTCCTGGATTCCATCATGCGGAGACCTGGTTCAGTCACAGTGTCACTGTTTGGACCACCTATCTCACCAGCTCTATGGGTCCCTCACCTTATCACATCCCTATATTTTCTACTCTGTGAGATGGGTGTGCATACGATCATAAGTGCATAGGTACTGCCATACTGGGACAGACCGAAGGTCCATCAAGCCCAGCTTCCTGTTTCTGACAGTGGCCAAACCAGGTTACAAGTACTTGGCAAGATCCCAAAACAGTACATTTTATGCTGCTTATCCTGGAAATAAGGAGTGGATTTTCTCCACGTCCATTTTAATAATGGTCTATGGACTTTTCCTTTAGGAAGCCAGCCAAATCTTTTTTAAACCCCGCTAAGCTAACTGCTTTGTTGTGAGACTCTGCAATGCAGTGGCTCTCCTTTGAATAAGCTGAGTAACTTTTATTTTCCTGTTGTTGTAGAGAGAGGGAAGCTGGGGGTTAGCTCCTTGCTCATGTTGATTCAGTGATTCAAAGGTTATATGTTCATCAGGGATATGGGAAGTGAAGGGGGGTGGGGTTTAGGGATGTAAGTGATCCTTTGCGTGGTATGGTTTGGGGTGACTGAGAGTGTCTGGGTCGTGTGTGTGTGTCTGTCTGTGTGTGTGTGTGCGCGCACACATGGAGTGGGTGTCGGGTTGTGTGAGGTGTGTGTATGGAATGGGTTTCGGGTTGTGTGAGGTGTGTGTGTGTGTGCGCGTGCATATGCACGCATGGAGTGGGTGTCTGGTTGTACGAGGGAGGTGTGCGTGTACTAGGGAGATCAAGTGGGTGTGGTGCTACTTTCCAATGAACCCAACCCAGCTGAGTCTTAAGTGGGAGGAGACCTAACTGGGGGTGGGGGGGATCTCTCCTGTCATTTTCTACTATCACTTTTGTGAGTTTACGTTTTCCTATTTTTGGGATAATGGTTAAACTAGTAACGGCTACACTAATTGTAGATGGTTTTAACTCTCCAGTGAAAAGAACTAGGATCTTCTCTTTGCTGAGTAAGACAGGAGTGGATATCACTTTCCTGCAGGAGACACCTCACAGTTAAGGAAAATGAGAAACTGAGATGTGGCTGCTACTCGTCCTTTAGCGAATGACAAAGGAGGAGGGGTCGCCATTCTGGTTTACAAGCAATTGCTCTTCCACACCCGTAAAACAGTTCAAGATAAAGAGGGAAGATTTGTGGCCAAAGGTTTTTATTGTGCTCTGTGTATGTACTTAATGTCTACTCCACAAGCTGTTCTCCATTCAATTGGCTCAATATCCAGACTATGCCCTTCTCATTAGAGGGGATTTTAATATCACGGCTAACCCCTAGGTGGATTGTAAGCCCCCTAAACAAGCAGCAAAAGATCATAAAGGGAAGAGAGTGAATTTCCTTATGCAACAGCTGGGGTGGTGGACGTGTGGCACACATTGGACCCTAATGACTTTGATTATGCTTTTTATTCTCACCTACACTAAGTATATGCACAGTTGGATTACTTGCTTTTTGGAGCTTCTCTTTCAACTAATGTAGAAAAGGTGACCATTGATGTACCGACTGTTTCTGATCATGCTCCAGTCCTTGCTATACTGAACTTTCTCAACAGCGACAATGATTTTGCCTGCAAATTCTCACCTCACTTGTATAGGGATCCTAATTTTCACACATATCTATGGACCAAGAGGCAGGACTACGAGTCAACTAATTCTTCTGAGGAGGTGGGCTGGTGCTATATTGGGAGGCCTCTAAGGCAGTGCTGCAGGGCCATATCCTGGCCTATCAGGCCCACATTAAGAAGGTTACAGAAGGACGGCTGCTTGCTCTTACACAGGAGCTCCAGGATCTTAAGAGAGTTCATGATTCTCAGCTGGACCCCTCCTTGAAACAAAAACGTATAGCGGTTTGAAGAGAAATTCATACTATTTTGCAGCAGAGAGCTGAACAAAATTTATATTTCCAGAGGTACAAGGATCACGTGATGCACTGAGAGGGTGAGATTTGTCTTTCGCATAGTCGGAGGCCCTCGCACCCCTTATAGCTTACAAAAAAACACTACTACTGCGTTTTCATCCAAAAGTGCCTTAGTAGATGCCTATTAGATGGACAAATACTTGAAAGCTTCACCGGGCAGTATGGTAGGCAAAGGATTGAAGCAAGAGAAGGACAAGGGCTGAGCGGCAGATAGCAAGATGGAGGGGAAGCTGCCGCAAGGAGGGCAGTCCTCGGTGGAACAATTAAGGCAACCGATGACGGTGGTAGAGGAAGCAATGGAACCAAAGTCAGAACGACTATCAGATCAACTCTCCAACTTTGAGACCCTCTCAGCAGATGAGAGCAAGCTAACAGGAGACTTGGGTTTCAGTTCTGGAGGATGCTTCTCCCCCGATCACAGAGGCCAAAGAAAAACTCAACAACACGGTACGTGAGCTATCTACTAAGGTAGATGACTTGTAGGGCCAACATAAGAATCATTGGCTTACCAGAATCAGTGGGAGACAGAGCTTTGTCCTCTGTATTGGAGAGATGGCTAACCACAGAGATTGCACTGTCTGACCATGCGGGACCCAACACATGGGAGATTTTGCGTTACAATATGATGGTAACACTATACAAATTTTTCAAGATTACTCGTCATCCTTGCAGGAACGCCAGAAGTAGTTCAAACCACTCTGTCGCCAACTACATGACAAAAACATCAGATTTTTGCTACTTCATCCAGCAACCCTCAAAATATTACTACATGGTCACTGGCAATCCTTTGATATTGTTGAAGCGGCATGGGAATTTGTTTCTGGACTAATGAACAAACAGCAGGAAAACTCCTTAGTCAGATAAGATAACACAGCATATGTCTTTTACTCATTTATAGAGATATTTGAAGCTTACTCATTATTGGAGATATTTATTCCCGAGAATGGCACAAAGCATTAATGGTTTTATATCATACAGTTTGTTGGGGCGAGGGGCCTCAGGAATTAAACGTGGTCCTGATATCTGTCTTGATTGTGAGATGGATATTCATATGGGTATAGTTGGAAAGGCAAGCTGGAAAGGGGGGGGGTTGGGTGAGAGAGGGGGGAGGGAGTGGTTGAAGAGGGGAGTAGGGATGGGATATTATAGGATTCACTGTGAGGAGAAACAATACTTAGGTGGGTTTAAATGCTGTTGTAACTTCTTTAGAAGCATAATTGTTAGAATGAGTTGTGTTTTGGGAGAAAACTTCCCTGGAGGGAGGCTGGGCGCCCCAGGGTTGACACAAAAGAACGTTGTTCCCATGCGTCATTCTCTTAAGCACCCTGGCTAAAACTCTAGCGCGCTCAATCCGTGTAGTCTCATGGAATGTGCGTGGAATTAATTCCACTGTTAAGAGAACTAAAATTTAGTTCTCATGGAATGTGCGTGGAATTAACTCCTGAAAAGACACAAAACTGATACAGCATGTTTACCAGAAACAAGGCTGTCTACAGAAGAACATAAAAAACTACAACACTAATGGGTGGGGGAGGTTTATTGTTCACTGGTGTTGGGACGCCAAGGAGGGGTGGCAATATTACTACATAGGTCCCTAGCCTGCCAAGCCAAATTACTATTTAAAGACTTGGAAGGTAGATATGTGGGACTCCAAGTTAGCTTACAACATAGAGACATACTGCTGGTGGCAGTATATGCACAAGTTGTGTATGACAAAACCTTTTACTCTCGGTTACTTTCCTGCTGTCAGCAACACCCGAATCTGCCGGTGATACTGGCTGGAAATATGAATCTAGTGTTTCATCCAAGTATAGATCGAACGGGCTCCTCACAGAACTGGTTACCGCCAAGTCCCTCGGTGTTAGAATCCTTTTGTTCTGCACTGGGACTGGTAGACACGTGGCGACTGCTACATCCAAATGACAGAGACTTTCAACATATCTCTAGAGCATACCAGACACAGTCACGTCTTGGCTACATATTTATGCCACAAGTGATGTTATCTCAAGTACTCTCTACCACCATAAGGCCAAAGGAGATCTCGGATCACGCTCTAATATGGGTCGATCTGGAAGCAATGCCCTACTTTCAGAAGGCTCCGGGTTGGCGATTTCCAGCCTATTTATTTGTTTTCCTCAGTGGATGTTGTTAAATATTTACAGACCAAATGGCAAGAGTTTTTCTCCTCGAACCACCAACACACGGATGACCCGGTACTCTTTTGGTCGACAGCCAAAGCGGTGCTTCGGGTAGATGTAATTGCCTATGTCAGTGCACGGAACTGCTGCATTGCGCAGGGGGATAGTAGACCTAGAAAGACCTAACCCTTACCGTTCAGTGAATCCAGACTGCCCCAATTTGACTGCCCCTATCATACCGACCGTTCACTTGTCTATTAGATTGTAAGCTCTTTGAGCAGGGACTGTCTCTCTTTGTTAAATTGTACAGCGCTGCGTAACCCTAGTAGCGCTCTAGAAATGTTAAGTAGTAGTAGTACAAAGTAAATTGAGGGCGATTAAACGTTGGCATGCTCAAAATTCAACCCCCCCCCCCCCCCCCACACACACACACACATGACACTTTAATGGCAACTAAAGTGACGTTAAATAGCTTACTGCACAAGCAGACAGCGACAACACTCATCTATCGCAAGTATAACTTTTATAAATATGGAAAAAAGGCAGGGGGGTTGTTGGCGCGCATAGTGAAAAACAATCGAAAATCTCACTTCATACCGGCAATGCATAATCAAACGGGATCTATCTCTACCAGACTGGAGGAAATAGCGGAAATATTTCACCAACACTTTTGGGCTCATTTTCGAAAGAGGAGGACGCCCATCTTTCGACATAAATCGGAAGATGGACGTCCTTCGCCCGGGGTAGTCCAAATTGGTATAATCGAAAGCCAATTTTAGACGTCCCCAACTGCTTTCTGTCGCAGGGATGGCCAAAGTTCAAGGGGGCATGTCGGATGCATAGCGAAGGTGCGACTTGGACTTGCCTAACACTTGGACGTCCTTGACCCATAATCGAAAAAAAGGACGTCCCTGACGAACACTTAGACGTTTTCACCTGGTTGTGTTTTTCTTACGACCAAGGCACAAAAAGGTACCCGATATGACCAGATGACCACCGAAGGAAATCGGGGATGACCTCCCCTTACTCCCTCAGTGGTCACTAACCCCCTCCCACCTTCAATAAAAATCTTTAAAAATATTGATTGCCAGCCTCGGATGTCATACTCAGGTCCATCACAGCAGTATGCAGATCCCTGGTGCAGTTTTAGTGGGTGCAGTGCACTTCAGGCAGGCGGACCCAGGCCCATACCCCCCCCCCCCCCCCCACCTGTTACAATTGTGGAGGAAACAGCGAGCCCTCCAAAACCCACCACAAACCCACTGTACCCACATCTAGGTGCCCCCCTTCACCTGTAAGGGCTATGGTAGTGGTGTACAGTTGTGTGTAGTGGGTTTTGGGGGGGTTCAGCACACAAGGTAAGGGAGCTATGTACCTAGGAGCAATTTATGAAGTCCACTGCAGTGCCCCCTAGGGTGCCCAGTTGCTGTCCTGGCATGTCAGGGGGACCAGTGCACTACAAATGCTGGCTCCTGTTTGGTCATTTATGAGATGGATGTCCTTGGTTTCGAAAATCTCCGAAAATCAGAAACGTCCATGTCTAGGGATGACCATCTCTAAGGACGACCAAATTTCAGGATTTGGACGTCCCTGACGTATTATCGAAATGAAAGATGGACGTCCATCTTGTTTAGAAAATACGGGTTTCCCCGTCCCTGCATCGGGACGTTTTGCGAGCACAACCAAATCAAAACTTGGATGTCCCTTTCGAAAATGCCCCTCTTTGTCACTTTATATGCATCAGATGCAACAGACATAGATGCAGAAGCCAGTATACACCAGTATCTTCAGACCTCAGGTATGCCCAGTCTCTCGATGGAAGCGATAGAATCTCTTAATCAGCCAGTGATGGAAAAAGAACTACAATAGGCTATCAAGAGCATTAAAACACTTTTCTGCACCTGGCTCTGATAGATTTACCAGTGAGTTTTAGAAAATATTACAGAGCAGGATCATGGGACCATTACTAGATTTTTATAATACGGTGGTTGAAGGTGGGAGTTTCCCCCTTCATGCCAATACTGCTCTCATAAGCCTTATACCTAAGCCAGGATGGGAACTGATTCAGTCCGGTTCCTACCGGCCAATTTCCCTGATAAATGTAGACATCAAATTGTTGTCAAGAATCTTGGCAGACCGCCTGGCCCCCCTATTACATCAGTTGATAGCTGATGACCAGATTGGTTTTGTGAGGGGGCGCCAGTCTCCCTTTATTGGCAGACACCAAACACCTGTTACAGCTCTGAGGCGCATATCGTCTTTCCAAGAAGTTTGGGGGGGGGACGGGGGACTGTTGCTTTTCTTTACTGTTGACCTCTGCATTTCCGGTTGCCCATTGATCTGCTGTGTATACTGCTGTTTATGACTAAAAAAAAAAAAAAAGGTGTCCTGTGGTAATTTTTGAATGTGTGCGTGCAAACCATACGCTAAAATATATATATATATTTTTTTTATTTTATTTATGATTATTCTAACATTACATTTACAGTGGTGGAAATAAGTATTTGATCCCTTGCTGATTTTGTAAGTTTGCCCACTGACAAAGACATGAGCAGCCCATAATTGAAGGGTAGGTTATTGGTAACAGTGAGAGATAGCACATCACAAATTAAATCCGGAAAATCACATTGTGGAAAGTATATGAATTTATTTGCATTCTGCAGAGGGAAATAAGTATTTAATCCCTCTGGCAAACAAGACCTAATACTTGGTGGCAAAACCCTTGTTGGCAAGCACAGCGGTCAGACGTCTTCTGTAGTTGATGATGAGGTTTGCACACATGTCAGGAGGAATTTTGGTCCACTCCTCTTTGCAGATCATCTCTAAATCATTAAGAGTTCTGGGCTGTCGCTTGGCAACTCGCAGCTTCAGCTCCCTCCATAAGTTTTCAATGGGATTAAGGTCTGGTGACTGGCTAGGCCACTCCATGACCCTAATGTGCTTCTTCCTGAGCCACTCCTTTGTTGCCTTGGCTGTATGTTTTGGGTCATTGTCGTGCTGGAAGACCCAGCCACGACCCATTTTTAAGGCCCTGGCGGAGGGAAGGAGGTTGTCACTCAGAATTGTACGGTACATGGCCCCATCCATTCTCCCATTGATGCGGTGAAGTAGTCCTGTGCCCTTAGCAGAGAAACACCCCCAAAACATAACATTTCCACCTCCATGCTTGACAGTGGGGACGGTGTTCTTTGGGTCATAGGCAGCATTTCTCTTCCTCCAAACACGGCGAGTTGAGTTCATGCCAAAGAGCTCAATTTTTGTCTCATCTGACCACAGCACCTTCTCCCAATCACTCTCGGCATCATCCAGGTGTTCACTGGCAAACTTCAGACGGGCCGTCACATGTGCCTTCCGGAGCAGGGGGACCTTGCGGGCACTGCAGGATTGCAATCCGTTATGTCGTAATGTGTTACCAATGGTTTTCGTGGTGACAGTGGTCCCAGCTGCCTTGAGATCATTGACAAGTTCCCCCCTTGTAGTTGTAGGCTGATTTCTAACCTTCCTCATGATCAAGGATACCCCACGAGGTGAGATTTTGCGTGGAGCCCCAGATCTTTGTCGATTGACAGTCATTTTGTACTTCTTCCATTTTCTTACTATGGCACCAACAGTTGTCTCCTTCTCGCCCAGCGTCTTACTGATGGTTTTGTAGCCCATTCCAGCCTTGTGCAGGTGTATGATCTTGTCCCTGACATCCTTAGACAGCTCCTTGCTCTTGGCCATTTTGTAGAGGTTAGAGTCTGACTGATTCACTGAGTCTGTGGACAGGTGTCTTTCATACAGGTGACCATTGCTGACAGCTGTCTGTCATGCAGGTAACGAGTTGATTTGGAGCATCTACCTGGTCTGTAGGGGCCAGATCTCTTACTGGTTGGTGGGGGATCAAATACTTATTTCCCTCTGCAGAATGCAAATAAATTCATATACTTTCCACAATGTGATTTTCCGGATTTAATTTGTGATGTGCTATCTCTCACTGTTACCAATAACCTACCCTTCAATTATGGGCTGCTCATGTCTTTGTCAGTGGGCAAACTTACAAAATCAGCAAGGGATCAAATACTTATTTCCACCACTGTATGCAATAAACACAAATCACATAATGATATTACAGGAAAATTTGCAATTAAAGGTAAAAAAAAAAAAAAGAACATTTTAGTCCACAATTGGTGATCCAAGAACAGGAAAATAACAAACCTCAAATAATATCAAAGTAAACTACTTCTTCCTCAAGTAGACAGAACCCAGAATATCGCTAGCCGGTATAACGCTGTACAATCCAAAATTGGTGCATCATGGTGCTCTTTTCTTTTTTCTTTTGTTATAATAAATGCTTTTAACTTCTCTGGGTCAAAATAAACATAATTTACTAAATTCAAGGAAATATAACATTTACATGGGAACCTTAACAAACTAGCACATATGAGTTTATCTTGTTGGGCAGACTGGATGGACCGTGCAGGTCTTTTTCTGCTGTCATCTACTATGTTACTATGAAACATATTTTCAAAGCACTTTGGGAGGCTAAGTTCCATAGGTTTCTATGGAACTTTGGGAGGCTAAGTGCTTTGAAAATGAGCTTGTATGTTAACATAAAGGTCCCACCTATGCGCAAAACTCTCTCTTTTAATAACAAAAATTGTTTTCCTTTGAGTTTCTCGAGCAAAATCTGGGAATACTTGAATTTTTGAGCCAAAGAATGATGAATTAATGTGGCGGAAAAAGAGTTTGAAAATATTGTTGTGGTCTAATTGCAGAGCAAAAGTAACCAATAACGTAGTTCTTTCTGTTATAGTCTCTAATGAGGATTCTAAAAGTTCTGTTATATTCAGATCATCTTGGGGGTTAACAGGCAATGATTTCCCTTGTGCTCCAGAAATATACATTGCTTTAGTAATCGGAGGGTACATCTCAGGGGGCATACCTAATACTTGATTGAGGTATTTCTTGAGCATGTCAATTGCTGGAACCAACGGGCTTTTAGGAAAATTAAGGAAACGTAAATTGTTAGCCCTCATTTGATTTTCTAAATATTCCGTTTTGCGTTGTTGGAAACTACTATCCCTCATTAGAACATTTAATGAGGAATTAATTGTTTTTACTTCTTTATCAAAGTTCTCCATTTTTATAGTTTGTTCTGCATTTTTCAATTGCAAATCAGATTGTAAACTCTTTATATCCACCACTGCACCAGACAAAGTACCTGAAATTTGCTGCAAGCTGATATTCTACTACTACTATTTAGCATTTCTATAGTGCTACAAGGCGTACGCAGCGCTGCACAAACATAGAAGAAAGACAGTCCCTGCTCAAAGAGCTTACAATCTAATAGACAAAAAAATAAATAAAGTAAGCAAATCAAATCAATTAATGTGAACGGGAAGGAAGAGAGGAGGATAGCTTCCCACAAAGATTCCATCGTGACGGTAGCTGGTTTCATAACTCCAAGATTCAAGGGCGATTCGCCAGGGTTTCTTCCAGACAAAACTATTGTCGGAGCTGGTAAATGCACTGGCGTTGACGTGGCCGCGGGGTCTCCACACCCAGCCGCTGGGGACAGACTTCTGGATTCAGCGCGCTGTTCACTCGCGCCCGTCGCCCCTCGTCCTGGTCTTGGAGGTGCCGTCAATAAGGGAGGGCTTAGAGATACTCCTTCAGCGCTTAGGTCTGATCGTTCACCCGGACCACCTGAAGCGAGCATTCCGGTTCCCGGCGGTTTGAGTCCCGATTCATCCAAAGTCAGCTGCCTCAAGAGAAGGGGTTCAACCCTGCCTGTGGAGGTAGGCACTCCGGGTTTACCCTTCCTCTTTCCCATAACAGGTCTGAGAGCACTCAGTTGAAGAAGCTTTCAGTGGGTTTCAGGAGCTCTTTCCCGCACATCTACTCAGGCAGCCATCTTGGATCTACTCTCCTTCCGCTAAAATATTTTAAAAATAATTTTCACAGAGGGGGCATGTCTGCCCTGATCAGATAGCGCAGCTACGTTACCACAAGTGAGCTCTTAGCACTTACAAAATAGGTGGCGGTAAGGGCTCACATGCTATCAGGGAAATTAGTGTTTGGCCATTAATACAAAAAATAGGAAATGCAGCCATTTTACTGCTGTGGTAAAAACGGCCTTAGCACATGGGAAAGACCTGCATAAGGAAAACAGCCCCTTAGTTTTTCAATTATTTGATAAGAATAGGAGGGCATTGTTTCATCACCATCTAAAAAGTATTTGCTGATATTTCAGCTGCAACTCTAGAGATACAAAAAAAGAATAACTATTAAGCCCTAGGGCAGGGGTTCTACATATTTTTTTAATATCCTAGGAAATATTTGATTAAAGTTAATGGTGAACTGTAAACATTTACTGAACCCTCCCAATTGGAAGCTTCTCTGGCTAGTAAAGAGTAGGAATCCATATGTTGTTTTTGGGTAGGATATATGGGGGCTTTCAGTTTAATTAGGCTTCTTTTTGTATTAGTTACTGTATTATGATTTATGACTTTTCTTTTTCTAATTTTGTGGACTAGTGACTGTACATTACTTTTATTTTCTTTATCAATTGATTGATTTATAAGTTCTTGGTATCTCTTTTTCTGTCAATATTGCTGATTTTCCTTTTACAATTTCAGAATTTGTTGAAAAATTTATAAATATTAAATTTTTAAAAATGTGATACAAAATAACACAATAAAACACAATGGCCTTTTATCCACCAGGCCTTCATTATTTATTTGTGACATTTATATTCTACATTATCCCAAATAAGCTTGATTTCAATGTGACTTACAATAAACAGTATAGTATACATATCAGACATTAATGCATAAGAGAGTAATCTAGTTGTATGAACCCAATTATACAATACAATATTATAGGCGTACTGGGATATCTATGGATATTCAACATTCAAAACCTATTATGAATGAGAAATTGCACATGAAACAGTGAGAAGACTAATGATAAATAACCAATTGAGGGGAGAATTAGTTGCTTGAGTTATGGTTGTTCTTTGTAAAGGTTTGCTTGAAAAGGAATGATTTAAGGATTTTGCAGAATTTGGTTTATTCTTGTATACTTCTTATTTTGGGTGGTAAGGAGTTCCATCATTTGATTCCTAGGTATTTGAAGTCTGCAGACTGAACTGTTTTGTAGAGCACCTTTTAACAATTTGGGAGATGTAGTCTGACCTAGTCACTTGCCTCATATTTAGTGTTTCTCTGAGTAAGTTTATTAATGGTATAATATAATCTGGGGCTGTGCCATTTAAGATTTGAAAGATAGAGGTACATAATTTGAAGGCGATTCTCGTTTTGATGGGAAGCCAATGTAACTTGATTAATAAAGGGGAGGCACTTTCAATTTTGTATATGAACCTGGCTGTAGTGTTTGGAGTTTTTTCAACAGGTGCTCCTTACAGCCAGCATATATGGCACTGCATAATACATAAATGGTCCCAGCTGACCTTAGTAAAATGTGCAGGAAGGGTTTTGAACGTACATGTTACAGAAGGGTGCATCTGTTCAGACATCTCTGATTCAGGATGATCCATGAAAGGGAGATCTTCCTCTTGTTTAACATTCAGTGAGAATAAAGACGTTATAATCGGAAGGCCTGTGATAAGAAAAACACATTTACAAGGATCCACCAAGGATATGATAATGTTAAATTAGGAAACTGATTTTATATCTCCAAATGTTTGATGTTAATGACCAATCGCCTGTGATCTGATACTGCAAAGTCCATTAAATTCAAAACATTTACTTACTGGTGGTGGAGTCATTTGGATTTTCTTTTCCCTCCCACTCAAATTGTTGAGTGAAATATTTCTCATCTTCCTTTTTAATCTTGAATATAATATTAGGATTAACAATTGAATAGCCTGTCAATAAAAAGTAGGAAAATGACTTTTAAAATGCATTTGTAGAATCTCTGGGGAGATTCCATCTGTTTCATGTTCTGACGGAGCAGTGTGTGATGTGTGCATGGAGGTGTGTGTATATATCGGGTATGCGTATTTGTCTGCCAAAGCTTGGAAAGAAGAAGAGGAAGCAGTGGCCTGTCACTCGACTAGATTATATCACAGAAATTTTTTGGTACAGACATTTCTCTTCATACATTGCAGGTGCCAATTTTCTGGTTACCATTTGGAAGGGGTTTCACATTGTACAATATAGTGCGCAGCTGACATGTCATGACCTTATGCAGAAGTCATAGTTTTCAGAAGAAATCTAAGAGGTAAATCCTCTCTCTGGTTGCCAAAATATTTTGTACAAAAAAAAGGGAGACAGACTCCAGCTGGTCTTGTGAGAAGCCTCTAGTTCAAGATTTACATTTTATCTTACCGCACATACCCCAAGATACACATTATCCTCGTCAACTTCCAAACAGCTTGTAGATGCAAGGAAATAACACATTAAGGTGTCTGTATACAAAAAAGAGTCATGGGATAGGAGGCAATGTTCTGTTATGGATTAGAAAACAGAGGGTAGGGCTAAATGGAATTAGAAAAAGTTCAAAGTAAAAAAAACCAAAATGAAAAGGGGATGATCTCCTGTCATATGAGGAAAAGGAAAGAGGTTAGGGCTCTTCAGCTTGGAAAAGAGATGACTGAGGGGAGATGTGATTCAGGTGCAACCTCTTGAGTGGTGCAGAATGAGTTGAAGTGAATCAAAAAAATTTTTCTCTTTCAAAAAGCACTAAGACTAGGGGACACTCAATGAAGTTACACGGAAATACTTTTAAAATTAATAGGAGGAAATATTTTTTTTACTCAACAAATAGTTAAGCTCTGGGACTCTGCTAGAGGATGTGGTAACAGTGGTTAGCATATTTGGGATTAAAAACGGTTTGGACAAGTTCCTGGAGGAAAAGTCAATAGTCTGCTATTGAGACAGACATAAGGAAGCCACTGCTTACCCTGGGATTGGTAGCATGGAATGTTTCTATTATTTGGGTTTCTGCCAAATACTTCTGACCTCGACTAGCCACTGCGGAAAGCAGGATACTGGGCTAGATGGACCATTGGTCTGACCCAGTATGGCTATTCTCATGTTCTTAACATTTTCTTTCACTAGCTACTGTTGGATATGGGATGGCATCAGAAGCTAAGTTCTAAATTTCAGATGCCCGTGGTACCTGGTATCTGTTACTTTTATACTGCCGATTTCATAATGTGCCTGTGCAGTAGATGATAGAGAAGACAGAATATCGGTTTGGCAGGTTAAAATTTTAGCAGTTAAAAAAAAACCCTGGATAATCAATGTTGGTTGCTGGAAATGGCCCGGCATTAAATATCCAGATTGGAATGCACTCCGTGAAAAGGCTTCGCTTAACACAAGACTATCTCTACTTCAGGAAGCAGGTGAAAGCTTGGCTCTTCAACCAAGCCCTTAACGGAAGAATTAAATGACACCAACTGCACATATGTATTTATCCACTCCTACCCTAGCTATAATGTTCAAGTACCTTTCTTTAAACTAGTCCCTTATTTTCTTACTCCTGTTAACTCTATGTTTTTGTCTGTATGTTCCATCTTTGCTTACATCCTATGTTGTCTACTAACATGTTTTATAGTGTATTCGTTGATATTGTAATGTAGCAGATCTATTTTGTATTGTTGTTTGAATATATTTCCTGCTGTAATTGGCTATTGCTTATGTTTGACTTATTCTTACTGTACACCGCCTTGAGTGACTTCCTTCAAAAAGGCAGTAAATAAATCCTAATAAATAAATAAATACATTTACCCCGTGACACAAGGATGTCATGAATCTCCTTGATGACCTTCTTGAAAAGCTCTTTCTTCCATTCCCCCAGAACATTCCACTCCACTTCCGAGAAATAAGCAGCAACATCTTTGAATGTGACCAAAGACTGTAATAGCAAAGCGGATACCCTAAGTCAAAGTTTCATTATTATTTCACTTTCTTTTATTTTATTAAAGATATACCCATCTAGCAACATACTTCTAGATGGTTTACAATAAACATGTATACTATTTCACTAAAAAAGAAACAATAAAAGAAACAGAAAATCATTCAAAATAAAATGGGTAAGCCAAGCGTTTTCCATTTCCAAAAAAAATCAAATAATGCGATATACACACAACTTCAAGGGTAAACTGTTCCAGTTGTGTACATCATAGTGAAAACACACACTGTCTCATGGAAGTTTTATATACCACAGCACTGTTAAGAAGAATGAAGAGTTCTAGAAAGAAGACATTTAAGTAGTGTGCGAGATTTTATAGGTAGCCAACGCAACTCCCTTAGAATGGATTCTATATATGGTGACTAAAGTTACACGTGTATTCTATAAACCATGTGGAGGAGTGGCCTAGTGGTTAGGGTGGTGGACTTTGGTCCTGGGGAACTGAGTTCGATTCCCGGCACAGGCAGCTCCTTGTGACTCTGGGCAAGTCACTTAACCCTCCATTGCCTGCTGCATTGAGCCTGCCATGAGTGGGAAAAGCGCGGGGTACAAATGTAACAAAAAAAAAAAATGCCTAACTTAAGGCATAGTTTATTGAATACTCTTAGGCGTATTTTTTTACGCCAATTTGATAGGCATCATAAATAAAATCTAGCCCTAAATGGGCAATTCTGTAATATAGATGCCGCATACATAAATGTCTGCACATCTCTGCCTCATTTAGGTGCCTGTACTTATGCCACCTCTATGGCTGCTAAAACTGAGTGCCTAAATGTGAAGCGTTCCGCAGTGGCATAGCCACAGGTGGGCCTGGGTGGGCCTAGGCCCACCCAGTTAGGGCTCAGGCCCACCCAACAGTAGCACACATTTAGCTTGGCCAGACTTCCCCTTGTTGATGGTAACAAAAACACTTCTCTCCACGATAGTTTTCAGTACATGCTTGCTGCAGACTGCCAAGGTGCAGAGAAACATTTTTCCACCAGTTGAGATATTTTTTGGGTGTTTTGGGGGAGAACACTTGGTGCCCACCCACTTCTTGCCTAGGCCCACCCAAACTCTGCTGTCTGGCTACGCCCCTGGCATGCCGATATCAGGTTAAGCTAGTATTCTATAAGAGAACCTAATCACTTACATTCTGTTCTGGAATAGGATCCTATTGCACATCTTTGGGGCACCTAAATGGAGATGACAAGTTGTATAATTTCCTCCAAAATGTCCACATACAGAAATCAGATGTGTTGCTTGTTCTAAGGAAGTTGCAAAAGCTTAAACACTATATTAGGCAAACCTAAATATAAAACCTTACGATAATCAAATGAAGGTAAAAATCAGCATTTCAGTCAGCAACTGACATACTGAAGAAATAAGGGAGGCCACTAAACTGGGAAACACAATAATAATGGGTGATTTCAATTATCCTGATATTGACTGGTTACATGTAACATCAGGGCATGCTAGTGAGGTAAAATTCCTTGATGAAATCAAGGACTGTTTTATGGACCAGCTGGTTCAGGAACCAACAAGAGGCAGAGCAATTCTACATCAAGTCCTTAGTGGAGCGCATGATCTGGTGCAGGAAGTAATGGTTCTGAGGTCGCTTGATAACAGTGATCATAATATGATCAGATTTGATATAAACTCTGGAGTAAATATATACAGGAAATCCAATACGTTAGCATTTAACTTTCAAAAAGGAGACTATGATAAAATGAGATCACCTAAACCTAATCCTATTTTACAGACCCCGGGCAACTGGCAAGATTCACAAACGCACTTTCTGGATTTCATATCGAATACTTGTGTTTCCACCCAGAACCTTCTCATAGCAGGAGACATCAGCCTGCACCTTGAAGATACTAACTCAAGCAATGTACGCGAATACAAGGACTTCCTCCAACTATGGGAGCTCCACTGGCCAAACATACAACCCACCCATAACAAAGGACATACACTAGATATCATCACCCACAAATTCTCATCAGAACCAAATCTCACAGTAACAGACATAAAATGGACAGCCACGCCATGGTCCGATCACTACAGTGCAAACCTTTCCCTCAACTGGAGAACAAAAAAGACAACAAAAACAAGAACAACAAACATATACTACAAGAGGCAAAATAGACCCACTAACATTCTGGCAACAATTCTACACCGACGAATGGACAACACCCACAGACTCACCCCAATATCTCCAAGAATGGGACAACAGATGCAGAACAGTTCTAGACAACATGGCACCACTTCAAACCAGAACCTCACATAGAAAAAAACTTAATACCATGGTTTAACGAAAAATTGAAAGAACTAAAAACACAGGTCAGAAGATTAGAAAGAGCATGGAGCAAGAAAAAAGACAAACACACACTCAAAGACTGGAAACAATTACAAAGAAAATACAAATACACTATCAGACAAACTAAAAGGACGTACTACAAAACCAAAATAGGACCAAATTACAAGAATACACACCTCTCTACTTAAGAATACACACAAACTCTTCTCACTCGTAAACAATCTCCTAAATACTACAACGGTTACCTCCAACAACACAGACACCCCATCAGCAACTAATCTCGCGAACTACTTCAATGAAAAAAATCATAAAACTCCGACTCATGATACCCACCAATATAACGGACTACACAAACATCCTTGAACGTCTAGACCCAAAACCCGGGGAAAGCCCAGCAGATCGATTATGGACCGACTTTGACATACTCTCATCAGATGAAATCTCACACTGGCTCGGAAAATACACCAAATCGCAATGCAAATTAGACATTTGCCCTACCGGTCTAATAAGATCTGCACCCAAACTATTTAAAACAGACCTCATGAACCATGTAAACCACAGGCTGCAAAATGGGCTCTTTCCCACGGATAAAGGAAACATCCTACTTACCCCGCTTCCAAAAGATGCTAAGAAAAGCTCAATGGACCTAACTAACTATCGCCCAGTAGCATCTATTCCGCTCATAACCAAACTCATGGAGGGTATAGTGATGAAACAACTTACTGAATACCTAAATAAACACTCAATTCTGCATGAATCTCAATCAGGATTTCGGTCAAATCACAGCACTGAAACGGTTCAAGTGTCCGCAATGAATCTAGTGTCCGCAATGAACTCATTCAAACAAGCAATTGCAACTGGCAACAACATACTCCTCCTATAATTTGACATGTCCAGTGCCTTTGACATGGTTAATCAGGGAATACTATTACATATACTAGAATACTTTGGAATAGGAGGTACAGTTCTCAAATGGTTCAAAGGATTCCTGACCACAAGATCATACCAAGTAACAACGAACGCGGATAGATCACCCCCATGGACACCTGAATGTGGAGTCCCCCAAGGATCCCCCCTCTCACCAACCATCCTTATAGTGGAGGAGTGGCCTAGTGGTTAGGGTGGTGGACTTTGGTCCTGGGGAACTGAGGAACTGAGTTTGATTCCCGGCACAGGCAGCTCCTTGTGACTCTGGGCAAGTCACTTAACCCTCCATTGCCTGCCACATAGAGCCTGCCATGAGTGGGAAAGCGTGGGGTACAAATGTAACAAAAAATAAAAATAACAAATAAAATATTCAACCTAATGGTGATACCTTTAGCCAAACTTCTAGCCAATCAAAACCTCAACCCTTTCATATATGCAGACGATGTCACAATTTACATCCCATTCAAACATGATGTAAATGAAATCACCAACGAGATCAACCAAAGCTTCCACATCATGCACACCTGGGCGGATGCTTTCCAACTAAAACTTAACGCAGAAAAAACACAATGTCTTGTACTCACCTCACAACATAACACAAAAATCTTCTCCACCATAAACACACCATACTGTTCTCTTCCTATTTCACAAAACTTGAAAATTCTTGGAGTTACCATTGATCGAAACCTCACTCTCGATACCCACATGAAGAACACGACGAAAAAGATGTTCCACTCCATGTGGAAACTCAAAAGAGTAAAACCTTTCTTCCCGAGACACGTCTTCCGAACCCTGGTACAGTCGATGGTAATAAGCCACCTGGACTACTGCAAAGCACTGTATGCTGGCTGCAAAGAACAGACTATCAAAAAACTCCAAACAGCCCAGAATACTGCCGCCAGACTCATATTTGGAAAAACTAAACATGAAAGTCCAAAACCCCTAAGAGAGAAACTTCACTGGCTCCCACTTAAGGAACGCATTGCGCTCAAGATCTGCACGATTGTACACAAAATCATTCACGCAAACGCCCCAATCTACATGCTAAACCTTGTGGACCTACCTCCCAGAAACACCACAAAATCGTCCCGCAAATTTCTCAATTTGCACTTCCCCAGCTGTAAAGGTCTAAAATACAAGCTGATGTATGCCACTACCCTCTCTTACATGAGCACGCAGTTATGGAATGCATTACCCACAGACCTGAAAACAATTGAGGAAATAACTAACTTTCGCAAATCTCTGAAGACATATTTCTTCAACAAGACCTAAAAAGAGAACCTATAGCCCCAACAATCCACCTCACCAATCCATCCAGTTATGAAAGTCCACCTTCTAAACTTACCCGCCCAATCACTTCCTTCTTCTTCCCCTTACTTAATCTCTACACATTACTAATTGTATCTGATATCCTGGAATGACAATATCATAACTAAACTATGTAAGCCACATTGAGCCTGTAAATAGGTGGGAAAATGTGGGATACAAATGCAAAAAATTAATAAGAATGGTGGAAAAATAAACAAAAAACAGAGGAGCAAATGCAAAGGTCAAAAATTTACATCAAGCATGGATGCTATTCAAAAATAACACCCTGGAAGCCCAGGCCAAGTATATTCCATGTATTAAAAAAAGAGGAAAGAAGGCCAAACAATAGCAGGCATGGTGAAGGACGCTATTAGAGCTAAAAGAAAATTTTTCAGAAAATAGAAGCAGCATCCAACTGAAAATAATAGGAAACAGAATAAGGAATGACAAGTTAAATGCAAAGCACTGATAAGGAAGGCAAAGAGAGACTTTGAAAAGAAGATTCCTCTTGAGCCAAAAACACAATCTTTTTTAGGTATATTAGAAGCAAGAAGCTGGCAAAAGAATCAGTTGGACCGCTAGATGACCGAACGGTAAAAGGGGCACTCAGGGAAGACAAGGCCATAGCGAAGATGCTAAATTAATTCTTTGCTTCGGGCTTCATCGAGAAAGATGTGGGAGAGATGCCAATGCCAGAAATAGTATTCAATGCTGACGAGTCAGAGAAACTGAATCAAACCTTTATAAACCCGGAAGATGAAATGGGGCAATTTGACAAACTGAACAGCAGCAAATCACCTGGACCAGATGGTATACATCGCAGAATACTGATAGAATTGAAAAATGAATTTGCAGAGCTTTTGCTAGTAATATGTAATTTAGCTTTAAAATCAAGCATAGTACCAGAAGATTGGAGGGTGGCCAATGTAACGACAATTTCTAAAAAAGGTTCCTGAAGTGATCTGGAAAATTACAGACTGGTGAGCCTGACATCGGTGCCGGGCAAAATAGCAAAGACTATTATAAAGAACAAAATTACAGAGCATATACAGTGCAATCCGCTTAAGTGCAAGGGTCTGGGACCAAAGAAATGTATGCAGTTAACAGAAGCGTGCACTTAACCGCTGTGACACAAAGAAGCTTGACATCTGATAAACATATGTACAGTACTGTTTATTATTACATATACAGTATACAGTCTCCGTTAACTGATGTTAGGCTTACTTGAAGTAATCAGTTATAGTCCTCTGTACACTATTGGGTCTGTGAGTTCCATAGACTACGTCTGCCAGACGGTAAAAACTGTCACAGCACTGATATTCAGTGGCCTCCAGATAGGCCCACATGGTGTTGAAACTCTCCAGCGCTCTTGCAAAAGTGACAGGAGGAGGTTGTTGAATTTCGTCAGCATGTGCCTCGCTGCTCATTTCATCATCTGTTCCATCATCAGCAATTGTTGCCTGCGTGTAGGCGCATATCTCGACATCAGTGCTGTCTTCAGCTGTTTGTAGATCATAATCAACAGCTACGTAGCGATGGAACTCCTATTCAGTAACACCAGCTGGGATGTCAATAACCTGTTCATCTGACGCGTTTGCAACAGCTGCATCTGTTTCGTCTCTCTTCACATCCTTAACAAAGCTTGCCCACTTATATCAGTTCACAATGGTTGCCTGTGTAACATGATTCCAGGCTTCTTTCTGCATATGCAGGGAATCCAACAGTGATAGATTACGAGCCAGTTCAACAGCACGTTTATCCTTGCCAGTCTGGTCATCCATAACGCTCATCAGACGACGTAGCACAAGAGCCCGATAATGTTGTTTGAAATTGGCTATTATACCCTAATCCATAGGTTGGATCAGAGAGGTAGTGTTTGGTGGCAGGAAGACCACCTTGACATTAGACAGCCTGACATCATCCCTGTGTGCAGCACAATTATCACAAAGCAACAAAATGTGACGCTTTTGTGCCCGCATTCTAGTGTCTAACTTCTTTAGCCACTGCTTCCATATTTCCCCAGTCATCCATGAATTTGCATTAGCCTCATATGACACAGGAAGTCGCTTAACTTTCTTGAAGCAACGGGGCTGTTTGCTCTTTCCAATGACGAGGGGTTACAACTTCTCACTCCCATCCATATTGCAGCAAAGGAGGATCGTCAGTTGGTCCCTCGACATTTTACCTCCAGTAGTTTCGGCATGTTTGAATGCAAGTGTTCCATCAGGAATCGCTTGCCAGTAGATGTCAAGAGCTGCAAACTCGTTCAAGATGGTAGGAAGAACTGAAACAACCCAATTTTCAGCACCAAAGTCTCATCAGCGTCTTGTTTCTCACCATGCTGTTTCTTGAATTTTATGTTGTTCCTCTCCTTCCATCTTTCCAACCAGCAACCATCCAACAGTAGCTTTCAATTCAGTTAGTCCAAGACTTTCAGCTAGCTGGTTAGCTTTCTCCATAAGCAGTGGACCACTGACAGGAAATGTCTGCTCCTGACTCGAGAAAAATCAGACAACAGATTGCAAATTAGTACTGTCAAGTACTAAGCATGATGTAAATAGGAGCAACAAACACAGTTTGAAATGTCTATATGCGAATGCCAGGAGCCTAAGAAATAAGATGGGAGAGTTAGAATATATTGCACTAAATGAAAAATTAGATATAATAGGCATCTCTGAGACCTGGTGGAAGGAGGATAACCAGTGGGACACTGTCATACCGGGGTACAAATTATATCGTAGTGATAGGGTGGATCGAATTGGTGGAGGGGTAGCATTGTATATTAACGAGAGCCTTGAATCAAATAGATTGAAAAGTCTGCAGGAAACAAAACACTTCTTTGAATCACTGTGGATTGAAATTCCATGTGTAAAGGGGAAAAGGATAATGATAGGAGTGTACTACCGTCCGCCTGGCCAGGATGAACAGACAGATGCAGAAATGTTAAAGGAAATTAGGGACGCAAACAAACTGGGCAACACAATAATAATGGGTGATTTCAATTACTCTGATATTGACTGGGTAAATGTAACATCGGGACACACTAGGGAGGTAAAATTCCTTGATGAAATCAAGGACAGCTTTATGGAGCAGCTGGTACAGGTACCGACGAGAGAAGAAAAAATTCTAGACCTAGTCCTTAGTGGAGCGCATGATCTGGTGCGGGAGGTAATGGTGCTGGGGCCAATTGATAACAGTGATCATAATATGATCGGAATTTATATTAGCTTTGAAGTAGTATACACAGGAAATCAAATACGCTAGTGTTTAACTTTAAAAAGGAGACTATGATAAAATGAGAAGAACGGTGAAAAGAAAACTTAGAGGAGCAAATGCAAGGGTCAAAAATTTACATCAAAAACACCATCCTGGAAGCTCAGGCCAAATATATTCCGCGTATTAAAAAAAGGAGGACGGAAGACCACACGACAGCTGGCATGGTTAAATAGTGAGGGGAAGGAAGCTATAAGAGCTAAAAGAAATTCCTTCAGAAAATGTAAGAAGGAACCGACTGAAAATAATAAGAAAACGGCATAAGGAATGTCAAGTCAAATGCAAAGCGCTGATAAGGAAAGCTAAGAGAGACTTCGAAAAAAAGATTGCACTGGAGGCAAAAAACACACAGTAAAAATTTTTTTAGGTATATTAAAAGCAGGAAGCCGGCAAAAGAATCAGTTGGACCGCTAGATGACCGAGGAGTAAAAGGGGCGATCAGGGAAGACAAAGCCGTAGCGGAGAGATTAAATGAATTCTTTGCTTTGGTCTTCACCGAGGAAGATTTGGGTGGGATACCGGTGTCGGAAATGGTATTCGAAGCTGACGAGTCGGAGAAACTTAATGAATTCTCTGTAAACCTGGAGGATGTAATGGGGCAGTTCTACAAACTGAAGAGTACCAAATCTCCTGGACCGGATGGTACTCATCCCAGAGTACTGATGGAACTGAAAAATGAGCTTGCGGAGCTATTGTTTGAAATATGTAATTTATCCTTAAAATCGAGCGTGGTACTAGAAGATTGAAGGGTGGCCAATGTAACGCCAATTTTTAAAAAAGGCTCCTGAGGAGATCTGGGAAATTATAGACCGGTGAGTCTGATGTTGGTGCCGGACAAAATGGTAGAGACTATCATTAAGAACAAAATTACAGAGCATATTCAAAAGCATGGATTATAGTCAACATGGATTTAGTGAAGGGAAATCTTGCCTAACCAATCTCTACATTTCTTTGAAGGGGTGAACAAACATGTGGATAAAGGGGAGCCGGTTGATATTGTGTATCTGGATTTTCAGAAGGTATTTGACAAAGTACCTCATGAAAGACTCCAGAGGAAATTGGAGAGTCATGGGATACGAGGTAGTGTTCTATTGTGGATTAAAAACTGGTTAAAAGATAGAAAACAGAGAGTAGGGTTAAATGGTCAGTATTCTCAATGGAGAAGTGTAGTTAGTGGGGTTCCCCAGGGCTCTGTGCTGGGACCGCTGCTTTTTAACATATTTATAAATGACCTAGAGATGGGAGTAACTAGTGAGGTAATTAAAACTGCTGATGTCACAAAGTTATTCAAAGTCGTTAAATCGAGGGAGGATTGTGAAAAATTATAAGAGGACCTTGCAAGACTGGGAGGACTGGGCGTCTAATTGGCAGATGACATTTAATGTGAGCAAGTGTCACGTCTCTCACAGAATCTCGGGGTTAGTCATCCCTTGGGCCACTGCTGAGGGGCGGCAGCGGCAGGAGAATCACCCAAACACAGACAAGGCAGAACGGACGTACCAGCAAACCCAGGACAGGAACTACCAGGCGGAGACTGCAGCCGAGGCAACTCAAGCTGGAGCAAACAGGACAGGAATTCAGCCCAAACTTCCATCTGCACTTGACCGCCATTCCTCAGGAGTTGAGCCCCTGGGTGCAGGCGGCCGACAGGACTTACCGGCCAGGGCTGGAAGGCAGAACTGCAGGAAACAGCAGCCGGCTGGAGAACAGCAGGAAACTTCCAGAAAACACACCGGGGTTCCAGGTAGGCAGCAAGCAGCAGAATAAACCAGAAAACAAGCTGGGTCTGGGCGGGCAACAGACAGAAGAATAAATCAGGAGACAAGCAGGGTCAAAGCCACAATCAGGAAAAAGCACAGCAGCACTGCAACAAACTCTCACCAAAGGAAACTCCTCTGAGGACCTTGTTGCAAGGCAAACTAGAGACCTTCCCAGGTGGTTAATAAAGGCAGCATACAAGGGAGTTCACCAGTTATGGGTACTGCTTAGTTCCAAAAAACTCCCAAAACAATCTGGAAGGCGACAATCTGGAAGGCTGGAAGATCCAGACCGGACCAGCATATTTTCTGGAACATGGGAAACGGTAAGCCATCAGTTCACAGCAGCCACCAGGTCTAACTACCGGGGGGCGAGGTGACTGAGAGCAAGGAACCTGGGCAGAACCATGACAGCAAGTGCTAAGTGATGCATGTGGGAAAGAGGAACCCGAATTATAGCTACGTCGTGCAAGGTTCCATGTTACGAGTCACGGACCAAAAAAGGGATCTAGGTGTCGTCGTTGATGATACGCTGAAACCTTCTGCTCAGTGTTATTATTAGGAAAGGAATGGAAAACAAAAATGAGGATGTTATAATGCCTTTGTATCGCTCCATGGTGCAACCGTACCTCGAATATCGTGTGCAATTCTGGTCACCGCATCTCAAAAAGATATCGTGGAATTAGAAAAGGCGATGAAAATGATAAAGGGGATAGGACGACTTCCCTATGAGGAAAAGCTTGAGGCCAGGGCACTTCAGCTTGGAGAAGAGACAGCTGAGGGGAGATATGATAGAGGTCTATAAAATAATAAGTAGAAGGGAACCGGTGGATGTAAATCGCTTGTTTACTCTTTCCAAAAATACTAGGATTAGGGGCAGCCCAAGGCAGTCTGCCGCCTGAAGCGAGAGGATGGACTGCTGCCCTAGTTTCGCTCTGTCCACCAGAACAGCTCAGCCAGCTCCCCCACCCTGGCTTTACTCTGCCCCCCTTACCCCCCACCAGTCCCCCCCTTCCCCTCCCCCTTAGCAGGGTTTAAAAAAGGTTTAGATAACTTCCTAAAAGAAAAAGTCCATAAGCTATTAAGATGGACTTGGGGAAAATCCACTGCTTATTTCTAGGATAAGCAGCATAAAAGCTATTTTACTGTTTTGGGATCTTGCCAGGTACTTGTAACCTGGATTGGCCACTGTTGGTAAAAGTACACTGGGCTTGATGGATCTTTGGTCTTTCCTAGTATGGCAACAGTTATGTTCTTATGAAGCAGCAAACAAAGTTATTAAAAAAAAAACATAAACCCTGTGGGCAAAATGTCAGCACAGAGCCAAGATCTATTCCTAGATAACAGATCTGTTTCTGAATTGTAATAGGTTCAAGAAAAGAGGGTAAAGACAAAAATCCAGAGAAGATACAATTGATTAGCATGTACCACCATCATCTCAGTCTTTTCCAAATTATTTGTTTGGCAATTCTGACCACACTGCACTGAAATATCACTAAAATGTTGAACTATCTGTGATTGATGAATGCCAACAGACTTAGTAAAAAGTGCAATTGATAATATAGCATCATCATAAAATTGAAAAACAATACTCTTGTCACAAAACATCACATAAGGCGGCATGTAGATGTTAAATAATATAGCAAAAAACAGAATCCTGAGGAACACCCCCCCCCCCCATTCTAAACCTCTGAGACTCACTGATAAAAACATACTTGATGGAGACAACTTTGCAAAAAAGAGGACAACCATTGCAAAACTGTCCCACCTACACTTATGGTCAATGGTGTGATAGCAAATCTTTAACAATGAGCTCTTTCCAAAAATAAGCAAAAAATAAACTGTATATATGTACAGAACTATATTATACATTTTACTGGTACAAAGGATATGTGTAGGCGGCAACCAATTTACAAAGAATATTAAAACATACAATATACTTTCCTGTCAATTCCATATGGCCAATTGATTTCGTAGAATGCTTTGATTTTTGCTGCACTCTTCTATCTCTAGCCAACCTAGCCCCCTGTTTACTAAGAGGCATATTTTCAAAGCACTTAGCCTTCCAAAGTTCCATAGGTTTCTATGGAACTTTGGAAGGCTAAGTGCTTTGAAAATGAGCTTGTAAGTCACTCGGCAAATTGAATGGGCTGTGTGGGCATTAGCACACCACCAGCCGCTAGCACGGCTTAGTAAACACGGCAGTATGTTTGCTATTCATCCCAGATTTAACAAGTGGAGTTGTCATCCCAATCTGCTCTTTTCCCAATAAATGTTTTGGCATTAAATCGGACATATGATTTACTGTGAGACTATTTCTCACCCTATATATCAATATACCCACTATTGGGAAACTGCTGGACTGTTACAGATTCGTACACAGACACTACATGCCAGCAGTATTCTTCACCTCAGTCGCACATGCAGAACATGGACAGACCCTCAACTGATATAAAATAGGGGCCACAAAAAACATATAGACAAAAACTGGAGACCCTGAAGAAAACCAGTTTCTATAAGCAGTGAAAATACTGATAAAAGTATCAGAAATGCATTTTCTTCCATATTCTGCTAAATACAAAATTAGAAAAAAGATATACATTTCCAAAGAGCAAACATCCATGAGCAGCATGTTCCCCACTCCTTTCCCTCTTTTCCCTTCCCTGTACAGCATGTCCCCCCTCTCCCCCTACCATCCATGTTCAACTTGTCCCCTTCTTTCCCTCTTGTCTATGAGCAACATATTTTCCTCTCCTCTCCCTCCTATCCATGTGCAGCATTTCCCCCCTCCCTTCCCTTCATATATCCCTGTGCATGTTCTCCCCCCTCCCTCCCACGAGTTTGGCTTCTCGCCTTACCTTCCTCTGTCCTCTCTCCCTCGCCTCTGCCCCACACTTGTAGGGTTCGCTGGTTCTGTCTATGACTAAACACACATATACACAAAGTATGTCATCATAGAACATCCTGGGAGCAAAGAGGTAGCCCATTCATGAGGAACCTTTAACAAATGCCACCTTGTTGTTTTCTTGGCACCTTTCAGATGAAAGGTGAGATCTATGAAGGATCAAGAACAAGCTTTACATATAAATGAATACATCTACTTCTCCCAGAACATTTGTATTAGCAACCCCCTCTGTTAGCTCTGGCTTCTAACTCCTGTTCTTTGTAGGTTCCCTCCAATATCTAGTCACATTGACATCTTTCTCCCTTATGAAGCAAAGTGAACTTGGCTACCTAAGTATCTGAACTTCAGTAGTTCTCCTGCTCTTCACATCCCAAATCAGGACAGTAGCCTCTACAAACAATTGTCTTAAGTGAATGGTCAGCGCTGACCCCGGATATTCAATGCCGGGCTGTTTCCAGTTACCAGCATTGAATATCTGGGTTTTTTTTGGCCAGTGCTAACTTAACTGACTAAATGAATATTCAGCACTGGCCAGTTAATAGCAGGCAAAGATTGGACTGCATAGCAGTCCAATTTGCCCGCTAAACATAGCTGGTCAGTGCTGAATATTGCCAGTTATCACGCAATATAACTGGTTACATTTTTGGCACAGACTGTAAATATTCAAAAGAAATAACTGTCTCTCTCACGCTGAATATTCACGGTTAGCCAGCTAAATGCTATTTAACCGTCCAGGAGCTGTTCCTGGCTGGTTAAATAGCACTAAATGTTGGGGGTGGGAGGTGGAGTGCTGGACCCATGGGAGGGGCGGCTGCTGGAAGGAAGGCAGAGAAGTGCTGGGCCCGTGGGTGGGGTGGCTGCTGGAAGAAAGGCAGAGATGTGCTAGCCAGTGGGAAGGGCGGCTGCTGGAAGAAAGGTTGTCATGGTGTTCAATGCCCACGTCAGGCAGTGCGGCTGCCTCTGGTGTCCTGTGGCAAGGTGCTTCTGGGTTGGTGGCTCTTCTAAAGCATGCGTACTGAAGAGCTGTTCTTAAAAGGGCACTGTGCTGCTGTTCCGAGGGAGGCGGCTGAGGGCCTCCTTTTGCCCTCTGGGGTACTTAAAGGTGGTTCCTGCTCCCCTCAGATGCCTTCGCAATGAGGACTCTAGTTTTGTTCCTGAAGCCCTGCTCCTGCCTAGCCTTGTTCTTGCAAGCCAGTTTTGTTTCTGCTAACCTTGTTCCTGAAAGCCTTGCTCCTGCAAGCCCTGCCTTGTCTTCGAGTTCTTGCCAAGCCCCAGGACCTGCCCCTCCGAGTTACTGCCAAGCTCCAAGCCCTGCCTTGGACTCTTGTTTCTGCCCCATTTAGCCTGTGTGTCTAGTTTTTATTTCCTTACTACTACTACTTATTTCTATAGCGCTACTAGACGTACGCAGCGCTGTACCTTGTTGGGCCTTTAGTACTGTTTTAGCCTAGTCTGTCTTGTTTGTTGCCTTGTTCAGTCCCGTCTGGACCCAGTTCTTATCTTGCCATTGTTGTGCCTTGTCTGAACCCAGTTTTAACCTAGTTCTGTGTCTCGCCTTGTTCTGTCTGGGTTCCAGTTCTAGCCTGGTTGCCCTGCTTTTCCTTGCATCGCCTGGATCCAGTTCCTGTGTCTGCCTTGACTAGTCCTGTCCAGGTCTTGCAATGCCCTGTCCTGCCTTGAACAGTCTAGTCCTGTCTTGTCTGCCTTGCTTAGTCCTGTCCAGTTCTTGCAATGCCTTGTCCTGCCTTGCTCAGTCTAGCCCTGTCTTATCTTGCTTTTTCCTGCCTAGTCCTGTTTGCCCTTGTTCCAGTCTTGCCTCAGTTCCTGCCTTGTGCCAGCTCAGGGGACTTGTCTGTCGCATCAGCAGCTGTGGTTCAAGGGCTCACCATTCCTGTGGTCATGACAGAAAGCATAGAGGTGCTGGACCAGTGTGAGGGACGGCTGGTCGAGGGAAGGCAGAGAGGTGCTGGTCTGGACCAAAACACACACTAATTTGAACCGAGTGCTGTAAGCAAAATGCTTTTTGTAATATTATAAAGATAAGACATTTACACTGCTTTTGTGATTTTTACAGAGTCGGAGCAGATTTATTGTGCATGTGCTTTTTGGTCCCTGAAGCAGAATTGTAAAATGCGCTGGACCATAATGGGAAGCACTTCACAATCAAAAACTGAATCAATACTTTTTAAGATAAGTTTTGATTTGTCACTTTTCACTATTTTATTTAATAAGTATTTACATAAAATATGAAGACACTAGTAAAAGAGGCCCGTTTCAGAGCAAATGAAATGGGCGCAAGCAAGGTTTTCGTCGCCAACACCCCCCTCCCTCCCTGGCCAACCCTTTCGTTGTTCTGCCATTGCTCCGCCCCCAACGTCATGACGTTTGACGTCAGGGCGGGGCCCAGAGCGATTCCCCCCCCCCCCGCCTCCCTGCCAACCCCTTCATTGTTCTGCCAATGCTCCGCCCTCGAGGGCGGGGCCCGGAGCAATTTTGGTGGCTTCACCACCACGAACCTTCGAACCTTTTTGAAGGAAGTCAGGGCTTGGCTTCACTGACGTCAGTGTCCTCAGAACATTGCGGGTGAGTTTTATTATAGTAGATTAAGGAGGTTTTTATGCCTATGATACAATTTGATACCTAAGTACTTTTGCATTGGTATATTCTGAGGCTTTTCCTCCTTCAGTTCATTATTATAATAGTGGTATTTGCAAGAATATTGTGATATTTGAGTGCTATTATATATTGTTTATGAATTGTTTAGTAATATAAATATCTGAAATACAGGGGGCATGGAGAAAGGAAGAAGTACTATGGGCCATCTACAGATCTCTGACTCAGATGGCTGAAGACACACAAAAAGTGAGACTGAAAGGAGAAACATTGGTAGAAGACTTTAACCTGCTGGATGTGAACTGCACTATCCTGTCTGCAGCCGGTTAGGCAGTAGTTTTACATCACACATTCCTGACCACATAAATGCACTATGGTAGGTCCCGACCCTGAGCCTATCATCTATCTAAGGGGCCAAGCATGGGCAAATAGACAACACTCCTTTCCTCCTCATATTCTCGTGAATCCTTGTGACCAGATCCCTCAAGAGACTATGAATTCTTCAGACTAAGCATTGTGATCCACCTCCTGCAAGTTAAAATCTGTTACCAACAACTACTAGACTACTACTTCACTCCAAAACAGATAAACAATGAAAGAGAGGGGGTACAGGGAAATGTTTTCCTTTTAGTGCTGCACCCTGTGTACAAGAGGAGAAAGAATTTCTTACCTGATCAGAAACTAGGGCAGACATTTCCATCTGAATTGTGCTGCGGCTGGAATGGATTCAGGCTACAGATTTCCTTGTTCCTGGAAGGATGACTAAAACAGAAGTCGGTTGAGCTGATTCCAGGTCTCAGATAAATTCCGTTCTCTCTCCCTCTGCGGATCTACGACTGGATCTTGCAGGGATTTCCATCCAACCCCAGAAAGTTTCTACTTTTGTTCTGAGTCTTTTCCACTTTTTCCAGCACTGCAGACACTAGAGGAAAACAAAGCACTAAGCAGCAGAGCATGCTCAGAACTCCTCACCCCTCCTCCTCTGGTGAGGTAATTCTGGGATTTCCCACCTCCTTAAGGTGGATCTGTGTAGAAAGCAGATAACAGGCAAGTGGGTCCCACACAGGAAGAACAGATCAGGGAAATAATGTAGTCTGTTACATCTACCGCTTTGCAGTTCTTGAGACCTGAATCTTTCTAAAACAAATTCTACACATCTCATAATGCAGTATGTATTACATTTATATCATTTGTGTTTATTTAGGCACTTTAATAAAATGTTTTTGTGCAAACTGCTTCATGAAAGTGGATAAGGACAGCATTTAGAATGCAACGCAATGCAATACTGTAATTGGATGGTAAATGGTCTCAGCTTCTGTATCTTTGATTAACTCCTGGTTGTAAGGGGGGTTGCAGTGTTGCCAGATCTGAAATACAATATTATGTGAGTAATCCCCCATTATAAGGGGATTACTAAAGAATATGAGAGAACTCTCCAGAGTTACAGAGAGTGCTCTGAGGGAGGGTAGATAAAGATCCTGTGTGTTTATGGGGCAAGTTGCAGAGGGAAATGTTTCTTAAGGCGTCTTTTACTAAGCTTAGCTGAGTTATCTGCTGCAGGGCCCATAGAAATAAAATGGGCCATGCTCCAGATAACTCCAGCTAAACTTTAGTAAAAGGATAAGACCCACTTACTGTTGAACAAGGAGGTTAGATTGAGATAGTCGATGGCATGATGTTAAAAAGCTGAAGCCAATAAGTTAAGTCTCCCTTTCCCTCCCCCCCCCCCCTTATGCAGCTGTCATGCTCATACACCCAAAACAAAGCAAGCAAACCTATGAACTGCTGCATCCACATTGTCGTTCTTTTTTTTTTTTTTTTTTTTTTTGGGGGGGGGGGGGGAGAGAGCTGACCTAGGAGGTTAGATTGAGAACAGGAGACATAAAAAAAATACAGCCAATTAGGTAAGCCTCCCCTTCCTTCTCCTCCACACAGCTGTCATCCCCTTACAAGCAAAACAAGCAATCAGACCTATGAGCTGATCTATCCACGGTGTCATTTTTTATTGGTGAGAGTGGAGATTCTTGGGGGACTCCACATTCCACTTTCCATGGGGGGGGTGGAGATAGGTTTTTTTTTTTTTTTTTTACTTGTAGGATCTGGAGGTCAGGAATCCCCTGAACCATTCTAGCACTTTTCCCCTGATGCCTATTTTGTCCAGTAATCTTTGTAGGATAATGTGATCAACCATGTCGAAGGCACTAGACATGTCAAACTGTAACGGGTCCGAAAATCAGGAGGCGAAAGACAAATTGGTTCCAAAACAAAACAACTTTTATTGCTAGCAATTCACACAGCACCGAGTACAATCTCAGAATACTGTGTGTCGAGCGTCATCTGACACTCGTTCTTATACAGATTACTAGTCATGCGCATAAAACGCATCATACGTCACACACACACATGCGCAGTACAGGCACATGCGCAATACATTAGTAGTTCTGTAGTTCTCACAGAGAAAAGATACGTCAGTTTCATAGCTTTCATAGAAATTGTTACTTTGCAAGAAATGTAACTTATTGCAGTGTTCCAGCACATCTACACAATACAGCCTCTATGCATAGATCACGAGACTGGGCTGGCAGAGCCAGCTACCTTTCATACAACCCTAAATTGCTGACTACTACAATTTGTTATCTAGCTGCTGGTTAACAAATACATGCTACTAGTAAAAGTCTAAACTGCACAGGTTTTGGTCTTAGTCTAGGCTCATTATATGTAAGGCACAAAAGGTCCAGTGCATTAATAAAGTATGGCTAAAAGGCCAAAAGCAGAGGTAGAGTCCATAAGTATAAGTCCATCCGTAGGCACAAAACATGAGGTTGTTCTGGTGGTCAGTAGTATTCATAGTATTCGAGTAGTATCCGGCGTTCCACCCCTTCATTCCCCCCTTTTGATACTTGAACATCCATCTGGTGGAGAGTATCACCTCCATGAACCCTAAAAAAAAGAAAGGACAAGGATAGTTAGCGAGGGAGGCAACAAGCGAGCCCTAAGCCCTTGCGCAGCCGTTGATTGCTTCGCCGGGGTTGAGACGAGGGGCCCCTAGTGGAATCCCCCCCCCTTTGTATCCGGTCTTATGCTGACACAAGGGTACTGGCCCATTAAGTGACTCAGGAGGTGAAAGGTGCACGTCAGCCACAAGGTGCTTCATTGTCAGCTTCATCAGACTGGGGAATGGGGGAGTACATCTGGAGAGCCATGAGTTGGGCAGCAGCACGGCGGTCAGCGATGCTTTCCATGGTGGAGCGGAGACACCTGAAAACAAAAGGGAGAGACAAGGGTATTAATAGGCAGGACAACAAAAACAGGCCCCCCATGACGAGGAGACCCTTTAGGCTCCCGGAGGTCGGCAACCAGCTAGTTAGGGAGGAGGTCCAATCCCAAGCACTGTTCCAGGTCTGGACGGGGACGTGGGCCAATTTGACCATCCGGTTAGTTATCTCGCTGATGACTTGGCTTTGGTCATCTATCTGTAGGCAGCAATTACTGAGGTTAAACTTGCCACACACCCCGCCTTCCTGGGCCAGGAGGTAGTCAAGAGCCAAGCGATTTTGGTAAACTGCGGTAATAAGCTTAGTGTTCTGTCGGGCTAAAATGTTGAGGGCAAAGGCCGAATCATTGGTAAGGATCTCAAGCACCGCCTGCAAGCGGATGATGCGATTCAGCATGTAGATAGGAGTACGGTACCCATATGTACCATCTTCAGCCCATGTGGCCGGTCCATAGTAATGAATGATACGTTCTGGCGGCCACTCGTTGTCCTTCCAGTCTCCTATCTGGACTTTGGGTTTGGTACTTGGGAGGGACCGTTTACGTCTGCCAATGTTTTCAGGCCCTGTTTCCATGTAAAGGGGGATACCCAATGTCTCGCCGACTCGCAGGGGCAGAAGAAAGAAACTAGGTCGGACGGTGCCCAAGAGACAGGTACCGTACCAGCGGGCCGGGAGCTGTTCATAAGCCCTGCGCCCGCAAATATAGTAGTAGCCCTCCGGGGCTACCCACTTAAGGGAGGCATTCCCTCCGTATGTCCATGTTGCGTTCAAGGTGGGTTCAGTCCAGATGGGTTCCGGGACAGGCAGGTGGTCCGTCTGCCACCAGGTATGTCGACTGCCGTTAAACTGAAGGACCCCCGTGCAAGCGGAATCTCCCACGGGTACAGAATAACGCTGCGATGGCGCTCGACTAGCGCAGAGGGTACCTATGATATTGGTTCTCAGGGCCCACTCGTACGGCTTCGGGCGCTGGGGAAAGGTAATGTTTTGTGGTGTTGAGCGCATCCCATGTTTGTTGTCGGATCTCCCTCGCTTCCCAAGGCCATTGCTCACCCATATCGGTGCCTCCACAGACGAAACAGTTGGTAATCCCCAGGGAGAAGGCAATGTTTTCGGCCAGGTTAAGGAACATATTCCGCGCTTCGGGGGAGATGGGGAACTTAGTCGCTGCTTCTTCAGCGCGAGCGATTTCATCGAATACCTCTTGGTACCCAACGACAGTAGTCTGGTAGTGCGTGGGAGGCTTTGTTTCGAGGCTTTGATATATGGTAATATACGTCAGCGGATCCATTCCTCCTCCGTCAATGCCAAGGCCCCACGTCCCTCTCCATGGCATGTCGTGGCCTCGGATGGGCCAGTCTAGGGACACATAGTTACCAGAACCTCGACGAAATTCGCCCAGGCCGGGGCATCCGGTATATCCTCCTCCCGTGTAAGCGCATACTCGTTCCCAGCCCGAGGCTCGAGTGTCGCCGGCACATGGGAGCCAAACCCAAGGGGAGCAGCATCTCATGTCTGGACTAAAAGGGCAGACATACTTGTGGTCGTTCACATATGCCTCACGCCAACTTTGGCTTCCACACTTACGGGACCAAGGGTGTTTGTCCATGGCGGCGCAAACGTCGAAGGTGAGTGTAGCCACAGTTTGGGTACCGCCAACAAGGATGCGAGTGGAATTAACGTAATACAGAATGCCATCCCCTTCAACCCCCGGGGACCCAGCCACATACGCAGGGAGTCCTACACTGAGGGTGACATTGTAGTATCTTGGCTTGGTGGGGCTATGGCAGACGGTGAGGTTGCCTTGGAGGCACCTGTGGAACTGTTGGAGGCCAGCCGTGGTGATGATGGCGCAAGTCGGAAGGAGCCGACAACCGCTGTCCGGGGGCTGCGACTGGTGGATGAGGGTGGTGACTAGGTGGTACCCCCCTTCTATACGATGGCGCACCAGGCGCAAACATTCAGTACAGTTCTGGCTCAGGGGGTGATAGCTCGGGACTGAGCAAAGGAGGAGGAGTAGACTCAGCATCATCATATATATGGTGGGAGGTATCCGAGCCTTTGCAGCAAAAAGATGATAAGACCCACGATTATGGCTACAATAAACGCAGAGCCAAAGACACAGTGGGTCCAAAAGCTGGGGTCCTGTTGCTGGGCAGGCATGAATCTACCGGTTCACGTCTTTCTGAGGGTCAGCCGTAGTGGAGCGTTAGGATGTTGATGCGCCGTCCAATGTTTCGGGGTGCTGCTAGTAGGAGCAGCAGGCTTCAGTCGGGTCCAATGTATCCACACTGGGCTTCCTGCAATTTTAACAGCGGTTGGAGTCGTTAGGAGAACAAGGGAGGGCCCTTTCCATTTGGGTTTCAGACAGTCTGATTCATCCCACTCTTTTACCCAAACCTCATCCCCCACCCTAAACTGGTGTGTAGGACTGGTGAGGACTAAGGGACCTACACTCTCAGTGTATTGTTGGATGTCCTGCACTACCTCGCGTAAGGCCTTCATCTGTCTCACTAAGGAATTCTCGCCCTGTATCTGCAAGGAGTCGGGAAAAGAGGGTAGTGGTGGTGGTCTAGCATACATCATCTCATAAGGAGTAAGGCCTGTGGCCTTGGGGGTGCACCTCATATGTAGCAAGGCCAGTGGGAGCAGGTCGGGCCATTTGGCCTTTGCCTCTTGGCACAGCTTGGCTAGCTGATTCTTCAGGGAACGGTTAGCTCTCTCCACTATACCGCTGCTCTGGGGCCTCCAGGCACAATGCAACTTCCAGTCGAGGCCCAGTCTCGTACTGAGCTGTTGTGTAACTTCGCTGGCGAATGCGGGGCCTTTGTCGGAGTTTATTTGCTTGGGGAGGCCGTACCTCGGCAGAATGTGCTGGATCAATAAGGAGGTGACTTCCTTCGCCATTTCCGTTCTGGTGGGCTGAGCTTCAATCCATCCTGTGTAGGTACACACAGCGACGAGGATGGCTTTATATCCCCGTGCTGGGGGCATATGCGTGAAATCAATCTGGCAAACGTGGAATGGGCTAGTGCCCCGGAGAACATGGCTTGGCGTCGGCCCGGGTCCCGTCCTTGGATTGTTCCGAGCACAGGTTAAGCATTGACTGGAAGCATTTTTGGTCCACAGAGATAATTTGTTAATGTAATAGGTCTTCTCGAGCAGGCGTCCCAGAGCGTTCTTGCCTAGGTGGGTTCGTTCGTGGGCCTCCTTGGCCACGGTCCACGCCAGGGCTTCGGGTATCCATATGCGTCCGTCTTGTAGCATCCACCAGCCATTGCGTGCCTCCAGGCCCTCTTGCCGGGCCCATTCCATTTCTTGCGGGGCATAGATAGGGATCTCGGTGGGGAGGTGAACAACGAGTACAGGGTCAGAGGAACAAGAAAGGTAAGGGAGTTGACTTGCTTTTTTTGCAGCGTCGTCTGCCCGCTGATTTCCCCGGGCGATAGGGTCCGTTCTCCCGGTGTGGGCCCTGCAGTGCATCACAGCCACCTTCTTCGGTTTCCATACTGACTCGAGTAACTGGCAGATCTCAGCGGCATTTGCAAGTCCTTTCCCCTCAGCTGTCAGAAATCCCCTCTCCTTGTACAAGGCTCCGTGCACCTGGAGGGTGAGGAAAGCGTATTTGGAATCGGTGTAAATGTTAACAACTTTTCCTTCAGCCCACTGGAGGGCTTTGGTGAGGGCGATCAGCTCCGCTTTCTGTGCTGACGTTCCGGGTGGCAGGGCCATAGCCTCGATCACATGGTCCTCAGACACGACAGCATAGCCTGCTCTTCGAGTTCCTTCTATCACCTGGCTGCTTCCATCAGTAAAAAGGGTGATGCCCCCTTGCCAGGGTTGGTCCTTGAGGTCAGGTCTGCTAGAATGCACTGTGGCCATTACCTCCTCACAGTCGTGGAATGGTGATTCAGGGGCCGGTAGGAGGGTGGCGGGATTAAGGTTAGCGGTGTCCAGGATCCGTACCTCCGGATTTTCGCACAGGAGGGCTTCGTATTTAACCAATCGGGAGTTGGTCATCCATCTGGGTCCGTGGCTCTCGAGTAGGCCGCGGATGGTGTGGGGTGTAGTTACAAAGAGCGTTTGGCCGAAGGTGAGCTTATTGGCCTCGTGTATCAGCAGACAGGCTGCCGCAATGCTTCGGAGGCAGCCCGGCCATCCTCGTGCCACGTTGTCCATGCCCTTGGAGAGGTATGCTACAGGGCGTTGCCAGGTGCCGACCAGTTGGGTGAGGACTCCAAGTGCCAATCCCTTCTTTTCGTCGATGAACAAGTGGAACGGCTTAGTCACATCTGGCAGTCCGAGCGCTGGTGGGGCCACAAGGGCATCCTTAAGGTCCTGAAGGGCTTTCAGTTCGCTTTTCTCCCACTGGAGATTTTGGCCCTCGAGTTCAGGTCCTTTCAGTTTGGCGTACAAACTGTGGGTCAGGATGGCAAAGTTGATGATCCAAATGCGGCAATATCCAGCGGCTCCGAGGAGTGCCCGCAATTCCTTCTTATTTGCAGGAGTGGGTTGGTCGCGGATGGCTTGGGTTCGGGGGGTACCGAGCCTTCGGGTTCCTTCTCGGAGGCGGAAACCCAGGTATTCGACTTCGATCTCGCATATCTGGGCCTTTTTGCGACTGGCCCGGTACCCCTGGGCTTCCAGGGTTTTCAAGAGGTAAAGGGTAGCTTCTGCACAGTCCGTGTACGTTTCACGGGCCACCAACAGGTCGTCCACGTATTGGACGACCGGCCCATACTCGTCCTGATACGTCTTCAGGTCCTGAGCGAGTTGGTCGCCGAAGAGGGTGGGGGAGTTCTTGAATCCCTGGGGGAGTCGTGTCCAGGTAAACTGCTGCTTATTACCAGTCTGTAAGTCTTCCCACGTGAAGGCAAACAATTTCTGGCTGTCGGTGGCAAGGGGGATGGAGAAGAAGGCGTCCTTCAAATCAATGACACTATACCACTTGCTCTGGGCTGGCACTTGGGCTAAAATGGAGTAAGGGTTCGGTACGAGAGCAACTATGTCGGCTACCTGGTTGTTGACCTTTCTCAAGTCTTGGACGGGCCTATACTCCGACGTTCCTGGCTTCTTCACGGGCAATAATGGGGTGTTCCAAGCAGATCTGACAGGTCTCAGGACCCCGTGCTGAAGGAGTTTCTGTAGGTGTGTTTGCATGCTATGCCGGGCTACATAAGGGATGTGATATTGTCCTTGGTTGACAACTTGGGCATTTGGTTTGAGTTCGATCCAGAGGGGGATGGCGTTGACGGCTAGTCCACCAGGGTTCACCTCGGCCCATACGTTGGGCACCTCTTCCATTAGGTTCCTCCTCTGTTGTGCGAAAGGGGTGTCCTGGTAATAGCGGCCGTCGTCAGGGCCTACAATAAGGGGGGCATGTAGTCTCCATTCTTCCCGCACCGGGCAAAGGAGCGTCACCGGTTGGTCTTCGAAATGGGCTTCCACTTCGCCCGTTGGTTTAAACTTCAGGGTGGCTTGGAGTTTGCACAGTAGGTCGCGGCCAATCAGGGGGACGGGGCACTCGGGGATATGGATGAACTGGTGAGACACCATCGTCCCACCGATCTGGACTTGGCGTTCCCTGAGGAGGGGGGCTGTGAGCGATTTTCCAGAAGCACCGATAATTGGTATAGTTTCTTTTGTGGCCGGGGCGATGGCTGTGGTGATGACGGAGCGTTGGGCCCCCGTGTCTAGGAGGGCCTTCATCAATTGCGTCCCCACGCGGATCTCCACCAGAGGGTCAGTGGGGACTCTGCCCTCCCGGTCCCTTCATGCCGTATGGTCCCGGGTTGCGTCCAGAGCCATCTGCCATTCCTGCTGTTCGGCCCGTTCCCGGCCGCGACCCCGTCCTCGTTGTCCTTGTCTGGGGGCCTTCGGGTGGTCGGCGTCTTCCCCCCCCTCTTCTGGTCACGCGGTTTCTCCGGACAGTCCGCCCACCAGTGCCCTTCCTCCCGACAGTTTGCGCATTGGTTGCGTCCTAAGGGGGACCGTGTTCCTCTCCCCCCTCGGCCTCTACCTCTGCCCCGTGGCCTGGACCCTAAGCGTTCTTCCAACACTGTGGCTAACACGTCCGCATTCTCGCGCATCCGCCTGGTGGACTCCTTCCGGGCTTCGGCCTTCTCTTCTTGGTCGCGGTATCCGAACACGCGATCAGCTATGGCCTTCAGTTGGCTGATGCCCATCCCTTCAAATCCTTCGGTTCTCTGGAGTTTCCTCCGTATGTCGGATGCTGACTGGCTAACAAAACTCATGACCACTGTGGAGACGTTTTTGGGGTCCTCGGGGTTTATTGGACTATGTCTCCTGAATGCATCCATAAGGCGCTCGAGGAAGTCCCCCGGACTTTCATTCTTCTGTTGAACTATATTGTGAATTTTTCCCATATTTGTAATTTTCTGTTTTCCCTTCTTAAGGGCCGCCAGGTATGCCTGTTGGTACCGGCGAATGACGGCCTGTCCTTCCTCGGTCCGGTAGTCCCATGCAGGGACCACGGTAGGGGCTTCTGTATCTAGGATGGCCTGTACGTTAGCATTTCCCGGGTTGGCGTCTCGGATCGCTTGTTCCATATTTTGCTGTAGGAGGCGGCATTCTTCAGTGGTCAGGATGTGGGCGCTCAACTGCCTGAGGTCGGCCCACGTGGGATTATAACTGTAAATAATGCCTTCTACCAGTTCTATCAGTTGTTCGGGTTTCTGATCATAAGATGGTCCGTGCAACTTCCAGTTATATAGGTCAGCGCTGGAGAAGGGGACGTGGCTGTAGACGGTCGACTGAATGGGCTGGGCATCGGCCACTGGGTTAGGGGTGTAGGTCGTAGACAGCCGGACCCGGGTATAGGTTAGTCACTTCTGTCCTCCGGGAAGCCGGAAGTGTACTCCTCGGACTCGACTGGGGGTATCGGGTAACGGCTTTCACTACTCTGTGACTCTTCCTGTTAGTGGTGGGGTCCGGGATTATAGCGTCTCCAGTGTCCGACTCGGACTCGGAGGCCTCAGCGTCATCCGGGCCATCCGACAAGTCCGCGAGGTCGGGGTATAGGGGAACGTATGGAGGAGGCGCCACATCATCTTCGTAGGCTTCCGTGGTAACAAGAACTGGGGCCTTAGGGGGCACCTTTTCGGGCGGGCCCTGAGCTTTCCCTCGGCCTTTCATGGGTGGTCTAGGTTTGGGAAGCGCACTGGTAGCACGGGGCGTGGCCTTATTGTTCTTGGCGGTAGTACGGGGCGTGGCCTCTAGGGCTCTGACGGAAGGGGCGGTGGGCGTTATAGGGGCGGTTCCCCTGGCCTTCGGAACGGCAGCGACTGCCGGAGTTTGGAGAGCGAAGGCCGGGGTTCGTTTAGCTCCCCGCCCCTTCCTCTGTTTTATCACCATAAGGGCAGCCTTCTCTACCTTATGTTGGGCCCAGTCGGGCGGGTCTCGGACAACGCTTAACCATGCCTCAATGTAGGGGATGTCCTCTGGGCACCCGGGGTTTCCCCCAACTATAACAATATTCATGACCGCCGCCACCTTTTCGTACTCAAATGACCCTTCCGGGGGCCATTCGGCAATTCCTAACCCGGGCCACATAAATTGACATCGCTGTATCATCCCGGCCCTACTGCATTTATCTTGGTCGAACACTTCGCTAAAGTGTTCCGTCATTAAGTCTAGCGGTGTGGAACCACCCCCGCCCATCCTAACCTGAGTGCCAAAGGATAGGAGACAGACGAAGGGGAGAGGGATGGTGGAGGAGTAAGGGGTCTCGTTCCACCGGACACAGAAGGGTCAACACTCGGCCTGACCAGGACGTGGTCGCCCAGCCTGGAACTGCAGGCCCAATCACACAACTTTCGCACACAACAAGAAACCCTCCCGTACGGTTTCTTCGCCCAAGCCTAGTGAGGTTCCGGGACCTAGTCCGTATTAGTCACTGGCTAAGAGGGTGATCAATCCTCTTCTTCGGCCCTTTACCGAGCCGGTCACTACGTTGAGTATACTCACCTGTCCGTCGTCCCAGCAGGCCGCGCCGTCGTACGCGTCTCTCCGGAGAGAAAAAGGAAAAAATGAGAAAGCTGTTTTGTCGGAGCCACACAGTCCCACTTTCAGCCGGCCGGAATTGATCGGCCCTCCCGCCGTGAAGTGGACGCTGAAGTCAGCGGTGGCCACTAACCACTTTCCCGGCCGGGGGAGTCGGTGAACCGATCCGCCTGCAGTGGGAAGGGGAAAGAATATAATCCGATTTCCCTTTCTACTCCTGTCCCATCTGGGTCGCCAATGTAACGGGTCCGAAAATCAGGAGGCGAAAGACAAATTGGTTCCAAAACAAAACAACTTTTATTGCTAGCAATTCACACAGCACCGAGTACAATCTCAGAATACTGTGTGTCGAGCGTCATCTGACACTCGTTCTTATACAGATTACTAGTCATGCGCATAAAACGCATCATACGTCACACACACACATGCGCAGTACAGGCACATGCGCAATACATTAGTAGTTCTGTAGTTCTCACAGAGAAAAGATACGTCAGTTTCATAGCTTTCATAGAAATTGTTACTTTGCAAGAAATGTAACTTATTGCAGTGTTCCAGCACATCTACACAATACAGCCTCTATGCATAGATCACGAGACTGGGCTGGCAGAGCCAGCTACCTTTCATACAACCCTAAATTGCTGACTACTACAATTTGTTATCTAGCTGCTGGTTAACAAATACATGCTACTAGTAAAAGTCTAAACTGCACAGGTTTTGGTCTTAGTCTAGGCTCATTATATGTAAGGCACAAAAGGTCCAGTGCATTAATAAAGTATGGCTAAAAGGCCAAAAGCAGAGGTAGAGTCCATAAGTATAAGTCCATCCGTAGGCACAAAACATGAGGTTGTTCTGGTGGTCAGTAGTATTCATAGTATTCGAGTAGTATCCGGCGTTCCACCCCTTCAAAACTGCAGTAGAAGGATAGTCTTACCGATCGAGATTTGCTGTTTGAATTTAGGTAGGAGTATGGTCAGTACCGTTTCTGTGCTATGATGGGATTTGAACCCTGATTGGGATTCATGTAATATGGAGAATTTATTTAGGAAGTTTGTTAGCTGGTTGGGTACAATGCCTTCTGTTGTTTTGGTTCTTAGCGGTATAAATGCTATTGGTCTGTAGTTTGAGGTGTCTTTGATGTTTTTCTTGACATCCTTTGGGATTGGAGTAAGTGGTATTGCCCTTTTCTATTGGGAATTGTCCTTCACTGAGCGTGAAGTTTAGGTGTTTAGTGAGTTGGTCAATGTAGCGGGTATGGGGTGTTTTCATTAAGTAGTTGGGGCTGGTGTCTAGCATACAGTATGCGGTGGAAAATCTCTTATATTTTGCGCCACTAAGTCATTGGTAAGTTGGGTGAAAGTTGTCCTTTGATCTGTCTACTGGTAGTTCATCTTGGGGTTTATCTAGTTCTTCTATTAGTTTCTAGGTAGGTGTCATTCTGTGGTAGATTAGCAATCTTCTCTTTGAAGTATTTAGCCATTTGGTGTGCTGTTGGGGGCTTCTCATTCGCAATTATCAGTGATTTTGTGGTTAGAAGGTTGCCAATCAGCTTGTGAGTTTCTTCGTGTCTTTGTAGTCTAACCCTATTTGTTCTTTGTAAAAGTTCTTTTTTGCATGTCTTATTTGTACTTGTAGTTGTTCCATGCTTTAGTCCACTTGGATTTGGTGAGTTCATTCTTGATTTTCTCCCAAGCTCGTTCATGTCTTCTGCATTGTGTTTTGAGTTCTTTGAGGTCTTCGTTGAACCAAGGGGTTGCTTTTCTTTTTTGTATTGTTTTGGTTTATATGGGAGCTAATTCGTCCAGAACGGTAGTGCATCTGTTGTCCCATTCTGTTAGAAAATCTATGAAGCCCATTTGTGGGGACCACTGGTTCTCATAAATTGAAGACCAGAATTTGGTTGTGTCAGTTTTCCCTCGTGATTTGCGTGGGGTCCGTGTTTGTGTTGGGTGTGTCCTTCTTTCTTTCCAGTAGATAGTCATGTCTATACTGAAGTGGTCAGACTAGGGAGTTTCTATCCATCTCAGGTTCTGTATTGTAATTTCCTGGTTTGATGAGAATCTATGTGTTAGTAGGTCAAGTGCATGTCCTTTGGTGTGTGCTGAAGGCACTAGTGGTATTTGGACATCCCAAAGTTTGAGGAACTCAACACACTCCTTGGTGTTTTCTTTTCTCTGGTCTTCTAGGTGTAGGTTGATATCGCCTATTATTAGTGTTTTGGGATTAGATATGCAGGTGTTTGAGACAAAATCCATGAAGTTGGATTGGGCTGTTTTCGTTTCAAGGTGGTCTGTATAATAGTATGCAGCATAGTTGGTTGAGTAAGGTGTTGTCACTTATTTTGTTAGAGGTGATTTCTAGCTGTGGTGTTACTGATTCCTCAATGGGTTCCATTAGGAAGAAGGATTTGAAAATTGGTGCGATGCCCCTCCTTTTTTCCCATTTCTGATCCAGTGTATGATTTTCTAACCTGGAGGGCGAAGGTCTAGGATTATGGGGTCTTCTTTGTCGTGGATCCAGGTTTTGTTAAGGAAGGCTAGTCCTAGGTGTTTTCCAATATCCAGTTTTAATTATTTTGGTCTTGTTGGACGCTGATCTGACGTTGATGTGTCCAACTGATATTGGCAGATTTATTTATTTTATTTATAGCAGCATTTATATCCCACATTCTCTGATGTGGCTTACAGAGATAGTTAGAGGTAGTGAATTACATTTTAATAGGACAGAATGAATCAGTATGGCTTAAAGAGTTAGAAGAAGTAGCAATTACAGCAATTACCACAATTATAGTTTAAATAGGAAAGATAGAGAGGAGAGGGGACATGGTGAGAGGAGTTGGGGGGGCTGGTCTACGATGTGTCATATGGGAACGTGCAGGTCAGTTTATGTTTTCCGTGGGTAAGTACTTTTTGAACAGGTAGGTCTTATATGTGCTGTGAATAAATATATTTACTATGTGACCATGAATATCTCCTCTATATACCAAGTAAGTGCACCCATAATATTCATGAGCAAGGCCTGCTTAAAAGACACATTGCTTATTCAAGTGATAATTCATGATAAAGTTTTGAGGGAACAAAGGTCACTTATTTGCTTAATAATGATGGTCAGTAACATAGTAACATAGTAGATGACGGCAGAAAAAGACCTGCACGGTCCATCCAGTCTGCCCAACAAGACAACTCATGTGTGCTACTTTTGTGTATTCCCTACTTTGATTTGTACCTGTGCTCTTCAGGGCATAGACCGTATAAGTCTGCCCAGCTCTAGCCCCGCCTCCCACCACCGGCTCTGGCACAGACCGTATAAGTCTGCCCAGCGCTATCCCTGCCTCCCAACCTCCAGTCCCGCCTCCCACCACTGGCTCTGGCACAGACCGTATAAGTCTGCCCCGCACTATCCCCGCCTCCCACTACCGGCTCTGCTATCCAATCTCGGTTAAGCTCCTGAGGATCCTTTCCTTCTGAACAGGATTCCTTTATGTTTATCCCACGCATGTTTGAATTCTGTTACCGTTTTCCTCTCCACCACCTCCTGTGGGAGGGCATTCCAAGCATCCACCACTCTCTCCGTGAAGAAATACTTCCTGACATTTTTCTTGAGTCTGCCCCCCTTCAATCTCATTTCATGTCCTCTCGTTCTACCGCCTTCGTATCTCCGGAAAAGGTTCGTTTGCGGATTAATACCTTTCAAATATTTGAACGTCTGTATCATATCACCCCTGTTTCTCCTTTCCTCCAGGGTATACATGTTCAGGTCAGCAAGTCTCTCCTCATACGTCTTGTTACGCAAATCCCATACCATTCTCGTAGCTTTTCTTTGCACCGCTTCGATTCTTTTTACATCCTTAGCAAGATACGGCCTCCAAAACTGAATACAATACTCTACATGGGGCCTCACCAACGACTTATACAGAGGCATCAACACCCCCTTTCTTCTGCTGGTCACATCTCTCTCTATACAGCCCAACAACCTTCTAGATACAGCCACCGCCTTGTCACACTGTTTCGTCACCTTCAAATCCTCAGATACTATCACCCCAAGGTCCCTCTCTCCCTGTCTGAACCTATCAGACTCTCGCCACCTAACACATACGTCTCCCGTGGATTTCTATTCCCTAAGTGGGGTTGCCTAACAGAGTATCTCATTTCAGTATTCCTTTCTCAGGGCCAAATCCCAGGAATTAATAAATCAGTGTTTTCCAAGTCGGTCCTGGAGGGTGTATGCAAATTGATGTCATGCATATTCATTGTGGATATCCTGAACACCTGACTGACAAGGGGGTTCTCCAGGACCCCCAACACTGGAATAAATTATGGCAATAGAGCTGTAATAAACAGCTTATTATGTAGGCTGTTTTACATTATGGAGTCCCAGGGTCCTGGTGGTGATCTGGACCACCGAACATCCACTCCCCCACACTCAACAATTCATACTGTCCTCTGTACACACATACAGATAGAAGTCTTCTGTTGTTGTGGTTTTGGATATTTTCACTAGCTGATGCTTTTTGGGGCTGTTGGCTTGGTTAGTTCCGTTCTTTGTCATTCGTTGTGTTTGGGTTGTTGTTGGGTGTGTTCCTTCATCTGTACTTGTGGTTGAGTAAGTCCATCTGCTTATGGTTGTTCTGAGTTGGTGAGGGTCATTGCTTTTTGTTGTGTGGGTTGAGATATAGAGTACTGGTATATTGTTATTGTCTCTTGGTGTTAGGGCTCCTGTGTTGGATATTAGTGTTAGGATAGATATTCCCACTAGAAATTTTATGATGTGCATTTTGCCTGTAATGGGTTACTGTGGGTTGGTAGTTGATGTTTGTTTTTGTCCTTTAGTTTTGGTGTAGGGGATGTGTCTTTGGCAATTATTTGTCTTGTTGTTTTGCAGGTAGTGGGGGGTTTAATATTTTGTAATTTGGTGGGTTGTCATTGTAGCCTCTGGTTTATTATTACTTGGTGCTACTGGCAATATTTTATTCTTTGCTTGTTTGTTTGGGTGGGTGGGTGATGGGGTGTTGCTAGTGATTGGTTTTCATGTCAAGAGTGTTCAGAGAAGGTCATTTGTTTGGTTATCTTGTGTAGTTGTGTGTGTGTGTGTATTTAGGTTTAAGGAGAGAGGATTTGCATTTGCAACTGTTCAAAAGTCTTTTATAGCTTTGTGTATGTGTTTAGGTTTAGAAGTTGAGGATTTGCATTTATAACTGCATTGAGTCAGTTGGGGATCCGGTTTCTGGTCTTTGTCTACTCTGCGAGCAATCCTAATCAGGGTTTCGTTTCTCGTGGCGAGTTCATGGTGGTGGATGCAGTTCTGTCCCGGTGGTGCAGTTTTGTCCCAGTGAAGAGAAGCAACAGGCAAGTGAGGGGGTGAGGTATGCGCTGTTGCGCCGTCCCTATTCTTTCTTGCTGTGGTTGACAGGTTGCATGTGCCTATCGGCTTTTTCACTCTGTGTTGCAGTTCTGATCTCCACTGGCCTTCTTGTTGCACTGACCCTGTCCTTGCTGGGCTCAGTAGGCCACAGTTTTCTGTTCAGGTAAGTGTCAGGGTACGCTCTGGGTTGTGGGTTCCAGCTGGGCGAGGGGACATGTGCTGCACAAGCTCCCTCGCCTCTATCGGTGTGTTCTAGGAGAACTGTCCACCTGTGTTGCTAAGGTACTAGTGCAAGAGTCTGTGACCTCGCCAGTGATCAGTTGGTATTGCGGTGCTTGGCTCCCTTCTTCTCTACAGGGATCCCGTGGTATCGGTTTCCATGCGACAAGGGTTTTCTGAAGTCTCTGTTTTCGCCACCCGCCTGTCTTCAAACTCTGACTCCCTTGGCTTTCAGACTAGAAGTTTCAGGTTTGGAGTGGGTATTCCGGTGTGGGTTCTCTGACCTTTCATGTGATTCCTTGTTCTCCTTTCTCACTAATGTCCGGACGCCACGTGGCATTGGTCTCAGGTTGGGCTTAGTGTGTCTCGGGTGCCTGTGGTGTTGGTCTTGTGGCTGCAAACTGTTGGAGTTTTTCCCTTTTTCATTTGGGCAATGTCCAGAGGTCCTCATTTGCACTCTATCCACGACTTAGCTTTGGTTCGCCAGGGTGGCCCTGGAGCTCGCTATCACAGCTCCTGCTCAGCGGCCATCTTAGTGCGAAGTGGGTATCTCTATTCAGACAAATTATGTTGGCAGTTTTGGATTGTGCTAGGTTTTTATTTTGTCAAGGAACTTATTTTAAATGAACATATCAGAAATCTTGATTTGCTGTAAACTTGATTTTACAGTATTTTGGTGATACTATATAGTGATCAGTTTTCCTCTAATTTATTCATGCATTTATTAATTTATCTATTCATCTTTCTACCTTTATCTTACATCTGCTTCATCAGCTAATATACACCATCCAAAGCAGTTTGTGGTAATCCTAATGCAACATGTATCATCATAAAACAATATCAACTATTAAAAATACATATTCAAACCACACACTTATAGCACAGTGGGATAAAGTTTTATCTTGCTGTACATTTGGCCATATTGCATATATCATCATGGGATAAATCATTCTAGTGATAACCACATCCAAAATCATTGTATCAACTCTAATTATTCTGTTATCTATGACTTTACATCCTAATTTTTGTATTTTATTTTATGAAGGGAAAAGCCTCCGAGACCATGAAGTTTTATATTCATTATCATTGGTCAAAAATCCTTCAATTTCCAAAGCCTTTCACTCTTCCCATTTGCTATCTGATCTGCTGGTAAAGGTGATGATGCTCACGTACCAATAGCCCTATTCACAAAGGAGCATTGTTTATTGGTTTAGTACAGTAAATGAATAGGCCCCACTGGAAATAAAGGTACCTGAGGTAAATTTGCATTTTTGCTTGTCAATGCATCTTTGTGTATATGGGAATATGAACAGTAGACAGCATATAGAGATGTTCTCAAGCACATTCTTATCCACCTTATGATGCCATTAGAAAGCTGAGTATCACTGTATTACATTGTATGTACACATAAGGAAGAATGATAATGGCTGTCCATCATTAGGACCCCTTGCTTGTATTAGATCAGCATTATTATCTCCAGGCCTTTCTATCCCTGTAGTGCTGGAAAAAACTGCCCGGCTGATATTCAGCTGGCAATGGTCAGCGTTTTTATGTCTGCCACCAGCTATATTCCCAAATATTCAATGCTGGGCCATGTCCATACACCAGCATTGAATATCCAGCTTTAGGCTGACTGCTAAAGCTTATGCGTTTATGTGCAATATTCAGCCTTTGACCGCATAAGCTGAAATGCTTAAAGATAGGACTGCTATTTATGCGGCCCAAGTTAAGTGGTATCTTATGCATCCAGGGCTGAATATCAGCACATAAGTGGCAACTCTGCCCCGAAACGCCCACGTTAACCAATTTCTGCCCCTATTCAGTGGCACTAGCCAGTTAAGTGCCGTTGAATATCGGTGATTAGTCACAAGCCTCTCCTGACCACTTTAATCATTTTGAATATCGGCCGGTGTATGTCTTGTACTAAGCAAAAGAAAAATGGAAGATGATTTTTCTCATGCATCGAGGGCTGAATATCAGCACTTAACCACATAAGTGGCAACTCTGCCCCGAAACGCCCACTTTAGCCAATTTCTGCACATATTCAGTGGCACTAGCCAGTTAAGTGCCGTTGAATATCAGTGATTAGTCACAAACGGTTTAAGAAAGGAGTTTCTCCTGCCCACTTTAATCAGTTTGAATATCAGCTGGTGTATGTCTTCTACTAAGCAAAAGAAAAATGGAAGATGATTTTTCTCATTTAAAAAACAAAAAAGTGAAAATGTATGGATATTCTTTACTCAGTTTTAATTTTTCTTTCTCTGCATAGGTTCTAAATATCTACGGATGTACTCTTGTCCAATTTATAAGAAGTCAGTCCGTACAGACCTAAATTATATTGCTGCTGTTGACCTTAAAACTGTCCAGTCACCAGAGCACTGGATACTGCGTGGCGTTGCACTTCTCTGTGATGTCAAATAACGTCATGTCCTTTCTCATGCTGGAATTTCTATGTATATATGTATTTATACACACACACATTCTATATTGTTGGCTCAAAAGATTTTAAGGATTGTAAAATAATATTTAAAAGACCTTCACAGTATTATTCAGCTTTAAAAAAAACCATTTTCTTAAGATCTAGTTACTAGTCTATTTATTAATAGCAATGTTTAAAAAAAAATCCTGCTTTATTACCGCAAGATGAATACGGGAATGAACAGGGGAATATTTAAATAACAATAAGAGAAAAGCTATTTGTAGGCAGGCAGTGCTCCAGCAGAAGTATCAAGGAGAAGGAGCAATGAACCTAGCAGGATATTTGAGAATAGATAAATCATCAGGCAGAGGTCATTTTTAGTTTTCTAAACCACAAAAACTGTTAAATCCAAAAGAAGGAACAAGGCCTTGTAAGCCTTTTTCAATATTGCATAATCCCAGGATGCTGGGGCAAAAGGCATATTCTAACAATTACAGTAGAAGGCTGGATTCCTGTGCCAGAATTGTGATCAACCCCCATGGGTTTAATGTTAAATAACGGATAACTTGAAATGAATAATAGAATATAATCATTGATTTTTTTTTAAGGAACACATACTTAACTTTTAAGCATATTATTTTCCGAATAATAGTCAAGATGTTTACACAGTTGAAACAAGTAAACAGGAATCAAGACTGACAGATCAGCGACAGCACTAAAATTGTACAAGGTGGAATGGCCTACTAACTACTGAGCAGTTTTCTCCAATCAACTATGATTAATTAAGACTTGTTGTGATCCTATATAATAATTCTCACCTCCAACGTTCTGAAGCTGCCTGGGAACCTTGCTTCCGCTGGAGGTGGTCTGCTAGGTGCTGTAGATCAAACTGACGTCACCAGCCCGACGCACAGCAGCAAACAGCGACCCAGCCAGGGGGAGGAGTAGGGAAACTCGTTTCCCTACTCCTCCCCCTGCCTGGCAATCAGCTGTCAGTGCGCGCTCCCTGCCACTTCGGAGCAAGTGGCAGGGAGCGGGACAACACAGACCCCCCCCCTCGCCGCATCACCAAACCAACCCCCCACCTGACAAACATCAACACCCCGTGTCCCCTCACGCACCTCCCACCGAGTTCCAACTCCGCCCTCCCTCAGATTTTAACACCCCCCCGCGTTACGGCCCCCTGGACCCCCCTTCCGTGACACTATCAACCCCCCCTTCCCGCCGAAAACCCTCCCAGACGCACGTACAGAAACTTGAACAGAACATCATTGAGGAAGCAACGCTGCGAAGCGGCTAGAACAGGACTTCGGCTGACAGGGGATGGGGTCCCCCGTCAGCACAGGTACTCGATGGCGGCGGGGGGATGGTTTTTGGCGAGAAGGGGGGGTCGACAGGGTCGCGGAAAGGGGGTACAGGGATCCGTAAAGCGGAGGGGGGGTTGAAAACGGAGGGAGGGCAGAGTCGGTGGGAGGGACATGAGGGGGCCTTGAACTGGGTGGGTGGCAGGCCAGGGAGGCAGGGAGGGGACAGAGCGACACAGTGAGGGAGGGTGGGGGATTGCCTGGCTAGCGCCCATTTCCTTGCCTTAAGAAACGGGCCTTTTTTACTAGTTTTCTATATTTCTAAAAATAGTCCAAAGATTATGCAAAAGATGGAACAAAAGGTTAGGCACTCCAAAGTAAATAAATCTAAAATTTTATTAGGTAACACACTGGCCATATTAGTTCAGCACTTAGACAACCCTGCAGGCAATAAAAAATAGGGAAAGACTAACTTGTATGTATGCATGTAGGTGTGCCAGTACTTTGAATTCCCCAGCATTAGGACTTACTGTGCTCCTGAAAACTACAGATAATTGTCTGGCAACTTCAAAAGCCAAGGCAAAAAAGTTAGCAGTCTTCCCTGTAAGAGCAGTGTTGATTTAGGAACAATTTTTACATCTTTCTGATCTCATAACAAATATATTTGATTTGATTCTGTGAAACACAATTAAGTTGGGGTTGGTTATAAGGGGTAAGGACTGCTGTCTGTGGTGGGCAGGGCAAGAAAAAAACAAGGAGCAGCTGATAACGGGGCCCATTTTCAAAGCAGTTAGACATAAAAAGTTCCATAGATTACTATGGGGCTCATTTTCGAAACAGATAAACTTCAAAAAGTGTCATAAAGCAGCATTTGGACCAATTTCTTCTCAAAACGTCCAAATTGCTATTTTTGAAACCTGTTTTGCATCTGTTTATCTGTGCAGTTCGTCTGCAGTGCGTCCAAATCACAAGAGGCAGGATTGGGGCATTCCAACACTTGGACGTTTTACAGCCATACTGGAACAAATCAAAGACGGCCAGGGCTACAATCTGTTTTGGTCTAGACCTGTTTTTAGAACGAAAAAGGCACAAAAAGGTGGCCTAAATGATAAAATAACCACTGGGGGATTAAGGCATGACCCCCTTACTCCCCCAGTGGTCACTGACCCTCTCCCACCCTCCCAAAGATGTGATTTAAAAAAAGTAAATACCAGTCTCTATGACAGCTTCAGATGTCATGGCCAGTCCTATTAGAGTAGCATGCAGGCCCCTGGAATAATGTAGGAGACAGTGCAGTGCACTGTATAGAAGACGACTCAGGCCCAAATCCCACTCTACCTGTTACACTTTTGGTGGAAAGCATGAGCCCTCCCACACTCACCAAAAACCTACTGCACCCACATATAGGTGACACCTGCAGCCATAAGGGCTGTTGTAATGGTGTACAGTTGGATATAGTAGGTTTTTGGTGGGTTTTGGAGGGCTCAGCATACAATACAAGGAGGTAAGGGTGAGATGTGTATTTGGGAGCTTTTATCTAAATTCCACTGCAGCGCCCCCTAGGATGTGCCACTGCTCTCCTGGGTTGTCTCTGTGGCCAGTCTACTAAGACTGCTGGATTCTCCTACATCCCACTGAATTTATTTTTGACATTTCTCTCTTGTATGGGTTTTTTTTTTTTTTTTTAAATGGATCAAAAAGATCGCACAGAGCACAAAAACATCTACAATGTGGCCATTTTTGAAAAAAAAGACAGACGTTTTACTGTTTCAAAAATGGCTATATACACTATGTGAATTTGGGATGTTTAGAGCAAAACGTCCAAAGTCAAGCTTAGACATCAAATCAAAAATGCCCCTCTATGTGTCTTCGTAAGTCTAGGTGCTTTGAAAATATGCCTCAATGACTTTGACATACAGTTTCTTCAGTAAGTGGAGGAGGTGCTATCTACCTTCCTGTGTGAGGCAGAGGTGATAATACTTCCTAACACAAAGGTGGGGAAACCGAGTAAAAGAAGATACACTAGAGCAGGGGTGTCCAACCTTGGCCTTCGCCAGGTTGGGTTTCCAGGATACCTACAATGAATATGCAAACAAATCTTATATATATTCATTGGGGAAAAGCAGACTGAACTGCAGTCCTTGAGGAATGAGTTTGGACACTAGAGAGTGATCGCTCTGGGATGGGATGAAGAAATTCTGAGATTTAAGGCAGGCCAAGGTTAGGAAGAGATTTGCAGTCAGTTTATACTGGATAAAGTTTACAGCCTCTCTCCTGTCTCTCCAGCCTTTATGTTTATGTCTTCAAAACTACATCAAATAAAGATGTGCTATTATCCTGACAGGATATGAAACAATTGATACATAAACAAATATTACATCTCTGTATATTCTTTTCTGTTCATTGCTAATAAAACCCCGCGGGGGTGGGAAACTAACAGCAGCGCCAACAACATTAAATGAAGCGCTGCAGCAGGGGTGGGAGACGGTCACGGCAAGGATCTGCTTCTGGGCGGGCCTGAGGCTAAACTGGGTGGGCCTGGGCCCATCCAGGCACACCTGTAGCTACACCCCTGTTAGCGCCATACTAGCACCTGTGTTTGCTACCGCCCCATGATCAGAGCCCCTGAGCGTGTGAAACAACGTGCTAGAGGGCTCTGAACACAACTAGTATGCAACAGTATGCAAATGCATGCTAAACCTATTCATCTCCAATGATCAGTGACCAGCGCGCCAAAGATTGGCACGCTGGCCACGGCAAACCCTATGCCAACTTGGAGCTGGCATTAGGGTTTGCAGACCATTGGGGAGGAATGGTGAGCCCTATCTAGCATGCCTTTGCATGCTAGCTGGTCCACATTCCCCCCAATGCAGCAACCCCCCAGGAACCGAAGACCCCTTAGCGACAGGGGGCTGGAGGTCCAACTGATCTCCCATCCAGCTGACCTCCGGTCCCCTGACCCCCCCAACACAGGTTCAGGGAGGGCTGGTGATCAGGTGGGTCTCCAGGCCCCCTAACCCCTCCCCCCCCCAGCATTTCTAAGACATCCCTGGTGGCCCAGTGGGTGACCAACAACCCAACCCCACCCACCCCCTAGCGACATGGTCTGCCTCCCTCCTCTTCCTTTGATGCTGCCTGTAAAATGGTGGCGCCCAGTGTAGCCTGGGATGCGCTGGACGGGGCTTCACACCATATAACACCATATAAGGGAGTTTCAGCCCTCCCTGAACTGTGTTGGAGGGACCAGAGGTCCGCCGTACCTCCAGCTCCCCTGTTTCTCCGAGAACAAACAGGGCATTAATTCTCACAAGTGGGGTATCCATAGCATCCAGGCTCACAGAAAAATGTGGAAGCTTGTATCTCATAGCTATAGTTGGTTTGAGACCTCGCAACTATTTTGTATAAAAACAAGGCGCAGTGCCCTGCGGGTGCACGGAGCCGACTATAACATTGCGCCATGCCCTGATGGGCATGCGCACTGAGGCCAGCGGGGCACAAGCGAGGCGCAGTGGGCAGGCTCCCGCCACCCAGGGGCACCCCGCTGGCAATGGGTGGAGAGACAAGAGGTGTTTAAAAGTCCCTGGAGGGAGCCCGGACAACCTCTTCAGGTGTCCAGGCAACAGACTGCAGCATCGCATCAGCATCGCAGGGACCTACCTGGTGCCACGAGACAGTCCCTTGGGGAACACAGTGGCCCCGACCGAGCCTGGAACTATCCTCGCGGGCGCATTCCAAACCGGCCAGCTAAACAGAGCAAAGCACCTTTGGTAGTGCCAGAAAGTAACTTAGGACGTGCAGTGCTTTGCCCGGGTTCCGGGAGCGGCGCGGACATTGTCGTGCGAGGCGTCGGAAGCAGCGTGACGGGCAGTGAAGCAGTGTCATTGTTCAACGGGCTGTGGGGGCTCCTCCGTAAGTAAAAAAAAATCAAAAACCCCTTTCATGTATAACGGCCTTCTCAGTGTGAAACGGGGCTAAGTGGGTCGCCGAAGTGCCTTCCTGCCTGCTTCCCACTGAGGAAGACAGAGAAAAGGTTTTCCTTCCTCGGCAAACACCGGGCTGTGAAATCCCTGGCAGCGGCCATATTGGGAGGGCGGTATAGGATTGGGGGGTGGCGCAGCATGGTTTGGCAAACAAATACATATTCATGGGAGTAGCTCAGGGTAGTAACGGCATCTGCTACTATCGCAACGAGCTGAATTCTATTATGAAGCTACCGCTGTTGATCTAAAAGAGCTGAACAAGGAGTTAAGGTCACCCACATGGCCATCTTGGGTGGCCAGGAGGCAGCCATATTGGCCAGAACATATGTTACAGGATCAACACGTGGGGGGCGGCCATCTTGAAAGGCGCTTCAGGATAGAGCGGCGGCCATCTTGCAAAGGGGAATCTGTTAGCAGTCGCAATAGTGGATGGCAGCCATCTTGGTTAGAAATAAATAATTCGTATGCATGAGAAGGAATTAAGTAGCGGGCTCAAGAAGAAAGTGACGGCCATCGTTATTATTGAATTATTTGTAGAAGTTGTATCCCACATTTACCCACAGGCTTGCTGGCCATAGTCAAAAAATAAATAAAATAAATAAATAAATAAATATAAGAGTGGAGGAGTGGCCTAGTGGTTAGGGTGGTTGACTTTGGTCCTGGGGAACTGAGTTCGATTCCCACGTCAGGCACATGCAGCTCCTTGTGACTCTGGGCAAGTCACTTAACCCTCCATTGCCTCAGGTACAAATAAGTACCTGTAAGCCGCATTGAGCCTGCCATGAGTGGGAAAGCATGGGGTACAAATGTAACAAAAATAAATAATCAAACGTCATCAATGAAATAGATCACTGGCAATCTATTTGGGGTCCTTAAAAGCGAATGCTACATACCTGTAGAAGGTATTCTCCGAGGACAGCAGGCTGATTGTTCTCACTGATGGGTGACGTCCACGGCAGCCCCTCCAATCGGAAACTTCACTAGCAAAGTCCTTTGCTAGCCCTCGCGCGCATGCGCGGCCGTCTTCCCGCCCGAAACCGGCTCGAGCCGGCCAGTCCAGTATGTAGCAAGACAATACATTTAAGGGAAGACACAACTCCAAAGGGGAGGTGGGCGGGTTTGTGAGAACAATCAGCCTGCTGTCCTCGGAGAATACCTTCTACAGGTATGTAACATTCGCTTTCTCCGAGGACAAGCAGGCTGCTTGTTCTCACTGATGGGGTATCCCTAGCCCCCAGGCTCACTCAAAACAACAACCATGGTCAATTGGGCCTCGCAACGGCGAGGACATAACTGAGATTGACCTAAAAAATTTACCAACTAACTGAGAGTGTAGCCTGGAACAGAACAAACAGGGCCCTCGGGGGGTGGAGTTGGATCCTAAAGCCCAAACAGGTTCTGAAGAACTGACTGCCCGAACCGACTGTCGCGTCGGGTATCCTGCTGCAGGCAGTAATGAGATGTGAATGTGTGGACAGATGACCACGTCGCAGCTTTGCAAATTTCTTCAATAGAGGCTGACTTCAAGTGGGCTACCGACGCAGCCATGGCTCTAACATTATGAGCCGTGACATGACCCTCAAGAGCCAGCCCCGCCTGGGCATAAGTGAAGGAAATGCAATCTGCTAGCCAATTGGATATGGTGCGTTTCCCTACAGCCACTCCCCTCCTATTGGGATCAAAAGAAACAAACAATTGGGCGGACTGTCTGTTGGGCTGTGTCCGCTCCAGATAGAAGGCCAATGCTCTCTTGCAGTCCAATGTGTGCAGCTGACGTTCAGCAGGGCAGGAATGAGGACGGGGAAAGAATGTTGGCAAGACAATTGACTGGTTCAGATGGAACTCCGACACTACCTTTGGCAGAAACTTAGGGTGAGTGCGGAGGACTACTCTGTTGTGATGAAATTTGGTGTAAGGAGCCTGGGCTACCAGGGCCTGAAGCTCACTGACTCTACGAGCCGAAGTAACTGCCACCAAGAAAATGACCTTCCAGGTCAAGTACTTCGGATGGCAGGAATTCAGTGGCTCAAAAGGAGGTTTCATCAGCTGGGTGAGAACGACATTGAGATCCCATGACACTGTAGGAGGCTTTACAGGGGGCTTTGACAAAAGCAAACCTCTCATGAAGCGAACAACTAAAGGCTGTCCTGAGATCGGCTTACCTTCCACTTGGTAATGGTATGCACTGATCGCACTAAGGTGAACCCTTACGGAGTTGGTCTTAAGACCAGACTCAGACAAGTGCAGAAGGTATTCAAGCAGGGTCTGTGTAGGACAAGAGCGAGGATCTAGGGCCTTGCTGTCACACCAGACGGCAAACCTCCTCCAATGAAAGAAGTAACTTCTCTTAGTGGAGTCTTTCCTGGAAGCAAGCAAGATGCGGGAGACACCCTGTGACAGACCCAAAGAGGCAAAGTCTACGCCCTCAACATCCAGGCCGTGAGAGCCAGAGACTGGAGGTTGGGATGCAGAAGAGCCCCTTCGTCCTGTGTGATGAGGGTCGGAAAACACTCCAATCTCCACGGTTCTTCGGAGGATAACTCCAGAAGAAGAGGGAACCAGATCTGACGCGGCCAAAAAGGAGCAATCAGAATCATGGTGCCTCGGTCTTGCTTGAGTTTCAACAAAGTCTTCCCCACCAGAGGGATGGGAGGATAAGCATACAGCAGGCCCTCCCCCCAATCCAGGAGGAAGGCATCCGATGCCAGTCTGCCGTGGGCCTGAAGCCTGGAACAGAACTGAGGGACTTTGTGGTTCACTCGAGATGCGAAGAGATCCACCAAGGGGGTGCCCCACACCTGGAAGATTTGTCGTACCACACGGGAATTGAGCGACCACTCGTGAGGTTGCATAATCCTGCTCAACCTGTCGGCCAGACTGTTGTTTACGCCTGCCAGATATGTGGCTTGGAGCACCATGCCGTGACGGCGAGTCCAGAGCCACATGCTGACGGCTTCCTGACACAGGGGGCGAGATCCGGTGCCCCCCTGCTTGTTGACATAGTACATGGCAACCTGGTTGTCTGTCTGAATTTGGATAATTTGGTGGGACAGCCGATCTCTGAAAGCCTTCAGAGCGTTCCAGATCGCTCGTAACTCCAGAAGATTGATCTGCAGATCGCGTTCCTGGAGGGACCAGCTTCCTTGGGTGTGAAGCCCATCGACATGAGCTCCCCATCCCAGGAGGGACGCATCCGTGGTCAGCACTTTTTGTGGCTGAGGAATTTGGAAGGGACGTCCCAGAGTCAAATTGGAGCAAATCGTCCACCAATACAGGGATTTGAGAAAACTCGTGGACAGGTGGATCACGTCCTCTAGACCCCCAGCGGCCTGATACCACTGGGAGGCTAGGGTCCATTGAGCAGATCTCATGTGAAGGCGGGCCATGGGAGTCACATGGACTGTGGAGGCCATGTGGCCCAGCAATCTCAACATCTGCCGAGCTGTGATCTGCTGGGACGCTCGCACCCGCGAGACGAGGGACAACAAGTTGTTGGCTCTCGTCTCTGGGAGATAGGCGCGAGCCGTCCGAGAATCCAGCAGAGCTCCTATGAATTCGAGTCTCTGCACTGGAAGAAGGTGGGACTTTGGATAATTTATCACAAACCCCAGTAGCTCCAGTAGGCGAATAGTCATCTGCATGGACTGCAGGGCTGCTGCCTCGGATGTGTTCTTCACCAGCCAATCGTCGAGATATGGGAACACGTGCACCCCCAGCCTGCGAAGCGCCGCTGCTACCACAGCTAGGCACTTGGTGAACACCCTGGGCGCAGAGGCGAGCCCAAAGGGTAGCACACAGTACTGGAAGTGGCGTGTGCCCAACTGAAATCGCAGATACTGTCTGTGAGCTGGCAGTATCGGGATGTGTGTGTAGGCATCCTTCAAGTCCAGAGAGCATAGCCAATCGTTTTGCTGAATCATGGGGAGAAGGGTGCCCAGGGAAAGCATCCTGAACTTTTCTTTTACGAGATATTTGTTCAGGGCCCTTAGGTCTAGGATGGGACGCATCCCCCCTGTTTTCTTTTCCACAAGGAAGTACCTGGAATAGAACCCCAGCCCTTCTTGCCCGGATGGCACGGGCTCGACCGCATTGGCGCTGAGAAGGGCGGAGAGTTCCTCTGCAAGTACCTGCTTGTGCTGGAAGCTGTAGGACTGAGCTCCCGGTGGACAATTTGGAGGTTGTGAGGCCAAATTGAGGGTGTATCCTTGCCGGACTATTTGGAGAACCCACTGATCGGAGGTTATGAGAGGCCACCTTTGGTGAAAAGCTTTCAACCTCCCTCCGACAGGCAGGTCGCCCGGCACTGACACTTGGATGTCGGCTATGCTCTGCTGGAGCCAGTCAAAAGCTCGCCCCTTGCTTTTGCTGGGGAGCCGCGGGGCCTTGCTGATTCGCACGCTGCTGACGAGAGCGAGCGCGCTGGGGCTTAGCCTGGGCCGCAGGCTGTCGGGAAGGAGGATTGTACCTACGCTTGCCAGAAGTATAGGGAACAGTCTTCCTTCCCCCGAAAAATCGTCTACCTGTAGAGGTAGAAGCTGAAGGCTGCCGGCGGGCGAACTTGTCGAATGCGGTGTCCCGCTGGTGGAGAGACTCTACCACCTGCTCGACTTTTTCGCCAAAAATGTTATCCGCACGGCAAGGCGAGTCCGCAATCCGCTGCTGGATTCTATTCTCCAGGTCGGCGGCACGCAGCCATGAGAGCCTGCGCATCACCACACCTTGAGCAGCGGCCCTGGACGCAACATCAAAAGTGTCATAAACTCCTCTGGCCAGGAATTTTCTGCACGCCTTCAGCTGCCTGACCACCTCCTGAAAAGGCTTGGCTTGCTCAGGGGGAAGAGCATCAACCAAGCCCGCCAACTGCCGCACATTATTCCGCATGTGTATGCTCGTGTAGAGCTGGTAAGACTGGATCTTGGACACGAGCATAGAGGAATGGTAGGCCTTCCTCCCAAAGGAGTCTAAGGTTCTAGCGTCCTTGCCCGGGGGCGCCGAAGCATGTTCCCTAGAACTCTTAGCCTTCTTTAGGGCCAAATCCACAACTCCAGAGTCATGAGGCAACTGAGTGCGCATCAGCTCTGGGTCCCCATGGATCCGGTACTGGGACTCGATCTTCTTGGGAATGTGGGGATTAGTTAATGGCTTGGTCCAGTTCGCAAGCAATGTCTTCTTCAGGACATGGTGCAAGGGAACAGTGGACGCTTCCTTAGGTGGAGAAGGATAGTCCAGGAGCTCAAACATTTCAGCCCTGGGCTCGTCCTCCACAACCACCGGGAAGGGGATGGCCGTAGACATCTCCCGGACAAAGGAGGCAAAAGACAGACTCTCGGGAGGAGAAAGCTGTCTCTCGGGAGAGGGAGTGGGATCAGACGGAAGACCCTCAGACTCCTCGTCAGAGAAATATCTGGGATCTTCCTCTTCCTCCCACGAGGCCTCACCCTCGGTGTCAGACACAAGTTCACGGACCTGTGTCTGCAACCTCGCCCTGCTCGACTCCGTGGAACCCCGTCCACGATGGGGGCGTCGAGAGGTAGACTCCCTCGCCCGCATCGGCGAAGCTCCCTCCGCCGACGTAGTCGGGGAGCCTTCCTGGGAGGTGGCCGCGGTCGGCACCGCACGCGGTACCGACGTCGGGGACCTCAACCTGGGCGATGGGCCAGCCGGCGCCACGCTCGACGGTACCGGTGGCGCAAGCACCGCCGGTACCGGAGGGGTAGGGCGCAACAGCTCTCCCAGAATCTCTGGGAGAACGGCCCGGAGGCTCTCGTTTAGAGCGGCTGCAGAGAAAGGCTGAGAGGTCGATGCAGGCGTCGACGTCAGTACCTGTTCCGGGCGTGGAGGCTGTTCCGGGCTGTCCAGAGCGGAGCGCATCGACACCTCCTGAACAGAGGGTGAGCGGTCCTCTCGGTGCCGATGCCTGCTGGGTGCCGAATCCCTCGGCGACCCAGAGCTCTCGGTGCCGACACGGGGAGGAGACCGGTGTCGATGCTTCTTCGATTTCTTCCGAAGCATGTCACCAGAGCTCCCCGGCACCGACGAGGAGGACGTCGAATCCATCCGTCGCTTCCTCGGGGCCGAGACTGAAGAAGGTCGATCTCGGGGGGGCTGTACCGCAGGAGCCCTCAGGGTAGGAGGAGACCCACCCGAGGGCTCACCGCCACCAGCGGGGGAATGGACAGCCCTCACCTGCACTCCACCCGATGCACCACCGTCCGACGACATCAGCAGACGAGGTCCTGGTACCACCGACGTCGATGCAGCTATCCGATGTCTCGGCGCCGATGCAGAGGCCCGATGCCTCGATGCACTCGATGCAGGGGCGGCCGAGGAAGATGGTCTGGACGCTGACGACGTCGATGCACTCGAAGATCCCGGTGCCGATGCCGACGAAGAGCCCGAGAACAACACGTTCCACTGGGCTAGTCTCGCTACCTGAGTCCGCCTTTGAAGCAGGGAACACAGACTGCAGTTCTGAGGGCGGTGCTCGGCCCCCAGACACTGAAGACACGACGAGTGTCGATCAGTGAGCGAGATAACCCGGGCGCACTGGGTGCACTTCTTGAAGCCGCTGCAAGGCTTCGATGTCATGGGCGGAAAAATCACGCCGGCGAAATCAAAAGCCGAAATGGCGAAATTTGAAGCACCAAATTTAGAGGGAGAAAAAATCTCGACCGAGGCCGAAAAGAGGCCTACCCCGACGACGAAAGAAAACTTACCGGGGCAAAAAAGCTGGAAGTACGGGGAGGATTTACACGAAACCCGGCGGGGGGTTTCCGGAGCACTTCCCGACTAGGACAAAGCTTTCCCGAAGGAAAAAAACACGTTCAAAACAAATTGGACGCGCGAGGTCGACTTTCCGGGGCTCGACACGGCGAAAACACGACCGTACCGAGTGCGGACAAAAGAAGACTGGCCGGCTCGAGCCGGTTTCGGGCGGGAAGACGGCCGCGCATGCGCGGTGCGCGCGGGCGCGCGAGGGCTAGCAAAGGACTTTGCTAGTGAAGTTTCCGATTGGAGGGGCTGCCGTGGACGTCACCCATCAGTGAGAACAAGCAGCCTGCTTGTCCTCGGAGAATTGTTTTAATGTTATGACGAGGTATTAACTGGTTATCTTTTAAGTCTATTTAGATTCCTTGTGTGTCGACACTATTACCCTCCCCTCCCTCGTGCAGAATGGAAGCAGCAGCAAAGACATGGCCTGCCTCCCTCCTCTTCCTTTGATGCCGCCTGTAAAATGGTGGCGCCCAGTGTATCCTGGGATGCGCTGGATGGGGCTTCACACCATATAAGGGAGTTTCAGCCCTCCCTGAACTGTGTCGGAGGGACCAGAGGTACGCCGGACCTCCAGCTCCCCTGTTTCTCCAAGAACAAACAGGGCATTAATTCTCACAAGTGGGGTATCTCTAGCATCCAGGCTCACAGAAAAATGTGAAAGCTTGTATTGAAACAGGCTAAGTGAATCAGGAGACAAAAGGCAAATTGGTTCCAAAGCAATGCAGCTTTATTGCTAGCAATGAACAGCACTGAGTTCTCTCAGGATACTGTGTGTCACAAATCATCTGACACTTACACTTATACTTCCCTGCTGGGCCTGCGCATTAGGCCCCTTATACATCACAGTTGACATGCGCAGTAAACATTTGTAGTTCTTACAGTACACATTTGTAGTTCACAGTACATACACACGTCATAATACTGAAATGATACTGGCAAGGGAAACGAAACTTAGCATCTTGCTCTACACACACAATGCTCCTTTCTGGCAAAGGAGATAAGGTTCGTTAGGCTCAGAGATGCAGGGTGGGGGTGGCGACACCCTCCAAGGCCATCTATTCATGTGGCTCCTACGTGCAGGCTGGTTTCTGTGTGCAAGCCTTGCTAACTACTGTTACAAGCTGTTTATCTAATGCACCTGTATCCTGTCTTACACTAATAGGCAGCAAGCAGCACAAACTGACAAGTTGTAGTTAAGGCACAGTACAAGAGAACTTAAATGTCCAATACATTCAAGTATGGAGTATGCCCCAAAAGGCAGAAACAGAGGTAGTATGCACAAAGTAAAGTCCATCAGTATGCACAGAGCTTGAGGTTGTCCTGTTGGTCCAGTAGTATCCAGTGTTCAGTGATCCACTCCTACAGTATCACATAGCTATAGTTGGTTTGAGACCTCATAACTAATTTGTATAAAACTCCTGAGTTCTAACTTCAGAAGAGGAGGACTTGAACTAGATATTCTGTAAGGACTGAAAGCCATCAATATATCATTTATGTACCATAGTACTTTGCAGGTTCACAGCGGTTTACTAAAGATAAGTGAGTTGCACAGAACAATAAATCACCCAAAATTACATGCAGAAGAAAATAACCTTAATCAGTTTCCAAACAGCAGATCTTTCAATTTCTTTCAAAATATCAAGTAGGTACTCTCCAACCTAATAAAAGAGGGTAAAGATTTCCATACAGATATTACAGCAAAAGGAAACAATGGGCATTAAAGATCTTCACTCTTTATTTCAACCTGAGTGTTCAGGGGTTGAGAATAAAGACTTCTGCAAGTTCACTGCTGTGTGATGGATTTCTCTGCTTGCTTGCTGGTTACATACTTAACCCCTCAGCCCTGATAGGCTGATGGCAATCCTTGTCACAATGTATGGATGTTGGTGCAGGACCTGAGTAATTAAGTGCATTGTTGGTATCTATGTGTTTGTTTTTAGGTGTAGGGGCTAGGTGACTGGGGGGCAGTGGGTATGTGTCCATCTCAATGATGCCTCTGCTCCACAATTACCTCCCCTTTCACACTAACCACCCTCAATTATGACTCCCTCATGCTCCTTCAATCACACTCTTTCTGCAGACTCACCTCTCCCTACCCAGACTTACCACCCTGCCCAGGCTAATGCCTCAGGCATGCACTCCTCAGTACTTCCCTACTAGCATCCTTTTCCTTCTATTCACATTCTCACCCTGCCCATCCTCATAGCTCTCATTCCCCAACAAATCACACCCCTCCCCAGCTCCATCTCACTTTCTCCTGTATTCCCCCCCTGCCCTGTAGTTCTTCCTTGTTTACTTCAAAGCCCCCTCCCCTGAGGGTACTGTTTCAATGTCATCAGCAAAGCCAGCTGCAGGAGGGTAAAAAAAAACAGAAGTGAGGTACATCCAGCAGCACAGTAGAGGAAGGAGGCTGATGTTCGACTCTCAGGGGCAGCAGCAGAGCCATAAGAAAACCTACAGCAACAGTAGGCAGAGAAGGTCCCTGGGGTGGTCACAGGCTTCTCGGGAAGGTGGCAAAGGGATCATACTACTCCTTTGCTTCTGGTTTTCCAATGGCTACCAGTCAAATACAGAATTGACTAGAAATTGCTTGTTCTTGCTTATAAGGCTTACTATGATCATACACTGAGGTGCAGATGCTCAAAACTCTGGTGCTGTATGAAACAGCGCCGAGGAATTACTTCCTAATGTTTAACACTAATAATATCCAAATGATATGCTATTAGCTTTGAGCATTAGGAAGTAAAGGGGAAGAATAGTGCCTGGCATTTGCGCTTCACAGTTGTACGTAAAACACAGCTCTTCAGCGCTGGAGAGGAGGAGGAGGAAGAGATCCCGGTTTCCAGCGGGGGAAGAGAGGCAGTACGGCCAGCGCACAGTATGTTCTGCAGACATCTCTGCAATGGAGGAGAAATTCTACAGAATAAGCCTTTACCTACACCTACCTGCAAGAAAAAAAGGTTTAGTGTTATCGCAGCTATGGAAGCAGAGGAGAAAGCACAGCAACCACGCATTTGACTCTCCTCACACACCCAAGCACTCTTCTTCTGGATGGGAAGCAGCGGGTCACACCCACCCATCCATTCCTCCAAGCTTCCAGCAGAGTTTCCAGGACAGCCGGGCAGCTTCACAAACCTAATGCCAGTGCAGTGCTGGCTTAAGTTTTTGAGCGGTAAGGGCGCCCTAATTCCTGGCGCTGTTTTCTGAGCATCAGAGGGGATTTGATACGACTTCTATTGCCTACATTAGCATTGATCACTGGTGAGCTCTTTTTGCCATGGTAAGGGCCTTCCAAACCTTTTGTATTGGCAAACGTGTGAGCTAGTCTGGCACTAATGACCTGTAGTGCCTGCATTTGCTTCTGAGCATCAATGCCTGAGCTATTTGGCCTCTTTGGCTTCATCTTATTGTCCTACGAAATTGCTAATGTCTTTTTCTGAATCTAGCATGGAAATTCCTCACCCAGACACAGGAGTATACATAAACACATGCACGGTGACAGACTGACATTTGGCATCACAAGGTCCAGGCCGATTCCTCCCTCCCCCCACCCCTCTTCTGCTGCTGCCTCAGGGTCCAGGCATTGTGTGTGTGTGTGTGTGTGTGCGTGCGTGCGTGCGTGCCCCTGATAGAAGCCAGATCCTCATACTATTTGCTAAGAACCAGATGGATGCAGCTTTTACCTATTTCCTCAATTCCCTGCTCTTTGCTCTCCATACAGATGGCTGTATGAAAGCACAGACTTGCTGCTTTGTCTTGAAGCCACACGGTGCCTCAGGAGCTGCATCCAAGTCAAGAGCCACAATTTGGGAAACACAAATGTAAAAGAAAAACATTGGGGGGCACACTAAAGAAGAAATCTGTGTGCATATGTGACAATGTGAGAAGTTCAGTGGGAAAGAGATATATGTGCATGCTGATAAGGATGAGAGAGAGAGAAAGAAAGTGGTAATTGAGAACAAAATAATTATTACCTGATCAGAATCCAGGGCAGACATTTCCCTCCTGTTTTCCCTCTGAATTCCGCAGCTGCTGGGACTTCCCTGTTTCTGGAAAGATGAATAAGACTGAGCTGATTTTCTTTAAATGATATATTTAAAGATTTTTGCATTTTCAAAATGAAAACAAAAATCATACAAATCGCAAAGGTAATACAAAAAAGAATAACAAAAGCAAATCACTAGAGAATTAAGCAATCATCAAACCTATGTTGTAAGAAAAAGAAATTGGGTATCAGTGGGAGGAAAAGGAGAGGAATCAATTCAAGTAATCAAATAGAAGAAACATAAAAAGCAAAATTCGGAAGCAACACTTGCTCATCATTTAAAGCCAACCTGTCAATTGATCAAAGAGACTGATCTGATTTCTGAGGGTCTCAGATAAAGTCCCTCCTCTTCTCTCTGAAGATCTAGGTCTGGAACTTGCAGGACTTTCCAGTCCCTGAAGGAAGAAACTTTCTGCTTTGCTTCTGAGTCTTTCCTGCTGTTTGCAGCCCTACAGACCAAAGTATCTGAGAATGCCCAAAGCTCTTCAGCTCAGATCAGACTTCTTAAGGTGGATCTGTTGAGATAACAAGTAGCTACAGAGTTTAGACAAAACAAATCAGATCACCAGTTTAGAAAACAACAGAAAAGAAGGCAAATTTCATGCAAATTTCAAAATAAGAATAATAAATAAATAATAATAATAAAAGAATCCAATTCAATGCTGGATCAAAGGCACTTCATATTTATTTATTTATTTATTAGGATTTACCACCTTTTTGAAGGAATTCACTCAAGGCGGTGTACAGTAAGAATAGATCAAACATGAGCAATAGGCAATTACAGTAAAAAATATTAATGTACTTTTCCTAAAGATAGGAATCAAAAACCACCTACAAAACATTACAGTTCACTCATACCAGGGGCGTAGCTACGGGTGGGCCTGGGTGGGCTCAGGCCCACCCAATCTCGGCCCGGGCCCGCACAGTCTTTTGCGACCCTCATCTTCCACGACGACGACTTCGTTTTTTTGCCTGCAGCGGTGAGCGGGCAAGCCAGTCTCGACTCCGTCCTTCGCTTCCTGCCCTCTCAACGTCCTGCCCGCCTGAAAGGAAATGACATCAGAGGAAGGCGGGACAGCACAGAGAGAGGGCAGGAAGCGAAGGACAGAGTCAAGACTGGCTCGCTGCTTGCTGCTTTTACGCAGCAACTTCGAGAGTGGAAGTGAGCCAGCCAGCCCGCCCATCTAGTCCATTGTAAAAAAAGAAAGAAGCGATTTGGTTTCCACTCCTCCGCGCAGCCATCGCCGTTCACTCAAAACACAGGGCAAGCAAACCTGTGAGCTGCTGCATCCATGTTGTCATTCTTTTGAGGGGGGGGGGGCGGGGGAGACGCCAGATAGAATGGGGAAGGGGATTGAAATAAACAGGATGGGCAGGGGAGAGAGGAGAATTGTCGGACAACAGGGATTGATGGAGGGGGCAGGAGAGAGAGGAAATTTGCTGGAGTTGGATGGAGGAGAAGGCAGGGGAGAATGGAGAGTTGCTGGACATGTATGGATGGAGAGGAGGGCAGGAGAAGGAGGAAAATTGCTGGACATGGATGGATGGAGGAAAAAGGGGAGAGAGGAAATTTGCTGGGTATGGATGGATGGAGGAGAGGGCAGGGGAGAATGGAGAGTTGCTGGACGGAGCGGAGGGCAGGGGAAGGAGAATTGCTGGACATGGATAGATGGGGGGAAAAGGGGAGAGGAAATTTGCTGGAGATGGATGGATGGAGGAGAGGGGAGGGGAGAATGGAGAGTTGCTGGACATGGATGGATGGAGAGGGCAGAGGAGAGAATAAAAATTGCTGGACATGGAGCGGAGGGCAGGGGAAGGAGGGAAATTGCTGGACATGGATGGATGGAGGAGAAAGGGGAGAGAGGAAATTTGCTGGAGATGGATGGATAGAGCAGAGGACAGGGGAGAATGGAGAGTTGCTGGACGGAGCGGAGGGCAGGAGAAGGAGAATTGCTGGACATGGATGGATGGAGGGGAAAGGGGAGAGAGGAAATTTGCTGGGTATGGATGGATGGAGGAGAGGGCAGGGGAGAATGGAGAGTTGCTGGACATGGATGGATGGAGAGGAGGGCAGAGGAGAGAATAAAAATTGCTGGACATGGAGCGGAGGGCAGGGGAAGGAGGAAAATTGCTGGACATGGATGGATGGAGGGGAAAGGGGAGAGAGGAAATTTGCTGGGTATGGATGGATGGAGGGGAGGGCAGAGGAGAGAGGAGAATTGCTGAACATGGATGGATGAATGCAGGGGACAGAGGACATTTGCTGGATATGGGTGGATGGAGGAGAGAGCAGGGGAGAATGGAGAGTTGCTGGATGGATGGAGGGAGGGGAGAGAAGTCAGGGAGGAGATGCACATGGATGGAGGGGAGGGAAGAGAGGAGAAATGCTGGACATGGATGGAGTGGAGGGCTGGGAAGAGAAAGAAAAATGTTGGACAAGGATGGAGGGGAGGGAAGACAGAGGAAGTAGAAGCACATGGATGGAGGGGAGTTAGATTGTAAGCTCTTTGAGCAGGGCCTGTCCTTTTATGTTAAATTGTACAGTGCTGCGTAACCCTAGTAGCGCTTTAGAAATGTTAAGTAGTAGTAAGGAGAAATGCTGGATATGGATGGAGGGCAAACTGCTGAGTTTAAGGGCTGGTTTGGAACACATTGAGGGCAGATACTGAAACTCAAGGAAGGATAGGGACAGGGCTACAGATGGTAGACAGGACACATAAGGACACAGGAGGATGGTGGACATGGTGAGAGAAAAAATATCAGATGGAAAGAAGACACTGCATAAAACAGAAGACACTGGGACCAAAGCAAATAGATCAGACAACAAAGGTAGAAAAAGTATTTTATTCAGAATTTATTAATTGGAATATGTCAGCTTTTGGAAATGTGAATCTGATATTTTGCATGTAAGTTTCAATTTTTCTGGTATTGCTGCATGCTGAGTCTGACTTCTTGAGTTAACTTTCCAGTTCAGTATTTTGCCTTCATATTTTTTGATTTCTAGTTCCTTGTGTCATGTCTGTTGTGTCATGTGTTTTTCATGTGTGATCAAGGTGCAGTATTCTGCTAGCGTGTAGTATTTGCAGCCCTTTTTGTTTTGCTTTTTTTTTTTCACAAGGTAGTGCATTAGTGTTTTAAAGCCTAGTATAATTACAGTTCTGCCTTTTCAAGCATAAGGTTGTAGCTCGTCTTGTCCTTGGAATTAGTGCTGTTATGGTTTAGTAAGGATATGAGTGTGTTTTTGCACAAGTTTGTGTATAGCATTTTGCAGTGGAGAGATTGTGGGATAATGTAATTATATTTAAAAATATCAATTTTTCCATTAAGTATGTATGTGGTTATTCTGATGCAGGGCAGCTGTTGGGCATCAAATGAATTCTAAGGCATTATTTTGTAGGATCCCAAGAGACACTACTCAAACTTATATAGACAGTGCGTGCCCACCCATATTAGCTCTGGGCCCACCCAAAATCTCAGGTCTGGCTACGCCACTGACTCATACTTCTACTAGTATGAGTACTGTGTATTCAAGTGTAGGGCATTACTTGATTAGCTGCAAATTAAATGGCATAGCAACCTGGCAAGCCACTCTTCTAGGGATAATAGCAATGACAACATTGTTTCTTTACATTGTGATATCCCCCTTCTCACTCAGGGTGACCTGGTTCTCAATATGCAGATAATTATCCAAATTAGTGTGCTACCCCTTCTCGCTCAGGGTGACCTGGTTCCCACTCAGCAAATTAAACAGGTCTCACCAACTGCATATTTCTCAGGCAACTCTTTATTCCAGCCCCTGGGCACACTTCTTCTAGCTTAATACTTTATGCTTTCATCAATCTTCACACTGAGCCTCCCCACACAGATACATGGGCTCAGTACTACACCAATTCTTTGGGGACTCTCAACCCCAGGCTTTGCAGCCTGCTTCTCTCAGTACTTTGGACACACAGTCCCCTCTTTGACCCCACAGTTCTGGACACACAGTCCCCCCTCTTTGAACACACAGTTCTGGACACCCAGTCTTTTCTTCTTTGGACACACAGTCCCTCCACTGAACACACAGTTCCTATAAGTACTGAGGACACACAGTCAAACACTAATGCTTTAGGGACTTCTTACCCCAGGATTTTCAGCCTGCTGATCTCCTTTGGACACACAGTCCACCACAAGTCCATAGGGTTAGTATCTTCCAGGAGCTCGCTCTTCTCCTGCTACTAGCTCACCTCTCTTCCTTTCACAACTCAGGTGGGGTATAAAGTGGTTAATTAGCTACACAGGACCCAGCCCATAACCTCCCACACCTGTGGACATCCCAGGGCTCCCCCCGGTCCTAGCACCCTCCACTTCTGCTGCTAGCGCCCTCTAGTGGCCTACACCATATAGGACACCCCCTTACTTATCACAACATCGGTCACTGTCACCTTGTCAAAGATACGAGATATGTGCTATCAGGACATCAACCCTGAGAGCATTGGATTTCTGAAGACCTAAAGTAAAGACAGAATCCTGTTTGGATGAAGTCATTAAATCAGTCTACACCGGTGGATCTCAATCCAGCACTCAGGACACACCCAACCAGTCAGGCTCCCGGGATATGCACAACGAACATGCATGATCAGGTTAGCATACAGTGAAGGTAGTGCAATTTTATCTCGTGCATATTCATTGTGGACAGGCCAAAAACCTGACTAGCAGGGCGTGCCCTAAGGACTGTGTTGACAACATCTACACTATTTCAACACGCAAAGTAAACATGTGGACTAAAGCAGTCCCACCCAAACAAATCTGTTTTCTCAACTATTTTAATGGTAATTACAGAGATGAGGTAGGTGCAAGTTACAATAGGAATGGATGAACCAGTTTTACACTGGCAGTCTTCCAACATGAGATGGACACATGAGCATGTAAATTTTACTAATAGGAGAAATACTGAAGCTGAAACATGAAAGGCCCTACACCCCCCCACCACCGCTGCCCCCAAACACAGCTTCTTTTCTCCCTCCCAGACCCACCTGTCTTCCCCCCCCCCCCCCTCCACCATCAGTGCTGCAAGTCACATAATACACCAAGATGGGGTAGTCAAAAATCCAGAACTGGTTCAAAACTTCCAGCCTGGAAATGAGCCAACTTGACATCTCTGTAGTTCTCAATCCACTCAGGACAACAAGAGCACCAAAATCACAGTTTATTGGGACCCTACATGGTCCGTGTTTCGGCTACAAAGCCTTCCTCAAGGGTCAACACATTGACGTGTATAGATTAAGCATCTGAACCTCTCAAAATGAGGAGCAATAAGCTACGTGGTGCAGTCCACAATCCACGATGAGAGTGAACAAACAAAATCGTGGATTGTAGACTGCACCGCATAGCTTATTGCTCCTCACTTTGAGAGGTTCAGATGCTTAATCTATACACGTCAATTTGTTGACCCCTGAGGAAGGTTTTGCAGCTGAAACACAGACCGTGTAGGGTCCCAATAAACTGTGATTTTGGTGCTCTTACCACCTTGGTTTCAGCACTGGTCTTTTGGACTTGGTTTTCTTCCACCCTTGTGTACTTTGATTCTTTTAGTTGTTCCTTCCACCATGCTTAGATATTTATATACACCTTCCTGTTCAAGTTCCTTTATCTCACAGTGTTCAGTCAGAGATATTTTCATTTTGGCTCAACTTTCACCTAAGGAAAGCACCTTAGCACATTTGTCCATATTTTTCTCCAAGGTGGATTCTTTCATATTTTCTTATATCAGATTTGCTGTGGAAACATTTATTACATTCCAATATGATTTTTCTCCAGTGTGGATTCTTTCATAAATTCTGAGGATACTTGTTTGATTAAAGATTTTACCACATTCAGAACATGTATATAGTTTTTGTGGTTTTTATCCAGAGTGGATTTGTTTATGAATTCCGAGTTGACTTTTTTTTAACGCTTTTACCACATTCAGAACATTCCTATGGTTTTTCTCCAGGGTGGATTTGTTCATGATTTCTGAAGTGACTTTTATCGTTGAAGCTTTTACCACATACAGAACATTTAATTGGTTTTTCTCCAGTGTGGATTTTTTCATGAGTTCTGAAGTTACTTTTTTGGTTGAAACTTTTACCACATTCAGAACATTTATATATTTTTTCTCCCAGGGCCGCCGAGAGACTGGGTCGGGCCCGGGACAAGGCCGCCTCTGGGCCCCCCCCTCCACCCGAGGTCGCCGGGCCCCCCCTCCACCCGCTACCTGGCCGGGCCCTCTCTCCACCCCCGGGCCCTGTGCACTAACCTTGCGCCTCCCTCACCTTCGCAGCAAGCAGCGGCAGACCTCTCCTTCTCTCCATGCCCCGCCCTCGCAGACGTTATGTCAGGCGAGCGCGGGACACAGAAGGAAGGAGTGGCCTGCCGCTGCTTGCTGCAAAGGTGAGGGAGGCACTTTAAAATCAGTTCTGGGAGCGACGGCGTTTAAAATCAGTTCCGGGAGCGAGGGTGGGTCGGACTTTGGCGGCGGCAGCGCCGGGCCCCCCCCAGAGGCCCCTGGACTTTTGTCCCCCCTGTCCCCCCCCTCTCGATGGCCCTGTTTTCTCTGATGTGGATTCTTTCATGAATGCTGACGTTACTTTTTTGGTTGAAACTTTTACCACATTCAGAACATTTATATGGTCTTTCTCCAGTGTGGATTCTTTCTTGAATCATAAGATGACATTTTCTATTGAAGCTTTTACCACATTCAGAACAATTAAATGGTTTTCCTCCAGTGTGGATTCTTTCATGATTTCTCAAGTGACTTATATTGTTGAACCTTTTACCACATTCAGAACATTTATATGGTTTTTCTCCAGTGTGGATTCTTTCATGAATTCTGAAGTAACTTTTTCAGATGAACCTTTTACCACATTCAGAACATTTATATGGTTTTTCTCCAGCGTGAACTCTTTCATGACTTCTGAGGTTATTTTTTTTATTGAAGCTTTTACCACATTCAGAACATTTATATGGTTTTTCTCCAGTGTGAATTATTTTATGATTTCTGAAGCTATTTTCGTGGTTGAACCTTTTACCACATTCAGAACATTCATATGGTTTTTCTCCAGTGTGGATTCTTTCATGAATTCTGAGGTCATTTTTTGGTTTGTCTCGTCTCTGAAATTTTATTTGTCCCCTCTGGTTTGACTTTCTAGTGAACATTTCCTCAAGTGTAGTGCTCTGACAGAGTCTTTTGTTGCTGATTCTTTGATTTTGTCTGAGATTTGGCCAGTGGGTGGAATTTCTCTCTTCTTCAATACATACATTCGAGCTCTCTCCTTTTGGGGTATTTTCTTGCAAGCTTACACTACTAATACCTCCCATACTATCAGCTGAAGGATTAGGGCTGTCTCTGGAGGGTTCTTTTTCTTTACATTCCTCTTTCTGTTCTCCATCGTACCCTTTCATTCTCTTATTCCCAAATCCATCATCTGCTGGATAAAAATGAAAGTATGTACATAAATTATACAGCTATTTAGTATAGGCAAATATCACATCATAAGTATTTAAAGTCACTTGCTGGTAGACAGGTGTAGGTGAGCAATGGCACATGAAGAGACATAAATAGACCATCCTGATCTCATCTGTTGGTTCTGGATATTTCATCCTCCCTTGCAGTCTCTGCAGTAATTCCCTTCACTCTGATTATATTCACTAACCAAAAACTCAATGTGAAAATTTAAAATACTCCACAGCACATAGCAATGATTTTTTTTTTACATAGTTGCTCACCACTCTTGGTCACTGAAAGGAGCCTCTTCCATTTTCAGGATCTCTACTATGGGTTCAGTGGCATAGGTGTCACTATCCTGCTTATTTTCGAAAGAGAAGGGCGGCCATCTTCCAACACAAATCAGGAGATGGCTGCCCTTCTCCCAATGCCGGCCAAATCGGTATAATTGAAAGCTGATTTTGGCCGGCTTCAACTGCTTTCCGTCGCGGGGCCGGTGAAAGTTCAAGGGGACGTGTCGGCAGAGTAGTGAAGTCAGGACGGGGGCGTGGTTAAGAGATAGCCACCCTTGGTCGATAATGGAAAAAAGAAGGCCGGCCCTGACGAGCATTTGGCCGGCTTTACTTGGTCCGTTTATTTTCAGGACCAAGCCTCAAAAAGGTGTCCCAAATGACCATTGGAGGGAATCGGGGATGACCTCCCCGTACTCCCCCAGTGGTCACAAACCCCCTCCCTCCCTAAAAAAAAAAATTAAAAACATTTTTTGCCAGCCTCAAATGTCATACCCGGCTCCATCACAGCACTATGCAAGTCCCTGGAGTAGTTTTTAGTGGGTATTGCAGTGCACTTCAGGCAGGCAGACCCAGGCCCATCCCCCCCCCACCTGTTACACTTGTGGTGGTACATGTGAGCCCTCCAAAACCCACCCGAAACCCACTGTACCCACATGTAGGTGCCCCCCTTTACCCTTTAAGGGCTATGGTACAGTTGTGGGTAGTCGGTTTTGGGGAGAATTTGGGGGGCTCCCCAAGGTAAGGGAGCTATGTACCTGGGAGCAATTAATGAGGTCCACTGCAGTGCCCCCTAGGGTGCCCGGTTTGTGTCCTGGCATGTCAGGGGGACCAGTGCACTACAAATGCTGGCTCCTCCCATGACCAAAGGACTTGGATTTGGCCGGGTATGAGATGGCCGGCCTCGGTTTCCATTATGACCGAAAACCGAAGCCGGCCATCTCTAAGTCCGGCGATCTCAACATTTATGTTGACCTAAATGTTGAGATTTGGCCGCCCCCGACCGTATTATCGAAACAAAATATGGCCGCCCATCTTGTTCGATAATACAGTTGGCTCCGCCCCTTTCTGGGGCTGCCCCCGGAGATGGCTGCCCTTAGAGATGGCCGGCCCCGATCGGTTATGCCCCTCCACAGGGGTGGAAATGCCCCTCCCCCTTGCAACAATAGTGAAAACTAGTGCCAAAGCTGCACATCTCCTTACCTCCCTCCTCGCAGTCCCTCCAATCTTACAGGCAGTAACTACTAGGCTATTCCTCCACCCTGAAGCTGCCAATGGATAGAAAGGAGGGAAAGGGAAGGGAGAGGGGGACATGGTGCCCATGGATGCAATGGAGAGGGGAGAAGCTGCACATGGATTGAAGAGAGGGGAAGATTTGGAAGGAAGCAGAAAAATGGAAGAAAGCTAAAAGATCAGTGCTAAAGATGGATGTAGGTCCGGAAATGAAAAAGAAAGGATGTGAGAAAAGAAATAGCACATAAACAGAAGGTCCTGGAAACAGTTAAGCGCACAGAGGTAGGGAAAAAGAACCAGAGACTGGAAACAAGAAGGTTAGAAAAATACAATTGCCAGATTACAAAGATAGGGAAAATGATTTTATTTTCAGTTAGTGATAGAATTATTTCAGTTTTGAGAATTTACTTCTGCCAGCTTTATTTTGCACTGTACAGGAGGAAATGCATTTCTTTCTATTTGGTTTTGCACTGCATTCAAAATCTGGCATCTTGAGTTTCAGTTTAATTTTTGCCTACATTAGTACTTTTAGCCCCCCCCCCCCCCCCCCCGTTTACTAAGCCGCGGAGCTTAGCAAATAGGGGGGGTTAATTTGTGGTTGCTTATCCTGTATTTGACCTCTCTGTGTTCTGAGACCAGCATGGGGGTGCTGTGGAAGAGTATGAGTGAGGAAGGAGATACCAAGGGGTTCAGTGAGGGTAGAAACAGAGTAAATGCTGTCAAAGAGAGGCAACAGTAGATGGGGTAGAAGGTAAGAGAGAGAATGGCCTGGACACAAGTGAAGGATGGAGAGACAGGGATGGAGCTGGAACTGATGAGGGGATGAAAAGCAGTGGACAGCAGATGAGAGCTCAGAGGGTGAGTACAGAGGATAGAAATGGGGGACTAGAGAGTGGGTGAAAGACAGAGGGGGGGTGGATTAGCAGACTGGGGAAGGAGAAAGACAGAGGGGGCAATGGAATTGTGGGAAAGAGGGTGAGAAGGAGATGAGAGGTGAATAGAAGGCGACTAAGTACTAAAAGGTGAAAGAAAGGGAGAATGAGGGGTAAAAATCAAATATGGGTGGATATAGAAGCAGAGAAGAGAAAACGGAACATAAAAAGAAAGAAAGATCAGTGCCAGATGGATGTAGAGAAGAAATGGAAAGGCAAACCTGAAAAAAATTTACTGACACAAATAGTGGAACAGACTGGGACTAATTCTATTAGAAAAGTACCTATTCAATAAAGGTAAAACAGAAAAATGTACATTTTTATTTAATACTTTTTAAGGATTGGTATGTGTTTACTTTGGGAAATGTACATCTTTTCTATTTTTGTATTTAACAGAGAAAATGCTTTTCTGTTTCTCTCTTACCTATACTTCCACTGCTTATAGAGTCTGACTTATATGAGGGTCTCCATTTCAGTTTTTGTGTGCATGTTTTTTGTGGTACACTATTTTGTATCAGGTGAGGGTCTGTCCGTGTTCTGCATGTCTGACTGAGGTGAAGGATTATGCTAAAATGTAGTGTCTGTGTAGAAACGTATAAGTCGAACTTGTTCCAGTTTCCCAGTAGCAGGTTTATAACACTGTCTTTTCATAGGTGGGTCATGGCTGTTATGATTTGGAAAGTTTTTCCTGTATAGGTTTTGAGTGTCTTTTTGAACGGTTTTGTGCTATTTTGCAAAGTGTCTGTAGCCTGTTTGAAAGTGGGCTCTGGGGCAAGGGCTGCCAAAAAGTGGCTCTTGTTACCGCAAATAAAAATGCCCAGGACTAATGGTCTCCCCATCCTATAGAGTCACCACACAAACTAAAACCCATCGGCTTGTGTTGTTCATGAAATGATAATCACAATTTGAACATTGGTGCAGCAAGTGGTGAGTGCTATGTTGAAAGAAGCAGGCAACCCTGCAGTCGTGCTAGAGCGCTCCCACAGAACGCTGGGCCCAGCCCGGAACAATAAGCCTAAAGACATCATTGCCTGTTTCCAAGACTATAAGTTAAAAGAGAGTGTTCCAGGCGGCTAGGCGCCTGCAAAGCTTTAAGTGGGACACGTACCAAGTGGAGATTTACCAGGATCTTGCTCTGGCCACTTTAAAGCGACGAGCAGAGTTGAAGCCAATAACAAGAAGGCTGCAGGAGCTTGGCATCTGATACCGCTGGAAGCATCCTTTTGCTTTGGTATACTACAAGGAGGGCCATATGCACCGAGTGAGATCACTGGCTGAAGCCAGAGCAGCTTTGCCAGAAATACAGCAGGAAACCCCACCGGAGGCTCAGGGGAAAATAAGCCGAGACAGAGCCCCGGCATCCCACTCGAAATGGCAGCGAGTGGGCAAGGGACATAAGAGACTACAACGTCAGCAGTCGGCTGGTCAACTTACATGACGGTGGGTAAGGGGGCATAAAAGTTGTGTTAATCTGGGCTAGGCCCGGGCCTGGTGTGAGTCCAGAAATCAAGGATCGCAATAATTATTCAGTTCCGGTTTGAAATGGTTTTGGTTGACACATAGCGGGAGAACAGTTGTTATGTTGTTTAATTGCACTAATAGGGTGAGTGGAGGGATGAGTTACTTCCTCTACGGGATACTCTTTCTCTTATGAGGGAGGATCTATATGAACATAGAGGGGGGGGGGGGTGGAAGGGAGGGAGGGGCAGGGAGAGGGGGGTATTGGGGAGGAGATGGACGACAGGCAAGGAACAATGGGATGACAAGGCTGGAGACTATAATGGGGCTGGCTTAGGGCGACTAAGAGAGGTGATAGAATGCAAGATGTAACACTAGCACTTCTGAATGTCAGAGGCTTAAATGTGCCAATGAAGCGACAGCTTCTATTCCGGGAGCTGACCCGCTTAAAAGTAGACATAGCCCTGATTCAGGAGACTCATTTAAAAAAGCAATATGAGAGGCTGTGTAGGCATCGCCAATATCCACATATGTTTTTTGCATCGAACAATTCAGGCTCCAAAAGCAGGGGGGTCATGATAGCGCTTAATGATTCCCGTCCATGGCAGATTCAAAAGGTCATTAGAGACAAGGAAGGTCGCTTTATTCTGTTAGTTATCCAAATGGGTACACAGACATACACTCTAGTTAACGTTTATGGGCCCAATGCAGACCACCGGGAATTTTTCCATCGACTCGATCAGATATTGCTCACACATGGGGAGGGATCCGTGCTGGTGGGTGGAGATTTTAATATTACCCCTAACCCGCAGTTGGATAACTCCTCCTCATCAGTACAATATGCCAAACAGGGGCGGGAGCTACTTCACACTTTTCTAGCTAGGTGGCATCTGAGTGATCTGTGGAGACAGGCCAACCCAACACAAAGAGATTATACCTGCTTTTCCCAGGTTCATAACTCCTTCTCCCGTATTGATTTTTGGCTGGGGGATGCTACGGTGATGAGCAATGTCATGGACCAACAAATAGAACTGAGAACATGGTCAGATCATAGCCCGGTCATCCTTGTTTTGCGAACTCAGGAGGGGCGGAGGGTTACCCCACAGTGGCGCTTGGATGATGCATTGCTGGCTGAGGTGACTCATGTGCTTCAGTTTGAGAAAATAATCAAAGAATATATCCAATTTAACGATAATGGAGAGGTGACCCCAGGGGTGCTTTGGGAAGGCTTCAAGGCGGTGATGAGAGGCCACTTTATTGCCTTGAAAGCTCATGTGCGACAAGAAAGAACTCAGGGCGTAGGCAACTGGCACAATTGGAGAAATTAATAAACAGACAGGGCAAGGGGGGTTCAACACAAACCCTACTAGACCAAGCGCATAAACTAAGACAGGAGATAAGGGAGCTCCAACTGGCGGACCTCTCCGAGCAATTGCAGAGGGTACGCCAAACCCATTTTGAGTTTGGCAACAAGGCTAGCAAGGTTTTGGCGCACAAATTAAAACAGCAGGCAAAAAAAGCGCATGTCACTCAGCTGAGAAATGAAAGAGGGGATTGTATAACAGATTCTATGGCCATACAAGAAGCATTTAGGAGCTTTTATGAAAAACTTTATACTCCAGATATCAACCCAGAGGAGATTGAGATTGAGGCCTTCCTAGACAGGATTATATTGCCTACACTTACAGAGAGCGCCCAACACAGACTTTCTAGACCAATTGAGTTAGATGAGGTTTTAAAGGCAATAAAAGAACTGGCATCAAGCAAAGCCCCAGGACCCGATGGATTTACGAATAAGTTTTATAAAGCTTTTGGGTCCCTGGTGGCTCCTCTGCTGCTGAAAGTGTTTAATGATCTGGGAGAACGGAGATCTCTTCCAGAGACCTGGCATCAGGCGAACATCATAGTCATACCCAAACCAGGCAAGGATCCACAACTGTGTGGCTCATATAGGCCAATCAACTGTGTGGCTCATATAGGCCAATCTCTCTTTTGGGGGTGGACTATAAAATCTTTACCGCGATATTGGCGTCTCGTCTGCAGCAGTATCTACCACAACTAGTTCACGAGGATCAAGCAGGGTTCGTGCGGGGGCGCCAAACGTTCGATAATATCCGCAGGACACTCCACCTCATTCAAACTGCCCATATAAAACAGCTGCCGTTATGCATACTCTCACTAGACGCAGAAAAGGCGTTTGACAGGGTGCATTGGCCATTCTTGTTGGCAACCCAGAAGGGTTTATGCACTGGATATATTTACTATATAGAGCGCCCACGGCCTCGGTTAGGGTTAATGGCAGTGCTTTTTTTGTGCCGGTACGCAACGGTACGGCGTACCGGCACCTTTTTCTCCTCCTCCCCTCCCCTCCCATTACTTCCAGCGATTCTCCGCCTCTCTCATGCCCTCCCATCGACATGCAGTGATTTTTCCGTCCCTCCCCTGCCCTCACCTCTCTCATATCCAGCGATTCTTCGTCCCTCAGCGTCCTCCTTCACTGCCTGCAGGCCAGTCGGACTCAGAAGCGAACGGTGCAGGCAGCGATTGGCTGGCAGCGTCGTAGCTTCCCTCTGCAAGTCCCGCCTATGCGTAAACAGGAAGTTGTAGGCGGGACATGCAGAGGGAAGCTACGACGCTGCCAGCCAATCGCTGCCTGCACCGTTCGCTTCTGAGTCCGACCTGGCTGGCAGGCAGTGAAGGAGGACGCTGAGGGACGAAGAATCGCTGGATATGGGAGAGGTGAGGGCAGGGGAGGGACGGAAAAATCGCTGCACGTCGATGGAAGGGCAGGAAAGAGGCGGAGAATCGCTGGAAGTAATGGGAGGGGAGGGCAGGGGAGAGAGAATTGCTGGAAATCAATGGGATGGGAGGGAAGGGCAGGGGAGAGAGAATTGCTGGACATGGGAAGGGTAGGGAAGAGAGAATTGCTGGACATGGAATGGGAGGGAAGGGCAGGGGAGAGAGAATTGCTGGACATGGGAAGGGTAGGGAAGAGAGAATTGCTGGACATGGGATGGGAGGGAAGGGCAGGGGAGAGAGAATTGCTGGACATGGGAAGGGTAGGGAAGAGAGAATTGCTGGACATGGAATGGGAGGGAAGGGCAGGGGAGAGAGAATTGCTGGACATGGGAAGGGTAGGGAAGAGAGAATTGCTGGACATGGAATGGGAGGGAAGGGCAGGGGAGAGAGAATTGCTGGACATGGGATGGGAGGGAAGGGCAGGGGAGAGAGAATTGCTGGAAATCAATGGGATGGGAGGGAAGGGCAGGGGAGAGAGAATTGCTGGACATGGGATGGGAGGGAAGGGCAGGGGAGAGAGAATTGCTGGACATGGGAAGGGTAGGGAAGAGAGAATTGCTGGACATGGAATGGGAGAGAAGGGCAGGGGAGAGAGAATTGCTGGACATGGGAAGGGTAGGGAAGAGAGAATTGCTGGACATGGAATGGGAGAGAAGGGCAGGGGAGAGAGAATTGCTGGACATGGGATGGGAGGGAAGGGCAGGGGAGAGAGAATTGCTGGACATGGGAAGGGCAGGGGAGAGAATTGCTGGACATGGAATGGGAGGGAAGGGCAGGGGAGAGAGAATTGCTGGAAATCAATGGGATGGGAGGGAAGGGCAGGAGAGAGAGAATTGCTGGAAATCAATGGGATGGGAGGGAAGGGCAGGGGAGAGAGAATTGCTGGACATGGGATGGGAGGGAAGGGCAGGGGAGAGAGAATTGCTGGACATGGGAAGGGCAGGGAAGAGAGAATTGCTGGAAATCAATGGGATGGGAGGGAAGGGCAGGAGAGAGAGAATTGCTGGAAATCAATGGGATGGGAGGGAAGGGCAGGGGAGAGAGAATTGCTGGAAATCAATGGGATGGGAGGGAAGGGCAGGACAGAGAGAATTGCTGGAAATCAATGGAATGGGAGGGAAGGGCAGGGGAGAGAGAATTGCTGGACATGGGATGGGAGGGAAGGGCAGAGGAGAGAGAATTGCTGGACATGGGAAGGGCAGGGGAGAGAGAATTGCTGGACATGGGATGGGCTGGGAGGGAAGGGCAAGGGAGAGAGAATTGCTGGACATGGGAAGGGCAGGGAGAGAGAATTGCTGGACGGGATGGGAGGGAAGGGCAGGGGAAAGAGAATTGCAGGAAATCAATGGGATGGGAGGGAAGGGCAGGGGAGAGAGAATTGCTGGACATGGGAAGGGCAGGGGAGAGAGAATTGCTGGACATGGGAGACAAGGGCAAGAGAGAGAGAATTGCTGGACATGGGAGGGAAGGGCAGGGGAGAGAGAATTGCTGGACATGGGATGGGAGGGAAGGGCAAGGGAGAGAGAATTGCTGGACATAGGATGGGAGGGAAGGGCAAGGGAGAGAGAATTGCTGGACATAGGATGGGAGGGAAGGGCAAGGGAGAGAGAATTGCTGGACATGGGACGGGAGGGAAGGGCAGGGGAGAGAGAATTGCTGGACATGGGACGGGAGGGAAGGGCAGGGGAGAGAATTGCTGGACATGGGATGGGAGGGAAGGGCAGGGGAGAGAGAATTGCTGGACATTGATGGGAGGGCAGGGAAGAGATAATTGCTGGACATGGAGGGGAGGGCAGGGAAGATAGAATTTCTGGACATGGAGGGGAGAGAGGAGAATCGCTGGACAGGGAGGGGAGGACAGGGAAGAAAGAATTGCTGGACATGGATGAGAGGGGAGAGAGGAGAAATGCTAGAAATGGATGGAGAGGAGAGCAGGAGATAGAGGAGAATTGCTGGACATGGATGGATGGAGGAGTTGGCTAGGAGAGAGGAGAAATGCTGACTTGGATGGAGGAGAGGGGAGAGAGAATTTTTGCTTTATATGGATACAGATGAGGGAAGAGAGATGAGAAATGCTGGACATGGATGGAGGGAAAGAGAGAGGAGAAGTGCTGGACATGAATGGAGGGGAGAAAGAAAAAAGAAGATGCGCATGGATGGAGATGAGGGAAAGGGAAGAGAGGAGAAAAACTGCACATGGATGGAGAAAATAGGCAAAAGCTGGATCCATGTTATACCTCCTCCAGTCAATTCCATGGAGGAGGACCCAGCTTTTACTTATGGATGCAGGGCAACAAAAGAAGAAGAAAGGAGGAAAGTAAAGAAATAAATGGAAAGGAAGCCCTGGAAACGGAGTTAAGAGAACAGATAGAGAGCAGCAGAATCAGAGACTGGGACCAATATGGATAGAAAAACAAAGTCACCAAAGGTAGAAAAAAATCATTTTATTTTCATTTTAGTATTTGGAATTTGTCTTATTTTGCACTGGGTATACTGGAGCTGTAACAGCTTACAGAAATTATTTATAATGAAAAAAAAATCACATTATTTTTTCTCCTATACTAGTATAATATTTTCAATGATGTCTGTTTATATGCGCTATGGCTGGTATAAGGGATGTGGCTAATGTGGGTGTGGCTATAATAGGGGCGGTGCCATGTGTGGTGACCCCGCCCACAATGAGTACCGGCACCTTTTTTTCTACAAAAAAAGCACTGGTTAATGGGAGCCAGTCCACACCGTTTTTGCTGAGGTGGGGGACGAGACAGGGATGTGCCTTGTCACCGCTCCTTTTCGCCCTGGTCGTGGAACCATTGGCGACTTACATTAGATCACATCCGAACATACGAGGCCTGAGGATGGGAACGACTGAAACTCGGGTGCTATTATTTGCAGATGATATCCTCCTCACTCTAACAAATCCTAATACATCACTTCCAATCATAGGGGCGGCACTGCGGGATTATGGTTGGGTGGCTGGATTTAAGGTTAACATGGATAAATCAGAGGCGTTGAATATCTCCATCCCAATGGATCAAGTAGCAAGACTGCGAGCAACCTTCCCCTTTAGGTGGGCCCCCAGAAGTATTAAATACCTAGGGGTAAATATAGCAAAACGGTTGGAGGATCTGTATGCGGCCAATTTCCCTGCAAAAGTACGGGAACTTTTCTTGGAGATGGAGAGATGGGAGGGCTTAACGATCTCATGGATGGGCCGGATAAGTGCAATCAAAATGATTCTGCTGCCAAAGCTGCTCTATTTGTTTATGGCGCTTCCCATCTCTCTTCCTGATAAGTTTTTTAAAGGTCTGCAACGAAGGGTCTTTTCCTTCATATGGAAGAGAAAACCACCACGGGTGCGTCGGTCAGTAATGCATCAGCCAAGAGTACATGGAGGTATGGGAGTTCCATCGTTTTTGCTTTACCACCAGGCGGCTCACCTTCATATTTTAGCAGAGTGGCTGCAGGGAGGTGTAAAGGCCTGGAGGGCTATGGAGCAGACATGGTGCTGCTCACACCCGTTAAGAGTTATCCCCTGGCTATCTGAACGAGAGATAAAAGAGATAATAAAAGAAGTGCCGCCGATTATTAGGTGGCCACTTACAACTTGGAGTAAAATTCGTAGCAGATTTTTTCGGGGACGCACACACTTTTTACATACAGCAATACGCTTTGCACCAGGATTCACTCCAGGATCCTTGGATCCCTGCTATAGAAATTGGGAGGGGGGGGGGGGCTGTGGGAGTTGGGACAGGTGTGGGAGGAGGGGAAATACTGACCTTTGAAGAAATGCAAGAGGAATATGGGATCCCTGCTTCTAATGCGTTACAATACAGCCAAATAAGGGACTATATTTTGAGACGAGCGAAGGAAGAGCTGAGCTTGGAAGAAACGCAATTGTGAGGGCAATGGCCGGTGGAGGAGGAAGAGGGGGGATCTCTAGGCTATATAAGGCGCTTTTATTACAGACACAGCCAATTCTATATTATATACACAAATGGGAAAAAATATTGGGGGCCTCTTATGAATACCCACTATGGGAGCGGGTGTTTGTTTCTTTGCTTAAGGTGTCAATTTCCAATGCTCTTGTAGAAAATGGCTATAAAATATTATATGGCTGGTATTACACACCACAGAGATTAGCTAAAATGTTTAAAGGGGGTCGAATCTCTGTTGGCGTCAATGTGAAATGTTAGGAGATATGGCTCATATATGGTGGACCTGCCCTCATGCTCAACAATATTGGACAAGAGTGGTGAAACTGATCATTAGCATAACAAAAACAACTTTTCCTGTGAAAATGGACTTTTGCCTTCTACACATGCGGCCCCAAGGGACTAAAAAGCATGCGTATCAGATGGCCACACAGATATTGGTGGCTAGCAAATTGGTGTTGGCAGCGGCATGGAAACAACAAACTTTGCCGGGATTAAGGACTATTATAAGGAAACTGGATTACATCCAGCTGATGTCTAAGCTAACTGCGATGCAACAAGGTCGTCTGACAGTGTACCATCAAGTTTGGGACCCATATATCGAGTGGTCGGCGCAGCCTGACCCTGCCTTGCCACTTAATTAGGGGGAAGGGGAGGGGGAAGGGGGGGACACAAGGGGGATAAAGAGTTATAAAAAAGTGTTGATATTGCAGATGGAAGTAGTGATACAGTATGTTTACAATTATCTTTGTATGGTATGTTTATACTCAATAAATATAAATAAACATTAAAAAAATGCACAAGATCAAGCCATTGGCATGTAGGACGAGCCAACATTTTTAGTAGACTGACCACACAGACATCCCATGAGACCAATGGGGCACCCTAGGGGGCACAGCAGTGGACTTCAAATAAATGCTTCCAGGTATACATCTCACCCAACCTCCCTTATCTCGTCCCAACTTTACGCCACTACAATAGCCCTTATGGGTGAAGGGGACATCTATGTGTGGGTACAGTGGGTTTCTGGTGAGTACTGGAGGAATCACATTCTCCGCCACAAGTGCAACAGATAGGGGGAGGTATGGGCCTGGGTCCACCTGTCTGCAGTGCACAGCACCCACCACTAGCCTACTCCAGGGACCTGAAAACTGCTCTAATGGACCTTAGTATAACATCTGAGGCTGGCAATTAATGTTTTTAATCATATTTTGGGGGGGATGGGAAGGGGTCAGTGACCACTGAGGGAGTAAGGGGAGGTCATTCCTAATTCCTTTCAGTGGTCATCTGGTCAGTTAGGACACCTTTATGTGCCTTATTCGTTCCAAAAACAAGTCTAGCTCAAAACATCTTAGTTTTAGTCCTGGACAGTTTTGTTTTGTTTCATTATGGCCGAAAAACATCCAAGTCTTAGGAATGTCCAAATCCCGCTCTTAACGCCCCCCCCCCCCCCCCCACCCCCGATACGCCTGCTTGAGATTTGGACGCACTACAGATGAAAATCATAGAAAAACATCTGAAAAACAGGTTTTGAAAATATTGATTTGGATGATTTTATGAGAAAAATGTCCAAATGCTGCTTTATGCCATTTTCTAGATGTTTTTCTCATTCGAAAATTAGCCACAAAGAGAAGGAAAGAGGCAAATCAGATAATGTAAGGAGAAAAGTAAAAATAAGGGAAACATAACAATTACATTATCCACACGACAAACGTTAGCAGGGACCATGATTAAAACACCTCATTCTCACTGTGCCTGGTCCAGAGGAGCTGTCTTTCTTGTAGGATATATTTGGATTAGTTTGCTTCTAGCTTTAATTCAAGCTACATCACCTGTTTGATGCAGTTCCTCACATGTGGCTGTGGTGGTCAGATTTCCTCTTTCCTCAGAGTCCTGAGGCTCAGTCCCAAATCCCTCTTGCTCAAACTGGAATAATATGTCAGGCTTGACATTGTGGGAACCTGTTACAGGAAAAATATAGTAAAATATGTTTAAAAAAAAAAAAAGTTCCCACACAGCCTATAAGTGCTTAGAATTATGCTGTTTTCATAGTCACCTCCATTTATAAAAACATAAGTAATGCCACACTGGGAAAAGACCAAGGGTCCATCGATCCCAGCATCCTGTCCACGACAGCGGCCAATCCAGGCCAAGGGCACCTGGCAAGCTTCCCAAACGTACAAACATTCTATACATGTTATTCCTGGAATTGTGGATTTTTCCCAAGTCCATTTAGTAGTGGTTTATGGACTTGTCCTTTTGGAAACCATCTAACCCCTTTTTAAACTCTGCTAAGCTAACTGCCTTCACCACGTTCTCCGGCAATGAATTCCAGAGTTTAATTATGCGTTGGGTGAAGAAAAATTTTCTCCAATTTGTTTTAAATTTACTACACTGTAGTTTCACAAGACAAAAAAAAAATGAGGGGTGCTGCTGTACTGATCATCATTAGAAATATATTCTAACAATAACCTGATCATTTTAATATTGAAATGGACAACTCCTTTCTTCAAGAGCTACAGACAGCTATGTTGTGGATTCTGCTACTGTATAAACATAATGGAAATCTCTGCTATCAGTAGTTATTTTATACAGATTGTTCATCTAATTGCTATAGATCAATATTCAGTGGCATTTAACTGATTACTGCTACTGAATATCACCGCTAACCGGCCATTTCCTAACCAGATTAGAGGCAGGCTGGGGGCAAAGTGTGGAAAGAGCACCTACTTAGCCAGTTAGTGGCGACTTTCAGTCTGCTAATTTGCACCATTCATTCATATTAAAAGGCATAGGGCCGACCTTCTGTGTTATCCTTTCAATGTCACTATCTTTTAATGAGTCATACAGTACCAAGTTTACTGGTGTTCTGGGGTCTGTACTGGACTCAGTTTCTGTGTCTGCAGAATCCTCCCTGTCCCTCAGGTTAGTGCTTGCGCCTGGGGTTTCCTCATCTATGCATGTCTGAGTGCTTAAGTCAGTGTTTTCAGTCTTAGATTTGCCCCCACTTCTCAAATCCACTACACACACTTCTGTGTGCTTTTGTGGTTCTATGAATTGAAAACCTGGCTTGTAGGGTGTTTCATAGGCTGGTGGTGCTGAGGGAGAAATACTTGGGGTCTGCCAGTGCACAGAGTTAATCTGGTCCTTTGAGGCACATTTACTTTTTAAATGTTTTAATTCTGTTTTAGCCTTGTCCAATTGTTCATTTACATGTAAGAAGGAATTTGTTGCTTGCACAACCTGTGCCTGTTGCATCGAGATGCACACTTGTGCGTCCTCAAGGTCCCTGGTTAACTGAGTGCACTGAGTGGTCAGGTCTGCATTTTGCTGTTTCAAAGTAATTAGCCCCCTACACAGGGGATAAAAAGGCATTTCCGTTTATTAGTTTTCTTTTTGAACTCTTGGGAATGGTGTACCATTTGTTTTTGAATATCATACCAGGAATCCTCTGGGAATTCTCCTTCAAATGGGCCTCCCTTTTTGTTACAATAAGTCTGTACCATAACTTTTAGTTCTTTAAGATCAAAAGCGTCCATGGTTGAGCTGCTGAAAAATACTTAAATTGGTACCGGGACCTGGCTAGTTTCTTTTATAGATATACATATATGGAACTAGCTCTGTGTAGCTCTTGGATTTGGAAAGGCCCTCTTTATGGAGTAGAGGGGCTGGAGGGATAGTTTAGAATGAATATAGATTAAGCAAGGCAGGTGTTAGATTAGATATGCCAACTGTCGGTTCCCTGTCAGGCAGAGCTGACTTTTCACCAAGACAGAGACTGGCTGGTAGAGAAATAGTTCAAAGTGACAGGAAATTAAGTGATTACCAAAGACAGATATGTAGTGTTTAAAAATGTGGGACTGTTTCACTTGGTACCCCTTCCAATAAAGTTGGAAGATCTATCAGTTTTTCTGAGCAGCCCCAAACACAGCATTAAATTACTTCAACTTTCCATCCCCCTTAACAAGCCTAGAAGTACATATGCAAACATGCAGAAAGCAAAACAATGTCTTACTTACCCAGCTGGAGATCCTCTTTTTGAAACCGAGACGAGCTCCCCAAGATGTCAGCTATCGTTGTCTAGGGTGGTCCCGGGGTCCACTTCACAGAGGCAGTGGGTTCCCAAAGAATACGCAATCCACACAGATTTGGATATATAAAGTATATTCTATTTGCATATATGTATTGGCTCACAGCACTTAGTACAGGAAAAAGGGTACAAGCTGTCTTGGTGTGTGTGTTTAGAGGGAGGGAGAAAGAAAGGATAGGGTGTTTGTTCATAGGAAGAAAGAAAGCTTGGACTAGGGCTGTCTGAGAAGGGGGGGAGCAGAGCCAGGTGCTCTGGTGGCTAAAGATGGAGGTGTGCAGAGAAAGAAGAAGAAACAAAGACAGCCCAGCAGAGTCCCGTGCCCTCTGCTGCAGGGAGAAAGAAAGAGGGAGACCTAGTGCCCTGGACACAGAGAAGTGCCCGGGGACAGAGAAAGGGGGGGCAGTAGACCCCAAGCTGAGCTCTGTGCTCTGCTGCACAGAGAAAGACAGAGAGAGCGGGAGAGCCCTAGTGAGCTCTGCTTTATACCCAGGGTTGCCAGGTGGAAAATTTTTTTCCCACCCAATCCAGGCCAAAAACCAGCCCAAAACCCGCCCAAACTCAAACCCCGCCCCTGACACCCCCACCCCCGCGTCATCACCCCCGCCCCCATCAACCCCGCCGTCATCGGCCCCGCCTCCACAGTCACCGGCCCCGCCTCCCCCGTCATCGGCCCCGCCCCCGTCATCGGCCCCGCCTCCCCCGTCACCGGCCCCGCCCAGAACGTCACTAACCCCACCCACAACGTCACTAAAACAGCAAAAAACCGCCCGAAAAACCGCGGAAAAGAAGAAAAAGAAGCCCAAAAAACCGCGACCCGCCGCGGGCAAAAATTTCCCGCGGCGGGTTGCGGAAAACCGCCCAATTGGGCGGGGAAAACCGCCCACCTGGCAACACTGTTTATACCTAATAAGAACTGAGAGGGAACAGGAGCAGAGAGAGATCAAAAACTTCTCTTTCCCAGTTATTTTCTTTACAGAACTCCAGATACTTTCTGAAGTCAGGAAAGGTGACAACTTTGACAGGTTGTCCTGGAGCCACACTGTCTAGCTTTGGTTGCTCTGAAGCCCTGCTCCCAGATGGAACAAAAGGTATGTTAATCAAGAGTAATTGAGAAACCAAACGGCTATCAGGCCTCTCTGAGCACCATTTGGCCCATTTCATCCTCAATGGTTCCTGCAGGAGAGGGGGGAGAGTTTATCAGAGGTCAGAAGGTGGTTTAATATTGTCAAACTGGTTTCATCTCTCTATATAAAACGCACCTCCAACGTTCGAATGAAGCCTCTGTTAGCCAAAAGTGAAGGGGGTGAGATCGCATTGTGTCTGCCCCGCCCACGCGTCAAACGTCATGACGTTGAGGGCGGAGCAATGACACTCAACCAATCGCAACGCTCGGCAGCGAAGCGTCAGGGAAGGAGGCAGCGCTCTCAACGTCTAGCCTTCCCTTCGCTGTGTTCCGCCTTCTTCTGACGTCAAGGATGACGTCAAAAGAAGGCGGAACACAGCGAAGGGAAACCTAGACGTCGGGAGCACCGCCTCCTTCCCTGACGCTTCGCTGCCGGAACCGCCACGGAGGTATATTTAAAAACAAGAAAGAAAAAAAAAAAAACCATGTTGGGGGGAGCGAAGAGGGTGGCCACAAAAGAAAAACAATGGGAGCGGGAGGGCAGGGGAGAAACGACAGCATGGATGCGAAGGGGGGGGGGGGGAGAAGAGGGCGGCCCAGGCTGGGACATGGGAGAGAGAGGAGCATGGATGCAAGGGGGGGTCATGGAAGGGAGACAGGGGACTTGCTGGAAAAGGATGAATGGAGGCGGCAGGGGACAGAGGAGCATGGATGGCCATGGATTGGGAGGGCAGGGCTCAGGGAGAGAGGGCAATTGCTGGAAAGGGATGAATGGAGGGGGCAGGGGACAGAGGAGCATGGATGGGCATGGATTGGGAGGGCAGGACTCAGGGAGAGAGGGAAATTTCTGGATAGGGATGAATAGAGGGGACAGATGGGCATGGATGGATATGGATTTCAGGGCAGGCCTCAGGGAGACAGGGCAATTGCTGGATAGGGAAAAATGGAGGGGCCAGGTGACAGAGGAGCATGGATGGGCATGGATTGGGAGGGCAGGACTCAGAGAGAGAGGGAAATTGCTGGATAGGGATGAATAGAGGGGACAGATGGGCATGGATGGATATGGATTGCAGGGCAGGCCTCAGGGAGACAGGGGCAATTGCTGGATAGGGAAAAATGGAGGGGCCAGGTGACAGATGCGCATGGATGGGCATGGATTGGAAGGGCAGGACTCAGGGAGAGGGGAATTGCTGGATAGGGATGAATGGAGGGCACAGATGGGCATGGATGCATATGGATTGCAGGGCAGGCCTCAGGCAGACAGGGGAATTGTAGATAGGGATGAATGGAGGAGCCAGGTGACAGAGGTGCATGGATTGGAAGGGCAGGACTCAGGGAGAGGGGAATTGCTGGATAGGGATGAATGGAGGGGACAGATGGCCATGGATGGATATGGATTGCAGGCCAGGCCTCAGGCAGAGAGGGGAAATGCTGGATAGGGAAAAATGGAGGGGCCAGGTGACAAAGGAGCATGGATGGGCATGGATTGGAAGGGCAGGACTCAGGGAGAGGGGAATTGCTGGATAGGGATGAATGGAGGGGACAGAGGAGCATGGATGGGCATGGATTGGGACGGCAGGGCTCAGGGAGAGAGGGCAATTGCTGGAAAGGGATGAATGGAGGGGGCAGGGGACAGAGGAGCATGGATGGGCATGGATTGGGAGGGCAGGACTCAGGGAGAGAGGGAATTGCTGGATAGGGATGAATAGAGGGGACAGATGGGCATGGATGGATATGGATTGCAGGGCAGGCCTCAGGGAGACAGGGCAATTGCTGGATAGGGAAAAATGAAGGGGCCAGGTGACAGAGGAGCATGGATGGGCATGGATTGGGAGGGCAGGACTCAGAGAGAGAGGGGAATTGCTGGATAGGGATGAATGGAGGGGACAGATGGGCATGGATGGATATGGATTGCAGGGCAGGCCTCAGGCAGAGAGGGGAAATGCTGGATAGGAAAAAAATGGAGGGGCCAGGTGACAGATGAGCATGGATGGACATGGATTGGAAGGGCAGGACTCAGGGAGAGGGGAATTGCTGGATAGGGATGAATGGAGGGCACAGATGGGCATGGATGCATATGGATTGCAGGGCAGGCCTCAGGCAGACAGGGGAATTGTAGATAGGGATGAATGGAGGAGCCAGGTGACAGAGGTGCATGGATTGGAAGGGCAGGTCTCAGGGAGAGGGGAATTGCTGGATAGGGATGAATGGAGGGGACAGATGGCCATGGATGGATATGGATTGCAGGCCAGGCCTCAGGCAGAGAGGGGAAATGCTGGATAGGGAAAAATGGAGGGGCCAGGTGACAAAGGAGCATGGATGGGCATGGATTGGAAGGGCAGGACTCAGGGAGAGGGGAATTGCTGGATAGGGATGAATGGAGGGGACAGAGGAGCATGGATGGGCATGGATTGGGAGGGCAGGGCTCAGGGAGAGAGGGCAATTGCTGGAAAGGGATGAATGGAGGGGGCAGGGGACAGAGGAGCATGGATGGGCATGGATTGGGAGGGCAGGACTCAGGGAGAGAGGGAAATTGCTGGATAGGGATGAATAGAGGGGACAGATGGGCATGGATGGATATGGATTGCAGGGCAGGCCTCAGGGAGACAGGGCAATTGCTGGATAGGGAAAAATGGAGGGGCCAGGTGACAGATGAGCATGGATTGGAAGGGCGGGACTCAGGGAGATGGGAATTGCTGAATAGGGATGAATGGAGGGGACAGATGGGCATGGATGGATATGGATTGCAGGGCAGGCCTCAGGCAGAGAGGGGAAATGCTGGATAGGAAAAAATGGAGGGGCCAGGTGACAGATGAGCATGGATGGGCATGGATTGGAAGGGCAGGGAGAGGGGAATTGCTGGATAGGGATGAATGGAGGGCACAGATGGGCATGGATGCATATGGATTGCAGGGCAGGCCTCAGGCAGACAGGGGAATTGTGGATAGGGATGAATGGAGGAGCCAGGTGACAGAGGTGCATGGATTGGAAGGGCAGGTCTCAGGGAGAGGGGAATTGCTGGATAGGGATGAATGGAGGGGACAGATGGCCATGGATGGATATGGATCGCAGGCCAGGCCTCAGGCAGAGAGGGGAAATGCTGGATAGGGAAAAATGGAGGGGCCAGGTGACAAAGGAGTATGGATGGGCATGGATTGGAAGGGCAGGACTCAGGGAGAGGGGAATTGCTGGATAGGGATGAATGGAGGGGACAGAGGAGCATAGATGGGCATGGATTGGGAGGGCAGGACTCAGGGAGAGAGGGAAATTGCTGGATAGGGATGAATAGAGGGGACAGATGGGCATGGATGGATATGGATTGCAGGGCAGGCCTCAGGGAGACAGGGCAATTGCTGGATAGGGAAAAATGAAGGGGCCAGGTGACAGAGGAGCATGGATGGGCATGGATTGGGAGGGCAGGACTCAGAGAGAGAGGGGAATTGCTGGATAGGGATGAATGGAGGGGACAGATGGGCATGGATGGATATGGATTGCAGGGCAGGCCTCAGGCAGAGAGGGGAAATGCTGGATAGGAAAAAATGGAGGGGCCAGGTGACAGATGAGCATGGATGGACATGGATTGGAAGGGCAGGACTCAGGGAGAGGGGAATTGCTGGATAGGGATGAATGGAGGGCACAGATGGGCATGGATGCATATGGATTGCAGGGCAGGCCTCAGGCAGACAGGGGAATTGTAGATAGGGATGAATGGAGGAGCCAGGTGACAGAGGTGCATGGATTGGAAGGGCAGGTCTCAGGGAGAGGGGAATTGCTGGATAGGGATGAATGGAGGGGACAGATGGCCATGGATGGATATGGATTGCAGGCCAGGCCTCAGGCAGAGAGGGGAAATGCTGGATAGGGAAAAATGGAGGGGCCAGGTGACAAAGGAGCATGGATGGGCATGGATTGGAAGGGCAGGACTCAGGGAGAGGGGAATTGCTGGATAGGGATGAATGGAGGGGACAGAGGAGCATGGATTGGGAGGGCAGGGCTCAGGGAGAGAGGGCAATTGCTGGAAAGGGATGAATGGAGGGGCAGGGGACAGAGGAGCATGGATGGGCATGGATTGGGAGGGCAGGACTCAGGGAGAGAGGGAAATTGCTGGATAGGGATGAATAGAGGGGACAGATGGGCATGGATGGATATGGATTGCAGGGCAGGCCTCAGGGCGACAGGGCAATTGCTGGGTAGGGAAAAATGGAGGGGCCAGGTGACAGATGAGCATGGATTGGAAGGGCGGGACTCAGGGAGATGGGAATTGCTGAATAGGGATGAATGGAGGGGACAGATGGGCATGGATGGATATGGATTGCAGGGCAGGCCTCAGGCAGAGAGGGGAAATGCTGGATAGGAAAAAATGGAGGGGCCAGGTGACAGATGAGCATGGATGGGCATGGATTGGAAGGGCAGGGAGAGGGGAATTGCTGGATAGGGATGAATGGAGGGTACAGATGGGCATGGATGCATATGGATTGCAGGGCAGGCCTCAGGCAGGCAGGGGAATTGTGGATAGGGATGAATGGAGGAGCCAGGTGACAGAGGTGCATGGATTGGAAGGGCAGGTCTCAGGGAGAGGGGAATTGCTGGATAGGGATGAATGGAGGGGACAGATGGCCATGGATGGATATGGATCGCAGGCCAGGCCTCAGGCAGAGAGGGGAAATGCTGGATAGGGAAAAATGGAGGGGCCAGGTGACAAAGGAGCATGGATGGGCATGGATTGGAAGGGCAGGACTCAGGGAGAGGGGAATTGCTGGATAGGGATGAATGGAGGGGACAGAGGAGCATGGATGGGCATGGATTGGGAGGGCAGGACTCAGGGAGAGAGGGAAATTGCTGGATAGGGATGAATAGAGGGGACAGATGGGCATGGATGGATATGGATTGCAGGGCAGGCCTCAGGGAGACAGGGCAATTGCTGGATATGGAAAAATGGAGGGGCCAGGTGACAGATGAGCATGGATTGGAAGGGCGGGACTCAGGGAGACGGGAATTGCTGAATAGGGATGAATGGAGGGGACAGATGGGCATGGATGGATATGGATTGCAGGGCAGGCCTCAGGCAGAGAGGGGAAATGCTGCATAGGGAAAAATGGAGGGGCCAGGTGACAGATGAGCATGGATGGGCTTGGATTGGAAGGGCAGGACTCAGGGAGAGGGGAATTGCTGGATAGGGATGAATGGAGGGCACAGATGGCCATGGATGGATATGGATTGCAGGGCAGGCCTCAGGCAGAGAGGGGAAATGCTGGATAGGGAAAAATGGAGGGGCCAGGTGACAAAGGAGCATGGATGGGCATGGATTGAAAGGGCAGGACTCAGGGAGAGGGGAATTGCTGGATAGGGATGAATGGAGGGGACAGGTGACAGAGGAGCATGGATTGGACTCACACTTTCACTCTGACTCTCAAACACTCACTCTCACATACACTCTCCCAAACATACACACTCCGAGGAAAACCTTGCTAGCGCCCGTTTCATTTGTGTCAGAAACGGGCCTTTTTTACTAGTATTAATATAAGTATGTCCAGCAATAATTTTGACCTCCTGCAATCCTGACACTAAGCAGCTAAGTAACTTCCTAATGGGGCCCTTTTACAAAGCGGCGGTAGGGTTATCGTGCGGCAATACAGCACTACCGCAGGGTGTACCTAGGAGCCCTGCAGTAGTTTTCTATTTGCCACACCAGAAAATATTTTTCTATTTTCTAGCATGGGGGGTGGGGAGTAGGTATGCCCAGCGGTAATTGGCCATCGCGCATGCTGTCCAATTACCTCTGGGTTAGCGTGTGAGCCCTTACCGCCTCCTAAGTAGGTAGCGGTAAGGGCTCAGGCAGAAATCGCTGCACGCCAATATTTTCATTAGCACACGGCCATTAATGACCTCCATTTAAATAAATAGAATTGCCAGCTGCGGTAAAGAGTTGCTTCAATGGCATGCTGCACACTACTGCAGGCCACTTTTTACTGCAGCTTTGTAAAAGGACCCCAAAGTTAGGATAGCAAAAAGGCTGTCTTAACGTTAAGCACTAATGTTAACCGTGCACCAGTCTGAATATCGGGCTGTGAGCGACTCAAGATGCCACTTACTGCTGCAACTGAATATCTGAATAGCTTAGAAAGTGGAGGGGGACTGAAACAACCCCCCACAGTAAGAGAAGGAGCCTCCTATTCTGGGTACAAGTGACACACTGAACTATCAGGCAGGTACTGTCAGTTTACCCTTTACTACTAATCATTTCTATAATGTTACTAAACACACGCAGCGTTGTACACTGTATATTATCATCATAGCTAAGAGCTTTGATTCAAGGCCTGAGACTTTGGTTCAGGATCTAAAATGAGAGAAAACCTTACATGCCCATGACTTTAACCTGAACTTCAGTGTGACTGCAGAACTCATGATCTCTTGTGACATTCTGATGCAGCAGAATGAGGAATGGGCGTAAGTGGAAAAACAGAGTACATCGTTTAGCAACATGGCGGTCACAGATGTTTTAATGAAAAACAGAACAAGATAACGCCTCAGGAACAGGGCCGCCAAGAGGGGGGAGACAGGGCCCGGGCCTCCAGGGGGGCCCGGCGCCGAGTCCGTGGGTGCTCGCCCCTCCGTCCGACTCCTAGGTCCCTCCCTCCATCCCTCCCTCCGAATTGCAAAAGCGATCTTGTTCTTACTTCTTCGGCGGGGGTTACGGCGAGAGCAGCACGCAGACGCAGTGAAAAGCGTGCAGGCTCCCACTTCAGCCTTCCCTCGTTGTCTGTCTCTCAGCTCTGGTCCCGCCTTTGACGGCGGGACCAGAGCTGAGAGACAGACAACGAGGGAAGGCTGAAGCGGGAGCCTGCACGTTTTTCCCTGCGTTCTCTTCTGCATGCTGCTCTCACCAACCTCCGACGAAGTAAGAACAAGATCGCTTTTGCAATTCGGAGGGAGGGACGGAGGGGGCCTTGGAATTCGGTCGGATGGACGGAAGGAGAGGGGGGCCTTGGATCTCGGAGGGAGGGAGGGAGGGAGTTTAGTAGCGCTATAGAAATGATAAGCAGTAGTAGAGGGGCCTTGGATCTCGGAGGGAGGGGGGAGGCCTTGGATCTCGGAGGGGGGCAGGCCTTGGATCTCGGAGGGGGGGAGAAAGAAGAGATCGCTGGACAAGAGGGCAGGTGGGAGAGAGAAGAGATTGCTGGACAAGAGGGCAGGGGGGAAAGAGAAGAGATCGCTGGACAAGAGAGCGGGGGGAGAGAGAAGAGATCGCTGGACAAGTGGGCATTGGGAAGAGAGAAGAGATTGCTGGACAAGAGGGCAGGGGGGAGAGAGTAGAGATTGCTGGACAAGAGGGCAGGGGGGAGAGAGTAGAGATTGCTGGACAAGAGGGCAGGGGGGAGAGAGAAGAGATGGCTGGACAAGAGGGCAGGGGGGAGAGAGAAGAGATCGCTGGACAAGAGAGCAGGGGGGAGAGAGAAGAGATCGCTGGACAAGAGGGCAGGGGGGAGAGAGAAGAGATCGCTGGACAAGAGGGCAGGGGGGAGAGAGAAGAGATCGCTGGACAAGAGGGCATTGGGGAGAGAGAAGAGATCGCTGGACAAGAGGGCATTGGGGAGAGAGAAGAGATCGCTGGACAAGAGGGCAGGGGGGAGAGAGAAGAGATCGCTGGACAGGAGGGCAGGGCAGAGGGGAGAGGAGAACTGCTGAACATGGATGGATGATTGGAGGGGGCAGGGGAGAGAGGAAATTTACTGGATATGGTTGGATGGAGGAGAGGTCAGGGGAGAATGAGGAGTTGCTGGACATGGATGGGTGGAGGGGAGGGAAGTCAGGAAGGAGATGCACATGGATGGAGGGAAGGGAAGAGAGGAGAAATGCTGAACATGGATGGATGGAGTGGAGGGCAGGGAAGAGAAGAAATGTTGGACAAGGATGAAGGGAAGGAAAGACAAAGGAAGGAGATGCACACGGATGGAGGGAAAAGGAAGAGAGGAGAAATGCTGGATATGGATGGAGGGGAGGGAAGGGAAGACAGGAAGTACATGCACATGGATGGAGGGGAGGGGAGTGAGGAGAAATGCTCAATTTAAGGGCTGGATCGGAACACTTTCAGTTGCCGAAACTTGAGGAAGGATAGGGACAGGGCTACAGATGGTAGACAGGACGCATAAGGACACAGGAGGATGGTGAGAGAAAAAATATCAAATGGAAAGAAGACACTGCATAAAACAGAAGATGGGACCAAAGCGAATAAAAAACTATGATCAGACAACAAAGGTAGAAAAAAGTATTTTATTCAGAATTTATTAATTGGAATATGTCAGCTTTTGGAAATGTGTATCTGTGATATTTTTCATGCGTGTTTCAATTTTTCTAGTATTGCTGCATGCTGAGTCTGACTTCTTGAGGTAACTTTCTAGTTCAGTATTTTGCCTTCATATTTTTTTTATTTCTAGTTCCTTGTGTCATATCTGTTGCCATGTGTTTTTCATGTGTGATCAAGGTACAGTATTTTGCTAGTGTGTAGTATTTGCAGCCCTTTTTGTTTTGTTTTTCATTAGGTTGTGTACGGGTGTTTTAGAGCCCGGTGTAATTATAATGCTGCCTTTCCACGCATAAGGTTGTAGTTTGTCCTTGGAATTAGTGCTGTTATGCTGTTATGGTTTGGTAAGGTTATGAGTGGGTTTTTGCACAAGTTTGTGTATAGTGTTTTGCAGTGGAGAGATTGTGTTTTGGCTTTACTGAGGTGGCACCAAAACATCAGAAAAGGTGTAGAGCCTAAATCATGACACACTACCTCTTGAAGGATCTACTTATAGTGCAAGGGCCCGGCGGTGAGGGGGGGGGGGCAGGGGCGGCCTTGTCCCGGGCCCGGCCCAGTCTCTCGGCGGCCCTGCTCAGGAAGATGACTTAGAGGGGCATAATCGAACGTCGCCGGCTATCTATTTTGGCGGCGGCGGCGCAACAGCTGGCCGGAACCGTATTATCGAAAAAGATGGCCGGCCATCTTTTTTTTTCGATAATACGGTTTAGCCCGGCCAAATGCCAGAGTTCGCCGGTTTTGTTTTGCAGTGATAATGGAAAAAAATGCCGGCCATCTGAAACCCGGCAAAATCCAAGGCATTTGGTCATGGGAGGAGCCAGCATTTGTAATGCACTGGTCCCCCTCACATGCCAGGGCACCCTAGGGGGCACTTCTAAAAATGTTTTAAAAATACAAAAAAGCTCCCAGGTGCATAGCTCCCTTACCTTGGGTGCTGAGCCCCCAAAATCCCCCCAAACCCACTCCCCGCACCTCTACTCCATACCATAGCCCTTATGGGTGAAGGGGGGCACTTACATGTGGGTACAGTGGGTGTTCAGATCGCCACGGAGTTAACTTTCTAAGAAGATGATTGAGGAACCTACGGGAAGGGAAGGTAGCACAACAACGGCGGCGGTGGCAGTTTTCGCTGGCACGGGGGGGGGGGGGGAACGACAGGTTCGCGGAAGGGGGGGGTTCGAGGGGGCCATAGCACGGGGGGGGGGGGGGGGGGGGAATTGCCAGCCTAAGGCACGTTTCCTTGCCTACAGAAACGGGCCTTTTTTACTAGTAATAAATAAAAGCATTTGATTGCTTATATATATTCTTTGGAGTCTCAGATATAGCAGAACTTTTGTATAGCAATGTTCTGTACTCCCAGATCTCACAGGGACGGGGTGGGAACAGAGCAAGTGAGGACGGAGACAAACTTTGTCCCCATGTCACTTTCTACTTTGAAGCCTGTTAATGAAGTGGACTGTTATTTGTGTTTGATTGATGCAGACGACAATATTTTATTTTTTGGAAAAACAAGTAAACATGCTGGTCACAGCTAGCAAAATTTGCTTGGGGGATTCTGAACATCCTGCTACCAGCACATCTTCTACGAAGACATCTTCTATTGCAGGAGAGACTGTGGAAGACAGGAGAGCTAGACAGAATCCTGAGATTGTTGATGACTTCTTGTTCATCCACATAACAGTGCTTTATAGGGCATAGTTCTCCCCTCTAGGACGTACAGAATGGGTTGTGTTTTGTATCCCTGGACATTTTAACAGGGTGGATTAGGATTCCTTGGAGCAGTAGAAGTCAGCTACTATTGGGGTTGGAAGGACAGAGGGTGGTGGTGGTGGGAGGGTTTATTATAGTTGCTCATTGTTATTATTGTTTTCGATTTATAATTTATACACAATAGTTGAATATGAATATTATTCCTTTTTATACTTTAATAAAAAAAGATTTAAATATAAAATCGTAAGTGTTCGAGGCCTCTGCAGATGAGAACAGCGCCCACGGAACGGGACGGGGATGGAACCTGCAGGGACAGGGCAGGGATGGAGATGGGGCCTGCGGGGATGGGGTGGGGATGGAGACAGACCCACAGGGACGGGGCGGGGACAGGAAAGCGAAGTTTCTTACCTGAAGCAGGTGTTCTCCGAGGACAGCAGGCTGTATATTCTCACATGTGGGTGACATCACGTCGGCCCGGAGGATTTTCTAGCAAAATCTAAAAGTCTCTTCGAACAGCATTCCGTCGCGCGAGCGATCGCGCCGCGCGGACACGCTCCTCAGTTGAATCCAAAAGATGAAAGAAATACAACTCCAAAGGGGAGGTGGGAAGGTTTGTGAGAATATACAGCCTGCTGTCCTCGGAGAACACCTGCTTCAGGTAAGAAACTTCGCTTTCTCTGAGGACAAGCAGGCTAATATACTCACATGTGGGGTATCCCTAGCCCCCAGGCTCACTCAACACAACAAACCAATGGTCAATTGGACCTCGCAACGACGAGAGCATAACAAGGATTGACCTGAAACAAGAAACATCTAACTGAGAGTGCAGCCTGGAACAGAATAAAAATGGGCCTAGGAGGGTTGGATTCTAAACCCCAAACAGATTCTGCAGCACCGACTGCCCAAACCGACTGTCGCGTCGGCTATCCTGCTGAAGGCAGTAATGAGATGTGAATGTGTGAACTGATGACCACGTCGCAGCCTTGCAGATCTCTTCAATAGTGGCTGACCTTAGATGAGCCACTGACGCAGCCATGGCTCTAACATTATGAGCCGTGACATGGCCCTCTAAAGTCAGCCCAGCTTGGGCATAAGTGAAGGAAATGCAATCTGCTAGCCAATTGGATATGGTGCGTTTCCCGACAGCAACTCCCCTCTTGTTGGGATTAAAAGAAATAAACAACTGGGCGGACTGTCTGTGGGGGCTTGTCCGCTCCAAGTAAAAGGCCAATGCTCTTTTGCAGTCCAAAGTGTGCAGCTTGCTTTCGCCAGGACTTGTATGAGGGCGAGGAAAAAATGTTGGCAAGACAATTGACTGGTTCAGATGGAACTCTGACACCACCTTTGGCAAGAACTTAGGGTGAGTGTGGAGGACTACTCTGTTATGATGTTGGTAGATAAGATTCATACAGTATAAGAAAAACAAGTGAACAATCCACCATGGCACAAAATAAATTTAAACAATAAATAAATAAATAAATATTTAAAAGCATGACATGGTCATGTTTCACCCTCTCAAGGGCTGCATCAGGGGCTTGCAAGAATACAGTCAGTGAACATATAAAAATACACTAGTATAAATTATAAGACCAAAGAAAAAAGAACATCGCAATTGTTAATATAAACCATATAAATAACATAATAAATATTTATGTTTTAAGTAGTGAATAAAATAAAACAACCACAAAGGAGGAACAAACCTCATGAAACCGTAAGCAGTAGAAAGAAAACAGTGAGGTGGATCCAAGGAGGATAACAATGAAGCCTTTATTGGGAATGCCTAAACTACGACCTGACACAGCCGTGTTTTGGCCCAAAGGCCTGCCCCAGGGGTCTTGAAGAAGACACAGGGACACAGCCAAAGGTAACAGGGCACTGAACAACTCTCAACTTTCTCTCCCAACAATGATCTCGCCACTCTCCAACGCCAGAAAATTGCTAATGGGTCTAAAGATGGCTTCACCCTTAGCCTGGTCGCTTTTATTTCAGGTCTAACTAAGGACACCCATGTTCCTGCCCATGCAAACCCATTTCACTAGCCGTTATACGTTGGAGGCGCCCATCTCTTAACGCCGGCCAGAACACGCCTCTAACACGTCCCCTGTGGGGACGACGATAGATGGCCGTCCTCAGCCTGAGGACGTCTTTACGGCCCTGTTTCAATTATCGGATTTGGACGAACTTCTTTCACAGGGACGCTCATGTGCTTTTTGTGTTGCTTTTTTGGACACCCTTCTCTTTCGAAAATGAGCCTGATAGTACATAGATGTACTTCTTTGCACCTGGGGCAATGGAGGATTAAGTGATTTGCCCAGAGTCACAAGGAGCTGCAATAGGAATTGGTGCAAGCTATTCGAGCACAAATCACAGAACTCTAGTCCTTTGTGTGGGGTTTCTGTCCACTCCTCAGAGTGTTCTGGAAAAATGAATGAAAACAAGAGGGTTCTGAATGATAAACAGGGGTGGCACTCACTATAAGACTCTCACTGCCTGACATCCAAAACAATCTGCTCCAAAATATCAGTCATTTCTTGCCATGGCCTTCTTCCAAATCATCTTTATTCTAAGAGATCCACAAAATTAAAAACCCACACAGCAGAAGACAAAAGTACAAATAGCACAAGCAAGCGATGAATCTTCTTTTTCAAGTCCACTTTCTAAATAAGAAGGTAGTTCTCTGTCAGAAGTTGTAGGTCTCCTTCTCTTTACAGGAACCAATGTTGGGAATTCCAAAGTTATCAAACAGATACAGGTCACAAGAACTACAAGGCTATAAATGTGAGGACTAAATCAGTTAGGCCAAGATGCACAAAACTCTAACGACCCTTTAATGACCCTTTAACGACCAAATTTGCCACCGTAGCATGCATTATAGGCCTTTTTCTGTAGCCGCTAGCAGATAATGAAAACGGAATCCAAACCAGAAACTACCATTGAAATGTCGACAATTCGCAATGCACTAACCATACTGACGATTCTAACGAATCATTTAACGTGAGAAATTTAGCGAGATCTCAGACCTGTCGCTCAGGCCTGAGCTGTCATCTCCCCGCTCCCTCCTGCACCTTAAAATGCAAGCTGGCAAGTAAAAAAAAAAAAAAAAGTTATATAAAAACACAAACCGGTAGTTCCCCACTTCCCCCTGCACTAACCAAAACAAAAAAAAAATTCAAATAGATCGGGAGGGGGCAAAGGCGCTCGTCAGGAGTGTCCTGTATTGGGCGCCCTTGCCCCCCCCCCCCCAAGATCGCCACTGTTCCCCGCTTCAGCCGGTTTTAATAAAAACAAATCTCCACATTTTCTCATCCCCGGTCCCCCTCCCTTCCTGTGTTTCCTGTCCCCTTGCTCCAGGGTTCCACCTCCCGCCATCCTCCAGCTCCGCCCCTGTGCCCCGCCCCCCCCTGGGATCGTCGCCGCCGCTCCCACCCTCCACCGGACCCCCCCTCCCAGGGCTGTGCCTAGGGTCTCTGGCACCGCCCTGCAGACTATCAGTTGGTGCCCCCCCTGCAGACTATCAGTTGGCGGCAGCGGCCCTCCCCCCCCTCCCCCCCCCCTGTGAAAATGATCGCTCACCACTTGCCACACTGACAGGAATTGTCAGCAATATTCTTAGAAACAAATTGCTATACATTGCAAAATAAGATAGCAGATGTAAATTCTCAAAGTGGACATATTCCAAACACTAAAATGAAAATAAAATATTTTTTTTCTACCTTTGTTGTCTGGTGGACTTTCTTTTTCTGATCATGCTGGCCCAGTATCTGATTCTGCTGCTATCTGTCCTCTTAACTCCGTTTCCAGGGCTTCTTTCAATTTTTTTCTTTCCTTTCCTCCTTTTCTTCCTTTCTGGTCCTCAGCTTCTGCCTATTTTCTTCATCCATGTGCAGTTTTTCCTCCTCTCTTCCTTTTCCCTCATTTCATCTCCTTCATCTCTCTTCCCTCCACTCTATGTCCAGCAATTTATCCTCTCTCCCTGAGCCCTGCCCCTCCCATCCATGCTCCTCTGTTCCCTGCCCCCTCCATTCATCCCTATCCAGCAATTCCCCTCTCTCCCTGAGCCCTGCCCCTGCAATCCATATCCATCCATGCCCATCTGTCCCCTCCATTCATCCCCTATCCAGCAATTCCCCTCTCCCTGAGCCCTGCCTGCAATCCATATCCATCCATGCCCATCTGTCCCCTCCATTCATCCCTATCCAGCAATTCCCTCTCTCCCTGAGCCCTGCCCTCCCCAATCCATGCCCATCCATGCTCCTCTGTCCCCTGCCCCCTCCCATTCATCCCCTTTCCAGCAATTCCACCTCTCTCCCTGAGCCCTGCCCTCCCATCCATGCTCCTCTGTCCCCTCCATTCATCCCTAATTCCCTATCCAGCAATTCCCCTCTCTCCCTGAGCCCTGGTGCTCGCATCCATGCTCCTCTCTCCTCTGTCCTCCCGCTCCCATCATGTCCCAGTTGGCCTGGCCTGCCCTCTTCTCCCCTCCCCCTTCGCATCCATGCTCATCTCTCCCCTGCCCTCCCGCATCCCATTGTTCAACTGCCCACCCTCCTTTCTCTCCCCCCAACATCCCTTTTCTTTTTTTTCTTTTTAAATTACCTCCATGGCAGTCCAGCCAGCGCAGCATCAGTGAAGGAGGCAGCGCTCCCGACGTCTCTAGCCTTCCCTTCGCTGTGTTCCGCCTTCTTCTGACGTCATTACCAACTTAGAAAAAAGGTACCAAAAAGCAAACTCAGATATATTGGTACTCCTAACTCTCATGTTTAAAGAACAAATGCAGTCAGCGCAAATAGCAGCTGAACACCCTTCTCCACGAGACAGCCTCCAGAGTGTTAGTGTACAGGAAATATCAACTGCAGCGCTATGGGAAACAAAACAGGGGGCCCTGTTAGTGCGGGTAATCAAAACTTGGGGAGGGAACAGAACGATCATGGCGGTAAAGGACAAGGAGGGCCACGTACAAAATCAGAAAGAGAAGGTATTCCAGGAATTCTACCAAGACATGTACACGACACAACCATCCCCCCCACCTTGAGTACCGTTAAACAATACTTAGATGACGCTTGTTTGACCCGACTAACCGAGACAGAGCTGGACGAGCTTAATAAACCGATAACGGGGAAAGAATTGCAGGAAATAATCAAGGCTCAGCCTTCTCATTCAGCCCCTGGACTGTTTAAAAACCCTTCTTTCAATTGTAAAATACACAAAATGTACTAAGAGAAAATGTCAAAAGGAAAACAAATTTTATTTTCCTAATTCAACTGTCCTTCCTTGGACAGAGGCTGTATAAAAACATTATACAGGAAGCAAAATCACAATACTCACAAGCTGCAATGGTAAATCATAAAATCCACATTTTGCTTAGCTTTCTGCCTTTACAGGATCACTTATATACATCTCTACACAATGGTTGGCATATCATCATGTACGTCAGCAATATTTTCACTCAGCTTACAATCAATGTTTAGTGCTGCAATGGTCAGCTACATTCCTTCCGAGCTTCTCTCGCTGTGTTCTCACCCATCCATTCCACCCACTCACCTGCACAACTTTACTTCTTTGTTCTCACATTTTTCCCGTGACCCATTGGTCATGCTGCCCTCTAGCTGTTTGCTCTCATGATGAGCTTTCCATCATGTCAGCTATTTACAGCTTCAGATATTATCTACAAATCCTCCCTTGAACCTTGACACAAGGTTCACAATTGAAGTTCTTAAGGATATAGTTGCCATCACTGTTAGACTGTAAACTATATTTCAAGCTTATCAGGCCGTCTTGGCAATGGACAACAGTTTCTCTCAGACCCCAGATACTTCTTGTACAACTGTACACTGTGCCTGGCGCAAGGGAGTTAAACTTTCATATTGTTTATTGACATGTCTCCTCAAGGGTTCATAGTCATGATGTTCTGAACGTTCGGACACATGAACCGGGACAGTCAAGTTTACAGTTTGCTGACACCACTTTCGGCATAAAGCCAGCAGACATGGGGTGCAGCATAACAGCAAAAGCAGCAGGACCATGACTGTAAAGAAAAATGTGAGAATTCTTCGTACCCAGGGGGCTAATGATGAAAACCAAGAACTAATAGTGTCCCACCATGAGCTATCAATAAACCCTTTATAATCTTCAGCGTTAAGTTTTGCCAAGGAAAGAATGCGTGTCATTGCATTTTTAACTATTACAGATTGATTTCGGATAACACTACAACAGGAAGTTTAATTTACAATACTACACACTCCTCCTGATTGAGCCAACATAAAATCAACAGCCATCCTTGTATGCATGGCATATTGTGCAGTTTCATCTATTTGTTGCTGTAGTGCAGACACAACAATATTTAATTCATGGGTCACAACATGCAATAGTGATTGTAAACGTCTTATTGACATACCTAATTCCACAGAGACTGCAGGGGCAGCAAAGGGTATCCAGGCAGTAGCTGATAAGGCATCTAAACGTACTTTTGTGAGTGGATATGTGGAATTAATATAATCTAAAGCTAGTTGTAATGCTTCATCATCAGTGCTTGCAGAGGGCACTGCTGAGGGAGTATTCACGGACCTCTGGCTGTTGATGAGGTAGCATTAAAATGACATAGATCAAAAGTTTCATTTCGCCCCTCAGTGGACGATGTGCCAAGCAAAACAGAAGCAGGGACAGGAAATCTCCCTGAAATATACCTCGCTGAATCTTGATGTCAGGAATGACAAATTGTCCATCTGCATACTGTAGGTGGAACATGGTTTGCCACATTTTCATGGGAAACTTGATGTATTCAAATCCATTCAAGGTTGATTTTACACATTTCAAAGCAATTTATTACCCAGGAATGTGGGACGCTATCAGAGGCTTTCTTATAGTCAATCCATGCTTTACTAAGATTTCTGCTTTTGCTAGCACTGGTCCTGATGGCTTTATTCAACACTAGTAAATAAGGCTCCTTTCTGACACAAATGAAACGGGCGCTAGCAAGGTTTACCTTGGAGTGTGTATGTTTGAGAGAGTGTGTGTAAGAGTGACTGTTTGAATGACAGTGAATGTGCGAGTGTGTGTGTGTGACAGAGAGTGAGTCTGTGAGAGAGAGAGTGTGTGTGTGTGTGAGAGAATGAGTGTGTGTGTTTCAATGAGAGTGTGTGCGAGTGCGTATGTGAGACACAGTGAGTGTGAGAGAGTGTGTGTGAGAGAGAGAGAGTATGTGTGCGATACACAGACTCTCTGTGAGACCGAGTGTATGAGACTGAGTGTGTGAGAGTGACTGTGTGACACAGAGAGTGAATGTGAATGTGATATAGTGTGAGAGAGAGAGAAAGACACAGACTGTGAGAGAGTGTGTGTGTGACAGAGATACCTCCCCCCTCCCTCTGTGGCTTCAGGACCCCCTCCCCCTCTGGTCTCAGGATCCCCTCCCCCTCTCTGCATTCCCCTCCCCTCCCCTGTGGTCTCAGGACCCCCTGCCTCTCCTCCTCTCTGCGTGGTGGGCAGCACCGTGCAAGTGTGTGTGTGTGACAGAGAGAGAGTGAGACTGGGTGCGAGTGTGTCTGTGAGAGAGAGAGTGTGTGTGATTGTCCTGTCTCCCCTGCCCCCTTCCAGCCACCCAGCGATTCTCCTCTCTCCCCTGGCCCCCCCTCCAGCCACCCAGCGATTCTCCTGTCTCCCCTGCCCCCCCTCCAGCCAGCCAGCAATTCTCCTCTATCCCCTGCCCCTCCAGCCATCCAGTGATTCTCCTCTCTCCCCTGCCCCCCTCCAGCCACCCAGCGATTCTGCTCTCTCCCCTGCCCCCCTCCAGCCACCCAGCAGCGATTGTCCTCTGTCCCCTGCTCCTCTCCAGCCACCCTGCGATTCTCCTCTGTCCCCTGCCCCCCCCTCCAACCACCCAGCGATTGTCCACTGTCCCCTGATTAGCTCCGTTGAAGCAGTTATGAACCCTTCACTGAAACCACGGAGTCAGCTTCAGAATGTTGGAGGTGAGTTCGTTCCCTCAGTCCTGCCTTCTGATTACCCACCCTCGACGTCATCATGTTTTGACGCGAGGGCGGGGCAGAGAGAGTTTAACCTTACGAACCCTTCACTGAAGCCATGGAGTCAGCTTCAGAACGTTAGAGGTGCTTTTTATTATAATAGATTAGCTAGTTTTTCGTTCCATATATGGTCTGTGCCCTGACAATGGCAGATACAAATCAAGGTAAGGTATGCACAAAAAGTAGCACACGTGAAATTATCTTGTTGGGCAGACTGGATGGACCATGCAGGTCTTTTTCTGCCGTCATCTACTATGTTACTATATGTTACATATGCTCCTCTCTTATTGCCCTTCTGCTCTATTGCCAGAGTAGGGAGTAGTGTGATCAGCAGTGTTCTTCCATAAAAAAACAGCAACTCTGGCACTCTTTTACATAGTGGTATATGGTCCTCCGATTTTGCAGTGTTCTTCGCCTTCTGCTCTATCGCTATGATGTTAATAGAATATATATGATTGTATATTCTATCAGCATCTAATGCAGTGAATAGCTTATAGACTGTAGGTAGATATTATCAGTCTAATTTTGAAGAATGTTACTTGGATTTCCTTTTGGAAGAAGAAGTGTTCTGCTTGATATCAGCCAGTTGAGATATCAGATCTGGCTGCCTGATCAATTGATTTTGCAATTTGCCATGTCTTGGTGGACAGATGTTAACTGTTTGAGCCAAACATTGGTCACTCCATCTGGGCCAGGACTCTTCCAATTTGGGGCTCTTTTTTTGTTACTTCAGGCCATTTCATAGGAGTAATGTTTACCCATTCCAAATTCTCCTGTCAGGAGTGGAAGTCGGGACCTGCAGCTCTTGAGTTTTAACAATGCTCTGACGAAGGATTTATCTTTCTGATCCTAGGATGGGGAAGAGAAAGGGGAAGACTGCGGTTCCACCGCCCATCCCCGCTTCTCGCCAGAAGACTTTGGAGAGCTTCGAGTTGGGATCCCTGGAGACAAACACCTACTTTGATTGACTCGGCTCCTTCCGAGAGTCGAGTGCAGCATTGAAGGGATGGACGTTTGAGTCCTTGTCCCGTCTTCCGCCAGGACCAAACGCGCGCCTCCTCGCTTCTGGCGCCGGTGGACGTGGGACCCGGGGCCGCCAGGGATGGCGGCCTTCGCCGCGGGTCCTCCGGTGGCCGGCTTCGCCAACCAGAAGGGAAAGGCGGCCATTACCTTAGTCCGGCGGCAGAAGATCGCCGGTTGTTCCTGCCGGTGGCCGGCCTTCCAGTTCCGCTAGGGACCCCCTGCAACATGGCACCGGGCAGTGGATAGCCGGCGTCGCTTCCGGTTGCGGGCCAAGCAGGGGAATCGGTGGCTGGCGTCATCTTGGATTGGATACGGAAGGGCTCATCCGCAGGAAGCACCAGCTGGGGCCTCACGTTAATGGGAAGGCCTACTTAAGGAGCACCACTCCTCTTGGCCAGTGCTTCGGCTTCTCGTTCCTGAGAGCTCCGCATCGTTGGATGGAACTCTGTACCTTGCTATCAGATACTGCCTGTCTCGACCACTGCCTGCTACTGACTCTCCTGGACCACTGCCTGCTACTGACTCTCCTGGACCGCTGCCTGTCTCGACCACTGCCTGCTACTGACTCTCCTTGTTCGCTGTCTGCTTCTTCCAGAAGCCTGTCCGCCCCCTGTTCCCGAAGCCCTGTAGGCTGCCCGCACCTGGAGGCTCAACTTCCGGGGAACGGCGGCCTTCCCAGGCGAAGAGTGGGGGTGGGTCGGCTGTCCTCTGGAGAAGGAGGGGTTTACTCCGCCGTTTCCGGCTGGATCCAAGAGCTCACACCCGGAATCTGCTCAACCTTTGGCGGAGCAAGACAGTAGCCGAAGCCATGAGCTCGCCGACTCCAACCTGACTTGAGGGACCTGGCGAGGATCCTGCAGCAGCAACAGGAACAATTGAATGCCCTCCTCGGGGGCGTTCCAGAATGTGTGTTCACAGATCAACTCCAGGCAAACCCAGGCGCAGGCTTCACCAGCGGGTTCCCGTACAAGTGCCACATTTTCGGGGCCCCGCTTTCCCGAGCCTAGTCGGTTCAATGGCACACCCCCGAGAACTGCCGGGGATTCCTGAACCAATGTATTCTCCGAGGACAAGCAGGCTGCTTGTTCTCACGACTGGGTGACGTCCGCGGCAGCCCCCACCAACCGGAAGAAAGCTTCGCGGGCGGTCCGCACGCAGGGCACGGCCCACCGCGCATAGCGCGGCCCGTCTTCCCGCCCGTGCGCGACCGTTCCTGCCAGTCTTGTTTTTTTCCGCGCTGGAGAGAGTCGTGCGTCGCCGCTCTCTCTGTCAGTCCCGGAAAAACCGTCGCGTTGTTCGCGAAATTCTTAATTTTTTGTTCTGGTTCCCGCGCGTTCCGGACCTTTTTCTTTTCTTGTTAAAAAAAAAAAAAAAAGAGCGAACGCGCTTGTTTTTTCCCTCGTTTTCTAGCGGGGGCGTCGCGTTGCAGCCTTGTGGCCGCGCGGTCGATTTATTTTTCGAGGTGTGATTTACCGCCACCATCGACGACTTTAATTTCGCCGACGCGATTTTTCCGTTGATGTCCTCGAAGGTCCCGAGTGGATTTAAGAAGTGTGATCGGTGCGGCCGGCCGATCTCGCAGACCGACACCCACGCTTGGTGCCTCCAGTGCCTCGGGCCGGAGCACAATATCAAGTCGTGTTCTTTGTGTCTTGGTCTCCGGAAACGGACTCAGGTTGCGAGGCAAGTTCTTCTGGACCGTCTTTTTGGAACTTGCGCCGGCCCCTCGACGTCGACGGCATCGGTATTGACGGCCGGTTCTTCGGTACCGGTATCGATGTCCGCGAAATCAGCACCGATGGCATCGACCCCAGGAGTACAGGTCCCGTCGGCCCGCCGGTCCTCCGGTGATGGTAGGGGTGAGAGGCCGCGTGGGCAATCGGCCCCGGTCACTCCCTCTGCCCATGGCCCTCGGGACCGAACCCTGTCTGACCCGGCCCCTCGAGACCGAGGGGGATCGACCTCCTCCTCCTCAGTTCCACCGGGCGCCGATGACGGGCAACCGCAAAAAAACAGAAAAAGCACCGTCATCGGACCCCATCAGTGCGCCCGGCCCTCGGTGCTGGCGAGGAGTCGACGCCGAAGCGTCCGCGTCGAGAGGAGAGGTCCCCCTCGGTAGTGGAGGTACCGACGCATCAGGGTCCCAGCACTTCGGTGCAGTCTCCTGGACCCGAGCAGCTTCCGGCACCGACGCCTCTACCGGCCCCCCCGTCTTTCCCGACAGCGGGCCTGGACGAGTGCCTCCGAGCCATCCTTCCGGGGATCCTGGAAGGGCTGAGCGCCAGGCTGTGCCGGCGCCGGGGTGCTTGCGCCTCGGCACCGTGACTGTGGCGCCGGCGAGCTCTAGCCCGGTGCCGAGGCCTTCGACGCCGCTTGCGGCGCACGGTCTCGACCGCCACGCAGGTGGAGTCCCGTCGACGTCGATGGAGGGAGCTTCGTCCACGCCGGCGCGGGAGTCCACGCTCGACGACACCGAGGCCTCGGTTGCCTCGACGTCGAGCCGGGCCCGGTTAAGGACTCAGATACATGAGCTTATGTCGATACCGAGGAAGAGGGCCTTGTGGGGGGAAGAGGAGGACCCCAGATATTTCTCCTCAGAGGAGTCTGTGGGCCTCCCCTCTGATCCCACGCCTTCACCGGAGAGGAAGCTCTCGCCTCCTGAGAGCCTCTCCTTTGCCTCCTTTGTTAGGGATATGTCTATATGCATTCCCTTCCCCGTGGTCTCTGTGGACGAGCCGAGGGGCTGAGATGCTCGAGGTCCTCGACTATCCATCACCACCTAGAGAGTCCTCCACGGTTGCCGTTGCACAATGTCCTCAAAGAGACACTGCTTCGGAACTGGATGAGACCATTATCTAATCCCACCATTCCCAAGAAAGCAGAGTCCCAGTACAGAATCCACTCGGACCCAGAGTAATGCGGCCCCAATTGCCCATGACTCGGCGGTCGTGGATTCTGCTCTCAAGAGGGCACGGAGTTCGAGGGATACCGCCTCGGCGCCCCCGGGGCGGGAGTCTCGCACTCTGGACTCGTTTGGGAGGAAGGCCTACCAATCTTCCATGCTCGTGACCCGCATCCAATCTTACCAGCTCTACACGAGCATACACATGCGGAACACTGTGAAGCAACTGGCGGACCTGGTTGATAAGCTCCCGCCGGAGCAGTCCAGGCCTTATCAGGAGGTGGTCAGGCTGCTGAAGGCGTGCAGAAAGTTCCTGTCCAGGGTATCTATGACACCTGTGACGTGGCATCTCGTGCTGCGGCCCAAGGTATAGTGATGCGCAGGCTCTCATGGCTGCGTGCCTCTGACCTGGACAACCGCACCCAGCAGAGACTGGCCGACGTCCCTTGCCGGGGGGATATTTTGGTGAGAAGGTCGAGCAGCTGGTGGACCAACTGCATCAGCGGGAAACCGCCCTCGACAAGCTCTCCCACCGGGCGCCTTCAGCATCCACCTCAGCCAGGTGGACGTTTTTCCCGGGCCCGGCAGGCTGCGCCCTATGCTTTTGCCAAGCGTAGTACATCCAGCCGGCCCGAAGGCCTCGACAGGCACAGGGACAGCCCTAGCGCGCTCGTTCTCGTCAACAGTGTGCGCCTAAGCAGCCCCCTGCGCCTACACAGCAAAAGCCGGGGACGGGCTTTTGACTGGATCCACGGGAACATAGCCGCCCTCAAAGTGGTCCGTGCCGGACGATCTGCCGGTCGGAGGGAGGTTACAATTTTTTCACCAAAGGTGGCCTCTCATAACCTCCGATCAGTGGGTTCTCCAAATAGTGTGGTGCGGATACGCCCTAAATTTGGCCTCCCTTCCACCAAATTGTCCTCCGGGAGCTCAATCCTTCAGCTCCCATCACAAGCAGGTACTTGCAGAGGAACTCTCCGCCCTTCTCAGCGCCAATGCGGTCGAGCCAGTACCACCCGGGCAGGAAGGGCAGGGATTCTATTCCAGGTACTTCCTTGTGGAAAAGAAAACAGGGGGATGCGTCCCATCCTAGACCTGAGAGGCCTGACAAATTTCTGGTCCAAGAAAAGTTCAGGATGCTTTCCTGGGCACCCTTCTGCCAATGATTCAGAAAAACGATTGGCTATGTTCCCTGGATTTTAAAGGACGCATACACTCACATCCCGATACTGCCAGCTCACAGACAGTATCTCAGATTACGCCTGGGCGCACGGCACTTTCAGTATTGTGTGCTGCCCTTTGGGCTTGCCTCTGCCCCACGGGTGTTTACAAAGTGCCTCGTGGTGGTGGCGGCGTATCTACGCAAGCTGGGAGTGCACGTGTTCCCATATCTCGACGATTGGCTGGTCAAGAACACCTCGGAGGCAGGAGCCCTCCGGTCCATGCAGTGCACTATTCAACTCTTGGAGCTGCTGGGGTTTGTGATAAATTACCCAAAGTCCCATCTCTGGCCAACCCAGTCTCTGGAATTCATAGGAGCTCTGCTGAATACCCAGACGGTTCGGGCCTTCCTTCCCGAAGCGAGGGCCAACAACCTCCTGTCCCTGGCTTCGTAGACCAGAGCGTCTCAGCAGGTCACAGCTCGGCAGATGTTGAGACTTCTGGGTCATATGGCCTCCACAGTCCATGTGACTCCCATGGCTCGTCTTCACATGAGATCTGCTCAATGGACTCTAGCTTCCCAGTGGTTCCAAGCCACCGGGAATCTAGAGGATGTCATCCGCCTCTCCACCAGTTGCCGCACTTCACTGCTCTGGTGGACCATTCGGACCAATTTGACCCTGGGACGTCCATTCCAAATTCCACAGCCCATGAAAGTGCTGACGACGGATGCATCTCGCCTGGGGTGGGGAGCTCATGTCGATGTGCTCCACACCCAGGGTCTGTGGTCCCTCCAGGAAAAGGATCTGCAGATCAACCTCCTGGAGCTCCGAGCGATCTGGAACGCACTGAAGGCTTTCAGAGATCGGCTGTCCTGCCAAATTATCCAAATTCGGACAGACAATCAGGTTGCAATGTATTACACTAACAAGCAGGGGGGCACCGGATCTCGCCCCCTGTGTCAGGAAGCCGTCGGGATGTGGCGTTGGGCCTGCCAGTTCGGCATGCTTCTCCAAGCCACATACCTGGCAGGCGTAAACAACAGTCTGGCCGACAGACTGAGCAGTAGTCATGCAACCGCACGAGTGGTCGCTCCATTCCAGAGTGGTACGCAAGAGCTTCCGAGAGTGGGGCACCCCCTCGGTGGACCTTTTTGCCTCTCAGACCAACCACAAGCTGCCTCTGTTCTGTTCCAGACTTCAGGCACACGGCAGGCTAGCGTCGGATGCTTTTCTCCTTCATTGGGGGACCGGCCTCCTGTATGCTTATCCTCCCATACCTTTGGTGGGGAAGACCTTACTGAAGCTCAAGCAAGACCGCGGCACCATGATTCTGATAGCGCCCTTTTGGCCCCGTCAGATCTGGTTCCCTCTTCTTCTGGAGTTGTCCTCAGAAGAACCGTGGAGATTGGAGTGTTGTCCGACTCTCATTTCGCAGAACGACGGAGCGTTGCTGCACCCCAACCTTCAGTCCCTGGCTCTCACAGCCTGGATGTTGAGGGCGTAGACTTCACTGCGTTGGGTCTGTCTGAGGGTGTCTCCCGTGTCTTGCTTGCCTCTAGGAAGGATTCCACTAAAAAGAGTTACTTTTTCAAGTGGACGAGGTTTGTCGTTTGGTGTGAGAGCAAGGCCCTAGAACTTCGTTCTTGCCCTGCACAGAACCTGCTTGAATACCTTCTGCACTTATCAGAGTCTGGCCTCAAGACCAACTCAGTAAGGAATCACCTTAGTGCGATTAGTGCTTACCATTATCGTGTGGAAGGTAAAGCCATCTCTGGAGAGCCTTTAGTCGTTAGATTCATGAGAGGCTTGCTTTTGCAAAGCCCCCTATCAAGCCTCCTGCAGTGTCATGGGATCTCAACGTCGTCCTCACCCAGCTGATGAAACCTCCTTTTGAGCCACTGAATACCTGCCATCTGAAGTACTTGACCTGGAAGGTCATTTTCTTGGTGGCAGTTACTTCAGCTCGTAGGGTCAGTGAGCTTCAAGCCCTGGTAGCTCATGCTCCATATACCAAATTTCATCACAACAGAGTAGTGCTCCGCACCCACCCAAAGTTCCTGCCGAAGGTGGTGTCGGAGTTCCATCTTAACCAGTCAATTGTCTTGCCAACATTCTTCCCCAGGCCGCATACCCGCCCTGCTGAACGTCAGTTGCACACATTGGACTGCAAGAGAGCATTGGCCTTCTACTTGGAGCGGACACAGCCCAACAGACAGTCCGCCCAATTGTTTGTGTCTTTCGACCCTAACAGGCTAGGGGTCGCTGTCGGGAAACGCACCATCTCCAATTGGCTAGCAGATTGCATTTCCTTCACTTACGCCCAGGCTGGGCTGGCTCTTGAGGGTCATGTCACGGCTCATAGTGTTAGAGCCATGGCAGCGTCAGTGGCCCACTTGAAGTCAGCCACTATTGAAGAGATTTGCAAGGCTGCGACGTGGTCATCTGTCCACACATTCACATCACATTACTGCCTCCAGCAGGATACCCGACGCGACAGTCGGTTCGGGCAGTCAGTGCTGCAGAATCTGTTTGGGGTGTAAATCCAACTCCACCCTCCAGGACCCGCATTTATTCTGATCAGGCTGCACTCTCAGTTAGTTGTTCTTCGTAGGTCAATTTTCTGTTGTATCCTCGCCGTTGCGAGGTTCAATTGACCTGGGGTTCTTGTTTTGAGTGAGCCTGAGAGCTAGGGATACCCCAGTCGTGAGAACAAGCAGCCTGCTTGTCCTCAGAGAAAGTGAATGATACATACCTGTAGCAGGTGTTCTCCGAGGACAGCAGGCTGATTGTTCTCACCTACCCTCCCTCCTCCCCTTTGGAGTTGCGTTTCATCATTTTTGCTTGTCATTCAACTGGCGGGAACGGGTCGCACACGGGCGGGAAGACGGCCCGCGCATGCGCGGTGGGCGTGCCCTGCGAGCGGACCGCCCGCGAAGCTTCTTCCGGTTGGTAGGGGCTGCCGCGGACGTCACCCAGTCGTGAGAACAATCAGCCTGCTGTCCTCGGAGAACACCTGCTACAGGTATGTATCATTCACTATCTCTACTTCGAGATGCAACCGGAGGCCTTCACCTCCGACCGAACGAAGGTCTTCTATGTGATCTCCCTACTCACCGGGCCGGCCTTGGCCTGGGCTTCACCCCTCTGTGAACAACGGGACCCCATGCTTACGGACTTTGAAGAATTCCAGCGCCGATTCCGGCTCGTCTTTGATGTCCTGGGAAGACCGTACCTTAGCCTCAGAACTGCGGTGGAACTCTGAGGCCCTGTCCGCGATCTTTTGGCAAGGATTGCAGGGTCGCATCAAGGACGAACTGGCCGGACGGGACCTTCCCTCCACCTTGGATGCTTTGATCACGCTCTGTACCCGGATTGATTCGCGCTTCCGGGAGAGGGCCCGGGAATGGGCCGAACAGCACAGGACGGCGGCTCCCGGGCCGCGGCCCCGGAGGGTTCCTTCACCTCGAGACCCTTCCGCTGGGCAGGGCGGTGTTCCGGAGGAGCCCATGCTCGTGGGCCGGCAGTGACTGGCTGCCTCAGAGCGTAACCGGCGACGCCGGAATAACCTGTGTTTCTACTGTGGGGAAGCGGGACACTTGATTCAGGCGTGTCCCTACTCGACCGGCGGGAAACGCCGAACCCAGGCCCCGTGAGGGGTTGGTCTTGGGTCACTCGGGGCCCCCTCCTGACGATCTGTTCACCATAGCAGTGACCCTCCAGTGGCAAGACCATTCAATCCAGACCCAAGCCCTGTTGAACTCAGGGGCTGGGGGAAACTTTATTAGTTTGGAACTGTTTGAGCAATGGCAACTACCGGCGCAGGAGTGCAACCAGGCTGTGCAGGTGACGTCCATTCAGGGAACAGTATTACCCAATCCCATCTCCCGACTCACTCCGCCGGTGGAGTTAAGAGTAGCCCAGCAGCATCAGGAGAAGATCCAATTCTTGATAATGCCTAAGTCCATTCATCCCCTAGTGTTGGGTCTGCCATGGCTACGCCGTCATTCACCCTTGATTGATTGGACGTCGGGGCACATACGAGGCTGGGGAAAGTATTGCTCAGAGCAGTGTCTAACCCCGGAAGGGAGCCCTTGCTCGGTACTGACAACCACCCCGGGAAAACTGCTAGCCTGCAAGGCGACCTTACCTAAGGAATACCAGGCCTACGCGGATGTCTTTAACCAAGTAGAGGCGGATAGGTTGCCCCCGCACCGGCATTTTGATTGTGCTATTAATCTCATGCCGGACCGGATGCCACCTCCCGGGCGGTTGTATACCCTCTCCCGTGGGGAATCAGCGGCCATGTGGGCCTATGTTCAAGAAAATCTGGAGAAGGGATTCATCTGAGCATCGTCCTCCCCGGCGGGAGCCGGCTTTTTCTTTGTCAGTAAGAAAGACGGAACCCTCAGGCCTTGTATCGATTACCGGGCCCTGAACGCCATCACGATTAAGGACCGGTACCCGTTGCCCTTAATTCCAGCGTTGTTTGACAGACTCCAGGGAGCCCGGGTATTCACGAAGTTGGATCTGAGAGGAGCGTATAATCTGATACGGATTCGACGGGGTGATGAGTGGAAAACCGCGTTCAATACGCACGAGGGGCATTTCGAGTACTTGGTTATGCCCTTCGGACTATGTAATGCCCCGGCGGTTTTTCAAAAGTTTATCAACCACGTGTTTCATGATCTCCTCTACTCATTTGTGGTTGTCTACCTAGACAACATCCTGGTATTTTCCCGGTCTCCACAGGAACATGTGGACCATGTAACCGAGGTCCTCAGGCGCCTAAGGCAACACCGATTATATGCCAAGTTAAGCAAGTGCGTGTTTCACGAGGTAGTGGTGCCCTTCTTGGGCTATATTATCTCCGGGCATGGGTTCCAAATGGACCCGGACAAAGTGAAAGCGATTCGAGACTGGCCACAGCCGCAGAACTTGAAGGCCCTACAAAGATTCTTGGGCTTTGCCAACTATTATCGCCAGTTCATAGAGCACTACTCCCTGGTCACGGCGCCCTTGACTGCTCTCACCCGGAAGGGAGCGGATGTACAGCACTGGCCAGCCTCGGCGGTGGAGGCGTTTGTTGCTCTAAAGAGGGCTTTCCTGTCGGCTCCCATCCTCCGAAGTCCAGACCCGAGTAAACCTTTCGTGGTGGAGGTGGACGCTTCGGCCGTGGGGGCCGGGGCCATCTTCGCTCAAATCACATCCGCGGGGAAACGACTGCCGTGCTTCTTCTTCTCACGAAAGTTCTCCCCCGCCGAAAGGAACTACACTGTGGGGGATCGGGAGCTCCTGGCCCTCAAGTTGGCCCTGCAAGAATGGAGGCATCTGTTGGAGGGCGCCGAACATATTTTCACAGTAATAACCGACCACAAGAACCTGTTGTATCTTCAAGGGGCCAAGAGGTTCAATCCCCGACAGGCTCGGTGGTCCCTATTTTTTGCCCGATTCCAGTTTCGCCTAATGTTCCGGCCCGCAGAAAAGAACATTCTTGCCGACGCCCTCTCCCGGGCGTTCGAGGTCCCCGAGGAGCCTGAGGACTCGCAGCCCATGTTGAACCCGGAATGTCTGCCAGCCATGCCTACGGCCCTAGTACCTACCAGAACGCTGGTACCTCGCCAAGACCGAAGGAGAGCGATGCACTGGGCCCACTCGTCAGCGTTCGTGGGGCATTTTGGGTTCTATAAAACGTTGCACTTACTCGCACGACAATACCACTGGCCACGGATGGCACAGGATGTGCTTCAATTTGTGTCCTCCTGCCCCGTTTGCGCCCGGACCAAGTCAACGGTAGGGCGGCCGTGGGGGGGAACTCCAGCCCTTGCCGGTACCGCAAGGCCCCTGGGAGGAGCTCTCCATGGACTTCATCACCGATTTACCTCGCTCCCAGGGGCATACGGTCATTTGGGTGGTAGTGGACCGGTTCTCCAGAATGGCCCACTTCATTCCCCTGAAGGGACTGCCCTCAGCAGCCACGCTGGCCTCCTGCTTCGTCCAGCACATCTTCCGCCTGCATGGGCTCCCCGTACGGATCATTAGCGACCGGGGAACCCAATTCATCTTCCGGTTTTGGAAGGCGTTATGTGCCGCCTTAGGAGTCAAGGCCCATTTCTCGTCGGCCTACCATCCTCAGACTAACGGGATGGTGGAACGTATTAACCAAACCCTGAAGGGGTTCCTCCGAGCTTTTGTGAACAACCGCCAGGACAACTGGGTGGCACTCCTTCCTTGGGCAGAATTCGCCTACAATAATAGCCTACACTCAGCCTCCCAGCAGTCTCCATTCTCTGTGGTGTTCGGCCGGCACCCCCGGCTACCTCCTCGGAACTAGATATTCCTCAGGTACAGCAGGTCCTGAATAGTATGCAGGACACCTGGAAGGTGGTCCGCGAGCAGCTGCGGAGGGCGGCTGCCAAGTACAAACTATACGCGGACCGCCGCCAACGCCCCGCTCCTGTATTCCAACCAGGGCAGAGGTCTGTCTGGCTAAGCACCAAGCACCTGCGGCTCCGGCTGCCGTCTCGACGGCTAGCGCCACGCTTCATCGGACCCTTCTCCATTCAGGAGCGGATTGGAACTGTCACCTACCGGCTTCGCCTATCCCGGTCTCTGCGGGTACACAATGCATTCCACGTGTCCCTCCTGAAACCATTTCAGAAGTCCCGCTGGCATCCACGAGGGGAGGCATCAGTGATTCCGGATTCTGAACCAGATCCTGAGTTTGAGGTTCAGGAAATTGTAGACTCCAAGTGGAAAAAAGGGAGACTGTATTACCTCATCTCTTGGAAACACTTTGGCCCAGAGGATAACTCATGGGAGCCGGATTCCAATGTACACGCTCCGGACCTCGTACAGGAATTTCATCTACGCTATCCACAGAAACCCGGTCCCCGGGCAGGAAGGGGGTCTTCCAGGGGGGATACTGTCCCGTCTTCCGCCGGGACCAACGCCCTTGCTCGCCACTGGCGCCGGTGGACCGTGGGACCCGGGGCCGCCAGGGATGGCCGGCCTTCGCCGCGGGGCCTCCGGTGGCCAGCCATCGCCAACCAGAAGGGAAAGGCGGCCATTACCTTAGTCCAGCGGCAGAAGATCGCCGGTTGTTCCTGCCGGTGGCCAGCCTTCCAGTTCCGCTAGGGACCCCCTGCAACATGGCGCCGGCAGTGGATAGCTGGCGTCTCTTCCGGTTGCGGGGCCAAGCAGGGGAAGCGGTGGCTGGCGTCATCTTGGATTGGATACGGAAGGGCTCATCCGCAGGAAGCACCAGCTGGGGCCTCACGCTAATGGGAAGGCCTACTTAAGGAGCACCACTCCTCTTGGCCAGTGCTTCGGCTTCTCGTTCCTGAGAGCTCCGCATCGTTGGATGGAACTCTGTACCTTGCTATCAGACACTGCCTGTCTCGACCACTGCCTGCTACTGACTCTCCTGGACCGCTGCCTGTCTCGACCACTGCCTGCTACTGACTCTCCTTGTTCGCTGTCTGCTTCTTCCAGAAGCCTGTCCACCCCCTGTTCCCGAAGCCCTGTAGGCTGCCCGCACCTGGAGGCTCAACTTCCGGGGAACGGCGGCCTTCCCAGGCGAAGAGTGGGGGTGGGTCGGCTGTCCTCTGGAGGAGGGGTTTACTCCGCCGTCTCCGGCCGGATCCAAGAGCTCACACCCGGAATCTGCTCAACCTTTGGCGGAGCAAGACAGTCCTCCATCTTACACAGTACCTCCGCAACCCGGAGGCGATTCGATACTCGTGGGGTCATGGCATTCTGAGGCCTCGGAATTTCCTAGACCCTCAGCGCTTGTAGGAGGACCCATGAGTACTTCAACCCTGGGTAAAAAGACATCAATGCAGGACTCTTTACGAGATACTGCTTCTACTGCCCAGGAGATCGGGACCATGTGTACCGGAGGATTAATGAGACCTGCAGTGGTGACTATGAATACATTATGGGATGCCATTCAGGGCGTGAACAATATCTTGCTTTTGATGAATACTTCAGTTAAGGGTGAAATAACTGATTTTAAAAAATCTAATCAGATATTGTCCGATCAAATTCAAGAGCAGAGTATTAAAACTTTGAAAATAGAAGGAGAATTGAGAAATTACAAAATCTTACAGAGGCTTTAATTAAAGAAAGATAAATCCAAGAAAGAAAGTTAGAATTCCTTGAAAATAATGGATGCAGGAACAACTTGAGATTTTTGAACTTTCCAAAATCTCCTTTGATAAATGCTTTGGATATGCTTAAGAAACCCAATATATAACAGGAATACCTGGATTATCTAAAGATAAACCTCAAGCTGATCCTCCTACTAATTTAAATCTTCTCTTGAACTTATTTCTGAAAGAACGACACTATTGGTAACATTTGCACTTGAGCCTGATTGAAATAACATTCTTCGGTCATATCTCAGGCATATTAGTGACTCTTTCTTGAGACAAAAGATACAAGTTTTCCCCGATTTGGCACGAGCCACTCAAAAGAAAAGAAAAGAATTCTTGACATAAAAGTAAAAAAAAAATAAAGAAACATTGGGTGACAGGTAAGGGAAACAATAAGATTTTAAATCTGTGGTGTATTAAATATTGGGTTGAATTCTTCCATCAGCAATAATCAATTTTACCAGGTATGTTTTTAGCATTTTACGAAATGAGTATTCTTTTTAGTGCCGTAGTTGTTTAGGTAGTGAGTTCCAGCTTGGTACATTGATATGAGAAACCAGCAGTATGAGTCTTTTTATATTTAATTTCATTACATTGTAGGTAATATAAGGCAAGGGGGTCTCTGGAAGACTTATTAATATTTCTTGTCGACAGCTCAATAAGGTTTTGCATATATGATGGAGACAAACCATAAATTATTTGGTAGACAAATGTACATAACTTTAATGTGAAACATGCATTAATTGGAAGCCCAAGTAGTTTTAATAACAATGGGGTTGCTTTAGAGTAGCGGGGAACTCTTAAGTACTAGATGGGCAGACTGTAATTTTTTGATTAGAGAAGTTTTTAGTCCAGCACAAATGGCATTACAATAGTCGAATTTGGATAGTACTAGTGATTGGGTAAGGGATCTGAAGAACGAGTTAGAAAGTATGGTCTTAATCTTTTTAATTTCCACAGTGAATTGAAGATGTTGGACACTACTTTAGTTACCTGTGGCTCGTATAATAGTTGTTGGTTGATTGGTCTCCAGTGCGTCTAATGTGTTATCAATGGTAAAATGATTGGAATTAAATGGTTGATAAGGATTTGTTATGATTAAGAATTTAGTTCTTATCTCTGTTAAATTTAAGTTTTAAGTTATTGGACCAGGATTCCATTATGCTATCTTACATTTCTGGGGCTCTTCTCTCCATCTCCACTTCAGCTATCACAGAAACCTTCTCTGTTGCTGCCTCCAAATGCTGTGTGAGTAATTTCATGTCATTTCAGTTCACATTTTCTTTTGAAAGATTTATCATATTTAGAAAACGTATATGATTTATGTCCTATGTGAGCCATTTTACCCAATTGCAAGTTCCTTTTCTGACTGAAACTTTTATCAAATAGTGGAGAGCTGTCACAACACCAACCCAGTAAAGTGGGGTCATTTTATTACAATAATCAAAGGACCCCATGTGAGTCATTTCATGCCACTGCAAATTGCTTTTGTGACTGAAATGTACATCACATTCAAAAACATTTAGTTTGTCTCATATGAATCGCTATATGACATTGCAGCTCAGCATTGCTTCTGAAATATCTGAGTAAGAATTGATACAAAAGAAACTATTCAAATAAATCATTTAATGCATTACAAATGGTCTTTTACACTGAAACCTTTACCACATTCAGAGTATTTAAATTGGTTTTCTCCCATATGAGTCACTATGTGGCTCATTTTCAAAGCACTTAGACTTACAAACTTCCGGAACTTTGTAAGTCTAACTGCTTTGAAAATATACCTCTATATATCATTGCAGCTGGGCTTCACTTCTAAAACATTTATGACATTCTGAATATTTAACTGGTTTATTGTATGTCTTTTCATGCCATTGCAGCTCAGCCTTACTTTTGAAACATTTATGACATTCTGAACATTTAAATTGTTTCTATCCTGTGTGACTCATTTTATGCAGCTACAGTTTCCTTTCTGACTGAAACTAGTGTCACACTCAGAATATTTAAATGGTTTGTCTCCTGTATGAATCCTTTTATGCCGTTGCAGGTCAGACTTCCTTTTGAAACATTTATGACATTCTGAACAATTAAATGGTTTCTCCCCTGTATGAATCACTTCATGCCTTTGCAGCTCACACTTACTTTTAAAGCATTTATCACATTGACCACACTTAAAAGGTTTCTCTCCAGTATGAGTCATTTCATGCACTTTCAGGTGGGCTTCCCTTTTGAAACATTTATCACATTCTGAACATTTAAATGGTTTATGTCCTGTGTGAGCCATTTTATGCAGTTGCAGGTTCTTTTTCTGAGAGAAACCTTTATCACATTCTAAACATTTAAAGGGTTTTTCCCCTGCGTGAATTTTTTCATGCACTTTCAGCTCATACTTGCTTTTGAAACATTTATCACATTGAGAACATTTAAAAGGTTTCTCTCCAGTATGGGACATTTCATGCCTTTTCAGCTCAGCCTTCCTTTTGAAGCTTTTATCGCATTTTGGACAGTTAAATGGTTTCTCTCTTGTATGAGTCAGTTCATGTTTCTTCAGCTCACACTTGCTTTTAAAACATTTTTCACATCCTAAACATTTAAATGGTGTTTCTCTTGTATGAGCCCTTTCATGCCATTTTAGCTCAGCCTTCTTTTTGAAGCATTTATCACATTCTGAACAGTTAAATGGTTTCTCCTTTGTATGTGACACTTCATGGCTTTGCAGCTCAAACTTCCTTTTGAAACATTTGTTACATTGAGAACACTTAAAAGGTTTTTCCCCAGTGTGATTCATTTGATGCAATTTCAGTGGGCCCTTCCGTTTGAAACATTTGTCACATTCTGAACAATTAAATGGTTTCTCTTCTGTGTGCATCACTTCATGGTTTTGCAGCTCACACTTGCTGTTGAAACGCTTATTACATTGACTACACTGAAAAGGTTTCTCTCCAGTATGAGTTAATCGATGCACTTTCAGTAGGGCCCTCCTTTTGAAACATTTATCACATTCTGGACAATTAAATGGTTTCTCTTCTGTATGAATCACTTCATGCCTTTGCAGCTCACACTTACTTTTAAAGCATTTATCACATTGAGGACACTTAAAAGGTTTCTCTCCAGTATGGGTCATTTGATGGAGTTTCAACGAGCTCTTCCTTTCGAAACATTTATTACATTCTGAACACTTGAATGGTTTCACTCCTGTATGAATCACTTCATGCCTTTGCAGCTCACACTTACTTTTAAAGCATTTATCACATTGACCACACTTAAAAGGTTTCTCTCCAGTATGAGTCATTTCATGCACTTTCAGCTGGGCTTCCATTTTGAAACATTTATCACATTCTGAACAGTTAAAAGGGTTGTGTCCTATGTGGGCTATTTTATGCCTTAGCAGGCTCCATTTAGAATATCTAAAGGGTTTGTGTCCTGTGTGAACCATTTTATGCAGTTGTAGGTTCCTTTTCTCACTGAAATATTTATCACATTCAGAACTTTTAAATGGATTTTCAGAGGCTTCAGAGCATCCAGATGGGTTTGTTTCGTGCATACCTTGACACTCATAAACCTCAGTCTTAAGCCTGTTTATATGGGGCTCAATAAAATTTGAGTCAATGGTAACGGTTTGCCAAGTATCAGCACTTTTAAAATGTCTCTCACCTTCCAGTTTTCCAGGTTGTACATGTTTTGGGCAGTAGCTGCAATTTCTCTCTTCTCTGTTTGATCTTTCTCCTTTCTGGGCTATTGCTTTCACACTGGTTGGTATTATGCTCTTGATACCTCCCTCACAGTCATCTGAGGGATCTGTGCTGTCGCTGGAGGGATCGTTCTGTTTCCATTCCTCTATCTGCTGCTCATAGCACATTCTTATTCTTTTACTATTATTCCTAAATTCATCATCTGTTGGATAAAAAAAAATAAGAGTATAATCCTTAATTTTACAGTTATGGAAAAGGACATATTTGAGACAGGTGGGAGCGAGGAGGCGGCATTCCTGCCCTCAACAAACCCACTGAACCACCTGGGATAGAGATAGATCTTGGGGAGGGAAAGAGGGGACCTTTGTCAGGACGGAAGGGGATCAGGGGGAAGATTTTTTTTTTTTTTTTTAAATTTGAAACAGAGTCCTGTGTGAACCAGCCTTCACCCACATAACCCCAAGTTCTTCCCTAACTTGCCTATATTTTTTGTAAGTGGCCTGAATATCGAGAGTTAGGTGGCCTCAGAGGATTTAAGTGGCAGTCTCTCCTTTCTACCTGTTAGCCCACCTTAAGATCATCAAATACAATCACCCCTAAGTTCCACTCTTCTTTCATACAAACAAGTACTTTGCCCCCTATACTAAGAAGAACTAAAGACACAAGTCAGAAGACTTGAACAGGCATGGAACAAGAAAAAAGACGACCCAACACTCAATGCCTGGAAACAATTCATAGAAAATACAAATACACTATCAGACAGACTAAAAGAACATATTATAAAACTAAAATCGGTCCAGGCTACAAGGATACACATAAACTCTTTCAACTTGTAAACAACCTACTAAATACCACGCCGGTTACCTCCAACAACACAGACACCCCATCAGCAAACAACCTAGCCAACTACTTCAAAGAGAAAATCATAAAACTACGTGCTACTATACCCAGCAACACAATCGATTATGCTAACCTCCTTGAGTGCCTAGACCCAATACATAGGGAATACCCAGCAGACCGATCATGGACCAACTTTGATGCGCTATCGACCGAAAATATCTCCCAATTACTCAAAAGATACGCCAAATCGCACTGCAAACTAGACATTTGTTCTAGCAACCTGATAAGAAGCGCCCCCCAACAATTTATAAAAGACCTCACGAAACACTTGAATTACATGCTACAAAATAGTCTTTTCCCAAAGGATAAAGGAAATATTTTACTGACTCCACTACCTAAAGACACGAAGAAAAGCACAAATGACCTAACCAACTACCGCCCAGTAGCATCTATCCCGTTAATAACCAAACTCATGGAAGGTGCAGTGACGAAACAACTCACAAACTACCTAAATAAATACTCAATCTTACACGAATCTCAATCAGGATTTCGAGCGAACTACAGCACTGAAACAGTACTAGTTACCCTAATGAACAAATTTAAACAAACAATTGCAACTGGCAATAACATACTTCTTCTACAATTTGATATGTCCAGTGCCTTCGACATGGTCAACCACGGAATACTACTACATATCCTGGAATACTTTGGAGTTGGAGGTAATGTTCTTAACTGGTTTAGAGGATTCCTGACAACCAGATCATACCAAGTAACAACTAATATGGCAACATCAGACCCATGGATACCTGAATATGGAGTCCCCCAAGGATCCCCTCTCTCACCAACCCTCTTTAACCTAATGATGATACCACTAGCCAAGCTATTAGACAATCAAAACCTTAACCCATACATATATGCAGATGATGTCACGATCTACATCCCATTCAAACAAGACCTAAAGGAAATCACCAACGAAATTAACCAAAGCTTCCAAATCATGCACTCTGGGCAGATGCATTCCAGCTAAAACTCAATGCGGAAAAAACACAATGTCTTATACTCACATCACAACACAATACAAAGAAATTCACCACCTTAACCACCCCTAACTTCTCCCTCCCCATTTCAAACAATCTGAAAATTCTAGGAGTTACCATCGATCGAAATCTCACACTTGAAAACCACATGAAGAACACAACGAAGAAGATGTTCCACTCCATGTGGAAACTCAAAAGAGTAAAACCTTTTTTCCCAAGGGCCATCTTTCGAATCCTAATACAATCCCCAGTACTAAGCCACCTGGACTACTGCAACTCACTCTACGCTGGCTGTAAAGAACAAACCGTCAAGAAACTCCAGACAGCCCAAAATACTGCAGCCAGACTCATATTCGGTAAAACAAAATATGAAAGTGCAAAACCCTTAAGAAAGAACCTACACTGGCTCCCACTGAAAGAACGCACCACGTTCAAGATATGCACGATTGTTCATAAAATCATTCATGGAGACGCCCCGACCTACATGCTAGATCTTGTGGAACCTCTCTCAACCTACACTTCCCCAGTTGCAAAGGGGTCAAATACAAGTTAACACATACGTCCAGCTTCTCCTACATAAGCACGAAGATGTGGAATGCACTACCAATCCACTTGAAAACAATCAATGAACTAAATAGCTTCCGCAAAGCCTTGAAAACCTCTCTCTTTAACAAAGCCTACCACGAAAATCCTTAATGAATAGAACACAACCCTTACGCTCCTTTATTCAGAATGTCTCACTGTATAACTGCATAACTGTATAACTGCATAACCTGACCCTCCTGTCTTGATTAACCCTTTGTAACACCAATTGTATTTCTTCTCTGTTACGGTAATGCCATAACAGATTTCTGTAAGCCACATTGAGCCTGCAAATAGGTGGGAAAATGTGGGATACAAGTGCAATAAATAAATAAAATAAAATAAATACTATACCATTCCCTTGGATTTTTGCTGCCCAAGTACATGACCCTGCTTTTTTGAGAATTAAATCTTAGTTGTCAACTTCTGGAACATTGTTCAAGCTTTGCTAGATCTCTCCTCATGCTATCTACATCCTCTGGGGTGTCTACCCTATTACAATGTCTTGTATCATCCGCAAAGAGACAAACCTTGGGCCAGTTTTGATGCCGTAACCAAAACCGAAATTCAGTCTACATCTAATGGAGAGCTTGAATGTTTGCTCACTCATGAAAATTTAGAGGGCCAAAGAAAGGATAATGCTAGCCAACGAGTAGAGAATGGCAGTAAAGCTGAAGCTGGCTTCCCAGAAAGCTGGGGCAATTTGCATGAAATGCTCCCTTGAACCCAGTAGCCGCCATTATTTCTAACACTTTCGTTTAAGACACACTGGGTTTCAATCCTCTTGGTGGCAGAGCTGGATGGATTTGCCTTCTTTCCATTACTGCAATGGAATCTATGTAGGATGCAAAGAACAAACCTTAAAGAAACTTCAGACCGCTCAAAACATGGCAGCTAGGTTTATGTTTGGAAAAACGCGATTTGAAAGTGCTAAACCCCTCCGCGAAAAATTACACTGGCTCCCAATCAAAGAATGCATTGCCTTCAAAATCTGCACCCTGGTTCACAAAATCATCTAAGGTGAAGCCCCTGGATACATGACAGACTTAATCGACTTACCAACCAGAAACACATCTGAATTAACACGAACATATGTAAATCTACACTACCCAAGCTGTAAAGGACTTAAATACAAATCTGTCTACGCATCCAGCTTTTCTTACATAAGCACACAACTGTAGACCGCGCTACCAAAAGCCTTGAAAACGATGTACGACCACCTAAACTTCCAGAAAATACTAAAAACCACCCTTTTTAAAAAGGCATACCCTACTGATCCAACTTAAATGCCTGATCTCGGCTACACAAGAAAACTAAAGCACATAAGGAACATAACACAACTCTTCCGCTCTATGATTCCTAATGTGGCTCTACCACATGAACTTTATCTTACCACAATGTAGCATGATATGAGTTTAATTGTCAGAGTTATTGATTTTGCTGGATCAGATACAAATAAAAAAAAATATATATACAGCTCCAAAGACTTCACTTCCCCCTGGAAACTACTGACAACAAAAACTAGCTGGGTGATTACCTAAGTCCATCAACACATCTCCAAAGATCACAGAGACTGGAGTTAACAAAAGACAGTGAAACTCCACCTATTCTCAGACAATGACTCAGACTGAAAAGCCCATCTAGCTATCTAATCTGACCAAAGAAGCCCACCTACCCTCTGTCTGAGTCTTTCTCTTGTAATCCTGTCAGATGCCTTATGGATGTGTACCTGTCACAGATGGTCAGACAAAGCCTCAAGGATGACCAGTTACTACAAAAGGGGCTTGAATTATCTAGCTGCTGGCTTCTGCCCTCTGGACACTTGGCTCATCGATTCCTGACTGGTCTCTCTCTCCCTTCCTGGGGATCTGCCTCCTCCCGGATTTCAAACACACTCTGACAAGACTTTCTCCAAGCTCCAGGCTCCAACAACTCTGCAAGAAAGACTTCTATTTCAGCAAGGACCTGCTTCATCACTCCAACCAGCTACCAGCAGACTCTATCAAAGTGAGTTACCATATCCAGCATAATTTACAATCCAGACTTGATATCTTGAAAAGCACATTTCCACTTGTGAAAGATTCTTAAAAACTGCCTCTCTCTTGTAACATTATTACATTACCTGTATTGTACATAAACCTTTTAAAGTTAAATATATGGTCTTTATGTTCTGAGCATGTCTTTAAACCTTGCAGTGCAGGTTAATGTAATTCAACAAATATAATATTTAATTCCCCCTTTTTCTTACATATTCTTATGCCTATCATATTACCTTATAGGTAATTGGTGGAGAATAGAAATATATTATTTTTACAACAACATCAAATTGTATTTGTTCACACCGGAGTCTGCAAACGCCTCTCCGTACTATGTAAGCCACATTGAGCTTACAAATAGGTGGGAAAATGTGGGATACAAATGTAACAAATAAATAAAATTATGCTGATTTTATTGTACAGTGGCCTTATATTCCTTACAGTGGCTTCCCATCACTGCAGACTTTAGGGCCCCTTTATTAAAGTGTGTTAAGCAGTTAACATGCAAATTAGTGTGCACTGTTTCCACAGGGAGCTAATTCACACATTAAATACATGTTGTGTTAAGGGGCAGATTGTGGGGAGAGAATGAATGCAAAGTGCAGTCAATACAGAGAACTTACCGCACACTGTCCCTTGTCCAGTTACTGCAAGTGTACTCACTTAATCCTCAAGAGGAGACATTAACCCCTCCTAATTATATAAACATCCCCAAAATTTGCATGAGCAAATTTGTACGAGCATGCGATTTAGTGGAATAACAAGCCAATTAGTGAGAATAATTGTCTTTTTAATAATTGGCACTAATTAGATTTAATTGGCATTTATGTGTGTAAATTAATTTTACATGCAACCCAAAAAAGGGGGACGCAGAAATAGGAGGATCATGGGCATTTCGGGGTGTGGTTTTTAGTTACATGTGAAATTGCAGCTATGCACATAAATTTAGGCGTGTGCATTTGCACGTTTTTGTTGGTGCAAATGGCAGCACGTATATTTACAAGTGACTACTGCGCATAAATGCAATTCTATAAACCGCGCCCAACTTTTAAGTATGGCTTACAGAAAAGCGCTTTTTCGGAAGTGATTTTCTAGACGCTATATATAGAATCTAGCCCTAAGTGCATCTGACCTAATTGCAAACAGTCTTCATGTGTTGTAAAGAAATATTCAGTATGCTGTATTTGTTCTATCTTTCATTTTGAGCTCATAAGACACTTTTATAAATATGAATAATAAATAAAAAGTAAATTTTATATTTACCTGTTATAGATGGGTGAATCTGTTCAGATGTCTCGGATTCAGGATGATCCGTAAAGGGAAGATCTTCCTCTTGTTTAACACTCAGTGAAAACACAGAAGTTACAACTGGAAAGCCTGTGATGAGAAAATAAACATGTCTAGGAGTGTTCGGTAAGCCCTGAAAATCTTATATTAAAAAACAGATTTTAAGCTTCCACGTCTTTGATGCTGATGACCCATCTCCTGTGATCTGAAAATGCAACGTCCTTTAACTGCAAAACATTCAATTACTCATGCTGGGGTCGTTCATGTTTTCATTTCCTCTAGCTCAGTGTTGTGCAAAATATTTATTGGGGGTTCAAAGATCTATTTTTGTACAGCGTACACTGGCTTCTTTATTTGAATTAATGTTGCCTTCATATATATTTTTATGTGCTATTTCGAGATTGACCCCTGACACCAGCACGCTGCCACTGAAACATGGCCTGTGTCAGATCCTCGAATAAAGCACATTTCTTTGGTCTTATCTTGAAAGTCCTTTGTGCTGTTTCTTTCATTCTTTGTACTTTGATGCTCTCTATTGTATGCTCCGGCCAATATGAACCATTTTGTGACTTTATATAGTTCTTGAAGAGATTTGCTTTCTTTAGATGACATTCAGTTTCAACTTCCATCATTAATGACATGTTTTTATGCGATACAAGGAAGAGGATGATTCCATGACAGGGTCCAGTTAGACTGAAATTGTCACTGACTAAATTACGTCAACCTTTTTATAAGATCTTTAGAAATACCTTGAAAATATGGCTGTATGGTCAGACCATATGAACTATTTATGAAGTATAAGGTCAAATTTTATGAGGTTTGGAATTAGTTGCCAATTGAATTTATTATTTTATTTGTAATATTATGATGACTGAGTTTGTATTACTGTACAATGTTGTAATCTGTGTTTAAGGTTTAGGCAGAATAGAAGTACTGAATTTAAAGGGGGGGTGTCTGAACCGGTCTCTCTCCTCCTGTCTGGCTTATGCATATTCCAGGCCTTGAGGGGGTGTAAACACAGCCTTTCTCTACTCTACTCTTGGTGTACCTGTTTTTCTAAATCCCTTATATACAGAGCTATGTGACTAATGCTAATGATATAATGAGAATCACATGAAGCTGAAAAGATTGGGGACAGCTGTTTTGCAGTGGGTGTGAGTGTGGGCCCAGCCCCTACCCCAAGAAGCTTGGCAAATGATTTGATTGGAACCTCATCTTGCTCACGTTTCTGCTGCAATGTCAATTTTTCGAGAATTACTAGATATGTCCCATTGAGTATTGTTAGACAATCTTTTCCTGCACTGTGATGTGCCAATGATCTAAGAGTGCGACACATCAACTCCTTAATGATCTAAATATCCTGGAATCTGGCTAGAACATTTTGTGGCCCACTGCATGCTGCTATACTTTATCTCTTAGACTTATGGGGGCAGTATGGCCATGTTCTGAGGATTTACTCCAAGCCCTCTGGTATCACATCTGTATATGCATCATACATTCACATACTCCATAGTTTACAGCAGTGTTTTCCCAACCTGGTGCTGGAGGAACCCCAGCAGAGCAAGTTGTCAGGATATCTACCAAGAATAATATTCAAAGAGACTGACATGCAGTACAGGAAAGATGTGCAAACGTCATAGGAATATTCATAGTGGTTATTCTGCAACCTGACTGGCTGGCATGCAGCTCATGGCGGGTTTCCTGACCCTGTGCTGTGATTAGTGGTAGAGTGGCAGGGCCCTGGGCCCCTAGGCAAGGAGGATCATGCCCCCCCATCCAAGCTCCTACATCAATCCCTCCTTCCCTCCCAATCCAAACATTTTCCTGCTCTCAAGCCTTTTCCTTCCCCTTCCCAACACACACACACACACTCACCATCTCTCCCTAACATTGTCTCCCTCCCACAGATGCATCATTTCCATCTTTCCCTCCCCCTGGAGACACCATCTCTCTCTCACTCCCTTCCCCAGGTCAAACAACTCTCCCTCCACCAAATTCCCACATTGTCCAGGCCTTGCACTCCAGCCAAATGACACCCCCTCCCCATCTGTACCGTGGACGTGCCATGCCTGATCCTCCCAACCTTTCCAGCAGGATTCACACATGGAGATGGTGGGGTTACTAATAGACAATCACTACCGACCCCCCATGCAACACTAAGCACTAGAGTCTGAACAATGATTGTATGCTCTGTGCGTTCCCACAGACACTCTGATAATGTCAACATGGAACCACACTGCATGTCCCAGTGATGAAGTGGTGCTGTATAGAGACGAAACAAAGCATGATCATGTACAGAGAACAATGTGGGAACGCATTAAGAGAGAGAAATGTGTAGGGGACATACTGGCACAAAATGCATGCCGTGTACATGCAAAGATTACGTCCTGTAGACTTAGACATAGACGAGGTAGTGACAGAGTGTGTGGAAATCTCCTGCAGCTGGCAACCTACACAGTTCCTGTCTTCCCTATACCTGGCCTAGTTTACTTGAAGTACCTGTGTGACCTAAGAGAATGAAGATGGAGGACGTATTAAAAAGGTAATGTGCAGAAGTCACTTGACGCTATGACCAGGAGCAGCAGCTAAAAATCTCTGCTCCTGCCACCTCCCCATAAAACCCGTCATTTGTGAATTATATTCTATGGAATTTCAACTTTAGAGAGTGACTTGGACGATCAGAAGGCAGATTTTATTCTCTGGAACCAGTGAGGAGTACAGTATGGCAACAAAAAGTCTCCGCAAGGAGAGACAACCAAAAGCTGAGTGCAGACAAAATGGCGGCGCCGGCCAGCCCATCGAGCTCAACGGTCGGCTCCGCGTGGGTGGCGGAGGTAACCACTGAAGCGATTGGGCAGCTGAAAAGCATACTGGATAATCGATTAAGCCCGATAGATACGAAATTAGAACAGTTTCAGGGGAACTTAGAGCGTATTGCAGCTGATTTGGCGGCGTATCGCCATCGTACTGGAGAATTGGAGAACAGAATGACAAAAGCAGAGGATCTGCAAGTGAGAATGCATAAAACAAGTGCAGCTTATGAAGAGAAACTGGAGAATCTAGGAAACAGACCACGTAGGAACAACCTGAGCTTCGTAAGCCTGCCGGAGTCGGTGGAAGAGAGGGATCTCCGGGGGTTCCTGGAGTGGTGGTTGTCACAGCAGCTCCCGTTGCCAGCCCACAGGGGCTCGTTGATGGTGGAGAGAGCCCACAGGATCGGCTTTCGTCAAAAGGGATTGAACGGACCTAGAGTGGTGATTTGCCGACTTCTCAACTTTGCTCACAAAACGGCTATACTACAAGCGCTGCGAGGCGGTGGAGGCTTGAAACATGAAGATCAAAAAGTTCTGTGCTTCCAGGATTACTCAGCCGCAGTTGCGGCGCAACACCGGGCATTTTCACCCACATGTTCCCAGCTCTACAACAGGAAGGTTAAGTTTGCCTTGTTATATCCAGCTAAACTACGCGTGATTCACCAAGGACAAACAACCCTTTTTTACCTACCTTGGAACAGGAAACTCTGGGCCCAGAAACTGACTTTGACTGTTGGGGCATGTGGATAATACACAATATACTATAGACCTTGGCCCTGCTAGCATGCTGAGATTCTTCGCTGGCTGAGGCTTTCTGCCTAAAGAGATCATGTCTTACTGGGCAATGCTACACGCAGCTCAAGAGAACAAAGTCATAGTTGGCTTCTGGAGACCTTTTCAAAGAGTGCTCTTTGTGGTGCAACTGCTTCATCGAGTTCCAGAGATCTAGCGTGGAGCCACTTGATAGTAATTATATCAGACTGTATACATCAGTTATATAATGTTTTGGAGTTTGGAGACTGAGTTGTGGGTGCGAATGGGTTCAGGGTTCATTTTTTTTTCACTCTCCCTGTAGCATAAGGGGGAGATTGGGCCAATAGGGCCGGTCGTTGCTGGGATGCTGCATGCTGGTATTGGGAATGTGTTGCTATGCCTTTACGTACGTGCGTTGCATGCTGTGTCACTGTAGCGCAGGTAACTCAGATAAATGGAACCCGAGGGGAGTGCATGGCATACGCAAGATAAGGTTTTTTTTGTTTTGTATGAGTGTGAAGGGGTGTTGGGGGTTAAAGGGTAAATAGATGTTGGGATGCTGACAAGGTATCAATAGAATATTTTGAAGTAAGTCTATGTATAATGGGGGAAAATGTGGGATACAAATGCAACAAATAAATAAATAATCTACGCATGGAGCTAGGGGTGGGGAGTGCATGGTTTGTTTGTTTTTAGTATGTGGTGTAGGATGAATGATTGTGGGTTGGCACCATTGTGGATTGGAGGGTTTGGTGGGGAAGGAGGCGTCGAATAGTGACTAGTTCCATGGGGAATTTTACATTGGGGGAGTTGGGAGCTGGGGGAGAGAGGGTTTCAGGGGAAGAAGGGAGGGTAGGGACAGCATGAAGGGGAAAATACAAATTGGAGAGTGCTGTCATACTTGCTTCCTAAAGGTAGATGCTCAGGTCAATCCTGTCCAAAGTAATAAGGCTGATGTGAAGGAAATCGAGGGGGACCATAGGCTGGGGCGGTCTCCCTTTACCTTTTTTATTTGGGTGTTGATGATTTTGCTCTTACATCTTTGGTTATGGTGAAGGTGGTTACTTGGAATGTGGGAGGTATTTCCTCCCCCATAAAGCGTTCAAAAATCCTGCAACACCTTCAGTGGATTAAGGCAGACATAGCCTTTTTGCAAGAGACACATCTACTTGAATGAGAACAAGATAAATTGGCCCAGTGGTAGGTTGGTGACTGTATAGGATCCCCAGCAGTGGGAAAGAAAGGGGGCGTAGTTATCCTGTTTAGGGAAGGTTTAGCCAATCAAATACAAAATATCAATATATATAAATGGCGAGTGTCGTACTCACTCGCAAATGCACAGTAGAGATCCTCTCTGCCCCGCCCCCGCGTCAATACGTGATGACGGGGGCGGAACAGAGAGGGTCTCTACTGCGCATTTGCGAGGGACACCGCCGTCGCTAACGCTCCCCCACCCGGAGTCGCCGCCGCCACCCACCTTCCACCCGGTCGAGCCCTTGCTCCGCTATTGAAACAGCGAAGGCACACAGCTCTGCTGAGCTGCCGTCGGCCTTCCTTCTCCTTCTCTGCCTGTGTCCCGCCCTCGACGACGTTACGTCACACGAGGGCGGGACACAGGCAGAGAAGAAGGAAGGCCACGAGAGCTGTGTGCTGCGTGCTCTCGCTGTTGCAATAGCGAAGTGAGGGCCCGACCGGGTGGAAGGTGGGTGGCGACGGCTCTGGGGGGGGGGGCGAACTCGGAGGGGGAGCGGCAGCGGCGAACTCGGCGGCGGGGGGAGCCTTTCAACCCCCCCCTTCCTATACTAGCCCGTTTTTACGGGCTCAACGGCTAGTTAAAAAAGATCCTGAGGAGGAGGAAGTGACGTCACGTACCCTGATGGCTGCTTGAGCTAGAAGCTCTGTCGTTTCCCCACCATTAATCAGTGATTTCAGCTTGCATCTGCTTTCCAATTGAGGCTTTTTTCCTTTACCGTCATTGCTATTGTATTGCTACACAGAAGGGGCCGTCTGGCGAGTGAGAATGTCGGCAGTAAGAAAGGAGAGTTTGTGGCACTGTCAAGTCATCCGGCAAGGCCCCGCGCCACCACGTTTCTCCAGCGCGGGCTTCGCGATCCGATTCTGACTCAGCGCGTTCGGCAGGGGAGGAGAGTGCTGCTACGTCTGAGCGGGGGCTCCCCAAAGCGCTGACTAAGTGCCTTAAAGACATTCGTGATGAGATTAAGCTATCTCGGAATGAGATATTGGAGCGTATTGAGGGGCTGAGCATGGACCTTAAGGAGCTGGGGGGACGTGTCGAGGAGCTGGAGGTTAGAATTGATGGGCATGACAATCTCCTTCAAGGGGCCAAGTCCTGGTTGGCTAAGCTATCTGCAGACTATGACGAATTACAGTACAAAATGGACGACCTTGAAAATTGTGGTCGGCGGAGTAATTGGCGTCTGCGGGATGTCCCTGAAGCGGGCGATAAAGAAGATGTTCCCACCATTGTGAAGGTGATCTGCGGGGCCTTGTTGGGCTCGGAGGAGGTGGTTATTGAGCGTGCTCATCGGGCTCTTGGTAAGGGCATAGATAATGAACCAAGAGATATCATAGCATGCTTTGCCTCCTTCTCGACTAAAGAGAAAGTTTTGCAGCAGGCTCGCCAGGTGAAATCTGTGGACTATAATGGGGCACAGATTACAGTGCTCCAGGACTTGTCCCAGTATACATTAACTAGGAGACGGTTAATGAAACCAGCTTTGGATGTTTTGCTGCAGAATAAGATCTCCTATCGCTGGGTGTTTCCGTTTGCTTTGTGCTTCACATCTGGGGGCAAATGGTATAGGATCTGCTCCTTAGCAGAGGTGTGGAAGATTCTACATGGTGCAGGACTGACTACGGCGGAAGCCCCACCAGCTGATAAATCTGCCACAGCGAGAGTCAAGCTTCAGCAATGGAAGCGTGTGGAGAGCAAAGCAAAGAAAGCTATAGTGGACACCTGAGCTGTACATGGGTCTGGGCATTGGCCCTGGTTCACAAAGTACTCTGTTTGTTCATCATGAACTCAAGTTTAGTATTATGCTTATGTCATATGCTAGTTAGAGGATCAATATGAGCTGGTTGTTTGTATATGGGCTAAGTGAGGTCTGGGGATTAAATAGGTTGAATGCTGGAGGTAGGGGTTTATATGTAGAAGGTGGGGGGGGGGGGGGACTGGGGGGTAGTTCAGGGGCTGTTGGGTGGGTGTTCTTCTAATAAGCCCAGGTGGGAATGGGGAGGTCCTCTATGCTGGGGGGGTCCTGGCACCTGGTGGTATTAAGGGGGGAAGAGGGAGGATAGAGGGGGAGAGGGATGGGTGTGTGTGTGGGGGGGGTTCTCCTCTTCTTGTCTCCTCTTGCCCTTCATCTCGTGTGGCTTGCTTGGGTCCAGGAAGCACACAGTTTATTGGCCTGAAGTATGATGTTTAAATGAGTGTAGATTTAAAGTTGTTGACATACAATGTTAAAGGCCTAAACTCTCCTCAAAAGCGTCAAAAGTTGTTCAAAGAACTGCAGTACCATAAACCTCATGTTATATTTTTACAGGAGACGCATTTAAAGAAGGCTCATGAAAAGTATTTATTTCATCATCATTATCCATATGTCTACTGTGCCTCTGCGGCTGAAGCACCGAGGAAACGGGGGGTTGCAATTTTGTTTCATAATTCTTGGCGAGTACAAGTGCTGAAGATTAGGCGAGACCCTGCGGGTAGGTTTTTGCTTCTACATGTTTTATTGAATGATTTAGCATTCACATTGGTTGCAGTTTATGCGCCCAATGAAGCGCAGGGGGGATTTTTTGATCGGCTTGGAAAAGTGGTTCAATCGGATCCCTATGGTAAATTGTTAATGGGAGGCGACTTCAACTCTTCTTTTGACCCATCTTTGGACAAGTCCAGGGTAGTGTCAGGGACTGATGTTACAAACTCCAAGGCATTAGTGAAGTTGGCCCAGGCCTTGGCCATTTCTGATGGGTGGCGTTTACATCACCCTAGGGTACGGGATTACTCTTTCTATTCTCACCCACATGATTCTTATTCTCGAATAGATTATTTGTTATTTGATGTTCAGTTGATCCAGGGGGGTTGATATTGGCTCTACGACTATTTCGGACCATTCTCCAGCTTGGGTCCAGTTGCTTTCTCTCTGTGCGGAGGAAAGGGATAGTAGGTGGACTTTGAACATGTCCCTGTTGAAGGAAGATGAGACTGTAGCAAAGTACCGAACAGTTTTGAGGGAATATTTAGATTTTAATTTGAATTCGGGCCCTTCTTTGGGGATTGTCTTGGACGCTTTAAAGGCTGTGACGCGCGGGTTCTTCTTAAAGGTTGCGAGCACGCGGGCTAGAGTGAGGAGGCAGGCAGTGTCGGACTGAATTTCCCAATTGTCTCAGTTGGAGGCCATTCATAAGTCCTCTCCTTCGATCAATGTCTTGAGGCAGATCCACTTGCTTCGGTTAAGATTAGATATTTATTCAGATCAGTTACTCTTTATTCAGAGGCAACAAAAACAGCTTCATTATTTCAATCATAATAAACCTGGTCGTTCTTTGGCCCTTAAATTGAGACAGCAACGATATGAATGCTCTATTTTGAGGACTGGAGATGGGAAATCGGCGACTAAGTCTTCCTTGATTCAACAGCGCTTTCAGTCCTTCTACCAGTCATTATATTCTGCGGGTTCAAAGATTCGACCAGATGCTATCAAGGCCTTCTTGGCAACTCAGAAACTCCCCTCTCTATCGGCAGAACAAAGTAGTTTCTGTAGAAATATACTGTCACTTGCTCTCAGTGAAATACAGGCCAATGGCTCAGGCAAAGAGCTAGGCCTGTAAAAATCAAAGATCACCTTTGACACAGTTACATATCACTGTGGCAAGTGCTGAAATGAGGTAATTGAGAGCTGGCAAGGGTGGGGGAAATCTACTCTATAAACAATAAGAAGACTGGCACCTGCGAGAAGTCATGAGCTAAGATGTTTTGATTAAAATGAAAGATAGTAGAGGGTCAGATGCAAGTAGAGGGAGGGGGAACTGAGGAGGGCAAAATGACCTGTGAAGTCATTCCTTCACAGATGTTGCTCTGAACATGTTTTGTTTATACTTAGAGCTTGGGAATATGTGAAGTCATTCTTATCAACTGATAAGAGCCAAGAGCTCTGGTGAGAAAGCTAGGGTCCATCAGGGGCGTATCTGAACTGCGGCGGTAGGGGGGGCCAGGGCCAGAGTGAGGGGGCACATTATAGCCCCCCCCGCCGCCATTACCGATCCCCCTCCCCCCAGCCGCTGCCATTGCCAATCTCCCCCCTCCGTTGTTGTCGCCTACCTTCGCTGGTGGGGGACCCCAACCCCCGCCAGCCGAGGTCCGCGTCCTCCTGCCGCTGCCGGCTGCCGTTAAAAGAATTCCATCAGCTGGCGGAGGACCCCCAACCCCCGCCAGCCAAGCCGAGTTCCTTTCATTTCTTCTTCCAGTAAAGCTGGCGCCGAAAGTTTCTTCTGAGTCTGACGTCTGAGTCTGACGTCCTGCACGTAGAACGTGCAGCGACGTCAGACTCAGAAGAAACTTTCGGCGCCAGCTTTACTGGAAGAAGAAATGAAAGGACCTCGGCTTGGCTGGCGGGGGTTGGGGGTCCCCCGCCAGCTGACGGAATTCTTTTAACGGCAGCCGGCAGCGGCAGGAGGACGCGGACCTCGGCTGGCGGGGGTTGGGGTCCCCCGCCAGCGAAGGTAGGCGACAACAACGGAGGGGGAGGGTTGGCAGCGGTAGGGGGGTCCAGGGCGAAATCTGCGGGGGCCCAGGCCCCTGAGGCCCCACGCAGATACGCCCCTGGGGTCCATTGAAATGAATAGGGTCAAAATAGTATAAAAAGGGGAGTCTGAAGGGTATTAGATCAGAAGACTTCAGAAGACTCCAGAAGGCTGGGGAGAGAGGACATGTCGTGAAGAGCTGTTCCACTATGTGAATGCCTGATTTGCCTGTTCTGCTATTGATGAGATTGTAATAAACTATCTTCTTATATCCCAGTGAGTCCTTCTGATTATGGAGCTTGTCAGTGCCCAGTCTATACTATTATATTTACTGAATACTGGGTTTCTTTCTAATTAAGGAGCCTGTTGCTGCTCTGTGTAAAACTGTCATGAGCAGATTCAAGGTTGGGGTAATTAAGTATTTGGAGGGAACATGGGATCCTTTACAGGATAGTAGAAAGCCTATGGCTTCCGCTGCGCAACAGAGGTGGCAGACCTAATTATTATTCATTTCTTAGATGGTATTATTACGGTGGAGAAAGTTGCTAAAGTTATAAAGGAGCTGCCTACCGGGAAGGCCCCTGGTTTAGATGACTTACCAAACAATTTTTATAGGACTTTTAGAGGGGAGCTCACTCCTCTTTTGGTGGAGATTCTTAATGGTATAAGGGGTGGGGAGGCTTTACCTCGTTCCATGTTGGAGGCATGGATAGCAGTGATCCCGAAGCCTGAGAAGGATAAGACCGAGTGCACTGTATACCATCCTATATCCATTCTTAATTCCGATGTCAAAATTCTAGCTAAGGTTCTTGCGAATCAGTTAGCGAAGGTACTTCTGAATCTAATCCATCCTGATCAGGTAGGGTTTGTTCCTCAGAGGCAGGCCAAGGACAATGTTCGTCGTATGATTAACGTATTACACCTAGCTAAAAAATCTAATGTCCCGCTGTGTCTCTTGGGGTAGATGCTGAAAAAGCGTTTGACCGTGTTCACTGGCCTTTTATGATTAAGGTTTTGGAGCGATTGGAATTTGGAGAGGAATTTAGGGGATGGACTCAGGCTCTTTATAATTCCCCTAGAGCCTGTGTCCGAATAAATGGGGGCAATTTACCTATGTTCCCTTTGTCCAGGGGTACTTGCCAAGGTTGCCCTCTCTCACCCATGCTCTTTGCTTTAGTTATGGAACCTCTGGCTATTGCTATTCGCTCTAATGTTAGCATCTCAGGGGTTGAGGTAGGAGGCCAGGAATACAAGCTGGCGATGTTTGCTGACAATATTTTACTTTCCTTAACTAAACTGCTACTTTCTATGCCTAACTTAAATAAGCTTTTAGATGAGTACTGTTCAGTCTCAGGATTTAAGCTTAACATGACCAAATCTGAGGCTATGGCCATTGGTCTTCCCGGTCCGATTTTAATGTCCTTAGAAAAGGCTTTTTCATTTCGTTGGGTCACCCGGGGCATTAAGTATCTGGAGATTTTTTTTAACTAAGAATTTTTCTGAACTTTTTTCGTCGAATTATCCCCCTCTCTTGCGGGAACTGTACAAGGACTTGGAAGCCTGGGGCTCTATTGAGCTATCAGGATTTGGTAGGATTACTACTTTGAAGATGAATGTGCTACCTCGCTTGCTGTATCTTTTTCATGCCCTTCCTCTTCGCCTGTCTTGTGATTTTATTTTGTGACTCCATAATCGCTTGTTTCGCTTTATCTGGTCCAATAAGAGGCCACGGCTTTCCCGAAAGGTGCTCTATCGGGACCAGAAAGAGGGTGGTTTGAGTGTACCGAATGTATTGTGGTATTACAAAGCAGTTCAGGCTTGAGCCACTATTGAATGGTTTCACGCAGGCCCCCACAAACGGTGGGTTGGTTTGGAACAGGTTTCTGCAGGAGCGTGCCCCCTTGCGGTCGTCTATGTGGCTCCCTCGGAGATATCGCTCCATCAGTAGAGACGTATGCCCTTCGATACTTACCACTTTTTACTACTGGGACAGATTATTTGCCAAGCCGGAATTGATTCTCTCGAGACTTATCCCGGTTACTAGAAACCCCCTTTTCCCACCTGGTCTTGAATCGGGGGCTTTTTCAGATTGGTATTCTAGGGGGTTGGAGAATTGGGGTCAATTTTTTGATGAGGGTGTACTTATTCCATTTGATAATTTAGTTGAAACATATGCTATTTCGCCCAGGGACTTTTATGCGGATACCCAAGTGAAGCACTTTTTTTCTTCAGCAGCTATAAGAGATAAGGTGACATGGGAGACTTATTTTCTGGAAGACTTGTGTGAAGACTCTAGAGGAATGCGGGGTCTCATCACTTGCCTCTATTCTTAACAGCGTAGGCAGGTGAAGTCTCCTGTTGAGCATCATTTATTTTGGCGTAGGGAGCTGGGTGTGACATTGGATGATGTTGAATGGAATTCTCTGGAACATGCCTTATCAAGAATATCTATTTCAGTCCCCTTTAAAGAAAACGCTGTTAAAGTTTTATATAGATGGTACTTGACGCCAGCACACCTTCATCACATGTTTCCACAAACATCTGCATTGTGTTGGAGGGAATGTGGGCAGAAGGGTACTATGGGTCACCTGTGGTGGTCATGTGTTAAGGTTCGAGCTTTCTGGAAGGCTATTCAGTACAGACTTCAGAAGTGGCTCTCCAAGCCTATCAAGTGGTCTCCTGAATTTTTTCTTTTCCCAAAATACCACCTGGTTTAACCACATCTCAGTCACTGTTGGTTAGGCATGCAATGTCAGCCGCGAGGGTTACTTTGGCTGCAACTGGAAGCTTCCTCAAGTTCCTTCATTGGTAAAGTGGCTCAATAAACTCTGGTACATTTGTGAAATGGAGAGACTGTGGGCCATTCGTCATAAAACTTTGCCTAAATGGGAAGCTATCTGGGAACCCTTTGTGTCACATTGCTTGTGTTGAAGGCAGATGACTGGATGACTGGAGGGGAGAGGAGAAGGGGAGGGGTGTTTTTTTTTCTTCCCTGCTATTGTTCTATTTTATGGGGGGAAGGGTATTGGGGGAAGAAATCCTGTTATAAATTCTTGGAGTACTTTGTATGTTAACTCTCTAGTTTGAGAAAATACTATACTCTCTTGCGGTTTATGAGGCTCGTTTAAAGCCCTTGGGGGGTGGGGTATTACACTGGTGTTGTATTTGCCATTGAGCTGTACTTATATTTGTACTATTTCTCAAAAGTAAATAAAGACTTCTATAAATTAAAAAATAATAATTTTAAATAAATAAATGGATTTTACTGGGATGTTTTAAGATTCACAGCTATTAATGAAAGTGACCTGGCAGCTGTGCTGACATTGAGGGGCATAATCGAACGTCGCCGGCCAAAGATATCGCCGGCTATCTATGTTGGCGGCAGCGCTACAGCTGGCCGGAACCGTATTATCGAAAAAGATGGCCGGCCATCTTTTTTTTTCGATAATACGGTTTAGCCCAGCCAAATGCCGTGGAGTTCGCCGGGTTTCAGATGGCCAGGTTTGTTTTTCAGCGATAATGGAAAGTTATGTCGGCCATCTCAAACCCCGGCCAAATTCAAACCATTTGGCCGTGGGAGGAGCCAGCATTTTTAGTGCACTGGCCCCCCTGACATGCCAGGACACCAACCAGCCACCCTAGGGGTCACTGCGGTGGACTTCAGAAAAGCTCCCACGTGCATAGCTCCCTTACTTTGGGAGCTGAGCCCCCCCAAACCCACTACCCACAAATGTACTGCACCCACTAAAATTGCTCCAGGGACCTGCATACAGCCTCTAGAACTTATTGCTGCTGTATAACTTTGGCACACCAGTTCACACCTGAAGAGTAATCTCGCTGAAAAAGTCCTTTCTTGAAATAACCACGTTTACTCACAGTTAACTGCAGATCAGAGGTTGTGCCCCACTGGCAAAGAGTCCCCTGGTACTAAGATTAGCAGTAGGCCAGAGCTGGCACAATGGTGTACAATGCCCTCTTTCAGCACCATTGAAGGTAAGAACTACCTTCTCTAACGTGGGTAACACAGGAAAGGGAACTAAAACTGGCTTACAAAAATGGCCACTACCGCATGGACTACAACAGGAAACAAAACAGGGCACACTCTGACCCAGTTAGCAGGGGGGAAAAGCACCATGGGAGTAGAGCCCAGTACCCTACACCCACCACAATGCATTGCTAATGTGACTCTCTGCAGGGCACCTAACAGAAAAGGTGTCACACTCACCCCAGAGCCACATCGCAACCAGGGAAAGGCTGTCGGAGGATACAACACATTCTGCTGTCAAGGAGGTGGGTACGGCATTTGAGGCTGGCATACAGGCTGGAAAAAAGGTTTAGTTTTATTTTTTTAGTTTGGAAGGGGATTGGTGACCACTGGGGGAGTATGGGGAGGTCATCCCCCATTCCCTCCAGTGGTCATCTGGTCAGTCGGGGCACCTTTTTGAGGCTTGGTCGTGAAAATATAAGGACCAAGTAAAGCCGGCGAAATACTGCTCAACGCCGCTTTTTTTTTCCATTATCGGCGAAAGCCGGCCATCTGGTAGCCACGCCCATGCCCGCCCATGTCCAGCCTTCGCTAATCTACCGACACGCCCCCTTGAACTTTCACCGGTGAAGCGACGGGAAAGCGGCAATGCTGTCAAAAATGCCGCTTTCGATTATACTGATTTCGCTGCTTTTAAGAAATCACCGGCCATCTCCCGATTTATGTCGGAAGATGGCCGGCGATCACTTTTGATTATAAGCTGGACAGGCTCCTAGACCACAAGGGATCACCATGAAAGAACTGTGGCTAACCAAGCTTGGATTTTTCTTATTAGGCCAGCATTTTTGGATCTGAGACTTTATTGCCAGCAATCGACCTAGCGGTAAAGTCTCAATAATGACCTATGTGCGTCAAATGCCACTTGGCATGCGACCAATACTCATGTCCAAAAATAAACATTATTTTTCTGATGCGCGTATCGGACACGCACCAAAAATGAAATTACCACATGAGCCACTCGGTAGCCGGGCGGTAACTCCATTTTGGTATGCGTTGGGCATGTGTAGACACTTACACAGCTTAGTAAAAGGGCCCCAATGAGATTTGATATAAGGTGGGGGAAAGGGGTTAGTATCTTTTGCTTGAGTACTATTTTTTTTATAAATTGTTAATATACTTTGCTCTTTATATAAAGTTTTGTTTGGAAATAATAATAATAAAAAAAAAAAGATCCTGAGGGGCGTTTTATATTCTGTAAGGTTTTGGTGGCAAGACAGCATATGTTTGTGAGAAGTATTTATGCACCCAATCAATGGAATAGCTCGTTTTATAAATGATTAATGCAACAGCTTCAGAATGCACAATCTCTGCCTTTGATATTGGGGGGGGGGGGGGGGGGGGGGGGGGGACTTTAACAGAGCATGGGACCCAGAGCTTGATAAGTCTAGCACCTCGCCACGCCCAAAATTCTAGCTCACCAGGGGATTGCCTAGCCTACGTGGCCAATTTGATCTCTTGGATGTGTGGCGAGTGCTACACCCTCTGGACAGGGATTACACCCATTTGTCTCGGGCACATGGTACTCAGTCTTGCATATACTATGCGTTAGCCTCCAAGTCATTGCTTTCGTCGATTGTGGATGCACAGATTGGTCCCTATACTATTTCAGACCACGCAGCTGTTTGGCTGAATTGGTGCCCACAGGGAGTAATACCAAAGGCCCGACCTTGGCGTTTCCTGCATATTTGTACAATGATGTGCAATATAGGGAGAAACTGCTGGGTTGTTGGAAGGATTATAAAAGTTTTAACCAAAGTAGTGTGCATGATGCCATAACATACTGGGAAGCAGCTAAGGCTGTACTGCGCGGAGAAGCTATTAGTTTTGCGAGCTATCTAAAAAAAGCAAAAGTTAAAGAAATTCTTCGACTGGAGTGTCGATTGATACTCATGCGGCGTCAATATGGCAAAAATCCAAGCCCAGAGTCACGACAAGAGCTCTTGTCATTGCAAACGGCATTAAACACATTGCTCCATGAGAGGTCAGTAAAATCACAAGCATATTATAGATACCAACTGTACCGGCATGGAAACAAATGTGGGAAATTTCTAGCCAAATTGATAGCCAAGAAACAAACGTCTAGGTCAATTCTTAACATCAAAAATAATGTGGGTCAGTCAGTACAATCTAATAAAGAAATTTGTGGGGTATTTAGGGATTTTTACCAGGCCCTGTATGCTCCCACATCCAGTGATGCTTTGCCAGGACAGTTATATTTGGATGGGATTGACTTGCCTCATTTGTCTCCCGCTGATCAAGAGCTACTGAACTCACCCATCCAACCAGACGAGGTTCAATGGGCCATTACTGCTAGTGTTTTGGGAAAGGCTCCTGGACCGGACGGTTTAAGGGCTGAATTCCATAAGATATTGAATGAGGCAATTGTAGATCCCTTGTCCGCCCTGTTTAACACGTGGGTAGAGGCTGGTAAGTTATCTGATTATTTAAACTTGGCACAAATCATAGTATTGCCTAAACCAGGTTGAGATCCCACAGTACCAGAATCATATAAACCTATCTCACTCATCAATCATGAAGTAAAGATGTTTAAAAATTTTTGGAAAATCGTTTAGGCCGCGTCTTGCCTTCACTTACACATGAGTCGCATGTGGGATTTGTGCAGGGTCGCTCAGTGAGCAAAAATATCAGAAGCATTTTGACATCTCTAGAGGTTGTTACCATGAAAAAGTTGCTGGCGCTGCTGATTAGCTTCGACACCGAAAAGGCATTTGACAGGGTGTCCTGGGACTTTTTATTTGCTACCCTTGCAGCGTATGGCTTTAGTGGCTGGTTTACAGCAGCGATTAGGGCATTATATACCAACCCAAGAGCGAGGGTGGTGGTTAATGATTGTGGAAGATTTTGTGATTGGCAGGGGTACACGCCAGGGGTGTCCTCTATCGCCTCTTTTGTTCCGCTTATACGAGATACTTACTCGAATCTGGACACACAGGGGATAACTCTAGGAACTGAGGTATTCAAAGTGGCTGCCTTTGCAGATGATCTTTTGGTAACTTTAACAAGACCCCAGGCCTCTCTCGCAGCTCTGTTGGAGAACTTCACAGAATATGGAGATTTTGCGGGCTTCCGTTTAAATCTTGAAAAATCTGAAGCTTTGGCATCTACAGTTGAAATTGAGCAGCAGTGGGTAGGGACCTTTCTGCTAAAATGGGCACGCAATTTCTTTGTGTATTTGGGGATTCTCCTTACACCTAATTTGTCAACTCTTTATGATCTTAACGTAAATAAGATGTTGCATCAAATGGAATTGCAATTAGATAGTTGGCAATCCTTATCATTGCCTCTTGCAGGAAGGATCAGCCTAATATGCATGGTGGTACTGCCTCGGTGGCTGTACTTACTACAAACTCTGCCAATACATCTGCTGAACATGCTGAACAAAGACATATGCCATTTCAACCGATTGAGTAGCAGGTTAAGAAGAAGCCTAAAATGCACTATCAGTTTTTGTTAGGCAACTGGGTACAGGGGGGTATAGGTTTACCAAACCTACATTTGTACAACCTGGCTTTTCTGTTGCGCAGCGTCCGGGACTGGGTGTACTCTCAGAGCTGGTTCACTCTCTTGCAGTTTGAATGTGAGTTCTTTGCATCGTATAATTTGATTTCTTTGTTGCATGTGGAACGTTCATTAATACCTGCTGAGCTGCGGTCTTCAATGCTATTGAAGCCCCTGAGGGAGGCTTGGCGCTCCTTGGTGAGGAGTCTCGGAGGGGAGGCTTAAATCTTTGGTAGAGTTGAAGGGACAAGAGGGAATAAGATGGGAGGATGAACATGCATATTGTCAACTCAAACACTATGTGCAATCACTTTGTAAAGAATCTTTGCATGGGGGAACGGGTGCACGGGTACATGACTTCTTTGATGCTATCTCAGAATATGCCACATCCATTTCAGTAATACATAAGGCACTATGGGCTTTGGAGGGGCCTAGGGATCTGGAAGTGATTCATCATTGCTGGGAACAAGATATGGGTTTGCTCTTGGAATCTTGGGACGTGCTTTCTTTAATCAAAGGTATACCGAGCTTACGAGTAATGCAAACTATAGAGTGTTACTTTCGGGTCTTGCATAGAGCCTACTTCATTCAGGTGCAGATGGTTCGTGCGGGACGATTGTCTTCTGCGAAGAGTCCCAAATGTAAATTATCAGATAATACGTATTATCATGCCTTTTGGGGTTGCGAAAAATTCTACGTTTCTGGAAGCAAATCCTCAGATATCTTTCATGTCTCATTCGACGACCGCTGGTGTGTACACCAACGTTAGTGTTGTTGGATAGCCCTTGTCCAGGGATGGGACGGGCGGCGACATCCACGATGCTGCTTCGCAAGGCCTTCATACTAGCGTGGAAATGTATCCTGCAATCCTGGCTGTCAGAGGGGCCGCCAGCATATTGGAATTGGCACAATCAACTTCATCAATTGATGGTCTGGGAAGCTCAAGCGGCGAGGGGCTCATTTAGACAAAAGGTGTGCTTCTTGAAGCTCTGGGACCCATGCTTGTCATCCCTGTCTTCCAGGGGTAGGAGTTTGGTGCTAAATGAGCTATGATTAGATGGAAATTTGTGTAATTTGTTGCGATATAGGAGGTATTTCATTATCACTCTTCATGCTGGGAGAGGAACGGGGGGGGGGGGGGGGGGTGAATAATTAATGTTGTTATAGGTTCGATGAGGACTCAGAGCTTGCTTAGATCTTCCAAGGCATGTTAGAGTGCGGGTTACTGCAGGGCTAGGGCAGGAGTTAGATGAGGGATGAAGGAGGGAGATCTCTTGTTAATTACACACCTGTTCTAGCTCGAATAATCATGGAGAGCGGAGTGTAGAGGGCGAGTTATTCACCATCTCTCTTAGCAGGGTAGGTGTGTCTCTATTTCATGTTGTAGAACACATGCAAACCTGGCACACACGTAAGGGGGTAAGGAAAGGGCAGGACTGGGGGGGGGGGGGGGGGGGTTAGGAGAGTATTTGACAGAGTATGGTTGTCGTGTGTTAGATGTTTTGAGAGTTCACCATGTAATCCCAAACAAATAGTCATGTGTAAGTTGGGGTGGGGAGAAAATGTAAAATTATGATGAAGGAATACCACTTTGCCTTTGTTTGAACTGTACTATGAACCAGTTTTGTTCGTGGAGCTTGTTACATAAGTACATAAGTAATGCCACACTGGGAAAAGACCAAGGGTCCATCGAGCCCAGCATCCTGTCCACGACAGCGGCCAATCCAGGCCAAGGGCACCTGGCGAGCTTCCCAAACGTACAAACATTCTATACATGTTATTCCTGGAATTGTGGATTTTTCCCAAGTCCATTTAGTAGTAGTTTATGGACTTCTCCTTTAGGAAACCGTCTAACCCCTTTTTAAACTCTGCTAAACTAACTGCCTTCACCACGTTCTCTGGCAACGAATTCCAGAGTTTAATTATGCGTTGGGTGAAGAAATCTTTTCTCTGATTTGTTTTAAATTTACTACACTGTAGTTTCATCGCATGCCTCCTTTATCCTAGTATTTTTGGAAAGTGTGAACAGACACTTCACATCCACCTGTTCCACTCCACTCATTATTTTATATACCTCTATCATGTCTCCCCTCAGCCGTCTCTTCTCTAAGCTGAAAAGCCCTAGCCTTCTTAGTCTTTCTTCATAGGCAAGTCGTCCCATCCCCGCTATCATTTTAGTTGCCCTTCGCTGCACCTTTTCCAATTCTACTATATCTTTCTTGAGATGCGGCGACCAGAAATGAACACAAGTTGCGGTCATAACATGGAGCGATACAACGGCATTATAACATCCTCACACCTGTTTTCCATACCTTTCTTAATAATACCCAACATTCTATTCGCTTTCCTAGCCGCAGCAGCACACTGAGCAGAAGGTTTCAGTGTACTATCGACGACGACACCCAGATCCCTTTCTTGGTCCGTAATTCATAACGTGGAACCTTCCATGACTCAGCTATAATTCGGGTTCTTTTTTTCCCACATGCACCACTTTGCACTTGCTCACATTAAACGTCATCTGCCATTTAGCCGCCCAGTTGATAATGTTATCATGATATATCATGAATAAAAATGTTGAAACATAAAAAAGGTAGTGTGCTATATAAATTGAATGCAGACATCTCGAGTCAGGATCAGAACCAGTGCACAATAACCACTGTGCACATATGTAAGGACGCAGAAATAATGCATTCACCTTTAGTACCTGCACATTCCAAGATGAGTGCCTTGAGTCATATATTTCAATGGAGCAGCTGCCTGGTGAACATTGTAGAGATGAAAATGCAGCTTATGGCAAACTGTGAGGGACATCAAGAGAAGACAGATGCTGTAAAGGAGGGTTTTATAAGAGCTGCTGTGTAAGTGAGAACATCCCAAGTATGAATTGTGAAAATAGTGAGGTTTCGTAACTGTCCCCAAAGTAAGGGCTTGAAATGTTGTCTTATATCCCAGGAGTGTAGCCAGACCTGCCATTTCAGATGGGCCCTGAGGTAACCTGGGTGGGCCCTTCCCACCCCCACATACATCTTTTAAAATCGTGCCCCTAAAGCTGCGGCTCCTATTACAGCTATTGCTTCTGTCCAGACTGAACACTTGGTCCAAGGCAAAATTCTGGTTTCATGTCATCAATGTATGCACACTGAATCCCTTATGAAAGGAGTACAAGAACTAAGAGAGGAGGTGGCAAAACTAAGAAGCATCTATGACAACCAGAAAGTCATCCCGGGGATTTCCAGCAAAGGGAGAGAAGATCTTGTACAGAAAGAGGATGGCTGGACAAAGGTCATCAGATTCTGCAAAATCAACTCCCCAACACCATTTTCAGTTGGACTGAAGTATCGGTTCATAGCCCTGGAGGGAGAACAGCTCAAAACATCTGAAGAACAAGAAGAGACAATGATCAAGAATCCCAAAGCCGCTGGATCGGTGGCCAACAAAGAAACGAAAGGTAGTGATTGTTGGTGATTCTCTTCTGAGGGGTACTAAGCACCCATCTGTAGACCAGACATGCTGTCCAGGGAGGTGTGCTGTCTGCCTGGTTCCAAGATTCGAGATGTAGCAGAAAGATTGCCTAGACTCATAAAGCCTACTGACAACTATCCTATGCTGCTTATCCATATTGGCACAAATGATACTGCTAGGCATTCAACTCAACATATCAAATGTGACTTCATGGCTCTAGGTCAGATGGTAAAGCACCTAGGAACGCAGGTGGTGTTCTCATCGATCCTTCCGGTTGAAGGTAAAAGCCAAATGAGGGAAACTCGCATCCTGGAGCTCAGGGGCGTAGCCACGGGTGGGCCTGGACGGGCCCAGGCCCACCCACTTTCCTTCCAGGCCCACCCCAACATCGTCGTACCAAGGCGGGGTGATCTGCCCCGCCAGCGTCGCAGCTCCGTCGAGGAGCAGACCACCCGGAACCCAACCTTAAAAGAAGAATCGGACGGTCGGTGAAGCGCCTCGCGTCAGCTGCTCTCTCTGCCCTGCTCTGCTGCAGCTGTAAAGCGATTTGCTCGTCGGCCCTTCCTTCACCGTGTCCCGCCCTCTGATGTAACTTCCTATTTCCGTGAGGGGGGGACACGGTGAAGGAAGGGCCGACAAGCAAATCGCTTACAGCTGCAGGCAGAGCAGGGCATAGAGAGCAGCAGACGCGAGGCGCTTAAGATGGAGCATTAGCAGCAGTGGGGTGTCAGAGGGAGGGGAAGGGAAAGAGGTCAGATGCTGGAAGGAAAGGGTAAGATGGCAGAGGGGACAGGAGCTGGATGGGAGGGTCAGAGTGAGAAAGGGAAGGGACATGTGCTGGTTGGAAGGAGAAAGAGAGGGGCTGGATGGGATCCTGAAAGAAAGAGTCAGAAAGAAGGGGAGGAGGAAGATTTGGAAGAGACAGTTACTGAATGGAGAGTGGGAAGGCACAGGTGCTGGTTGGAAGGGAGAGAGCGAAAGAAGGGACTGGAGGGAAGGGAGAGAGCTACTGGGACATGGGAGGGAGAGGAAGAAGGGACTGGAGGGAAGGGAGAAAGCTGCTGGGACATGGGAGGGAGAGGAAGAAGGGACTGGCTGGAAGGGAGAGAGCTACTGGACATGGGAGGGAGAAGAGGAAGGGGCTGGAGAGCTGCTGGACAAGGGAAGAAGAGGAAGAAGGGACTAGAGGGAAGAGAGCTGCTGGACATGGGAGAATAGGGAGAGAAAGAGGGGAGATGGATGAAAGGATGCAGAGAAAAAGCGGAGAAACTAGAAGGATGTGGAGAGAGGGAGGAGACTGAACAGAAAAGGGTAGAGAGATAGACACTGGATAGAAGGAGAGGGGAGATAGAGACACTAGATGGAAGGATCAGGAGAGAGGGTAGATGAGTGGAAGGATAAGGAAAGAAAGAGGGAAGACACTGGATGGAAGGGTAGGGAGAAAAAGGAGACGCTGGATGCAAAAGAAAGAGGGGAGACACTGGAAGGATGGGGAGAGAAAGAGGGGAGCTGCTGGATGGAAAGAGGGAGAGGACAGAGTAGGGAAAGACTGGAGAATAAGAGGAAGGGGCATGTGGAGATCAAGGGTGAGGAAAAGATGAAAAGCCATAGGTGACGAATGGACAGGAAACCCTGGCAAGAGAAAGACGAAGGAAAGCAGAATCTAGAGACTGGGAGCAACACAATGAGAAAAAGTAAATGGCCATACAACAAAGGTAAAGAAAATAATTTTATTTTTAATTTAGGATAAAGTAATATGGTACCTGTGTTAATAAAGTTTCAGAGACCAATACTTCCTTCCTTAGGTCAGGAGAGGATACCATAACAGCATTATACTGACCTGAGGCAGGAGGTTTTGGCCTCTGAAAGCTCATTGAAAAGGGTGTTAGGCTATTAAATAAATTATTTTCTGAAACCTGATGCACTGGAAAGGAGCACTTTACCCCTGTGTTACAAATGCATCTGATTAGTGTGACTACATTTTGCTGGGGAAGGGGGGTAGAGAGAAAATTTTGTGCCCACCCACTTTAGGTTCAGGCCCATCCAAAACTGGCAGTCTGGCTACGCCACTGCTGGAGCTAAATGTGTGGCTGCGTGGATGGTGCCGACATGAGTGCTTCGGTTTTCTGGACCATGGGATGATTTTCCAAGAACTACTGAGTGGTGATGGTGTCCATTTTTCACCAAAGGGACAAAGTATCTTCAGTAACAGACTGGCTAAAGTACTAAAGAGGGCTTTAAACTAAATTTGCTGGGGATGGGTGAGAGAAGCCCCAAATAAATAACCCTCAGGAAGGTAAGACATCAAATATCCTTATAGAAAAGGGAAAAAAGGAGTCCCATCTGGAGATCCTTGTATACCAATGCCCGTAGTATGGGAAACAAATTTCTAGATCTAGAGGCTGCAATGGTAGAAGCAGACTTGGATTTAGTGGCGGTCACAGAGATGTGGTTCACGGACAGCCGTGACTGGGATATAGTTATACCTGGCTATAATCTATTCAGGAAGGACAGGGTAGGAAAAAAGGGTGGAGGAGTGGCATTATAAGTTAAAAATAATATTAAAGTGACAGAACTGAAGGACATATGGGGTAAGGAAGAAGCACTGTGGGTTAAACTGGTAACAGGGAAAGGACTTCTCCATGGACCATCAAAAGCGGACAGACTTTAAAGCTGTTACCTCTTAGCTATAACAGGACAAAATCATGTACCAATGGTTCTCTGAGGACAAGCAAGATGCAGATATTCTGAATGATGGGGTGACATCTATTAGATCCTAGCATGGGAATCACTCCACAGCAACTATTCCAGAAGTCTTTGAGAGCAGCTCACCACACATGTGCACACCTTCCCACCTGCAGTCACCATGCGGGACCAGATCAATCTATTGTTTTCCATGAATCAGAGAGGACATAATTGTCTTGAACTCCCTCAGACCTCACATCAAACTTTTTTCTTCATTGAGTCTTATGATATGCTTATCTGGTGAAGTGTTGCACGGGACCATTACCTCCTTCCCTTGTTAAGCATTCTTAGGTTTGTTTGTTTTTTTTGAATTTTTAAGTTTTCTTTATTTTTCGGGGTTCATTAGGCCCCCTTAAGTCTTGGATATCAGGGTGGGGCCATTTGATTTCACATCACCTATTTTTCCTACCATGACAAAAAACTCCCAGTGGTTTTAAAAAGTGCACAGGGTGCAGTAGGAGTGTAAGGCTACATTGGGGGAGGTTATATTTTTCATTGATACATAGGTATTTGTAATTAACATATTTTTTTGATTGGCATACTGCATAGGTAGAAAGGTGCTAGGATTTTTGTTTGGTAAATCTTTCTGATGGAAATTACCAGTCGGGCTTCTTTGTTTAAGCTCTGGAGCAGAGCAGCACATATCTTCTGGGAATTGCAGACAGCATGTCAAGCTGACCCTGATAATGGCTTGTGTAGAAGTCCACACCCTGAATGGGGGTCACAGGAAGAACACCACACCCTAAGAAGAGCCATCTATGTTCTTCCTTAAAAATTGAAAAAAAGAAGAAGTTGTTTTTCAATGCATGTCAGCGTGACATGTATGTTCTAGCATATTCTTAACATGTAAACAAGCACAGTATATAAATAAGTAGGGTACAGCTGATGGGAGAGGAGGAAAGCTGAGAGCCGAGGCAATGGGCAGTCCACAACATCTGATCCCTGGGAATAGAGATCAGAGTTGGCCGGTCTCCTTTTGTAGCTTGGTTTGAGAATTTAGGCGGATCCCCATATTCTGTGCCCTATGAATAGGGGACAGAATGGGTTCTTTTGGAGAGGGTGTGGTTAGGGATACCCCTTGGGAGGTGTGTAGAGGGTCATCCTGTTCATCAAGTATTCGTGGCCATTTCCTTTAAGGGCCTTGATCTTCAAGAATAGAGTTGGATGGTAGGGGGAGGGGGGAAGACGGTTGAATTTAGGTAATGGGGGGGGGGGGGTGAGTTGGGATTGACAGCAGAGTATCCTTGGTGTTGATAGATGGTGAAGAAAGGCAGAATTTGGAAATATGTTACAGTGAAAAGACAGTTTCCCCCAGATTCTATATACGAGTCCAGATTTGCATGCCCAAATTTGTGTGCACGTCCAAAATATACATGCAATTTAACTGAATAATGAGCTCTGAACAATAAATAATTGGGTGCTAACAAACTCACATCTTGTAGCCTATGAAAATTGAGTTGTAATTACTAAGAAACAAAACCGTACCTGAAAATCACTAGTAACATTTGTTGGAATAATGTATTGTGTTTTACATGCATTGTCTGTCAGCAATGTTTTTTTTTTTTCTCTGTGATTACTCTGTGACCTCTGATGTGAATTGCCTAGAGAGGTCACACCCATGCAACTTCCTGTGGGGATTAGGAACAGCACATGGAGCTCTAATGGTCTCTCCTAACCTGAGGATCTATGGTGTGAGCATCCATTACCATCTAAGCACATGGAAAGAGCTGATAATCCAAATGTATTGTATTATGTTATATAAGCCTGCCTGAATATCAATCTTACTAAAACTGTGAGTAAACAGATGTTTTGTTAATTCAACTTTAAAGTGACTCAGCAGTGAATTATTCTGGGGTGTATGTGAGAGAGATGAAGAAAAGAAATTAACATTTCTAAAGCTGAAGCTGTGTGTATAAAAATCTGCTAATTATTTACTACAAATAATCCAACAACATTTACTGTCTATGTGAAAATTTAGTAGTACTCCACAGCACATAGCAAGGATTTTATTATTAAGGAATTCTTGGCTCACCGCTCTTGGTATCAGTATCCTCCTCTCCTCCCTCAAGCTGGTCACTGACAGGAACTTCTTCCATTTTGAGGATCTCTACTTTGGGGTCAGCAGTGTAATTTTGGATGTCTGTAAGAAGAATGTAAAAATAACTTCTGGTTTTATTTATTTATAAATGGAGAACATAATTCACAAGCATCCACTTCGTTTCATGAAAAACAGGGAAACACAAATGCAGGAATCTTGCTAATTAGGAAAGAGAAAGGGAAATGGGACTTGATATACCGCCTTTCTGTGGTTCTTGCAACTACATTCAAAGCGGTTTACATCTTATATACAAGTACAGTGCAATCCGCTTAAGTGCAAGGGTCTGGGACCAAAGAAATATATGCAGTTAACCGGAGTGTGCACTTAACCCAAAGAAGCTTGACATCTGATAAACATATGCACAAGTATTGCTTATTACATGTGCAGTATAAAGTCTCTGTTAACTGACGTTAGGCTTACTTGAAGTAATCAGTCATAGTCCTCTGTACACTCTTGTGTCTGTGAGTTCTATAGACTACGTCTGCCAGATGGTAAAAACTGTCATAGTACTGACATCGAGTGGCCTCCAGATAGGCCTGCACAGTGTTGAGACGCTCCAGCACTCTTGCAAAAGTGACAGGAGGTTGTTGAATTTCGTCAGCATGTGTCTCACTGCTCATTTCATCATCTGTTGCCTGCGTGTAGGCGCATATCTGGACATAGCAGCTGTTTGTAGATCGTAATCAACAGCTACGTAGTGATGAAACTCCTCTTCAGTAACACCGGCTGGGATGTCAATAGCCTGTTCATCTGACGTGTTTGCAATAGCTGCATCTGTTTCATCCCTCTCCACATCCCTAACAAAGCTTGCCCGCTTGTAGCAGTTTACAATGGTTGCCTGTGTAACATAGTTTCAGGCTTCTTTCTACATATGTAGGGAATCCAACAATGATAGATTACAAGCCAGTTCAATAGCACGTTTATCCTTGCCAGTCTGGTCATCCATAATGATGTAGCACAAGAGCCCGACAATGTTGTTTGAAATTAGCTATTATGCCCTGATCCATAGGTTGGATCAGAGAGATAGTGTTTGGTGGCAGGAAGACCACCTTGACGTTAGACAGCCTGACATCATCACTGTGTGCAGCACAATTATCACAAAGCAACAAAATCCGACGCTTTTGTGCCTGCATTCTAGTGTCTAACTTCTTTAGCCACTGCTTCCAAATTTCCCCAGTCATCCATGAATTTACGTTAGCCTCGTATGACACAGGAAGTTGCTTAACATTCTTGAAGTAATGGGGCTGTTTGCTCTTTCAAATGATGAGTGGTTACAACTTCTCATTCCCATCCATATTGCAGCAAAGGAGGATCGTCAATCGGTCCTTCGACGTTTTGGCAAGGAGGAGTGGCCTAGTGGTTAGGGTGGTGGACTTTGGTCCTGGGGAACTGAGTTCGATTCCCACTTCAGGCACAGGCAGCTCCTTGTGACTCTGGACAAGTCACTTAGCCCTCCATTGCCCCATGCAAGCCGCATTGAGCCTGCCTTGAGTGGGAAAGTGCGGGGTACAAATGTAACAAAAAATAAATAAATAAATAAATAAATAAAAATAAAAAATTACCTCCTGTAGTTTTGGCTTGTTTGAATGCAAATGTTCCATCAGGAATCACTTACCTGTAAAGACCGTTTTCGTCAGCATTGAAAACATCACGAGGTGCAAACTCGTTCAAGATGGTAGGAAGAACTGAAACAACCCAATTTTCAGCACCAAAGTCTCATCAGCATCTTGTTTCTCACCATGCTGTTTCTTGAATTTTATGTTGTTCCTCTCCTTCCATCTTTCCAACCATCCAACAGTGGCTTTGAATTCAGTTAGTCCAAGACTTTCAGCTAGCTGATTAGCTTTCTCCATAAGCAGTGGACCACTCAGGGCCGTGCTGATACGGTAAGCGGGGTAAGCACCGCAGGAGGGTGCCGACATCTGGAGGGCGCCGCCGCGGTGCTTACCCTCGCCGCTTACCTGAGCTCCGCGTCGCCGAGGCCTTTAAATCTTTTACCTCCGGTCGCAGCAGCGTCAGTGAAAGCGCTGCCGACGTCTCCCTTCCCTTCGCGCTGGTTGGTTCCCTCAGTGTCCCACCTTCTTCTGACGGGAACCAACCAGCGCGAAGGGAAGGGAGACGTCGGCAATGCTTTCACCGACGCTGCTGCGACCGGAGGTAAAAGATTTAAAGGCCCAGGGCGCAGAGCTGAGGTAAGGGAAGGGCAGAGAGGCATGGATGGGAGGGCAGGGCCCAGGGAGAGGACAAATTGCTGGAAAAGGAGGGGAGAGGAGAGAGGAGGATTGCTGGCTAAGGATGGAGGAGGGAAGGGCAAAGAGGGACAAGGATGGACATGGATGGCAGGGCAGGGCCCAGGGAGAGGAGAAATTGCTGGAAATGGAGGGGAGGGGAGAGAGGAGGATTGCTGGCTTTGGATGGAGGAGGGAAGGGCAGAGAGGGACAAGGATGGACATGGATGGGAGGGCAGGGCCCAGGGAGAGGAGAAATTGCTGAAAATGGATATAGAGCAAGAAATGAAGAAGAAAGGAGGAAAGTAAAGAAATAAATGGAAAGGAAGCCCTGGAAACAGAGTTAAGAGGACAGATAGCAGCAGAATCAGAATGATCGGAAAAAGAAAGTCACCAGACAACAAAGGTAGAAAAAAAATCATTTTATTTTCATTTTAGCGTTTGGAATATGTCCACTTTGAGAGTTTACATCTGCTATCTTATTTTGCAATGTATAGCAATTTGTTTCTAAGAATATTGCTGACAATTCCTTTGTGTGGCAAGTGGTGAGACTTCATTTTCACGGTGGGGGGCGCCAACTTATAGTCTGCAGGGGGGCGCCAGAGACCCTAGGCACGGCCCTGGGACCACTGACAGGAAACTGTCTGCTCCTGACTTGAGAAAACCACCGAAGAAGAGCATCTTCTACCTCCTCAGCTTTTCCTGCCCGTTTTTGATTCTGGTGTGGATTTATATTGTTTTGCCAGTCTTCCAGAAGCTGGTCTTTCTGCTTCAAGATACGTGAAATTTGACTGGGATTGACACCATATTCTTTAGCAATAGATGCTTGACTTTGTTTGTTTTCTAATTTTTTAAGAACTTCTATTCATTCAGCCAGTGTTAAAGTCTTACAGTTGTGCGACGACGACTCCAGTGTACACTCTAACAACATTCTTTTGCTTCTTCTGCTTGTGGCAGTTAAAGGGGCGGTAAATTTGAAATCTCGTTGGTTGTCACGCGCCAATCGGCTTCCATATTCCATGCGAATCTTGCACTTATCTGTGGTGCGCTAAATCGGTTTGTCCCCATAGAAATTGATGGCGCCAAAAACAGGACCGAAGTACGGCATGCAGTTAAACAGAGCAAGCGCTTATCCGACGTGCACTTAAATGGAGTGCACTGTACTTATTTGTATCTGGGGCAATGGAGGGTTAAGTAGGGTTACCATATGGCTCCAGAAAAAGACACATTGATCCAGTCCAGGTTTTGCTTCCACTGAAAGCAATGGAAGTAAAACCCAGACTGCCTCAATCTGTCCTCCTTTTTCTGGAGCCATATGGCAACCCTAGGGTTAAGTGACTTGCCCATTGTCACAAGGAGCTGCAGTGGGAGACAAACCAGTTCCCCAGGATCAAAGTCTACTGCACTAACCACTAGGCTACTCCGGCACAATGGTTCCCTTCCTTAGACCACTACAGTTGACAGAGTGGCTAAATAGATATCAAATAAGGAAAACAACTAAGCTTAAACACAAGCTGGAAAGGTCAAAACCTGCAAAATAAACCACAAATAATGTAAATATACCGTGACATTAAGATGGTAGAACATTGCTGGATACTCTCTTCAAGTCCAAAAAAGATTTAAGTTGTTCAGACATAAAAAAAAAAAAAAAAAGATATATATCACCCCCCCACCCCAGATACCGTATAACATATTTACAAGGGTATAGCAATAAAAATGTTGCCCCCCCCCCCCCCCCCCCCCCCCCAGTGTCTTAACTTCTTCCCACATATCTCGGAAGTGCTTCCATCTGTCCTGGGTGGACGTGGGAACATCAACAACTTTTGTCCCCTCTGAAGGGACACCACCTTGTAGTGGTGGAGGGGCTTCTGTGTTTCAATGACTCAGAGGGCTATGTTGAAGGGTTACCCATATCAGACAGGCCTCTGAGGAGAAACCACACAAAGAGTGTCCCAAACTAGGGAGAGTGGAAAGATGGCGACCTGAAGTTCGTATGCTCAATGGCCCAGCTGTCCTCTGAAATTCTGTCTTTGTTTACTTGAAATTTCCTCTCTGCATTTGCAGTTACCTTAACTGGGAGGAAGGGGACAATGGGGGGTCAGCTGCCGATGGCCACCGTTTTGTCCATTGTGCAGCAAGTGTCAGACCGCTGTGCAATGAGCTGCCCGCAGATGACTGGGTTGGTGAGTCCTTTGATTAGCGCCAGCGAAGGACCATCGATGCTCTTGGACCTGGAAACAACTTCATCGCTCCCAAATCATTTAACCACCATGTCCAAAGGAGTGGAGGAGTGAGTTAGGAGTGTATGCTGAAACGGAAGTTGTTTACAGCTGAACCCGTGTAGGCGGTGCCACTCCTAAACCCGTAAGAACTATCAGCTTGGAGTTTTTGGCTCCCGTGGTTACATTGAATATCATCTGGAAGGCGCTCCGGGACCTAACGGTGGAAGTAAATAATTTTGCTTCAGATATAATCTTATTAGTGAGCCACATGGATAACCTAATCGAATCCTTTGAGAATGAAAAATTGATACAGCAAATGAAGTTCTACAGGAGTAGGAAATGGTTAAGATTTTGAAAATGATAATAGACCAGAAAAATTTGAATAAAATGAATATTATTATAGATTATTAATATCGAGATTGTTGTTTTCCCAGAGTTCCGGGTATGACTCCTAAAGTTTTTTCCTCTGAAATGATTCCTCTTAGTATATTAATTCAAAAGGAGTGAAGCCTGTGAAACTGGGATTACCTTAATCAGTGGGAATTGGATTAGAGACTCAAGTGTTTGTATTGTTAAATAATTTCTGGTTTTAAAAGAGAAAAAAATGAAATCAGGTGTATTATTTCCACTAACATTGGACAATAAGTATGTTTCCAACGAAATAAATTGATTATACACAGTTTTGGGTTTGAAGAAGCCAACCAGACGATCAATGTGGAATAATGAGTCAGATAAATAATAACGGGGGATAATCAGGTTAATACCACGTTTTCTTTGCTTTTCTCACACGAGCACGCAGCTTTGGAACTCACTGCCATGCAACTTAAGAGCGATCCACGAACAAGCATCCTTCCGCAGATTACTGAAGACCCACTTGTTTGAGACAATCTACGGAAAAAACCAAAACACATAGAGTCTACACTCACTTACATCAATGCATCACACATCCACTCAAGATCTCTCATTCCCCCCAATTCCGCATTACTCATACATATACTTACAGGAATAGGTAAACCATGTGCCTATATGTCTTAACACTGCCCTTAAACTTCCTATTATCTCCTCCCAAAGTCTCCCTGTTGATGTCCCATTGTGATATTCCTAATGATAATTTGATTATCTCGCATAACTTGTACAATGTAACCCATAACCAATTTGTATCAACTGTATTCTCTTTATTCATATCTTATTGTAAGCCACACTGAGCCCGCAAAGAGGTGGGAAAATGTGGGATACAAATGCAAACAATAAATAAATAAATTGATCTCCTTGTCTTGTTTCACTCTCCCTATTTTGTGGTGTAAGGAAGAGTATAGAATTACCTGATTGAAATAATTCTTGTGTGCTATTTTCTCTGTATTTCTGGCAAGTTATTTTAATGCTTGTAAAATTAAGTTGTTAGAAATAAAATAAAAAAAAAACAAAAAACAACAACTTTTGTCCACAAAAGTTTTGTTATGTGTTTTTAAAGTACATTCTTATAATGGCATTGAAATCCTGCTCAAATACAAACAAAACCATTAATTTAGCTCTGTTTAGGGACTTCTGATAATGAGTCCTCCAAAACCAAAGAAAGATCTTTTAAATCATTAATTTCTTCTTCCTGACCTTGCTCACATTTTTCAGGAGCCCCTCCCCTTCCCCCAATAATATATCTTATTATGTGGAAGAATAAGCTCTGGAGAATTTTTTAAGTTTTCAATAAGATAAATTACACAAATCCAAAGGGAGGATTCCTGCAGGCCTTGGAAAATTCAAAATCATCAAATTCAAGCGTCTACTGAAATTTTCTATCTGTTCAATTTTACGATGAATCATTAAATTATCTTTCATAAACGCTGTTACATTATCTTTAAGAGTGGCGATATCAGCATGTGACTTCAGTACCTGTTCCACAAAGTCCAATTTCAACTTATCCACTGATTGAGAAGAAGGTCCCACTGTGGCAATTAGGTTCACAGTCTCTTGGGTCAATTTCATTACAGAAGTATTCAACTTCTCAACTGCCTTCCAGAGGATGCCCAGTTTTACCACTATGGGGTGGAGGGGAGTCAGTTTCACTTCCTCCCCAGTACTCAATTCCTCTGTCATGGCTCCAGTGGGGGAAGACATCACCACTGCAAGTCCCAGCTCCAGCAAGCCCGGGACGCACCATCTCAGCCCGCACTGCGGCAAACACAGTGGAACAACGGTACCCGGAGAGGACAAAGAAGTGTCATGCTCTAAAGGCTTGGCGGCTCCTCTGGTGAAACCCAAAACAGAGCTTGCTGCAGATTTCTCTTGTGGATGCTGAGTTGTGAAGCAGTCGAGCGTTTGCTGCGTCGGAGACGAGATCAGAGTTGGCAATGGTAAAACTCTAACAGTTCCCTTCCTCTTATTATAGGACACTGTAGTTTAGAGGAAAATCCTCAGCAGAACTCATTGGATCAGCTCGCAGTTACCATTTTCGTAACTTCAGGTTTTAAAGGTATGCTTAGGACCTAAGAAAATTAGTACTTGGCTTATATTGAGAGGAAGGGAATTTTATGAGCTCTGAAAATGTAAGTAAGGAGTTAAGGAACTTGGTAGATCTGAAAATGAATCACAACATTCAACACAAACAGGTTCATATAATACTATGGTATTGAAATAAATACAGCCTTTGTTATAGAAATCCCACCTTTCTGCAACCTGGTGCCACCAATATGGATCTTCCTGTTTCCCTTCTCCCTAGGACTGCCAGTGGGTGGCTACTCAACTTTCTCCTAATATGGATACTGGTGGCTACCCTGTCTTTCCACCTCCTGCTGCTTTGATCAGGGTGGCCTATCTGCCTCCACCATTTTTCTTACTCCTTACTCTTACCCCTCTTCTGTTCCTTTTTGCCTCTCTGCATCCTGCTGACACCATTTTTAGCCATTCAGTCTCACTTCTACCTCTTACTGCTGTCAGTGTGGTCCTTCCTGCCGCGTTCCCTCCTTGTACTGCCAATCTGACCATCCTTCCTCACTCTTCCTGCTAATCCCAGTGGGGGCTGTTTCCCTCCTTTCCTCCAGCCTCTTCCAGAAAACACCATCCTGTCTGCCTCTCTCCAACTAGCAGCACTGCATTGCTCATATAAAGCAAAGGAAAGTTTAGTATCTTGGAGCAGCACTGAGAGGTCAGATTTAATAAACTGAAAAAAGATGCGAGATATCAGGAGTTGAAAGATGAAGAGAAGGAAGAGGGATGTGAAAATGATAGGGGAGAGTAACAGAATAAAAAGCAAAAGAGCAGACCTGATAATGAAAGGAGAAAAGTAGAAATAAGGAAAATAGAACAAACACATAATCCCCACAACTAAGGCTAGAAGCAGAGACCATGATTATAACACCTCATTCTTGTATCACCTCATTACTAGTTTTAATTCAAACTATATCACTTGCTTCATGCAGCTCCTTACATGTGCCTGTGGTGGTCAGATTTCCTCTTTCCTCAAATCCCACAGGCTCAGTCTTGAATCCCTCTTGCTCAAATCGGATTAAAATGTCAGGCTTGACAGTGTGGGAACCTATTATAGGAAAAGATAGAATAATATGTTAAAAAAAAAGGTAACCTCAGAGCCTGATCATTTTAATACTAAGGTAGGCAGCTCAGGTTTTAGCTTGTTTCCTGGATTCCATCATGCGGAGACCTGGTTCAGTCACAGTGTCACCGTTTGGACCACCTATCTCACCAGCTCTATGGGTCCCTCACCTTATCACATCCCTATATTTTCTACTCTGTGAGATGGGTGTGCGTACGATCATAAGTGCATAGGTACTGCCATACTGGGACAGACTGAAGGTCCATCAAGCCCAGCTTCCTGTTTCTGACAGTGGCCAAACCAGGTTACAAGTACTTGGCAAGATCCCAAAACAGTACAATACATTTTATGCTGCTTATCCTAGAAATAAGGAGTGGATTTTCTCCAAGTCCATTTTAATAATGGTCTATGGACTTTTCCTTTAGGAAGCCATCCAAATCTTTTTTTAAACCCCGCTAAGCTAACTGCTTTGTTGTGAGACTCTGCAATGCAGTGGCTCTCCTTTGAATAAGCTGAGTAACTTTTATTTTCCTGTTGTTGTAGAGAGAGGGAAGCTGGGGGTTAGCTCCTTGCTCATGTTGATTCAGTGATTCAAAGGTTATATGTTCATCAGGGATATGGGAAGTGAAGGGGGGTGGGGTTTAGGGATGTAAGTGATCCTTTGCGTGGTATGGTTTGGGGTGACAGAGTGTCTGGGTCGTGTGTGTGTCTGTCTTTGTGTGTGCGCACACATGGAGTGGGTGTCGGGTTGTGTGAGGTGTGTGTGTGTGTGCGCGTGCATATGCACGCATGGAGTGGGTGTCTGGTTGTACGAAGGAGGTGTGCGTGTACTAGGGAGATCGAGTGGGCGTGGTGCTACTTTCCAATGAACCCAACCCAGCTGAGTCTTAAGTGGGGGGAGACCTAACTGGGGGGGGGGGGGAATCTCTCCTGTCATTTTCTATCATCACTTTTGTGAGTTTACGTTTTCCTATTTTTGGGATAATGGTTAAACTAGTAACGGCTACACTAATTGTAGATGGTTTTAACTCTCCAGTGAAAAGAACTAGGATCTTCTCTTTGCTGAGTAAGACAGGAGTGGATATCACTTTCCTGCAGGAGACACCTCACAGTTAAGGAAAATGAGAAACTGAGATGTGGCTGCTACTCATCCTTTAGCGAATGACAAAGGAGGAGGGGTCGCCATTCTGGTTTACAAGCAATTGCTCTTCCACACCCGTAAAAAACAGTTCAAGATAAAGAGGGAAGATTTGTGGCCAAAGGTTTTTAATGTGCTCTGTGTATGTACTTAATGTCTACTCCACAAGCTGTTCTCCATTCAATTGGCTCAATATCCAGACTATGCCCTTCTCATTAGAGGGGATTTTAATATCACGGCTAACCCCTAGGTGGATTGTAAGCCCCCTAAACAAGCAGCAAAAGATCATAAAGGGAAGAGAGTGAATTTCCTTATGCAACAGCTGGGGTGGTGGACGTGTGGCACACATTGGACCCTGATGACTTTGATTATGCTTTTTATTCTCACCTACACTAAGTATATGCACAGTTGGATTACTTGCTTTTTGGAGCTTCTCTTTTAACTAATGTAGAGAAGGTGACCATTGATGTACCGACTGTTTCTGATCATGCTCCAGTCCTTGCTATACTTAACTTTCTCAACAGCGACAATGATTTTGCCTGCAAATTCTCACCTCACTTGTATAGGGATCCTAATTTTCACACATATTTATGGACAAAGAGGCAGGACTACGAGTCAACTAATTCTTCTGAGGAGGTGGGCTGGTGCTATATTGGGAGGCCTCTAAAGCAGTGCTGCAGGGCCATATCCTGGCCTATCAGGCCCACATTAAGAAGGTTAGAGAAGGACGGCTGCTTGCTCTTACACAGGAGCTCCAGGATCTTAAGAGAGTTCATGATTCTCAGCTGGACCCTCCTTGAAACAAAAACGTATAGCGGTTCGAAGAGAAATTCATACTATCTTGCAGCAGAGAGCTGAACAAAATTTATATTTCCAGAGGTACAAGGATCACGTGATGCACTGAGAGGGTGAGATTTGTCTTTCGCATAGTCGGAGGCCCTCGCACCCCTTATAGCTTACAAAAAAACAATACTACTGTGTTTTCATCCAAAAGTGCCTTAGTAGATGCCTATTAGATGGACAAATACTTGAAAGCTTCACCGGGCAGTATGGTAGGCAAAGGATTGAAGCAAGAGAAGGACAAGGGCTGAGCGGCAGATAGCAAGATGGAGGGGAAGCTGCCGCAAGGAGGGCAGTCCTCGGTGGAACAATTAAGGCAACTGATGACGGTGGTAGAGGAAGCAATGGAACCAAAGTCAGAACGACTATCAGATCAACTCTCCAACTTTGAGACCCTCTCAGCAGATGAGAGCAAGCTAACAGGAGACTTGGGTTTCAGCTCTGGAGGATGCTTCTCCCCCAATCACAGAGGCCAAAGAAAAACTCAACAACACGGTATGTGAGCTATCTACTAAGATAGATGACTTGTAGGGCCAACATAAGAATCATTGGCTTACCAGAATCAGTGGGAGACAGAGCTTTGTCCTCTGTATTGGAGAGATGGCTAACCACAGAAATTGCACTGTCTGACCATGCGGGACCCTTATGCTTGAAGTGAGCACAACACATGGGCCGGATGCAAGATGGCCGACAAATCCTGCATGCTGTGCTAGTAAATATCCACAATTATATTCATAAAGTGGAGATTTTGCGTTACAATATGATGGTAACACTATACGAATTTTTCAAGATTACTCGTCATCCTTGCAGGAACGCCAGAAGCAGTTCAAACCGCTCTGTCGCCAACTACATGACAAAAACATCAGATTTTTGCTACTTCATCCAGCAACCCTCAAAATATTACTACATGGTCGCTGGCAATCCTTTGATATTGTCGAAGCGGCATGGGAATTTGTTTCTGGACTAATGAACAAAAGCAGGAAAACTCCTTAGTCAGATAAGATAACACAGCATATGTCTTTTACTCATTTATAGAGATATTTGAAGCTTACTCATTATTGGAGATATTTATTCCCAAGAATGGCACAAAGCATTAATGGTTTTATATCATACAGTTTGTTGGGGCGAGGGGCCTCAGGCATTAAACGTGGTCCTGATATCTGTCTTGATTGTGAGATGGATATTCATATGGGTATAGTTGGAAAGGCAAGCTGGAAAGGGGGGGGTTTGGGTGAGAGAGGGGGGAGGGAGTGGTTGAAGAGGGGAGTAGGGATGGGATATTATAGGATTCACTGTGAGGAGAAACAATACTTAGGTGGGTTTAAACAGGGCCGTGCCAAGGGTCTCTGGTGCCCCCCTGCAGACTATCAGCTGGCGCCCCCCCCCCCCCCGCTTCTTCATTAGATGTTTTTGGGTTGCTACCTGTCTTTCCTTTAGACTGAAAACTACAGGCCCAGCCAGACCTGAGAAAAGGGTCTACCACACCCTTCAATGTCAAGCATATACTAGAAAACTGTAAATTAGCTTACACAGGAAAGCAGTTTAAAAAAATAAACACAATTCCTGCTGTTTCTTAACACTGCTCTCCAGAGAAAGCACTACCTTTATAAAGAGGCTTTTCAGTGGGACTTAGCCTATTAAAAACTATTAGCATAATTAGGAATGGCCAGCCCTTGTAACTGCAGAGACCTAAGCTTTGATTATGCATGTTCCTGTCTTTGTTACCTGGGTCTCTTCATCTCATTTACACAGTCTGACCTTGCTGGCTCACTGGGAGCCCAGTCTCTTGGGAGTAGAAGAACTGCTGGGCTTTTTTTTGCAAGGGCAGCTTCTACGCTAGTGCAATAGCAACATTAACATTTTATTTTTGTTACATTTGTACCCCACGCTTTCCCACTCATGGCAGGCTCAATGCGGCTTACATGGGGCAATGGAGGGTTAAGTGACTTGCCCAGAGTCACAAGGAGCTGTGCCTGCAGTGGGAATCAAACTCAGTTCCTCAGGACCAGAGTCCACCACCCTAACCACTAGGCCACTCCCAAATGTTATATTAGGGGCACAAGTTATAAATATTGCAGTGTTTTCCAAGTCAGTCAGTCCTGGAGTACCCCCCCTTGTCAGTCAGGTTTTCAGGATATCCACAGTGAATCTGCATGAGATGGATTTACAGCCACATTGAGCCTGCAAAAAGGTGGGATAATGTGGGGTACAAATGCAATAAATAATAATAATACTGCCTCAATTGTATACAAATCTCTTTCATGCAGATTCATTGTGGATAGCCTGAAAATCTGACTGACAAGGGGGGGGGGGGGGGTACTCCAGGACTGACTTGGGAAACACTGATTTACTGCTCATTGGGCAAGTACTAAGCTCAGTACTGCACGAAAACAGAATCAGAACTTCTGCCATAAAATGTAAAAGGTGCCCAAGTTAAATTAGTAATGTATTCTGCTTCCAAAAAATCAGAAAAACACTACAGATTAGGACTCACTGTATGGTTACCAAAGGTTATAAGTCCTTCAGTCTACCCAACCCGAATCGAGACAACCAGTCCTCGAAACTCAAAGGCTTTTTATTTGTTTCTTTTCGCCCTCTCTGTATCTTCTGTTCCATCATGTTTACGCCTTTGGGTAGCCAGGAGGAGTGGCTGGTTTCCAGAAGGCAGAGCAGCAAAATCCCCAGTACTGTCCCTGGCACAGGCAAAAAAAAAAAAAAAAGGCACCTCATCATAGCATCGGAGAGAATACACGCCCCTAACCAGTTTCAGAGAAAAAAAACAGCGATCACCCTGTAGCTGGCAAGCAATCTTCAAAGAAAACACGCAGCCAGGGGATACATCCTGAGCAGAACTGGGGATGCAATCAACTGCTATTGATATTTCAGGCTCACATCAGCCACTGCAGTGTACCCTTCTTGCAGGACAAGGCTGGGACATGCAGGAAATCAAAACCATTTCCCGATCCCAAAGGTTTCTATAGCAGCAACTGCCCTATCACCCATCCGTTGGGAAATAAGAATAGGAATTGCATTATTGCATAGATTCCCTCCGACTGCAAATGCTAACCACCAAAGGCTCAAAGTCACTTACATAATCACGCAGGCAGCAGGGTCATTAGTGTACAGGCAGCACCAGATTGAAAATACTGCGTGCAGTGTGCATCACTGACCTGAGCCCGTCAGATTCAAGCACCCGTGCAAAACTAAACAGCCCCACCAGTCCCTGCATGTGAGGCTTCCTTCCAGAGGTATTTCAAAACCATTGAACTAGTTTCGTGTTTACACCTCGGACAGAGGGAGCTGGGGGAATTTCCTCAGAAACTCAGCGCTGCTCCAAGGTCTCTATCTGCCACCTATTTGACAATTTCTATCACCAATTAGCAGCTAAATCAACATCAGCAAAAACAAAAAAAAAAGTTAAGACGTACTCTGCAAGTCTGCATCTGCGCGTGGGAAGAGCTGGGCGCCGGGCGGTGCCAAAGGCGGGAAGGCAGCAGCGCATACGCGCCGACTCGCCAAGTTTTTTTTTAAAAATTTGGATTTTGAAATACAACTGGACTGCAGCGCCAGACGCGGCGCCCTTGTAGGCAGGCGCCCCCCTGCGGTGCTTACCCCGCTTACCGGGTTAGCACGGCCCTGGGTTTAAATGCTGTTGTAACTTCTTTAGAAGCATAATTGTTAGAATGAGTTGTGTTTTGGGAGAAAACTTCCCTGGAGGGAGGCTGGGCGCCCCAGGGTTGACACAAAAGAACGTTGTTCCCATGCATCATTCTCTTAAGCACCCTGGCTAAAACTCTAGGGCGCTCAATCCGTGTAGTCTCATGGAATGTGCGTGGAATTAACTCCACTGTTAAGGGAACTAAAATTTAGTTCTCATGGAATGTGCGTGGAATTAACTCCTGAAAAGACACAAAACTGATACAGCATGTTTACCAGAAACAAGGCTGTCTACAGAAGAACATAAAAAACTACAACGCTAATGGGTGGGGGAGGTTTATTGTTCACTGGTGTCGGGACGCCAAGGAGGGGTGGCAATATTACTACATAGGTCCCTAGCCTGCCAAGCCAAATTACTATTTAAAGACTTGGAAGGTAGATATGTGGGACTCCAAGTTAGCTTACAACAAGGAGACAAACTGCTGGTGGCAGTATATGCACAAGTTGTGTATGACAAAACCTTTTACTCTCGGTTACTTTCCTGCTGTCAGCAACACCCGAATCTGCCGGTGATACTGGCCGGAAATATGAATCTAGTGTTTCATCCAAGTATAGATCGAACGGGCTCCTCACAGAACTGGGTACCGCCAAGTCCCTCGGTGTTAGAATCCTTTTGTTCTGCACTGGGACTGGTAGACACGTGGCGACTGCTACATCCAAATGACAGAGACTTTCAGCATATCTCTAGAGCATACCAGACACAGTCACGTCTTGGCTACATATTTATGCCACAAGTGATGTTATCTCAAGTACTCTCTACCACCATACGGCCAAAGGAGATCTCGGATCACGCTCTAATATGGGTCGATCTGGAAGCAACGCCCTACTTTCAGAAGGCTCCGGGTTGGCGATTTCCAGCCTATTTGTTTTCCTCAGTGGATGTTAAATATTTACAGACCAAATGGCAAGAGTTTTTCTCCTCGAACCACCAACACACGGATGACCCGGTACGCTTTTGGTCGACAGCCAAAGCGGTGCTTCGGGTAGATGTAATTGCCTATGTCAGTGCACGGAACTGCTGCATTGCGCAGGGGGATAGTAGACCTAGAAAGACCTAACCCTTACCGTTCAGTGAATCCAGACTGCCCCAATTTGACTGCCCCTATCAGACCGACCGTTCACTTGTCTATTAGATTGTAAGCTCGTCTTTGTTAAATTGTACAGCGCTGCGTAACCCTAGTAGCTCTCTAGAAATGTTAAGTAGTAGTAGTAGTAGTAGAAAGTAAATTGAGGGCGATTAAACGTTGGTATGCTCAAAATTCAACCCCCCCCCCCCCCCCCCACACACACACACATGGCACTAATGGCAACTAAAGTGACGTTAAATAGCTTACTGCACAAGCAGACAGCGACAACACTCATCTATCGCAAGTATAACTTTTATAAATATGGAAAAAAGGCAGGGGGGTTGTTGGCGCGCATAGTGAAAAACAATCGAAAATCTCACTTCATACCGGCAATGCATAATCAAACGGGATCTATCTCTACCAGACTGGAGGAAATAGCGGAAATATTTCACCAACACTTTTGGGCTCATTTTCGAAAGAGAAGGACGCCCATCTTTCGACATAAATCGGAAGATGGACGTCCTTCGCCCGGGGTAGTCCAAATTGGTATAATTGAAAGCCAATTTTAGACGTCCCCAACTGCTTTCTGTCGCAGGGATGGCCAAAGTTCAAGGGGGCATGTCGGATGCGTAGCGAAGGTGCGACTTGGGCGTGCCTAACACTTGGACGTCCTTGACCCATAATCGAAAAAAAGAAGGACGTCCCTGACGAACACTTAGACGTTTTCACCTGGTTGTGTTTGTCTTACGACCAAGGCACAAAAAGGTACCCGATATGACCAGATGACCACCGAAGGAAATCGGGGATGACCTCCCCTTACTCCCTCAGTGGTCACTAACCCCCTCCCACCTTCAATAAAAATCTTTAAAAATATTGATTGCCAGCCTCGGATATCATACTCAGGTCCATCACAGCAGTATGCAGATCCCTGGTGCAGTTTTAGTGGGTGCAGTGCACTTCAGGCAGGCGGACCCAGGCCCATACCCCCCCCCCCCCACCTGTTACAATTGTGGAGGAAACAGCGAGCCCTCCAAAACCCACCACAAACCCACTGTACCCACATCTAGGTGCCCCCCTTCACCTGTAAGGGCTATGGTAGTGGTGTACAGTTGTGTGTAGTGGGTTTTGGGGGGGTTCAGCACACAAGGTAAGGGACCTATGTACCTAGGAGCAATTTATGAAGTCCACTGCAGTGCCCCCTAGGGTGCCCAGTTGCTGTCCTGGCATGTCAGGGGGACCAGTGCACTACAAATGCTGGCTCCTGTTTGGTCATTTATGAGATGGATGTCCTTGGTTTCGAAAATCTCCGAAAATCAGAAACGTCATGTCTACGGAGAACCATCTCTAAGGACGACCAAATTTCAGGATTTGGACGTCCCTGACCGTATTATCGAAATGAACGATGGACATCCATCTTGTTTCGAAAATACGGGTTTCCTCGTCCCTGGATCGGGACGTTTTGCGAGGACGTCCTAATCAAAACTTGGACGTCCCTTTCGAAAATGCCCCTCTTTGCCACTTTATATGCATCAGAGGCAACATAGATGCAGAAGCCTGTATACACCAGTATCTTCAGACCTCAGGTATGCCCAGTCTCTCGATGGAAGCGATAGAATCTCTTAATCAGCCAGTGATGGCAAAAGAAGTACAACGGGCTATCAGAGCATTAAAACACTTTTCTGCACCTGGCTCTGATGGATTTACCAGTGAGTTTTATAAAATATTACAGAGCAGGATCATGGGACCATTACTAGATTTTTATAATACGGTGGTTGAAGGAGGGAGTTTCCCCCTTCATGCCAATACTGCTCTCATAAGCCTTATACCTAAGCCAGGATGGGAACTGATTCAGCCCGGTTCCTACCGGCCAATTTCCCTGATAAATGTAGACATCAAATTGTTGTCAAGAATCTTGGCAGACCGCCTGGCCCCCCTATTACCTCAGCTGACAGCTGATGACCAGATTCGTTTTGTGAGGGGGCGCCAGTCTCCCTTTATTGGCAGACACCAAACACCTGTTACAGCTCTGAGGCACATATCGTCTTTCCCAGATGAGATGCATAGCATTGTTCAATATGATGTTGGATTGCGCAAAGCTCACAATCTGGGCTCCGGTTCTGCTTTTGCTGAAGCAGGTGATCCAACAGGAGGTGACTAGGGAGTATTGCTGTCATAGATCAGCATGTATCCTTACCACTAGGAAGTTTTCGTGCATTGCCCTTCTCTTGGTCAAGAAACTTATTTTACGTTTTTGGATGACAGAGGACAGCCCCACATTCGACTTATGAAGGCAGTGGATGGTAGAGGTGGCTTCTTTTGAAATCTGCACTGAAAAAGGGAAGAAGAAAACCCCTGACACAGTTAGATATATATGTTTATGGAAGCAGTGTCAGGGGCAGAGGGCTGTCTAGAGAAGCTTCCAGTTGGGACTTGTTTCTACCCTCTCTTACCTGCCTTCTTCTAGCTGTTGTACTGTGTAATTGTGGGAGGAGTGCTTGTTGCATATCCATCTGGGGTGTGGATGGTATGCATAGTGTGTGTGTTTGCAGGGGGAGGGGGAGCAGGTTCTTTTGATCGTACAAAAAAAAAAAGGTGTTTTCACAGTGTGTATAGGTTTTCACCTCCTGAGGTTTGCACTGGGCTGGTATTATATTGTTACTGTTTCAGTCATTTGGCTTGGATTTTGCCCATCCCCTCTAGCTATTTTTATCCATCGGCTGATGCCAGTCTCTGCTTTTGCTGTTAGGCCACAGAGGTTTGGGGGGGGGGGACTGTTGCTTTTCTTTACTGTTGACCTCTGCATTTCCGGTTGCCCATTGATCTGCTGTGTATACTGCTGTTTATGACTAAAAAAAAAAAAAGGTGTCCTGTGGTAATTTTTGAATGTGTGCGTGCAAACCATGCGCTAAAATATATATATATATTTTTTTAAATTTTATTTATGATTATTCTAACATTACATTTATGCAATAAACACAAATCACATAATGATATTACAGGAAAATTTGCAATTAAAGGTAAAAAAAAAAAAAAAAAAAGAACATTTTAGTCCACAATTGGTGATCCAAGAACAGGAAAATAACAAACCTCAAATAATATCAAAGTAAACTACTTCTTCCTCAAGTAGACAGAACCCAGAATATCACTAGCCGGTATAACGCTGTACAATCCAAAATTGGTGCAGCATGGTGCTCTTTTCTTGTTTCTTTTGTTACAATAAATGCTTTTAACTTCTCTGGGTCAAAATAAACATAATTTACTAAATTCAAGGAAATATAACATTTACATGGGAACCTTAACAAACTAGCACATATGAGTTTATCTTGTTGGGCAGACTGGATGGACCGTGCAGGTCTTTTTCTGCCGTCATCTACTATGTTACTATGAGACATATTTTCAAAGCACTTTGGAAGGCTAAGTTCCATAGGTTTCTATGGAACTTTGGGAGGCTAAGTGCTTTGAAAATGAGCTTGTATGTTAACATAAAGGTCCCACCTATGCGCAAAACTCTCTCTTAATAACAAAAATTGTTTTCCTTTCTCGAGCAAAATCTGGGAATACTTGAATTTTTGAGCCAAAGAATGATGAATTAATGTGGCGGAAAAAGAGTTTGAAAATATTGTTGCGGTCTAATTGCAGAGCAAAAGTAACCAATAACATAGTTCTTTCTGTTATAGTCTCTAATGAGGATTCTAAAAGTTCTGTTATATTCAGATCATCTTGGTGGTTTACAGGCAATGATTTCCCTTGTGCTCCAGAAATATACATTGCTTTAGTAATCGGAGGGTACATCTCAGGGGGTATACCTAATACTTCATTGAGGTATTTCTTGAGCATGTCAATTGCTGGAACCAACGGGCTTTTAGGAAAATTAAGGAAACGTAAATTGTTAGCCCTCATTTGATTTTCTAAATATTCCGTTTTGCGTTGTTGGAAACTACTATCTCTCATTAGAACATTTAATGAGGAATTAATTGTTTTTACTTCTTTATCAAAGTTCTCCATTTTTATAGTTTGTTCTGCATTTTTCAATTGCAAATCAGATTGTAAACTCTTTATATCCACCACTGCACCAGACAAAGTACCTGAAATTTGCTGCAAGCTGATATTCAATCTTTGGATAGCTTCCCACAAAGATTCCATCGTGACGGTAGCTGGTTTCATAACTCCAAGATTCAAGGGCGATTCGCCAGGGTTTCTTCTAGACAAAACTATTGTCAGAGCTGGTAAATGCACTGGCGTCGACGCGGCCGCGGGGTCTCCACACCCAGCCGCTGGGGACAGACTTCTGGATTCAGCGCGCTGTTCACTCGCGCCCGTCGCCCCTCGTCCTGGTCTTGGAGGTGCCGTCAATAAGGGAGGGCTTAGAGATACTCCTTCAGCGCTTAGGTCTGATCGTTCACCTGGACCACCTGAAGCGAGTATTCCGGTTCCCGGCGGTTGGAGTCCCGATTCATCCAACGTCAGCTGCCTCAAGAGAGGGGGTTCAACCCTGCCTGTGGAGGTAGGCACTCCGGGTTTACCCTTCCTCTTTCCCATAACAGGTCTGAGAGCACTCAGTTGAAGAAGCTTTCAGTGGGTTTCAGGAGCTCTTTCCCGCACCTCTACTCAGGCAGCCATCTTGGATCTACTCTCCTTCCGCTAAAATATTTTTAAAATAATTTTCACGAGGGGGCATGTCTGCCCTGATCAGATAGCGCAGCTACGTTACCACAAGTGAGCTCTTAGCACTTACAAAATAGGTGGCGGTAAGGGCTCACATGCTATCAGGGAAATTAGTGTTTGGCCATTAATACAAAAAATAGGAAATGCAGCCATTTTACTGCTGTGGTAAAAACGGCCTTAGCACATGGGAAAGACCTGCGTAAGGAAAACAGCCCCTTAGTTTTTCAATTATTTGATAAGAATAGGAGGGCATTGTTTCATCACCATCTAAAAAGTATTTGCTGATATTTCAGCTGCAACTCTAGAGATATAAAAAAAGAATAACTATTAAGCCCTAGGGCAGGGGTTCTACATATTTTTTTAATATCCTAGGAAATATTTGATTAAAGTTAATGGTGAACTGTAAACATTTACTGAACCCTCCCAATTGGAAGCTTCTCTGGCTAGTAAAGAGTAGGAATCCATATGTTGTTTTTGGGTAGGATATATGGGGGCTTTCAGTTTAATTAGGTTTCTTTTTGTATTAGTTACTGTATTATGATTTATGACTTTTCTTTTTCTAATTTTGTGGACTAGTGACTGTACATTACTTTTATTTTCTTTATCAATTGATTGATTTATAAGTTCTTGGTATCTCTTTTTCTGTCAATATTGCTGATTTTCTTTTTACAATTTCAGAATTTGTTGAACAATTTATAAATATTAAATTTTTAAAAATGTGATACAAAATAACACAATAAAACACAATGGCCTTTTATCCACCAGGCCTTCATTATTTATTTGTGACATTTATATTCTACATTATCCCAAATAAGCTTGATTTCAATGTGACTTACAATAAACAGTATAGGATACATATCAGACATTAATGCATAAGAGAGTAATCTAGTTGTATGAACCCAATTATACAATACAATATTATAGGCGTACTGGGATATCTATGGATATTCAACATTCAAAACCTATTATGAATGAGAAATTGCACATGAAACAGTGAGAAGACTAATGATAAATAACCAATTGAGGGGAGAATTAGTTGCTTGAGTTATGGTTGTTCTTTGTAAAGGTTTGCTTGAAAAGGAATGATTTAAGGATTTTGCAGAATTTGGTTTATTCTTGTATACTTCTTATTTTGGGTGGTAAGGAGTTCCATCATTTGATTCCTAGGTATTTGAAGTCTGCAGACTGAACTGTTTTGTAGAGCACCTTTTAACAATTTGGGAGATGTAGTCTGACCTAGTCACTTGCCTCATATTTAGTGTTTCTCTGAGTAAGTTTATTAATGGTATAATATAATCTGGGGCTGTGCCATTTAAGATTTGAAAGATAGAGGTACATAATTTGAAGGCGATTCTCGTTTTGATGGGAAGCCAATGTAACTTGATTAATAAAGGGGAGGCACTTTCAATTTTGTATATGAACCTGGCTGTAGTGTTTGGAGTTTTTTCAACAGGTGCTCCTTACAGCCAGCATATATGGCACTGCATAATACATAAATGGTCCCAGCTGACCTTAGTAAAATGTGCAGGAAGGGTTTTGAACGTACATGTTACAGAAGGGTGCATCTGTTCAGACATCTCTGATTCAGGATGATTCATGAAAGGGAGATCTTCCTCTTGTTTAACATTCAGTGAGAATAAAGACGTTATAATCGGAAGGCCTGTGATAAGAAAAACACATTTACAAGGATCCACCAAGGATATGATAATGTTAAATTAGGAAACTGATTTTATATCTCCAAATGTTTGATGTTAATGACCAATCTCCTGTGATCTGATACTGCAAAGTCCATTAAATTCAAAACATTTACTTACTGGTGGTGGAGTCATTTGGATTTTCTTTTCCCTCCCACTCAAATTGTTGAGTGAAATATTTCTCATCTTCCTTTTTAATCTTGAATATAGTATTAGGATTAACAATTGAATAACCTGTCAATAAAAAGTAGGAAAATGACTTTTAAAATGCATTTGTAGAATCTCTGGGGAGATTCCATCTGTTTCATGTTCTGACGGAGCAGTGTGTGATGTGTGCATGGAGGTGTGTGTATATATCGGGTATGCGTATTTGTCTGCCAAAGCTTGGAAAGAAGAAGAGGCAGCAGTGGCCTGTCACTCGACTAGATTATATCACAGAAATTTTCTGGTACAGACATTTTTCTTCATACATTGCAGGTGCCAATCTTCTGGTTACAATTTGGAAGGGGTTTCACATTGTACAATACAGTGTGCAGTTGACATGTCATGACCTTATGCAGAAGTCATAGTTTTCAGAAGAAATCTAAGAGGTAAATCCTCTCTCTGGTTGCCAAAATATTTTGTACAAAAAAAAAGGGAGACAGACTCCAGCTGGTCTTGTGAGAAGCCTCTAGTTCAAGATTTACATTTTATCTTACCGCACATACCCCAAGATACACATTATCCTGGTCAACTTCCAAACAGCTTGTAGATGCAAGGAAATAACACATTAAGGTGTCTGTATACAAATACTACAAGCCTAAAAAATAAGATGGAAGAATTATATAGCACTAAATGAAAAGGTAGATAAAATAGGAATCTCAGAGACCTGGTGGAAGGAGGACAATCAATGGGACACTGTGTTAACAGGGTAAAAATTATATTGCAATGACAGAGTGGATCAAATTGGAGGAGGGTGGCGCTGTATGTTCAGGTACAATTAGTTCTTACCTGATAATTTTATTTCCATTAGTCCCAACAGATCAATCCAGAGACTTGTAGGTTATGTCCCTCTACCAGCAGGTGGAGATAGAGAGAACTTCAGAGGTTTACTATATGTGGTCATGTGCAGTCACCTTAACTTCAGTATTATAGATACCAAAGCAGTGGAAGAAGGAAGAAGTTCTCTCCTGCTTGCATAAAGCCCATGTAAGCTCCTCAACCGCTCCTGCGGGAGGGTAACAGAAGGTTTCCTTTATGTTTAGATTTGTTTTGTTTTGTCTTTTTTTTTTGCCAAAAATCAAATGAAGGAATCTGATGAAACTGACGCAACTAGAAGAAAACACTCAACCCAGAACAAAGGGCGGGCTTCTGGATTGATCTGTTGGGACTAATGGAAAGAAAATTATCAGGTAAGAACTAATTTTACCTTCCATAGCATCCCACAGATCAATCCAGAGACTTGTGGGATGTACCAAAGCAGTACTCAAATGGGGTGGGGTACTACAACCTCAGCAGACTGGAGCAATAATCCACAGGCCGCAGTTACATGCGCTGCCACATCAAATCTGGAATGCCCAGCGCTGTCACGCCAAGCCTGGCAAGGGAAGGACAGCAGATCAAGTGGGCGATCTGCAAAAGCCATCCACGGAAGGACAGAGGACCAAGTGGCCGAACTGCAAAGGGCAGCCTCGAAAGCAAGATGGGACACGGAAAAGGAAGTCAACTGCGCTCTGGAAGAAAGCGCTGCCACCCACAATGGGAGAGACTGTCCCATACAGAGGCCAGCTGAAGAAACTGCCTCTCTCAGCCACTGCAGCACTTGAAGCCAGATTCCCTTTCTTGAGACCAGCCAGACGACAACGTGAGGGTATGCCGGGAGGCATTTCTGCTCAGCAGGTCAGGAATCTGATGATCCTTCCGCAGTGTGGGTGTTTCGTAAGGAGTTGCCACCTTCCTATAAACCTAAGGCTCTCCAGGTTCTGAATATGTCTGCTTCTGATCCTGCCACCACTACATCTGCTGAACTTAAAATGGTGAGCACTAGAAGACCGCTACAGTCTTTAGCAGTGCATAAGGCTATGTAGGAAGTCACTTCTGCTCAGTGGGTCATTCCAGGCACTGCCCCACTATGCAGAGACATAGCTAGGTGGGGTGCAAGGGGAGCAGCTGCTCCCCTAAAAGGATTCTGAATAATATGGCACTTATGCGAAACAGCTCTTCAGCTTCACACTGACACCTATTCTACAAAAGGTCTGCTCCTCCTGACATCAAAACCGCTATACCCACATCTGCCAATCTAAAAATGGCGAGCCTTCTTATGGTACCTCCCTATGGTCCTGAGCAAAGCAAGAAGCAAAGAGTTGACTCGCTGGTCACTTCCAAATAGTATAGGAGTACATGGTGAACACCCAAGAAGCGGGAAGAGAAAAAAGGTGGAAAGGGATGGAAGGCAGAAACCACCATATGCAGAAAAGACAGTACTGCGCGCCTGTCACCAGTAGAAATCCAGAGGATCTCAAACGGATGAAGTCGGAAGTTCCGAGAACCTACCTGGACTGGATTGCTAAAGAAAACTAGGCTGCCCAGGATGATAGCCCTGGTGTCGTAAAGATAATAGAGACAAGAATTGGCTGGTGTGACTCTGCACTATAACTGCTGTGCATTGGAGCTAACAAGTGCGGCTGAGAACCAGAGACAGATGGTGTAGCAGAATATGGCTGTTGCACCATTGCGCACTACAGACAGCAAGCTGCAGTGGGTCGTGAAGCAGTACCCCTAGAGCTCAGCTGATTGCAACGACTATTAGCTACCTCTACACTGAAGTAGCTCCTGGACCACTCCTCATGAAATTTAGGTACCCCACACCATGAAAAGATGCCAAAAATACCATAGAAGCAATTAGAGGTACTGAGTACGCTGCAGATACCGGGGTAGCTGAGGCTAGTATGCAAAGGTGTGGCCAGTATCAGTGTGCAAAGAGAGAGAGAGAAGGGCAATCTTTAGTACTGTAGAGTTCTGATAACTGTTCCAGTCATGTAAGAACTACTTGGCCAGGCAAGCAATAAGAGAGAATGAAATAAAATATGCCCCACTGGAAATCTAGCTGAGCCCATAGTTTCTAATAGGATGGATCCTAAAATGGCGATGGGGGGTCTGGGTGGGTAGGGGTAGGTTAGCTATTCAAAGCATTTTATACACATTGTTTTCTTTGCATTCCTTTAAACAAAAATACAACTGGGTTCTCTCTTGAATGTAGGGGGTCCTACTTCAGTGGGACCCCCGATGCAGATGAATCTAACTGTTTGATATTGTTAATTTGCACTGTTTTGTACAATGTATATTTGTTGGATTCATTAAATAAACTTCCGGTTTAAAATTTAAAAAAAAAAAAAAAAAACCAGCCTTGAACCTCTAACCTTCAGGCTGAAAGGCCAGCCACCCTCCTCAATAAAACTAGTTTGATGTAAACAGTACACACACAGCAAATGCCACCAGGGCAGCACAGAGGGTGCAGGATTACCATGGAAACCGAGAGAAACCTGAGAGGCCTGCACTAGCCTCAAAATGTAACATTTCTCACAGAAACATGGAGTCAACAGCCCTAAGCCTGATTAACTATTTAAACAAACTGTACTGCCATGCTCTGAGAAAGGGGAAGAGGGAAAGAGTGAAAAACCTAGAGTAGGATCCCTAATCCTGATCTCTTTCTCCCTTCCATTAATTATGTACACACACCCTGAACCTCCTCAAGGAGGGTCCAGAAATATTCTTATTGTAAATCACCTAGAGAAGCACAGGCATTTCAACCAGAAGACTTTCAGATAGTCAGTACTTTCCAAGCTGCAGCTTAAGGGGACTAATGGGTCTCTGACCTCACCCCTGGAATGCTGTGGGAGACCCGAGGACTCCCACAAACCTCCCCAGGCCTCCTTTCTTAGAAGCCCTTAAAAAACTAATATGAAGAAACTGGGAGTGATCCACACCAGTTCCCCAGTCACATTTCTGAAAAGCCTACATATAAAACTGCTTGAATCGCAAGCAGATCAGGCCCCAGGGGAGCACTGGGGCTTCAGCATTGCCATGTGGAGTGGCAAGAAAGATGGAGCCATCAAGCGCACACCCAAGAAAACAACTGCTCTGCGCCCACCAAAATGAGCTGGGAAGAAAGGCGCACACCGTTCCACGGAGTTGTGCTGTACAGTGGAACTCCAGCATGGGAAATTGCAGCAGCCCAGTGGCTCCCACACTGGGAGCCACTTTTGCTCTGCCCACTGGCGCAGATAGGATAATGACTACTCACCCCCTCGGGAATCGCTGTCACATGCCAAGTCGGTCCTCACACCATTCAGCCAGTACTGCAAACTGGCATGAGCTTGCTGTGCTGGACAAATCTCAGACTGAGGAAATTTTTTTTTTTTAACAGTGCTCAAACGGCATTTATTTATTTATTTAAGGTAGGAGAGGACGCCGGAGCAAAAGAAACCTCAGACTCCTTTTAAATTCAGGAGAGTGAGAACCACAAACCCCAGTCAGGCAGAGAACAGGGTTTGAAGGGGGAGGAAGGGAGGGACCTGGCACCACCAGGTGTGCACCCAAGTCCCAGAACTGGGACACCTCAGACCCCAGAAGCTCAACTAGACCCAGGGGACCAGGCCAGGAGCCAATCAATCCAGAGCTGCACAGATATGACCATCCACCTGCTAGATAGAGAAAATACTGAAGTTAAGGTGACTGCACATGACCACATATAGTAAACCTCTGAAGTTCTCTCTATCTCCACCTGCTGGTAGAGGGACATAACCCACAAGTCTCTGGATTGATCTGTGGGACGCTATGGAAAGAGGGAATTGAGTCAAACAAAACAAACATTCTACATGAAACAGATAGCAGTGTGGAATCCTAATGAATAGAAATTCCATGTGTGAAGGGAAGAAGTATTCTGGTAGGGCTATATTACCGTACACAAGAACAGAATGGACAGATGAAGAAATGATTACAGAAATTAGGAAAGCTGGCAAATTGGGCAACAGTATAATAATGGTGATTTCAATTACCCTAATATTGACTGGATAGATATTACATCTGGGAGTGCTAAGGAGGTAAAATTCCTAGATGTAATAAATGATTGCTTCTTGGAGCAACTGGTCCAGAAACAGACAAGAGGAGGAGCTATTTTAGATCTAGACCTTAGTGGAATGCGGGGCATAGTTCGAGAGGAAATGGTGCTGGATTGCTGGATCCACTGTGAAACAGTGATCATAACATGATCAAATTTGAGTTAATATCTGCAGTGAAATCACAAAGAAAACCTACTGTATCAGCATTAAATTTTTGAAAGGATGACTATGATAAAATAAGGAAAATGGTTAAAAAGATCTGCTGTGAAGGTTAGGCCTTTAAATCAGGTATTGACGTTGTTTAAAAATACCATCTTGGAAGCTCAGACCGGATGCATTCTACCTATTTACAAATGTGGAAAGAAGAGCAAACGACAGCCAGCATGGTTAAAAGATGACGTGAAAGAGGCTATTAGAGTAAAAGAACATCCATCAAAGAATGGAAAAAGGACCCAAATGAAGAAAATAAGAAGCAACATAAACATTGGCACGTTAAATGCAAAGCATCAATAAAGAAGGCTAAAAGAAAATATGAAGAGAAGCTTGCCACAGAGGGACTCTGCTAGAGGATGTGGTAACAGTGGTTAGCATATTTGCGATTAAGAACGGTTTGGACAAGTTCCTGGAGGAAAAGTCCATAGTCTGCTATTGAGACAGACATGAGGAAGCCACTGCTTACCCTGGGATTGGTAGCATGGCATGTTTCTACTATTTGGGTTTCTGCCAAATACTTCTGAACTCGACTGGCCACTGCGGAAAGCAGGATACTGGGCTAGATGGACCATTGGTCTGACCCAGTATGGCTATTCTCATGATCTTAACATTTTTTTCACTAGCTACTGTTGGATACGGGATGGCATCAGAAGCTAAGTTCTAAATTTCAGATGCCCTTGGTACCTGGTATCTGTTACTTTTATACTGCCGATTTCATAATGTGCCTGTGCAGTAGATGATAGAGAAGACAGAATATCGGTTTGGCAGGTTAACTTTTTAGCGGTTAAAAAAACCCTGGATAATCAATGTCGGTTGCTGGAAATGACCTGGCATTAAATATCCAGACTGGAATGCACTTCCTGAAAGGCTTCGCTTAACACAAGACTATCTCTACTTCAGGAAGCAGGTGAAAGCTTGGCTCTTCAACCAAGCCCTTAACGGAAGAATTAAATGACACCAACTGCACATATGTGTTTATCCACTCCTACCCTAGCTATAATGTTCAAGTACCTTTCTTTAAACTAGTCCCTTATTTTCTTACTCCTTTTAACTCTATGTTTTTGTCTGTATGTTCCATCTTTGCTTACATCCTATGTTGTCTACTAACATGTTTTATAGTGTATTTGTTGATATTGTAATGTAGCATACGATGCCCTATTTTGTATTGTTTGAATATATTTCCTGCTGCAATTGGCTATTGCTTATGTTTGACTTATTCTTGCTGTACACTGCCTTGAGTGAATTCCTTCAAAAAGGCAGTAAATAAATCCTAATAAATAAATAAATAAATAAATACATTTACCTCGTGACACAAGGATATCATGAATCTCTTTGATGACCTTCTTGTAAAGCTCTTTCTTCCATTCCCCCAGAACGTTCCACTCCACTTCCGAGAAATAAGCAGCAACATCGTTGAATGTGACCAAAGACTGTAATAGCAAACCGGATACCCTAAGTCAAAGTTTCATTATTATTTCACTTTGTTTTATTTTATTAAACATATACCCATCTAGCACCATACTTCTAGATGGTTTACAATAAACATGTATACTATTTCACTAAAAAAGGAACAGTAAAAGAAACAGAAAATCATTCAAAATAAAACGGGTAAGGAGAAAACAGCCAAGCCTTTATCCATTTCCAAAAAAAATCAAATAATGTGATATACACACAACTTCAAGGGTAAACTGTTCCAGTTGTGTACATCATAGTAAAAACACACACTGTTTCATGGAAGTTTTATATACCACAGCACTGCTAAGAAGAATGAAGAGTTCTAGAAAGAAGACATTTAAGTAGTGTGCGAGATTTTACAGGTAGCCAACGTAACTCCCTTAGAATGGATTCTATATATGGCGAGTAAAGTTACACGTGTATTCTATAAACCATGCCTAACTTAAGGCGTAGTTTATTGAATACTCTTAGGTGTATTTTTTTACGCCAATTTGATAGGCATCATAAATAAAATCTAGCCCTAAATGGGCAATTCTGTAATATAGATGCCGCATACATAAATGTCTGCACATCTCTGCCTCATTTAGGTGCCTGTACTTATGCCACCTCTATGGCTGCTAAAACTGAGTGCCTAAATGTTAAGCGTCCCAATATCAGGTTAAGCTAGTATTTTATAAGAGAACCTAATCGCTTACATTCTGTTCTGGAATAGAATCCTATTGCACATCCTTGGGGCACCTAAATGGAGACGCCCAGTGTATAATTGCCTCCAAAATGTCCAAATACAGAAATCAGATGTGTTGCAGTTTTCTAAGGAAGTTGCAAAAGCCTAAACACTATATCAGGCAAACCTAAATATAAAACCTTACGATAATCAAATGACGGTAAAATCAGCATTTCAGTCAGCAACTGACATATTGAAGAAATAAGGGAGGCCACTAAACTGGGAAACACAATAATAATGGATGATTTCAATTATCCTGATAGTGACTGGGTACATGTAACATCAGGGCATGCTAGTGAGGTAAAATTCCTTGATGAAATCAAGGACTGCTTTATGGACCAGCTGGTTTAGGAGCCAACAAGAGGCAGAACAATTCTACATCAAATCCTTAGTGGAGCGCATGATCTGGTGCAGGAAGTAATGGTGCTGAGGTCGCTTGATAACAGTGATCATAATATGATCAGATTTGATATAAATTCTGGAGTAAATATACACAGAAAATCCAATACGTTAGCATTTAACTTTCAAAAAGGAGACTATGATAAAATGAGAAGAACGGTGGATAAATAAACAAAAAACAGAGGAGGAAATGCAAAGGTCAAAAATTTACATCAAGCATGGATGCTATTCAAAAATACCACCCTGGAAGCCCAGGCCAAGTATATTCCATGTATTAAAAAAGGAGGAAGGAAGGCCAAACAATAGCAGGCATGGTGAAGGACGCTATTAGAGCTAAAAGAAAAATTTTCAGAAAATAGAAGCAGCATCCAACTGAAAATAATAGGAAACAGAATAAGGAATGACAAGTTAAATGCAAAGCACTGATAAGGAAGGCAAAGAGAGACTTTGAAAAGAAGATTCCGCTTGAGCCCAAAACACATAGTAAAATCTTTTTTAGGTATATTAGAAGCAAGAAGCTGGCAAAAAAAATCAGTTGGACCGCTAGATGACCGAACGGTAAAAGGGGCACTCAGGGAAGACAAGGCCATAGCGAAGATGTTAAATTAATTCTTTGCTTCGATCACGTGATGCACGGCTAGAGAGAAGGTATCGTCGTGCTGAGCTCCCGCCTTCCCCGCGCCGTTTTCCGAAATTAAATACCTTATTTCGCTGCATTAAAAAGCGAAGAGAACAACAACGGCGATCCGAAACATCGGGGCATCGCGGTCTGTTAAAATAAAACTTAACAGAGGAGAGATGGCAGCTAAACCCCCCAAAAAAGAAAACATGCGGACCCGCACAGCAGATTCCAAGATGGCGGACGGAGAGGGAGACGGTCCGAGGTCTGTGAGCTCGGCGTGGGCCGCGGAGGTGGCAGCGGAAGTTTCTGCTATGCTGGGGGCGTCAGTAGACCACAAACTGCAAGCGATCAAAGAACAATTAGGAGGCATCGACGCGAAGCTGGAAAATATACAGTCAGAATTTTCTCAATATAAACAGCGATTATCTGATGTGGAGGATCAAGTGCAGCAGCATGAGACCACACAAAAAGACCTAGAGAGCAAGGTAGAACGGCTGGAGAGTAAGCTGGAAGATCTAGAAAATAGAGCTCGCAGAAGTAACATAAGAATGATTGGGTTGCCTGAAAAGATCAAAGACTCAGAATTAAGAGACTTTTTAGAAAACTGGCTACCAAAAATCTTATCTTTACAAATGTCTGCTGGGCCTTTAAGAATAGAACGTGCTCACCGGCTGGGACCTGGGAATTCGAAGGACCCCCGCCCAAGAATTGTTATTTTCAAAGTCCTAAATTTTGCCCATAAACAAGAAATTTTCCGGGCATTCAGAAAGGCTGGGAACATACAATATGAGAACCATACGATACGCTGCTTCCAGGATTTCTCGACTGGAGTCTCTTTACAGCGAAGAGCATTTCGTGGAGTGTGCCAACAATTGTTTGAAAAGAAAATTCAGTTTGCTTTACTTTATCCGGCCCGCCTAAAAATATGGCATAATGGGAAACACTCGCTCTTTTCATCAGCGGTGGAAGCGTTAAAGTTTGTGCAGCGAGACCTGACCCCTGAGGATCCGGCCTGAAAGAACAAAAAGAAAATATGGCTGATTTGAGTAAGATGAAGATTTGAAAAGCTGGGATGGCGAGTTCACGCCGAGTAGGCGGGACACAACTTGGTAATTTTAGAGCCCAGAAAATATCTATCTTTTACTGACTATAAGGAAGATATATGGGGCATGATATGTTTACTGTTGTTATTTCAAAGGTTCTTTGTTTAAAGGGGCACGGAGAATTGAACTTGGAGGAAGAAAGATACGGTTTTATAATTGGGCCTTAACATCTGATACTGTAACTCCCTGATAAAGATTATAAAGGTTGGATGGATCTCTTTTCAGAGAGAGGTTATCACAGGGTAATTATGGATAACAATAAGGGGATAACCCCAATAGTAATGGGTATAAGGATTATATAAAGAAACAAGGGGGAAGGATTGTAAAAGGTACTATACTAGATATTAAAGTTAGAGGGGGTGTTGGGGGAGGGGGGAGCTCACGTGATTTAAACCATGAGGGAATGGTTGAGTGCTTTTGGGGGGGAGGGGGTAGAGATAGGGGGGGGGAGGGTTAAAGAGGGAGGGAAGTATCTGACAGAATTTGGATTTCAGAGACAAAATTCAAAGGGACTGAAAAGGGAGGCCCTACGGGCTGGGAGGGTTTCCCTTCTTTCGTTTAAATGTATAACTTTTTTCATGATGTTATTGAATTTCTGCTGTACTGGGATCACTTAAGATAGTTTCGTGGAATATTGGGGGAGTATCATCCCCGATAAAGCGAACAAAGGTGCTTCAGGTGCTGAAAAGACAACAAGTAGATATAGCCCTACTCCAGGAAACACATTTGTCCTCAAGGGAACACTTAAAATTTAAGACAGGATGGGTGGGATCTATGTTGGAAGCCCCAGCGGTGGGGAGGAAAGCTGGAGTCCTGATTCTTTTTCGAAAGGGTCTGCAGATAAAGGTCACCTCCACATTGAGAAGTTCGGAGGGCCGCTATATTCTGGCGGAGATAGAGATTGAGGGTCATACTCTAGTACTCTGTAATGTATATGCCCCAAATGCATATGATAAAAAGTTTTTTCAGGGGCTGATCTCCAATTTGTCCAAATTTAAAGGGGGGAATATCATTCTGGGAGGTGATTTTAACTTAGTGGTCGACCCACAGCTGGATAGATCTGGTACTGGTGCCAGGGGTTCGGGAGGAGGTGCTCGAGCCTTGGCTTTGCTCTGTGATGCGTTGGACCTTGTGGATGTGTGGCGTGTTCTACACCCATCGGATCGAGATTACACTCATCTCTCCAGAGCTCATGCGTCCCAATCCCGAATAGATTATCTATTTGTTTCAACTCCCCTGTTTTCACAGATGGTTCAGGCTGAGATTGGTCCTTATGAGGTCTCAGATCATGCTCTCATTTGGCTGAGATGGGGGAGGCCCGGGAAGGAGGGTGGAATGCGCCTTTGGAGATATCCCCTAGACCTAGTACATGATGACAAATTTCAGACATTTCTAGCAGAGAAGATAACAGATTATGAGTTCCATAATGGGATTCATAGACAGCAGCCGACCCTTTTTTGGGAAGCAGAAAAGGCTGTCCTGCGTGGAAACATCATTTCTTACTGTGCTAGAGCTCGAAAGATTAGAGATAAGGAGATCTTGAGGCTGGAAACACAGGTCCGCAAATATAGAAAAATGTATGGTAGGATTGCTACTGCGGAGAATAAGTCACTGCTTTTAAGTACACAGCAAGAGCTCAATGAATTGCTGCATCGGAGGGCGGTTAAATCCCAATTTTATTATAAATATAAACTATTCCAGTATAGCAATAAAGCAGGGAGGTTGTTGGCAAACATGGTGCGAAGTAAAAGGGGAGCCTCTAAAATTTTACAATTGAAAGATTTAAATGGGAGACTGTTGAGAACGGACCAAGATATAGCAGATCGATTTGGCCAATATTATGAGGCTTTATATACTAGGCCGGAAAATGAAGGATTGAACGCTGATATGTTTTTAGAATCCATACAGTTGCCCAAGTTGTCCCCTTGCCAAATACAGCGACTAAATAGCCCACTCGAGGAAGGAGACCTTATGTTGGCGTTACAACAAAGTGCTTCTCACAAGACGCCAGGTCCAGATGGCTATCGAGTAGAGTTTTACAAACAGTTCTACGAGCATATCAAAAGACCACTTTTAGCTTTGTTTAATTCTATGGTAAAAGAGAAGACCATGCCTGACACAATGAAGAGAGCTCAGATTGTAGTTATCCCAAAAGAGGGGGGGGGATAGGGCAGACCCTGGAGCGTATAGACCAATTTCCCTTCTCAATGTAGATGCCAAGTTATACGCTAAGATACTGGCGAACAGGCTGGCTCAGGTACTCCCGGACTTGGTGGAGGAAGCTCAGGTGGGGTTTGTGAAGGGGAGGACAGCGGTTCGGAATCTTCGCGCAGTCTTGGCCTCTTTGGAGACAGTGCAATATAAAAAGCTGGCTTCTCTGTTAATTAGTTTCGATGCAGAGAAAGCCTTTGACAGAGTGAGCTGGCCTTACCTATTCGAGACTCTGAAACACTATGGTATTCAAGGATCATTTTTAGATGCGATTCAGGTGCTATATTCGGAACCAATGGCTTATGTGTGGGTGAATGGGACCTGTTCTCGATTATTTCATATACTTAGAGGTACTAGGCAAGGATGTCCGCTCTCTCCTCTATTGTTTGTTTTATCTTTGGACCCCTTAGTTAGGGCGATACAAACTCATCTGGAGATCAAGGGAATCCAGATAGGGGCTTCGAGATTTCTATTGTCAGCCTTTGCAGATGACTTATTGGTGCACTTGACACAACCATCTCAATCTCTCCCGGCCCTGCTGGAGTTATTCCAAGAATTTGGAGATTATGCGGGATTTAAGCTCAACTATATGAAATCTTTAGCGTTGGCGTCCTCGGCAGATCAGAAGAAGGAATGGGGGCAGGATTTCCCACTTCGGTGGGCACGGGGGTCATTTCGCTATTTGGGAATATGGTTGTCTATGACCTCAGCAGACCTCTATCGATTGAATGTGGATAGAATGCTGGGTGAGACAGAGACAAGACTGAAAAGTTGGGTGACTTTGCCTCTTACACTTTACGGACGCATTCAGTTGTTTCGAATGGTGGAATTTCCCAGATGGCTTTATTGCCTACGGATGCTACCAATCCTTATCAAACAAAGAGAACTCAAAACCTTGCATCGTTTGCTTAGACGATATTGCTGGGGGGGGAAAAAAGCTAAACTACCGCTGCCTCTGTTAATGGGCAACTGGAAAGAGGGAGGCCTAGGTATGCCAGACTTAAGAAGATATAACAGGGCTTGCTTATTGAGATACTTTGGTGACTGGTTCTTTGACCGTGAAGATTATACACCCCGGAGAATAGAGGTTCAATTTTTTGCTCCTTGCCACTTTTATTTTTTACTACAGGCACCTAGGGTGCATATACCTGAGCATTTAAGAAATAGCCTGTTGCTGACAGCTTTGAGATCTCTTTGGAAAGACCTGATGGGCGTTTGGGGTATATCGAAACATACATCAGACATGCTACCTATTTGTGGGAATTTATTGTTTAAACCAGGGATGGACAATGAAACATTTCGGGCTTGGGGACGCTTGGGCATTAGTCGTCTGGAACACTTGTTAAACAAGCAAGGGGAGTTATTAAGTTTAGGAGCATTGGGTATTGGTTATAGCATGAACAACATTTTTGCTTATAATCAAATTATGCATTATGTGAGGTCAGTAGACTTAAAGGCGTTAAAACATAGACATTGTCACCGAATCAGACAATTTTTAACAAGAGAAGATACAGAACGTCTCTCGGTCTCTACGTTATATAAGATCTTGGGAAAATTGCCACTTTTAAAGGACCGGGAGTTAATACAAATACGATGGGCCCGAGATTTAGCGAGACCAGGGTTGTCCTTGGATTTTAATATGTTAGTGTCTAGAATTCCGGAGATGACTGGCAATGCGGGCTTCCGTGAATGCCAATACAGAATTTTACATAGAGCATACCTTACAAAAGCTCAGATTTTTAGAATGGGAGGGGTGGAAGATCCACTATGTGAAAAATGTAGAAGATTACCTGGGTCATTGTTTCACTGTTTGTGGGAATGTTTTCGGGTACAACTTTTTTGGAGAGAGATCCTGCAGTATCTGTCCTTGATATTGGGCTCTGGAGTAGTGGTCTCCCCGATGGGTGTGTTGTTGGACAGGCATGAGGTGTTTGCATTGCAGAGCATATCTGGGAAACATTTGATCCGTAGGGCCTGTTTGGTGGGCAAGAGGTTATTACTTTGTCAATGGGTTGGAAGTGCTCTCCCGGACTTCTGGCACTGGAGAAACAGATTCCATGAATTAATGTTATGTGAACGTCGAGGGGTGGGAGGTTCAAGTAGGAGGAGGAAGGCCTTTTTGGACATTTGGGGCCCATATATTCAGACACTACACACTAGAGGTAGAAGTCTGGTGCTGAATTCCCTTTGATTTTACAGAGAGATACATTTCTGGAAGATATCTCAGGGTGGGTTAAGAGGGGACGGGAAGGTAGATGGGGAAAGTGGGACATAGATTGATGGGAATCTGAAAAATGGGAAGAGGAAGATGATATTTTAAAAATGATACGTTTCACCTGCCCTGTGGGCGTTAACGTGTTGATGAACAACAACTTTGACAGATGATAGGAAGAAACGTGGAAAGCAATGAAACACAAGATTTGCATATACTGACTATGGAATGTTGACAGCATGCCATATTTATTTCCATTAGAAATCTGGTTGAACAATACATTGGTTGTGGTTCAATATACGCTAAAGGTTCATGTTAAACTTCCTTGATAATAACTCTGTACAGATTTTCTTTCTTTTTCAATATTGGATACAGTCAATAAACATACTATATAACAGGAAGGGGAGGGAGGGGGATGGGGGGAGGGGGGAAAATAAACATAAAAATGTTGATGATAGACGTTTAAAATATTAATACAGATTTGAAATGTTTGCTAATCGAATTTTAAAGATTGCTAGGATATTGTATCATTTATACATTCATCAATAAAAACATTATTAAATATAAATTAATTCTTTGCTTCGGGCTTCATCGAGGAAGATGTGGGAGAGATGCCAATGCCAGAAATGGTATTCACTGCTGACGAGTCAGAGAAACTGAATCAAACCTCTATAAACCTGGAAGATGTAATGGGGCAATTTGAAAAACTGAACAGCAGCAAATCGCCTGGACCAGATGGTATACATCGCAGAATACTGATAGAATTGAAAAATGAATTTGCAGAGCTATTGCTAGTAATATGTAATTTAGCTTTAAAATCAAGCATAGTACCAGAAGATTGGATGATGGCCAATGTAACGACAATTTCTAAAAAAGGTTCCAGAAGTGATCTGGAAAATTACAGACTGGTGAGCCTGACATTGATGCCGGGCAAAATAGCAAAGACTATTATAAAGAACAAAATTACAGAGCGTATACAGTGCAATCCGCTTAAGTGCAAGGGTCTGGGACCAAAGAAATGTATGCAGTTAACCGGAGCCTGCACTTAACCGCAGTGACACAAAGAAGCTTGACATCTGATAAACATGTGTAAAGTACTGTTTATTATTACATGTACAGTATACAGTCTCCGTTAACTGATGTTAGGCTTACTTGAAGTAATCAGTTATAGTCCTCTGTACACTATTGGGTCTGTGAGTTCCATAGACTACATCTGCCAGACGGTAAAAACTGTCACAGCACTGATATTCAGTGGCTTCCAGATAGGCCCGCATGGTGTTGAGACTGTCCAGCGCTCTTGCAAAAGTGACAGGAGGAGGTTGTTGAATTTCATCAGCATGTGCCTCGCTGCTCATTTCATCATCTGTTCCATCATCAGCAATTGTTGCCTGCGTGTAGGCGCATATCTCGACATCAGTGCTGTCTTCAGCTGTTTGTAGATCGTAATCAACAGCTACGTAGCGATGGAACTCCTATTCAGTAACACCAGCTGGGATGTCAATAACCTGTTCATCTGATGCGTTTGCAACAGCTGCATCTGTTTTGTCTCTCTTCACATCCTTAACAAAGCTTGCCCGCTTGTAGCAGTTCACAATGGTTGCCTGTGTAACATGATTCCTGGCTTCTTTCTGCATATGCAGGGAATCCAACAGTGATAGATTACGAGCCAGTTCAACAGCACATTTATCCTTGCCAGTCTGGTCATCCATAACGCTCATCAGACGACGTAGCACAAGAGCCCGATAATGTTGTTTGAAATTGGCTATTATACCCTAATCCATAGGTTGGATCAGAGTGGTAGTGTTTGGTGGCAGGAAGACCACCTTGACGTTAGACAGCCTGACATCATCCCCGTGTGCAGCACAATTATCACAAAGCAACAAAATCTGATGCTTTTGTGCCCCCATTCCAGTGTCTAACTTCTTTAGCAACTGCTTCCATATTTCCCCAGTCATCCATGAATTTGCATTAGCCTCGTATGACACAGGAAGTCGCTTAACTTTCTTGAAGCAACTGGGCTGTTTGCTCTTTCCAATGACGAGGGGTTACAGCTTCTCACTCCCATCCATATTGCAGCAAAGGAGGATCGTCAGTTGGTCCCTCGACATTTTACCTCCAGTAGTTTCAGCATGTTTGAATGCAAGTGTTCCATCAGGAATCGCTCGCCAGTAGATGTCACGAGCTGCAAACTCATTCAAGATGGTAGGAAGAACTGAAACAACCCAATTTTCAGCACCAAAGTCTCATCAGCATCTTGTTTCTCACCATGCTGTTTCTTGAATTTTATGTTGTTCCTCTCCTTGCATCTTTCCAACCAGCAACCATCCAACAGTGGCTTTCAATTCAGTTAGTCCAAGACTTTCAGCTAGCTGGTTAGCTTTCTCCATAAGCAGTGGACCACTGACAGGAAATGTCTGCTCCTGACTCGAGAAAAATCAGACAAAAGATTGCAAATTAGTACTGTCAAGTACTAAGCTTGATGTAAAAAGGAGCAACAAACACAGTTTGAAATGTCTATATGCGAATGCCAGGAGCCTAAGAAATAAGATGGGAGAGTTAGAATATATTGCACTAAATTAAAAATTAGATATAATAGGCATCTCTGAGACCTGGTGGAAGGAGGATAACCAGTGGGACACTGTCATACCAGGGTACAAATTATATCGTAGTGATCGGGTGGATCGAATTGGTGGAGGGGTAGCATTGTATATTAACGAGAGCCTTGAATCAAATAGATTGAAAAGTCTGCAGGAAACAAAACACTTCTTTGAATCACTGTGGATTGAAATTCCATGCGTAAAGGGGAAAAGGATAGTGACAGGAGTGTACTACCATCCGCCTGGCCAGGATGAACAGACAGATGCAGAAATGTTAAAGGAAATTAGGGACGCAAACAAACTGGGCAACACAATAATAGTGGGTGATTTCAATTACCCTGATATTGACTGGGTAAATGTAACATCGGGACACATTAGGGAGGTAAAATTCCTTGATGAAATCAAGGACAGCTTTATGGAGCAGCTGGTACAGGAACCAATGAGAGAAGGAAAAATTCTAGACCTAGTCCTTAGTGGAGCGCATGATCTGGTGCGGGAGGTAATGGTGCTGGGGCCGATTGATAACAATGATCATAATATGATCGGATTTGATATTAGCTTTGAAGTAAGTATACATAGGAAATCAAATACGTTAGCGTTTAACTTTAAAAAAGGAGACTATGATAAAATGAGAAGAACGGTGACAAAGAAAACTTAGAGGAGCGACTGCGAGGGTCAAAAATTTACATCAGGCGTGGATGCTGTTCAAAAACACCATCCTGGAAGCCCAGGCCAAATATATTCCGCGTATTAAAAAAGGAGGACGGAAGACCACACGACAGCCGGCTTGGTTAAATAGTGAGGGGAAGGAAGCTATTAGAGCTAAAGAAATTCCTTCAGAAAATGTAAGGAACCGACTGAAAATAATAATAAAACGGCATAAGGAATGTCAAGTCAAATGCAAAGCGCTGATAAGGAAAGCTAAGAGGGCCTTTGAAAAAAAAAAAGATTGCACTGGAAGCGAAAACACACAGTAAAAACTTTTTTAGGTAAAAGCAGGAAGCCGGCAAAAGAATCAGTTGGACCGCTAGATGACCGAGGAGTAAAAGGGGCGATCATTGAAGACAAAGCCGTAATGGAGAGATTAAATGAATTCTTTGCTTCGGTCTTCACCGAGAAAGATTTGGGTGGGATACCGGTGTCGGAAATGGTATTCGAAGCTGATGAGTCGGAGAAAAGTAATGAATTCTCTGTAAACCTGGAGGATGTAATGGGGCAGTTCTACAAACTGAAGAGTAGCAAATCTCCTGGACCGGATGGTATTCATCCCAGAGTACTGATGGAACTGAAAAATGAGCTTGCGGAGCTACTGTTTGAAATATGTAATTTATCCTTAAAATCGAGCGTGGTACTGGAAGATTGGAGGGTGGCCAATGTAACGCCCATTTTTAAAAAAGGTTCCAGAGGAGATCCGGGAAATTATAGACGTTGGTGCCGGGCAAAATGGTAGAGACTAGTATTAAGAAGAAAATTACAGAGCATATTCAAAAGCGTGGATTAATGAGACAAATAGTCAACATGGCTTTAGTGAAGGGAAATCTTACCTAACCAATCTACTAACTAACTACTTAACATTTCTAAAGTGCTACTAGGGTTACGCAGCGCTGTACAGTTTAACATAGAAGGACAGTCCCTGCTCAAGGAGTTTACAATTTAAAGGACAAATGTACAGTCAGTCAAATAGGGGCAGTCAAATTGGGGCAGTCTAGATTTCATGAATAGGTATAAAGGTTAGGTGCCGAAAGCAACATTGAAGAGGTGGGCTTTATTTATTTTTTTTTTAATGTATTTTTATTGATGGCATAAACATTCAAACAGACAATTCTACATGCTTGGTCTTGTACAACATCAGCTTGTCATTGAAAATTTTGTTTTGTTTTTTTTCCTCCCTCCCTCTCATTCCCTCCCCCCCTCCCCCCCCTTCTTCACCAGGCCTCTATTCGATCAGATGAAGAGGTGGGCTTTGAGCAAGGATTTGAAGATGGATAGGGAGGGGGCTTGGCGTAAGGGCTCAGGAAGTTTATTCCAAGCATAGGGTGAGGCGAGGCAGAAAGGGCGGAGCCTGGAGTTGGCGATGGTGGAGAAGGGTACGGAGAGGAGGGATTTGTCCTGTGAGCGGAGGTTTCGGGTGGGAACGTAAGGGGAGATGAGGGTAGAGAGGTAATGAGAGGCTGCAGACTGAGTGCATTTGTAGGTAAGAAGGAGAAGCTTGAATTGTATGCGGTATCTGATCGGAAGCCAGTGAAGTGACCTGAGGAGAGGGGTGATATGAGCATATCGGTCCAGGCGAAATATAAGACGCGCAGCAGAGTTCTGAACAGATTGAAGGGGGGATAGATGGTTAAGTGGGAGGCCAGTGAGGAGTAGGTTGCAGTAGTCAAGGCGAGAGGTTAATGAGAGACTGGATGAGAGTTCGGGTGGTGTGCTCAGAGAGGAAAGGGCGAATTTTGCTAATGTTAAAGAGAAAGAAGCGACAGGTCTTGGCTATCTGCTGGATATGCGCAGAAAAGGAGAGGGAGGAGTCGAAGATGACTCCGAGGTTACGGGCAGATGAGACAGGGAGGATGAGGGTGTTATCAACTGAGATAGAGAGTGGAGGAAGAGGAGAAGTGGGTTTTGGTGGAAAGACGATAAGCTCGGTCTTGGCCATGTTCAGTTTCAGGTGGTGGTTGGACATCCAAGTAGCAATGTCAGATAAGCAGGCCGATACTTTGGCCTGGGTCTCCGCAGTGATGTCTGGTGTGGAGAGATACAGCTGGGTGTCATCAGCATAAAGATGATATTGGAAACCATGAGATGAGATCAGTGAGCCCAGGGAAGAGGTGTAGATTGAAAAAAGAAGGGGTCCAAGGACAGATCCATGGGGAACTCCAACAGAGAGCGGGATGGGGGTGGAGGAAGATCCATGAGAATGTACTTTGAAGGTGCGGTGGGAGAGATAAGGAGAACCAGGAGAGGACAGAGCTCTGGAACCCAAATGAGGACAGTGTGGCAAGAAGTAAGTCATGACTGACAGTGTCAAAAGCGGCGGATAGGTCGAGGAGGATGAGGATGGAGTAGTGACCTCTGGATTTGGCAAGGAACAGGTCATTACAGACTTTAGAGAGTGCCGTTTCTGTCGAGTATAGAAGGCGAAAACCGGATTGAAGTGGATCGAGGATGGCAAGAGAGGAGAGAAAATAAAGGCAGCGGCTGTGGACGGTGCGCTCAAGTATCTTGAAGAGGAAGGGTAGGAGGGAGATGGGGCGGTAGCTGGAGGGACAGGTAGGGTCTAGTGATGGTTTTTTGAGGAGTGGTGTGACTAAGGCGTGCTTGAAGGTGTCAGGGACAGTTGCAGTGGAAAGAGAGAGGTTGAGGATATGACAGATGGGAGGGGTGGTGACAGTAGGAGAGATGGTGTTATGTAAGTTGGTGGGGATGGGATCAGAGGAACAAGTGGTGCATTTCGAGGAGGAAAGAAGGCGGGCGGTTTCCTCCTCGGTGATATCAGGAAAGGAGGAGAAGGAGGCCTGGGTTGGTTGGTTGAGGGAGAGGGTTGAAGGGTGGTGGCTTGGTAGTGAATTCAAGGTTGATCTTTTGTACCTTGTCGCGGAACTAGTCAGCCAGTGATTGAGGAGAGAGTGGGGGGGGGGGGAGCGGAGGGCACTTTGAGGAGGGAGTTAAGGGTGGTGAAGAGACGACGAGGGTTGGAGCTGAGAGAATTAGTCAACTGGGTGTAATAGTCTTGTTTGGCAAGGAATAGGGAGGACTGGAAGGAGGATAGCATGAATTTGTAATGAAGGAAATCGGTATGGGTGCGAGATTTCCTCCAGAGGCGTTCAGCAGATCGGGCGCAGGAGCGAAGGTATCGGATGCAAGGGGTCAGCCAGGGCTGGGGATTAGTACGCCTTGTGGGACGGGGGATGGATGGTGCGAGGGTGTCCAGTGCAGAGGAGAGAGTGGCATTGTAAGCGGAGACAGCTTTGTCGACAGACTCGGAGGACATGATGGAGGGGAGGAGATTAGAAATACTGGAGGATAAGGTGGGAGGGTCAATAGCCTGGAGGTTCCTGGAAGTAGTGGTTAATGTTGGGCGGGGCTAAGGGAGGTGATGAAGTGTGAAGGTGATCAGGTGATGATCAGAGAGACGAAGAGCTGAGGCGTAGAATTTGGAGGGTGAGCAGGTAGAGGAGAGGACGATGTCAAGACAATGGCCATTCTGGTGAGTAGGGGTGGTGGAGTACAGGTGGAGGTTGAAGGAGGATGTCAGAGTGAGGAACTGAGAAGCGTGAGAGTCGGATGAGTCATCAGCGTGTATGTTCAAGAATGAGGGACAGAGATGAGGGTTCAAGAAAAACGGAAAGCCAGGCATCGAAGTCGGTGAGGAAGGAAGAGAGGGATTTATCAGGGGAGCGGTAAATGACTGCCACGGGTAGAATAGATGGATGGAGTGGACTTCAAAGGATGAGAAGCAGTGAGACTGCGGTAGGAGGAGGGGTTGGAAACTACAGGAAGGCGAGAGTAGTAACCCGATGCCTCCTCCGCGGCCAACTGGGTGGGGAGTGTGGGAGAAGAGATAACCTGCATGGCATAGGGCTGCGACTGAGGCAGAGTCATCAGGGGAGAGCCAGGTTTCAGTTAGGGCGAGCAGTTGAAGGGAACGAGAGATGAAGAGATCGTGGGTGAAGGGAAGTTTGTTGCAGACCGAACGAGAATTCCACAGGGCACATGAGAAGGGGAGGGGAGGGGGGAGGAGGGGAATAGAGATGAGATTGGAGACATCCCGGAATCGTTTGCATGGATAGGACGAGGACAGGTGTGGGATACATGTCTCCTGCGGATAGCAGGAGGAGGAGCAAAGTGAGTGCAGAGGAGGGTGGGGGAGGTAGGGCATCGAGGACGGGATGCACTTTGGAGGAATGGGGATGGGTTAATGGCAGGAAGGAAGTGTTGAAGGTTGAAAGCTAGGAAGGAGGGGGACAGGAGATGGTGAGGTGGTGAGGGACGGGGGTAAGTAGGGTATTGCAGTAGTGAGGACAGGAGAGGACATGGGTGGGCAGTGAGTTCTAGCGGTAGACAGCGGTAGGGGGAGGGGAAAAAGATTAGGAAGGGACAGGGCAAGGAAGAGAATGTGTAAAGGGGCCATAAGTAGTGACTGAGGTGTTAAGCAATAGATAGAGCGGGAAAGCTGGACTGGAGGCTTAAGACTGGAACGGCAGGCAGCAGGCAGGTAGGCAGGCAGGCTGGGGAGGAAGGTAGGTAGGTGTGCAGGCTTGAAGGCAGGCAGGTAGGCTGGGGAGGCAGGTAGGTAGATGTGCTGCTTGAAGGCAGGCAGGTAGTTGATGGGCAGGTAAGCAGGCACGACGATGGGCTGAGGTGCAGGCGTTGATGGGCTGGCGAGCAGGTAAGTCAATGGGCTGACAAGCAGGTAGGTTGGTTGATGGGCTGACAAGCAGGCAAGCTGATGGGCTGGCAAGCAGGCAGGCTGGTAGAGGGGCTGATAAGCAGGCAGGTTGGTTGAAGGGCTAGCAGGCAGGCAGGTTGGTTGATGGGTTAACAGGCAGGCAGGCAGGTTGGTTGATGGGCTAGTTGGCAGACAGGCAGGAAGGCAAAAACAGGCAGGGCTGTTGTGATGTGACTGGAACAAGTTGGAACAGACGGACTGGAGCGGCTGGAACGGGAGGACTAGAGCAAACAGGAACGGACTGACGGGAACAAGCTGGAACAGGCGGACTGGAACACGCTGGAGCAAGCAATGCAGAAGGACTGGAACACGCTGGAACAAGCAATGCAGAAGGACTGGAACAAATTGGAGCAGAAGGAAGCGGAGTAGAAGGACTGGAACAAGCTGGAGCAGGACTGGAACAAGCTGGGGCAGACGGACTGAAGTAAGCTGGAGTAGACAAGCTGGGACAGACGGACTGGAGCAAGCTGGAGCAGACGGGTTGGAACAAGCAGGGACAGATGGACTGGGACAAGCTGGAGCTGGCGTAGAAGACAGCGAAGCAGCAGAACCGGAGCAGAAGACAGGGTTTCCTCTAAGCCAGAGGGCGATGAGTGGGGCTAGCTAGTGGGAAAATTACCCATACAGGTTCAAGTGGGCATGGGCAGGTTTCTTGCTCTGCCGGAGCAGATCCGCTTCAGGTGACTCGAACAGCTCTATGCGGTCAGGACGTGTCCACATGGCGCCCAATTGCCGGAGGTGTCTCGGGTCTCGTCACGCGCAAGTCCAGTTCGTGCTATGGCTCACCAGTTCACCGGCCATCTGCTGCAGTCGTCCTCTGGCCCGTTTCCCTGTCCTCTCTCCCGTTACGTTCACGCCTCGCTCTTCTCTCTGTATCAGCTGAGTTCCACCTCCGTGGTCGTTCTGGCTGGTCAGGTCGTTGGCCCTGGAGATTGGACAACGGGCAAGCGGCTAGACGGGAGGAGGGCAGAAGGTGCGCGGTACCAGAGGATTCCTGTCTCCGACAGGCGGCCGGCTAGACGGGAGGAGGGCTGAAGGTGCGCGGTACCAGAGAATTCCTGTCTCCGACAGGCGGCCAGCAGGGTTGGAGGTAGGTGAGGCCAAGATGCGGCGTGGTCTCGCTGCTGTTTTCTTTGAAGGGGTGAACAAACATGTGGATAAAGGGGAGTCGGTTGATATTGTGTATCTCGATTTTCAGAAGGTGTTTGACAAAGTACCTCATGAAAGACTCCAGAGGAAATTGGAGAGTCATGAGATAGGAGATAGTGTTCTATTGTGGATTAAAAACTGGCTAAAAGACAGAAAACAGAGACTAGGGTTAAATGGTCAGTATTCTCAATGGAGAAGGGTAGTTAGTGGGGTTCCCCAGGGCTCTGTGCTGGGACCGCTGCTTTTTAACATATTTATAAATGACCTAGAGATGGGAGTAACTAATGAGGTAATTAAAATTGCTGATGATACAAAGTTATTCAAAGTCGTTAAATCGAGGGAGGATTGTGAAAAATTATAAGAGGACCTTGCAAGACTGGGAGGACTGGGTGTCTAAATGGCAGATGACGTTTAATGTGAGCAAGTGCTAAGTGATGCATGTGGGAAAGAGGAACCCGAAGTATAGCTACGTCATGCAAGGTTCCACGTTACGAGTCACGGACCAAGAAAGGGATCTAGGTGTCGTCGTTGATGATACGTTGAAACCTTCTGCTCAGTGTGCTGCTGCGGCTAAGAAAGCAAATAGAATGTTAGGTATTATTAGGAAAGGAATGGAAAATAAAAATGAGAATGTTATAATGCCTTTGTCGCTCCATGGTGCGACCGCACCTCGAATATTGTGTTCAATTCTGGTTACCGCATCTCAAAAAAGATATAGTGGAATTAGAAAAGGTGCAGAGAAGGCGACGAAAATGATAAAGGGGATGGGACGACTTCCCTATGAAGAAAGGCTAAAGCGGCTAGGGCTCTTCAGCTTAGAGAAAAGGCGGCTGAGGGGAGATATGATAGAGGTCTATAAAATAATGAGTGGAGTTGAACGGGTAGATGTGAAGCGTCTGTTCACGCTTTCCAAAAATACTAGGACTAGGGGGCACGCGGTGAAGCTACAATGTACTAAATTTAAAACGAATCAGAGAAAATGTTTCTTCACTCAACATGTAATTAAACTCTGGAATTCGTTGCCAGAGAATGTGGTAAAGGCGGTTAGCTTAGCCGAGTTTTAAAAAGGTTTGGACGGCTTCCTAAAGGAAAAGTCCATAGACCGTTATTAAATGGACTTGGGGAAAATCCACTATTTCTGGGATAAGCAGTATAAAATGTTTTGTACATTTTTGGGATATTGCCGGGTATTTGTGACCTGGATTGGCCACTGTTGGAAACTGGATGCTGGGCTCGATGGACCTTTGGTCTTTCCCAGTACGGCAATACTTGTGTGCTTCTACCTCCTCAGCTTTTCCCGCCCGTTTTCGTTTCCGTTGTGGATTTGTATTGTTTTGTCAGTCTTTCAGGAGCTGGTCTTTCTGCTTCAAGGCACGTGAAATTTGACTGGGATTGACACCATATTCTTTAGCAATAGATGCTTGACTGTTTGTTTTCTAATTTTTTAAGAACTTCTATTCGTTCAGCCAGTGTTAAAGTCTTACAGTTCCACTGCCGCGACGACGACCCCAGTGTACACTCTAACCACATTTTTTCGCTTATTCTGCCTGTGGCAGTTAAAGGGGTGGTAAATTTGAAATCTTGTTGGTTGTCACGCGCCAATCAGCTTCCATATTCCGTGCACGCGCTTATGCGGAGTCTTTCCTGCAGAGGAGTGGTCTTGAACCATGCATATAAGCGAATCTTGCACTTATCAGTGGTGCGCTAAACTGAAGTTTGTCCCCATAGAAATTGATGGTGCCAAAAACGGGACCGAAGTACGGCATGCAGTTAAACAGAGCATGCGCTTATCCGACGTGCACTTAAATGGAGTGCACTGTACATAATCATAGATTAATGAGACAAAGCTAACATGAATTTAGTGAAGGAAAATCTTGCCTCACCAATCTACTACATTTCTTTGAAGGGGTGAACAAATGTGTATAAAAGGTGAGCTGGTCGATACTGTGTATCTGGATTTTCAAATGCCATTTGATAAAGTATTTAGGTTTTAACAATTTTTATTGATGATTCAACAATATCAACATAACCGATTACTTGACCTTTTAAGTAGAGGAGTGTGGTAGCCGTGTTAGTCCACTCTTAAGGTTATCAATAGAAATCAAACAAAATAAAACATGGAAAAAAAATAAGATGATACCTTTTTTATTGGACATAACTTAATACATTTCTTGATTAGCTTTCGAAGGTTGCCCTTCTTCGTCAGATCAGAATATATGGCGCGTGATATTTCCGATCTGACGAAGAAGGGCAACCTTCGAAAGCTAATCAAGAAATGTATTATGTCCAATAAAAAAGGTATCATCTTATTTTCTTTTCCATGTTTTATTTTGTTTGATTTCTATTGTTGACCTTTTAAGGAATACAACATTTTTGTATATATTCATCCGTATCAGTTATCATCAATGGTTTTATCATTTTCATCCCCCCCTCCCAATCATTTCTCCATATACACAATCTTTGCATTTACTGTATGACATGAATATCCAAACAAAAACATAATTGAAATCTACATGTTACACATCTCACGCAATACTTTTGCTTACCTCATCGAACTTCCCTCTCTCCTCCGCTCCCACCCCCTCCCCACCCCCCCCTTCCTTACCAGCTATCGAAAATGTACTACAACTTATTTAATAATGTAGAAGGTAATGTACTATTGAGGATTAAAAACTTGTTAAAAGATAAAAAAAACGGAGAGTAGAGTTAAATGGTCAGTATTCTCAATGGAGAAGAGTAGATAATGGGGTTCCACAGGGGTCTGTGTGGGACTGCTGCTTTTTAACATATTTATAAATGATCTAGAGATGGGAATAACTACTGAGGATGGAGTAGTGACCTTTGGATTCTGCAAGGAACAGGTCATTACAGACTTTAGTGAGTGCCGTTTCTGTAGAGTGTAGAGGGCGAAAACCGGATTGAAGCGGATTGAGGATGGCATGAGAGGAGAGAAAATCAAGGTAGTGGCTGTAGACGGCGCGTTCAAGTATCTTGGAGAGGAAGGGTAGGAGGGAGATGGGGCAGTAGTTGGAAGGACAGGTAGGGTCTAGTGATGGTTTTATGAGGAGTGGTGTGACTACAACAATTTACCCTTAAAATCGAGCGTGGTACCGGAAGATTGGAGGGTGGCCAATGTAATGCCCATTTTTAAAAAAGGTTCCAGGGGAGATCCGGGAAATTATAGACCGGTGAGTCTGAAGTCGGTGCTGGGCAAAATGGTAGAGGCTATTATTAAAAACAAAATTACAGAGCACATCCGAGGACATGGATTACTGAGACAGAGTCAGCACGGCTTTTGTGTGGGGAAATCTTGCCTGACCAATTTACTTCAATTCTTTGAAGGAGTAAACAAACATGTGGACAAAGGGGAGCCGGTTGATATAGAGGGGCATAATCGACCAGAAACGCCTATCTCCATGGGCGTTAATCTCCGAGAACGGGTCCGTGAAGGGGCGGAGTGAACCGTATTTTTAAAAAAAAATAGACGCCCATGCTTTATTCGCCAAGGTGTGAGCTGGGCGTTTTTGCTTTTCACCGATAATGGAAAATGAAATCGCCCAGCTCAAAAACGAATAAATGCAAGGCATTTGTTCGTGGGAGGGGCCAGGAGTCGTAGTGCACTGGTCCCCCTCACATGCCAGGACACCAACCGGGCACCCTAGGGGGCACTTTTACAAAAACAAAAAAAAAGGTAAAAGAGCTCCCAGGTGCATAGCACCCTTCCCTTGGGTGTTGAGCCCCCCAAATCCCCCTCAAAACCCACTGCCCACAAGTCTACACCAGTACTATAGCCCTAAGCGGTGAAGGGGGGCACCTACATGTGGGTACAGGGGGTTTGGGGGGGTTGGACGACTAGTAGCATTAAGCAGCACAATTGTAACAGGTAGGGGGGGGATGGGCCTGGGTCCACCTGCCTGACGTCCACTGCACCCCCTAACAACTGTTCCAGGGACCTGCATACTGCTGCTTGGGAGGAGGGTATGACATTTGAGGGTGAAAGTAAAAAGTTGTGAAACATCATTTGTTGTGGTGGGAGGGGGTTAGTGACCACTGGGGGAGTCAGGGGAGGTCATCCCCGACTCCCTCTGGGGGTCATCTGGTCATTTAGGGCACTTTTTGGGGCCTTATTCGTCAAAAAACAGGGTCCAGGAAAAGTGCCCTAAATTCTAGCTACAAACGCATCCATTATCGGCGAAGGGCGCCCATCTCTGTTCGGGTGATAACCACGCCCCAGTTCCGCCTTCACCACGCCTCCGACACTCCCCCGTCAACTTTGTCCGCATCCGCGACGGAGTGCAGTTGAAAGCGTCCAAAGTTCGGCTTTCGATTATGCCGCTTTATTTGTTTTTGTGAGAAGAACGCCCATCTCCCGATTTAGGTCGGAACTTGGGCGTTATTCTCGTTCGATTATAAGCTGGATTGTGTATCTGGATTTTCAAAAGGTGTTTGACAAGGTACCTCATGAAAGGCTACAGAGGAAATTGGAGGGTCATGGGATAGGAGGAAAAGTCCTATTGTGGATTAAAAACTGGTTGAAGGATAGGAAACAGAGAGTGGGGTTAAATGGGCAGTATTCACAATGGGGAAGGGTAGTTAGTGGGGTTCCTCAGGGGTCTGTGCTAGGACCGCTGCTTTTTAATATATTTATAAATGATTTAGAGATGGGAGTAACTAGCGAGGTAATTAAATTTGCTGATGACACAAAATTATTCAAAGTCGTTAACTCGCGACAGGATTGTGAAAAATTACAGAAGGACCTTACGAGACTGGGAGACTGGGCAGCTAAATGGCAGATGAGCAAGTGCAAGGTGATGCATGTGGGAAAAAAGAACCCGAATTAAAGCTACGTCATGCAAGGCTCCACATTAGGAGTTACAGACCAAGAAAGGGATCTGGGTGTCGTCGTCGATAATACACTGAAACCTTCTGCTCAGTGTGCTGCTGCGGCTCGGAAAGCGAATAGAATGTTGGGTATTATTAGGAAAGGTATGGGAAACAGGTGTGAGGATGTTATAATGCCGTTATATCGCTCCATGGTGCGACTGCACTTTGAGTATTGTGTTCAATTCTGGTCGCCGCATCTCAAGAAAGATATAGTCGAATTGGAAAAAGTGCAGCGAAGGGCGACTAAAATGATAGCGGGGATGGGACGACTTCCCTATGAAGAAAGACTAAGGAGGCTAGGGCTTTTCAGCTTGGAGAAGAGAAGGCTGAGGGGGAGACATGATAGAGGTATATAAAATAATGAGTGGAGTGGAACAGGTGGATGTGAAGCGTCTGTTCACGCTTTCCAAAAATACTAGGACTAGGGGGCATGCGATGAAACTACAGTGTAGTAAATTTAAAACAAATCGGAGAAAATTTTTCTTCATCCAACGCGTAATTGGACTCTGGAATTCGTTGCCGGAGAACGTGGTGAAGGCGGTTAGCATGGCAGAGTTTAAAAAGGGGTTAGACGGTTTCCTAAACAAGTCCATAAACCGCTACTAAATGGACTTAGGAAAAATCCACAATTCCGGGAATGGCATGTATAGAATGTTTGTACGTTGGGGAAGCTTGCCAGGTGCCCTTGGCCTGGATTGGCCGCTGTCGTGGACAGGATGCTGGGGTCGATGGACCCTTGGTCTTTTCCCAGTGTGGCATTACTTATGTACAGCATGCTTGAAGGTGTCAGGGACAGTTGCAGTGGAGAGAGAGAGGTTGAGGATATGACAGATGGGGGGGGGGGGGGGGGGGGGGGGGGGGGGGGTGACAATAGGAAAGATGGTGTTTACTAAGTTGGTGGGGATGGGATCAGAGGAACAGGTGGTGCATTTGGAGGAGGAAAGAAGGTGGGCGCTTTCCTCCTCGGTGATATCAGGAAAAGAGGAGAAGGAGGCCTTGGTTGGTTGGTTGAGGGAGTGGTTAAAGGGTGAAGAGGAGGACATGGCTTGGTAGTGAATTTGAGATTGATCTTCTGCACCTTGTCGCGGAAGTAGTCAGCCAGTGATTGAGGAGAGAGTGAGGGGGGGGTGGGAGCGGAGGGCACTTTGAGGAGGGAGTTAAGGGTGGCGAAGAGATGACGAGGGTTGGAGCCGAGAGAATTAGTCAATTGGGTGTAATAGTCCTGTTTGGCAAGGAATAGGGAGGACTGGAAGGAGGATAGCATGAATTTGTAATGAATGAAGCAGATTGGGCGCGGAGCAAAGGTATCGGATGCAAGGTGTCAGCCAGGGCTGGGGATTAGTATGCCTTGTGGGACGGGGGATGGATGGTGCAAGGGTGTGCAGAGCAGAGGAGAGAGTGGTGTTGTAAGCAGAGACAGCCTTGTCGACAGACTTGTAGGACATGACGGAAGGGAGGAGATTAGAGATACTAGAGGATAAAGTGTGAGGGTCGACAGCCTGGAGATTCCTGAAAGTAGTGGTTAGTGTTGGGCGGGACTGAGGGGGAGGGTGATGAAGTGTGAAGGTGATCAGGTGATGATCGGAGAGAAGAGCCGAGGCGCAGAATTTGGAGGGTGAGCAGGTAGAGGAGAGGACGAGGTCAAGATAATGGCCAGCTTGGTGAGTAGGGGTGGTGGAGCTCAGCTCGAGGTTGCAGGAGGATGTCAGAGTGAGGAACTGAGAAGCGTAAGAGACGGATGGGTCATCAGCGTGTATGTTAATATCTGGGGTTTTTCTGGCAAGTGCTAACTAGCTCCTTGTGACTCTGGGCAAGTCACTTAACCCTCCATTGCCCCAGGTGCAAATAAGTACCTGCATACAATATGTAAGCCGCATTGAGCCTGCCATGAGTGGGAAAGCGTGGGGTACAAATGTAACAAAAAAAAAAATATTCAGCACTGGCCAGTTAATAGCAGGCAAAGATTGGACTCATAGCAGTCCAATTTGCCCGCTAAACATAGTTGGTCAGCGCTGAATATTGCCAGTTAATACGCAATATAACTGGTTACATTTTTGGCACGGACTGTAAATATTCAGCAGAAATAACTGGCTCTCTCGCGCTGAATATTCACGGTTAGCCAGCTAAATGCTATTTAACCGTCCAGGAGCTGTTCCTGGCTGGTTAATATTGGGGGGGTGAAGTGCTGGACCCATGAGAGGGAGGGCTGTGAGAAGTGCTGGACCCATGAGAGGGGCGGCTGCTGGAAGAAAGGCAGAGAAGTGCTAGCCAGTGGGAAGGGCAGCTGCTGGAGGAAAGGTGTCAAGGTGTTCGAGGCCCATGTCAGGCGGTGCGGCTGCCTCTGGTGTCCTGTGGCGAGGTGCTTCTGGGTTGGTGGGTCTTCTAGAGCATGTATACCGAAGAGCTGTTCTTAAAGGGGCACTGTGCTGCTGTTCCGAGGGAGGCGGCTGAGGACCTCCTTCTGCCCTCTGGGGTACTTAAAGGTGGTTCCTTCTCCCCTCAGATGCCTTCGCAATGAGGACTCTAGTTTTGTTCCTGAAGCCCTGCTCCTGCAAGCCAGTTTTGTTTCTGCTAACCTTGTTCCTGAAAGCCTTGCTCCTGTGAGCCTTGTTCCTGCTCCAGCGAAGCCCTGGTTCCGAGTTCCAGCCAAGCTCCTAGCCCTGCCTTGTCTCCGAGTTCCTGCCAAGCTCCATGCCCTGCCTTGTCTCCGAGGTCCTGCCAAGCTCCATGCCCTGCCTTGTCTCCGAGGTCCTGCCAAGCTCCAAGTCCTGCCTTGTCTCCGAATTCCTACCAAACTTCAATCCCTGCCTTCTCTCAGAGTTCCTGCCAAGCTTCAAGTCCTGCCTTGTCTCCGAGTTCCTGCCAAGCTCCAAGCCCTGCTTTGTCTCCGAGTTCCTGCCAAGCTCCAAGTCCTGCCTTGTCTCCGAATTCCTGCCAAGCTCTAAGCCCTGCCTTGTCTCTCAGTTCTTGCCAAGCCCCAGGACCTGCCCCTCCGAGTTACTGCCAAGCTCCAAGCCCTGCCTTAGATTCTTGTTTCTGCCCCATTTAGCCTGTGTGTCTAGTTTTTATTTCCTTACTACTACTTATTTCTATAGCGCTACTAGACGTACCTTGTTGTGCCTTTAGTACTGTGTTTTAACCTAGTCTGCCTTGTTTGTTGCCTTGTTCAGTCCCATCTGGACCCAGTTCTTATCTTGCCCTTGTTGTGCCTTGTCTGGACCCAGTTTTAACCTAGTTCTGTGTCTTGCCTTGTTCTGTCTGGGTTCCAGTTCTAGCCTGGTTGCCCTGCTTTTCCTTGCATTGTCTGGATCCTGTTCCTGTGTCTGCCTTGACTAGTCCTGTCCAGTTCTTGCAATGCCCTGTCCTGCCTTGAACAGTCTAGTCCTGTCTTGTCTGCCTTGCCTAGTCCTATCTAGTTCTTGCTTTGCCTTGTCCTGCCTTGCTCAGTCTAGCCCTGTCTTATCTTGCCTTTTCCTGCCTAGTCCTGTTTGCCCTTGTTCCAGTCTTGCCTCAGTTCCTGCCTTGTGTCTGTCGCAGCTTCAGCTGTGGTTCAAGGGCTCACCATTCCTGTGGTCATGACAGAAAGATAAGTTTTGATTTTTTTGTCACTTTTCACTATTTTATTTAATAAGTATTTACATAAAATATGAAGACATTAAGGAGGTTTTTATGCCTTTGATACAATTTGATACCTAAGTATTTTTGCATTGGTATATTGAGGCTTTTCCTCCTTCAGTTCATTATTATAATAGTGGTATTTGCAAGAATATAATTGTGATGTTTGAGTGCTACTACATATTGTTTATGAATAATATATATGAGGCATATTTTCAAAGCACTTAGCCTTCCAAAGTTCCATAGGTTTCTATGGAACTTTGGAAGGCTAAGTGCACACAAATGCACAATGGTAGGTCCCGATCCTGAGAGCCTATCATCTATCTAAGGGGCCAAGCATGGGAAAATAGACAACACTCCTTTCTTCCTCTTATTCTCATGAATCCTAAGTTGTGACCAGATCCCTCAAAAGACTATGAATTCTTGAGCATTGTGATCCACCTCCTGCAAGTTAAAGTCTGTTACCAACAACTACTAGACTACTACTTCACTCCAAAACAGATAAACAATGAAAGAGAGGGGGTACAGGGAAATGTTTTCCTTTTAGTGCTGCACCCTGTGTACAAGAGGAGAAAGAATTTCTTACCTGATCAGAAACTAGGGCAGACATTTCCATCTGAATTGTGCTGCGGCTGGAATGGATTCAGGCTACAGATTTCCTTGTTCCTGGAAGGATGACTAAAACAGGAGTCGGTTGAGCTGATTCCAGGTCTCAGATAAATTCCTTCCTCTCTCCCTCTGCGGATCTGCGACTGGATCTTGCAGGGATTTCCAGCCCCAGAAAGTTTCTACTTTTGTTCTGAGTCTTTTTCACTTTTTCCGGCACTGCAAAGCAAAGCACTAAGCAGCAGAGCATGCTCAGAACTCCTCACCCCTCCTCCCCTGGTGAGGTAATTCTGGAATTTCCCACCTCCTTAAGGTGGATCTGTGTAGAAAGCAAGATAACAGGCAAGTGGGTCCCACACAGGAAGAACAGATCAGGGAAATAATGTAGTCTCTTACATCTACCGCTTTGCAGTTCTTGAGACCTGAATCTTTCTAAAACAAATTCTACACATCTCATAATTTTTTTTATTTTAGTTAAATTTGTACCCTGCACTTTTCCACTCATGGCAGGCTCAATGCGGCTTACATATTGTATACAGGTACTTATTTGTACCTGGGGCAATGGAGGGTTAAATGACTTGCCCAGAGTCTCAAGGAGCTGTGCCTGAGGTGGGAATTGAACTCAGTTCCTCAGGACCAGAGTCCACCACCCTAATCACTAGGCGACCCCTCCTATTACATTTATATCATTTGTGTTTATTTAGGCACTTTAATAAAATGTTTTTGTGCAAACTGCTTCATGAAAGTAGAAAAGGACAGCAGTTAGAATGCAATGCAATACTGGATGGTAAATGGTCTCAGCTTCTGTACCTTTGAACTCCTGTCCTGGTTAAGGGGGGTTGAAGCAGTGTTGCCAGATCTGAAATTCAATATTATGTGTGTAATCCCCCATTATAAGGGGATTACTACAGAATATGAGAGAACTCTTTGTAGTAGTAGTTACAGAGAGTGCTCTGAGGGTAGATAACGATCCTGTGTGTTTATCGGGTAAGTTGCAGAGGGAAATGTTTCTTAAGGCATCTTTTACTAAAGCTTAGCTGAGTTATCTGCTGTAGGGCCCATAGAAATAAAATGGGCCATGCTCCAGATAACTCCAGCTAAACTTTAGTAAAAGACCCACTTACTGTTGAACAAGGAGGTTAGATTGAGATAGTCCATGGCATGATGTCAAAAAGATGAAGCCAATTGGGTAAGTCTCCCTTTCCCTCTCCCCCCCTCCTTATGCAGCTGTCATGCTCATACACCCAAAACAAAGCAAGCAAACCTATGAACTGCTGCATCCACATTGTTGTTCTTTTTTTTTTGGGGGGGGGGGGGGCGGAGGGTGGGAGAGCTGACCTAGGAGGTTAGATTGAGAACAGGAGACATAAAAAAAAAAAACTACAGCCAATTAGGTAAGCCTCCCCTTCCTTCCTTCTCCTCCACACAGCTGTCATCCCCTTACACGCAAAACAAGCAATCAGACCTATGAGCCGATCTATCCATGGTGTCATTTTTTATTGGTGAGAGTGGAGATTCTTGGGGGACTCCACATTCCACTTTCCAGGGGGGGGGAGGGGATCGTTTTTTTTTTTTTTTACTAGTAGGTTCTGGAGGTCAGGAATCCCCTGAACCATTCTAGCACTTTTCCCCTGATAACTATTTTGTCCAGTAATCTTTGTAGGATAATGTGATCAACCATGTCGAAGGCACTAGACATGTCAAACTGCAGTAGGAGGATAGTCTTGCCGATCGAGATTTGCTGTTTGAATTTAGGTAGGAGTATGGTCAGTACCGTTTCTGTGCTATGATGGGATTTGAACCCTGATTGGGATTCATGTAATATGGAGAATTTATTTAGGAAGTTTGTTAGCTGGTTGGGTACAATGCCTTCTATTGTTTTGGTCCTTAGCGGTATAAATGCTATTGGTCTGTAGTTTGAGGTGTCTTTGATGTTTTTCTTGACATCCTTTGGGATTGGAGTAAGTAGTATTGCCCTTTTCTATTGGGAATTGTCCTTCACTGAGTGTGAAGTTTAGGTGTTTAGTGAGTTGGTCAATGTAGCGGGTATGGGGTGTTTTCATTAAGTAGTTGGGGCTGGTGTCTAGCATACAGTATGCGATGGAAAATTTTCTTATATTTTGCGCCACTAAGTACTTGGTAAGTTGGGTGAAAGTTGTCCATGATCTGTCTACTGGTAGTTCATCTTGGGGATTATCTAGTTCTTCTATTAGAGTTTCTAGGTAGGTGTCATTCTGTGGTAGATTAGTGATCTTCTGTTTGAAGTGTGCTGTTGGGGGCTCCTCATTCGCAATTATCAGTGATTTTGTGGTTAGAAGGTTGCCAATCAGCTTGTGAGTTTCTTCGTGTCTTTGTAGTCTAACCCTATTTGCTCTTTGTAAAAGTTCTTTTTTGCATGTCTTATTTGTACTTGTAGTTGTTCCATGCTTTAGTCCACTTGGATTTGGTGAGTTCATTCTTGATTTTCTCCCAAGCTCGTTCATGTCTTCTGCATTGTGTTTTGAGTTCTTTGAGGTCTTCGTTGAACCAAGGGGTTGCTTTTCTTTTTTGTATTGTTTTGGTTTATATGGGGGCTAATTCATCCAGAATGGTAGTGCATCTGTTGTCCCATTCTGTGAGAAAATCTATGGAGTCCATTTGTGGGGACCACTGGTTCTCGTAAATTGAAGACCAGAATTTGGTTGTGTCAGTTTTCCCTCGTGATTTGCGTGGGGTCTGTGTTTGTGTTGGGTGTGTCCTTCTTTCTTTCCAGTAGTCATGTCTAGACTGAAGTGGTCAGACTAGGGAGTTTCTATCCATCTCGGGTTCTGTATTGTAATTTCCTGGTTTGATGAGAATCTATGTGTTAGTAGGTCAAGTGCATGTCCTTTGGCGTGTGCTGAAGGCACTAGTGGTATTTGGACATCCCAAAGTTTGAGGAACTCAACGCACTCTGTGGTGTTTTCTTTTCTCTGGTCTTCTTGGTGTAGGTTGATATCGCCTATTATTAGTGTATTGGGATTAGATTTGCAGGTGTTTGAGACAAAATCCATGAAGTTGGATTGGGCTGTTTTCCAGTTTCAAGGTGGTCTGTATAATATTATGCAGCATAGTTGGTTGAGTAAGGTATTGTCACTTATTTTGTTAGAGGTGATTTCCAGCTGTGGTGTTACTGATTCCTCAATGGGTTCCACTAGGAAGAAGGGTTTGTAAATTGGTGTGATGCCCCCTCCTTTTTTCCCATTTCTGGTCCAGTGTATGATTTTGTAACCTGGAGGGCAAAGGTCTAGGATTATGGGGTCTTCTTTGTCGTGGATCCAGGTTTTGTTAAGGAAGGCTAGTCCTAGGTGTTTTCCAATATCCAGTTTTAATTATTTTGGTCTTGTTGGCCGCTGATCTGACGTGGATGTGCCCAACTGATATTGGCAGATTTATTTATAGCAGCATTTATATCACACATTCTCTGATGTGGCTTACAGAGATAGTTAGAGGTAGTGAATTACATTTTAATAGGACAGAATGAATCAGTATGGCTTAAAGAGTTAGAAGAAGTAGCAATTACAGCAATTACCACAATTATAGTTTAAATAGGAAAGATAGAGAGGAGAGGGGACCTGGTGAGAGGAGATGGGGGGGCTGGTCTACGATGTGTCATATGGGAACGTGCAGGTCAGTTTATGTTTTCCGTGGGTAAGTACTTTTTGAACAGGTAGGTCTTATATGTGCTGTGAATAAATATATTTACTATGTGACCATGAATATCTCCTCTATATACCAAGTAAGTGCACCCATAATATTCATGAGCAAGGTCTGCTTAAAAAGCACATTGCTTATTCAAGTGATAATTCATGATAAAGTTTTGAGGGAACAAAGGTCACTTATTTGCTTAATAATGATGGTCAGTAGGGTTGCCTAACAGAGTATCTCATTTCAGTATTCCTTTCTCAGGGCCAAATCCCAGGAATTAATAAATCAGTGTTTTCCAAGTCGGTCCTGGAGAGTGTATGCAAATTGATGTCATGCATATTCATTGTGGATATCCTGAACACCTGACTGACAAGGGGGTTCTCCAGGACCCCCAACACTGGAATAAATTATGGCAATAGAGCTGTAATGAACAGCTTATTATGTAGGCTGTTTTACATTATGGAGTCCCAGGGTCCTGGTGGTGATCTGGACCACCGAACATCCACTCCCCCACACTCAACAATTCATACTGTCCTCTGTACACACATACAGATAGGAGTCTTCTGTTGTCGTGGTTTTGGATATTTTCACTAGCTGACGCTTTTTGGGGCTGTTGGCTTGGTTAGTTCCCTTCTTTGTCATTCGTTGTTGTTGGGTGTGTTCCTTCATCTGTATTTGTGGTTGAGTAAGTCCATCTGCTTAGGGTTGTTCTGAGTTGGTGAGGGTCATTGCTTTTTGTTGTGTGGGTTGAGATACAGAGTATTGGTATATTGTTATTGTCTCTTGGTGTTAGGGCTCCTGTGTTGGATATTAGTGTTAGGATAGATATTCCCACTAGGAATTTGATGATGTGCATTTTGCCTGTAATGGGTTACTGTGGGTTGGTAGTTGCTTTGATGTTTGTGTTTGCCCTTTAGTTTTGGTGTAGGGGATGGGAGTCTGTGGCAATTATTTGTCTTGTTGTTTTGCAGGTAGTGGGGGTTTTAATGTTTTGTAATTTGGTAGGTTGTCATTGTAGCCTCTGGTTTATTATTACTTGGTCCTACTGGCGATATTTTATTCTTTGCTTGTTTGTTTGGGGTGGGTGGGTGATGGGGTGTTGCTAGTGATTGGTTTTCATGTCTAGAGTGTTCAGAGAAGGTCTTCATTTGTTTGGTTATCTTGTGTAGTTGTGTGTGTGTATTTAGGTTTAAGGAGAGAGGATTTGCATTTGCAACTGTTCAAAAGTCTTGTATAGCTTTGTGTATATGTTTACGTTTAGAAGTTGAGGATTTTTTTTTTTTACATTTGTACCCCGCACTTTCCCACTCATGGCAGGCTCAATGCGGCTTACATATTGTATACAGGTACTTATTTGTACCTGGGGCAATGGAGGGTTAAGTGACTTGCCCAGAGTCACAAGGAGCTGCCTGTGCCTGAAGTGGGAATTGAACTCAGTTCCTCAGTTTCCCAGGACCAAAGTCCACCACCCTAACCACTAGGCCACTCCTCCACTCATTTATAACTGCACTGAGTCAGTTGGGGATCCAGTTTCTGGTCTTTGTCTACTCTGCGAGCAATCCTAATCAGGGTTTCGTTTCTTGTGGGGAGTTCATGGTGGTGGATGCGGTTCTGTTCCAGTGGTGCAGTTTTGTCCCAGTGAAGAGAAGCAACAGGCAAGTGAGGGGGGTGAGGTATGCGCTGTTGCGCCGACCCTATTCTTTCTTGCTGTGGTTGACAGGTTGCATGTGCCTATCGGCTTTTTCACTCCGTGTTGCAGTCCTGATCTCCACCGGCCTTCTTGTTGCGCTGACCCTGTCCTTGCTGGGCTCAGTAGGCCACAGTTTTCTGTTCAGGTGTCAGGGTACACTCTGGGTTGTGGGTTCCAGCTGGGCAAGGGGATATGTGCTGCACAAGCTCCCTCACTTCTATCAGTGTGTTCTAGGAGAACTGTCCGCCTGTGCTGCTAAGGTACTCCTGCAAGAGTCTGTGACCTTGCCAGTGATCAGTTGGTATTGCAGTGCTTGGCTCCCTTCTTCTCTACAGGGATCCCGTGGTATCGGTTTCCATGCGACAAGGGTTTTCTGAAGTCTCTGTTTTCGCCACACGGCTCGCCTGTCTTCAAACTCGGACTCCCTTGGCTTTCAGACTAGAAGTTTCAGGTTTGGAGTTCTTTTCTTCAATGAGTAAGGTTCTCTGACCTTTCGTGTGATTCCTTTTTCTCCTTTCTCACTAATGTCTGGGCGCCACATGGCATCGGTCTCAGGTTGGGCTCAGTGTGTCTCGGGTGCCTGTGGTGTTGGTCATGTGGCTGCAAACTGTTGGAGTTTTTCCCTTTTTCATTTGGGCAATGTCCAGAGGTCCTCATTTGCACTCTATCCACGACTTAGCTTCGGTTCGCCAGGGTGGCCCTGGAGCTCGCTATCACAGCTCCTGCTCAGCAGCCATCTTAGTGCGAAGTGGGTCTCTATTCAGACAAATTATGTTGGCAGTTTTGGATCGTGCTAGGTTTTTATTTTGTCAAGGAACTTATTTTAAATGAACATATCAGCAATCTTGATTTGCTGTAAACTTGATTTTACAGTATTTTGGTGATACTATATAGTGATCAGTTTTCCTCTAATTTATTCATGCATTTATTAATTTATCTATTCATCTTTCTACCTTTATCTTACATCTGCTTCATCAGCTAATATACACCATCCAAAGCACTTTGTGGTAATCCTAATGCAACATGTATCATCATAAAACAATATCAACTATTAAAAATACATATTCAAAACACACACTTATAGCACAGTGGGATAAAGTTTTATCTTGCTGTACATTTGGCCATATTGCATATATCATCATGGGATAAATCATTCTAGTGATAACCACATCCAAAATCATTGTATCAACTCTAATTATTCTGTTATCTATGACTTTACATCCTAATTTTTGTATTTTATTTTATGAAGGGAAAAGCCTCCGAGACCATGAAGTTTTATATTCATTATCATTGGTCAAAATTCCTTCAATTTCCAAAGCCTTTCACTCTTCCCATTTGCTATCTGATCTGCTGGTAAAGGTGATGATGCTCACGTACCAATAGCCCTATTCACAAAGGAGCATTGTTTATTGTTTTAGTACAGTAAATGAATAGGCCCCACTGGAAATAAAGGTACATGAGGTAAATTTGCATTTTTGCTTGTTAATGCATCTTTGTGTATATGGGAATATGAACAGTAGACAGCATATAGAGATGTTCTCAAGCACATTCTTATCCACCTTATGATGCCATTAGAAAGCTGAGTATGACTGTATTACATTGTATGTACACATAAGGAAGAATGATAATGGCTGATCAGCATTAGGACCCCTTGCTTGTATTAGATAAGCATTATTATCTCCAGGCCTTTCTATCCCTGTAGTGCTAGAAAAAACTGCCCGGCTGATATTCAGCTGGCAGTGGTCAGCGTTTTTATGTCTGCCACCAGCTATATTCCCAAATATTCAATGCTGGGCCATGTCCATACACCAGCATTGAAAATCCAGCTTTAGGCTGACTGCTAAAGCTTTTGCACTTATGTGCAATATTCAGCCTTTGACCGCATAAGCTGAAATGCTTAAAGATAGGACTGCTATTTATGCGGCCCAAGTTAAGCGGTATCTCATGCATCCAGGGCTGAATATCAGCACATAAGTGGCAACTCTGCCCCGAAACGCCCACGTTAACCAATTTCTGCACATATTCAGTGGCACTAGCCAGTTAAGTGCCGCTGAATATTGGTGATTAGTCACAAACGGTTTAAGAAAGGAGTTTCTCCTGCCCACTTTAATCAGTTTGAATATCAGCTGGTGTATGTTTTCTACTAAGCAAAAGAAAAATGGAAGATTCATTAAAAAAAAAAAGTGAAAATGTATGGATATTTACTCAGTTTTAATTTTTCTTTCTCTGCATAGGTTCTAAAAATCTACAGATGTACTCTTGTCCAATTTATAAGAAGTCAGTCCGTACAGACCTAAATTATATTGCTGCTGTTGACCTTAAAACTGTCCAGTCGCCAGAGCACTGGATACTGCGTGGCGTTGCACTTCTCTGTGATGTCAAATAACGTCATGTCCTTTCTCATGCTGGAATTACTATGTATATATGTATTTATACACACACACACACACACATTCTATATTGTTGGCTCAAAAGATTTTAAGGATTGTAAAATAATATTTAAAAGACCTTCACAGTATTATTCAGCTTTAAAAAAAACCATTTTCTTAAGATCTAGTTACTAGTCTATTTATTAATAGCAATGTTTAAAAAAAAATCCTGCTTTATTACCGCAAGATGAATACGGGAATGAACAGGGGAATATTTAAATAACAATAAGAGAAAAGCTATTTGTAGGCAGGCAGTGCTCCAGCAGAAATATCAAGGAGAAGGAGCAATGAACCTAGCAGGATATTTGAGAATAGATAAATCATCAGGCAGAGGTCATTTTTAGTTTTCTAAACCACAAAAACTGTTAAATCCAAAAGAAGGAACAAGGCCTTGTAAGCCTTTTTCAATATTGCATAATCCCAGGATGCTGGGGCAAAAGGCATATTCTAACAATTACAGTAGAAGGCTGGATTCCTGTGCCAGAATTGTGATCAACCCCCATGGGTTTAATGTTAAATAACGGATAACTTGAAATGAATAATAGAATATAATCATTGATTTTTTTTTAAGGAACACATACTTAACTTTTAAGCATATTATTTTCCGAATAATAGTCAAGATGTTTACACAGTTGAAACAAGTAAACAGGAATCAAGACTGACAGATCAGCGACAGCACTAAAATTGTACAAGGTGGAATGGCCTACTAACTACTGAGCAGTTTTCTCCAATCAACTATGATTAATTAAGACTTGTCGTGATCCTATATAATAATTCTCACCTCCAACGTTCTGAAGCTGCCTGGGAACCTTGCTTCCGCTGGAGGTGGTCTGCTAGGTGCTGTAGATCAAACTGACGTCACCAGCCCGACGCATAGCAGCAAACAGCCTGGCAATCAGCTGTCAGTGTGCGCTCCCTGCCACTTCGGAGCAAGTGGCAGGGAGCGGGACAACACAGACCCCCCCTCGCCGCATCACCAAACCAACCCCCCACCCGACGAACATCAACACCCCGTGTCCCCTCATGCACCTCCCACCGAGTTCCACACTCCGCCCTCCCTCCAGCCCCCTGGACCCCCCTTCCGCGACACTATCAACCCCCCCTTCCCGCCGAAAACCCTCCCAGACGCACGTACAGAAACTTGAACAGAACATCATTGAGGAAGCAACGCCGCGAAGCGGCTAGAACAGGACTTCGGCTGACAGGGGATGGGGTCCCCCGTCAGCACAGGTACTCGATGGCGGCGGGGGGATGGTTTTTGGCGAGAAGGGGGGGTCGACAGGGTCGCGGAAAGGGGGTACAGGGATCCGTAAAGTGGAGGGGGGGTTGAAAACGGAGGGAGGGCAGAGTCGGTGAGAGGGACATGAGGGGGCCTTGAACTGGGTGGGTGGCAGGCCAGGGAGGCAGGGAGGGGACAGAGCGACACAGTGAGGGAGGGTGGGGGATTGCCTTGCTAGCGCCCATTTCCTTGCCTTAAGAAACGGGCCTTTTTTTACTAGTTTTCTATATTTCTAAAAATAGCTCAAAGATTATGCAAAAGATATAACAAAAGGTTAGGCACTCCAAAGTAAATAAACCTAAAATTTTATTAGGTAACACACTGGCCATATTAGTTCAGCACTTAGACAACCCTGCAGGCAATAAAAAATAGGGAAAGACTAACTTGTATGTATGCATGTAGGTGTGCCAGTACTTTGAATTCCCCAGCATTAGGACTTACTGTGCTCCTGAAAACTACAGATAATTGTCTGGCAACTTCAAAAGCCAAGGCAAAAAAGTTAGCAGTCTTCCCTGTAAAAGCAGTGTTGATTTAGGAACAATTTTTACATCTTTCTAATCTCATAACAAATATATTTGATTTGATTCTGTGAAACATAATTAAGTTGGGGTTGGTTATAAGGGGTAAGGACTGCTGTCTGTGGTGGGCAGGGCAAGAAAAAACAAGGAGCAGCTGATAACGGGGCCCATTTTCAAAGCAGTTAGACATAAAAAGTTCCATAGATTACTATGGGGCTCATTTTCGAAACAGATAAACTTCAAAAAGTGTCATAAAGCAGCATTTGGACCAATTTCTTCTCAAAACGTCCAAATTGCTATTTTTGAAACCTGTTTTGCATCTGTTTATCTGTGCAGTTCGTCTGCAGTGCGTCCAAATCACAAGAGGCAGGATTGGGGCATTCCAACACTTGGGCGTTTTACAGCCATACTGGAACAAATCAAAGACAGCCAGGGCTACAATCTGTTTTGGTCTAGACCTGTTTTTAGAACGAAAAAGGCACAAAAAGGTGGCCTAAATGATAAAATAACCACTGGAGGGATTAAGGCATGACCCCCTTACTCCCCCAGTGGTCACTGACCCTCTCCCACCCTCCCAAAGATGTGATTTAAAAAAAGTAAATACCAGTCTCTATGACAGCTTCAGATGTCATGGCCAGTCCTATTAGAGCAGCATGCAGGCCCCTGGAATAATGTAGGAGTCAGTGCAGTGCACTGTATAGAAGACGACTCAGGCCCAAATCCCACTCTACCTGTTACACTTTTGGTGGAAAGCATGAGCCCTCCCACACTCACCAAAAACCTACTGCACCCACATATAGGTGACACCTGCAGCCTGTTGTAATGGTGTACAGTTGGATATAGTAGGTTTTTGGTGGGTTTTGGAGGGCTCAGCATACAATACAAGGAGGTAATGGTGAGATGTGTATTTGGGAGCTTTTATCTAAATTCCACTACAGCGCCCCCTAGGATGTGCCACTGCTCTCCTGGGTTGTCTCTGTGGCCAGTCTACTAAGACTGCTGGCTTCTCCTACATCCCACTGAATTTATTTTTGACATTTCTCTCTTGTATGGTTTTTTTTTTTTTTTTTTTTTTAAATGGATCAAAAAGATCGCACAGAGCACAAAAACATCTACAATGTGGCCGTTTTTGAAAAAAAAAGACAGACGTTTTACTGTTTCAAAAATGGCTATATACACTATGCGAATTTGGGATGTTTAGAGCAAAACGTCCAAAGTCAAGCTTAGACATCAAATCAAAAATGCCCCTCTATGTGTCTTTGTAAGTCTAGGTGCTTTGAAAATATGCCTCAATGACTTTGACATACAATTTCTTCAGTAAGTGGAGGAGGTGCTATCTACCTTCCTGTGTGAGGCAGAGGTGATAATACTTCCTAACACAAAGGTGGGGAAACCAAGTAAAAGAAGAGACACTAGAGCAGGGGTGTCCAACCTTGGCCTTCGCCAGGTTGGGTTTCCAGGATACCTACAATGAATATGCAAACAAATCTTATATATATTCATTGGGGAAAAGCAGAGTGAACTGCAGTCCTTGAGGAATGAGTTTGGACACTAGAGAGTGATCGCTCTGGGATGGGATGAAGAAATTCTGAGATTTAAGGCAGGCCAAGGTTAGGAAGAGCTTTGCAGTCAGTTTATACTGGATAAAGTTTACAGCCTCTCTCCTGTCTCTCCAGCCTTTATGTTTATGTCTTCAAAACTACATCAAATAAAGATGTGCTATTATCCTGACAGGATATGAAACAATTGATACATAAACAAATATTACATCTCTGTATATTCTTTTCTGTTCATTGCTAATAAAACTGTTGCTTTTACTACTAACAGTCCTCGTTTATTGTGGTGAATGGAAGAGTCTGGCTTAGTGTTATGACTACCAGGGCTTAAATTCAGTCAAAGCTGTGCAATACTCAGACCCTCTAAATATCTTTAGGCAAAGCCAGCAGTGTGAGCGAGCATTTTCAAACTGTTGCCCCGATGATCAGGTGGTAGAGGTGTTAGCAGGTGGTAGCAGGTGTTAGCGCCATACTAGCACCTGTTTTTGCTACCGCCCCATGATCAGAGCCCCCGAGCGTGTAAAACAATGTGCTAGAGGGCTCTGAACACAACTAGTATGCAACAGCATGCAAATGCATGCTAAACCTATTCATCTCCAATGATCAGTGACCAGCGCGCCAAAGATTGGCACGCTGGCCACGGCAAACCCTATGCCAGCTCGGAGCTGGCGTTAGGGTTTGCAGACCATTGGGGAGGAATGGTGAGCCCTATCTAGCATGCCTTTGCATGCTAGCTGGTCCACATTCCCCCCAATGCAGCAACCCCACAGGAACCGACGACCCCTTAGCAACAGGGGGCTGGAGGTCCAACTGACCTCCCGTCCAGCTGACCTCCGGTCCCCTGACCCCCCCAACACAGGTTCAGGGAGGGCTGGTGATCAGGTGGGTCTCCAGGCCCCCTAACCACCCCCCCCATGCATTTCTAAGACATCCCTGGTGGCCCAGTGGGTGACCAACAACCCAACCCCACCCACCCCCTAGCGACATGGTCTGCCTCCCTCCTCTTCCTTTGATGCCACCTGTAAAATGGTGGCGCCCAGTGTAGCCTGGGATGCGCTGGACGGGGCTTCACACCATATAAGGGAGTTTCAGCCCTCCCTGAACTGTGTTGGAGGGACCAGAGGTCCGCCGTACCTCCACCTCCCCTGTTTCTCCGAGAACAAACAGGGCATTAATTCTCACAAGTGGGGTATCCATAGCATCCAGGCTCACAGAAAAATGTGGAAGCTTGTATCACATAGCTATAGTTGGTTTGAGAACTCGCAACTATTTTGTTTAAAAACAAGGCGCAGTGCCCTGCGGATGCACTGAGCCGACTATAACATTGCGCCATGCCCTGACGGGCATGCGCACTGAGGCCAGCGGGGCACAAGCGAGGCGCAGTGGGCAGGCTCCGGGCACCCCGCTGGCAATGGGTGGAGAGACAAGAGTGGTTTAAAAGCCCCTGGAGGGAGCCCGGCCGACCTCTTCAGGTGTCCAGGCAACAGACTGCAGCATCGCAGGGACCTACCTGGTGCCACGAGACAGTCCCTTGGGGAACACAGTGGCCCCGACCGAGCCTGGAACTATCCTCGCGGGCGCATTCCAAACCGGCCAGCTAAACAGAGCAAAGCACCTTTGGTAGTGCCAGAAAGTAACTTAGGACGTGCAGTGCTTTGCCCGGGTTCCGGGAGCGGCGCGGACATTGTCGTGCGAGGTGTCGGAAGCAGCGTGACGGGCAGTGAAGCAGTGTCATTGTTCAACGGGCTGTGGGGGCTCCTCCGTAAGTAAAAAAAAAAAAAAAACCCTTTCATGTATAACGGCCTTCTCAGTGCGAAACGGGGCTAAGTGGGTCGCCGAAGTGCCTTCCTGCCTGCCTCCCACTGAGGAAGACAGAGAAAAGGTTTTCCTTCCTCGGCAAACACCGGGCTGTGAAATCCCTGGCAGCGGCCATATTGGGAGGGCGGTAGAGGATTGGGGGGTGGCGCAGCATGGTTTGGCAAACAAATACATATTCATGGGAGTAGCTCAGGGTAGTAACGGCATCTGCTACTATCGCAACGAGTTGAATTCTATTATGAAGCTACCGCTGTTGATCTAAAAGAGCTGAACAAGGAGTTAAGGTCACCCACGTGGCCATCTTGGGTGGCCAGGAGGCAGCCATATTGGCCAGAACATATGTTACAGGATCAACACGTGGGGGGCGGCCATCTTGAAAGGCGCTTCAGGATAGAGCGGCGGCCATCTTGCAAAGGGGAATCTGTTAGCAGTCGCAATAGTGGATGGCAGCCATCTTGGTTAGAAATAAATAATTCGTATGCATGAGAAGGAATTAAGTAGTGGGCTCAAGAAGAAAGTGACGGCCATCGTTATTATTGAATTATTTGTAGAAGTTGTATCCCACATTTACCCACAGACTTGCTGGCCATAGTCAAAAAATAAATAAAATAAATAAATATAAGAGTGGAGGAGTGGCCTAGTGGTTAGGGTGGTCGACTTTGGTCCTGGGGAACTGAGTTCGATTCCCACGTCAGGCACAGGCAGCTCCTTGTGACTCTGGGCAAGTCACTTAACCCTCCATTGCCCCAGGTACAAATAAGTACCTGTAAGCCGCATTGAGCCTGCCATGAGTGAGAAAGCATGGGGTACAAATGTAACAAAAATAATCAAACGTCATCAGTGAAATAGATCACTGGCAATCTATTTGGGGTCCTTAAATTGTTTTAATGTTATGACGAGGTATTAACTGGTTATCTTTTAAGTCTATTTAGATTCCTTGTGTGTCGACACTATTACCCTCCCCTCCCTCGTGCAGAATGGAAGCAGCAGCAAAGACATGGCCTGCCTCTCCTCTTCCTTTGATGCCGCCTGTAAAATGGTGGCGCCCAGTGTATCCTGGGATGCGCTGGATGGGGCTTCACACCATATAAGGGAGTTTCAGCCCTCCCTGAACTGTGTCGGAGGGACCAGAGGTACGCCGGACCTCCAGCTCCCCTGTTTCTCCAAGAACAAACAGGGCATTAATTCTCACAAGCGGGGTATCTCTAGCATCCAGGCTCACAGAAAAATGTGGAAGCTTGTATCACATAACTATAGTTGGTTTGAGACCTCGCAACTAATTTGTATAAAACTCCTGAGTTCTAACTTCAGAAGAGGAGGACTTGAACTAGATATTCTGTAAGGACTGAAAGCCATCAATATATCATTTATGTACCATAGTACTTTGCAGGTTCACAGCGGTTTACAAAAGATAAGTGAGTTGCACAGAACAATAAATCACCCAAAATTACATGCAGAAGAAAATAACCTTAATCAGTTTCCAAACAGCAGATCTTTCAATTTCTTTCAAAATATCAAGTAGGTACTCTCCAACCTAATAAAAGAGGGTAAAGATTTCCATACAGATATTACAGCAAAAGGAAACAATGGGCATTAAAAATCTTCACTCTATTTCAACCTGAGTGTTCAGGGGTTGAAAATAAAGACTTCTGCAAGTTCACTGCTGTGTGATGGATTTCTCTGCATGCTTGCTGGTTACATACTTAACCCCTCAGCCCTGATAGGCTGATGACAATCCTTGTCACCATGTATGGATGTTGGTGCAGGACCTGAGTAATTAAGTGCATTGTTGGTGTCTATATGTTTGTTTGTTTGTAGGTGTAGGGGCTAGGTGACTGGGGGGCAGTGGCTATGTGTCCACCTCAATGATGCCTCTGCTCCACAATTACCTCCCCTTTCATACTAACCACCCTCAATTATGACTCCCTCATGCTCCTTCAATCACACTCTTTCTGCAGACTCACCTCTCCCTACCCAGACTTACCACCCTGCCAAGGCTAACGCCTCAGGCATGCACTCCTCAGTACTTCCCTACCCAGACTAGCATCCTTTTCCTTATATTCACATTCTCACCCTGCCCATCCTCATAGCTCTCATTCCCCAACAAATCACACCCCTCCCCAGCTCCATCTCACTTTCTCCTGTATTCCCCCTGCTGCCCTGTAGTTCTTCCTTGTTTACTTCAAAGCCCCCTCCCCTGATGGTACTGTTTCAATGTCATCAGCAAAGCCAGCAGCAGGAGGGTAAAAAAAACAGAAGTGAGGTACATCCAGCAGCACAGTAGAGGAAGGAGGCTGATGTTCGACTCTCAGGGGCAGCAGCAGAGCCATAAGAAAACCTACAGCAACAGTAGGCAGAGAAGGTCCCTGGGGTGGTCACAGGCTCCTCGGGAAGGTGGCAAAGGGATCATACTACTCCTTTGCTTCTGGTTTTCTAATGGCTACCAGTCAAATACAGAATTGACTAGAAATTGCTTGTTCTTGCTTATAAGGCTTACTATGATCATACACTGAGGTGCAGATGCTCAAAACTCTGGTGCTGTACGAAACAGCGCCGAGGAATTACTTCCTAATGCTTAACACTAATAATATCCAAATGATATGCTATTAGCTTTGAGCATTAGGAAGTAAAGGGGAAGAATGGTGCCTGGCATTTGCGCTTCACAGTTGTACGTAAAACACAGCTCTTCAGCGCTGGAGAGGAGGAGGAGGAAGAGATGCCGGTTTCCAGCGGGGGAAGAGAGGCAGTACGGCCAGCGCACAGTATGTTCTGCAGACATCTCTGCAAAGGAGGAGAAATTCTACAGAATAAACCTTTACCTACACCTACCTGCAAGAAAAAAAGGTTTAGTGTTATCGCAGCTATGGAAGCAGAGGAGAAAGCACAGCAACCACGCATTTGACTCTCCTCACACACCCAAGCACTCTTCTTCTGGATGGGAAGCAGCGGGTCACACCCACCCATCCATTCCTCCAAGCTTCCAGCAGAGTTTCCAGGACAGCCGGGCAGCTTCACAAACCTAATGCCAGTGCAGTGCTGGCTTAAGTTTTTGAGCGGTAAGGGCGCCCTAATTCCTGGCGCTGTTTTCTGAGCATCAGAGGGAATTTGATACAACTTCTATTGCCTACATTAGCATTGATCACTGGTGAGCTCTTTTTGCCATGGTAAGGGCCTTCCAAACATTTTGCATTGGCAAACGTGTGAGCTAGTCTGGCACTAATGACCTGTAGTGCCTGCATTTGCTTCTGAGCATCAATGCCTGAGCTATTTGGCCTCTTTGGCTTCATCTTATTGTCCTACGAAATTGCTAATGTCTTTTTCTGAATCTAGCATGGGAATGCCTCACCTAGACACAGGAGTATACATAAACACATGCATGGTGACAGACTGACATTTGGCATCACAAGGTCCAGGCCGATTCCTCCCTCCCCCCACCCCTCTTCTGCTGCTGCCTCAGGGTCCAGGCATTGTGTGTGTGTGTGTGTGTGTGCGTGCGTGCGTGCGTGCCCCTGATAGAAGCCAGATCCTCATACTATTTGCTAAGAACCAGATGGATGCAGCTTTTACCTATTTCCTCAATTCCCTGCTCTTTGCTCTCCATACAGATGGCTGTATGAAAGCACAGACTTGCTGCTTTGTCTTGAAGCCACAGGGTGCCTCAGGAGCTGCATCCACCCCCCCCAAATGGAGTCAAGAGCCACAATTTGGGAAACACAAATGTAAAAGAAAAACATTGGGGGCACACTAAAGAAGAAATCTGTGTGCATATGTGACAATGTGAGAAGTTCAGTGGGAAAGAGATATATGTGCATGCTGATAAGGATGAGAGAGAGAGAGAGAGAGAGAGAGAGAGAGAGAGAGAGAGAGAGAGAGTGGTACTTGAGAACAAAATCATTATTACCTGAGCAGAATCCAGGGCAGACATTTCCCTCCTGTTTTCCCTCTGAATTCCGCAGCTGCTGGGACTTCCCTGTTTCTGGAAAGATGAATAAGACTGAGCTGATTTTCTTTAAATGATATATTTATTAAAGATTTTTGCATTTTGAAAATGAAAACAAAAATCATACAAATCGCAAAGGTAATACAAAAAAGAATAACAATATCAAATCACTAGAGAATTAAGCAATCATCAAACCTATGTTGTAAGAAAAAGAAATTGGGTATCAGTGGGAGGAAAAGGAGAGGAATCAATTCAAGTAATCAAATAGAAGAAACATAAAAAGCAAAATTCGGAAGCAACACTTGCTCATCATTTAAAGCCAACCTGTCAATTGATCAAAGAGACTGATCTGATTTCTGAGGGTCTCAGATAAAGTCCCTCCTCTTCTCTCTGAAGATCTAGGTCTGGAACTTGCAGGACTTTCCAGTCCCTGAAGGAAGAAACTTTCTGCTTTGCTTTGGAGTCTTTCCTGCTCTTTGCAGCCCTACAGACCAAAGTATCTGAGAATGCCCAAAGCTCTTCAGCTCAGATCAGACTTCTTAAGGTGGATCTGTTGAGATAACAAGTAGCTACAGAGTTTAGACAAAACAAATCAGATCACTAGTTTAGAAAACAGAAAAGAAGGCAAAATTCATGCAAATTTCAAAATAAGAATAATAAATAAATAATAACAATAAAAGAATCCAATTCAATGCTGGATCAAAGGCACTTCATATTTATTTATTTATTAGGATTTACCACCTTTTTGAAGGAATTCACTCAAGGCGGTGTACAGTAAGAATAGATCAAACATGAGCAATAGGCAATTACAGTAAAAAATATTAATGTACTTTTCCTAAAGATAGGAATCAAAAAGCACCTACAAAACATTACAGTTCACTCATACCAGGGGCGTAGCTACGGGTGGGCCTGGGTGGGCCCAGGCCCACCCAATCTCGGCCCGGGCCCGCCCAGTCTTTTGCGACCCTCATCTTCCACGACGACGACTTCGTTTTTTTGCCCGCAGCGGTGAGCCAGTCTTGACTCCATCCTTCGCTTCCTGCCCTCTCAGCGTCCCGCCCGCCTGAAAGGAAATGACATCAGAGGAAGGCGGGACGGCACAGAGAGAGGGCAGGAAGCGAAGGACAGAGTCGAGACTGGCTCGCTGCTTTTACGCAGCAACTTCGGGAGTGGAAGTGAGCCAGCCAGCCCGCCCATCTAGTCCATTGTAAAAAAAGAAAGAAGCGATTTGGTTTCCACTCCTCCGCGCAGCCATCGCCGTTCACTCAAAACACAGGGCAAGCAAACCTGTGAGCTGCTGCATCCATGTTGTCGTTCTTTTGAGGGGGGGGGCGGGGGAGACAGGAGAATTGCCGGACAACAGGGATTGATGGAGGGGGCAGGGGAGAGAGGAAATTTGCTGGAGATGGATGGAGGAGAAGGCAGGGGAAAATGGAGAGTTGCTGGACATGTATGGATGGAGAGGAGGGCAGGGGAAGGAGGAAAATTGCTGGACATGGATGGATGGAGGGAAAAGGGGAGAGGAAATTTGCTGGGGATGGATGGATGGAGAGGGCAGGGGAGAATGGAGAGTTGCTGGACGGAGCGGAGGGCAGGGGAAGGAGGAGAATTGCAGGACATGGATGGATGGAGGGGAAAGGGGAGAGAGGAAATTTGCTGGGTATGGATGGATGGAGGGGAGGGCAGAGGAGAGAGGAGAATTGCTGAACATGGATGGATGAATGCAGGGGACAGAGGACATTTGCTGGATATGGGTGGATGGAGGAGAGAGCAGGGGAGAATGGAGAGTTGCTGGATGGATGGATGGAGGGAGGGGAGAGAAGTCAGGGAGGAGATGCACATGGATGGAGGGGAGGGAGGAGAGGAGAAATGCTGGACATGGATGGAGTGGAGGGCAGGGAAGAGAAAGAAAAATGTTGGACAAGGATGGAGGGGAGGGAAGACAGAGGAAGTAGAAGCACATGGATGGAGGGGAGTTAGATTGTAAGCTCTTTGAGCAGGGCCTGTCCTTTTATGTTAAATTGTACAGCGCTGCGTAACCCTAGTAGCGCTTTAGAAATGTTAAGTAGTAGTAGTAAGGAGAAATGCTGGATATGGATGGAGGGCAAACTGCTGAGTTTAAGGGCTGGTTTGGAACACGTTGAGGGCAGATACTGAAACTCGAGGAAGGATAGGGACAGGGCTACAGATGGTAGACAGGACTCATAAGGACACAGGAGGATGGTGGACATGGTGACAGAAAAAATATCAGATGGAAAGAAGACACTGCATAAAACAGAAGACACTGGGACCAAAGCAAATAGATCAGACAACAAAGGTAGAAAAAGTATTTTATTCAGAATTTATTAATTGGAATATGTCAGCTTTTGGAAATGTGAATCTGTGATATTTTGCATGTAAGTTTCAATTTTTCTGGTATTGCTGCATGCTGAGTCTGACTTCTTGAGTTAACTTTCCAGTTCAGTATTTTGCCTTCATATTTTTTGATTTCTAGTTCCTTGTGTCATGTGTTTTTCATGTGTGATCAAGGTGCAGTATTCTGCTAGCGTGTAGCATTTGCAGCCCTTTTTGTTTTGCTTTTTTTTTTTCACAAGGTAGTGCATTAGTGTTTTAAAGCCTAGTGTAATTACAGTTCTGCCTTTTCAAGCATAAGGTTGTAGCTCGTCTTGTCCTTGGAATTAGTGCTGTTATGGTTTAGTAAGGATATGAGTGTGTTTTTGCACAAGTTTGTGTATAGCATTTTGCAGTGGAGAGATTGTGGGATAATGTAATTATATTTTAAAATATCAATTTTTCCATTAAGTATGCATGTGGTTATTCTGATGCAGGGCAGCTGTTGGGCATCAAGTGAATTCTAAGGCATTATTTTGTAGGATCCCAAGAGACACTACTCAAACTTATATAGACAGTGCGTGCCCACCCATATTAGCTCTGGGCCCACCCAAAATCTCAGGTCTGGCTACGCCACTGACTCATACTTCTACTAGTATGAGTACTGTGTATTCAAGTGTAGGGCATTACTTGATTAGCTGCAAATTAAATGGCACAGCAACCTGGCAAGCCACTCTTCTAGGGATAATAGCAATGACAACATTGTTTCTTTACATTGTGATATCCCCCTTCTCACTCAGGGTGACCTGGTTCTCAATATGCAGATAATTATCCAAATTAGTGTGCTACCCCTTCTCGCTCAGGGTGACCTGGTTCCCACTCAGTAAATTAAACAGGTCTCACCAACTGCATATTTCTCAGGCAACTCTTTATTCCAGCCCCTGGGCACACTTCTTCTAGCTTAATACTTTATGCTTTCAGAGATCTTCACACTGAGCCTCCCCACACAGATACATGGGCTCAGTACTACACCAATACTTTGGGGACTCTCAACCCCAGGCTTTGCAGCCTGCTTCTCTCAGTACTTTGGACACACAGTCCCCTCTTTGATCCCACAGTTCTGGACACCCAGTCTTTTCTTCTTTGGACACACAGTCCCTCCACTGAACACACAGTTCCTATAAGTACTGAGGACACACAGTCAAACACTAATGCTTTAGGGACTTCTTACCCCAGGATTTTCAGCCTGCTGATCTCCTTTGGACACACAGTCCACCACAAGTCCATAGGGTTAGCCAGTATCTTCCAGAGGCTCTCTCTTCTCCTGTTGCTAGCTCACCTCTCTTCCTTTCACAACTCAGGTGGGGTATAAAGTGGTTAATTAGCTACACAGGACCCAGCCCATAACTTCCCACACCTGTGGACATCCCAGGGCTCCCCCCGGTCCTAGCACCCTCCACTTCTGCTGCTAGCACCCTCTAGTGGCCTACACCGTATAGGACACCCCCTTACTTATCACAACATCGGTCACTGTCACCTTGTCAAAGATACGAGATATGTGCTATCAGAACATCAACCCTGAGAGCATTGGATTTCTGAAGACCTAAAGAAAAGACAGAATCCTGTTTGGATGAAGTCATTAAATCAGTCTACACCAGTGGATCTCAATCCAGCACTCAGGACACACCCAACCAGTCAGGCTCCCGGGATATGCACAACGAACATGCATGATCAGGTTAGCATACAGTGAAGGTAGTGCAATTTTATCTCGTGCATATTCATTGTGGACAGGCCAAAAACCTGACTAGCAGGGCGTGCCCTAAGGACTGTGTTGACAACATCTGGTCTACACTATTTCAACGCACAAAGTAAACATGTGGACTAAAGCAGTCCCACCCAAACAAATCTGTTTTCTCAACTATTTTAATGGTAATTACAGAGATGAGGTATGTGCAAGTTACAACAGGAATGGATGAACCAGTTTTACACTGGCAGTCTTCCAACATGAGATGGACACATGAGCATGTAAATTTTACTAATAGGAGAAATACTGAAGCTGAAACATGAAAGGCCCTACACCCCCCCCACCATCACCGCTGCCCCCAAACACAGCTTCTTTTCTCCCTCCCAGACCCACCTGTCTTCCCCCCCCCCCTCCACCATCAGTGCTGCAAGTCACATAATACACCAAGATGGGGTAGTCAAAAATCCAGAACTGGTTCAAAACTTCCAGCCTGGAAATGAGCCAACTTGACATCTCTGTAGTTCTCAATCCACTCAGGACAACAAGAGCACCAAAATCACAGTTTATTGGGACCCTACATGATCCGTGTTTCGGCTACAAAGCCTTCCTCAAGGGTCAACACATTGACGTGTATAGATTAAGCATCTGAACCTCTCAAAATGAGGAGCAATAAGCTACGTGGTGCAGTCCACAATCCACAATGAGAGTGAACAAACAAAATCGTGGATTGTAGACTGCACCGCATAGCTTATTGCTCCTCATTTTGAGAGGTTCAGATGCTTAATCTATACACGTCAATTTGTTGACCCCTGAGGAAGGTTTTGCAGCTGAAACACAGACCGTGTAGGGTCCCAATAAACTGTGATTTTGGTGCTCTTACCACCATGGTTTCAGCACTGGTCTTTTGGACTTGGTTTTCTTCCACCCTTGTGTACTTTGCTTCTTTTAGTTGTTCCTTCCACCATGCTTAGATATTTATATACACCTTCCTGTTCAAGTTCCTTTATCTCACAGTGTTCAGTCAGAGATATTTTCATTTTGGCTCAACTTTCACCTAAGGAAAGCACCTTAGCACATTTGTCCATATTTTTCTCCAAGGTGGATTCTTTCATATTTTCTTATATCAGATTTGCTGTGGAAACATTTATTACATTCCAATATGATTTTTCTCCAGTGTGGATTCTTTCATAAATTCTGAGGATACTTGTTTGATTAAAGATTTTACCACATTCAGAACATGTATATAGTTTTTGTGGTTTTTATCCAGAGTGGATTTGTTTATGAATTCCGAGTTGACTTTTTTTTAACGCTTTTACCACATTCAGAACATTCCTATGGTTTTTCTCCAGTGTGGATTTGTTCATGATTTCTGAAGTGACTTTTATCGTTGAAGCTTTTACCACATACAGAACATTTAATTGGTTTTTCTCCAGTGTGGATTTTTTTCATGAGTTCTGAAGTTACTTTTTTGGTTGAAACTTTTACCACATTCAGAACATTTATATAGTTTTTCTCCCAGAGCCGCTGAGAGACTGGGTCGGGCCCGGGACAAGGCCGCCCCTGGGCCCCCCCCTCCACCCGCTACCTGGCCAGGCCCTCTCTCCACCCCCGGGCCCTGTGCACTAACCTTGCGCCTCCCTCACCTTCGCAGCAAGCAGCGGCAGACCTCTCCTTCTCTCCATGCCCCGCCCTTGCAGACGTTATGTCAGGCGAGCGCGGGACACAGAAGGAAGGAGTGGCCTGCCGCTGCTTGCTGCGAAGGTGAGGGAGGCACTTTAAAATCAGTTCTGGGAGCGATGGCGTTTAAAATCAGTTCCGGGAGCGAGGGCGGGTCGGACTTTGGCGGCGGCAGCTTTTACCACATTCAGAACATTTATATGGTTTTTCTCCAGTGTGGATTATTTCATGATGTCTGAAGCTACTTTTGTGGTTGAACCTTTTACCACATTCAGAACATTTATATGGTTTTTCTCCAGTGTGAATTATTTTATGATTTCTGAAGCTACTTTCGTGGTTGAACCTTTTACCACATTCAGAACATTCATATGGTTTTTCTCCAGTGTGGATTCTTTCATGAATTCTGAAGTAACTTTTTTGGTTGAAGCTTTTACCACATTCAGAACATTCATATGGTTTGCTTCCACTGTGGATTCTTTCATGAATTCTGAGGTCATTTTTTGGTTTGTCTCGTCTCTGAAATTTTATTTGTCCCCTCTGGTTTGACTTCCTAGTGAACATTTCCTCAAGTGTAGTGCTCTGACAGAGTCTTTTGTTGCTGATTCTTTGATTTTGTCTGAGATTTGGCAAGTGGGTGGAATTTCTCTCTTCTTCAATACATACATTCGAGCTCTCTCCTTTTGGGGTATTTTCTTGCAAGCTTACACTACTAATACCTCCCACACTATCAGCTGAAAGATTAGGGCTGTCTCTGGAGGGGTCTTTTTCTTTACATTCCTCTTTCTGTTCTCCATCGTACCCTTTCATTCTCTTATTCCCAAATCCATCATCTGCTGGATAAAAATGAATGTATGTACATAAATTATACAGCTATTTAGTATAGGCAAATATCACATCATAAGTATTTAAAGTCACTTGCTGGTAGACAGGTGTAGGTGAGCAATGGCACATGAAGAGACATAAATAGACCATCCTGATCTCATCCTCCCTTGCAGTCTCTGCAGTAATTCCCTTCACTCTGATTATATTCACTAACCAAAAACTCAATGTGAAAATTTAAAATACTCCACAGCACATAGCAATGATTTTTTTTTACATAGTTGCTCACCACTCTTGGTCACTGAAAGGAGCCTCTTCCATTTTCAGGATCTCTACTATGGGTTCAGTGGCATAGGTGTCACTATCCTGCTTATTTTCGAAAGAGAAGGGCGGCCATCTTCCAACACAAATCAGGAGATGGCTGCCCTTTTCCAAATGCCGGCCAAATCGGTATAATTGAAAGCTGATTTTGGCCGGCTTCAACTGCTTTCCGTCGCGGGGCCGGTGAAAGTTCAAGGGGGCGTGTCGGCAGGGTAGTGAAGTCAGGACGGGGGCGTGGTTAAGAGATAGCCACCCTTGGTCGATAATGGAAAAAAAAAGGCTGGCCCTGACGAGCATTTGGCCGGCTTTACTTGGTCCATTTATTTTCAGGACCAAGCCTCAAAAATGTGTCCCAAATGACCACTGGAGGGAATCGGGGATGACCTCCCCGTACTCCCCCAGTGGTCACGAACCCCCTCCCTCCCTAAAAAAAAATTAAAAACATTTTTTGCCAGCCTCAAATGTCATACCCAGCTCCATCACAGCACTATGCAAGTCCCTGGAGCAGTTTTTAGTGGGTATTGCAGTACACTTCAGGCAGGCAGACCCAGGCCCATCCCCCCCCCCCCACCTATTACACTTGTGGTGGTAAATTTGAGCCCTCCAAAACCCACCCGAAACCCACTGTACCCACATGTAGGTGCCCCCCTTTATCCTTTAAGGGCTATGGTACAGTCGGTTTTGGGGAGAATTTGGGGGGCTCCCCAAGGTAAGGGAGCTATGTACCTGGGAGCAATTAATAAGGTCCACTGCAGTGCCCCCTAGGGTGCCCGGTTTGTGTCCTGGCATGTCAGGGGGACCAGTGCACTACAAATGCTGGCTCCTCCCATGACCAAAGGACTTGGATTTGGCCGGGTATGAGATGGCCGGCCTCGGTTTCCATTATGACCGAAAACCGAAGCCGGCCATCTCTAAGTCCGGCGATCTCAACATTTACAGTATGTTGATCTAAATGTTGAGATTTGGCCGCCCCCGACCGTATTATCGAAACAAAACATGGCCGCCCATCTTGTTCGATAATACAGTTGGCTCCGCCCCTTTCTGGGGCTGCCCCCGGAGATGGCTGCCCTTAGAGATGGCCGGCCCCGATCGGTTATGCCCCTCCACAGGGGTGGAAATGCCCCTCCCCCTTGCAACAATAGTGAAAACTAGTGCCAAAGCTGCACATCTCCTTACCTCCCTCCTCGCAGTCCCTCCAATCTTACAGGCAGTAACTACTAGGCTATTCTTCCACCCTGAAGCTGCCCATGGATAGAAAGGAGGGAAAGGGAAGGGAGAGGGGGACATGGTGCCCATGGATGCAATGGAGAGGGGAGAAGCTGCACATGGATTGAAGAGAAGGGAAGATTTGGAAGGAAGCAGAAAAATGGAAGAAAGCTAAAAGATCAGTGCTAAAGATGGATGTAGGTCCGGAAATGAAAAAGAAAGGATGTGAGAAAAGAAATAGCACATAAACAGAAGGTCCTGGAAACAGTTAAGCGCACAGAGGTAGGGAAAAAGAACCAGAGACTGGAAACAAGAAGGTTAGAAAAATATAATTGCCAGATTACAAAGATAGGGAAAATGATTTTATTTTCAGTTAGTGATAGAATTATTTCAGTTTTGAGAATTTACTTCTGCCAGCTTTATTTTGCACTGTACAGGAGGAAATGCATTTCTTTCTATTTGGTTTTGCACTGCATTCAAAATCTGGCATCTTGAGTTTCAGTTTAATTTTTGCCTACATTAGTACTTTTACGCCCCCCCCCCCCCCCCCCCGTTTACTAAGCCGCGGAGCTTAGCAAATAGGGGGGGTTAGTTTGTGGTTGCTTATCCTGTATTTAACCTCTCTGTGTTCTGAGACCAGCATGGGGGTGCTGTGGAAGAGTATGAGTGAGGAAGGAGATACCAAGGGGTTCAGTGAGGGTAGAAACAGAGTAAATGCTGTCAAAGAGAGGCAACAGTAGATGGGGTAGAAGGTAAGAGAGAGAATGGCCTGGACACAAGTGAAGGATGGAGAGACAGGGATGGAGCTGGAACTGATGAGGGGATGAAAAGCAGTGGACAGCAGATGAGAGCTCAGAGGGTGAGTACAGAGGATAGAAATGGGGGACTAGAGAGTGGGTGAAAGACAGAGGGGGGGGGGGGGTGGATTAGCAGACTGGGGAAGGAGAAAGACAGAGGGGGCAATGGAATTGTGGGAAAGAGGGTGAGAAGGAGATGAGAGGTGAATAGAAGGCGACTAAGTTCTAAAAGGTGAAAGAAAGGGAGAATGAGGGGTAAAAATCAAATATGGGTGGATATAGAAGCAGAGAAGAGAAAACGGAACATAAAAAGAAAGAAAGATCAGTGCCAGATGGATGTAGAGAAGAAATGGAAAGGCAAACCTGAAAAAAAATTAGAAGACTGACACAAATAGTGGAACAGACTGGGACTAATTCAATTAGAAAAGTACCTATTCAATAAAGGTAAAACAGAAAAACGTACATTTTTATTTAATACTTTTTAAGGATTGGTATGTGTCTACTTTGGGAAATGTACATCTTTTCTATTTTTGTATTTAACAGAGTACAGAGAAAATGCTTTTCTGTTTCTCTCTTACCTATACTTCCACTGCTTATAGAGTCTGACTTATATGAGGGTCTCCATTTCAGTTTTTGTGTGCATGTTTTTTGTGGTACACTATTTTGTATCAGGTGAGGGTCTGTCCGTGTTCTGCATGTCTGACTGAGGTGAAGGATTATGCTAAAATGTAGTGTCTGTGTAGAAACGTATAAGTCAAACTTGTTCCAATTTCCCAGTAGCAGGTTTATAACACTGTCTTTTCATAGGTGGGTCATGGCTGTTATGATTTGGAAAGTTTTTCATGTATAGGTTTTGAGTGTCTTTTTGAACGGTTTTGTGCTATTTTGCAAAGTGTCTGTAGCCTGTTTGAAAGTGGGCTCTGGGGCAAGGGCTGCCAAAAGGTGGCTCTTGTTACCGCAAATAAAAATGCCCAGGACTAATGGTCTCCCCATCCTATAGAGTCACCACACAAACTAAAACCAATCGGCTTGTGTTGTTCATGAAATGATAATCACAATTTGAACATTGGTGCAGCAAGTGGTGAGTGCTATATTGAAAGAAGCAGGCAACCCATTAGAGACTACTGCAGTCGTGCTAGAGCGCTCCCACAGAATGCTGGGCCCAGCCCGGAACAATAAGCCTAAAGACATCATTGCCTGTTTCCAAGACTATAAGTTAAAAGAGAGAGTGTTCCAGGCGGCTAGGCGCCTGCAAAGCTTTAAGTGGGACACGTACCAAGTGGAGATTTACCAGGATCTTGCTCTGGCCACTTTAAAGCGACGAGCAGAGTTGAAGCCGATAACAAGAAGGCTGCAGGAGCTTGGCATCCGATACCGCTGGAAGCATCCTTTTGCTTTGGTATACTACAAGGAGGGCCGTATGCACCAAGTGAGATCACTGGCTGAAGCCAGAGCAGCTTTGCCAGAAATACAGCAGGAAACTCCACTGGAGGCTCAGGGGAAAATAAGCCGAGACAGAGCCCCGGCATCCCACTCGAAATGGCAGCGAGTGGGCAAGGGACATAAGAGACTACAACGTCAGCAGTCGGCTGGTCAACTTACATGACGGTAGGTAAGGGGGCATAAAAGTTGTGTTAATCTGGGCTAGGCCCGGGCCTGGTGTGAGTCCAGAAATCAAGGATCGCAAGAATTATTCAGTTCCGGTTTGAAATGGTTTTGGTTGACACATAGCGGGAGAACAGTTGTTATGTTGTTTAATTGCACTAATAGGGTGAGTGGAGGGATGAGTTACTTCCTCTACGGGATACTCTTTCTCTTATGAGGGAGGATCTATATGAACATAGGGGGGGGGGGGTGGAAGGGAGGGAGGGGCAGGGAGAGGGGGGTATTGGGGAGGAGATGGACGACAGGCAAGGAACAATGGGATGACAAGGCTGGAGACTATAATGGGGCTGGCTTAGGGCGACTAAGAGAGGTGATAGAATGCAAGATGTAACACTAGCACTTCTGAATGTCAGAGGCTTAAATGTGCCAATGAAGCGACAGCTTCTATTCCGGGAGCTGACCCGCTTAAAATTAGACATAGCCCTGATTCAGGAGACTCATTTAAAAAAGCAATATGAGAGGCTGTGTAGGCATCGCCAATATCCACATATGTTTTTTGCATCGAACAATTCAGGCTCCAAAAGCAGGGGGGTCATGATAGCGCTTAATGATTCCCGTCCATGGCAGATTCAAAAGGTCATTAGAGACAAGGAAGGTCGCTTTATTCTGTTAGTTATCCAAATGGGTACACAGACATACACTCTAGTTAACGTTTATGGGCCCAATGCAGACCACCGGGAATTTTTCCATCGACTCGATCAGATATTGCTCACACATGGGGAGGGATCCGTGCTGGTGGGTGGAGATTTTAATATTACCCCTAACCCGCAGTTGGATAACTCCTCCTCATCAGTACAATATGCCAAACAGGGGCGGGAGCTACTTCACACTTTTCTAGCTAGGTGGCATCTGAGTGATCTGTGGAGACAGGCCAACCCAACACAAAGAGATTATACCTGCTTTTCCCAGGTTCATAACTCCTTCTCCCGTATTGATTTTTGGCTGGGGGATGCTACGGTGATGAGCAATGTCATGGACCAACAAATAGAACTGAGAACATGGTCAGATTATAGCCCGGTCATCCTTGTTTTGCGAACTCAGGAGGGGCGGAGGGTTACCCCACAGTGGCGCTTGGATGATGCATTGCTGGCTGAGGTGACTCATGTGCTTCAGTTTGAGAAAATAATCAAAGAATATATCCAATTTAACGATAATGGAGAGGTGACCCCAGGGGTGCTTTGGGAAGGCTTCAAGGCGGTGATGAGAGGCCACTTTATTGCCTTGAAAGCTCATGTGCGACAAGAAAGAACTCAGGCAGAGGAGTCAGGGCGTAGGCAACTGGCACAATTGGAGAAATTAATAAACAGACAGGGCAAGGGGGGTTCAACACAAACCCTACTAGACCAAGCGCATAAACTAAGACAGGAGATCAGGGAGCTCCAACTGGCGGACCTCTCCGAGCAATTGCAGAGGGTACGCCAGACCCATTTTGAGTTTGGCAACAAGGCTAGCAAGGTTTTGGCGCACAAATTAAAACAGCAGGCAAAAAAAGCGCATGTCACTCAGCTGAGAAATGAAAGAGGGGATTGTATAACAGATTCTATGGCCATACAAGAAGCATTTAGGAGCTTTTATGAAAAACTTTATACTCCAGATATCAACCCAGAGGAGATTGAGATTGAGGCCTTCCTAGACAGGATTATATTGCCTACACTTACAGAGAGCGCCCAACACAGACTTTCTAGACCAATTGAGTTAGATGAGGTTTTACAGGCAATAAAAGAACTGGCACCAAGCAAAGCCCCAGGACCCGATGGATTTACGAATAAGTTTTATAAATCTTTTGGGTCCCTGGTGGCTCCTCTGCTGCTGAAAGTGTTTAATGATCTGGGAGAATGGAGATCTCTTCCAGAGACCTGGCATCAGGCGAACATCATAGTCATACCCAAACCAGACAAGGATCCACAACTGTGTGGCTCATATAGGCCAATCTCTCTTTTGGGGGTGGACTATAAAATCTTTACCGCGATATTGGCGTCTCGTCTGCAGCAGTATCTACCACAACTAGTTCACGAGGATCAAGCAGGGTTCGTGCGGGGGCGCCAAACGTTCGATAATATCCACAGGACACTCCACCTCATTCAAACTGCCCATATAAAACAGCTGCCGTTATGCATACTCTCACTAGACGCAGAAAAGGCGTTTGACAGGGTGCATTGGCCATTCTTGTTCGCAACCCTGCAGAGGGTGGGTATCCCAGAAGGGTTTATGCACTGGATATATTTACTATATAGAGCGCCCACGGCCTCGGTTAGGGTTAATGGGAGCCAGTCCACACCGTTTTTGCTGAGGCGGGGGACGAGACAGGGATGTGCCTTGTCACCGCTCCTTTTCGCCCTGGTCGTGGAACCATTGGCGACTTACATTAGATCACATCCGAACATACGAGGCCTGAGGATGGGAACGACTGAAACTCGGGTGCTATTATTTGCAGATGATATCCTCCTCACTCTAACAAATCCTAGTACATCACTTCCAATCATAGGGGCGGCACTGCGGGATTATGGTTGGGTGGCTGGATTTAAGGTTAACATGGATAAATCAGAGGCGTTGAATATCTCCATCCCAATGGATCAAGTAGCAAGACTGCGAGCAACCTTCCCCTTTAGGTGGGCCCCCAGAAGTATTAAATACCTAGGGGTAAATATAGCAAAACGGTTGGAGGATCTGTATGCGGCCAATTTCCCTGCAAAAGTACGGGAACTTTTCTTGGAGATGGAGAGATGGGAGGGCTTAACGATCTCATGGATGGGCCGGATAAGTGCAATCAAAATGATTCTGCTGCCAAAGCTGCTGTATTTGTTTATGGCGCTTCCCATCTCTCTTCCTGATAAGTTTTTTAAAGGTCTGCAACGAAGGGTCTTTTCCTTCATATGGAAGAGAAAACCACCACGGGTGCGTCGGTCAGTAATGCATCAGCCAAGAGTACATGGAGGTATGGGAGTTCCATCGTTTTTGCTTTACCACCAGGCAGCTCACCTTCGTATTTTAGCAGAGTGGCTGCAGGGAGGTGTAAAGGCCTGGAGGGCTATGGAGCAGACATGGTGCTGCTCACACCCGTTAAGAGTTATCCCCTGGCTATCTGAACGAGAGATAAAAGAGATAATAAAAGAAGTGCCGCCGATTATTAGGTGGCCACTTACAACTTGGAGTAAAATTCGTAGCAGATTTTTTCAGGGACACACACACTTTTTACATACAGCAATACGCTTTGCACCAGGATTCACTCCAGGATCCTTGGATCCCTGCTATAGAAATTGGGAGCGGGGGGAGGGGGCCTGTGGGAGTTGGGACAGGTGTGGGAGGAGGGGGAAATACTGACCTTTGAAGAAATGCAAGAGGAATATGGGATCCCTGCTTCTAATGCGTTACAATACAGCCAAATAAGGGACTATATTTTGAGACGAGCGAAGGAAGAGCTGAGCTTGGAAGAAACGCAATTAGAGAGGGCAATGGCCGGTGGAGGAGGAAGAGGGGGGATCTCTAGGCTATATAAGGCGCTTTTATTACAGACACAGCCAATTCTATATTATATACACAAATGGGAAAAAATATTGGGGGCCTCTTATGAATACCCACTATGGGAGCGGGTGTTTGTTTCTTTGCTTAAGGTGTCAATTTCCAATGGTCTTGTAGAAAATGGCTATAAAATATTATATGGCTGGTATTACACACCACAGAGATTAGCTAAAATGTTTAAAGGAGGGTCGAATCTCTGTTGGCGTCAATGTGAAATGTTAGGAGATATGGCTCATATATGGTGGACCTGCCCTCATGCTCAACAATATTGGACAAGAGTGGTGAAACTGATCATTAGCATAACGAAAACAACTTTTCCTGTGAAAATGGACTTTTGCCTTCTACACATGCAGCCCCAAGGGACTAAAAAGCATGCGTATCAGCTGGCCACACAGATATTGGTGGCTAGCAAATTGGTGTTGGCAGCGGCATGGAAACAACAAACTTTGCCGGGACTAAGGACTATTATAAGGAAACTGGATTACATCCAGCTGATGTCTAAGCTAACTGCGATGCGACAAGGTAGTCTGACAGTGTACCATCAAGTTTGGGACCCATATATCGAGTGGTCGGCGCAGCCTGACCCTGCCTTGCCACTTAATTAGGGGGGAGGGGAGGGGGGAAGGGGGGACACAAGGGGGATAAAGAGTTATAAAAAAAGTGTTGATATTGCAGATGGAAGTAGTGATACAGTATGTTTACAATTATCTTTGTATGGTATGTTTATACTCAATAAATATAAATAAACATTAAAAAAAATGCACAAGATCAAGCCATTGGGATGTAGGACGAGCCAACATTTTTAGTAGACTGACCACACAGACATCCCATGAGAACAATGGGGCACCCTAGGGGGCACAGCAGTGGACTTCAAATAAATGCTTCCAGGTATACTTCTCACCCAAACTCCCTTATCTCGTCCCAACTTTATGCCACTACAATAGCCCTTATGGGTGAAGGGGACATCTATGTGTGGGTACAGTGGGTTTCTGGTGAGTACTGGAGGAATCACATTCTCCGCAACAAGTGTAACAGATAGGGGGAGGTATGGGCCTGGGTCCACCTGTCTGAAGTGCACTGCACCTACCACTAGCCTACTCCAGGGACCTGAAAGCTGCTCTAATGGACCTTAGTATAACATCTGAGGCTGGCAATTAATGTTTTTAATCATATTTTGGAGGGGATGGGAGGGGGTCAGTGACCACTGAGGGAGTAAGGGGAGGTCATTCCTAATTCCTTTCAGTGGTCATCTGGTCAGTGAGGGCACCTTTATGTGCCTTATTCGTTCCAAAAACAAGTCTAGCTCAAAACATCTTAGTTTTAGTCCTGGACAGTTTTGTTTTGTTTCATTATGGCTGAAAAACATCCAAGTCTTAGGAATGTCCAAATCCCGCTCTTAACGCCCCCCCCCCCCCACCCCCGATACGCCTGCTTGAGATTTGGATGCACTACAGATGAAAACCATAGAAAAACATCTGAAAAACAGGTTTTGAAAATATTGATTTGGATGATTTTATGAGAAAAATGTCCAAATGCTGCTTTATGCCATTTTCTAGATGTTTTTCTCATTCGAAAATTAGCCACAAAGAGAAGGAAAGAGGCAAATCAGATAATGTAAGGAGAAAAGTAAAAATAAGGGAAACATAACAATTACATTATCCACACGACAAACGTTATCAGGGACCATGATTAAAACACCTCATTCTCACTTTGCCTGGTCCAGAGGAGATGTCTTTCTTGTAGGATATATTTGGATTAGTTTGCTTCTAGCTTTAATTCAAGCTACATCACCTGTTTGATGCAGTTCCTCACATGTGGCTGTGGTGGTCAGATTTCCTCTTTCCTCAGATTCCTGAGGCTCAGTCACAAATCCCTCTTGCTCAAACTGGAATAATATGTCAGGCTTGACATTGTGGGAACCTGTTACAGGAAAAATATAGTAAAATATGTTAAAAAAAAAAGTTCCCACACAGCCTATAAGTGCTTAGAATTATGCTGTTTTCATAGTCACCTCCATTTATAAATACATAAGTAATGCCACACTGGGAAAAGACCAAGGGTCCATCGATCCCAGCATCCTGTCCACGACAGCGGCCAATCCAGGCCAAGGGCACCTGGCAAGCTTCCCAAACGTACAAACATTCTATACATGTTATTCCTGGAATTGTGGATTTTTCCCAAGTCCATTTAGTAGTGGTTTATGGACTTGTCCTTTCGGAAACCGTCTAACCCCTTTTTAAACTCTGCTAAGCTAACCGCCTTCACCACGTTCTCCGGCAATGAATTCCAGAGTTTAATTATGCGTTGGGTGAAGACAAATTTTCTCCAATTTGTTTTAAATTTACTACACTGTAGTTTCACAAGACAAAAAAAAAATGAGGGGTGCTGCTGTACTGATCATCATCAGAAATATATTCTAACAATAACCTGATCATTTTAATATTGAAATGGACAACTCCTTTCTTCAAGAGCTACAGACAGCTATGTTGTGGATTCTGCTACTGTATAAACATAATGGAAATCTCTGCTATCAGTAGTTATTTTATACAGATTGTTCATCTAATTGCTATAGATCAATATTCAGTGGCATTTAACTGATTACTGCTACTGAATATCACCGCTAACCGGCTATTTCCTAACCAGATTAGAGGCAGGCTGGGGGCAAAGTGTGGAAAGAGCACCTACTTAGCCAGTTAGTGGCGACTTTCAGTCTGCTAAGCAGCTAAGTAACTTCATAATGGGGCCCTTTTACAAAGCGGCGGTAGGGTTATAGTGCGGCAATATAGCACTACCGCAGGGTGTACCTAGGAGCCCTGCAGTAGTTTTCTATTTGCCACACCAGAAAATATTTTTCTATTTTCTAGCATGGGGGGTGGGGAGTAGGTATGCCCAGCGGTAATTGGCCATCACCGCATGCTGTCCAATTACCTCCAGGTTAGTGTGTGAGTCCTTACTGACTCCTAAATAGGTGGTGGTAAGGGCTCAAGCAGTAAATCGCTGCACGCCAATATTTTCATTTGCACACGGCCATTAATGACCTCCATTTAAATAAATAGAATTGCCAGCTGCGGTAAAGAGTGGCTTTGGCATGCTGCACACTACTGCAGGCCACTTTTTACTGCAGCTTTGTAAAAGGACCCCAAAGTTAGGATAGCAAAAAGGTTGTCTTAACTTTATGCACTAATATTAACCGGGCACCAGTCTGAATATCGGGCTGTGAGCAACTCAAGATGCCACTTACTGCTGCTGCTGAATATCTGAATAGCTTAGAAAGTGGAGGGGGACTGAAACAACCCCCCACAGTAAAAGAAGGAGCCTCCTATTCTGGGTACAAATGACACACTGAATTATCAGGCAGGTACTGTCAGTTTACCCCTTACTACTAATCATTTCTATAACATTACTAAACACACGCAGCGTTGTACACTGTATATTATCATCATAGCTAAGAGCTTTGATTCAAGGCCTGAGACTTTGGTTCAGGATCTAAAATGAGAGAAAACCTTACAGGCCCATGACTTTAACCTGAACTTCAGTGTGACTGCAGAACTCATGATCTCTTGTGACATTCTGATGCAGCAGAATGAGGAACGGGCGTAAGTGGAAAAACAGAGTACATCGTTTAGCAACATGGTGGTCACAGATGTTTTAATGAAAAACAGAACAAGATAACGCCTCAGGAACAGGGCCGCCAAGAGGGGGGGACAGGGGGGACAAAAGTCCCCGGGCCCGGGCCTCCAGGGGGGCCCGGCGCCGAGTCCGTGGGTGCTCGCCCCTCCGTCCGACTCCTAGGTCCCTCCCTCCCTCCGTCCGATTCCCAGGGCCCGCCCTCCGTTCCTCCCTCCGAATTGCAAAAGCGATCTTGTTCTTACTTCTTCGTCGGGGGTTACGGCGAGAGCAGCATGCAGACGCAGTGAAAAGCGTGCAGGCTCCCGCTTCAGCCTTCCCTCGTTGTCTGTCTCTCAGCTCTGGTCCCGCCTTTGAGGGCGGGACCAGAGCTGAGAGACAAACAACGAGGGAAGGCTGAAGCGGGAGCCTGCACGCTTTTCCCTGCGTTCTCTTCTGCATGCTGCTCTCGCCAACCTCCGACGAAGTAAGAACAAGATCGCTTTTGCAATTCGGAGGGAGGGACGGAGGGGGCCTTGGAATTTGGTCGGATGGACGGAAGGAGAGGGGGGCCTTGGATCTCGGAGGGAGGGAGGGAGTTTAGTAGCGCTATAGAAATGATAAGCAATTGTAGAGGGGCCTTGGATCTCGGAGGGAGGGGGGAGGCCTTGGATCTCGGAGGGGGGGCAGGCCTTGGATCTCGGAGGGGGGGAGAAAGAAGAGATTGCTGGACAAGAGGGCAGGTGGGAGAGAGAAGAGATTGCTGGACAAGAGGGCAGGGGGAGAGAGTAGAGATTGCTGGACAAGAGGGCAGGGGGGAGAGAGTAGAGATTGCTGGACAAGAGGGCAGGGGGGAGAGAGAAGAGATCGCTGGACAAGAGGGCAGGGGGGAGAGAGAAGAGATCGCTGGACAGGAGGGCAGGGCAGAGGGGAGAGGAGAACTGCTGAACATGGATGGATGATTGGAGGGGGCAGGGGAGAGAGGAAATTTACTGGATGGAGGAGAGGCCAGGGGAGAATGAGGAGTTGCTGGACATGGATGGATGGAGGGGGAGGGAAGTCAGGAAGGAGATGCACATGGATGGAGGGAAGGGAAGAGAGGAGAAATGCTGAACATGGATGGATGGAGTGGAGGGCAGGGAAGAGAAGAAATGTTGGACAAGGATGAAGGGAAGGAAAGACAAAGGAAGGAGATGCACACGGATGGAGGGAAAAGGAAGAGAGGAGAAATGCTGGATATGGATGGAGGGGAGGGAAGGGAAGACAGGAAGTACATGCACATGGATGGAGGGGAGGGGAGTGAGGAGAAATGCTCAATTTAAGGGCTGGATCGGAACACTTTCAGGACAGATGCCGAAACTTGAGGAAGGATAGGGACAGGGCTACAGATGGTAGACAGGACGCATAAGGACACAGGAGGATGGTGAGAGAAAAAATATCAAATGGAAAGAAGACACTGCATAAAACAGAAGATGGGACCAAAGCGAATAGAAAAACTATGATCAGACAACAAAGGTAGAAAAAAGTATTTTATTCAGAATTTATTAATTGGAATATGCTTTTGGAAATGTGTATCTGTGATATTTTTCATGCATGTTTCAATTTTTCTAGTATTGCTGCATGCTGAGTCTGACTTCTTGAGGTAACTTTCTAGTTCAGTATTTTGCCTTCATATTTTTTTTATTTCTAGTTCCTTGTGTCATATCTGTTGCCATGTGTTTTTCATGTGTGATCAAGGTACAGTATTTTGCTAGTGTGTAGTATTTGCAGCCCTTTTTGTTTTGTTTTTCATTAGGTTGTGTACGGGTTTTTTAGAGCCCGGTGTAATTATAATGCTGCCTTTCCACGCATAAGGTTGTAGTTCGTCCTGTCCTTGGAATTAGTGCTGTTATGGTTTGGTAAGGTTATGAGTGGGTTTTTGCACAAGTTTGTGTATAGTGTTTTGCAGTGGAGAGATTGTGTTTTGGCTTTACTGAGGTGGCACCAAAACATCAGAAAAGGTGTAGAGCCTAAATCATGACACACTACCTCTTGAAGGATCTACTTATAGTGCAAGGGCCCGGCAGTGGGGGGGGGGGGGGGGGGGGGCAGGGGCGGCCTTGTCCCGGGCCCGGCCCAGTCTCTCGGCGACCCTGCTCAGGAAGATGACTTAGAGGGGCATAATCGAACGTCGCCGGCTATCTATTTTGGCGGCAGCGAAACAGCTGGCTGGAACCGTATTATCGAAAAAGATGGCCGGCCATCTTTTTTTTTCGATAATACGGTTTAGCCCGGCCAAATGCCAGAGTTCGCCGGTTTTGTTTTGCAGTGATAATGGAAAAAAATGCCAGCCATCTCAAACCCGGCGAAATCCAAGGCATTTGGTCATGGGAGGAGCCAGCATTTGTAATGCACTGGTCCCCCTCACATGCCAGGGCACCCTAGGGGGCACTTCTAAAAATGTTTTAAAAATACAAAAAAAGCTCCCAGGTGCATAGCTCCCTTACCTTGGGTGCTGAGCCCCCCAAATCCCCCCAAAACCCACTCCCCGCACCTCTACTCCATTACCATAGCCCTTATGGGTGAAGGGGGGCACTTACATGTGGGTACAGTGGGTGTTGTGGGCGGTTTGGAGGGCTCAACACTTAGCACCACAAGTGTAACAGGTAGGTGGGGGATGGACCTGGGTCTGCCTGCCTGAAGTGCACTGCACCCATTAAAAACTGCTCCAGGGACTTGCATACTGCTGTCAGGGACCTGGGTATGACATTTGAGGCTGGCATAGAGGCTGGCAAAAAAGTGCTTTGTTTTTATTTTTTTCGTGTGGGAGGGGTTGGTGATCACTGGGGGACCACGGGGAGGTCATCCCCCATTCCCTCCAGTGGTCATCTGGTTAATTGGGGCACCTTTTTGAGGCTTGGTTGTGAAAATAAAATGACCAAGTAAAGCCGGCGAAATACTGCTTAACGCCGCTTTTTTTTCCATTATCCGCGAAAGCCAGCCATCTGGTACCCACGCCCATGCCCTGCCTTCGCTTCACTGGCGACACGCCCCTTTGAACTTTCGCCAGCGAGGCGATGGGAAAGCGGTGATGCTGTCAAAAAAGCCGCTTTCGATTATACCGATTTCGCCGCTTTTCCGAGATCGCCGGCCATCTCCCGATTTATGTCAGAAGATGGCCGGCGATCACTTTCGAAAATAAGCAGGATAGTCTTCCAGGAACAGCTAGTCTACTGTTAGCTTTTCCAGTAAATACTAACCAACTCATTACCATAACCAGTCAGTGTTAACCATTATATTAGAATATCCAATAAATGGGATTATTGTCAGATTACCTATGTATGACCTGTTACGTTAATGAGCGTATATAAGTGATTCTACTTCCTACTTCAATGGAGAGAGACAGTCACAGCCAGTACCTTTGTGCAAGCAGGGCTGCTCTCCCATGAGAAACCAATCAATTGGCAAGTAATCCTATTGCTTTCTCATAAATAGTTTTGAGTCTTTTATATCTGCAAATTGGCTTTAGCTGGTAATTTGGGGTGAGGGCGAAAAAGACCCTAAAATAAAACATTAGAGACTCAGACCCAGAAAAACACTTATGTGTACCTGTGGTACTGTACTCCCATAAGCAATTGATTGTACATATTGTTGGAATAATGTATTGTATTTTACATGCATTGTCTGTCAGCAATTTTTTTCTCTGTGATTACTCTGTGACCTCTGATGTGAATTGCCTAGAGAGGTCACACCCATGCAACTTCCTGTGCAGCACATGGAGCTCCTGAACTCTCCTAACCTGAGGATCTATGGTGTGAGCATCCATTACCATCTAAGCACATGGAAAGAGCTGATAATCCAAATGTATTGTCTTATGTTATATAAGCCTGCCTGAATATAAATCTAACTACAAACTGTGAGTAAACAGATGTTTTGTTACTTCAACTTTAAAGTGACTCAGCAGTGAATTATTCTGGGGTGTATGTGAGAGAGATGAAGAAAAGAAATTAACATTTCTAAAGCTGAAGCTGTGTGTATAAAATCTGCTAATTATTTATTACAAATAATCCAACAAAAGGGTTATGGGCCCAGCCCAGGAATTGAAAAAGGAAGAAGAGAAATATTACCAGGCAGTGAAAAAAAAGCCAATTTTTTTCTCTTAAGTTTTAAAAGAAAGATTCAGTCTGTCTCTCTCTCCCCCCCCCCACACACTAAACAGAAGGCAAGGCTAAGAAATGGCTGAGGGAGGAAATTCACAATTTTTCTACTCTCTCAAGGTGCCTCAATTAACTGAATATAATTATCAGCAATGGGAGCTAAGATTCAGATGTCTCCTTCAAGCAAAGAAATTAAGTATATGTTTAGACCAAAACAGAACAGCTGAAAATATGGCTGAATGGGACAATGCAAACTATTATGTGAAGAGCATGTTTTTGGAAGCTCTCTCAGAGAAACAAGCAATATTGGTGGAAGCAAAAGATACAGCAAAGGAAATTTTAGATAAACTGAGAACTATGTATGGAACTACATATGCAAAACAGCAACCAATTTGGTTAGCAGAGTTAAATGAGACCAAATTAAGGGATAAAAGTAAATGTAATGACATTATGCATCTTATGTCTTCATTTCAAAAGTTAGAACTTTCTGGAATTCCCATGTGTGATGCATTGAAAAGAGCATTTCTTTTTACCTCACTATCAAAGAAGTTTGATGTTTTTAGGTCTGTAAATGAAGCCATTGAAGGGCAATCTTTTGAACAGGCAGCATCAAAACTGAGGCAGGAATGCATAATTAATGATTCTGAGGAGATGTGTTCTCAAAGACAGTCAGAGAGAAATGAAACAAATTTCTTGGCAAAGAATAGAGGAAGGCGGAGCTATGGGAAAACTCCACCCAAGGGCAAGCTGATTTGCTATTCATGTGGAAAGGAGGGACATGCATCTAAATGCTGTAAGGAAACACAAAACACCCCCTCTAGCTCACCTAAGCCAATGGAACAAAAGAATTTTCCAAGCAGGAAATGTATGAAGGACAATAATAAACATAAGAGCTTTCTAATAGTAGAAAAATCTTTGACTATGATGGATAATAATAATTCAAATGAAAGTACTTGGATTTTGGATTCGGGGAGCACATGCCATTTAACCAATTGTAAGGATTTCTTTCAGGAAATGAGTCCAGAAGAAGGTATTCTTCATACTGCAAACGCAGGGACTACTCAGATCCAAGCAAAAGGCATTGGATTCTTAAAATGCAAAGTGTCTAATGAAGTTAAAGAAATTCCTGTAAGTGATGTCTTGTATATTCCCCAAGCAGTTTGCAATATGCTTAGTGTATCTACATTAGATAAGAAGGGATTTGCGATTCATTTTGAAAACAATAAGTGCACAATCTCTAAAAATGATGAAGTGTACGCTGGAGCTTTTATGCATAATGATGTTTATAAACTGAGCATTTCAGGTGAAGCCTCACATCTGACGCAAGTAAGGAAGAATGATGGTAAATGTAGTCTGGAAATCTGGCACCGCTGCCTGGGACATCGTGATTTTAAGGTGATCCAGGATCTTCACAGTAAGCAACTTGCCACAGGCATTCAAATAAGTGCAGATACTGGTAAAATGGAGAAATGCATAGACTGTGTTACTCAAAAAGGTGTGAGACCCTCATTTCCTGCATACACAGGAAATAGGAGTAATAAAGTACCGGACTTAATACACAGTGACTTATGTGGACCGTTTAATATCCCATCATTGGGAAATAACAGATTTGTGCTAATATTCTTGGATGATTTCTCTAGATACTGTGTGGCCTATTTGCTGAAAGAAAAAAGTCAAGTCACAGACATGCTGAAGAAATATGTAGCCATGGTGAGCAATAAATTTGAAAGAAAACCAAAGGTTCTTCAGACCGACAATGGTGGTGAGTTCACTTCACAAAGCATGCGCACATTTCTAGAACAAGAAGGCATTCAGCATATCACAACAGTAGCTTATACACCAGAGCAAAATTCTGTTGCAGAGAGAAAATTTAGGTCACTTGTGGAAATGACCAGATGTATGCTGTCAGATAGCAATCTCCCTAAAAGACTATGGGGGGAAGCCATTCTCACAGCAGTGTACCTACAAAACAGAATGCCAACTAAAGGCGCTAAGCGCACACCACATGAGACATGGCATGGTAGGAAGCCAAACCTGTCACACATAAGAACATTTGGAAGTACAGCATATGCTCATGTACCAAAGCAAAGAAGGCATAAGCTGGATTCCACAACAGAAAGGGGCATTTTAGTTGGCTATGCTCCAGGACACAAAGGATATAGAATTTTGAATCTGAAAACTGGCATTGTTGGCATAAGACATGTTACATATTTTGATGAAAACAAAAGGGTTGATAAAGGCTGGATTATCCCAGATGAGCCTTATCATCCAGAATATGAAACTAGAACCATAATAGACATGCCAGTGTATATAAATGCCATACCAAGGCAGATGTCTGAAAGCAACTCACCTGTATCTAACGAGGAACAGGCAGAGGAAGCAGACACAGAAAGGATCATTGCAGAAGACAGTACTGTTGGAGAAGGGGAATCAATTGGAGAAGGACTCTCAGATTTAGAGGACGCGGAAAGGTCAGACCAACCTGTTGTCAGACGCTCATCCAGGGAAAACAAAGGTGTTCCACCCCCAAGACTGTCTTACCTAACAAAGTCAGCAGAAGCTCAAGAGCCCTTAACATGGGATGAGATTGAGAAAATGCCAGCAGAAGAAGCTGCTGAATGGCATAAAGCTGCACAAGAAGAAATTGATGCATTGCATAAAAATAAAACTTGGATTCTTACAAAATTACCTCCTGGCAAGAAAGCTATAGGATGCAAATGGGTATTCAAGTTAAAAAGGAATGCACAAGGAAAAGTGGAAAGGTATAAAGCCAGATTAGTCGCAAAGGGATATCTTCAAAAATATGGAGAAGATTTTGATGAAGTGTTTGCACCTGTAGTGAAACACACGACAATTAGAACACTTCTGAGCATTGCAGTCTCAAAAGGCATGCAAGTCAACCACATTGATGTGAAAACAGCATTTCTTCATGGAGATATAACTGAAGACTTGTACATGGAACAGCCAACAGGTTTCATAAATACAAAACAAAGACAGCTAGTGTGTAAATTAAACAAAGGTCTTTATGGATTAAAGCAAAGTGCAAAATGTTGGAATGACAAATTGCATGAAATATTGACAAATTTAGGATTTAAGCAAGGTGAAGCAGATAAATGCTTGTACACTAGGTGCAGAAATGGACAATATGCATACATTTTAGCTTTTGTTGATGATCTGCTCATTGCAAGTGAAAGTGAGCAAGAATACAAGGACATTGTAAAATATTTAAACCAGAATGTTGAGATAAAAGAACTTGGTAATGTGTCATACTATCTTGGTATAGAAATTGAGAAACAAAATGATGGTTCTTATCTTCTAAGCCAGAAGCAGAAAATAAATGAGCTTATTGAAAGTTTAGGTATGCAAGATGCCCAAGTTGTAAGCACTCCCATGATCACTGATTTTCTGAAAGATGAAACAGTAAGAGAACCTTTACCAGATAACATCCAATATAGATCAGCCATAGGTAAGCTTTTATATCTGACTACCACATACAGGGCTGATATAGCAAATGCAGTAGGAATTTTGAGCAGAAGGGTCAGCTCACTTACCAAATCAGATTGGACTGCAGTTAAAAGGATGGTAAGGTATTTAAAAGATACCATTGATTGCAAATTAAAGATTTCAGCCAATAGTAACCCAAAACTAATATGTTACTGTGATTCAGATTGGGCAGGGGATCATTCTGATTATAAATCCACAAGTGGATATGTGTTTATGTATGGAAATGTACAAATATCTTGGGCCAGTCATAAACAAAGTATTGTGAGTCTGTCTTCTACAGAAGCTGAATATGTGGCTGTATCAGAATCGTGCAGAGAACTGATGTGGATTGAGAAACCTTTGCTGGATTTTGGAATAGCTGAACAGAGACCAATCCAGATAATGGAAGATAATCAGAGCTGCATCAGACTGTCACAGAATGACAAGGTTCAGTCACGCACCAAGCACATCGCAACGAAATATCACAACGTGCGAGAGCTGGCGAAAGAAGGGGTCATCAGTCTAGACTATTGTCACACCAGTGAGATGACAGCTGACATCATGACCAAACCGTTACCCAGAGAACGTTTTGAGAATCTGCGAATAAAGCTTGGACTTTGTATGAATTAATAATTGCATGACAGTTATGCATGAGAAGGGGTTTGTTGGAATAATGTATTGTATTTTACATGCATTGTCTGTCAGCAATTTTTTTCTCTGTGATTACTCTGTGACCTCTGATGTGAATTGCCTAGAGAGGTCACACCCATGCAACTTCCTGTGATCTCTCCTAACCTGAGGATCTATGGTGTGAGCATCCATTACCATCTAAGCACATGGAAAGAGCTGATAATCCAAATGTATTGTATTATGTTATATAAGCCTGCCTGAATATAAATCTAACTACAAACTGTGAGTAAACAGATGTTTTGTTACTTCAACTTTAAAGTGACTCAGCAGTGAATTATTCTGGGGTGTATGTGAGAGAGATGAAGAAAAGAAATTAACATTTCTAAAGCTGAAGCTGTGTGTATAAAATCTGCTAATTATTTATTACAAATAATCCAACACATATGCTTGAAGAATAATAAATAAAAGTATTTGATTGCTTATATATATTCTTTTGAGTCTCAGATATAGCAGTACTTTTGTATAGCAATGTTCTGTACTCCCAGATCTCACAGGGACGGGGTGGGAACAGAGCAAGTGAGGACGGAGACAAACTTTGTCCCCATGTCACTTTCTACTTTGAAGACTGTTAATGAAGTGGACTGTTATTTGTGTTTGATTGATGCAGACGACAATATTTTTATTTTTTGGAAAAACTAGTAAACATGCTGGTCACAGCTAGCAAAATTTGCTTGGGGGATTCTGTACATCCTGCTACCAGCACATCTTCTACGAAGACATCTTCTATTGCAGGAGGGACTGTGGAAGACAGGAGAGCTAGACAGAATCCTGAGATTGTTGATGACTTCTTGTTCATCCACATAACAGTGCTTTATAGGAGGGGACATTGGGAGATCCCCCTAGACGAGAAATGGGTGAAGAAATGAACCTTACTTCCTTCCTGGAAAGTGTCCTGACTGATGAGTTGTGAGCCCTTGGGTCCCCCAGGAGAGCGTAAGGAATGCCTCAATGTTCCCCCAAAGGACAGCCGAGCACCCCGACTTCACCCGCGGCGACCACCGTTCACCAGAGGTTGAGCCCCCAGCTGCAGGTGGCCAACGGGACTTCTGGAACCGCGGGGGTGGACGGACTGACCGGACACAAGGGGACTAGCCTCCCAACCCCAGCAGGGGAGAGGAGCAGGCAAGGAGCAGCGAAGTCCAGGGACAGGCCAGAGGCCAAGGCAGGCGGCGAGCAGAGTAGTCTAGGGACAGGCAAAGGTCAAGGCAGGCGGCGAGCAGAGTAGTCCAGGGACAAGCAAAAGGTCAAAACAGGTGACAAGCAAAGTAGTCCAGGAATCACCACTAAGCTGGAGCCTCACGAAACAGAAGCCGAAGCAATATGCCTGCCGGAGGCGATGCTTTAAATACTACTAGTAATCAGCAAGCGAGCCTCAGCTGACAGGGGTGGAGACTTCGGGGGAGCTCCCTCGAGGAACCCTTCGGAGTGGTTCAAGGCCGGTCTTCAGGCGGAGCCTTGGTCCCAACCACCCAATCAGGGTCCTCCAGGGCGGGATCTTGATTCCCGCGTTCACTAGGCGGAAGAGACGCTGGCCCCAAGTTCCCGGCGCCATCTTCCCTGCCGGAGCGAGCGTAACTTCCATAGCCGGCGATGGAGAATTGGAAGTCACAGTAGGCCGGTCTTCGGCCGCAGTCTCAGCGGCGGCCGGCCCCCGCTTTTGGCCGGTATCGCCTCGAGACCGGAATGGCCGGCCATCAGGGCGAGGAGCAGGCGCATCGCTCGGCGGCGGGGTCAAGGCCGGCCATGGCCGCGGGCCGGCCTCTAGGTAAGCACAGACGGAGTTAGCGAGGGATGTGACAGAAAGTTCACTGCATGTGATTACCCACTGGACTACAATGTTAGTCACTTTTGTGCTGGAGCCGGATCAGAATGCTGTGTTAAGATTTTCCCTGAGGCATTTAGATGAACTGTTTATGGGCTCCAAGGTTAGGATTTTTCCTGATCTTTCTAGGCCGACACAAGTGAGACGTAGGGCCTTTTTGAAACTCCGTCCCAGAGTAGAAGCCTTGAAAGCTAATTTTGTTTTACGTTTTCCTTGTATATGTACTGTTCTGCTTGAGGGCAAACAATTTCAATTTGTAGACCCTAAACTGCTTAAAGATTTTCTAGATGCTAGAGTTGAAGTGACTGTTACATGCCCTCCTACACAGCAGGCTGGAGTCTGAATTTAGAGGTAGCAAGTGTGTAACAATAATCTAATATTTTTTGCTTTTTTTTCCTTTTCTTGGAATCGCTTTTCTTTAGTTGTGGACGGAAAAAAGTGTTTATTGTTTCCTTATATCACTTTGTGTAAAGAATTTCTTTTGTTATTTGAATGTGAATTGTATAATCACATTGCTGTGTGAATCATTAAATGATTAATAAAGGATAAAAAAAACCCAGTGCTTTATAGGGCATAGTTCTCCCCTCTAGGACATACAGAATGGGTTGTATTTTGTATCCCTGGACATTTTAACAGGGTGGATTAGGATTCCTTGGAGCAGTAGAAGTCAGCTACTATTGGGGTTGGAAGGACAGAGGGTGGTGGTGGTGGGAGGGTTTATTATAGTTGCTCATTGTTATTATTGTTTTCTATTTGTAATTTATACACAATAGTTGAATATGAATATTATTCCTTTTTATACTTTAATAAAAAAAGATTTAAATATAAAATCGTAAGTGTTCGAGGCCTCTCCAGATGAGAACAGCGCCCACGGAACGGGACGGGGATGGAACCTGCAGGGACAGGGCAGGGATGGAGACGGGGCCTGCGGGGATGGGGTGGGGATGGAGACAGACCCACAGGGACGGGGCGGGGACAAGAAAGTGAAGTTTCTTACCTGAAGCAGGTGTTCTCTGAGGACAGCAGGCTGTATATTCTCACATGTGGGTGACATCACGTCGGCCCGGAGGATTTTCTAGCAAAATCTAAAAGTCTCTTCGAACAGCGTTCTGTCGCGCGAGCGATCGCACCACGCATGCACGCGCACATCTTCCCGCTCGCCGCACAGACACGCTCCTCAGTTGAATCCAAAAGATGAAAGAAATACAACTCCAAAGGGGAGGTGGGAAGGTTTGTGAGAATATACAGCCTGCTGTCCTCAGAGAACACCTACTTCAGGTAAGAAACTTCGCTTTCTCTGAGGACAAGCAGGCTGATATACTCACATGTGGGGTATCCCTAGCCCCCAGGCTCACTCAACACAAACAAACAATGGTCAATTGGACCTCGCAACGACGAGGGCATAACAAGGATTGACCTGAAACAAGAAACATCTAACTGAGAGTGCAGCCTGGAACAGAATAAAAATGGGCCTAGGAGGGTTGGAGTTGGATTCTAAACCCCAAACAGATTCTGCAGCACCGACTGCCCAAACCGACTGTCACGTCGGCTATCCTGCTGAAGGCAGTAATGAGATGTGAATGTGTGGACTGATGACCACGTCGCAGCCTTGCAGATCTCTTCAATAGTGGCTGACCTTAGATGAGCCACTGACGCAGCCATGGCTCTAACATTATGAGCCGTGACATGGCCCTCTAAAGTCAGCCCAGCTTGGGCATAAGTGAAGGAAATGCAATCTGCTAGCCAATTGGATATGGTGCGTTTCCCGACAGCAACTCCTCTCTTGTTGGGATTAAAAGAAATAAACAACTGGGCGGACTGTCTGTGGGGGCTTGTCCGCTCCAAGTAAAAGGCCAATGCTCTTTTGCAGTCCAAAGTGTGCAGCTTGCTTTCGCCAGGACTTGTATGAGGGCGAGGAAAAAATGTTGGCAAGACAATTGACTGGTTCAGATGGAACTCCGACACCACCTTTGGCAAGAACTTAGGGTGAGTGTGGAGGACTACTCTGTTATGATGAAATTTAAGGTAAGGAGCATGAACCACTAGGGCCTGAAGCTCACTGACCCTACGAGCTGAAGTAACAGCCACCAAGTAAATGACCTTCCAGGTCAAGTACTTCAGATGGCAGGAATTCAGTGGCTCAAAAGGGGGTTCCATCAGCTGGGTGAGAACGACATTGAGATCCCATGACACTGGAGGAGGTTTGACAGGGGGCTTTGACAAAAGCAAACCTCTCATGAAGCGAACAACTAAAGGCTGTCCAGAGATAGGTTGACCTTCTACACGTTGATGGTAAGCACTAATCGCACTAAGGTGAACTCTTACGGAGTTGGTCTTGAGACCAGCCTCTGATAAATGTAGAAGGTATTCAAGCAAGGTCTGTGTAGGACATGAAAAAGGGTCTAGGGCCCTGCTGTCACACTAGACGGCAAACCTCTTCCATTTAAAAGAGTAACTCTTTTTAGTGGAACCTTTCATGGAAGTAAGCAAGACTCAGGAGACACCCTCAGAAAGACCCAAGGAGGCGAACTCTATGCCCTCAACATCCAGGCCATGACAGCCAGAGACTGGAGGTTGGGATGCAGAAGCGCCCCCTCATTCTGAGGATGAGGGTTGGAAAACACTCCAATCTCCATGGTTCTTCGGAGGACAACTCCAGAAGAAGAGGAAAAAAAGATCTGACGGGGCCAAAAAGGCGCAATCAGAACACGGTTCCGCGGTCTTGCCTGAGTTTCAGCAAAGTCTTCCCCACCAGAGGTATGGGAGGATACGCGTACAGAAGGCCTGTCCCCCAATGAAGGAGAAAGGCATCCGACGCTAGCCTGTAGTCTGGAACAGAACTGAGGGACCTTGTGATTGAATTGAGTGGCAAAAAGATCCACCGAGGGGGTGCCCCATGCTCGGAAGATCTTCCTGGCGACAGCCATGTTGAGTGACCACTCGTGAGGTTGCATTATCCTGCTCAATCTGTCAGCCAGACTGTTGTTTACGCCGGCCAGATATACAGCTTGGAGACACATGCCGTGTTGACGAGCCCAAAGCCACATCTGCACGGCCTCCTGACACAAAGGGTGAGATCCGGTGCCCCCTTGCTTGTTTGTGTAGTACATTGCAACCTGATTGTCTGTTTGAATCAGAATAATTTGGTTGGATAACCGATCTCTGAAAGCCTTTAGAGCGTTCCAGATCACTCGCAACTCCAGGAGGTTGATCTGAAGACGTTTTTCCTGAAGGGACCAAGCTCCTTGAGTGTGAAGCCCATCTACATGCGCTCCCCACCCGAGGAGGGATCCATCCGTCGTCAGCACTTTTTGTGGCTGAGGAATTTGGAATGGGCGTCCCAAAACCGATTGGATCGAATTGTCCACCACTGAAGTGAATTCCGAAAGTCGATGGACAGCTGGATCACATCTTCTAGATTCCCTGCAGCTTGAAACCACTGGGAAGCTAGGGTCCACTGAGCCAATCTCATGTGAAGACGTGCCATGGGAGTTACATGAACTGTGGAAGCCATGTGCCCTAGAAGTCATAAAAGTACTTCCACAGTCCCTCCTGCAATAGAAGATGTCTTCGTAGAAGATGTGCTGGTAGCAGGATGTACAGAATCCCCCGTGACCTGCCGAGCCGTGATCTGTTGAGATGCTTGAACCCTGGAGGCTAGAGACGGAAGATTGTCCGCTCTTGGCTCAGGAAGGTAGGCACAAGCTGTCCTTGTACACAACAGAGCCCCAATGAATTCCAATTTTTGAACTGGGATGAGATGGGACTGGGTAATTGAAGACAAACCCTAGAAGCTCCAGCAGTTGAATAGTCATCTGCATAGACTGTAAAGCTCCTACCTAGGAGGCGCTCTTCACCAGCCAATCGTCGAGATAAGGGAACACATGCACTCCCAGCCTGCGTAGCGATGCTGCAACGACTGCCAGGCACTTGGTAAATACTCTGGGCGCAGACGCCAAGCCAAAGGGCAGCACACAGTACTGAAAGTGCTAATTCCCTCCTGAACTTTTCTCGGACCAGATATTTGTTCAGGCCCCTTAGGTCTAGGATGGGACGCATCCCCCCTGTCTTCTTTTCCACAAGGAAGTACCTGGAATAGAATCCCAGTCCTTCTTGCCCTGGTGGAATGGGCTCCACCGCATTGCGCTGAGAAGGGTGGAGAGTTCCTCTGCAAGTACCTGCATGTGTTGGGAGCTGAAGGACTGAACTCCCGGTGGGCAATTTGGAGGTTTGGTTTCCAGATTGAGGGTGTATCCTAACCGGACTATTTGAACAACCTACCGGTTGGAGGTTATCAGAGGCCACATTTGGTGAAAAAATGTTAACCTCCCCCCGACAGGCAAGTCGTCCGGAACAGACACATTTATGGTGGCGATGCTCAACTGGAGCCAGTCAAAAACCCGTCCCTGGTTTTTGCTGGGGAGCTGCAGGGGCCTGCTTGGGCGCACGCTATTGACGAGAATGAGCATGCTGTGGCAGAGCCTGAACCGGCTGTCGAGAAGTAGGAGTGTACTTACGGCCCCTAGAGGCATAAGGCGAACTTCTCTTCCCTTTAAAAAACTTCCTGGAAGAGGAAGCGGATGCAGAAGGCGCCCGGCGGGAGAGAGAGTCCATAGCGTTATCACGCTGATAGAGGTGATCAATCAACTCTTTGACTTTCTCACCAAAAAGATGATCCCCCAGCAAGGGATATCTGCAATTTTCTGCTGAGTTCTCTCCTCCAGGTTAGGTTAGAGGCACGCAGCCATGAGAGTCTGCGCATCACTATACCCATAGCAGAAAATCTAGATGTCACATCGCAAGTGTTGTAAATGCCCCTGGCCAGGAACTTGTGACATGCCTTCTGCTGCCTGACCACTTGACGAAAAGGCTCGACCTGCTCCGGTGGGAGTGCATCAACCAAACTCAAGCTGCCGCACTGAGTTCCGCAAATGGAGGCGAGCATGTCAGCCTGATACGCCTTCCTCCCAAGAGAGTCCAAGGTTCTATGTTCTCGAACCTGTTGGAATGTAATTGTATTTTACATGCATTGCCTGTCACCTATTATTTCTCTGTGATTACTCTGTGACCTCTGATGTGAATTACTTAGAGAGGTCACACAGCTATGCAACTTCCTGTGGGGGTTAGATGCAGCAGATGCAGCACATGGAGCACATGGAGCTCATGATCTCTCCTAACCTGAGAGGATCTATGGTGGTGTGAGCATCCATTACCATCTAAGCACATGGAAGGAGCTGATAATACAAATGTATAGTAATATGTATATATAAGCCTGTCTGATTATAATCTAACTACAAACTGTGAGTAAACAGATGTTTTGTTACTTCAACTTTAAAGTGACTCAGCAGTGAATTATTCTGGGGTGAATGAGAGAGAGATGAAGAAAGAAATTAACATTTCTAAAGCTGAAGCTGTGTGTACTAAAATCTGCTAATTATTTACTACAAATAATCCAACAAAAGGGTTATGGGCCCAGGGCCAGGAATTGAAAAAGAAGAGAAATATTACCAGGCAGAAAAAAAAAGGCCACATTTTTCTCTTAAGTTTTAAAGGAAAGATTCAGTCTGTCTCTCTCTCCTCCCACACAGCTGACAGAAGGCTAAGAAAATGGCTGAGGGAAGAAATTCACCATTTTTCTATTCTCTCAAGGTGCCTAGATTAACTGAGTTTAATTATCAGCAGTGGGAACTAAGATTCATATGTCTCCTTCGAGCAAAAAGATTAAATATATGCTTAGACCAAGACAGAACAGCTGAAAATATGGCTGAATGGGACAATGCAAACTATTATGTGAAGTGCATGCTTTTGGAAGCTCTCTCAGAGAAACAAGCCATATTAGTGGAGGGAAAAGATACACCAAAGGACATTTTATATAAACTGAGAACTATGTATGCAACTACATATGCAAAGCAGCAACCAATTTGGCTGGCAGAGTTGAATGAAACCAAATTAAGGGATAAAAGTAAATGTAATGATCACATTATGCATCTTATGTCTTCATTTCAAAAGTTAGAACTTTCTGGAATTCCCATGTGTGATGCATTGAAAAGAGCATTTCTTTTTACCTCACTATCAAAGAAGTTTGATGTTTTTAGGTCTGTAAATGAGGCCATTGAAGGGTAATCTTTTGAACAGGCAACATCAAAACTAAGGCAGGAATGCATAATAAATGATTCTGAGGAGATGTGTTCTCAAAGCAAGTCAGAGAGAAATGAAACAAATTTCTTGGCAAAGAACAGAGGAAGGCGGAGCTATGGGAAAACTCCACCCAAGGGCAAGCTGATTTGCTACTCATGTGGAAAGGAGGGACATGTATCTAAATGGTGTAAGGAAACACAAAACACTCCCTCTAGCTCACCTAAGCCAATGGAACTAAAGAATTTTCAAACCAGGAAATGTATGAAGGACAAAGATAAACACAAGGGTTTTCTAATGGCAGAAAAATCTTTGACTATGGTAAATAATAATTCAAATGAAAGTACTTGGATTTTGGATTCGGGGAGCACATGCCATTTAACCAATTGTAAGGATTTCTTTCAGGAAATGTGTCCAGAGGAAGGTATTCTTAAAACTGCAAACGCAGGGACTGCTAAGATCCAAGCAAAAGGTATTGGATTCTTAAAATGCAAAGTGTCTAATGAAGTTAAAGAAATTCCTGTAAGTGATGTCTTGTATATTCCCCAAGCAGTTTGCAATATGCTTAGTGTATCTACATTAGATAAGAAGGGATTTGTGATTCATTTTGAAAACAGTAAGTGCACAATCTCTAAAAATGATGAAGTGTATGCTGAAGCTTTTATGCATAATGATGTTTATAAACTGAGCATTTCAGGTGAAGCCTCACATATGGCGCAAGTAAGGAAGAATGATGGTAAATGTAGTCTGGAAATCTGGCATCGCCGCCTGGGACATCGTGATTCTAAGGTGATCCAGGATCTTTACAGTAAGCAACTGGCCACTGGCATTCAGATAAGTGCAGATGCTGGTAAAATGGAGAAATGCATAGACTGTGTTACTCAAAAGGGTGTGAGACCCTCATTTCCTGCATACACAGGAAATAGGAGTAATAAAGTACTGGACTTAATACACAGTGACTTATGTGGACCGTTTAATATCCCATCATTGGGAAATAACAGATTTGTGCTAATATTCTTGGATGATTTCTCTAGATATTGTGTGGCCTATTTGCTGAAAGAAAAAAGTCAAGTCACAGACATGCTGAAGAAATACGTAGCCATGGTGAGCAATAAATTTGAAAGAAAACCAAAGGTTCTTCAGACCGACAATGGTGGTGAGTTCACTTCACAAAGCATGCGCACATTTCTAGAACAAGAAGGCATTCAACATATCACAACAGTAGCTTATACACCAGAGCAAAATTCTGTTGCAGAGAGAAAATTTAGGTCAATTGTGGAAATGACCAGATGTATGCTGTCAGATAGCAATCTCCCTAAAAGACTATGGGGGGAAGCCATTCTCACAGCAGTGTACCTACAAAACAGAATGCCAACTAAGGGCGCTGAGCGCACACCACATGAGACATGGCATGGTAGGAAGCCAAACCTGTCAAACATAAGAACATTTGGAAGTACAGCATATGCTCATGTACCAAAGCAAAGAAGGCATAAGCTGGATTCCACAACAGAAAGGGGCATTTTAGTTGGCTATGCTCCAGGACACAAAGGATATAGAATTTTGAATCTGAAAACTGGCATTGTTGGCATAAGACATGTTACATATTTTGATGAAAACAAAAGGGTTGATAAAGGCTGGATTATCCCAGATGAGCCTTATCATCCAGAATATGAAACTAGAACCATAATAGACATGCCAGTGTATATAAATGCCATACCAAGGCAGATGTCTGAAAGTAACTCATCTGTATCTAACGAGGAACAGGCAGAGGAAACAGACACAGAAAGGATCATTGAAGAAGACAGTACAGTTGGAGAAGGGGAATCAATTGGAGAAGAACTCTCAGATTTAGAGGATGCGGAAAGGTCAGACCAACCTGTAGTCAGACGCTCATCCAGGGAAAACAAAGGTGTTCCACCCCCAAGACTGTCTTACCTAACAAAGTCAGCAGAAGCTCAAGAGCCCTTAACATGGGATGAGATTGAGAAAATGCCAGCAGAAGAAGCTGCTGAATGGCATAAAGCTGCACAAGAAGAAATTGATGCATTGGATAAAAATAATACTTGGATTCTTACAAAATTACCTCCTGGCAAGAAAGCTATAGGATGCAAATGGGTATTCAAGTTAAAAAGGAATGCACAAGGAAAAGTGGAAAGGTATAAAGCCAGATTAGTCGCAAAGGGATATCTTCAAAAATATGGAGAAGATTTTGATGAAGTGTTTGCACCTGTAGTGAAACACACGACAATAAGAACACTTCTGAGCATTGCAGTCTCAAAAGGCATGCAAGTCAAACACATTGATGTGAAAACAGCGTTTCTTCATGGAGATATAACTGAAGACTTGTACATGGAACAACCAACAGGTTTCATAAATACAAAACAAAGACAGCTAGTGTGTAAATTAAACAAAGGTCTTTATGGATTAAAGCAAAGTGCAAAATGTTGGAATGAAAAATTGCATGAAATATTGACAAGTTTAGGATTTAAGCAAGGTGAAGCAGATAAATGTTTGTACACTAGGTGCACAAATGGACAATATGCATACATTTTAGCTTTTGTTGATGATCTGCTCATTGCAAGCGAAAGTGAGCAAGAGTACAAGGACATTGTAAAGTGTTTAAACCTCAATGTTGAGATAAAAGAACTTGGTAATGTGTCATACTATCTTGGTATAGAAATTGAGAAACAAAATGATGGTTCTTATCTTCTAAGCCAGAAGCAGAAAATAAATGAGCTTATTGAAAGTTTAGGTATGCAAGATGCCCAAGTTGTAAGCACTCCCATGATCACTGATTTTCTGAAGGATGAAACAGTAAGAGAACCTTTACCAGATAACATCCAATATAGATCAGCCATAGGTAAGCTTTTATATCTAGCTACCACATACAGGGCTGATATAGCAAATGCAGTAGGAATTTTGAGCAGAAGGGTCAGCTCACCTACCAAATCAGATTGGACTGCAGTTAAAAGGATGGTAAGGTATTTAAAGGGTACCATTGATTGTAAATTAAAGATTTCAGCCAATAGTAATCCAAAACTAATATGTTACTGTGATTCAGATTGGGCAGGGGATCATTCTAATTATAAATCCACAAGTGGATATGTGTTTATGTATGGAAATGTACAAATTTCATGGGCCAGTCATAAACAAAGTATTGTGAGTCTGTCTTCTACAGAAGCTGAATACGTGGCCGTATCGGAAGCGTGCAGAGAACTGATGTGGATTGAAAAACTTTTGCTGGATTTCGGAATAGCTGAACAGAGACCAATCCAGATAATGGAAGATAATCAGAGCTGCATCAGACTGTCACAGAATGACAAGGTTCAGTCACGCACCAAGCACATCGCAACGAAATACCACAACGTGCGAGAGTTGGTGAAAGAAGGGGTCATCAGTCTACACTATTGTCACACCAGTGAGATGACAGCTGACATCATGACCAAACCGTTACCCAGAGAACATTTTGTGAATCTGCGTATAAAGCTTGGACTTTGTATGAATAAATAATTGCATGACAGTTATGCATGAGAAGGGGTTTGTTGGAATGTAATTGTATTTTACATGCATTGCCTGTCACCTATTATTTCTCTGTGATTACTCTGTGACCTCTGATGTGAATTACTTAGAGAGGTCACACAGCTATGCAACTTCCTGTGGGGGTTAGATGCAGCAGATGCAGCACATGGAGCACATGGAGCTCATGATCTCTCCTAACCTGAGAGGATCTATGGTGGTGTGAGCATCCATTACCATCTAAGCACATGGAAGGAGCTGATAATACAAATGTATAGTAATATGTATATATAAGCCTGTCTGATTATAATCTAACTACAAACTGTGAGTAAACAGATGTTTTGTTACTTCAACTTTAAAGTGACTCAGCAGTGAATTATTCTGGGGTGAATGAGAGAGAGATGAAGAAAGAAATTAACATTTCTAAAGCTGAAGCTGTGTGTACTAAAATCTGCTAATTATTTACTACAAATAATCCAACAGAACCGGGGGCACCGAGGCAAAGTTCCTAGAACCCTTAGCTCTTCTGAAAGCGGAATCCACCACCGCAGAATCATGAGGCAACTGAGGCCAGACGAAACTGGGTTCCCCGTGGACCCGATACTGGGATTCAGCCTTTTTGGGGATAGTTGGACAAGAAAGAGGCTTCTCCCAGTTCCTCATCAGCACTTCCCTGAGTGTATCATGAAAAGGAGCTGTGGTAGAAGACTTAGGTGGAGATGGATAATCCAGGACCTCGAGCAACTTGGCCCTAAGCTCATCCACGGTCTCCACAGGGAAGGGAATGGCCTCAGACATTTCCCGCACAAAAGATGAAAAAGACAAGCTCTCCGGAGGGGAGAGCTGCCTCTGAGGTGAGGGGGTCGAATCAGATGGAAGACCTAGAGAATCCTCGGCAGAGAAAACTCCATGACCCCCATCTTCATCAGATGAGCCATCATCGAATGGGGCTAACAACTCAGAAAGAGCAGCCCGGATCCAAGCCCGTCTCAACATAGAGATGCGGTGACCTCGATGACGGTGTCGAGACGTCGACTCCCCAGGAGATTCCGGTGAAGCTTCCTCCACCGAAGGCAATGGAGAGTCGACCCGGGAGGCAACAGACCCCGATACTGGAAGCGGTACCGGAGGAGACCTCACCACCGGCAAAAGGTATGGTGCCGCAGGAGCCTCCGGCACCGTCGGTACCGGTACCTCTGGTGCCGGGCGCAAATGTCACAGCACCGCTTCCATGAAATCTGGAAAAATAGCCTTGATACGCTCATCCACAGAAGCTGTTGGGGAAGGCTGCGGTGCCGGAATGGTCGTCGGAGGCAGAATCTGCAGAGGCTGGGGAGCCGGTACCGGGCTGCCAGACGACCTGCGCGTCGATACCTCCATAACAGAGGGAGAGCGATCCTCTCGGCACCGACGCTTCTCGGGTACCGAATGCCTCAATGACCCAGAGCTCGCGGTACCGTGTCGAGAAGGAGAACGATGACGGTGCTTCTTGGCCTTAACCCGACACCCGTCATCGAGACTCCTCGGTACCGGTGAGGAAGACGTGGAATCCACACGCTTCCTTGGGGCCGGGTCCGATAAGGGTCAGTCCCGGGGAGCCTGCAAAGCAGGAGGCGCCGAGGCAGGTGGAGACCCACTCGATGCATCACTGCACCCAGCATGCATCGGTCTCTTGGCAACCGGTACCTGGTCTCCCGATGCCAACGCTGCTCTCGGCGTCGACAGTACCAATGTTGACGCCGACGTCGAGGCACCGGATCTGAAAAGTTTCTCTCTCTGGGCCTCTTGAGAAAGTTGAGTGCACTTTTTCATTTTCAGGCACAACTTACAACTTTCCGGACGATGGTCGGGCCCAAGGCACTGAAGGCACCAGGAGTGGGGATCAGTGCCAGAGATGGTCCGGTTGCAGCGGGCGCAAGGCTTGAAGCCGCTGGGCGTCTTCGATGACATTGCGGGAAAAATCGCCTCCGCAAAATCAAAAGACGCGATTGTGTCAGAAAAAAAGAGACACACAAAAAAGGGGAAAAAAACCCAATACGCGACCGAGCGACCTAAGAACGGTCGCACGAAAAAAGAAAGAAAACTTAGAAACAAAAACACTAGAAAATAAAGGGTTTCTTTTTTTTTTTTACAATACCCGAAGGGTAACACAAACTGGAAGAGAACTTCACTCCGAAGGCCCGAAGAAACGCGAAGTGCTACCGAACTCCGTGTCTCCTCAGACGCGGAAAAAGAAGAACTGAGGAGTGTGTCCGCGCGCATGTGTGGTGCGATCGCTCGCGCAACGGAACGCTGTTCGAAGATACTTTTACATTTTGCTAGAAAATCCTCCGGGCCCACGTGACGTCACCCTCATGCGAGTATATCAGCCTGCTTGTCCTCGGAGAACAAGTTTTATCCCTCTAATCCCATATGCCTGTCTCATTCTTTCCTGAATTCAGATACAGTCCTCATCTCCACTACCTCAACTAAGAGGTCATTCCATGCGTTCCCCACCCTTTCCGTAAAGAAGTATTTCCTTAGATTACTTTTTCAGTCTATCCCCCTTCAACTTCATCTTATGCCTTCTCGTTCCAGAGCTTCCTTTCAGTTGCAAAACACCTGCCTCCTGCTCAGAGAAGTCCTGGTGAGACCTCTTAAGGATTTATTTAATAGATCTTTAGAGACGGGAGAGGTTTTGTGGGGCTGGAGATGTGCTGATGTACTGTAGTTCCTCTTCACAAAAATGGGAAACTACAGGCCGGTAATCCTCAAGTCGGTGGTAGGAAAAATAATGAAGTCACTGTTGAAGGAACAGAGAGTTAACTTGTTAGAAGCCAACAGACTACATGGTCCGAGGCAACATGGCTTTACCAAAGGAATATCCTGCCAAACATATTTGATTTACTTCTTTGACTGGGTGACAAAAGAACTGGATAAAAGACATGCACTGAATGTAATCTGTTTGGATTTCAATAAAGTTGTTGATACAGTCCCTCAGAGGAAAGGAAGGTGAGCAGTGGAGTGCCTCAGGGGCTGGTGCTGGGGCTGATTCTGTTTAATATATTTAGGAGAGACATTGCTGAAGGGTTAGAAGGAAAAGATTGTCTTTTTGTGGATGACACAGAGTTGGAACAATGAGAAGGGATCTCCAAGAGTTGGAAAAATGGTCAACAGTCTGCAGTTAAAATTTAACGTGAAGAAGTGAAGAGCGCAATGCATTTGGGGTGCAAAAGTCCAAAAGAGATGTACCAGATAAGAGGGGAGAGATTAGTAAGCTCGGCTCAGGAGAAGCAACTGGGAGTGATGGTGTCTGAAGATCTCAAGGTGATGATACAATGTGACAAAGCGGTGGCTATGGCCAGAAGGATGCTAGGCTGCCTAGAGAACCAGTAGAAGAAAGGAGGTGTTAATGCCCCTGTACAGGTTGTTGGTAAGGCCCCACTTGGCATACTATGTTCAGTTTTGGAGGCCGTATCTTGCTAAGCTTATAAAAAGACTTGAAGCGGTTCAGAGAAAAGTGACAAAAATGGTATGTGGTTTGCGTAGCAACAAGTATGAGAAGAGACTTGCTGACCTAAACATATATACCCTGGAGGAAAGGAGAAACCGGGGTGATGCGATACAGATGTTCAAATGTTAGAAAGGTATAAATCTGCAAACAAACAGCTTCCAGAGGAGGGAAAGTGGTAGAATTAGAGGACATGAATTGAGGTTGAAAGGGGGCCGACTCAGGAATAATGTCAGGAAGTATTTTTTAACTGAGAGGGTGGTAGGTATCTGGAATGCCCTTCCATGGGAGGTGGTGGAGATGCAAACGGTAACAGAATTCAAAAATGCATGGGATAAACACAAAGGAATCCTGTTTGGAATTAATGGATCTAAAGATGCTTAGCGGAGATTAGGTAGCAACACTGTAAATTGGGAAGCAAAGCCAGTGCTAGGCAAGACTTCTACAGTCTATGCCCTGACTGTGGCTGAATAGATTTACATGGACTCCAGTGGAGCTTTTCAGGGGCTTCGAGAACGTCAGACATTTAGAACAAGTACCGTGCCGGGCAGACTAAGGTCTGTACCTTGAAAATGGTAAGGAAAAATCAAGAACAGGTATACTGTCGCATGCTCGCGGACCTTGGCATACTGTCAGGCTTCTTCCCCGGGAGCACTGGGTTCGTGAGCCCATGGGCCACTACCGTGGAGCGGCAGTGGCAGGCAAGATCACCTCCAAGGTAGAGATGAGACAAAACTGGACCAGAACCCCGGACTGGAGTTCTACACCGGAATACACGGAACTGGAACGCACCGGACGGGTGCGCACTGGAGTGGAGCCCACTGGACTGGAACACACTGGAGGGCCCCACAGGACTGAAACATACAGGAGTGAAACCCGCTGGACTGGAACACACTGGACCTAGGCTTCACCTACGCTTGACCACCTTTCCCCGAGAGTTGAGCCCTCAGGTTCTGGCAGCCGGTAGGACTTACAGGAAAACCCGGAACTGGAACTTGCAAGCAGGAACAGCAGGAATGAAGATCCAGGAGTGCCCCCTGGCACCTAGGCGCAGGCAGGGCCGACAGGCAGGGACTGTCCGGGTTCTGGCAGTCGGCAGGTTTAAACACAATGACTAGTAAACTGTACCTAGGCTAATAGAAACGCTATACCCAGGCAAACCAGTCATACACAAGAAACATACACAGAGCACACTCAGGAGACTTGAAAGCTATACACCAGCTAACAACCAAGCTGTGCCCAAGCTAACAAGTCATGCACTGGAAACAAACACAGAGCACTAGCAAAGCTATACACAGGCTAACAAGCCACACGGTGCCTAAGCTGGCTAGTCTAAACAAACACAGAGCACTAGCAAAGCTGTAAACAGGCTAACAAGCCACACGGTGCCTAAGCTGGCTAGTCTAAACAAACACAGAGCACTAGCAAAGCTATACACAGGCTAACAAGCCACACGGTGCCTAAGCTGGCTAGTCTAAACAAACACAGAGCACTAGCAAAGCTATACACAGGCTAACAAGCCACAAGGTGCCTAAGCTGGCTAGTCTAAGCAAACACAGAGCACTAGCAAAGCTATACACAGGCTAACAAGCCTCACGGTGCCTAAGCTATCTAGTCAAACATAGAAACTCACAAAGAGCAAACACTGAAACAGTGTACAGAGCACTCTATACACCAGGGCCCTAAATGAAATGCAAAGGCCAGGGCTGTAGTCTCTAAGTGATTAATAAAGCCCTTCCACACCAGGGGCACAAGCTGCAGCAATCACCTTGCAGTCAAACAGAGGCTTGACACACAGAGAAGTCAGCCCAGCGGGAGCCATCTTGGATACTGGCATAGAGGAGTCGGCGGCAGCCATCTTGGAAAAGGCATAGCCCACACAGGTGAGGTTCAGTAGGGCAATCAGCACACAGAGCCAGAGAGAAACTAAGACAGAGACAGACACAGAGACAAGCAAAAGCCAGCACAGCCACTGACTCCCAGAAACAGGATAAGTCTGAGGGTGGTCACGGCCACAGACGTAACATATACATATGAAGTATCACATCATATCATATGTAATGAGTTTATCTTGATGGGCAAACTGGATGGGGCCATACAGGTCTTTATCTGCCATCATCTACTTTGTTGCATTTAGACTTACATAGGAACCTATGGAACTTTGTAAGTCTAAGTGCTTTGAAAATGAGCCCCTATGTATATGTAAAATACAAAATAGTAAGCAGCACGATATTATCCATCAAGTTCATACAAAGTTAATTATTTTCAGTTCAAAATAAATCTGTTGGCTGCCTGCTATGTGAATATTCCATGAATGTTTCATTATTGCTACCACGTATGACATATTTGGGTAATTTGCTTAAAACTCTGATGGTTTTAATTCATTTATCCAGACCTTACATGCACATGGTATTGCTTTTTAAACCCACAGCCAAATCCTAAGGATGGTTGAACAATTAGGCATAAACTGTGTTGTTTCTGACTGCTTTGGGTCCTACTGACCTGTACATTTGATGTATAGAATTTTGAAGATGAAAATTAGGAAATAAAAATTAAGTTTTGGATGTATTCTGTAGAAGGTGTTGTTTACTTTTGCAATGTGTGTATGGATGCCTGTTCTGAAGTGTGCATGTGATGTTTGCATAACCGTCTATACTTATGGTTATGATTTCGGAACATGCAGCATCGTTAAAGGACAGACTTTTACATGCCCAATTGGGTATATATGCTAATCTCAACTTTATTAAATATTTCAGACATATCCATCTACTTGCTCCCATGATGTTACTGAATTCTATTATTCTGTCTCAGTGTATTTTCAAATGTAAGCCACATTGAACCCAAGTTTGCTTGGGATAATATGGGACATAAATGTCAAATTAATTTTTTTTTTAAATCCCTTATCGTCCCGTGTGCATGGTATGCTCTCCTGCCTAGACTCTATTTTTGTCTACCAGTCTTGCTTTCCGATGATTCAGGTGATGGGGGTGGGAGTGGGAGTGGAAGGGATCTCGGACCACGCGATGGTTTGGGTGGACATAGAGACGCCCTCTTTTTTTACAGCCTGCAAAGGCTGGCGTTTTCCCGCTTATTTGGCACACAGCAAGGAATTTCTTCAGTACTTACACACTCAATGGGAGGAGGTTTTGCTCACTAATGGGCAACAAGCATGAGTTGTGCCTGCAAGAACTGGTTTTCTGCAGCCAGACCGAAAGGGGAAAAAATACTGTGTTGAATATTTAAAACAAACCTACAACGTAGTATTTAACAAAGCTGTCTTTTTTTTTTTTGAGCAACAAAGAGCACCAAGGGCCTCAAGAAAATGGGGATTAAAGTCTTTAATCATATGTTGAAAAAACGCGGCCCTTTAGTAGCAGATTCAATCAAGTTTGTTCACCTGAGTATCTTTTTGTCTCACTTCCATGTGAAGGGGATCACACGGCGTTGCAGTTCATTGATCCTTACAATTGTATTGTTTTCACAATACCGCCGCATGTCAGCTGTTTCTTGCGACCCCTGATACGGACTGTGTCGGGTCCATTCAAGTATTGTTTCTTCAACATATAATTAAAGACTTTAATCCCCATTTTCTTGGAGGCCCTTGGTGCTTTTTGTTTTGTTGCTTGGCTTTCTGTTTGTGCTTTGCTCCCTCTCTCTTTTATACCACAGTTTTTGTTTTTTTTTGAGTAATGTCCTGTTTTGTGTGAGAGCATCCACAAACCCTACCCACACCCCCCTCCCTTTTTTCCTACAGGGGGTTGTTTTGCATTACAGAATATAAGCAAACTTACAGGGGCCTTCCTGCTTTTTTTCTCTTTTTGTAAGAGACTGTAATGGCACAGTATGAGGTGTTTAAAAATAAAAGAAAAAAGAAACAGCAACTATTTTAAGCTGTTGTTTTGCGTTACAGATAACCAAACTTTTTTTTTCCTTTTTAAATGCTTAATTTTGCTGTAGTAGTTAACCTAAGAATCATACAAGTTTTAAAAAGTTAAGTATAGCAAATGTAACAAAGCTAGGGAGCACATCTTCCCCCTCTCACAACCCTCCTGTTTTCAAGACATCTGCGTGAGATCGTGCCCTGCAGAGCTGGTTTCTACAGCCAGTCCTGTGAGATTTGACAAAGAATGAGAAACCCCCACACAGAGCCGTTTCCCAGTCTGTGACTTCTATCATGCATCTGCAGGGATAGTAAAACCAGCAGCCCAACCAGCTGTAGTCAGACAGAAAATGCTTTTATACAGGGATTGTTTTGCGTTACAGATAACCAAACTTATAGGGACCTCCCTGTTTTTTTTGTTCAAAAAGGGTGTCTTGTAGAACTAAAGGTTCAGGTAACACTGCTCTGCTCAGAAAGGCCGCACATTCCCCTATCCTTTTTAACCAAATTCTCCCACTCATGTTCCCGAATACTGACAACCTTAAACCATTTCTCTTTTAGGTAATTTGTCTTTACAGTAGAAGGCCCTTTCCTTCTGTAAATCAAACATTATGTTTGTTCTCGCCATACCATCATGTGAAAGCCTCTTTTTTCATCAGGCATCATGCTCTCAACGCCGTAGTACTTTTTCTTTTTTTAAGTTTTTTATTTATACAATTTTCAGAACCATACAAAAGCAAGATTAAAGACTTTTCTGTCACATAACTGGGTAACTTGCGAAAAGAGTCGCAAGATATAGTAATGGGTCCTATCATAACAACATCCTGTGAATCCCCCTCTCCCATCCCCCTTCCCCCCCTTCCTTCCCTATTAACAGTCCTTGAGTCTCTATTTGTGCGCAGCTGATGCAGACCAAGTGTTGTATAGTTCCCATATCTTCCTATGTTGTTCTAAGCGCCCTTTACTCATCGCTGTGAGCTTAGACATCAGTTGGATGTAATTCAGTTTTTCCAGCACCACTGAAATGTCCGGTAGGCTAGGTTTTTTCCAGGATGCCGCCAGCACCAGCTTGCCCGCCACAAACACCTGAGTGGCAAACTGGTGTACGTGTGATGGGATCACTGATGGTTTGAGGTGAAGTAGGCAGTGTTCCGCTTTCAGCTGGTATTGTGCGGTCGTCACTAAGTTTACAAAGTCCACAATTTTCACCCAATATCTGGATGCATATACACAGGACCACCATATATGATACATATCGCCTTCCCCTCCACATTCCCGCCAGCATTGGGATGAACCCGTCCCAAACATCTTGGCCAGGCGGCTTGGGGTATAGTACCAACCGTATAGTATCTTATGCCCGTTTTCTATCATAGCACTAGAGATCGACACCCTAAGCAAGGATTTGAGAGCCCTCCCCCAGTGTGTGGAATCATATGTTGTCCCCATTGCCACTTCCCATTTATGTATGTAATGTACTACTGGATCCTCACGGGCCAAAAGGGCCTTATATATTCTTGAGATGCCACCCTTTTGTCATCCCTTTCTCCAGCTGTGTTTTGGCTAGCTCCAGTTCCTCCCTCGCTTTATTTTTAATAAAGTGCTGTACTTGATAGTAATGAAAGGCCTGCATAGGAGAGAGCCCGTGTGTTTGGCATAATTCCGAGTGGGAGGGGACCGTACCCTCCTCACACATTTGTCCTAATTCACAAAGTCCCATGTCTTCCCATTCCTTATATACTATATCTAATCTACCTGGCCCAAATTGGGGGGGCGAATCTAAGGAGTGTGTGTTTGAAGTATTTACGCTCGGGAAAGAACTGCTCTCTAACCTTGTACCAGGTTGTTAATGGCCATTGCAGGAGATGGGGCTTCTTTTAATTAATGCCCGGAGTGTGGATTTGGGTAGCCATGGTATTGCCCGAAGTGGATAGGGCTCTAACCAGCTCTGTTCTCCATCTTTCCAGATTTTCCCTGCATTCTGAAGCCAGATTGCTAAAATTCATAGGTGGGCTGCGTTCTGATATGCTTGAAATAGGGGAACCCCCATGCCCCCCCAATCTCTAAATTGATACATCATCTCTCGCCTTACCCGGGGTGGCCTCTTCTTCCAAATGAATGAAAACACCCTGCCCTGTAAGCCTCTGAAGAAGGCAGCTGGCATTTCGATTGGGAGGGCCGTAAATATGTACAGCAACTTCGGAAGCATCATCATCTTGACAGCGTTAATTCTGCCCACCCAGGATAATGTCAATCCCTCCCAGCGTTCTAGTTCTTTAAAGAGTTCTCGCACCTTGTTTGGAAAGTTGTATTCAAATACGTCTTCCATTCGGCGTGGCAAGTTAACCCCAAGATATCTGACAAACTTGTTAGCCCACCTGTATGGGAATTGTTTTTTCAATGTTTCCAGGACCGTGTCAGGTAAATTTATATCGAGTGCCTCAGATTTGGCAAAGTTAATTTTAAAGCCTGACACCACTCCGTATGCCTGTAATTCATCCTCCAGAGCTGGGAATGCTATCAGGGGGTCCTTTAACAGGAGTAGGATGTCATCTGCAAACAGTAAGACTTTCGTCTCAGTACCCCCCCCCCCCCCCCCCCCATAAGGCCCCTTATTCTCTTATGTGCTCTAATCCTCGATGCCAGGGGTTCCATTACTAGGGCAAACAGGAGGGGCGACAATGCACACCCCTGCCTGGTGCCTTTATGTAGGGGAAAAGAGCTAGTTAATGTCCCATTAATCCGCACCGCTGCTCTCGGATTTTTGTATATGAGAGACAGCCATTCCGCGTAACGTCCCCCCACACCAAACTTCTCAAGCACTGCGAAAAGAAATGACCAGCTGACCCGGTCAAAGGCCTTTTCCGCATCTAATGACAGGAGACAAAGAGGAGATGTAAGTATTTGGGCCCCCTGAATAACCTGCAGTGCTCTCCTAATGTTGTCAAATGTCTGGCGCTCGTGAACAAAGCCCGCCTGGTCTTCGTGTATAAGCTGTGGGAGATATTTCTGGAGCCTGGTGGCCATGATTTTGGAAAATATTTTATAATCTACTCCCAACAATGAGATAGGTCTGTAAGAGCTACACAGCTGGGGGTCTTTGCCTTGTTTAGGGAGAACCGTGATCGTAGCCAGGTTCCATGTGGGTGGGAGGCCTGTGGCCATGTCCAAAGAGTTAAACACCCGTAACAGCAAGGGGGCTAATTGCTTTTAAAAGGTTTTATAAAATTTATTTGTAAATCCGTCTGGCCCTGGGGCTTTATGCATTGAGAGCCCATGAATCGTCTGTTCTATCTCTTCTTGTGTTATGGGTTCCCCTAGTGCTTGATTTGCTATGTCAGGAAGTCGTGGGAGTTCCACGCTCGCCAGATAATTCCTGATCTCTTCTGTTGCGCAACTCGCCGCATCACTATATAAAGTTTTATAGTATCCGCTAAAGGCCGCATCCAGAAACTCGGGTTCCGAGTGTACCACTCCCCCCTTAGGCCACCTATCGAGGTTCTGCTAGTGTGTTGGGCCAATTTATGGGCTAATAGTCTGCTAGGTTTGTTACCAAATTCAAAATGTTGTTGGCATACCCTCTGTAATTTTTCTGCCAAATCTGCTAGCTCCAGTTCATGTATCTGAGTTCGTATATCGTGTGCCCGCCCCCTTAGTTTCAGCGGATTTTGATCTTTCCCCTCTTGCAACAGTGTCTCCGTCTGTAGGAGTTGTTGGTGTAATTCAGTTTCTCTGGCACATCTCTCCCTCCACCTCTTCGACCGCAAAGCTATCAAATGGCCCCTCATTACTGCTTTAAAGCCCTCCCAGAGCACGGTTGGGGAGACCTCACCATTATCATTGAATAGGATATAATCCTGAATGATCAGTTCTATCTGGGAGATATTAGAAGGGTCCGCCAGTAGGGCATCATCCAGGCGCCACTGCCGTTTTATTTTATTAGGGTTTAACCCCTTGATTGTTAATAACACCGGGGAGTGATCCGACCAGGTGTGGGGGAGTATAGTATGTTCTCCTACTACCCCTAACAGAGAGGCGTCCCCCAGCCACATATCTATTCTGGAGGAGGATTGATGCACTGTGGAAAAATATGTATAGGCTCGCTGGGAGGGGGTTATCCCTTCGCCAATAATCTATAAGTTGCCATCGCGTTACAAACTCATGGAAATGCCGCCTATCTTGTTTGGCGTAGTTCGCATTACGTGTCGTATTATCTAGTAGCGGGTGCAAAGTGAGGTTGAAATCGCCACCTATCAGGAGAGAGCCCTCCAGATGCCGAAGCAATAACTGATCTAGGTCTGTGAGGAAATCCCCCTGCTTAGTGTTAGGGCAATATATATTCACCAGTGTGTAAAGTTTCCCCCCTAATGTTAAGACAATTAGCAGATACCTCCCATTTTTATCTTTGATAACCTTTTTTACCTCCCAGTTCTTGCCACTGCAAAATGCTATCAGGACCCCTTTGCTTTTCGTATTATCCGTATTGGAGGCAAAATATATAAGAGGGTATTTCTTATTAGCACATAGATATTCGTATCTGGGCTTTAAATGGGTCTCCTGAATCATCCCTATATCTACCCCAAGTCGCCTCAGTTCCCGGAACAATAGCTGCCGTTTCCTAGGTATATTCAGCCCCCAGGCATTGAGTGACATGCATTTGATATCTCCCATTACAACTTAGTGTGCATCCATCCCCCCCGTTTCAGCGCTTTTACTTTGTTCATAACTTGTGTCACATCTGCTGCTAGAGATATATATGGCTTGCTTCTGTTTCTCACTACCCCCCACAATTCACCCCCCCTCCCAACTTTTCCCCATGCATTTTAGGCATCCTGAAAAATCTCTGTGGGTGCCTACTCAGAGAGGAAGGAACAGCTGGCCTTGCCCCGGGGCCCCACAACAAAAACACATCATTCCCAGGTATAAAGTTTGTGCCTCATCAAGTGATCCGTGAGGCTGATTGTTGGCGTTGTAGTCTTTTCGGGCCTTTTCCCACTCGTTGCCATTTTGGCGGGAGGGAGCGGGAGTTTGATCTTGCTCCTGAACTGGCCTCCCGCCGGTCATTCTCATCAGCAGACTCCGGGCATATCGCTCTGGCTTCCAAGAGAGACTGGATTTGATGTTGTTTCCCATCTTTATAAAATACCAAGGCAAAGGGGTGCCGCCATCTATATTGGATCTTCTGTTCTCTAAGATATCTCGTGAAGGGCCGCAAATCCCCTCTCCGTCTCAGCGTCGCCGCTGCCAAGTCTTGATATATTTCAACAGGGTAGGAATCCCATTTAAAGTCTGAAGTTTGTCGCATCAGTTTCAGTATTTGTTCTTTTAATTTATAGCTACTGAAGCAGGCAATGATATCTTTAGGTTTGTTACCTCTTGCCGGTCCCAACGCCCGGTGTGCCCTCTCCAATTGCACTGCCTCAGGTTCCATCGTGGCCCCGTTCTTTGTGAACAGTTCTTGTACTATTTTTTGTACTACTTGCTCACTGTCCTGATATAGAGGTGTGTCGGGTAGGCCTCGAAATCTCAAGTTGTTGCGACGGCCCCGGTTCTCCAGATCTTCTAATTTATCTTGTAATGTTTGCTGTTCGCCCCGAATTTCAGATATGTTGATCCAGCGAGCCGAGGGCCTCGCTGTGGGCTTCCACTTGGGCCTCCGTGTCTTCTAGCCGTGCACCCAGCTCTCTTATTTCGCCACGCAGGTCTGTGCCTAGCTTTGCTACCTCGGCTCGCAATGCTTTGAGGTCCGCACTGATGTTTTGCAGTCATAATTGCAGGCTTGGCTGCTCTTCCTCTGTTAAGTCTGTTGCAGATCGCTGTTCCAGCGATGTCTCCTGGAGTTTTATTTTCTCTGCCTATTCTTTAATTTTCCGTGCGTCCGCCATCTTGTTTTTCGTCGGGGTCGCACCTCCAGCGAATGCAAACCTCGAAAGATCAGCCACAGTTTGGCGAAAACTCATGCGCTATCGTGGTGCAAGTTCCCGAGATAGTGCTGCCGTCAATTTTAGCTCTCCAGCTTTGTTTTGAATCGCGATCGCGATCGTTCTTGCTGCGAGGCCACCGGAGCTAGCAACTCAGGCGTCCATGCTGCTCGATGACGTCACTTCCTCACCCTCGATGACGTCACTTCCTCACCTTCGCCGTAGTACTTTTTCCTCAGGCATTTCCCCCATTGCTATTTTAAAAATAGCAATGGTACATCGGCTACTACTGTCTTTTCAAATGTTTTTATTCAACGACCGTAGCCTGCGCAGGCCGTGATCTACACTTTGTATGCGTTGTCTCTGTTCAACATGTCCCAAAGTCTGAAACAGATACAAACATGTTGAGAACTACACACTTTTGTAAAAGGAATCAAGTTTTCTACTGAGTATATAAATACAGTGAAAAATAAAAAAAATTTGCAGTCTAAAGGAAATAGTTAAGGATTACGATCAGGGCACAGACCGTAGAAGTCTGCCCAGTACTGTCCTTGTTCTAAAATTTCTGAAGTCGTTGAAGCCCCTGAAAAGTTCCACTCCAGCCCATCCAAATCTATTCAGCCACCATCAGGGCACAGACCATAGAAGTGTGCCTAGAACTGGCTTTGCTACCTAATCTCCACTAAGCTTCTGTGGATCCATTCCTTCTAAATGGGATTCCTTTGTATTTATCTCATGCATTTTTGAATTCCCTTACTGTTTTCATCTCCATCACCTCCTGCAGGAGAGCATTCCAGGTATCTATCACCCTTCTCCATGAAAAAATACTTCCTGACATTATTCCTGAGTTGGCACCCTTTCAACCTCAATTCATGTCCTCTAGTTCTACTGCCTTCAGTCTCTGGAAAATGTTTGTTTGTGGATTAATACCTTTCAAATATGTTACTATAGGGTCCTTTTTTTTAATAATATCTTTATTAGGGTTCTGAATCATACAATATCAATAGGAAAACATTACAACATGAATGAGCAGGAACACAAATACAGCTACAGGTACAACCCATATTATTCCTTTTCAGTTTAAGCCACTAGCTCAACCACGTCATACCCTGTAGCCCCAGTACCCCAACAAGAAATCCTGCAACTTGAGAAAACCCCCACATTTTCCCCAATTTTGTAGAAACCCACAGATCCCCCCCCCCGCCCCCTACCACCCTTACCTTCCCTCCCCTCCCACCACTCTCCCCCAGAGACCTTCAGAAACCTGACCTCCCCTTGAGCTATCCAAACCTATTCCCTCCTCCAAACACCATACCCCCTTCTGGACACTGCCTTCTCTCCACTGCTCCCTTATTTACCAGCACCTCACCCTTACCCATTAAGGATCAGACTACGCTCCCTATGAGGCAATATATCCCAATAGGACTCCCATATGTTCTGGAACGGTACACACCTACTTTCTCCACAGTTACCCAGCACCCTTCTTTCAAAAATTGCCAGATCAAAAAGCAGCAGCTTCGGAACCTTACGCATGCGCCAATGTATAAGGATTACTTTCTTTGCTAACAGGAGAGCTTTTGCCAAAAACAACTGCTTTGCCCCCAATTCCCCTTCTGCCTGCACTCCCTCAGCGAACAAAAAACCCACCGGTGTGGTATCTGGCATCCCCCCACACAACGGGACAAAAAAGTACTCACCTTGTCCCAAAATAATTGTGTCCGCCCACATGCCCAAAACATATGACCCAATGTGGCATTTGGCTCCCCACACTTCAGGCACCCCCCCCACCTGCGCGAATCCTGCCCTAAACGCCCGCCATGGAGTGATGTACATCTGTAATAGAAATTTATATTCCTGTTCCCTGTGAGATTCATTTATGGAAATTTTAAAGATATTCCCCAGGAATCTCTACATGATCTCTACCTCTACCTTGACCCCCAAATCCCTTTCCCATGCTACTGCTACTCCCACTAACGGTAAACCAGGGATCTCTTCACCTAAGAAACGCACATAGTGACAAAGCCTAGGCCTCCGCTCATCCTCCAGCCTCAAACTCTCCATGACTTTTTGCCCAAAACCATTCGCTAACTCCTCCACTGGTAACGAATGCACATAATGTCTCACCCGCAAATATCCAAAATAATCATAAGCTTTCAACCCAAATTTCACGCATAGAGCCTCAAAAGATAAGACCTTGCCATCCACGTCCAGGAGATCCCCTATCCACCGCATCACCTCTCCAGAGCCTCCGTAAAAAAGTCTATCCTGCTCACCCTCAGCTCCAAAATCTAGATTCCCTCATAATGGTAGAAACAATGACAAAGATCTATTCCCTCCAAACACCCTACAAAACTCTTTCCATACACGCCGCATATAGTCCCATACCACATGTCTCTTCACCTCCGCCGATAGCTGCGCCCCCCTTGCGTGCAATATAAAGGATGCCAAAAGCGGTTGCAAAAAACTTTTTTCCACCTCCATAGGTGTAAACCCGGAGGTGCCCAGGAGCCAATCCCTAAGATGCTGCATACCACATCCTAAATTATATCTCCTCAAATCTAATAACCCCATTCCCCCCTTATTTCTCGGACGCATAAGCGTATCTAAAGAGATCCTTCCTCTCTTACCCTTCCACAAAAACCTCCTCAACCCTTTATGTAACTCCTGCAAATCCTTCTCCCATAGCCATAACGGTAAGATCTGAAGCTGGTAGAGCCACCTCGGCACTATAATCATATTATACAAGGAAATCCGCCCTTGTAAATTAAGCGGCAACCCTGCCCACACATTTAAACACTCCACCGTTTTACTTAACAGCGGCCTGACATTCACCTCATACAATGTACCAATGGCAGACGGGATTACCGCTCCCAAGTACTTCAACAAGCCCTCTGCTTTCTTTAAGGGAAACTGAGGTCCTAGGTCATCATAACTCAGATTAATAGGAAGCGCCTCTGATTTGGAAACATTAAGCTTAAGCCCTAAAAGCTGTCCAAACTCACTAAACATCTGCAACACCACCATCCAAGCGGTACTAGGGTCCGTCACCAACAACATAATATCATCCGCAAAAGCCATGCATTTCAGAGGGGCATACCTCTGAGAAACCTCCACCCCCTTAATCCTCCGCTCCTGCCTGATCTGCTCCAACAACGGCTCCAAAAACAAAATGTATAAGAGTGGCGACAGGGGACATCCCTGCCTGGTGCCCCTTTCCAAGGGAAAAATATCTGACACCACCCCGTTAACTAACACCGCTGCGGTTGGATTAGCATACAGCGTTTTTATGGCCTGCACAAAGAAACCACCTATACCATAACGTCCCAAAAGCGTGAACAGAAAGGACCACTCCACTCTATCAAAGGCCTTTTCCGAGTCAAAACTGATGGCCAAGGCTGGAGTATGCAGCTGGAGGCATCTCTCTAATCCTAGCAACAACTTCCTAACATTCATACCCGCTACCCTCCCCTTCACAAAACCAACCTGATCCTCCCCCACCAGTTTTGGCACCACCAAAGCCAGTCTTTCCACTAGAATTCTTGCTAGCACCTTCAAGTCCACATTTATAAGGGAAATGGGCCTATATGATCCCGGTTGTAGTAAGTCCTTCCCAGGCTTAGGGAGCACTGTAATCAGCGCCTGATTGGCCCCCTGGGAAAAGTGCCCCTTCTCTATGATACTCACATAATAGTCACCCAAGATACCGATAACTCCACTCAACCCATCGGGTCCCGGCAATTTGTACAATTTTAAACTCTTAATAGCCCTCTGCAACTCCATCCCACTGATAGATTCATTTAACCTCTTCGCTTCCTCCTCCGTCAGCCTAGCCAAATTACATTTCCTAAGATAATCTTCCACCTTATCCTTTTGCCCCCCATCCTCTGCAGTATAAAGAGTTCTATAGAACTGGGCAAATATCTTTTCCAACTGCTTTTGCTCCGTAACCACCTTACCTCCTACCTCTCACAGCGCATCTACTCTAGACTGACCCGACCAGTTTTTAACAATGCCAGCCAGTAATTTTCCCGGTTTGTTCCCATACCTAAAAAGCCGTAGCTTATAATAAAAAGCATTCTTCTTAGCTTGCTCCTGCAGCATGTGGTCTAACGCCCCCTGCACCCGTTCCAGAGCATGCTTGCCCGCCTCAGTGGGTCGAGAGTTCCACTTCCTCTTTAAACTCCTTATCCTCCTCTCCAGATCAATCATTTTACTAGCCTGCTGCCTCTTCCGCTTGACCTCAAAGGCGATAATATTGCCCCTGATAACGGCCTTCCCTGCTTCCCATAGTAGTATAGGTGTGCATGTATGTTCTCTGTTGTTGGTAAGATACGCCTCCCATTTCTGGCTAAGGTACTTCCTAAACCCTGGTCCGAGAATAAGTGCACCGGAAATTTCCACCTTCCCCTGGGCCCCCTTCCTACCCCTCCAAATGCAAGTTGAATAGAAATAGGCGTGTGGTCCGAAATTACTAAGGGCCCTATGTCCGCTGCCTGCACAGTGTGAAATAAATCCCGGGTCACAAAGATATAATCAATTCTGGATTTCATGTTGTGGGCTCTAGATGTATGCGTGAAATCTTTCTCATGCGGGTGCAATATTCTCCAAGGATCTGCCAAGTCTAAACTTTTTAGCAATACCCCCAAGCCCTCCTGTGATCTCGGCCGTGCTCTCTGCACCCCAGCACTCGTGTCCAGGCTCTGATCGAGTACTGTCTTAAAGTATCCCAAGAGTAGCTTAGGTCCCGGGATCTGAGACAGCTGAGCAGTCATATTCCTGAAAAATCACTTCTGAGACACAATAGGGGCACATATGGTCGCTACTGTAAATGGTGACTGATTTAACTTGCCCTCCACAATCACAAATCTCCCCGTGTCATCCTTTATAGTTCTCTTATGAGTGAATGGAACATTTTTACTTTTTGGAGTGGAAGCGTAAAAACATTGTCCCACCCAGGAGCGCAGTAATTTCTGGTGTTCCACATCACTAAGTTTTGTTTCTTGCAAACCCACAAAATCAGCACCATGTGAGCCCAGATATTGCAAAATCTTTGCCCTCTTAATGGGTGAATTCACCCCAGACACATTCCATGATATACAGTTGTACCCCTTATGTGACCTCATCATATCCCACATACGCTCTCTCATCCATAACATGTCTTACTTTCGCCACTCGTCCACACCGCGGGGCCCAGCCTTCCCCACAGTGAGCTTCAAGCCTCCACCTCGCAACTCCTGCTCCATACTCTAAACATTGCCCCCACTCCTTATTCCACTGCCCACCTTTCATCCGGCCTCTGCCCACCCCCCCAGATCCCCCTCCCCCCTCTGCCCTATCACCCTCCCCCTGAGCTAACTCTCCCCCCCATTACAGCAATCAGAACCATGATACAACTTAACCCTCCCTCCCCCAGACTACCCCCTCTCTTACTCCAAATCTTTCCGCTTTGTTGCTCCCATTACCCCTGTCCCCCTACCAAACTCCGCCACATTAACATTTATAAAAAGACCCAGCATCCAAACAGTTCCCATCCAAACCCCCACCCCACAACTCAATCAACAGTCCCCAAATATAGAACAGCAATCCCACTCGATCTTATGCCACAGATAGGTAGACCTGTCACCATCCTCCACTTAATGTCTCAGGAGCCTTTTCACAAACAAACCAGTAATCCCATCCACCTTCTCGATGTGATTTGTTCAGCTGGGAAACCACTGGGAAAGCTGCTTCTTCGCCGCCTCACTGGTTTCAAAGATGTGGGTCTTCTCCTCTCTCACCACCCGTAGCCGCGCTGGAAACTGCAGAGTGAATCTCAGTTGCTTTTCCACCAACTGCTTACACACTTCCGAATACCCTTTTCATAGCTGTGCCACCGCTGCCGAATAATCTTGAAACAAAAGTATTTTGGTATTCTGGAAAGTCACTCCCTGCTTGGCTCTATATTTGCGCAAAATTTGCTCCTTTTGTGCAAAGTTCAAAAACTTCGCCACCACCACTCGCGGCCTCACCGCATTGTCTTGCCAGCGCCCCACTCTATGTGCACGCTCATTCTGGATAGGCCCCATGTCAGAACGAGACTCCAGCATCTCCGCAAACCACTTTTCCAAAGTCCCCTTCAAATCTTTTTCATTCGACATTTCAGGCATGCCCACGATCCTCAGGTTATTTCTTCTTGACCTGTTCTCTAGGTCATCGAGTTTTGTAGTGCACCTAGCCACCGCCTTTTTGAGGGTTGCCAGCTCATCGAGCACCTCTTGCAGGCCGTCCTCAGCCGCTTCCACCCTCGTTTCCAGCTCTGTAACCCTGGAGTTGAAATCAGACACAGCGTGGGTGAGCTCTTGGACACTAGCTTGAATTCCATCAAGGCGGGTGCCGAGCGCTGCCACCATCGCCGCTGTAACCTTCTCAACCATCTCCTCCATCACTCCCGGGAGCTCTCCCACCTCCGCCGCCATTTTGATTTCAGATACCGCTCCCCCGCGGCTCTTTGTATGTTCCTTTTTTCCGCTCTTAGCAGCCATCTCCGCTCCCCCTTTTTAAAGAAATTTGTCCATAAAGATGGGGAGACTCTAATCCGCCACTCGAGAAGGTAAGATTGCAATTATCTTCGCTCCACATTTTTAGACAAGGAGAGAGGGTCAAGGAGCTCGAGGTGCACACAACCTCTCAGCTCAGATGCATCACGTGACCCCCATAGGGTCCTTTTACTAAACTGCAGAAAAAGGGGGCCTGTGCTGGCGTCAGCATGTGTTTTTGACGCATGCTGAGGCTCCCTTTTAGCAAAGTGGTAAAAGCCAAGAAATGGCTGTGCAGCAAGTGAAGCATTTGCCACGCGGCCATTTCGGGGGGAAGCACTTACTGCCACCCACTGAGGTGGCGGTAAGGGCTCCAGTGGTAAAACATTACATTCTGTTTTATATCCCGCTATTACCAGCAAGTTCTAAGCGGGTTACATATAACAAGAGAGCTAAGACATTCTCCTAGGATTTTTTCCTAAGGAGCTATACGAATGAGAAGAAGAAAGTTCGACTACAAAGTCCTTCCATAGACGTGCTGCTTGAACAGCCAACAGTCTATCAAAAATTGAAAATCTCCTTATCCCTTTAGTTGTTGGAAAAGTAAAAAAAAAAAGCAATTAAAATATCACCTCTCCTGGCTCTTTGAAATGAAACAAAACAGAAACGAGTTAATAGACAGCTAGGCATTTGACCATGTAATATTTTATTATTTATTTATTTATTACATTTATACCCCACATTTTCCCACCTATTTGCAGGCTCAATGTGGCTTACAAAGTACCGTAAAGACGTTTGCCATTTTGGTTGATAGCAAATACAAGATTGTGATGTGGTCAAATGAGGTAGAAGTGAATCAGGCATCATGGGGTCGAGGGGAAAGAGGATAGTAAATTGTCCAGTATGATCATTGATTATGTTGTGTTGCTGGGTGTGGGAATTTATGTTGGATCGGTGGGATAAGCTTTTTTGAAGAGGTGGGTTTTTAATGATTTCCTGAAGTTTAGGTGGTCATGTATTGTTTTCACTGCATACAGGAGTCCATTCCATAGTTGTGCGCTTATGTAGGAGAAGCTAGATGCATAAGTTGTTTTGTATTTTAGCCCTTTGCAGTTTGGGTAATGTAGGTTTAGGTATGATCGTGCTGATCTGAGTCTGTTTCTAGTTAGTAGATCTATGAGGTCTGTCATGTATCCTGGGACTACGCCATAGTTGATTTTGTGGACCAAAGTACAGATTTTGAAGGTGATCCGTTCTTTGATTGGGAGCCAGTGCAGCTTTTCTCAAAGGGGTTTAGTGCTTTCGAATCGTGTTTTACCATATATCAGTCTGGCTGCTGTGTTTTGGGCGATCTGGAGTTTTTTTTGTGAGTTGTTCTTTACATCCCGCATAGATTCCATTGCAATAATCTGCATGGCTTAGGACCATTGATTGTATTAGTTTATGAAAGGTATCCCTTGGGAAGAAAAGTTTTATTCGTTTCAGTTTCCACATTGAGTAGAACATTTTCTTTATTACGGTTTTTACTTGGCTCTCGAGAGTGAGATTGCGGTCGATTGTGACTCCGAGTATTTTTAGGCTGTCTGAAATAGGGAGTGTGTGTCCTAGGGTGCTTATGGTTGCGGGTTTGTAGTGGTTATGTTGAGATGAGAGGATAAGGCAGTGTGTTTTTTCAGTGTTCAGTTTCAGTTGGAATGAGTTTGTCCAAGAGTCCATGATGTTCAGGCCATCATTGATTTCATTGGTTATTTCAGTCAAGGCATGTCTGAAGGGAATGTAGATTGTAATGTCTGTCATCTGCATAGATGAATGGGTTAAGGCCTCGATTGGATAAGGACTTTGCCAGTGGGATCACCATCATGTTGAAGAGTATTGGTGATAATGGTGATCCTTGAGGTACTCCACAGGCTGCTTTCCACGGTGGTGATATGTTTGAATTTGATTTTACTTGGTATGTCCTGGTGGTTAGAAAGCCCTTGATCCAATTGAGTACGTTTCCAACAATCTCGAAGTGGCCAAGGAGTCTTAGTAGTATATTATGGTTTACCATCCAGCTTATAATTGAAAAAGAAAAAAGCCTATATTGCGACCCAAATCGGGAGATAGACGTTTATCTCACAAAAACGAATAAAGCAGTATAATCGAAAGCCGAATTTGGACGTTTTCAACTGCACTCCGTCGCGGATGCGGACAAAGTTGATGGGGGCGTGTCGAAGGCGTGGTGAAGGCGGAACTGGGGCGTGGTTATCGGGCGATCAGAGATGGGCGCCTTTCGCCGATAATGGAAGAAAAATATGCGTTTTTAGCGAGAATTTAGGACACTTTTCCTGGACCCTGTTTTTCCACGAATAAGGCCCCAAAAAGTGCCCTAAATGACCAGATGACCACTGGAGGGAATCGGAGATGACCTCCCCTGACTCCCCCAGTGGTCACAAACCCCCTCCCACCACAAAATATGCCGTTTCATAACTTTTTATTTTCACCCTCAAATGTCATACCCACCTCCCTGGCAGCAGTATGCAGGTCACTGGAGCAGTTATTAGGGGGTGCAGTGGACTTCAGGCAGGTGGACCCAGGCCCATCCCCCTCCACCTGTTACACTTGTGCTGGTAAATGGGAGCCCTCCAAACCGCCCCCCAATCCCACTGTACCCACATGTAGGTGCCCCCCTTCACCCCTTAGGGCTATAGTAATGGTGTAGACTTGTGGGCGGTGGGTTTTGAGGGGGATTTGGGGGGCTCAACACCCAAGGGAAGGGTGCTATGCACCTGGGAGCTCTTTTACCTTTTTTTTGTTTTTGTAAAAGTGCCCCCTAGGGTGCCCGGTTGGTGTCCTGGCATGTGAGGGGGACCAGTGCACTACGACTCCTGGCCCCTCCCACGAACAAATGCCTTGGATTTATTCATTTTTGAGCTGGGCGCTTTCATTTTCCATTATCACTGAAAAACAAAAACGCCCAGCTCACAAATTGTCGAATAAAACATGGACGTCTATTTTTTTCGAAAATACAGTTCGGTCCGCCCCTTCATGGACCCGTTCTCGGAGATAAACGCCCATGGAGATAGACGTTTTTGTTCAATTATGCCCCTCCATGTCGAATAAGCTCAACATGTCGAATTGAAGGAGAAGTATGCTTTCACCTATGGCTGTTTCCTGTTTGAATTTGGCCAGGAGAGTGACTAGGACAGTTTCGGTACTATGGTGGGAACGGAATCCTGATTGTGAGTTGTGTAATATTGAGTACTTGTCTAGGTATTCCGTAAGCTGTTTGGTCACCAAGCTCTCCATCAATTTTACTACTAGAGGGATGGACGCAACTGGGCGGTAGTTGGTGAGGTCGTTTTTTTCGTAGTCTCTTTTGGTATTCGGGTAAGTAGGATGTTGCCATATACCTTGGGAAAGAAACCTTGTTGTAGCGTGAAGTTTAGGTGGGATGTGAGTTCTTCTATGAATCGGCTGGACATATGTCCAGTTTGCAATGGGTGTTGGCGAATCTATGAGTCGCTTGTGTAACTGATTCAATGGTGAGTAGATTGAATGTAGACCAGATTCGGTCAGCTGGGTATCCGCCCGGGATTAGGTCTAGGTCGTCAAAGAAGTTTTCAATGTCGGTGTTGTGATGAGGAAGAGTGCTGCATAATTTTGTTATTTTGTCCTTGAAGTAGGTAGCCAGTTTGTCTGCGGATGGGATATCTGTGTTGGATGTAGTGACAGGGGTGGTGTCTAGTAACTTAATTACGAGTTGAAATAGTTTCTTAAGATCTTTGTTATCTGGTCCTAGTTTAGTCTTGTAGTAGAACCTTTTGGTTTGTCTAATTGCATATTTGTATTTTCTGTGTATTTGTTTCCATGCATTGAGTGTATGTTCGTTTTTTGTTTTTTTCCATGCTCGTTCAAGTTTTCTGGATTGTATTTTGAGTTATTTTAATTCATCATTGAACCAGGGTATCGAGTTTTGTCTTTTTGATATTCTTGTCTTTAAGGGTGCTATTTCGTTTAGTACTCTTCTGCATCTAGCCTCCCAGTGGTTGAGATAGTGTATGGAGTCAGTTCATGTTGTTCATTCGTTGTCATATATCTGTTGCCAAAATATTTGTGGATCTATTTGCCCTCTCGCAGTGTAAGTTGTTTGTTCTGGTGCACAATTTGAGCCCTTCTTTCGCCAATTTATAAAGAAAACAAGCAAATTTGAAATTTACCTGAGCCTCTATAGGCAACCAATGTAATCTAGTATAGAGAGGAGAAACACTGTCGTATCTGAAAAGGCCATATATCAATCAGAAAGCCATATTCTGCTCTATCTGAAGTCTTTTAAATGAATGTTTGGTACTGTCCAAGTACACTACATTACAATAATCAAGTGATGAAAGTATCAATGAATGGACCAACCGTTCAAACTGAGCCAGATCAAAGAATTTCCTTATAAAATACAGTTTTTTCATCATAAAAAGCATTTTTATAACCGAGTTTATGTGAAATTCTAATGAAATAGAACAATCCAAATAAACACCCAACATTTTAATAATTGGGGAAAGAGTAAAAACCACTTTATTAATTGTGATCATTATATGATTTAGATCTGGATGGTAATTAAAGCACAAAATTTTAGTTTTCAGGAGGAAGTGACGTCATGGACCGGGATGGCAGCTTGAATGCGGAGCTCCGTCGGGGCATTGTTTAGAGCGAGCGAATCCCATAGATTTAAGCGGCATCCCGAAGTATGCATCGAAGGGGAAAGGTCCCTGAGGAATGCTGCTGAAGAAGGGACTGGAGTGATTCCGTTTTTCAACGGATCAAGGCAAGAAAATGCCGGCGGCTTCAGTGGGGCCAGAGTGGAGTGGAGCAAAGATGGCGGCGAGTCCAGTGGTGGCCAGGGAGGACCACGCCGAGGAGGGTCTCGAGGCTGGCGAAATTGCAAAATCGGAAGTAGTGGCTTGGTTTCAAGACCTGAAGGCTCATCTGGCAGCGGTCCGACAGGATATACAAACTGCCCTGAGAGAAATTAGGGCCGAAATTCACGACTTGGGAACGCGTGTCTGTGAGATGGAGGAGGGGATGGAGACTTTTAAGCAGGACATGGGGAAACTGCATAAAGTGGTGAATGCAGACACGTGGGAATTACAACAGCTCAGGGAGCAGGTGGAGGACCTGGAGAACAGGTCGCGCCGCAATAATTTGCGATTCAAAGGAATCCCTGACTTGGACATCTTTAGCAATTGTGAAGCAGTGATTCGAGAATTGTGTGGGTTCATTTTGAATTCTGAGGACGGAGGCCAATTGCCGGACCTTCGCATCCAGAGAGCGCACAGAGTGGCTGGCCCGCAGTGGGAATCTCACCTGAGGGACATTGTAGTGTGTTTTGCTGATTTCCTCATGAAGGAGAAGATATTGACCAAAGCGAGGCAGCAAAAAGAAATTATTTGGAAAAACTGTAAGATTGGAGTGTTTCAAGATCTGGCCTGGACTACATTGCAAAAGCGTCTATCCTTTCGAGAAGCCACGATATTTATGAGGTCAAAGGGGATCCGGTACAGGTGGCTCTTCCCATTTGGGATGTGGCTAACGGTGGACGGTAAATCGCGTAAAGACCCCGGATGAGGCATGGTCGTCACTGTGCTCTTTGGGGTGTAGAGATGTTCCCGTTCAGAAGGAGATACGGGAGACCGCCAAGGAATCCAGAGCGGATTCAGTGTGGCAGAAGGTGGTGGATCGGGGGAAGAATTCTGACTAGCAAGCTTCCTGAAGGAACACAGACTTATATGGACTAGTGGTGGATTGATTGAATCATTGAGAGCATTATGCAGATAAGCAATAACTCCGGGGGTGCTAAGTATAGGGGGTCTGCATGGGAGGGGGAGGGGGGAGGGAGGGCAGAGTACCCTGGGGAGTATGGGAAGCATGGGAATAGGTTGGAAGCTGGTGAGAGGTGAGGTGTGAGATGGAACTGGAGGGATTTTGGGTGAGAGAATAAAAATTATACAAGTTTGGCGGTGGAGGGATGGAGGGAGATTGGGTGGAGGAGTGTGGGATGAATGAATGCAGTGGATGTGGGCATATGTAGGATGATGGGAGGGATAGGGATTAACTTTGGAGTGGTTAAAGTCCCAGGAGAGTGCGTTGATTACTTGTGGGATGGCTGATTTACTGATGGAGAGATCAGCTATAGGGAAGGGGAGGATGGGGGAGGGATTGGGGATATGTTGGAGCACAGGAGTATGGGTTTGGAGCAGGGGGGAGGGCAGAGATCGCCTGTGGGGAAGGAGAGGGGCAAGGGGAGGAGGGTGGGGGGAGGGAAGGGAAGGGAAGGGGAGAGACCTTATTGGTGGGTACATGGAATGCAAATGGGCTAAATAATCAGGGGAAGCACAGTAGAGTATTTAAGGAGTTGGGCAGGCTGAAGTGGGACGTAACGTTTTTGCAAGAAACACACTTAAGACTGAGGGATACTCACATGCTGCGTCGTAGGCCTTTTTGGGAAGTGGTGGTATATCAGGGAATAGGACCAAAAAGGATGGGGGGAGTGGCTATTTTGATAAGACAAATTTGTGGGATTGTGATTAAAGAGGTGTTTTGAGATACTTGTGGACGCTGTATGGCCCTCAGAGGGTAGTTGCAGGGGAAGGAGCTGACACTGATTAATATTTATGCTCCGAATGTGGGGCAGAGGGAATTCTTTCAAACATTAAAAGAAGAAATATTGGGATTTGTAGGAGGGCAGGTTGTGGTAGGGAGGGATTTTAATATTGCCCCAGATGCAAGGCTAGATCATTTGACAGGAGGAGGGCAGCAGAGTGGCCCTGGGCGGAAAGCATTGTTACAATTTTTGAAGGGGTTGGAGGTGGTGGATTGTTGGAGATTGTTACATGGGGTGCAGCGGAATTACACCTTTTACTCGCATGCAGCGCAGACTTATTCCCGGATAGATAGGTTATGGGTGCATCGCAATGGATGGCATATGGTAGGGGCTGGTAAGACAGAGACCATTTGTGTTTCTGATCATGCGCCAATGTGGATTAAATTAACTGGGTTGGGTAAATGCAGGCAACAAGGAGTCTGGAGACTTAATGAGTCACTTCTTGGAGATGAGAAAGTGCAGGAAGATATTAAGCTTACTATTCAAGAGTTCCATCGTTTTAATGACAATGGGGAGTCTTGTAGCGCTATAGAAATGCTAAATAGTAGTAGTAGTAGTAGTAAGTAACTGATGGGGGTATTATGGGATGCGCTGAAGGTACTGGTAAGGGGTGATTTTGATTAAGTGGGGGTCGCGCAAGAAAAGGGAAAAAGGGTAGCACTCGCTTTGCAGAAGAGGTTATTACATTTAGAAAAGCTGCATAAAAGAAACCCTACACCGCAGGTATGGGCAGACCTTAAGCAAGTGAGAGGGGAAATAGCACAACTGCAGATGGCAGAGGTGAATTTTATGAGAACCAAGATCAAGCAGCAATATTTTGAGTTTGCCAACAAATCCAGTGCAATGTTGGCCCGTTATTTGCAGGTGCGGAGAGGGCGTTCCCTTATTCAAAAGTTGAAGGACGATAGGGGAGGTTGGCACTATTCTGACTCAGACACTGGAAATTGTTTTGTGAAATATTATCAAGATCTATATAGTGCTTCTGAGGAAACACCGGCTGTAGATATCGCTCGGTTTTTGGACCAGATCCCATTACCACGTTTGGAGGAGTCTGAAAGAGCTTAGCTTGGGGAACCCATTAGACTAGGGAAGGTACAGGGCATGATAAACTGGCTCCCTAATGGTAAAGCACCAGGTTTAGATGGATACTCGGCGAGCTTTTATTTTATTTATTTTTGTTACATTTCTACCCCGCGCTTTCCCTAAATGCTTTGTGGAGGAGTTGGGAGACCTCTTGGTGCGGGTGGGAAATGGAGCTTTGGAGGGTAGTGGGCTACCGGTATCTATGTCTGAGGCTGGGATAACAGTTCTGCCTAAGCCTGGGAAAGATCCTGTGGTTTGTGGTGCCTATAGGCCTATTTCACTTCTGAATGTGGATGCAAAGTTAGTAGTCAAGGTCCTGGCTAACAGGTTGGCTAGGGTGTTGCCAAAATCGATCCATATAGATCAATCTGGGTTTATCTCGAAGAGGCAGGTAGGGGATAACATAAGGCATACTCTCCATTTAATATGGGAGGCACAAAGATCCCGGTCTAATACAGCTTTGTTGGCTATAGACGCAGAGAAGGCCTTTGACCTGGTCAGATGGGGGTTTTTGCGAGAAGTGATGAATCGCATGGGCCTGGGAGACAATTTTGGGGCTTGGCTGGCAGTGTTATACACAGCTCCGAAAGCATGCCTTAATATTAATGGGGGATATACTTCCTTTTTCCCAATAGGCAGAGGGACTAGGCAGGGATGTCCCTTGTCGCCCCTCCTCTTTGCCCTATACATAGAGCCGTTGGCGGTACTGATACGTCAGTATCCAGATCTTCGGGATATTAGGGTTGGGGGGATGGAACATTGTATTGCTTTGTTTGCGGATGATGTGCTACTTTATGTGGTGGATCCTGAGCAGACACTATCTGCGGTGTTGGAGATTTTTAGGGAATTTGAACGATATGCTGGCCTAAGGGTTAACATGGATAAAAGTGAGCTACTGGGGATTTCTTTGACACATATGGAAAAAAGTAGATTGAGAGCACTGTTTGCGTTCAAGTGGGCCAAGCACCACATTCGGTATTTGGGGATTCAGATTCCTAGGGACTTGGGAAGGGTGTATAGTCTTAATTATGGGAAGATAATAGACCAAATTCGGGGGGAGTTGTCCCGGTGGAAGGGATTGTGGCTTTCGTGGCGGGGGCGTATGGTAGTGGTGAAGATTAACGTGCTGCCTAGATTGTTATTTCTGTTTCAGGCGCTGCCAGTGGCGGTTCCGAGACGGACACTTAAACAATTGCAGGTTTTGTGTCACAGTTTATATGGGGGGTAGGCATCCCCGTTTGGCTGGATGAGTAATGTGGGGCGCTCCTGAGAGGGGGGTAGAGCAGTGCCCAATATTGAATGGTATTATGTTGCTGCCCAACTACGGATGATCATGGACTGCAAGAGGGGGATAACTAAGCCCACTAGCCAGTTGAAGCAGTCATATAGCCCGCACAGGCCGATGAGCTCTTACTTGTGGACTACTGAAGGAGTGGATCTTGGCTGCGATACAGAATCCATATGTGAGGCATTTGGTGGAATTGTGGAGAGAAGTGCGGAGGAAATGGGGACAGTCTGATAGGGTATCGACACTGGCGCCTTTGAGATAGGAGCCAAAATTTGGGGCAGGGAGAGAAAATGCCATATTTGTGTGGTGGGAACAAGCGGGTATTGTGAATTTCCGTGCTGTGCTACAGAGGGGGAGGGTGAAGAGTTTTGATAAGCTGTGCTCCATGTATAGTCTGCCCGGGGGGGGGGGGGGGGGGGGGACATCTTTCCCTATATACAGATTCAACATTTTGTGGGGACATTGGGTTGGAGGGGGGGAACCCTCAGGAGACAGAAAGTCTGGAAAATCTGTGGCTTTTGTTGAGGAGAGTGCCCAGACCAATATCAGTGATATATAAATTTCTAAGGGGATGTGATCCCAGACCATTTGGTTTTCAGGGGGCCTGGGAAGAAGATTTAAATTGCCACTTTTCTGATCAGGAGTGGAAAGTTATTTGTAGGGAGGTTCAGAAAGCTTCGGTATGTGTTTTGATGCAGGAAAATGCATATAAAGTCTTATCCAGATGGTATTACACACCTGAGAGATTGAAGTGGATGTACCCTGGTACATCAGACATTTGCTGGAGGTGTAACTCACAAAGGGGTTCCTTTATACATATATGGTGGACATGCCCCAGGGTGGTGCCCTTTTGGCACGCTGTTATGAAAGCATTAGTAAAGTTGACTGGATCATTTTCGGTGTGTAGCCCTTTGGTGTGCCTCTTGGGCTTACATAATGAGAGGGAGGAGCGTAAATGGTTGTGCCTGGGGTTGGCAGCAGCTAAGTGCCTCATAGCACAGTATTGGAAGAGGGCAGACCCCCCCCCCCCCGACACTGGGTGATTGGAAATGCAAATTGGGTCAGTTAATACAAATGGAGCGACTAACGGCATACCGCATGGAGGGGGTACTGCGACATAAGGGTGGATGGGCTCAATTACAACAGCGACTGACATGTATTTAGGATGGTGGAGTATTATAGGAGGGGAGGGGGGAGGGGAGGGGGAGAGAGAGTGTCCCAAAGAAACAGGGGGCATTCTTAAGTTGAGCAGGGGCTAGATGTGGTTGGAGGGATGGGAAAGGGGATGCTGTATAATATGGGCTCACAGCCTCGTTGGGAAGCGAATACTGTTTATGGGACTATTTTGATACCATGAGTTTTGGAGAAGTATACATAGTGGATAAGTTAGTTCCAGATGTTATAGTCCAGTATATAAGGGCCTCTGCGTGGGCAAATGTGAGCAGGATGTGCTCTTTGCGAAACTGACTGTTACAGAATTATTATAATACAAAATTTAAAGTGGAAAAATAAAATTTTAGTTTTCTCCGAATTAAGCTTTAACTTATGATCCTGCATCTGTCCTTCCGCCACTTTCATACATATATGATTATCTGTATTATCTAAATCAGAGATTGATTGTGTACTGAAATATCATCAGCATAGATATAATGAATAAGGCCATGTTTCTCTAATAAAAGGCTTAGAGATCGAATGACCGGGGAAAGTGGAGAACCCTGCGGAACACCATAAGGGTTTCTCCAACTTGCGGATAATTCCCCTTGTGATTTTACTCTATACAATCTATTAGTCAGAAAACCTTTAAACCAATCCAGGACCACCCCTGTAATCCCTAAATCCTCCAATTTATATAAAAGAAGGGAATGGCCCACAAAGTCAAAAGCCAATGACAATTCAAACTGAAACAATAAAGCATTTTTACTCAAGCTCAATAATAACTTCACATGGTCTAACAAGGAACACAATACTGTCTCCGTACTGAAAAAAGCACGGAAAACCGATTGTGAAGGAGGTAACACGTCGTGTAAATCTAAATAATGATTGAGCTAAACAGTTACCAAGCCCTCCATTAGTTTGACAAAAAAAGGTATCAATGCCACCGACCTAGAATTCGAAACCTGTTCTTTTGGTTTAGTTAAATCCTCTTGTATTGGCGTAATTATAATTTCTGCTAAACTAGTCGGAAAGACTCCCTGACCTAATCAATGTTCAATCCGTAAATATACATTTAAATTAAATATTGATGGAGCACATTCCATCAAATACAGAGGACAGCTATCCAGCATACAATGGGCAGAACAATATTTATGAAATAACTTACTGAACAGTGACCAGTCAATAACAGAAAATCACTTCCATACTCTATCTACAGGTATACCCTGGCCAGAGATTTGACCTAGTAGTAACTCTGAATCAAACTGATTACCTAAGGGAAAAGTAGATCTTAATTTACAAACTTTATCTTGAAAGAAAGAAGCTAACTGGTTAGCACTGGGACATTTTCTTTGTTCAGCTTTGATACAATCAGGTTTAAAAAGTGAATTAATAATACAAAACAATTGCTTCGCATTACCATTTTCTTTAGGAATTAGCTGAGAGTAATTTGTTGCCTTGCTAATTGCTTTCTTATAATTGTTGACAGCATTCCTCCACTTTCTAGCTGTGGCAGATTTTACTTTAAGTCACTACTGCTCCAATTTCCTACATTCTCTTTTTAATTTCAACAATTCCAGAGTGAACCACTTATCACTCTTACCAATTCTTTTCAATGTAGAATAGAGTGGGGCAATGGTATCTAACACTTCATGACCAAGAACTGGCCATCCATTTTCCATATCCAAATCTCTATCTGATGGTAATCTTGCCAATAAGGTATTCCAAAAAGTATTGGAATCTATTCGCCCTCTAGTAGTGATGTATTGGGGTAGTACACTGGTTACTTGCTGAAACTGATTCCAATATAATATTAAAAAAAAAAACATCTGAAATGATCAGACCTCAAAGACTCTTCCCAAACAATATTGGATAACTTAATATTAGGGTTAAATACTGAACCATCACTAAAGGCCACCAAATCCAGTTGATGTCCCCTATTATGAGTTGGACATAATTCAAATTAGATAGAAAGGAGCATACTTCATTTATTCTTCTGTCTTGTAGATCTTCCATATGTATGTTAACTTCACCCACGATTAGACATTGCTTTCCATGGAGTTTTTTTTTAAAACAAATTCACAAAAGTGAGGCACCAATTTGTAGAATTACTTCCTAAGAACTAATATACTGAAGCGCATCAAAGCAAATAGAAACATTAATGTACATTAAGCATGTGAACACATATGATATCAGTCATTTAATTGAGGAAACTAGTCCATATCAGTTCTCATTAACTTAATCCAGACTAACAGAATATTTAAAGAGCTGCACTGAATGCAAAATCATACAACTGTGTACTGTGACTTGTACTAACCCACCAGCAATATAAAAACTCCATGGCTAAGTCAAACTTTATCACTTACATCACTTATGTCCCCTGCCACTATCTTCTCTATTCCCACCAGCCCATTCAATAGTATAGATTTCCTCAACCCCATGACACTAGGATAAAGGATTTTGCAGACCTGATCTTACCCCCAGCACACCCATCTCCATCAGGTGCCACCTCCATCTCCACAGGCAGCCAACTCTGTCCAAAGTAGGGAAACAGTGGGAGGAGGAGAGAGGAGGATGGTTATCCCACCACCACTGATTTCCTAAATGGTCCCAAATGATTTTAGTAAATATATGCAGGAAGAATTTTATACTTACTTGTTACAGAAGGGTGAGTCACTTCAAAAGTCTCTAATTCAGGATGATCCATAAACGGGAGATTTTCCTCTTGTTTAACACTCAGTGAGAACACAGAGGTTACCATTGGAAGACCTGCTATCAGAAAACATGTCAAGAAGGTTTCACCAAGGATATGATAGTATTAAATTAGGAAACAGAGTTTAAGTCTCCAAATATTTGATGTTAATGATCAATCTCCTGTGATATAAAAATGCAAAGCTGTTTAAAACCAAAGCATCTACTTACTCTTGGTGGGATCATTCAGGTTTTCTTTTCCCTCCCATTCAAAGTGTTGAATGAAATATTTCTCATCTTCCTTTTTAATCTTAAATATAACATCAGGATTAACAATTGAATAACCTGTAAAGAAGTAGGAAAACAACATTTAAATTAGAACCTTCTCTGACATCTGGTTACCATCAGAAGGGAGTTACACATTGCACAGTTAAGCTGAGTAGTGTGCAGCTAATAGTTGTAGTTCTCAGCCAGAAATCTGGGTGGCAAGTCCTCTCTGGTCTTCTGTGCCAAATTTTTCTTGGTATAGAAAAGGGAAACAGACTGCAACTGGTCTTGTATGAAGCCTTCAGTTTAAGAACAGAGCAGCACCTTCTGTAGAGTGTGCAGTAGTGAGCTAAGTCACTGGTTCCTGTTGGATATGGAATGACATCAGAATCCAGGTCCTAAATTTTGGGTGTCCATGGGACCTGGGATTTTTCCATGCTAATTGTATATTATGCTTGTGCAGTACATGATAGAGAAGACATTTTTACCTCGTGACATAAGTATGTCATGAATCTCCTTGATGACCCTCTTATAGAGTTCCTTCTGCCATTCTCCTAAAATGTCCCACTCCACTTCCAAAAAATAAGCAGCAACATCCTTGAATGTGATCGATGCCTGGAATAGCCAGGAGGACACATTCAGTCACACTTTCATTATGATGTTTGTGTAATAGACAGTATAGACTTTGTTAGATGGCCTCTGTCAATGAGATCACATCTCTAGAATATTATTTCCCTAATTCTATATACGGTGCTTAAACTTGCATGCACAAATTTGGGCATGCACCCAATTTACATGCGTAATTTAATTGCAAAACGAGCCAATTGGCCCCAATACTTAGGCGCTAATAATCAACTTTCGGTGCAATAATTTGAATTTATGCACACATCTTTATAGTCGATATTCTATAAAGATCAGTGCGTTAATTTTTATGCACAGATCCAAAATGGGGGTATGGATGTGACAGGGGCATGGGCAGGTCAGGGCGTTCCTGGAATTTGCATGGTGTTACAGAATAAGACAGATTCATGCCTAATTTAGGCCTGAGAATTTACACCAGATTTAAGTTAGCGTAACTGGCGCAGATACAGTACCAGCATCAAACGTTATTCTATCAATGGCATCCAACTTGGAGCAGCATTTATAGAATAATGTTTAAGGCTCATTTTTTTTCAGCGCTATATACAGAATCTAGCCTTCATGTTCCCTTAAATATGCAATATTTTGAGCAGATAAACTGTTGCTTAGAGAACACTGGAAATCTCTCATGTTGGGCTGATAAAGTAGTTGGAAGAAGGAAAAAGTAGAAGAGATGAGAGGGAGGGAAGAATGTTGCTCGGTGTCTGAAGGCAAGAAAGTGAAGAGTGTTAGGGTCAGGGCTGAGGAGAGAGAAAATGTGTGTCTATTGATGTTACTACTATGATAAGCATTAAGCAAGTATTTGACAAGTCCGTTTTTGAGAAACAACTGGAGGAATACAATTCCAAAATTGACCACTACCGCAGTCAACAAAGAGAGTTAAAGATATCCAAGTATAAACGTGATGAATACGATTATACTAAGGGATTTGTATATGGGTGGATGGACAAACGAAGTAGGGGACGCAGAGGACGGGAGTGGGTGCAGGAAGGAGGGTTCATTTTAAGATGTCATCGAGTGATTCATCTAGTGAGGAAGATAACAAACGAGATAAAAGTCAACAAAAGGGTCAGCATCGGAAACATTTAATTTGTTGCCAGCCTCTTTTTTACGATTACCGATGCAGGGTCAGGAGGTAGCAGGTGAGTTCAAGCCAGAAATAGGAAAGGCAGGTATCAAAGCATAGAAAACGAAGAAATTAGCACAGTAATTAATTTATCTCAATGTACCCTTACTCAAGATCAGTTAAATGTACTTAATAAAGGTTTGTCCTTTGTACCTTATTCAGCATATGACGCGTTTGCTACTGGCCTATTTTTTGGTGAGTCTCGGTCTAGTGCAGATGAGAGGAATATGCATAAACTTGATTTAAATACGCTACCTCCATTATATACAAACTAGTAAAAAAGGCCCGTTTCTGACACAAATAAAACAGGCGCTAGCAAGGTTTTCCTCGGAGTGTGTATGTTTGGGAGAGTGTATGTGAGAGTGACTGTGTGAGAGACAGAGTAAAAGTGTGTGTGTGTGTGTGTGTGTGAGAGAGAGAGAGAGTGAGTCTGGGTGTGAGTGTGTCTGTGAGAGAGTGTGTGTGTGAGAATGAGAGTGTATGCAAGTGCGTATGTGAGACAGTGTGAGAGAGAGTGTGTGTGTGTGTGAGAGAGAGAGTGTGTGTGAGACATAGATTCTCTGTGAGAGTGAGTGTATGAGACCAAGCGAGTGTGAATGTGATACAGTGTGAGACAGAGTGTGTGAGAGTGAGAGTCAGAAAGACATTGCATGTGAGAGAGAGAGTGTGTGTGTGACAGAGATACCTCCCTTCCTGTGTCTCTGTGGTGTCAGGCCCCCCCCCCCCCCCTCTGTCTCTGGTGTCTGAGATTCCCGCCACTGCACCCAAGCAATTGCTTTGCTGGAGGAGGGTGGATGTGTTGGGGGGGGGGGGTTCAGGTTGGAAGAAGAGGGGTGCGGGGGGTTCATGAAGCGCTGACAGAGTGAGTGTGTGTGTGTGGGGGGAGGGCAGGGGGTTCAGGAAGCGCTGGCAGATGAGAGAGAGAGTGAGTGTGTGTGTATGGGATTTTAGGAAGCGCTGCGAGATGAGAGTGAGAGTGTGTGTGTGTGTGGGGGGGGGGGGGGGTTCAGGAAGCGCTGCCAGATGAGAGAGAGTGAGTGTCTGTGTGTGTGTGTGTACGGGGTTTCAGGAAGCGCTGGCAGATGAGAGAGAGAGAGTGTATGTGGGGGGGAGGGGGGTTCAGGAAGCGCTGGCAGATGAGAGTAAGAGTGTGTGTGTGTGTTGGAGGGGTGTGGGGGTGTGTGTGTGTGTTGGGGGTTTCAGCTTGGAAGAAGAGGGGTGTGGGGGGGTCTGGAAGTGTTGCGAGATGAGTGAGTGAGTGTGTGGGGGGGCGGTTTATCAAGTGTTTCCACATGAGTGTGTGTGTGTGGGGGGGGGCTTCAGGAAGCGCTGCCAGATGAGCAAGAGTGTGTGTGTGTGGGGGGGTTCAGGAAGCGGTGCGATATGAGAGACTGAGTGTGTGTGTGTGTGTGTGTGATGGGGTGGGGTGGGGGGGGGGTTGCCACATGAGTGAGTGAGTGTGTGTGTGGGGGGGGGGGGGGCAGGGATTTCAGGAAGCGCTGCCAGACAAGACAGAGAGAGAGAGTGTGTGTGTGTTGGGGGGGGGGCGTTGAGGAAGTGTGGCCAAATGAGAGTGAGTGTGTGTGTGTGTGGGGGGGGGGGTCAGGAACCACAGCCAGATGAGTGAGTGTGTGGGGGGGGGGGCAGGGGTTTCAGGAAGCGCTGGCAGATGAGAGTGTGTGTGTGTTGGGGGGGGGGGGCCTTGAGGAAGTGTGGCCAAATGAGAGTGAGTGAGTGTGGGGGGGGGGGGGGGTGAGGAAGCGCTGGCAGATGAGAGTGTGTGTGTGTGTGTGTTGTATGGTTCAGTTTTTGGGGGGGGGGGGGGGGGAGGATCTGCTTTTAAGAAGAAGGAATGAAGCGCCTCCTTCGCGCGATGCCCCCCCCCCCTTCCCGCCTCCATCCCACCCACGGCGATGCACCCGGCCGCCGCCATCCCACCCACCGTGGCCATCGCACCCACCGTCGTGTAGTTTTGCTGGCGGGGGACCCAAAATCCCGCCAGCAGAAGTCCTGTGTTGTGTGTGCTGAGTGAGTCTGACTCCTGCAGCGATCTTCGGCGTTGCTTGCCTGTGCAGGGCGGGGTTCTGTGCGTCTGACGTCCTGCACGTGCAGGACGTCAGACGCACGGAAGCCCTGCCTGCACGGGCTAGCAACGCTGAAGATGACGCCGTAGTCAGCAGACAGAACTTGTGCTGGCGGGGTTTCGGGTCCCCCGCCGGCAAAGCAACGTGAAGGTGGGTGGCTTAGGAGGGGGTTGTTGCGGGGGGGGTGTTGGACCTCTTCTTTTGACCTGCAGCTTGGGGGGGGGGTCGGGGCGGGGGGGGCGGATCTACTATTCTGTGGGCGGGGCTTCTACGTTTTGAGGTTTGGGGGTGTTGGATGTCGGAACAGTGGTCTCCGGAGTCGAGCTTAGGAGGTGGTTTCCCTTTCCGCGGGTGGGTCGGCAGCGGAGGAGTAGGTACTCCTCCTCCCCCTGCGTGGGTGCAATCCGTTTGTTTAGTTACATTTTTTTTTCCGCCCTCGACGTCATGATGTTTGACGCGAGGGCGGGGCACAGATCTGTGGGGTGGCTTCACCACCATGAATCCAAGAACCGTTCTGGGAGTCTGAGTGACTTCAGTGAAGTCAGTGTCCTCAGAACGTTGAGGGTGCGTTTTATTATAGTAGATCTCATTCATGCATATTCATATCCTACAAACCTGACTGGCAAGAAGTACTCCAGGCCCAGACTTGGGGAACACTGCTCTAGGGAATTATAAATTCTTCAGACTTGATACTGCAATCCACCTCCAGCAGGTAAAGTCTTCTACCAACAACCATTAAATTACTGCTCTACTCCAAAACAAACAAGGAAACAGAAAGGAAGCCTGCAAGTCAGAGCAGCAAAGGGAACATTTTTCCTTTTTGTGCTGGCAGTGGCACCCTGTATACATGAGAAGAGAAAAGAATTTCTTGCCTGATCAGAAACTCGGGCAGACATTTCTCTTCTGTTTTCCCTTCTGAATTCTGCAGCTGCTGGGATGGATTCAGGCAAGATATTTCCCTTTTCCTGGAAGGATGAATAAAACAGGAGGATAGACTGATCCTTAAAGGTCTCAGATAAATTCCTTCTTCTCCCTCTCTACAGATTTGGGACTGGGTTGCAGTCCCCAGAAATAAGATTAAGCTTTCTTTTCTTTTGTGTCTATTCCGCACTTTGTAATCCTGCAGACACTGGAGGAACAGAAAGCAGCAGAGCATGCTCAGAGCACTTCATCCCTTCCCCTTGATGAGGTCATCTAGGGTATCCCACTTCCTTAAGGTAGATCTGTACAAGTCAAGGAGGTTAGACAGAGAACAGGAGACTGCATGAGACTATCTCAGAGTGTATGAGCCTATCTAGCCCATTATATGGGCTGAAGCCAGTAGGCGGAGATTGCCACCATTTTCATTCACCCAAAACAATAGCAAAAGATTATTAGAAATAACTGCCTATGGGTGGTCCATCTGTCTAAAGCTGTTCCAGTTGGATAGGCAGTGCCTTAAAAGGTGGAAGAGAAAAGATTTTTTTAAACTTATAAGCTTCCCATATGTAGATATAAATGGGAAATTATTGTAGCTTGTACAAACAGCACTTATAAACTCTGTATTTTGTGTTCGTTTTTCTACACTTTTCTATACAATACAGATGGCCAAATTTCAGTGATGAAATCCTGTTTACTGATGGGTTCACTGTAACTTATTTATTTATTTCATACATTTAAACCTGCCTATCCAACCAACTATCTAGGCAAGGAACCATAAAGCACTCATAAAATGCACAAACTGTACAAACAAAAACCCTAATTGCATGTTCTTAAGAATAAATTTGAGAATATTCACCATAAAAGAAGAACTTTGGAGGCCTACCGAGTTTTGATTTCAGCACTGCAACTGGTCTGCCCTCTCTCCCTGCTCCTTCCATCTACATCTGCCCTCTATCTCTGCCCCTTCCATCCACCATCTGCCTCTGTCTGCCCTCTCTCTCTCCCCCTTCCATTCACTGTCTGCCCTTTATATCGCTTCCATCCACTGTCTGCCCTTTCTCTCTGTCCGCTCAATCCACCATTTGCCCTCCCTCTCCCATCCATCTAGGGTCTGCCCTCCCTCTCACTCCCCCTTCCATCCAGGATCTGTCCCCTCTCTCTGCCCCTTTTTTCAGCCCCCAGTTCCAGCCCCACTATCCCACCAGTCCCCAGTTTCAGCCCCAGCCCTTTTCTCCCACCAGTCTCGAGCTTCGGCCCCCAGCCACTTCTCTCTGTCCCCTTTTCAGCCCCCAGTTTCAAACCCAGCCCTTTTCTCTCACTAGTCCCGAGCTTCAGCCCCAGCCACTTCTCCCTGTCTCCTTTTCAGCCTCCAGTCCCCACAGTTTCAGCTCTTGCCCCTTTTCAGCCCCCAGTCCCAGTACTAGCCCCCTTATCCCACCTACCCTCCTTTTCAGCCCCCAGCTCCAGCTCCCTTCATCCACATGCCTTACATTAGGGCCTCCCTTTTCAGCCCCAGACCCCATCTGGGCTCCCCTCCCCACCCCCTTCTCCCATCGGGGCACCCCATCCCCTTCTCCCATCTGGCCACCCCACCCCCTTCTGCCATCTGAGCTCCCACCCCCTTCTGCCATCTGGGCTCCCCTCCCCATCCCCTTCTGTCATCTGGGCTCCCCACCCCATCCCCTTCTGTCATCTGGGCACTCCACCCCATCCCCTTCTGTCATCTGGGCTCCAAACCCCATCCCCACCCCATCTCCTTCTGTCATCTGGGCTTCCCTCCCCATCCCCTTCTGTCATCTGGGCACTCCACCCCATCCCCTTCTGTCATCTGGGCTCCAAACCCCATCCCCACCCCATCTCCTTCTGTCATCTGGGCTCCCCTCCCCATCCCCTTCTGTCATCTGGGCTCCCCACCCCATCCCCTTCTGTCATCTGGGCTCCACACCCCATCTCCTTCTGTCAATCTGGGCTCCCCTCCCCATCTCCTTCTGTCATCTGGGCTCCCCACCCCATCCCCTTCTGTCATCTGGGCACTCCACCCCATCCCCTTCTGTCATCTGGGCTCCAAACCCCATCCCCACCCCATCTCCTTCTGTCATCTGGGCTCCCCTCCCCATCCCCTTCTGTCATCTGGGCTCCCCACCCCATCCCCTTCTGTCATCTGGGCTCCACACCCCATCTCCTTCTGTCATCTGGGCTCCCCTCCCCATCCCCTTCTGTCATCTGGGCACCCCACCCCATCCCCTTCTGTCATCTGGGCCCCCCTGACCCGACCCGACTACCAGCTCCGTCAAGACGACAGCGGGTGGGGGTGGGGTGCTCCGCTCCCGCTGCTCCCACCCTACCTTCTTTAAAAAAACAAATCAGTAAAGCGGCGTGGCAGGCAGCGCGGCTTCACGTCTGCCCTGCTTGTAAAACAAGTAGATCTCCTCGTCGGGCCTTCGCTCACTGGGTCCCGCCCTCCTCTGAGGTAACTTTCTATTTCCTCGAGGGCGGGACCCAGTGAGCGAAGGCCCGACGAGGAGATCTACTTGTTTTACAAGCAGGGCAGATGTGAAGCTGCGCTGCCTGCCATGCCGCTTTACTGATTTTTTTTTTTTTTAAAGAAGGTAGGGTGGGAGCAGCGGGAGCGGAGCACCCCCCACCCGCTGACACCCGGGGTGGACCGCCCCCACCGCCCCGCCCTTGCTATGCCACTGCAGTGATATACACATAACTTACACATATAAGTTTGAGCCCCACCCATGCTCCACCCAGACACCAATCCTGTGCATGCCCACTGGTAAACTACATGGTACGTAAGATACACACGTAGTTACAGAATAATGCTTAGGTGGAATATTGGCATATATGCATGTATACGAAAAATATAAGATCCCAACATGATTACTTGGTTTTTTGTAAGTTTCTGAAATCTTTCCTTTTCAAAAACTTTCTGCCAATTGATCCTGGTGCTTAATCTCACCCCTTCCATTCTCTTCATTATGCTTTCTTACTGAATTCTTTATACATTCATGATTTTTTCCTTATCAATAAGTGTGGGTTTATGCATTTTGTTTCATATTTGTAATGACTTCTTTTTAGCTTGATTGCCACATTGTATGGGAAAATGTGGGGTATAAATGTCATAAGTAAATATGCTCAATTATGCTAGTGCTCTAAACATTTACGTATGTAACTGGCACATAAATGTCAATGTCTAGAAGTTGAATAAAGGATTTTTAGCACCATTTCCTGTCCATGCTTCCTTCACTGTGTTGTGCTGTGTGTGCCTTGTGGAGTTTTGTTCTTCTGTGGTCTGTTTTCTTGCTTTATAGGATTACCTTTCAAGACTTACACACATTACAGTTATGTTCCAATTTTGTGACCCTTATATTTGCAGGGTAATTTGCAAAGTATATATTACTTTGCAGGGTAATTAGCAGCCCTCCAAGCCCCCTTGGGATCTCCCAAAATGGACCCCCTCCTTCCACCCCCTCCCTCTGGCTTGCGATCTTTAGTACCTCTCTCGCACACCCCGCCCTGCAATGACCCCCCCATCATCTCCGTAGGGCTCCCCAAGGGCCTACCTTCAATCACTGGTGGTTAGTGGGGGTGATGGGGGGGCAGAGTTTGCTCCTGCCCCTAGCGGAAGCTTCCTCATTTCCTGGATGCTATCACTAGGTCCAAGAGTGAGAGAGGTTCGCTGTTGCCCCCATCACCCCCACTAGGCCATCAAGGATTGAAGGTAGGCCCGGGGGGGGGGGGGGGGCTATGAAGAAGGGGGAGGGAGATCATGGGGGAGTCTTTCCTTTCCGTGGGGATGGAAGTGGGGTTGAGATAGGGATCGGGCATAAAGTTAGGATAGCCTTTTTTTTGTCTTAACTTTATGTGGTTGCTCAGCCAGTTAAAAGATTGAAAATCTCTGCTAACCGGACAGCGTTCCGCACTGCCCTGTCTCTGCCTTAACTGCACCTCCGCTCCACCCACAGAGGGGCTATTCAGCGGCACTGTCTGGTTAAGTGCCATTGAATATCCTCGGTTAGCCCTGGACATGTGATTTAAGCGGACAGAAGCCACTCCTGGCCACTTAAATTGCTTTGTATATGAACCCCATACTTTATAGAATGTTAGAAGTTGCGCACATATTGCCGGCACTTAGGCGCACACACTTATGTCAGCTCTATGGTGGCATGTGCTTGCACCTAACTTATAGGCATGCACGTTCGCTGTTAGGATAGTATTCTATAAAGGAAAGTAGGTGCCTATTTTCCATTATAGAATAAACTCCTACCAGGTACTGTTATAGAATTGTCTCTAAGGGGATAATTTATTTTTATTTGTTACATTTGTACCCTGCGCTTTCCCACTCATGGCAGGCTCAATGTGGCTTACATGGGGCAATGGAGGGTTAAGTGACTTGCCCAGAGTCACAAGGAGCTGCCTGTGCCTGAAATGGGAATTGAACTCAGTTCCTCAGGACCAAAGTCCATCACCCTAACCACTAGGCCACTCCTCCACTCATAAATGGGTGCTAACATTTATGCACAAATTACATATGTAAATGTTTAGCATATTCGCATGTTGCATGTATGTGTGAACCTATGCGCATACATGACAATTTTCCATCAAATGCTATACTCTAAATACAGTTGTCTGTCCAAAACTTTTAAATACAGCAGGGTAGTCAATACTCTAACTACATGCATATCTTGCATAGCGTGTATTTGCAAGGAGAACGAACAAATAGAGCCTCAAAAGGTGCTTATTTTTCTTTATAGAATTGACTTCCAATAGGTGCTTTCCTAGTGCTTAAATCTAGGTGCCCTATTGTAGAATTACTCTGTAACAAGCCAATCAGCACCGATAATTGGTACTTAACAACCAATTAGCAGCACTAATTGACTTTAATTAGAATTTATGGGCACAACCTTCTAGGTGCATTGTATAACACGGTTCACTTAAATTCTAATGCATGCAGCTGAAAAGGGGGCATGGTTATGGGCGAGTTGTGATTGTTTCAAAAAAACTATGCACACTATTATAGAATACACCCGATCTGTACCTAACTTAGGCACAGATTTTTAGGCCTGGCTTTAGGTGGCCTAAATGGGTGTGCCTAAATTTTAGTTACAGAAACAGCGTGTGTGCATATTCTATAAAGTATGCCTAACTTTAGGTGCACTTTATAGAACCACACTAACCGTGTGGTTTTTGGCGTCAATTTTTAAAAACACTAGCGCACCTTTGTAAAAGGGGCCCAAAGTCTCTTAAAATTTCTACTCATATGGAACTATGTTTCCCATAACTATATAAAACTGTCCACCATTCATATCATTCATACTCACACATTCTATAAATAATCTTCTTTAAAAATATTGTCTTCCTGAAAAAGAAAATATATACAGTGTACAGTGGGTTTGTATCTTGATGAAGATGATAGTGTGTGGAAATCTGCAAACTAGCAAGGATTAGTGAGAAGCTGTGCAAGGATATGTAATAACTTGCTTGATATTGACTTGCTTGGAAAAATTATCACACTCAGGCATACCACTGTGGAAGGTGGACAGGAAGGTCATTATTGATGATGTTGTACAAAGTCCATGAACAACACGTCAAGTTTGAGTAAAATTTTCATCTTGGACATCCAAGTTAACTAGAATCGTTTATATAAATGTTATATATTTTCTTATTCTATATACTATCATTTAGCATATGATAATTTTCAGTATCTGATATATAAGTCCGACTTTGGATGTTTTGCAAAAAACGTCTAAATCTGAATAGGAAAGAAGGTCATTTTAAAAAAAGAAAAACATCTATCTTTTTTTCCAAAAATACTGTTTTGAACAAGGTTTTGTGATTTGGACGTTTTGTTTTTTTGGTCCATTTTCGAAAAATCAAGTCATTAGGATGTAGGATGAGCCAGCATTTCTAGTAGACTGGACCCCCTGACATCCCAGGAAAGCAGTAGGTCACCCTAGGGGACACTGTAGTGGACATCATAAAATGCTTCCTTCTCACCATTGATCCCTTACCTTGTCTGCTGAGCCCCCCAAAACCCACCCAAAACCCACTAAATCCAACTGTACACCACTACCATAGCCCTTAAGGGTGAAGGGGGCATCTATATGTGGGTACAGTGGGTTTCTGATGAGTTTTGGAGGGCTCACAGTTTCCTCCACAAGTGTAACAGGTAGGGGGAGGTAGGAGCCTGGGTCCACCTGTCTGCAGTATACTGCAACCACCACTAAACTACTACAGGGACCTGTATGCTATTCTACTGGACCCGAGTATAACATCTGAGGCTGGCAAGTAATGTTTTTAATCACATTTTGGGGGGATGGGAGGGGGTTAATGACCACTGGGGGAGTAAAGGGAGGTCATCCCTAATTCCCTCCAGTGGTCATCTAGTTATTTAGGGCACCTTTTTGTGCCTTATTCGTTATAAAAACAGGTCTAGCTAAAATGTCTTAGTTTTTGTCCTGGATGGTTTTGTTTTGTTCTATTATGGCTGAAAAACGTCCAAGTGTTAGGAACCCCCAGATCCCGCCCTTAACACACCCCCTTGTGATTTGAACGCACTTCTGATGGACTTCATACAAAAATTTATGCCACTTTTTGGACGTTTTTCTCCTTTGAAAATGATCTCCTTTGTGAATTATATGAATAAAAAATTTAAAAATTGTATTATTGTTTTGTCTTAGCTACTGTATGATTTAGATTTGGACTTACAGTGTAACAATATTGAAACATAATGGTTGAACCCAGGATATTTGATTGATTTATTTTACAAACCCAGGATTAGCACTTATATGCCTTTATGAAACAATCTTCCGGAAAGCTCCTGCACAGAGTTATGCCTGATCTGGAGCAGGCATAAAATTGTTAACCAATTCCTGCTGCCATATATACAGGCATAACTGTGTAGATGTCCACAATATTCATTTGGGCACCTATACAGTTAGCGTTCGCTAATTTTTAGCACATGCTAACAAACGCTAACGTGCCTTTGTAAACAGGGCTCCTAATTTATTAACTACTTTAAACAGTGTGAAAAACTCTTTTCCCCATAGTTTTAAACTTCAACTTTCTGCCAGAGGTTGAAATTTAACTATTACAGCTTAGTACATTAACAATCACTGTGCTGAAGGCAGACAGGATGCTCATCAAGCAGGTTCCTATGATTTACTGAGACAGAACCATGAAATATAGGGCACCTGCAGTAGGAGTCTCAGGCAGGGTGGTAGCAGCTAGAGTGGAAGAGTTTTTTTTGTTTATGAAGCCAATAAATGCGCATGCATTGTAAATGTATATAAATGCATGTGTTATAATTCTACATATGTGATTGGTTCTATGGTCATATCTGTCAGTTCTAGGTTGAATAAAACCGATTGAAAGGTATTAATTTTAACATGGCAGTGGTGATGCTGGGGGCAGAGGGAAGTTAGAGAGGATATGCATGGCCCTCCTCCAGTTTACTTGTGGGCTCCCCACCCCAACAGAAATAAACTTCTTGCTCTCCTATTGGTCTGATCCATTCATTTTTGTAGTTTACCAGATATTAACTGAGTCAGGGCTCTATTAACCAGGTTTCTGACTCCTTTGTGGTTATGTTAGATCATCCCATTGAACTGATGTTTACATTTTTCAAAATCTTCGCTGGGTGACCATTCTGCTTCTCTATTATGCTCTGTAAGTTCATATTGTCAGGTGGTTTTGTGCTGACAAATGAGGGAGGTGGGTCATTAGGTCTAAGAGTGAGAAAGTGACTTAGACCATATTGCCATTGAATTGAACTGTTTAATTTCATTTCTAAGATGAACTGTGTTTGAAGGCAATGCTAAACTAAACTGTGTTTGAAAGCAGTGCTAAAACTGAATTGAGGAGGAAAACATTGCTAACTGAACTGAATTGTGAGCAGTGCTCATTAGCTGTGGGAAAGCGCAGTGCTACTAAGTACTGGATTAGAAGCAGTGCTGGAGAAAACCATATTGAAAGGAGGGCCAAAGTGAATTGTGTGGAAAGCAGGCCCAAGCTGAACTGTATTGCAAGCAGGGCTCCAATGAACTGTGTTTAAAAGTGGAGCTACACTGAGGAGAGGAAAAGGCCTGTGAAGCCTTAAAGCAGAGTAAATGTACTCAGGAGATAATAAAGCACTTCTGGTGATTTGCCTGTTGTCTGGAGACCCTGATTGCAGACTGTCGACTCGGGAGTGAAGGGCGTGCTTGGTAAAGAAAGGAAGAGACTGAGAAAGAGTGGTGCGGATCTGGCGGCTGAGCATGACAATATATACAAACCTCTATTTTTGAGCTCTATTTAGTGATTTTTAATTACTTTAATGATCTTCCCAATTCCATATATAATGGCTTTACTTCTCTATAAGGGGTCTATTTACTGAGCTGCATTAGTTGTTTAATACAGAAATTACCACATTTGCTAAAAGTTAGCATGGGACTAAACTAACAGTAACACAATGCATTAACTGTGAGCACCATGTTAAACAGCTAAGGTGGAAATTAGCATTTTAGGACATGGAATTCGCAGGGCCTGTACCTTATTGCCATACACTTAAAGCTCAGCAGTGACTTTTTGTCTCTGTTAACTACACAGCAGGCATCCCAAAAATTCTGGGAATGCCTTCCCAGAATTTAATTGCCAAAATTAACACACAAGAGCTGATACCTCTGCAACAGTTGATGCAGAGGTTTCAGCTCTTGTGTGTTAATTTTGGCAATTAAAACACAGTAACTGTAAAACCTCAGCCCAGTTTTGTTTTATTTTAATATCTCTCCTTTCTATTTTCTTTGTATCACTACATTTTCTGTACTTTTGCTGCTACTTTCAATTTAAGGTCTTCTTTTGTTAATCAGCATGTTTCAGCTTGATGCTTGAATCTTTATCATTAATCCCGATGGTCTTGATCCTTTAAAGCACTCATCTATCAGTGACATTTCTATAGGTAGTGAATTTATTTTTCTTTCAATATATTTTTCCAAGAAAGTGATGTTATCTTTCTCCTTTTCTTCTGACTTTGTGTTCTTGAGGGCAATGTCTCCATACGGTTATTTTTGTGGATAAGGAAATAGTCTACCTGATGTAGATGAACACCAAAATCCCACAAAGAATCAACAGTGCGGAGACAGTGGGAAGTGGGCCAATGACAAGAAACCAGGGCAATAGACAAATATCTAAAGACGTTTATTGAAGACTACACAGATCTGTGTTTTGGCCACAGACCTGCCTCAGGAGTCTTAATCGTTGTATGAATAGACAAATTTACAAAAGAAGGTTACTTTGAAATGTTGTATTACATAGTTGGTCTTGAAAAAGACCTTTAAAAGAAAATCGACAAGCAAACTAAAACAAAGTGTCAGCATTGAAGCTACGTATTACAACATTTCAAGGTTCTGAGGCAGGCCTGTGGCCAAAACACAGATATGTGTTGTCTTCAATAAATGTCTAGTTATTTTTGTGCATACCATGACTGTAATGAATCTTACTCCTAAGCCAAGCTATATGGAGTAAGATCTCAGTCTCTCAAATTTACTGTTAAGATACACCATGATGTGAGCATCGTGTCAAAGAGAGCTTCCTTCTGTGTGCATAAGATGCAACTTGTACAAACAACCTATTAAGGTGTGCCTGAAAATTTGTTTTGATTAGGCCTGTGGCACCCAGTATAATAGAAAATATTCTTGTATCTTTCTGCCACATTTTCTTGGTCTCTAACTACATTTCTTGAGGATTTTCTTTTTCTTTCCGTCCAATTAACAGAATAATGGTTTGGAACTGACACCTCTGTAATGCCGTTCTGATGTTTTTTTCCTTTACCACTATGTCAGGTTTTCTTGCATCAAGCTTTTTATTGGTTGGAATTGGGATGTGTCACATCATCATACCTACTGCACCTGAAAACACACCACTTCGATAGCTTTCAGGCTTGAAGACATTATGTAAGAAATTTTTAAAAATAGATCATAACCTCTTTATTCTGCATTGTTCTCTTAGGAGCGTGACCCCAATGCTTTTCTGGTACAGTAATGTTATAGGGTTTCCAAAATTTCACATAGATGAGACATGCCACTGTATAGTGCCTTTCTGTACAGAAATTCTCTGCCATCAGCACTTCACTGCTAGCTATGAGATGAGTAACCATTTCCAGCTCTTTCTTAAAAAACATACATATGTTTGTTTTACTAGTTTTTTCCCTATATTTATTGTGAATCATTTCATCTGTAACTCATTATCCACTATCTGTAATATCCTTACATTTGGATCTGATGATGCTGTTAAGTAGGTTTGGAAACAGAGGATAGTAGCTCTGCTGTTCTAAACTGTAGGATTCTTTCAGTAATAATTTCTGTGCAATACTGTGTCTTATTTCTGTGATTTCAAGAGATGGTTACAGCTTTTTTTTAAATCTTAGATTTCAGGTTTGATTTAGCTTTACCATCTCCTGGATCCCAGAATATATATATCCACCTTTATATAAGGCTATTGGACCAATCATCCAGTTCTCCAACTCCTGGTATCTTTCCTGCCTCTCTTCATTACTGTCATCTTCTTCCGTTGCTCCTTATCCATCACTAGCTTCTCACCTGGTCAGGACAGCCCCAAGGACTATGTGAGTGTTACGGTCAAACAGAATGCAAGAGAGGCGGGGGCGCAATAATTGCTCCCCATCCATTGTCTTCCTTGCTTGGTTGTAGTGCAGCAGGGGGATGGGGCACCAGAAGGCATGTTGCATAGGGTGTGATTCAGGCTCAGGATGCTCCTGCATTGCTACTGCTTGTAATTGCTTTGATTGATTTCTGATGCTCCTTACCAGTTCTGCACCTTTCTTCTAGTACCTCTTTGCAGCTCTGCTTTTTTTATTCTGTTTCTCTTCCTGCTTTATTTTTCAATTCCTTTGAACTCTCAACACTCATGTACTTCTTATCTTCAAATTGTTCCATCCAATTCTGAAATTACTCTCAGTTGCCTTTTGTAACTTTTCCATTGGAATTTTTGCTCTCTGTTTTTGCTGTGCTCTCTTTGCTTGCACTAGCTTCGTAAATAAAGGATTTGTAACATAATAATAACAGAGGGCTAAGCAGAGAAATTTCAAATTGTCTGGTTTGGTTTGATTCAAATTTTAATCTGCTTTAACTTGTGTTTCCTTCTCTTAGTATTGCCTATCTGTTGAATTTTTCTCTATCTGAAAAAGACAAAGGAAAAGAAAAACCCCAACCCTTTTTCACTTGCAAGGATTCTGGCCTCTAAGTTACTACATCTGACTTCATCCTGACTTTATAGTTCCATCCTACCCACCCCTAGGTTTCCTCTACCTATATAGGAATATCCAGAGATAAATATCTTCAATAACCCTACACTGGTCAATCCTCCTCACTCATATCCCTTAACACAGTTCACCTTTTCACACCTGTTAATCACATCAACATGACCTTCATTCAATGCAATATATGTTGGGCTTTAGTCCCAAGGCAAATAATCTGGAACCTTAGAGCTTGCCTCATTTGTCTCTAAATATCTGCTATGAAAGATGAAATCAACAACCTCAGGAAGGAATTGGCTACAATTAAGGAAGCATCTAAGATTACTCAATTCCCATCCAATTTACCACCAGCACTGCCACAGAGATTAAAGCAACAGAGAAATAGATGGGTCAGAAAAGGGGCTTGTAGATTATGACCTGTGACACAGAGGCATTCACCCTTCCAACCATTGCTGTTATACAATTCCTTTGGTGCTTTGGAGCATTATGATACTCAGAAAAGTATGACTTGAAAGTAAACAAAAACAAGAGAAACAGGAAGCCTATATAGTTCTCCAAACAAGTGGCTGAAAAAAAAGTAAGGGCAAAAGGTTTCGTTCAAGAAATACAGGAGAATGCAACGAGCGGATCACGGAAAAGATTACCAGATTAAACTCAAAGAAGCGAATAGGGAAATGCAGCTAACAAAAGCATGGGTAGAATTAAAAATGGCTAAAGATGTAAAGAGAGGTGGCAAAACCTTTTGTTTTAGATATATTGGGGAAAGAAGAAAAAATAGGAATGGAATTGCAAGACTGAAAGATATTGAGAATAGCTATGTGGAGAGCGATGAGGATAAAGCGAATGTGCTAAACAAATACTTCAGTGTTCACAGAAGAAAATCCTGGAGAAGAACCCCAGTTGGCTGCCGAGGATATATCTGTGAATGTAGTGGATACAGTGCTGTTAACAGAAGAAAGCGCTTATAAACAGCTTGAAAATCTGAATGTGGATAAAGTGATGGGGCCGGATGGGATACATCCCAGGATACTGAGGGAGCTCAGAGAACTCCTGGCGGGACCTCTTAAGGATATATTTAATAGATTTTTAGAGATGGAAGAGGTTCCAATGGGACTGGAGATGAGCTGATGTGGTCCCTCTTCACAAACGTGGAGACAGGAAAGAAGTGGGAAACTACAGGCCAGTAAGCCTCACATTGATGGTAGGAAAAATAATGGAATCGCTGCTGAAGGAAAGGATAGTTGACTTTTTAAGAAGCTAATGGGTTACAGGATCCGAGGCAACATGGATTTACCAAAGAAAAATCTTGCCAAACTAATCTGATTGACTTTGTCGACTGGGTGATCAAAGAACTGGATGAAGGACGTGTGATAAATGTGATCTACTTGGATTTCAGCAAAGCCTTTGATATGGTTCCTCACAGAAGACTTGTGAATAAGCTGAGAGGGCTGAACTGGATTGGAAACTGGTTGACTGACAGGCGGCAGAGGGTGGTGGTAAATGGAATCGGGTCAGAGGAAAGGAAGATGAGTAGTGGAGTGCCCCAAGGGTCAGTGCTGGGGCCAATATATTTTATTTAATATATTTATGAGAGACATCACTGACTTTCCCTCTGCCATCATGTTTTTTATTTTTTTTTTTACTGGGGATGACTTTCTGAATTCCCTTGTTTCCTTTTGTCATCCTTAATTATTTGTTTGTCATTGAGATAGTCTAAATACTTACAGCACATGTATTAATTTGCTTCTTGAAGTTATTGTAATTTGTGTTATATTCTGTATATTATTATGTTTTATTCACTTTATTGTTTGTTTGTTTGTAAGCCACATTGAAATTGAGTCTATTTCAGGCTAATATAGGGTTATAAATGTCATGAATAAATAAGTTAGAAGGAAAAATTTGCCTTTTTGCAGATGACACGAATATACCCTAGAGGGAATAGAAACCATAAGAAGGGATCTCCAAATGTTGGAAGAATGGTTGAGGGTCTGGCAGTTAAAATTGAACATTAACACCAAAATTATTTTACTGGGTTTTAATTGATTTTCTGTTTCTATTGTATATGAAGCCACTAACTTAAAGAAAGTTATACTTATGCCTTGAACCTTTGGTCTGACTCTGTATGGCCCATTTTACCTTCTTATGTTCATAATGCATCATTTAAAACTTTGAATAGTAATAAGAATATATTTGTCAGATTTGTATGAAAATGTGATTCATATTACGAGATCAGTTAGGTGCACAAATTTCAAAATATGGGACTGATATTCAGCGATATTTAACCACTCAGCCTTTTATTTCCTAGCTCCTAAACTCTGGAATGATCTCCCACTATTTATCCATTCAGACTAGACCTTTAAAAATTAAAGGCTGTTCTTAAATGCACTTTTTCAAAGTGACTTTTGGAGATACCACAATGGGTTCAGTTGCCTCATCCAGTGTCTGTTGCTACACAGCGTGTAACTTGTTTGTTGACCTTTTGTGTATATGATTTTATACTTTTCTATTCAATTGGTATTCCTCTCCTTGCTTTATGTTTTATATTTTTATCCTTTGTGCATCACCTTGACCCGTTCGTCGGATTAGGCAGTTTATGAAGACTGCAATAAATAAGAACACGTAGAAGAAATTTGGCAGAAGCATAAAGAATCTAATCTTGGTACACTTTCCTAATGGTTAAAAAATGGGGAGTGGTTGTTGTGTTTTGGAAAGGAAGAGGTTGAGGGATGGGAGGGGGTTAGTTGGGGGGAGAGAGATAGGAAGGGGAAACTGAAAATGATTATCTGATCAACAGTGGGCTATGTATAAGAGTACTGTTATAAAATGGAGGTCGCTGTAATTACCATTATGATGGAGTGCTGTTTATATGTTGTTTTTTGGGATCATTAATATACATATTTTTACAAAATAAACAATTTAATACTAATAGCAGCATTAGTATTGTTGAAATACAACAGCTCGACTTGTAATGGCAGGTTATTGAGTTTCTTCTTTGCCTTGCTGTCTATTTGTGCTTAGAAACATAAAAAAGAACCTGAAGCAGAAGTGAACAGATGGAAGGAGACATTTGATGGGGCATTTATAAAAGCTTAACTGGATCTGTAGTAATGACATTGTACTTGGATATAGACATGGCTCTGTTGCCTGGATGCTTCGTAGCAGCTTGAGAGACATATGGACTTGTCTGTATCCACTCAGGGTTTTTTTTTAATACTTGAGGTGTTTGATTACATTTTATAACATAATTATAGTAAATGACTGTGATAGAATTTAGTTCCTCACAGAACTGATTGATGTAGTCCAGATGTCTTATGAAATCAGTTATCTATAACAGATTTTTTATACATAGTGAAATTAAGGTAAACGATATGTTTGACAGCAGAACGCTACATGCAGTTTCCAACCTTTGAAATCATTTTTCTATGTATATGATTGTATGTAGGCTAATTTGGCAGTCCAAGAGAGTCGCCGTCCACTGCTATGTTAGATCTGCAGAAGGCACAAACAGAGCTAGATGCCAAACTGAACTGGATTTTGTACAGGCACAGTATGAAAAGGGTATGGTGGAGAAACAGGTCAGTAGTAGAAGCAATACCATGCTAATAGTTTTACACTGAAACATGCTGGTAGGCACAAATCTAAAACCTTTGTATGTTGGGTTACTATTGTCATGTCTTGGGGGTGGGGGAGAAAGAGAAAGGGTGGTGGAGCACCTAGGTATGTATTTTATATACTGCTTTATAATGTGGTTGACTCAATTTGATAACAAAGGGCTTTATTCATGCAAAGTCAGAGCCTATAGAAATATTGGGCCAAAGATTATTTGCCAGTTGCTGTTATTCACAATAACTGCACCCCATGTATAAAAAGAAGTCTCAAAGAATCTGCATGTCTGAAAAATCTTACTGAAAGTACTTTAGATGTTTTCTGTCTCAAATAGTGTAATACATTAATCACAACATGCTATGAAGGGGGGTCACTGTTTTCCCCTGGAGTAAGAATTATTCCTTACAGTCTGTCCACGGGAATAGACACCTTTTTTTTTTTCTTCAGCATCTCACTGGTTCCATTCTGCAAAGGCAGTCACTGAGAACACCAGAGAACAGTAACAAAAACCAAAATGTACATTAGAATGTGTGAGCTACAGGCCTGTTTGCTGGAGTGAGTAGAATTCTCATGCTTCTCTCTTTTTTTGGCAGCCACTGACTTACTGGTTGTCTACTCTTTCCTACATTTTTTAAGAGTTATTTGGGGGTAATTCTGTCACTTGACTTGACTTTTATTTTGCTTTCACTAAAATTGATAACATCCATTTATCAAAAAGAGCAAATGTGTGACAGCTAAATAAACACAAAGTGTTACAATAATAATAATTCCTATAGTCTCTACATCTAACTACTATATAAAGATGCTTTTGAAAAAAACCCAGACCTTTAGCCTCTTTATACATCATGAATTATTCCTGTTCAAAGTGCAGTTCATTGGGTAATTAGTTTCACAACTGGAGACCCAAGTACAATATATAAAAGGCCCAACATTTAGGTACCAAATGCAAGCATTAATGACCAGAATACTTGCATATATGTGCACAAATTTAAATGGGTGAATGCCAATCAATGGTAAACGACATTTTTGTTACAAAGAATGTGAATGGTGTTCTTAGCTAAGTCATGGGTGCTGAATTTGAAAATGAAATCAGTTTTTGCCTATCGGGCTCAGTTTTCTTGTGACACGCTACCCTTTATATAAAAATCCTTGAAAACGCTGCATTTTGGTACCCTGCTGTGCAGGACCACCGAGAAGGGGGGGTGGGGGGACAAAATCCCCAGGGTCCGGGCCTTCAAGGGGGGCCCGGTGCCAGTCCCACCCGCCCTCTGACCGTCTGCCACCGGGCCGGCCCCCTGTATTTAAATCCAACTGTAATTAAACCCAGTCGTGAGAACAAGCAGCCTGCTTGTCCTCGGAGGAATAACTGAATCCTATTATTCTGTCTCACTGTATTTTCAAATGTAAGCCATATTGAACCCGAATTTGCTTGGAATAATGTGTGATAAATGTTTTTTAAAAAATCCTTTATCCGCCATCTTTTAAGACACTGCCTACCTGCTGGATAGTGATGGTACAAGGAAAGCAAGTTTGGTCCAGTGAAGGCTAACTGAAAATAACCTGACTGTTCCTTAGCTGGGCCCTAGTATTACCATATTGAAAATGTGACCATGCCAAGCCTCTGTGGCAATGCTCCACTAATAAGTTAAAAGATTAACTGGATTTCTTGAAAGGATTATATAAACTTAGGATGCATCATGACTAGGGACACACACATACGCTTATTTATTCAATATCACAATTCTTCATGTACAGCCACAAAAACAACCTTTTAGGGTGGATAGTGTTTATTTATTTATTTATTTGTTAATTTGTATCCCACATTTTCCCACCTATTTGTGGCTCAATGTGGCTTACATAGTACCGGAGAAGCCTTTGCAGGCTCCGGTGTGAACAAATACAGGGTGATATTGTGGTAAGATCAAGTTTATGTGGCACAACCACATTAGGGTATCGGAGAACAGAAGAGTTGTATTATGTCCATTACGTGCTTACAATGAGCTCCTTTTATTACCGACCAGACAGAGATAAGAGTTTTCAGTTTTGGCACAGTATAAGTTATCAATCACATACCCAAGCTCTCAAATTCAATATGAAAATCCAACCTCACAGCCTGAAAGCTGCAAATACACTAGTAGTTTTAATATACCTGATGTGACCCAGACAGACAAACATGACCCAGCCGTTAGAAAGTGGAGAAAAAAAAGCCTCAGTAACGCCACCCAGCCAGCCTGAAGAATTATCCAGCTATAAGGCGTGGGCTCAGCGCACCATCATAAGTTATCACAAGAACAAACTATAAGAAAACCAATATGGGCTGCATTAGGGGCTTATATAGCCCATTTATGTTTAAACAAAAGAAATCTGCATGAAACAAAATATTTATATTTATTTTGACTAATAAAACCACTTGCCCCTGAAACATGTTCAAAACAGAACAATCCATTTGTGTATCTAAAAGGTAAACTTCTACAAAACAGATGAAGATCTGATTCCATGTGTACCCCAAAGAAAGGAGAGTTTAGTTCTGCTTCCATTTAATTTCAATATATTCCATCAACTTTATAACACCAGGCTTCCCATGGTAGATTACAACAACAACAACAACAACAACAACAGTGAAGATGAACCCATCAGGAAATAGGATATCCTCACTGAAATTTGGCCATCTGTATTGTATACAATGTATTTATTTATTTATTTTTATAGTGCAGAAAAATGAGCACAAAATACAGAGTTTAAAATTGCTGTTTCTACCAGTTATAATAATTTTTTAAGATGTGTTAGTGATATTCAATTCTTATTTCATGATATTTATATCTATATGGGAAGCTTTCAAATAAATTAAAAAGCTGTCCAATAAGTAAAAACAAAACTTTTGACCTCTACTTTTTAAGGCACTACCTATCCAATTGAAACAGCTTTAGACTTATTACAGAAGATGGGCAATAAAGAACGACAACGTGGATGCAGCAGCTCATAGGTTTGCTTGCTTTGGTTTGAGTGTACTGTCTAGAGGAGGTGACAGCTGTGCGGGGGAGTTGAAAACAAAGATTAACAAATTGGCTTCTTTGCTTACCGTGGAGTAGACAGGCAGGCTCATCACTTTCAAACCTCCTTGGTCCCGACTCCCGACAGTGTACTTTGACTACCGCGTCCTGCCTACGCGGAAACAGCAAGTTGAATCAGAGCAGGCGTCTGTTCCTATTTTTCATTATAATGTTGCTTAATTGTTAAATCAATATGAAAATAGGAGCTGTGTTATTTCTGCTGCACTCCCTGGTATAAGTTGTAAAGCAGTGTGCCTGGGGGTATTATTCTACAGAAAGTCCAGATTTAAGGATTGGTCAACAATCTTCAATGACTTTTGCTTCCCAGAAAGGAGTGTTCTAGGGAGAATCACAGAAATGTTCCATCTTGAACTAAAATTACTGATACATTTATAATATTCTCCTACTAATGGAGACCACGGCAGGAATACAGTATGTTGCTCTCACAGACAGCATAACTGAACCATAGCTTTATTTAATTTAAATGGTATCAAGTGCTAATCGAGCCTATTAGACTTCATCAAAGCAGTGTACAAAACAGTATTAAGCAGTTAATAAAATCAGACAGTACAATTGCAATTTAATGCATAAGATTAAGGCAAGCGTATCTGCATGATCCAACATATAAGCCAAGAAATTGGGACAATTTTGTCATCCTGGTCTAGCATTTAAACACCCCTAATCATCTATCTATTGATTACTTCAGACATATACAACTCAGCCAAGCCCAGCAATAAAAGCAGAAGCACCATCCTCTACAATTAACAAGACTCCCACACTCAATGATAAAACATGTCTGCTCTGGCCCAACATTTTACTAGAGTTAAAGAGTAAAAGCTTTCTTCGTGTGCTTGTAAGAGGTAGAGCAGTAGCTACAGATGCAGGGAAGATGGAGGGAGATGCTGGACATGGGACGGGGTAGGGAAGGGGATAGGAGATGCTGAATGGGAGGGGTTGGGAGTGGAAAGGGAGATGCTGGTTTCCTGGAGGGAGGGGAAGGAAGGGAATGCTGACCACCTGGGATGAAGGGTAAGTTGTAAAATGGGAGATACTTATTTAAAAACTGCAGCTGGCATTTAAATAGTACATTGACCACCACAGCTGGATATTGTTCTCAGAAATATTAATAGCAGATGGCTCATCAAGATGACCAAAGCTACCTTTCTGTCTGTCCTTCAAAGTCACCATGAGTAGGTTATCTGAACCAGCATCCTAGGAAGACATCTTGCATTTGTCTGAAGAACAGGTCAACAAATAGATAAAGACAAACAGAAGCATTTTAAAAAGCATTTTTCACATGTAAAGAATGTATACATTTAAACCTTTTTTGAAGCAGGAGTAAATCTGTGTGCTACTGAAGGCCATTGTAAGAACCGCTTTTATAAAGGCAAATAGACATCTGTATTGCCTTTATAAAATAGGTGTATTTTTGGAACTTTGACATAGGTGCCCTCATTCCCTGCTTGTAACACCAGGGGGGATGCGACAGAAGGGCCTTAATACTCAAAAACTCTAAAAGACTTTTAAATAAAATCTTTATTAAATCCCATATAGAATTCATGCTAAAAAAAAAAATCCAGACAAGAGAAGCAGAGGGATGGAGAGTGAAGGGGAAAGAAGGTGCAGTGGGTATACTGGGGATCAGAGAGAGTGTGGGTTATGAGAAACTAGTAAAAAATGCCCGTTTCTGACACAAATGAAACGGGCGCTAGCAAGGTTTTCCTCTAAGTGTGTATGTTTGAGAGAGTGTGTGTGAGAGTGACTGTGTGAGAGAGAGACAGAGTGAATGTGCGAGTGTGTGTGTGTGTGTGTGTCATAGAGACTGTGTGTGTGAGAATGAGAGTGAGAGTGTTCGGCAGGGGCCCTCTCCCACTCTTCCTTCCCCCCCTCTTCCTTCCCCCCTCCCTCTTCCCCCTTCCCCCTCTCTTTTTTCTCCCTCCCTCCCTCCTCCATTTAGGGTCTGTTTCTGACACAAACGAAACGGGTGCTAGCAAGGTTTTCCTCGTAGTTTGTATGTTTGAGAGTGTGTGTGTGTGAGAGAGTGACTGTGTGTGAGAGTGAGACTGGGTGCGAGTGTGTCTGTGAGAGATAGTGTGTGTGTCAGAATGACAGTGTGTGCGAGTGTGTATGTGAGACACAGTGAGAGAGAGAGTGTGTTTCATACAGATTACAGTGTGTGTGAGAGTGAGTGTGATAGAGAGTGAGTGTGAGAGTATGTGTGCGATACACAGACTGTGAGAGCGAGAGTTTGCAGAACCCCCTCCCCCTCTTCTTCCCCCTTCCCCTTCTCCCCTCTCCCCCTCTCTCCGCCCCTCCCCCTCTCCCCCTCTCTCCGCCCTCCCCCCTCTCCCCCTTCCACCCATGTCCAAGTTCCAGAAACCCCTCCCACGTGTTCCCATCCGAGTTGCAGGAACCCCCTCCCATTTTTTCCCATCCTCCTCTCCCCTTCCCGCTCCGCGTCTCCCCCCTTCTCCGAGTTGCAGGACCCCCCTCCCCCCTGCTACCCCCTGATCTAGCACCCCCATCCCCTTCCAGTTCCATTACCCGCCCCTCCCCTTCCAGTGGATTTCCAGGATTCCCCTCCCCCCGTCGTTTCAGGACCCCCTTCCCCCTCTCTGTCATTTCAAGTCCCCCCTCCCTACCTCTCTGGCCCTCCCCCTCGTTACAGCCAGCTGTTGCTTTAAAGTTATTATCTCCTGCACGCAGGGACGCTGGCCGCTTCAGACAGCCTCTTCTTTCACTTGTGTTTCAGCTGTTCCTGTGGTCCCGCCCTCAAGGGTGGGTCCACAGGAACAGAAACGGAAGCGAAAGAAAAGGCTGTTTGAAGCGGCCAGCATCCCTGCGTGCAGGAGGTAATAACTTTTAAGCAGGCAGCTGTAGGAAGGGGATGACCAGAGAGGGGCGACAGTGTCCTCAGGTGGTTTTTTTTTTGGAGGGCAGCAGTTCCAGGAGAAGCATCAGCTGTTTGTTTTTTTGTGGGCGGTGGCAGGTTCGGGAGTTGTTCCGTGCCTCGTCTTCGGGTTGCTTGCTTGGCGCCCGGGGTAATCCGTTGTCGGCTGGTCTGCTTGGTCCCAGTCCGGAGTGTGGCCATTTTCTCCCTGCCTCGAGTTCTTTGGGGTTGTTTGGTTGCTTTTGTGATGCATGCGGGGGGTGGGGGGGTTGTGTTGCAGGGAGCACTTCCAGCTGATTCTCAGGCAGGGGGGAGGAGTAGGGAAACACCCTCCGCGTGTCTCCCTACTCCTCCCCTTGCCTTGGATTCAGCTGTCAGTGATGTTACTTACGTCATTACGTTCTAAGCGGCTTAACAGACCACATCGAGGGGTCCACGGTCCCAGGCAGGTTAGAACATTGGAGGTGAGTATTATTATATAGGATAGGGAATCCCAGATCAGGAAAGGGAAGGGTGATCTCTTCATTCATACTCCCCTGAAATAGTGATCCTCTCACTTATTCTCTCCCCATACTGTTATCCCTTCTGATTCCCTCACTCTATCCCATGTACCCCTTCTATACCTCTCACGCTCACCCTGCCATACCTTTAATCTCATCACTCATTCTCTTGCACAACCCCCAATACATCCCTTAAAACTCCAATCACGTTCTGGCCCTGTCTGTTATTTTTGTGTGTATTTGCATGTTTATTTACCAATTACTCTTCATTCTTATTTTGTCCTTTGTTTTTCACTCAACCCATTGAGCAGCAACAAAAATATTTTAAGACCAGGGAAAAACTCCACACACCCTGGCCCTACTTTGCCCCACCCAGTTTTTTCTTTCATGTTTTTACACATTTTACTTTTTTCTTATTTTGCCCAGCCACGCTATTACTCCATGTCTTTATGGAAGTAGCAGCAAAAACAATAGTAGTAGCAACCATTGTTCCCTCTAAGCTGAGCAGAGGTCCTCCAACTGCATTGTTGCCAGCCGGGGGTGGGGGGGGGGGGGGGGGTGCGACATTATTGTGTTTCCAGGCAGGTTCCCTGGAGTCCTGCAGAGCTTGCCTATTCCTCAGTATTGAAAATGTGATAGTGAAACAGCACCGCCCCCCACCCACTGGCCGGACTGTAGGTGGAAAACTCCCGCTCAGCTTAGAGGGAACAGTGATAGTCTCTTCCAATATGGGCCTACTGCTTTGGAAGTGACCCTTTGCCTTCCACAGAGGCAGCATAAGCCATTCCTTCTGATCCAAGTTTGCCACTGTGCTATTTGGATAGATATGATGTCATGGATGTAACATGAGCTCCCACCCCCACACCTAAATACTACTGTGGGCACATATACACTTGCTCCATAACTCCATATGAACTGAGGAATGACTGTTGAGTTATATTTCTGCCTGTGTGTGTGAATGTAAAGTGTGGATGGGAGACAGAAGACTCAGGGACTGGCTCAACCATTAGGTGGACTTAACTTGTCACCTAAGGCTGAAGCTTCTAGAGGTGGCACAAACCAGATGCATTCAAAATAAAACAATATGCTTGAGAAGATGCTTACATTCAAAGGTCAATTAACATGTACTCTACCTACAGAAAAGATGGGCAGTTTTCTATTAACCCATTTACCTGGGTAAATATCCATTTACCTGAGTGAATAGATTTTGGAAATTGACCTTTTTTTGCTAGTATATATATATATATATATATATATATATATATACACACACACATACATACATGAATGAAATAAAGTTTAATATGTAAATGTATGATGTCTAATTATGCATTTTTAGAAGATCATTCTGGGAGGGGAGGGTGCAAGGTTGAAAATTTGCCTAGGGCATCTAATACCTTTGTATTGGCTGTTAGGCTTCTCACGGAAACACTGGGTGGAGTGGCAGTGGCAGGCAAAACCACCCCAAAACCAGAGACAAGGCAGAACAGGACTGGAACCCCGGACTGGAGTTGCAGCTGAGGCAAACAAGCTAGAACAGGCAGAGCAGGAACGACTAGACTTCACCTGCGCTTGACCACCGTTCCCCAGGAGTTGAGCCCCTGGGTGCAGGCGGCCGGCAGGACTTACGGGACAGGGCAGGAACCACACAGGGTCTAGAATACACCAGGGAGGCTAGGCAGAATACTAGACTAGGACCCTTAGACAAACAATACCACACTAGGTAGAAAGCAGACAGGCTCAAGAACAAGGACTAAAAGCTGCCAAGCAGCCACTAAGAAAGAAACACAGACAACCAAGAACTAGACAAGGAATACAGACCAGAAACAAGACTAGGAACTAAGCAATAAAACCAAAGCTAAACTACACACAGACTAACTAGAACCAGACAAGGAACTCAGACTAGAAACTGGACTAGGCAGAAGTGCACAGAGCACACCAACATACAAGGGACCTTAGATGATGCAAAGGCAAACACAGAAGTTTCCAGATGCTTAATAAAGCCCATCAGCGAAAGTTCAAAGGGGCGTGTCAGTGGTGTAGCGAAGGCAGGACATGGGTGGGCATGGGTGTGGCTACAAGATGGCCGGCTTTCGCGGATAATGGGAAAAAAAAGCGGCGTTAAGCAGTATTTCGCCGGGTTTACTTGGTCCTTTTATTTTCACGACCAAGCCTCAAAAAGGTGCCCCAACTCACCAGATGACCACCGGAGGGAATGGGGGATGATCTCCCCTTACTCCCGCAGTGGTCACCAACCCCCTCCCACACTAAAAAAATAAAAACCTTTTTTGCCAGCCTGTATGCCAGCCTCAAATGTCATACCCAGCTCCCTGACAGCAGTATGCAAGTCCCTGGAGCACTTTTTAATGGGTGCAGTGCACTTCAGGCAGGCAGACCCAGGTCCATCCCCCCCTACCTGTTACACTTGTGGTGCTAAGTGTTGAGCCCTCCAAATCCCCCTCAAAACCCACTGTACCCACATGTAGGTGCCCCCCTTCACTCATAAGGGCTATGGTAATGGTGTAGAGTTGTGGGGAGTGGGTTTGGGGGGGATTTGGTGGGCTCAGCACCCAAGGTAAAGGAGCTATGCACCTGGGAGCTATTTGTATATATTTTTTTAATTTTTAGACGTGCCCCCTAGGGTGCCTGGTTGGTGTCCTGGCATGTCAGGGGGACCAGTGCACTACAAATGCTGGCTCCGCAAATGCCTTGGATTTATCCGGGTTTGAGATGGACGCTTTTAGTTTCCATTATTGCTGGGAAACAAAATCGGCCATCTCAAACCCGGCGAACTCTGGCATTTCGATAATACGGTTCAGCCAGCTGTGCGGCGCCGCCAAAATAGATCGCCGGCAATCTATTTCGCCGGCGCCGTTCAATTATTCCCCTCATAGTGTACAACCCTTTCCCCATAGTTTTAAACTGAAATTTTCTCTAGAAATAGGCATTTTCCCCATGGTTTTAAACTGAAACCTTTTCTAGAGGTAGAAACTTAACAGCCAAACACTCTTGTTATAAAAGGCAGTTATTTTCTGTTCTTTGGCTGCTGGAGAGGTAGAAAGTCCAGCGACCTCAATTAGGTGCTAACTAAGGTGTGGGGAAGTAGAATATTTGCATAGGTTGCTGAGTTGGCTTCAAAGAGCCTGTTTAAGAAAGGCCCCTAAGATTCAAAACTATATAAAGAGGAAAAGTCCCACTGAACTTTCTTTCTGAGAAGTTCTGAGAGAAGAGGATATTTCTCTGGTAAGTGAACACTATTTTGCTTTATGCTTTGGGAACTTAAATATTTGGGTTTAAAGGAGGAATTGTAGGTTATTGATAGGCAAAATAAAAATATAAAAAAGCAAATTTTATCAACTAATCTCAATATTCTTTTCCTCTTAGTTTTCATATCTTTGTACCACAGCATTAACAGATAGACTCTAGCAGGCACTGCAGAATCTAGTTTAGTCTTCCCACCCACCCTCCCTAACACCCGCCCACCCCTTGGACAACTCTTCATTTATAGTCAGTTATTATAATTAGGGTAATAAGCAAGGAGTGCTCTTTATTGAAAAACTCAAAAACACTAAGATGGAGTTAGCAGTCCAGCAGCGAGAGGGGTGCAATCCAGTCTTTTGCATTGAGTGTCACATGTATGATTATCTCCCAATTGGTGAGATAACATATGTGTGTGCCTGATGCAAAGAGCTCATACCTCTCAGAGAATGTGTCCATTCTCTTGAGGCTAGAGTAGCAGACTTGGTGGAGCTGAGGGAGACAGACAGGTTCATAGAGGAGACCTACAGGGATGTTGTAGAAAAGTCTCACCTCCAGTCTGCTAGCCCCTGTGCTACCTTGGAGGAGGGAGGTCTCCTAGAAGGAAAGCGTCACCCTGGTGAAGTAAGAAGTACTCCTGTAGCCAGGACCTGCTCACCAGGGGATGTACTATCCTCTCGCACTGAGGATATGTCTCCAAGTGCTGCCCAGGAGGGAAGGGTTAGGACAGCTGTTGTAGTTGGTGATTCAATCATTAGGCATATAGACAGCTGGGTGGCTGGTGGACATGAGGATCGCCTGGTGACTTGCCTGCCTGGCGCGAAAGTGGCGGACCTCACACGTCACCCAGATAGTGCTGGGGAGGAGTCAGCTGTCTTGGTACATGTGGGTACCAATGACATAGGAAAATGTGGGAGAGAGGTTCTGGAAGCCAAATTTAGACTCTTAAGTAGAAAGCTCAAATCCAGATCCTCTAGGTGGCATTTTCTTACCTGTTCCACGCGCAGGGCCAAAGAGACAGGCAGAGTTCTGGAGTCTCAATGCGTGGATGAGACGATAGTGCAGGAAGGAGGTTTTAGATTTGTTAGGAACTGGGCAACATTCTGGGGAAGGGGGAGCCTATTCCAAAAGGATGGGCTCCACCTTAACCAGGGTGGGATCAGGCTGCTGGTATAAGCATTTAAAAAGGAGATAGAGCAGCTTTTAAACTAGAAATGGGGGGAAGGCCGACAGTTGCTCAAAAGCGCATGGTTCGGGATAAGGTATCTTTCAAAGATACCACCAAAACAGGGAAGATAGGGTATCCTGATAGTGAGGTTGAAAAAAAGACCATAGTAGATCAGGTGTCCTTAAATAAAAATAAAAAACAGACAAAAGATTGCAAATTAATACTGTGAAGTACTGAGCACAATGTAGGAACAACAAACATAGTTTGAAATGTCTATATGCGAATGCCAGGAGCCTAAGAAATAAGATGGGAGAGTTAGAATATATTGCACTAAATGAAAACTTAGATATATTAGGCATCTCTGGGACCTGGCGGAAGGAGGATAACCAGTGGGGTAATACAGTGCAGATTTGTTCTCTCTCTCATGTATAAGTGAATTAAGTGCCACTTGTGCAGCTTTCAAGTTTTCTAGCGTTACTCGGGTCGGGTGCTGTATATGTTTTTGTTTGGCTCTTTTCATTTGCTCCTCCAAATTTGGTATGGCTTGTGCCCCTATCTTCCGCTTACGGCTACAAAAGGCGATAATCTCCCCCCCTTAGTACTGCCTTCGAGGCAGACCAAAACAGTGTGGGTTGGCTATGTGCATGTACTTTATTATTCTCTGCATAGTCCTCCCATTTCTCTTTTAAATACTTTTGAAATTGGGGGTCTGTGGCCAGGTGAGCTGGGAAGCGCCATCCCCTCCCTCCCCTCTTGTTGGCCAATACTTCCAAGTCTATCCATATTAACGCATGGTCAGAAATCACCTCAGGACCAATAGTTGCAGTTCTTACCTGAGGGAACATTGTGCGTTCTACTAAAATGTAGTCTAGTCGGGCTAATGTGCCGTGAGCTCTGGACCTATGTGTAAAATCCTTTTCCCCAGGATGCAATGTTCTCCAAACATCTATGAGATCAAGAGCCTGAGAGAGGGCCCGAAACTCCTGTACTCTATTTCCCGCATAATGCTGGGATGTGGGGTTCGTGCAGTCAATCTCGGGATCTGCTACCATGTTAAGGTCTCCCATTATGACCATTTGCTTATTGTGATTCCCCAAACCATTTCTGCATATTAAAGGTTAACTGCCAAGCATTAGCCCATGCTTCTAATTTTTTATAGATCACTTATGCTTTCCACTCCTTCCGGGGTAGCCACTCATGCTATCTATAAAAAGACAACTTTTTCCTTCTAACCCTTTGACAACATTGTTCACAAACTAGTAAATTTAAAACGAATCAGAGAAAATATTTCTTCACTCAGCGTGTAATTAAAATCTGGAATTTGTTGACAGAGAATGTAGTAAAAGCAGTTAGCTTAGCGGGGTTTCAAAAAGGTTTGGCTAGCTTCCTAAAAGAAAAGTCCATAAGCCATTATTAAAATGGATGTGGGGAAAATCCACTGCTTATTTCTAGGCTAAGCAGCATAAAATGTATTGTACTGCTTTGGGATCTTGCCAGGTACTTGTAACCTGGATTGGCTACTGTTGGAAACAGGATGCTGGGCTTGATGGACCTTCGGTCTGTCCCAGTATGGCAATACTTATATACATATGTACTTGTGTAAGACATTGAATACAATCAGTCCTATGACCAATCTCTGATGTACACCATTACTCACCTTTCTTTTCCTTCCAAGTGAATTCCAGGTATTATCACCCTCTGTCATTCATCACTTAACCAATTTCTGATCCAGTTCATCCCCTTGGGACCCATCCCTAGGCTATTTATGAGCCTCCTATGAGGAACTGTATCAAAGTCTTTGCTGTATCCAAGTCCTCCTATGAAGAACTATATCAAAGTCTTTGCTGAAATCCATGTAGACTACATCCAGTGTATGTCATTGATCCAGTAAGATAAGCCAATTGGATTTGTTTGGCATGATCTTCCTTTGGTAAAACTATGTTGCCTCAGTTCTTGCAACCTATTGGATTCTAGAAAGGACTGATACAAACACAAGGAGGGGCATTTTCAATATGACATCCAAATCTGATTTTGAACATTTTGTAAAAAAACATCCAGAAAGCCAGTGCCAAACATGGTCATTTTCGAAACAGAAAAATATCTCTCTTTTTGGTTCTAAAATTGCCCTATTTTAGAAATTTTGTGCTCAGTGCATCTTTCTTTTAGGGCCATTTTCAAACAAAAATACACAAAATCAAGTCATTGGGGATGCCTAGGGCCAGCAGTCCTACTAGACTGGCCACACAGACACAGTGGCGTAGCCAGACCTGACATTTTGGGTGGGCCCAGAACTAATATGGGTGGGCACTAGGTGTGAGTAGTGTTTCTTTTTTTTAGAAATTTTTTATTAAATTCTAATAACAGGGGTAGGAAATACAAATTACAAGAAATAATCAGGTAATCACACCAAAGAATATCAGCGGACAGGTAACAGAGGGAGGAAAAGGAGAGAGGTAGGAGGAGGGTAGGGGGGAAGCAATTTGTGAATGTATTCAAAGCAAAACCTGCAATTTACACTTGAGTACTATGAAGACCCCATCTGAGCCCCCCCCTCCCTGACCCAGTCCCCACCTGCCTACCAGCTCGGTCGATGGAAGGCCAGACCGACCCTCTTCTGCCACCCAGCACCCAGCCTTAAAAGAAGAATTGGTGAAGCGCCTCGCGTCTGCTGCTCTCTCTGCCCTGCTCTGCCTGCAGCTGTAAGCAATTTGCTCGTTGGCCCTTCCTTCACTGTGTCCCGCCCTCGCGGAAATAGGAAGTTACATCAGAGGGCGGGACACAATGAAGGAAGGGCCGACGAGCAAATCGCTTAATAGCTGCAGCAGCGCAGAGCAGGGCAGAGAGAGCAGCAGGCACGAGGCGCTTCACCGATTCTTCTTTTAAGGTTGGGTTCCGGGGCAGATGAGGGTTGGTCTGTTCCTCGACGGAGCTGGTGGGCAGGTGGGGACTGCGACGCCGGCGGGGCAGATCGCCCTGCCTTGGTACAAGGATGTTGGGGCAGGCCTGGAGGGAAAGTGGGTGGGCCTGGGCCCATCCAGGCCCGCCCATGGCTATGCCCCTGCATACATCCCAGCACAGCAGCGGGGCAGCCTAGAAGGAACTGTAGTGAACTTCACATAAAAGTCCCAGGTACACATCACATCATACCCCCTTATTACTGTATGATGAGCTCTCCAAGAATAGCAAACAATATACTGTATTCAACTACAATAGCCCTTATACCTGTAGGTGTCACCTCTATGAGGGTTCAGTAGGTATTTTGTGACACTCACACTTTCCCAGTTAGAGTAGGATATGGCCTGGGTCCCCTTGAGGAGACCACTAGTCTAGGTTAGGTAACTGCTTGCTGCCCTAAGATGAATGGCAACTATATTTATTTATTTTGATCACACCTTTTTCAATGGTAGCTGAAGTCACATTCAGGTACACTAGGTATTTTTGCTGTCCCTGGAGAGCTCACAATCTAAGTTTGTGCCTGAGACAATAGAGGGTTAAGTAACTTGCCTAAGATCACAAGGAGCAGCAGTGGGATTTGAACTTGGCACCTCTGGATGCCAGGACCGGTGCTCTAACCACTAGGCCACTCCTCCAGCTCTCATAGGGGCAGATGCATCAACCAAACGTAAAAAAATCTAAATCGTTAAAGTCCCTAACGATTTTAAAATAACGAAAAATGCACCAAAAAAAAAAGTCACACATGCTGAGATCGGTATTCAAACGTACAATGTATCAAAGAATCACAATACACATCGTTAATCGGCCCCCAAATCATGCGCAGAGCAGCCAACGTTATGTTAGCTGCTCTGCGCATGCCACAAAACAGTCAAAACACAGTCAAATCACAAGCACATGGCTCCCAATCAAAACAAAAATAAAAAAAAGGGTCGGGAGGGGGCAAGGGCGCTCATCAGGAGCGTCCTGTACGGACGGCCTTGCCTCCCCCCCCCCCGCTGCTCCCCACTTCCGCCGCTCCCCCCCCCAAAAAAAGCAAAATGCTAGTTGCCCCGGTCCCCCTCCCTTCCTCACTACTCTCTCACCTCAGCTCCGCCTCCCGACATCCTCCGTCCTGTGCCCCCCCCCTTTTGGGGTCGTCGCCGCCATTCCCCTCCTCCATCGGCCCCCCTCCCTCTTACCGGGCCCGTGCAGCGCCTCTCTCCTCTGTCCGAAGGCGCTGCACCGGGCAAGAAGAAAGCCTGATGCCTGCCTTCGCCCCAGCTTCGATGGCGCGTCTTTCTCCTGCTGGGCCCGCCCCTGTCTGACGTCAGTAACCTACGTAGGTTACCGACGTCAGACAGGGGCGGGCCCAGCAGGAGAAAGACGCGCCATGGAAGCTGGGCGAAGGCAGGCATCAGGCTTTCTTCTTGCCCGTGCAGCGCCTTCGGACAGAGGAGAGAGGCGCTGCACGGGCCCGGTAAGAGGGAGGGGGGCCCGATGGAGGGAGGGAATGGCGGCGACGACCCCAAAAGGGGGCGGGCACAGGACGGAGGATGTCGGGAGGCGGAGCTGAGGTGAGAGAGTAGTGAGGAAGGGAGGGGACCGGGGCAGCTAGCATTTTGCTTTTTCAGGGTGGGGGGAGCGGCGGAAAGTGGGGAGCAGCGGGGGGGGGGGGGGCAAGGCCGTCCGTACAGGACGCTCCTGATGAGCGCCCTTGCCCCCTCCCGATCCTTTTTTTATTTTTATTTATTTATGTGTTTTCTGACGTCCTTTGGACCAATCACAGCGCTTTTAGCTCTGCTAATGCGCTGGGATTGGCTCAAAGTTTGTTTATTTTTTCACTTAATGATTTTTCCGGCCACAGAGCTGTCCTAACGAGTGGTCCAGACCTCTCGTTAGATTTCCTGCCTTTTTCCTGCGTAAAGGCAATCGGAAAAGGTTAGTGCATGTCGTTTCAATGGGGTTTTCACACTAATTGCTCATCTCCATTCCGTTTTCGTTAGCTGCTGGCTTCCTCGGTAAAAGCCCTTTGATGCATGCAACGGATCAAATTTTCCTCGTTGGAGAGTCATTAAAGGCTCATTTAGCTTTAGTGCATCTGCCCCTATAGAGACTGAAATGCACTGTCACTTTCACCTCTTTGGGTCAGTGGGAGGGGGAGTCAGTGACCACTGAGTGATTAAGGGGAGGTCATGCCTTTATCCCTCCAGTGGTCATCTGGTCAGTTTGGGCATATTTTTGGCACTTAGTCAAAGCCAAAACATCCTATTTTTTGTCCTGGACATTTTTATAATGTTCCATTATCGCACAAAAATGTCCAAATCTTAAGCCCACCCTAGTCCTGCCCAAACAAGCCTCCAGTACGCCCCCTTGATAATTAGACAAACTGCATAGACTGTCTTAAAAATTAATTTAAAAAAACAATTTGGATGTTTTTACAAAAAAAAACCCCACTCATCTGCCGCTTTGTGCCATGTTTTGAACTTCTATTTTGAAAATGAGCCCCTAGATCCGTCATCATTCATTTATGCAGATGATATACAAATACTGACAATTATTGACCCCACCAATAAGCATGAGACAACTGGACATCGAGTTCTCCGTTCCACTCCTACTAGCTAATATGATAGTATTTTCAAAATCACTGAAAATACTAGGGGTGATCCTAGACAATAAACTATCCTAATCAACAACCTATCTTTTTTCTCTAGTGGAAAAAACTTCTCTTTAAACTTAAGATGCTTCATTCCATATGACCTCCCACTGATTAAACAAACAAACAAAAAACCTTTACTCACTCTTACTCCTTTATAATGAACCATTTCAGCTACTGTAACACGTTTCCAAGGTTTCCATCTTTCTGACATTAAGCATCTTCAATTGAAATAATCATGGTGGTTAAAGTAATATTAGGAGCAAAAATTGGGATCACAGTACCCCACTATTGAAGGAAACACATTGGCAACCATTTGCATCTAGGATCCCATTCAAAATCTTGACACTGGACTTTAAAATACAACACTCTGGTTTCCCACTATTTTTCTAGTGCCTCCTGGTAACAGTGTACCTTAAAAACAGAATGAGAACCTCAAGGGGTCAGATGGTACAGATCTCAAAATATGCGGAGGAATCAAATAGATAAATAATATCAAATTAGGAAGACCATATAGTACAGGTCTTATAAGCCCCAATTGTAAACCACAGAGGCAAAGAATTTCAACACTGAGACCTGCCAGGACCGAATAGTACAGGTTTCACATAAAAATATCATTACCCACTCTGGAGCTAGGCAGACATACCTAATTACAAGGATTAATGGTACAGATCTCACATAGAAACAGCTCACAGGTGGGAGTAAACAAGAATCTGCTGCCACTGACTGATTAGAAATCAGGAAGCATTCAAAGCATAATGAGCCATAAAGCAATCAAATTATTACAAATTGCTATCACAAAACACTTAAACATTAACCAAAATAAGAACTATAAAAGTCTCAAACTGCAAAAGGGCACAGGTGGGAGTGAACAACAATCTGATGCCACTGATTGGTTAAAAGGATCTGCTGCCACAGATTGGTACAAAATCAGGAAGCATTCAAAGCATAATGTGCCATAAAGCAATTAAATATCTATAAACTATTGTCAAAAAACAGTTTTTAAAAATAGCCAAAATAAGACCTATATTAAAAATCAAAGGCCTAACACTTCAAATAAACACATTTAAAAACCTTCAAAAAAATTCACAATGTGAAAAGACAGTACATAAAAATGAAGCAAAAATATAAAAACACTTCTTACCTTGCAAAAATAGCTCAAAAACATTCATTCTGATAGCAACTAATCAGAATTGGCTTCCTTGATTAAAAAGGCACAAAAATCACACCAAAAACAGCTGTGTGACCCCACGTGGGGCCAAATTACAAAAATGGAAAAAATGCCAAAATAACATAAAGGAAGCTTCATTTTTTTTTTTTAAGAGGGCCCTCTTTTTAAAAAATGGGAAGGAGGGGTAAGTACAAAAATAAAAGAATAAAGAAAAAAGAAAACAAAGTAAAAACACAAAGAATTTAAAAATAAAAATAAAAAAACAATAATACACGAGGTCACATTCAACGTGCAAATGCATCCAGTCCCCAGATAAGATGCAGTAAAAGTGTGTGTGGTGTGTGGGGGGGGGGGGGGGGGGGGGGGGGGGGGGGGGGGGGGGGGGGGGGTGGGGGGGGGGTCCCACAGAAACTTAGCATATGACTATTAATGCTGGAAATAGAAAAATTGGCATTTTACCCACATGGAAAAATGGCCTTAGCACATGGGAATGACACATATTCAGCACGTGTTACAACTACTTTTTTTTACCAGGCTTAGTAAAGGGCCCCATAGTAAAATTGAGAAGACGTTTGGGCACGTTTCTGGAGTAAAAGGCCATAAAATGATTTCAGATGCTATTACTTATCCCATGAAATAACAGTGACAAACCCAACCAGCACTTCCCTCCCCTCCCCCTCTCTCTTCCCCACACCCTCCCCTCGTCTACCTCCCCCAACCCCCCTAACACAGCCAAGCCCCCCAAAAACATAAAGGAATCCTGTGATAAACATAAAGGAATCCAGAAGGAATGGATCCTCAGAAGCTTAGCGGAGATTGGGTTGGCAGCACCGGTGGTTGGGAGGCAGGGCTAGTGGTTGGGAGGTGGGGCTAGTACTGGGGCAGATTTCTATGGTCTGTGCCTGAAAATGGTAGATACAAATCAAGGTATACATATAAGTAGCGCATACAAGTTATCTTGTTGGGCAGATTAGATGGACCGTACAGGTCTTTTTCTGCTGTCACCTACCTATGTTACTATGTAAAAACATACACAAACCCATCCCAAACCCACCACCCCCTCCACCATCACCATACTGAAGACCTGGCATCAATGTTTGGACGCTCCCCTCTGGGACCCCCGTGGCTTTTCCTCCTCAGGCTCTCCAGGAATAATCCTGCTGCTCTTTCTCCCCTGCCAGGGTCTCCTGGCTTGGCTGTTCCTGAGCCTCTGTGGGTGTTGGGGGGCCCTCTGTTGCCACCTCTATCCCCCTCCTGCAGATTGGCCTGCCCTTTGTTATAAACAGCCCCCAGATAACCTGAGAACTTACACAAAAAGACTTATGAAACCAGATTTGGTGAATGGATACAAGAATGGATACCTTTAGAAGCAACAGGCACACCTTCCTTAATGTTTACAGGTTTCTTTTTGGTTACATCTGCCCCTAAGTTTCTCATTGGATATTGATCACATTTACCAACCCCCAATATACATCATTGTTAATTATCATATGACAGTCCTCTGAAAATTTTTCATCGGCCAAGCAGCTGAGCCTCTGTCCATTGTTAGTTCTGCTTGGTTTGCATTTTCGTATCTTCAAACCTTTATGTGAGAGCTTTGCATAGTTTAGCACATGGCATGTTTCACCTTCCCCCTTTGTCCATAGTTTTACAGCTTCATGGTCCCATGCTTAGATACATTGTTATTTCAGATGTTTGGGCTTCTTACCCTCCTTTTCTTCTCTCTCTTCCTGTCTCAGCACTTTTATCACTTTGCACACATTGTTTTAAACTAACAGAGTTTCCTTTTGATAATGATTTTAGAAAGCTATAATATGGTGATTTCTGTTAGAGAGGGCCTACAGAAGTATAGTTATACTTTCATCCCTAAGAGTCCTTTCTACCAGGGCATAAGTATTTTTGCAATTATGTTAAATGAAAAGCAATATATTTACACCTTTCTCACACCTTGGTCTAGGCTGCTGGGACTCACCTCTGCCTTGGAATCTGCCCAGTGGCGTTCCTTGCCTAGATGGCACCCGGGGTGGAGCGCCGATGTGCCCCCCCCCCCCCTGGGTGCAGTGTGCCCCCCCCCCCCACTAAATTACACCTTCCCCCCCTCCAACGAAATGACACCCCTCCCAGGTGCACGCCGCTGGGGGGGGGGGGGGGTGCCGTGGCATGCGCCTGCTCGGACTTCGCTAAACTTCTTTGCTCGTTCACTGCAGCTCCCTCTACCCTGGAACAGGAAGTAACCTGTTCCAGGGCAGAGGGAGCTGCAGCGAATGAGCAAAGAAGTTTAGCGAACTCAGAGCAGGTGCGCGCCGCAGCACCCCCCAGCGGCGTGCACTCGGGGCGGACCACCCCCACCGGCTCCCCTTGGTACGCCACTGAATCTGACTCTGGACCTGCAAAGTAAGTAAGAACACATGTCTCACTTCCTTAGCCATCATGTTAGGCTGTCACATGCTCTCAGAACACATCCCTCCATGTGCACTCTGTCTCACAAATGAGGAGGACTGCTGCTGTCTGCCAGCACTGTATCTATGCCCTGATATCCCACTGGGAGGAGAAGATAGCCATTGTGCACTGTACTCAGCTACACATCCAAGTTGATAAAGGAGTGGACCGGACAGTAGGAGTACTCTGCAGTGTCCGTAGTCAGGGCAGGCCAAAGAAAGACAAGTGTCCACTTCAGAGGATACATTTGTTCCCCTTTTGCTTTTCAAAGAGGTTGGGGGGGGGGGGCAGGGGGTGAAGAAGGCTAGCGGGAGCAAGATTTGTCTCTATTACCCCAGGCCTGCGCCGATGAAGAGCTGATGTCCAGTGAGGTCATGGAAACACATTAATGACAAAGGGACACGCAGAGGCTTTTTCCTCATTTTAAATAAAGTAAAAAAATAACAAAACAAATAAATAGAAATAAAAGACCATAGGAGAGTAATTAGAGGACACCATAATTTATCACCACTGATACATTGTGAAGCGAGCTTCAGAGTTTTGAGTGATGGAGTTCTTGGGGATTTAAAATATATGCATATGTTGGACATTGTTTATATCAGATTGCATTGCCTGTAACAGTTTATAGTGCTTGTGCCCTTAAGAAAGGCAGGAAGTGCCTTTGGATTACAAATTTTAGTCTTCCTGTAGTGCTCTGTGATAGGCTCCTCTTGAGCACATGTATCTGTGTAAGTGTATGCTGGGTTGTAGCTGTCCTGTTTCTCTCCCCAATAGGGTGGAGAGAATCTGTCTGCATGCATGCTTTTTCTAAGAACTGTAAGCTGACTTGCTGTACCTTGTTACATGCCCATCCCCTTCAATTTACTATTCTCTGTTAACCTACTGCTACTTTTTTTTGTTTGTTTTGTTTGTTGCTTTTATTTTAGTCTTTGAAAATGTTTGATGATTAATTGAATACACATATGGAGCTGTTCATTTCTTACACATATCTGTATTATTATTATTATTATTGTATTATTCTAAAAACTTATAAATAAAGATTTAAAAATTAAAAAAAAAGTATTTACAGGATCTACTCTTTCAGCTTGGTGCTGAGTTCTCCCAGTTCCTCTTGTATACAGAGTGAGCTGGTAGAGGGCAGACTCCCAGTTATGCAAAGCAGAGACTCTTGTCTAGCACATCTAATTGTAACCTTAATTAATAAGAATAGAATATTGTGAATATCACATCAAAATCTATTTATTGCCATAACAGTTTCATATTATTAATGTTCTGACATTCAAATATATAACATTCTCTATAATGCTGTTGAAAATATAACCTCTAATGGATCATATATCCTCCTAAAAAGTATTTATTCACACTTCTTTTGATGTCCAGAGTCCATTGTCTGTGGAGGACCTTAACGTTTAAGCTCCTCCGCGGAAATGATTCTGGACATCATAAGAAGTTGTGAATAAAAACTTTTTAGGAGGATATCAGGGGCATTTTCGAAAGAGAAGAGCGCCCATCTTTCAACACAAATTGGGAGATGGGCGTCCTTCTCCCAGGGTTACCCAAATCGGCATAATCGAAAGCCGATTTTGGGCATCCTCAACTGCTTTCTGTCGCGGGGACAACCAAATTTCCCGGGGGCGTGTCGGCAGTGTACCGAAAGCAGGACGGAAGCACACTTAAGAGATGGGTGTCCTTTGCCCGATAATGAAAAAAAGAAGGGCATCCCTGACGAGCATTTGGCTGACTTTACATGATCCATTTTTTTCACAACCAAGTCTCGAAAAGGTGCCCCGAACTGACCAGATGACCACCAGAGGGAATCGGGGATGACCTCTCCTTACTCCCCCAGTGGTCACCAACCCCCTCCCAACCCCCCAAAAAATTTAAAAACATTTTTTCCAGCCTCTTTGCCAGCCTCAAATATCATACCCAGCTCCATCACAGCAGTATGCAGGTCCCTGGAGCAGTTTTTAGTGGGTGCAGTGCACTTCAGGGCAGGCGGACCCAGGCCCACCCCCCCTACCTGTTACACGTGGTGGTAAATGTGAGCCCTCCAAAACCCACCACAAACCCTCTGTAACCCACATCTAGGTCCCCCCCTTCATCTCTAAGGGCTATGGTAGTGTTGTACAGTTGTGGGGAGTGGGGATTGGGGGGGGGGGTTGGGGGGCTCAGCACCCAAGGTAAGGGAGCTATGCACCTGGGAGCAATTTGTGAAGTCCACTGCAGTGCCCCCTTGGGGTGCCCGGTTGGTGTCCTGGCATGTCAGGGGGACCAGTACACTACAATGCTGGCTCCTCCCATGACAAAATGCCTTGGATTTGGTCGTTTTTGAGATGGGCGTCCTCGGTTTCCATTATCGGCGAAAACTGAGGTCGACCATCTCTTAGGTCGACCTAAATGTTGAAATTTGGGTGTCCTCGACCGTATTATCGAAATGAAAGATGGACACCTATCTTGTTTCGATAATACGTGATGCCCCACCCCTTCGCGGGGACATCCTCAGAGGTGGGCGCCCTTAGAGATGGTCGTCCCCATTCAATTATTCCCCTCCACATGATCCATTAGAAGTTATATTCCCCCCCAAAAAGGTTATACTTATTATTTGGGGGGATTTTGTTTGTTTTTTTTTACTTTTTATTTTTTCAAATTTCAAATAACATACATCAGCATTCAACAGTGATACACAGAAATACAAGAAATTAAAATCCAGAAAGAGAAAAAAGGGACTTATCACCTATTGGTGTGAAATAACAATTTCAATATCATCCACAAAATTAGGAAAAACAGAAAGAATCCAAGATTACAATTTATAATTAAAAGGAAAAATGATCAGCAAAAAACGCCCCAGTTTACCCTCTCACCTAGCCGTCTCATATAGTAAACATATAGGTTTGTAGAATCACATTAATATCCACTCATGCTTTAATGAAATCCTCCAACTTTTTTAGGTCAAAATCTGATACCAAGTACCCCCGGGCCCCCACGAACTATAACATATAAGCAAAGAAAATGCAGTACAAAATCAGCCCCTAGAGTCTGGGCTTTAGGTCAAGTGCCTAAAAAGCCTTCCAATTCAGTTTTGTCCCTCTAGACAAATCAGGAAAAATCCTAATTTTTGAACCCATAAACACTGTATCAAGATTTCTAAAGGAGAGTTTCAACACGTTGTTGCGATCCTGTTCAAGCGCAAAAGTCACAACCATAGCAGCTCTCTGGATCATAATCTCCAAAGAAGATTCTACAAATGAAGTAAGATTCATGCCATATTTTTTTGGCTCTGTATCCCAGGGTTATTATTTATTTATTTAAATATTTATAGCCCACCTATTAACTAGGTGGGTTACAAAAAACAAACACAATAATCCAATAAAAGCACATACAAACAGCATAATAATCCTTGGACTGTCCCTGCTGCCTTTAAACATGCTGTGGTCACACCTCTCCTTATGAGTGGAGGAGTGGCCTAGTGGTTAGGGTGATGGACTTTGGTCCTGGGGAACTGAGGAATTGAGTTCAATTCCCTGCACAGGCAGCTCCTTGTGACTCTGGGCAAGTCACTTAACCCTCCATTGCCTGCTGCATTGAGCCTGCCATGAGTGGGAAAGCGCAGGGTACAAATGTAACAAAAATAAATAAAATAAGAAGCCTTCACTCAACCCTACTTGTCCCTCTAATTACCGACCCATCTCCCTCCTTCCTTTTCTCTCCAAATTACTTGAGCGTGCTGTTCACTGCCGCTGCCTTGATTTTCTCTCCTCACATGCTATTCTTGACCCACTACAATCTGGTTTTCGCCCTCTCCACTAAACCGAAACTGCGCTTACTAAAGTCTCCATGACCTATTACTGGCTAGATCCAGAGGTCATATTCTTCCTCATTCTCTTGATCTTTCCGCTGCTTTTGACCACTGTCTATCACAGCATACTTCTCGATACCCTGTCTCACTTGGATTCCAGGGCTCTGTCCTTTCCTGGTTCTCTTCCCACCTCTCCCTCCGCACCTTTAGTGTTCACTCTGGTGGATCCTCTTCTACTTCTATCCCTCTACCTGTTGGCGTACCTCAGGGTTCTGTTCTTGGTCCCCATCTCTTTTCTATCTACACTTCTTCCCTTGGTTCATTAATCTCATCCCATGGCTTTTCCTACCATCTCTATGCTGATGACTCCCAAATCTACCTTTCTACCCCTGATATTTCACCTTGCATCCAACCAAGTTTCAGCGGGCTTGTCTGACATTGCTGTCTGGATGTCTCACACACCTGAATTAAATATGACCAAAACCGAGCTTCTCATTTTCCCCCCCAAAAACCCACCTCCTCGCTCCCCCCGTTTTCTATTTCTGTTGATGGCTCTCTCATTCTCCCTGTCTCCTCAGCTCGAAACCTTGGGGTCATCTTTGACTCTTCTCTCTCCTTCTCTGCTCATATTCAGCAGATTGCCAAGACCTGTCATTTCTTTCTTTACAATATCCGTAAAATCTGCCCCTTTCTTTCCGAGCACTCTACCAAAACCCTCATCCACACCCTTGTCACCTCTCTTCTAGAACTACTGCAATCTGCTTCTTGCTGGCCTCCAACTTAGTCACCTCTCCCTCTCCAGTCGGTTCAAAACTCTGCTGCCCGTCTCGTCTTCCGCCAGGGTCGCTTTACTCATACTACCCCTCTCCTCAAGACCCTTCACTGGCTCCCTATCCGTTTTCACATCCTGTTCAAACTTCTTCTACTAACCTATAAATGTACTCACTCTGCTGCTCCCCAGTATCTCTCCACACTCGTCCTTCCCTACACCCCTTCCCGTGCACTCCGCTCCATGGATAAATCCTTCTTATCTGTTCCCTTCTCCACTACTGCCAACTCCAGACTTCGCGCCTTCTGTCTCGCTGCACCCTACGCCTGGAATAAACTTCCTGAGCCCCTACGTCTTGCCCCATCCTTGGCCACCTTTAAATCTAGACTGAAAGCCCACCTCTTTAACATTGCTTTTGACTCGTAACCACTTGTAACCACTCGCCTCCATCTACCCTACTCTCTTCCTTCCCGTTCACATTAATTGATTTGATTTGCTTACTTTATTTATTTTTTTGTCTATTAGATTGTAAGCTCTTTGAGCAGGGACTGTCTTTCTTCTATGTTTGTGCAGCGCTGCGTACGCCTTGTAGCACTATAGAAATGCTAAATAGTAGTAGTAGTAGTAGTAGTAGTAACTGTCACATCATCATAAAATACAGGAACATGAAATTAGAACCCTAAATATGCCTGTGCAAATATCAATGCCTTCAGCTGTTTCTTAAACATGTCAAATCTTTGCAGCACACGTGTTCTTATGGTAATTCATTCCACCCACTGGAACCAGCATAAGATAATGCTGTCTTTACTACAGCAGAAGAGTGCATACATTTAAATGATGGATCAATCAAATGCTGTGTGTTTTCAGAACACAATACTCGCGTAGGTTACTGCAATACCTCCCTAAAGTATTCAGGAGCTGAATCATGCAAAGTGATAATTTAAAATGAATTCTATAGGCAATAGGCAACCAATGAAGAGCTTTCATCTCATCCATAACCGACTCATAACATCCTAAACCAAAATTCATACGTACCGCAGCATGCTGAACTACCCGCAGTGCATGGAGTTTATCTAGTCCCTAAAAAACCCAGAAAGAGACTGTTACAATAATCTAATTTTGTAAGCACTAAACTGTGAACCACAATCTGAAAATCATACTGTGGTAGAAATGGTTTCAGCTTACTCAGAACTTTCAGTGTGAAAAAAACATGCCTAGCGCTTACATAGACAACGGTGTGTCAATGATAATACCAAAACTAGTAATCTGATTATTAACAGGGCTCAATATCCCCTCATACACAACAGGATTATAAACCATTTTCTTACATGATCCAGTCACAAGCATTAACTCTGTCTTTAATAAATTCAGAGGCAAAAAATGGGCTTGTACCCACATCTTAGTTGTGCTCAAGAATTTAACCAACTTCTCCCATCCTGCAAGAAAATCTTCAGGCGGAGGGAAAATAAATTGTATACCATTCACATATAATTTGTACTCCACCTAAAACTCATACAATAAAACACAAAGTGGAGTTAAATACAAATTAAATAACAATGCAGATAAGGCAGATCCTTGCGGAACTCCTACAGTGACACGTGGAGGGGCATAATCAAACGTGAACTCCCATCTCCATGGGCATCTATCTCCGAGAACGGGTACGTGAAGGGGCGGGACAAACCGTATTTTCAGAAAAAATGGGCGTCCATCTTTTTTCCGATAATATGGTTTGTGCCAGCCAAATGCATCGGATTTGTGTGGATTTGAGCTGGGCGGTTTCGTTTTTCAGCGATATTGGAAACTGAAGGCGTCCAGCTCAAAAACGAACAAATCCAAGGCATTGGGTCGTGGAAGGGGCCAGGATTCGTAGTGCACTGGTCCCCCTCACATGCCAGGACACCAACCGGGCACCCTAGGGGGCACTTGTAACAATTAAAAAAGTTAACTACCTCTGAAGTCCATAGCTCCCTTCCCTTGGGTGCTGAGCCCCCCAAATACCCACCCCCCCAAACCCACTGCCCACAACTCTACACCATTACCATAGCACTTATGGCTGAAGGGGGGCACCTAGATGTGGGTACAGTGGGTTTTGGGGGTGGTTTAGAGGGCTCCCATTTACCACCACAAGTGTAACAGGTGGGGGGGGGGGATGGGCCTGGGTCTGCCTGCCTGAAGTGCATGCACCCACTAAAACTGCTCCAGGGACCTGCATACTGCTGTGATGGAGCTGGGTATGACATTTGAGGCTGGTATACAGGCTGGAAAAAAACTTTTTAAAGTTGTTTTTTTTTTGGTGGGAGGGGGTTAGTGATCACTGGGGGAGTCAGGGGTGGTCATCCCTGATCCCTCTGGTGGTCATCTGGTCATTTAGGGCACTTTTTTGGGATTTGTTCGTGAAAAAAAAGGGTAAAAAAAAGTGACCCAAATTCGCGCTAAAACGCCTTTCTTTTTTCGATTATCGGCCGAGGACGCCCATCTCTCCTCGGCCGATAAACACACCCCAGTCCCGCCTTCACCATGCCCCGTCAACTTTGGCCGTTTCCGCGACAGATTGCAGTTGAAGACGCCCAAAAATTGGGCGTTCGATTATACCGATTTGGGCGCCCATGGGAGAAAGACGCCCATCTCCTGATTTGGGTCAAATATGGGCGTCTTCTCTTTCGAAAATAAGGCGGAGAGTCTTCCCAACTCACCTGCATAGTGCATCAAGAAAGAAAAGACCTAAACCAATTATAAACTGTCCCCCTCACCCCTATCGCATAAAGCCTATCTAATAAAACTCTATCATTTACTCTATGATTAGATCTTCTAGGGCCCAAAACATATTGGACCGTTTTTAATAGGAGGCAATGAATCTGAGGGCATCTTCAGAACCTCCATGAAATACTTTTTTTTTACCATATCTATTTAGGAAAATTCAGGAGTCTTAAATTATGCTTTCTAACTAGGTTATCCAAACACAACTCATGGATTTCATCTCGAACTCCTGCGTATCTGCCTCAAACATCCTGATACTAGGAGACATCAACCTACACCTAGAAGATGACACCTTACTAAGCACACGAGAGTTCAAAGAATTCCTAAAACTCTGGGATCTGCAATCACCCAACATGCAACCAACTCACGAAAAAGGACACACACTGGATATCATAACGAACAAATTCGAATCGGACTCGACAATCATACTCACTGACACAAGATGGACACCTAAATTATGGTAAGACCACTATAAAGCAAATGTCACTCTTGCTGGCGAAAAACACATCTAAACACGACCAACAAACACGAGCGAACAACATACACAACCAGAGGAAAAATAGACCCCACAACATTCTGGCAACAGGTCTACCAGAACGAATGGACAACAAACGCGGACACCATCCAATTCCTCCAAGAATGGGACGATATATGCACAACAACGTTAGACAAAATCGCCCCAATCCAAACCAGAACATCACACAGGAAAAGAGCAAACCCATGGTTCACCGAAGAGCTGAAAAAACTTAAAACACAAGTCAGGCAACTAGAACGAGCCTGGAACAAAAAGAAAGACGAACAAATACTAAACGACTGGAAGTCACTTCGGAGAAAATACAAATACACCATAAAACAGACAAAAAGACTACATTACAAAACAATAATAGGACCAAACTACAAAGACACACATAAACTCTTCAACCTCGTGAACAAACTGCTAGACACCACACCAGTTGCAAACAACGGCAAAGATATACCAGACGTCGACAACCTTGCGAAATACTTCAAGGAGAAAATCATACTACTACGAAACAAAATACCCGCTAGTCCTATAGAATACGCCACTCTTCTAGACTGCCTAGATCCAGAAGAAGGAACACACCCAGCAGACAGAACCTGGACTGAATTCGAATTAATATCAGAAGACCTTATCTCTAAAACTCTCAAAAGATATGCCAAATCCAACTGCAAACTTGACACATGCCCAAATAACCTCATGAAATCTTCTCCTCAGCAATTCATAATAGACCTAATGAACCATATAAACTACATGCTACAAAACGGACTCTTCCCAAAAGAAAAAAGAAAAATCTTACTCACCCCAATTCCTAAAGATACTAAGAAAAACACAAGCGAAATAACCAACTACAGGCCAGTAGCATCCATCCCACTAATAACCAAGATAACCGAAGGAATGGTAACTAAACAACTCACAAACTATCTAAACAAACACTCAATACTGCATGATGCCCAATCAGGATTCCGGTCGAACCATAGCACAGAAACAGTATTAGTCACCCTTATGACTAAATTTAAACAAATAATAGCAACTGGCAATAATATACTCCTCCTACAATTTGACATGTCAAGCGCCTTCGACATGGTCGACCACGGAATCCTACTACACATACTTGAATACTTTGCAATTGGAGGAAATGTCCTGAACTGGTCCAAGGGGTTCCTAACTCTGCGTTCGTACCAAGTCACATCAAATTCAACCACGTCCAAGGCATGGACACCTGAATGTGGAGTTCCACAAGGATCACCTCTCTCACCTACTATTTTCAACCTAATGATGATCCCTTTAGCAAAACTCCTGTCAAACCATAACCTCAACCCATATATATACGCCGATGATGTGACAATATACATCCCTTTCAAACAAGACATCAAAGAGATCTCCAAAGAAATCAATCAAAGTCTATACATCATGAACACATGGGCAGATGCATTTCATCTGAAATTAAATGCAGAAAAAACTCAATGCCTGATACTCACCTCCCAATACAACACAAATGAATTCAATGCGATAAACACACCAAACCTAAACCTTCCGATCTCAGAAACGCTCAGAATCCTTGGAGTCACTATCGACCGCTACTTGACACTCGAAACCCACGCAAATAACACATCTAAGAAGATGTTCTACTGCATGTGGAAATTGAAAAGGATAAGACCATTCTTCCCAAGATTCGTCTTTCGCAACCTAGTGCAATCCCTCATGCTCTGGATTATTGCAACTCACTATTCGCAGGCTGCAAAGAGCAAATACTGAGGAAACTTCAAACAGCCCAGAACACAGCAGCCAGACTGATCTTCGGAAAACCAAAATATGAAAGGGCAACACCACTACGAGAGAAACTACACTGGCTTCCGCTTAGGGAACGCATCACTTTTAAGGTATGCACATTAGTCCACAAGATCATTAACGGTGAAGCCCCAGCCTACATGTCCGAGCTGATAGACCTACCACCCAGAAATGCTAAAAGATCAACCCGAACATACCTCAACCTCCACTTCCCTAATTGCAAGGGCGTGAAATACAAGACGCTACACGCGTCAACCTTTTCTCACATGAGCACACAGCTTTGGAATACACTACCGCGCAACCTAAGAACGATTCATGAACAAGCTTCCTTCCGCAAATCATTGAAGACCCACCTGTTTGAAACAATCTACAGAAAGAGCCAAAACACATAGAGTCCAAACTCACTATTCATCAATGCATCACCCCCCTTAATTCCACATCACCCATACATGTACTCACAGAAATATGTACACCATATGTCTTTGTGCTTTACTACTGCCCTTAAGCTTCCCATTGTCTCCTTCCTAAGTTTCAATGTTGATGTCCCATTGTAATATACCTAACGATACTTCAATGGTCTCACATAACCTGTACAATGTAACCCATAACCAAGCTGTACAATTGTATTTCCACTATTCATATCTTATAGTAAGCCACACTGAACCCGCAAAGAGGTGGGAAAATGTGGGATACAAATGCAATAAATAAATAAATAAATATTCCAGTTTACACTGGATATAGTTCTTAGCCAAGGCTATTTCAAAATTCTTCAAAGTCTGAATCTTAGCTTTAAAGGATTCCAATTCAGAAGAATAATGGTCCATAGCTTACACCTGCATCAAGGTAGTATCACATAATATATTTGTATCTTGAGTATTTTCTTTAGTGACTGCTTGCAATGAGGAATTTATGCTTTGTATAGCATCTTAAAGTGACTCTAGTGTCACAACAGCTGATCTATCCGCTAAATGTGCCTCTAAGCTGGCAATAGAAGCAGGGTTCCTTGCCTTAACCAGGCCACTTACAGTTTCCTTGGACAGGATTCTGGAAGCACTTGCATCTTTGATCTGTTCCAGAATTAAGACAATTCTCCACCGCGGTTTGTTCCCTTGTTAGGGCAGATTGTAACTCCAATTCCTGGGATGCCTAGCTCTACAATAACCTGTGGCTGCACTGCTTCCAGGCTGAGGTGGCGCCGTTCATTCAACGGGGCTCAGAGAAGCCCCATCCACACTGGTGCTAGATGCTTCCGCGGCCAGCAGAGATGACGAAGAGAGCTGAGCTAGTCTTGAAAATCCCTGCAAAGTTGATTGCCTCATTGCAGGGGATGAGGAAGACATCGGGATGCTCCCTTACTCCTCCTCCTGTTACTTATGACTCTGGGAAAGAGACACCGGGTCAGCCACCCAAACCAGTAGGGACAAAAGGAACTGCTGAAAACATGTCTGCTCACTCAAATGTCATCTTGGATCCATTACATGTATTCTTTTTTTTTTTTTTTTAATTATTTATTTATAGTTTTAATCAAATTAAACAAATTATTGAATTTGAACAGGTAATACAGATAAGAAAATTTTTTTTTTTAAAGCAAAGCATAATTTTCTCCCTAAAAGGGGAGGAAATTTAACAAAAGAGGAAAATTCTTAAACCTTCTTTAGACCACAATAAATGGGGGGGAGGGTCATAAACCAATATTTCCAGGTAATTAAATAACAAAATATGCATAGCATGCAACCTAACTCACTTATTTAACATTATCTTCAAGTGGGTTAACGGCTGGCCAATTTCTTTGCACTTATAAATGCCTTCAACTGTTCTGGTTGGTGAAAAATATACTTTAAACCTAAATATTTTACAGCGCATTTACAGGGGTAATTAAGGTAGAAGGAGGCCCCTATGGATACAACCTCTGTTCTCAATAATAAGAACAATTTTCTCCTTTCTTGAGTTTGTTTGGTTATATCGGGGTATATCCATACTTTCTTGCCCCTGAACAATGCCTGCATTTTTTAAAAATATAAACGTAGCACAGCGTCCAAGTCCTGCTGAAATATAAACGACACTATTAATGTTGATCTTTCAGAGTTCACGTTTAGTGTTGTCTCTAGTATCTCAGTGATGTTTAAAGAGTCCTCTTGATTTTCCCTTGGATTAGCCGGAAGAGAAGTTATAGATGGTTTCTTGTGAGGAATATAGTATACTTTATTAAGTGGTGGAATGGATTCCGAGGAAAAACTTAATACTTCCATCAAATATAATTTAAAGGCATCAGTGGGATTAATCCCCAATTCTTTCGGGAAGTTCAAGAGTCTCAAGTTTAGTCTCCGATTAAATTTTTCAACTTGTTCTAATCTACGTAACGTAGATGAATTATCTTTTATTAATGATACAGAGACTTCATTCAATTTGATAACATCTTGCTTTAAACCATCCAATTGCTCCTTAGTTTCTTGCTGCACTGTAGTAAATGTTTGGGATAAAGTCGCCACAGTACTTACAAGATCTTTAATTTCTTTTGCTGAAGTGGCCACCGTTATTTCCACCCTCTGGAGTGCAGTCAAAATGCTCTCCAGAGTCACTGCCGAATTATCCCCCGAAGTCCAGGCTTGATGTTCAGCCCTCGACATCGGGCCTCCCTCAGCCTGCGCCACTCCTGTTCCTCGAATCGAGACCGCCACATCAACCTCTTCCGGGTCATGCAGGTCACGCCAAGTGGGGCGCGCTTCGGGATTCGGCGGTGGTTGAAGATCCGGAGGGGAGAGAGTAACTTCAAGCCCCAAGTCTAGTAGGGAATCCTCACCCACAGAGACAGCAGGGCCCCTCACGGATAATGAGGTAGGTGGTTGCGTGGCATACCTCACGATAGACTGCTGAACAGGAGAGGACGTTCTAGTAGCCGAGGATGCTACTTTAACTGTCCCCTTACGCTTGGTATGAGGCATAAGAGTAAAGGAAAATCTCTAGTCCCAGCAGAAAACCGAGGAGCTCCAACGCAAACACTCAGCATGCCGCCATCTTAGCCTCATTACATGTATTCTTATTCTTACTCAAAAAATTTAGACTACAAACTATTCAAAACACTTGTGTCACTCTGCCCAACTGAGAACACTGGCTCCCATTTGCCTATAGAGTCCCATTTAAGATTCTATTACATATGAGGTGTTTTATTCTGACTTGCCTATCGTTCTATCCAGTCTGCTTGTTCCGCATGTACCTCAGTGTATTCTTCTCATCTCAATCTCTTAGTAATCCCATCTCACCCTATGATTTGTCTTGACTACACAGTTTCTGTGGAATAACTTACCCTTGTATATAAGGTTTGAATCTTCATTTAAGAAGTTAATCTCTTCTTTAAAATCCTATTATTTTGAGCAGGCAAGTCCTCTGATTTAATTATTGCTTGCTCTTCTTGTTTTCTGAAGCTTTTCCCATCAGGGCTTGCTTTGATTTGACCTGGCCTATGTATCTGATTTTCATTCCTTCCCTCCTGTGACCCTTTTTGTATAATGTATTGATTGTAACTTCAGTTCATTTTGTTTTTCTGTTCATTTTGTTCAAACTCTTCGTCCGTTTGTCTGTGTCAGCCTTCCTCCTCCCTTATTTATTAACAATTGTAAACTACCTAGGTTCTATGAGCTACAACGTATATCAGATAAATATGAAATATGGGCTCTATGTTCAGTGATTGAATTTTGTCCATGAATGGATGTGTTTTTAGACTGGCCTCACTCTGCCTTCCCAGGATTTATGCACATAACTTTGACCATTTTGCAGATAAAAAAAGTGAATTATGCATAGAACTGTCTCGATGTTCTTAAAAAAAAATTATGCAGTTAGGTCTGCTGCTGGCTGCAGAAATGCTTTTGAATTTTCACATAATGTTGGATAAAACTAGGCACTATGTTTTCGTAGTGGCTGCTTTTATGCTTTATATGGTGGGGCATTTTATATTACTTAATTTTATTTATTTATTTGAGTATAAAATGTTTTGTTTTCTTTTAAAACATATGATACATTCACCAAAGATGTTCATACATATACAGGCTTATTTTCAAAAGAGAAGTGCGCCCATCATTCGACACAAATTGCAAGATGGGCTTCCTCCTCACAGGGTCGCCCAAATCGGCATAATCGAAAGCCGATTTTGGGGGTCCTCAACTGCTTGGCGTGTCAGAGGCATAGCAAAGGCGGGACTGGTGCGTGCCTAACACATGGGTGTCCTCGACCGATAATGTAAAAAAGAAGGGCGTCCCTGACGAACACTTGGACGACTTTACCTGGTCCTTTTTTCCTTACGACCAAGCCACAAAAATGTGCCCTAAATGACCAGATGACTACCGGAGGGAATCGGGGATGACATCCCCTTACTCCCCCAGTGGTCACTAACCCCTTCCCACCCTCCAAAAACTTTTTTAAAAATATTTTTTCCAGCCTCTATGCCAGCCTCAAATATCATACCCAGCTCCATCACAGCAGTATGCAAGTCCCTGGAGCAGTTTTAGTGGGTGCAGTGCACTTCAGGCCCAACCCCCCCCACCTGCTACACTTGTGGTGGCAAATGTGAGCCCTTCAAAACCCACCACGAACCCACTGTACTCACATGTAGGGCACACCCATAAGGGCTATGGTAGTGGTGTACAGTTGTGGGGAGTGGGTTTTGGGGAGCTCAGCACACAAGGTAAGGGAGTTATGCACCTGGGAGCAATTTCTGAAGTCCACAGCAGTGCCCCCTAGGGTGCCCGGTTGGTGTCTTGGCATGTCAGGGGGACCAGTGCACTATGAATGCTGGCTCCTCCCACGACCAAAGGGCTTGGATTTGGTCATTTCTGAGATGGGCATCATCGGTTTCCATTATCACCGAAAATCGGGGACGACCATCTCTAAGGATGACCATCTCTAAGGTCGACCTAAATTTCGCAATTTGGGTGTCCCTGACCGTATTATCTAAATGAAAGATGGACGCCCATCTTGTTTCGATAATACGGGTTTCCCCACCCCTTCACCAGGACATCCTGCGAGGACTTCCTCAGGAAAACTTGGGCGCCCTTTTCGATTATGCCCCTCATAATAATTATGAACAGTTTGTAAATGATACAAGATCCTCTATGTCAATTGCCAACACACAACAAAAGCATGAATTGGGCTGACATTCTGGCTCTTCCCAAATCTTAGACACCTTGTCCAACCAGTATTTTCTTTTCCCAGCAAGAAAGATGCTGGTACTCATAAGCAGGGCTATCCTGAAGGGGTGGGGTGATCATTGATTTAGGCACCTCCATAATAGCCCATCCCTTCAACCAGGTGCAAAGTCTATGAAAAGGCAGCATTGCAAGTATTTCAGCCCTTGGAATATGCTGGGAAAAGAGAATTAGACTGCTACACAGAATCTACAAGGTCAATATTAGTGTGGTTTAAGGGGGACTGCTTGTCACTGTTCAAACTCCTCTTATTGACTTCAGTACCTCTCCACTCTTATCTCTCCTTACACTCCTTCCCAGGAACTCCATTTACTGGGTAAATCTCTCTTATCTGCACCTTTCTCCTCCACTGCTAACTCCAGACTCCGTTCCTTTTATCTTGCTGCACCATATGTCTGGAATAGACTTCCTGAGCCAGTATGTCAAGCTCCATCTCTGGCCGTCTTCAAATCTAGGATAAAAGCCCACCTTTTTGATGCTGCTTTTAACTCCTAACCTTACTCACTTCTTCAGTACCCTTATTTTATCATTCCCACCTTGGTAATTCCCTTATCCCTTGTCTTGTTTGTCTGTCCTAATTAGATTGTAAGCTCTGTCTAGCAGGGATTGTCTCTTCATGTCCAGTGTACAGCGCTGCGTACGTCTAGTAGCGCTATAGAAATTATAAGTAGTAGTAGTAAATCACACGGAGCTGGCCAGTTGATGATATTCAGTGGCGTTCAACCTGGCAGTGCCGCTGAATATTGACTCAGACTGCAGTAGCACTATCCAGGCAGTATCAGGGCAGTCCACGGGCAGAGTTGAGGCAGCACAAAACGTTATGTGGACCCTGGCAATATTCAATGTCGGTGCCTGCATATCTAACCTCAGGTGGCAAACAGGTCAATTGCCCTGGGCCTATATACCATAAGGGGGTCACAAACCTGCTTCAAGCTAAAGAAGCTATCGGCTGGTTTTTGGGCCCCCTCCCAAGTTTATGCCCAGGGTCCTTGAATGTCTAACACCAGCCCTGCTTCTGGCAAATTGGACCATGCACACAGCAGTCCTAACTTTTCCAGGTTAGGTAGGTGGATATGGTACTGAATATCAGCCATACTTATAACTTATGGGTAAGACCTGGATACTGAGTGTTGGTGCCCGGACAGGGACTGACACTGAATATCTGGGCTATTTTAACTGGCAGCAGCCAGTGCATAAAAAACCACTGACAGCTGCCGCAGAATATTGAGCCATGCATGCTCTGAAAATGCTTCACCTTGGTAACACATGCAAACTACGGATAAAGCCTAACCAACAAAAGAACAAATCAACACAAATTAGAAATAGAAATGTGCAGAAAAAAGTAGAACCGGAAACCCCAAGAAGCTAGACTGCCTGCAGTACAATACTGAAGAAATAGAAACCGAAATGCAATTCCTCCTGTATTGTACAAAATATAAACATTATCAGACATGTTGCACTTTCAAAGCTATCATATTCAATTTTAGCCAAAACCCAACATTTTTTTCTCCCTAATAGCTCAGCCCTTGTAGCCTGTGCCTTATATGTTTTGCAGGGACTGAGCTATTACGTGTTGGCAGTAGCATTCTCCAACCTCTTCACTTGTGGGCCTGTGGGGGTTGGCTGAAAAGACTACGTCTGCCATGGAAGCCAGTCTTTAAAGGCAATTCTGTACGTAAACGCCCATGGTTATATGATCTTCATGTGCGTTAATGCAGGGAAGAGTAGCACTTACACATGTAAGAGTCCTACTTGCTCTAGGCAAGGTCTGTGTAAGTGGTATAGCACACAATTGCTAGAGGATGTACATGCAGATGGTGCATGGGCAGGACATGGCTGTATCTCCCATTTATGTGCACAACTTACTGAATAAAAAGTTACTCACCCTTCTCGCATTTAGGCACCAGCAATTACACCAGGTCTATGGCTGGTGTAACCGCAAATGCCCAAATGTAAGGTGTGCTGGTACCGGGCTAGGTTAATATTTTATATTAAGACCCTTCTGCGCCTCTTGGATCTGACCTTATGACAGAACCTGAAATACACTTCCTCTTTTACCACTTTTTGATTTCATCCCTCTTCCAGCCATAATTATACATTCTTCCTTAATTACAACACACTATCCCAATTTACACCCTCTTCCCACTCCCTACCTCTACCACCTTCCTGCCTTACCCATCTTATTTCCCCACTTTTTATTGTCCACCTCTTTATATACTATATTCTGCTGTTTTATCCATTTGGTATTCTTTTAAACCTGTTATATTTGTAAGCCGCATTGAGCCTGCTAATAAGTGGGAAAGCGCGGGGTATAAATGTTACAATACAATACAGTGATACCTGAGTGCTCAGGTGCTGTTACAGAATATATTGCGCATTATCACAGTGCATAAATGGGACACTCTGTTATAAAATTGCCTCGTATATGTGCATTAGATGTATGCAGAGCCTCATCTCTTTCATTACATTTGGGGACTATGGGTCAATTTTAGCAGGCCTTTCTCATACCTTTTCTGTTCCATAACATCTTGCCCAAGAAGTGATTTGGATATTTTTTTTTGTTACATTTGTACCCTGCGCTTTCCCACTCATGGCAGGCTCAATGCGGCTTACATATTATATACAGGTACTTATTTGTACCTGAGGCAATGTAGGGTTTGAAATACTCTTAGTTAAAGCTAATGTTCCAATATAAACTTGAATATATTTAGGCTGCCTTTCTAAAGATGTAAGGCAAAATTTATTGGCCACAATACTGTGATGTAACTGTAACCATTGAAAAGCATCAGTGTGGGGATTCAAGATGGCTGCCACAGCGTGAGCTTGCCCAGATGCACTTGTCAATTTTCCTTCCATGCCGCAAGGGTAAAAAGAAAGGGCAAGGTGAGGGTTTTTCCCTCAGAACCCCCTACCTTGCCACCTACAGTTACAATGGACTGCTTTGTCCAGCATCTCGGCCTGGGAGGAACCTCTGGTGCAGGCCCGCATGAGGGACAGCTGGAGCAGGTGGACTGGCTGGAAACTCAGGGGCGGAATACTCTCTCAGCCCAGAACAGAGGTATCCTCTGCTGCAGTCACACCCTGATGTAGTCTGCCTGCCGGATGTGTCAGTGCCTTTTGGAGGGGAAATATCTGCTGCATCCAGAGCAGGCTTAGGCATTGACTTACCAGAAGGGACAGTTTCTCTGCAGGAGAAATCAAAGCACACTTTGTCTGTTGCAGGAGTGGAGCCATATTCGGTGGCATTGGACTCTGACATATCTCCTCTGCTGTCTCATGGTGGGATTAAGGAGCAAGTTCTCCATGCTGTACATTAATCATTACCTACTATATGTCCCAAACCTTTGAGCTTTCTGAACCTGTATTATTTACCTTGGAATCTATCTGGAATACGATTCTGCATTTGGGTAAGACTTTAAGGATTCAATATACTAATATAGGCTTTACTATTCAAGAACTTTAGAAGGTACTTAAAAATGAAACTGATATTACTCAAATTTCTGCTCAGTCGGTAAAGATTAAAGATAAGGTTACTGCGACAAAACAATGGAAAGTGCTTTAATGAAGGATAATATTTGATGAAAGTCAAAGCTAGAAACTCTGGAAAATGCTGCTAGGGGCTGTAATTTAAGAATCTTAAATTTTCCGTGTTACCTGCAGTTTCTGCTAAAGAACTTTTTCTTCTTTATTTAAAAGAGATCTTGAATATTCCTTCTGAATCTATTCCACCTATAGTGAAGATCTATTATTTGCCATCTTCAAGGAAAACAAACATCAATCACCAGTTAGATACCGCTCAACAATGGCACCCTTAGATGTTTCTACTTTGTTGAATACATCTGATCCAGAAGTAGCCCAATCTGCCACGTTGTTGGTTACATTTGCTCTGGTCTCTGATAAAAATGGATCTTGCAGCTTTTTTTTAAACATTGAGAAAAGCTCTTTCTGAATATGAAAATACAAATTTATTCAGATGTTTTCAAAGAGACCCAAAGAAAGAGAAGGCAATTTCTTCTGCTCAGACCTGCTGTTTCACAAATGGGGGCTCTATTCTTTTCAAAATTTCCATGTAAGTGTGTAGTGTGAAAAGGAGGACGAGGGGGTGGATAAAATGGAAGTGGAAGAAGAAGAAGTGAAGAGGGTCCAGAGGAAAGGGCGACAGAACAGAGCCTTGCCTTTGCTACTGCCGCAGAAGGAGAAAAGAAAAGGGTTCCTTCCCACTGGAAAATGGAGGCTGGAGAAGAACTACAATACCCATCAGCCCTGGGGAAAACCCTAGAATACAAACTATCCTCCCCAACAGCCTCCAGGGGAGAACCATGACAAGGCAAGGGAGGTGTCCCCTGGGGTTTATCAGGAGGAGGAGAAACAGCTGGGAAAAGGGTGGGACGAGGAACCCATGGAGTGGCAGGAGGCTGGAGAGAGAGAGAGGGGTGAGACTGAGGAGGAGCCCATGGACCTAGCAGCGTGGGCTCAGTCATTGGGAAAGAAGTTCAGGAAGCAGGTGACTTCTTGGTATGGGAGCTGGACTGAAAGGGGAAAGTAAAAGGGTCATGCGGGTGAAGGGTCAGTGATAGTGAATGTGTGACCCAGAAAGGGTGGGACCCTTATCTTTCTCATAGAGTTCAAGCGGTGGTGAACTGTGTGCTGCTGAACTATGCAGAGGGGAGAGTGTGTTGTTTGGGAAGGGGTATTTTTTCCATGTATGAACTGCTCAAAGCTAAAGGGAGGTGTTTTGGGGAACTGTTTGACATGGTACCTGAGAAGGACATTTAGCAGGGGTTTTTTTTTTTTGCCTTTTTGAACTGCAACCTTCAGCAGCTCCCCAGAGATATAAAACGCTGGGCTTTAGGACTGTTCAAAGGGAGAGGACTGAGTTTTGGAAGCAGTGGGGTTTATGTTTCTTTGTACCCTGCTGTGCTGAATCCACTGAAGAGTGAAAGTGGGGGAGCTGTGTTTTGGTTTTTTCCTGAACTGCTGTGCTGAGATAACCTGGAAAATAAAAGAACTGTGTGTATTTTTTTGTGGAACTGCTGGTTACCAGAGCCTTACCCTGTGGATTACGGTGCGTTATAATGCTGGGCGGGAAACCTTGTGCCTAGCTGGAGTCTCAAAGGAGGAGACAGGATCCCGAGAACCCCTAGAGGAGGGGCGGATTATTCACAGTAGTGAGGTATAGATCTTTAAGCATGTATATTCTGATGCTACACAATTGTCTATCTTTATATTTACTAAGGAGGTCATGGAGGGGCAAGAAAGAACCTCCTCGCCAATTCCAATGGACATTGATCCCTAGTAAAGATTTCCTGTTGAGAGTTAACTGTATGCAGTTTCTTTTTCTTTGTTTATTTGATTGTTAAAGATAATTTAACAATATTACTTTTATATGTAGTACTTCAATCCCCTGTTTATTGAGGACTGGAGTATAGTATTTTTGTTTCCTCAAAAGATTAGACTTATTCCAGCCAATATTCAGAGCTATTTAACTGGCCAGGAACGGCTCCTGGACGGTTAAATAGCACTAAGTTAGTTAAGCGCTAATATTCAGTGCGAGGTAGCTGGTTATCTCTGCTGAATATTAGCGCTTAGCACATTACTACTACTACTACTACTACTATTTAGCATTTCTGTAGCGCTACAAGGCGTACGCAGCGCTGCACAAACATAGAAGAAAGACAGTCCCTGCTCAAAGAGCTTACAATCTAATAGACAAAAAAATAAATAAAGTAAGCAAATCAAATCAATTAATGTGAACGGGAAGGAAGAGAGGAGGGTAGGTGGAGGCGAGTGGTTACAAGTGGTAAAGAGGTGGACTTTCAGTCTAGATTTAAAGGTGGCCAAGGATGGGGCAAGACGTAGGGGCTCAGGAAGTTTATTCCAGGTGTAGGGTGCAGCGAGACAGAAGGCGCGAAGTCTGGAGTTGGCAGTAGTGGAGAAGGGAACAGATAAGAAGGATTTATCCATGGAGCAGAGTGCACGGGAAGGGGTGTAGGGAAGGACGAGTGTGGAGAGATACTGGGGAGCAGCAGAGTGAGTACATTTATAGGTTAGTAGAAGAAGTTTGAACAGGATGCGAAAATGGATAGGGAGCCAGTGAAGGGTCTTGAGGAGAGGGGTAGTATGAGTAAAGCGACCCTGGCGGAAGACGAGACGGGCAGCAGAGTTTTGAACCGACTGGAGAGGGGAGAGGTGACTAAGTGGGAGGCCAGCAAGAAGCAGATTGCAGTAGTCTAAGCGAGAGGTGACAAGGGTGTGGATGAGGGTTTTGGTAGAGTGCTCGGAAAGAAAGGGGCGGATTTTACGGATGTTGTAAAGAAAGAAACGACAGGTCTTGGCAATCTGCTGGATATGAGCAGAGAAGGAGAGAGAAGAGTCAAAGATGACCCCAAGGTTTCGAGCTGAGGAGACAGGGAGAATGAGAGAGCCATCAACAGAAATAGAAAACGGGGGGAGCAGGGAGGTGGGTTTGGGGGGGAAAATGAGAAGCTCGGTTTTGGTCATATTTAATTTCAGGTGGCATTGAGACATCCAGACAGCAATGTCAGACAAGCACGCTGAAACTTTGGTTTGGATGCAAGGTGAGATATCAGGGGTAGAAAGGTAGATTTGGGAGTCATCAGCATAGAGATGGTAGGAAAAGCCATGGGATGAGATTAATGAACCAAGGGAAGAAGTGTAGATAGAAAAGAGGAGGGGACCAAGAACAGAACCCTGAGGTATGCCGACAGGCAGAGAGATAGAAGTAGAAGAGGATCCACCAGAGTGAACACTAAAGGTGCGGAGGGAGAGGTAGGAAGAGAACCAGGAAAGGACAGAGCCCTGGAATCCAAGTGAGGACAGGGTATCGAGAAGTATGCTGTGATCTACAGTGTCAAAAGCAGCGGAAAGATCAAGAAGAATGAGGATGGAATATTGACCTCTGGATTTAGCCAGTAATAGGTAATTGGAGACTTTAGTAAGCGCAGTTTCAGTTGAGTGGAGAGGGCGAAAACCAGATTGTAGTGGGTCAAGAATAGCATGTGAGGAGAGAAAATCAAGGCAGCGGCGGTGAACAGCACACTCAAGTAATTTGGAGAGAAAAGGAAGGAGGGAGATGGGTCGGTAATTAGAGGGACAAGTAGGGTCGAGTGAAGGCTTCTTAAGGAGAGGTGTGACCACAGCATGTTTAAAGGCAGCAGGAACAGTCGCAGTGGAAAGTGGAGTTATGTATGCGTGATCAGAAAATATTAGGTCTGTTTTGAAGACCTGGGCTCGTTTAGACCTTTTTTGTCAGGAGCCACATAGCACGCCTTGAACTTGAACTTGTGTAACTCTGCAATTTGTCTCCAGGTATTGCCTTTTAATAACGATTTTTTATTTTTTTTATTTTTTTTTTTAAGGGGGGTTTTGTTTGATTATGTGTTTACTTTTGCATTCTATGTAAGGCAAAATCTTTAATAAAAATATAATTTAAAAAAAAAAAAAAGAAGAACAGGTGGTACATTTTGAGGAAGAAAGGAGAAGTGTAGTTTCCTCTATAGTAACTTGAGGAAAGGGAATGAGGGGAAGGAGAGAGAGGGGAACGGACTAGTGGAGGGAGAGCTGGTGAGGTAGAGAAAGCAAGGTTTATCTTTTGAACCTTGTTGTGAAAGAATTCAGCAAGGGTCTGAGGAGATAATGAAGGGGGAGTTGGGGGAGGGGGCACCTTGAGGAGAGAGTTCAATGTGGTGAAGAGAAGTCGAGGATTAGAGTCAAGAAGCTAACAGGCTATATCACGTGATATAACTGGCTAGCTATGAATATTCAGCACTTCACTGGCCATAGGAGCCAACTTTTCAAAATTATTGGGGGTGCTAAGCCCAGTGGAAATAACCCCTCCCTGGACACATACAAGGAATTTTCTCAATATTGGGGGTGGTCAAGCACCCACAGAGTCGGCTCCTTTGTCACTGGCTAAGTTTATTTTTTTATGGAGAGGGTGGTAGATATCTGGAATGTCCTCCCACGGGAGGTGGTGGAGATGAAAATGGTAACGGAATTCAAAAATGCATGAGATAAACACAAAGGAATCCTGTTTAGAACAAATGGATCCAAAGAAGCTTAGCGGAGATTAGGAAGCAACACCAGTAATTGAGAAGCAAAGTTTGTACTGGACAAACTTCTACAATCTATGCTCTGATCGTGGCTGGACAGCTTCAGAAGTTGGAGGACAAGGCCATTGCTGGGTAGACTTCTACAGTCTGTGCCCTGATCATGGCTAAATAGATTTAGATGGGCTGGAGTGGAGCTTTTCATGGGCTTTGACATTAACTTCAGTAATTTTAGAACAAGGACAGTGCTGGGCAGACTTCCACAGTCTATGCCCTGAAAATGGCAAGGACAAATCAAGACCACGTACACATATGAAGTATCACATACCATATGTAATGAGTTTATCTTATTGGGCAGATTAGATGGACATGTTACTATGTTTAGTGGCCAAATAGGACTGCCTCAATAACAATCCTATCTTTGACCATTATAAACTTTACCAGCCAGTGCTGAATATTAACTTGGCTGGTTTAGTTTTTACCTGCCGAAAACCCTCCAGCTATTCAATGCTGGTCACAGGAAATGGCTTGGCATTGAATATCCGGGCTCATCACCAATCACTACACTTAGCCGGCCTGCCTCCCTCCCACGGTCTGAATATCAGCTGGATAGTCTATTTTTCCCTTTTGTTAGTCTAACTTTGCTGTAGAAGTTGATACTTGGATTGTTCATTTTACAAATTTCAATAAAAATAAAGTTTAAAAAAGAAAAGCTTCCGTTTGTGCCATACCATATCACCAATTTAGCTCTGGAAATGTCATTAATTTATCATTATGAGGGAGTTGCTTAAGTGACCAAGTACCCTTGTGATGCAATGGGCCAATTGACCATCTTGTTCTGAAATTTAATCAGTGGATTATCAGATATGGTTATAGCCATGGAATTATTCCAAGGAGGTCTCACAAGTTTATGAGCTGTCAGCACCATAGGCTAATGTTGAGGTTTAGTAAAAACATTCATAGCTGGTAGAAAAGAGGGAAGGAGAGATAATACGTGCTCCTGTTTTAAATCTAGCCTTTGGGGAGTCAACTCCTCCTCTGGATAGTGAAACCACTGTGCCAAATGTCAAATTGAAGGAAATTGACCTCACCCTTATCCTCGTTACAATTTTTGCAGGTGCTATAAGTGGAACCAAATTTCTCCTTAACAATTTGGTAAGCTAATTCATCTCTGAACCATGGAAAATGAAATTGAGAAGCCCTCATTTTATTCCAATTAATCTTATATCCAGATATTTTGGATATCTCAGTGGTGTTTTATAAGCACCTGCTTGAACATGTAAAATGCTGTTCTACACGCTCAAGTCACTTTGGGGGTAACTCTATAAGAGTGTGCCTATATTGTGCAGCCTGGAGGGTGCCTGTCCTATAGAGGCACCTACTTTCCTTTATGGAATACTAGCATAATCAGGTATATATGCACATATGCATTTAGGCAGTCATACAGCTGGTGTGTTTGCTCCTAAATGCCATAGATATATGCATAACTTTAGTATTCTATAATTTACGCTCATAAGTGCAAGTCCCGCCCATGATCCACCCAGACTCCACCCATGAGTAAGTATAACTATAACTAACAGTCAGGGGTAAGGATGCAAAAAAGAGGAAGCCAAAGTGAATCCAACAATTCAGGTCTTTATTGATTCGAAAGTGATGTAAGCCAATTGTTGAAAGGCTCAATACGGCTGTGTTTCAACAGACGTGTCTTTGTCGGAGCAATCGTAAGGTTTGGAGTTTCTCCTTTGTTTGTTCCTAGGTATAAATATAAAACTGGGATGTTTTCTGGGTTATACACATATGCATAGCATTTCACAAAGTAAACATGTAAACTCCAAACTTTACTGAGTTCCATCCCCAAGAACACCTTCTGTATGCATATATAAATGTTTATATAGGATCACCTTCTATATTTATATGTGAATATGGTGTCAAATTTTGCAATAACCTGCTTTCTACATGTAACAGAAGCTCCATGTAAGATTGTAAGCTCTATAGGGAAGGGGTTCGTGTACAGCACTACAAACCTCTGGTAGTCCTTCTGAAATGAATAATAGTAGTGACAGTTGTTGTTAATACATTAGCACAGGTTAGTAAATTTGACAAATACACACTACTGATAAATGCCTGCTTTAACGTTAGTTGATACTTGACAATTGTGGTCACAAATAACTTGGGCAAACTGTACTGAGGGCTGTGTGAATGGTCAAGTCACACAGGGCGCAAGGGAGGTGGGAGTGCCAAACTTGCTCCCTGTCCATCGTTTCCTCTTCTTGGCCATTGCGCAGTGGGAGCCAGGGTGCATGACACACAAAGCATGATTCCGGCTCCGTAAACTGTGCTCAACTTGCTCTCAGTGCTTCCAGATCCAACTTTATAATACACACTGCATACTTAAGTTAGCAGCCACTAGATGGCAGCAAAGCAGCATCGGAAAATAAGTACCACCCAAGTCTGTGAAACAATCAAGTTAACTTATGGTTAACAATTTGGGATAAATTGCAAAAGTCTCTCAGCACACAGCAGTGTCTGAATATTATTGCTTCAACTCAGTTTAGTTCCTGGAAAAGGCAGCTTGTCTATCTCTTTGTTTCTGTAGGTTTCAGAAATCTGCATGCCTGCAGAGCCAGCTTCTTTTGAATATCTATCTTCTTCTCTATACAGTACAGCAGACTCCCAGTCATCTGTAAAGTTCTGCATTAAAAGGAACAAGTAAAAATTTCTTCACTGGCAGCTACAATAGAAAAGAGGTATTTTGCCGTAAGTGCTATCTACCCAGCCAGTTAGTGTAACACTCAATTCAGTTACAACACGTCTCTGATACGTGGAGAGGCATAATCGAACATCGCCGGCGAAATAGATTGCCGGCGATCTATTTTGGCAGCAGCACAACAGTTGGCCGGAACCTTATTATCGAAAAAGATGGCCAGCCATCTTTTTTTTCGATAAACCAGTTTAGCCCGGCCAAATGCCAGCGTTCGCTTGGTTTGAGATGGCCGTTTTTGTTTTTCAGCGATAATGGAAAAAAATGCCGGCGATCTCAAACCTGGCAAAATCCAAGGCATTTGGTCGTGGGAGGAGCCAGCATTAGTAATGCACTGGTCCCCCTGACATGCCAGGACACCAACCGGGCACCCTAGGGGGCACTTCTAAAATTTTTTTAAAAATACACAAATAGCTCCCAGGTGCATAGCTCCCTTACCTTGGGTGCTGAGCCCCCCAAATCCCCCCCAAACCCACTCCCCACAACTCTACACCATTACCATAGCCCTTATGGGTGAAGGGGGGCACCTACATGTGGGTACAGTGGGTTTTGGGTGGGTTGGAGGGCTTAACATTTACCACCACAAGTGTAAGAGGTAGGGGGGGATGGGCCTGGGTCTGCCTGCCTGAAGTCCACTGCAACCAACAAAAACTGTTCCAGGGACTTGCGTACTGCTGTCAGGGAGCTGGGTATGATATTTGAGGCTGGCATACAGGCTGGCAAAAAAGGTTTTTATTTTTATTTTTTTAGTGTGGGAGGGGGTTGGTGACCACTGGGGGACTACGGGGAGGTTATCTCCCATTCCCTCCGGTGGTCATCTGGTCAGTTGGGGCACCTTTTTGAGGCTTGGTCATGAAAATAAAAGGACCAAGTAAGCCTGGCGAAATACTGATGAACGCCGCTTTTTTTCCGTTATCCGTGAAAGCTGGCCATCTGGTAGCCATGCCCATGCCCACCCATGTCCCGCCTTCGCTACGCCGCCAACATGCCCCCTTGAACTTTCGCCGGCTTGGCGACGGGAAAGCGGCGATGGTGTAAAAAAAGCAGCTTTCGATTATACCGATTTTGCCGCTTTTGAGAGATGGCCGGCCATCTCCCAATTTATGTCGGAACATCGCCGGCGATCATTTCGAAAATAAGCCTGATAGTAACATAGTAGATGACAGCAGATAAAGACCTGTACGGTCCACCCAATCTGCCCAACAAGATAAACTCATAGCATATTCAAGCCCTAGGCAGGGAAGAGATACCAAGCTTTGGAGACCGTATCTTAATAAGGATATAGACAGGCTGGAGGCAGTGCAAAGGAAAGCAACTAACATGGTGCAATCTGCATCAAAAGACAAGAGGCTTGAGGACCTAAATATTGTTGTGCCACCACTGCCCAGGTGAGGACACTGTTATTACCAAGCCTCCTTACATCACTTCCATTGTTGGTTCCATTAAGTATGACTGTTTGCTTTTATATTGCAACTTTATTGCTTGACTTGTGTATATGACTTACAAGGCTATTCGATTTCTGTATCGATATTCTGCTGTACTGTTCATTTCTTTGTTATGTTTCTAATAACAATAAAAAAATATTTGAAATTAAAAACATTTCTTATTGTGAGCCAAGAAAGTCTCTTAATGGGCATTTTTTGCTGTTATCCTCCACTGAAAAATGAGTGGCCTTTGCTTTGCTTAGAAATAAAAGCAAACAAAACTATAAAGTGAAACTCTCTTCCTCAGGTTAGGACAGCATGAGCAAAAGATGACAATACTAGAATATATAAGTTAATCATAAAAGCATTCCAGAAAACGAGAAGCCAAGATGGCGGAATGAGGACACTTTGCTCGGGTTCCTTTTAATTCTTTCTGTGGACCTGCTGTTTTATGATGGGCATAGGAGTCGACTCTGTGGGTGCTTGAGCACCCCTAATATTGAGAAAATTCCTTGTTTGTGTCCAAGGAAGGGTTATTTCCAGTTGGCTCCTATGATGATGGGGAAGTACAAAGGACATGTGAAGAAAGCCTCTCTCCCATCCTCCCAGGGAGGAGTCCTTAGCAGTTTATGGTTTATTCCAGACTTGATATACTGCCTTTACAAAGTATGGTCAAAGCAGTGCACGTAAACTGCCAGATTCTATATATTGCACCTAGCATTCCGCACCTAAATCTAAGCATATTCCATAACAATGCTCATAACTTAATTGGCTTAACAAACCAATCAGCATTGTTAACAGCACTTAACAAGCAATAATGAGCACCAATTTGCAATAATTAGAATTTACACACATAACTTGCTAAGCATGTACTGTAACTCAGTGTGCCTAAGTTCTAATGTGCACATCAAAAATGGGCATGGTTATAGGTAGAGAAATGGGCTTTTCATGGGCATTCCCAAATTTATGCATGATGTTATAGAATATTGCCCAGTCTGTCTAAATCTACGCACAGGGATTTCTGCCACATTTTTTTTGTTGGTATAAATGTAAGCGCATAGTTTTAGGCAGAGGAGTATGAACTAAGCGTATTCTATATACCGCATCTAAATCTTATAGAATACACTTAGGCGAAAATTATTTCCCTGTGGATTTTCCAGGCGCCATCTATAGAATCTCCCCTAAGATCAATAAAACCGGGAAGGAACTACAGTAAGACAGGAAAGAACTCAATGAACCAGTTTACATTGTGGATGGTGTCTCCAAGCAAAATCATTCTAGTGGCAGATTGAAAGCCAATGTGAGGTTTGGTTTCGTGGCTTACATCTTGCTAAGCCTGGACATTTGGTGACTGTCAGTTATACCTAGGGAGGTGTACTGAGTGCTGGATGGCTTGGCAGTAGCCAAGTCAGAGGCTGGTGTTGGAGCTGATGCTGGGGAGAGGGTCTTGCAGGCAAATGAGATGATAATGTCATACACAAAGCTATACTGCGGTGCCATCCTGTGATAGTATCCATGATTTATAGGTAAATGTCATATTGAAACTGAAGTACTTGTGGGTCAGGGTGAATTTGATTAATTTTGTAAGTTTCCAGTATGTACTGGTGGGCCAAGATGGATGTTTTTAGAAATTTGTCACATGCAGTTATGCCATCTGCCTGGGGAATACTGCTATATATATCCCCTGTGGCCTGGAGAGTATCAGGCAGTAGCTAGCTGATGCTTTTTAATTTGTTCTGAAAGTCTATGATGGTTTATTTGAAGCTGTTTTTCTTGAGTACTTGGGGTTTAAGAAGCTCCTCTATAAATCCAGATATTTCCTCCATGTGTGTGGCAATACCAAGTATGATTTGTCTGCCATGGTTTTCAGGTTTGTAGATTTTAGGTAGCACGGAGAAGGAGCCAATAAAAAGATTAGTTGGTATGAGGTTTATACTATACTTACTTTGGAAATGTGCTGATGATTTTTCTGTTGTGTAGTGTAATCCTTTATGGGTTCTTCAGTATTTCCTGGTTATGGTTATTGAACTTGATATACCACTCTTCATGAAAAAAATGACAAAATGGTGTTCATTACAAAAAAAGAAAGTTAAGAGAAATTGAAAGGAATGCCAATTCTGACAGGACAGAGAAAAAAAAAACTAGACAGTCTTATATCCCCAAAAAAGCAATACATATAGTCAATGCCTAAGAGGCACTTTAGCAAACAAACTTGACAAGCAATGGGACTCATGCCCCTGACACCTCACTCTGCCCAATTTGGTCACCAAGGGCTTCCAAAAACAGATGGGTCTTTAAGGCAGACTTAAACTTGATAATGAATTGTCAAGTTGGAGAACTTTAGATAAAGCATTCCAGAGAGAGGGAGCTATACTAAAATCAATATAGATTCTCCTTTGCCAGCAGGCTTGTTGATATTTTGATTATTTTGTGTTTTTCTAGTGGAGAGAGATTGATTAGAATTTGCTGCAAAGTTGTGATTTCACCCTATGTTTTGTCCATCTGGTTGGGTCAAATAAATACTCCATTTTTAAAAAAATTGTAATTCTGTCTGTTGGAGATGTTGTCTGTCTTGTGGAAATATTCTTTCAGCTGGAATTTCAATACCTCAGGACAAAAGAAATTTGCTGACTACAGACTACTCAGAATACTACAATCTGATTAATTGCTAGCACACAAAAATATGATGATCCACCATATTACTTATAAGATTTTACTCTTGGTCTTGAAGATTCTGGCCTCTGGCAAATCTCCCTACTTGTCACTTTGCTTATTCCTTACAGCCTCTATCCTAACATTGTAGTTCCTCCCCTTCTATCCTTGCAATCTCTGTCCTGTCTATTTGAGTTTTTTATTCTCTTTCTCTCCTTATTAAACTTGCAAAAGAAGTTGAGGAGATCAAAGGTGCCTGTTCTCTTTATGTGAATACCATATGCTTTTCCCATGAAAGTGTGATCTCCCTCTTAGGGAGATGTTTGAGGTTTCCTTTTCTGCAGACCTTGGATGTGTGGGTTAAAAAAAAAAAAGCTTGAGAAGAGAGTGACCTGCAATGAAATGTGTTGCACAGAGGTAGCTGTGAAAAACAGCAGATTATAGAGAGATTATTGACCATAGCGGGAAGCAATTTCAGGCTGGTCATAAGGAAAAGATGGATTTGCCAGTGACCCAGTGCTTCCATAAACTAGTGTGGTTGCTTTGTTAGACCACCTGAAGGCCTGAAAATAAATACATAAGAGCAAAAAAATTATATTGAACTAACAATGCATTTCTTTACTAGATTTCAATACCTAAAACGTCTAAGGATCTGTGGAAGGGAGTGTGCCAGAGTCCCCTCATTTCAGAGCTTCCTCCTAACTGAAAGAGACCTGCCTTCTGTTCATTTATTTTTTGCTGGTATTTAAATGCCTCTATCATATCTCCCATCACTTGCCTTTTTTCCAAAGTATGCCCTTTTATCAAACTTCCGCTCAATGTGCTGCGGCGGCTAAGAAGGCGAACAGAATGTTGAGTATTATTAGAAAAGGGATGGAAAACAAGCATGAGGATGTTATAATGCCGTTATATCGCTCCATGGTGCGACCGCACCTGGAGTATTGTGTTCAATTCTGGTCACCTCATCTCAAAAAAGATATAAAGGAATTGGAGAAGATGCAGAGAAGGGCGACGAAAATGATAAAAGGGATGGGATGACTACTTTATGAGGAGAGGTTAAGAAAGCTAGGACTCTTTAGCCTAGAGAAAAGGCGGCTGAGGGGTGATATGATAGAGGTCTACAAAATAGTGAGTGGGTAGAGCAGACAGATGTGAAGCGTTTGTTTACGCTTTCTAACAATAATAGAACCAGAGGACACGATGAAATTAGAATGTGGTAGGTTTAAAACAAATTGGAGAAAGTTTTTCTTTACTCAGCGAGTGGTTAGACTCTGGAACTCATTGCCGGCGAAGGTAGTGACGGCAGCTGGCCTTGCTGAGTTTAAAGGGGGTCTGGACAGATTCCTGAAGGAAAAGTCCATTGATCGTTATTACATTTGGGGTTTTTGCCAGTTCTTGGGGCCTAGATTGGCTGCTGTCGGAGACGGAGTGCTGTGCTTGATGGACCTTTGGTCTTTTCCCAGCGTGGCAGTGCTTATGTAATTATGTACTTATGCAGTAAAACATGCACATGCTTGCACAGGAATGACCATATTTACCACATTGGGTACAATGGATGCGTTTTCTATTTTTTTTTCTATTAATGGCCACATGTTAATGTTGACATCACTGCATGACTATTAATGTGTGAGCCCCTACTGCCACCCATTATGTAGGCAGTAAGGGCTCATGTGCTAATTAGAGCATGGCAATGTAGCTGCACTGATTAGCATAGAGCATGCCCTCTCTCTGCCCCCAGACCCGCACCCAGTGCAAAAAAATAAATTTAATTTTTTAGGCATGGGGAAAATGACTGTGGAACACCTGAGTGCACCCTCCTCTCCCAGTAAGTCCTTTCTTTGCTGCAGTAAGCACACGTTAGTGCTTAATATAACTTAGCAGAAGGACCCCTCAGAATCTTTAAGTTGGTTCCCATATGCTTTATGACAAAAGCCACTGACCATTTTAGTATCCACTTGCAGGGCCAGTTTCTTCCTGTTCTAATCTAATCCACAATTTATATACCACACCTATCCCAACAGGAGGTTCCAGGCAGTTTACATAAGTACATAAGTAATGCCATACTGGGAAAAAAGGTCCATTGAGCCCAGCATACTGTCCCCGACAGCGGCCAATCCAGGTCAAGGACACCTGGCAAGCAACCCAAACGTACAGACATTTTATACAAGTTATTCACGAAATTGTGGATTTTTCCCAAGTCCATTTAGTAGCGGTCTATGGACTTGTCTTTTAGGAAACCGTCCAACCCCTTTTTAAACTCTGCCAAGCTAACAGCCTTCACTACGTTCTCCGGCAACAAATTCCAACAACAAATGAAAAACACAGCAAAATTAGAAAACAGCAAGAATACATCATAATAATAAACATGAAATCATTCTTAAAATTTATCAAATAAAAAAGTTTTAAGCTTTTTGCATAATCGCAATATAGTCTAACTCTATCCAAACTGGAGCAGGTAAATTGTTCCACTTAGAGATGGCCTGAAAAGAGAACATAGAACCCGTGAATCGAATTTCTTTAAAAACTGGATATTTCAATTGTAAACTCTTATGAACACAAACAGAATTGTATAAACAATTAGAAAAAAGTTGAATTAAGAGTTCAGATGTGTTCCCATATGTTACCTGAAAAACTAAGCATACAGCATTAAAGGTAATTCATGGATGAACACAAAGCCAATGTAGTTCTTTCAAGTGACTTGAAACACTATCATACTTTCTCAATTGAAAAATTAGCCTTAGTCCAGCATTCTGTAAAATCAACGAATTACAAGAGCCCAAGTTGGATATAACTAACATTTGACCATGGGGCAGAAACCCTCTCGTAAAAGGCAACATCTTTCCTATGACTTCCTAAGCACGCTCTCTTCCGGTTCATGCAACTAGAAGAGTGGCTCTTGTGGAAATATAATCCAGATGACTCAAAGAAAGCAGACAGTTCAACACTCTCTACTGATATCAACACATGTAAGTCCCCATCTGGCTCAGTTCTTCAGGAAAATTCAAAACTTCACAAAGAATTTAAATAATTCCCAGGTGACAGCAGTTGAGCCTTAGAAACATTTAAAATGCAGTTTGTTTGTTTTTTATCTCACCAAATTCTCCAAAAAGTCATTCTGACAACAAAGTGCTAGGCTATCTTTAAAACCTAGAGTCCCAGTAACCTGAAAAATTTGTACCTAGTGCTGGCCTCCAATTTTGAACGCTAGGTTTCCACCAAACCCAACTTTGAATCATGCTAGAAGCTTGGCAACAGTCTCCTGGGAAAATTTGCTCATTTTCTCAGAAACACTACATTCCAAATGTTCACTAAGGACATTTTTCTCCCAACCACATCTCCCCCACAAACTGAAGGCATCAGAAGGAATAAGCTGTGCAATCACATGAGGAAAGGGCACTTCTTTCCTCTTTCAGCTCTATTTTAGGCAAAGATTCAGAGGTTGATGGAATAGCCCTCCTTGCTTCCAAAACATCCAATGGCTGTGTACTCATCATAATCCCTAAAGGCGTGAGTGTGGGAGTTCTTGCCAAGTGACTTAAAAAAAGTCCCAGACAATTGGAGAGAGTCAGAAGCTTGTAAGGGAACATCTGAGGCAGTACCTTAAATCAGTTGAAGATGGCTATCCATAGGTCCACACTGAACACTCATCCCCCCAGAGGCAGACAATTTATTCTTACTTTTCCTTTTCTCCAAAGGGGCACTCCCCTTTGGTTGCACTTTCAAAGATATAAACAGAATGGAGTAAGTCAAGAGCAGAGGTTCTCAACCCAGCCCTCAGGACAGATTCAGCCAGTCAATTTTAGGTATCCACAATGAATATGCATGAGATAGATTTGCAAACAATAGAAGTAATACATATAAATTTATCTCACCTTATGATGATATCCAACCAATCTTATAAATATCAATTGAAACCAGCTAAATGAAGTTTTTTAGTGTAAGACTATGAACCTCAGCCGTGCCACTCTGCGTGTCCACTCTAACGCTGAATCTTATGCACTCATATCATCATCGGTTCAATTGCTTCCACCTTCCTCATATGTTAAATTTCTGTTGCTTGATTTAAATTACCATATAGACTTATATATCGTATTAAGTTAATTAGATTTAAACAATACTCATCTTAAAATGAGACTTCATATATAGTTGGCAATAGGGGTACAGTGCTCCAACACAGCATATGTTTTGCAAATTCTTTATAAAGGAGGTCCCCTAAAAGAAATAAGGGTAAAAGAATTAAACCAACCCTTTTCATGTTTCAACAATCTACCATGATCAACATATAACTTTACCTAACAGCCTGCCAACATTGTGCCCCACGGTCAAAATGGCGGCGGCGTCTTGATTCAAAACTTCTTACATACTCCTGACTCGTGGTACCCCATCAATCACAGGACAGGAATAATTTAAAGGGACAATCAAATCAATGTCATCCACTCAACCTCTGCATTCAACCCACCAGGAGTGACTGTATTAAGAGTGAAAATCCACTCTTGTTCTTTATAGTTCAGCCAAGCCTCCTGGTTTCTTCCCTCCCACCCTACCTTAATCTGGTCTATAACTCACCAATGTAGGTCAGACACCCCGTGATTTTTTAATATCCAGTGAGTGACCAGAGGAGCTTGTTCTGCCCTAATATTAATGCTTGATTTATGTTCATTCAAGTGGATTTTTATGGGTCTACTACTTCGCCCTACATATATCAATTTGCAAGGACATCATATGATATACACTACATTACAGCTATCGCATGAAGTGTCTCCTCTGGCCTGTATCACTAATCCCGTCTGATCATCTTTCCAAGATGGACCCGCTAGGGTTAATGAACACCATTGACATCTATTGCAAGGTATGTGCATGCCTGTATAGGTAACTGCCCTATCTTGGTCATATCTCTGTTTAGATAATATCTCCCCTATGTTCCTTCCCCAGCTGTATGCAATTACTGGAAAACTATCAAATACCGGGTGGACCTACAATACATGCCAATGGATACATAAAATCTGGGTGAATTTTAATGATAGTGCATTATATGGCATGACATAAGTTAAAGTATCCTCTTGAGTAGGGAGCTTATCCTGTAATAACAGTTCCCTTTGTGCAAAATGGGCCCTCAAATATGCTTGACTTAATGCTTTATGGGGATACCCCCACATTTGGAATCTAACAATCCACTTTCTTGCTTGAATCTTAAAATCTGCAAGATCAGTATATAACCTCCTTAATCTTAAATATTGGCCAACAGGCAGCTTAAATTTAAAATTATAAGGGTGAAAGCTGCCAAAATGTAAAAATGTGTTTCTTTCCACTGACTTCCGGTATAAGGAAGTCCAAAAAACAGAACAGTCCTTGGATACCAATATCTTTCAGGGGACCTCCTTGATAAAGCATTTGTGAAACATGTGCCGTGTCGGAGCACTGTACCCCTATTGCCGACTATATATGAAGTCTCATTTTAAAAGTATTGTTTAAATCTAATTAACTTAATAAAATATATAAATCTATATGGTAATTTAAACCAAGCAACAGAAGTTTAACATATGAGGAAAGTGGAGGCGATTGAACCGATGATGGTATGAGTGCATAAGACTGAGCATTAGAATGGACACGCAGAGTGGCACAGTTGAGGTTCATAGTCTTACACTAAAAAACTTCATTTAGCTGGTTTCAATTGATATTCATAAGATTGATTGGATATCATCATAAGGTTTGAATTTCTAGAGTCAGCAGAAGGTAAAGTTGTCAACTCGGCGTTTGGTTTATAAATTTATCTCATGTATATTCATTGTGGTTATCCTGAAAACCTGGTTGGCTTGGTGTGCCCTGAAGACTGGGATGAGAGCCTGTGGTCCAGAGGGTGGTTACTAAACCTGCTTGTAATCGAAAGAGAAAAACGCCTATATTGCGACCCAAATCGGGAGATGGGCGTCTTTCTCCCATGGGCTCCCAAATCAGTATAATCGAAAGCTGATTTTGGGCGTTTCCCACTGCAATCCGTCGTGGAAACGGGTAAAGTTGACGGGGGCGTGTCGGAGGCGTGGTGAAGGCGGAACTGGGGCGTGGTTATCGGCCGAGGAGAGATGGGCGTCTTTAGCTGATAATTAAAAAAAAGGCGTTTTTACCATGATTTTGGGTCACTTTTTGTGGACCCTTTTTTTTCACGAACAAGTCCCAAAAAAGTGCCCCAACTGACCAGATGACCACTGGAGGGAATTGGGGATGACCTCCCCGGACTCCCCCAGTGGTCACTAACCCCTTCCCACCAAAAAAATCCCACTTTAAAAACTTTTTTCCAGCCTCTATGCCAGCCTCAAATGCCGTACCCACCTCCATGACAGCAGAATGTGTTCTATCCTGTGACAGCCTTTCCCTGGTTCTGATGTGGCTCTCGGGTGAGTGTGACACCTTTTCTGTTATGCGCACTGCAGAGTCACATCAGCAATGCATTGTGGTGGGTGAAGGGAATTGGGCTCCGTGATTCCACTAGCTTGTGGCAAATGCTCACAATGTTGGTAGTTGGTAGGCTCTATTCCCATGGTGCTTTTCCCCCTGCTTACTGGGTCAGAGTGTGCCCTGTTTTGTTTCCGGTAGTCCATGAGGTAGTGGCCATTTTTGTAAGCCAGTTTTAGATCCCTTTCACGTGTTAGCCACGTTACAGAACTTAGTTCTTACCTTGAATGTGGCTGAAAGAGGGCATTGTACAGCATTCTGCCAGCTCTGACCTACTGCTAATCTCAGTACCAGGGAGACTCGTTGCCAGTGGGACACAACCTCTGATCTGCAGTTAACTGTGAGTAAGCGTGCTTATTCCAATAAAGGACGTTTTCGGAGAGATTAGTCTTCAGGTGTCAACTGGTGTGCCAATGTTATATAGCAGCAACAAGTCCTAGAGGCCTGCGTGTATGCAGGTCCCTGGAGCACTTTTAGTGGGTACCGCAGTGCACTTCAGCCAGGTGGACCCAGGCCCATCCCCCCTACCTGTAACACTTGTGCTGGTAAATGGGAGGTCTGCAAACCCACTGTACCCACATGTAGGTGCCCCCTTCACCCCTAAGAGCTATGGTAGTGTTGTACATTTGTGGGTAGTGGGTTTTGGGGGAGGGGGGTTGGGTGCTCAGCACCCATGGTAAGGGAGCTATGCATGTGGGAGCATTGTCTGAAGTCCAGCGCATGGACCTCTAGGGTGCCCAGTTGGTGTCCTGGCATGTCAGGGGGGTGAGTGTACTATGAATTGTGGCCCCTCCCATGACCAGATGGCTCGGATTAGGACGTTTTTGAGCTGGGCATTTTTAGTTTCCATTATTGCTAAAAAAACCAAACGCCCAGCTCAAAAACGTCCATTTTTTCGAAAATACGGTCTGTCCCGCCTCTTCACATACCTGTTTTCGGACATAGACGCCCATGGAGATAGGTGTTCACGTTCGATTATGCCCCTCAAAGTGGTCAGTGGTCTTTGTCATAAAGCATATGGGGACAGAGCTAAAGATCTCAATATGTATACTTTGGAAGAAAGGCAGAAGAGAATACATCCTAGCATAAATGCACAGAAGGCAGGCCTCTTTCAATTGAAAGGAAGCTCTGGAATGAGAGGGCCATAGGATAAAGATGAAAGGGGATAGATTCAGGAGTAATCTGAGGACATTTGTTTTACAGAAAGGATAGTGGATTTGTGGAACAGCATCCCAACAGAGGTGATGGAGATAAGAAGTGTATTTGAATTTAAAACAGCATGGGACAAACACAGAGGATCTCTGAGGGAGAGGAAGGATTTGTACAGTTTGTAGGTGGTATAGATAGACAGCTTTGATAGGTCATATGATCATTATCTGCCACCATTTTCTATACTTCTGTGTTTCATATGATTTCTGCTATCGTTTTGTGATATCAGAAATGACAGAACCTTTTTCTATTCTGGGACTAATACTTACCAGGGGAAGAACTTTGCCTGTCTCCTCTATGATTTCCATCCATATTATCTTTCTTCTGCTCTGATGCTCCATTTGGAAAGTGATTGTCTCATGGAGGGGTAGGCACATGCAGCCAAGCTTTCATTTATAATTTATATGATGATGGCTTCAGCTTTATTTTACTTGTGAAACCCGGTCAAATGCTCTGCCTCCTCGCCTATACTTACAGTGTCTGCCAATTTATTCTCTTGTAATTGAGGGCAGCTCATCTTTCTTCATGCATTATCCTTAGTAAAAGAATCCCTAAAACTTCACACTACTTAAATGGAGCAGAGAACAAAACCTAAAAATGTTATTTTGACTTCATAAAACATTAGATTTTAATGGAGCAACCTAGTATATATTTGATATATAATGAGGGGCATTTTTGATATGTCTAAATCTGATTTTGTGGAAAATGTCCAAAAATCCAGTAGCAAACATGGCCATTTTCAGGGCCGGTCTTAGGCCGAGGCGACCGAGGCGGCCGCATAGGGCCTCGCGCTTAGGGGGGCCCCGCGTGGCGCGCCTCGGCTCTGCCTCCTCCGCTCCATCCTGCTCTGCTCCCGCACTGGCGCCGCCCACCCCCCGCTGAGCCCATCCTCCGTCCTTTGCGTTCCTGCTGTGGCTCAGGGTTGCTGCTGCTTTTGGTTTCGAAAATCGGAGTGCGACCAGGGCAGGGCAGGCCCCCCAGTTCAAATGCTTTGTCCTTTTCCTTCTAGTCCCGCCTCCTCTGACGTGCCCCGCCACCTGCTATTCTCTTAAAGCAGCCGCGGCAGTCAAAACACAGCCGGCGCCTTGCCTTTCTATTACTACTATTACTACTAACGATGGCTCACCTCCGCTCCAGCCTTTCCGTTTTCGCTCAGTGTCCCGCCTTCCTGATGAGGTATTTCCTGTTTCCTCGAGGGCGGGACACTGAGCGAGAAGCGAGAAGGGAAAGGCTGTACACAGGTAGGAAGGAAGGAGCAGAAGAAGAGAGAGCGCAGTGATGGGGTCCGGGATAGACACGACGAGTCACGAGTTCTTTGGGCTCCTGATCTTGGTGTGTGGTGAGTTCAGCCTTGTCTCTTCCCATACCTCCATCTCTGGCTGCATATGTGAGTATGTAGTTGTGCCTGAAAGGAGAAGGGTTCTGTATCTGTGGCTCTAAAATAGGGGGGGGGGGGGGGGTCTGTGACTCAGAAAACTGAGTGAGAGGGGACTGTAGTATTAATTTTAAGTTGGGGGGGGGGGGGACACTTTGATTACGTGAAATAGACTGGTAGGGAATAAGTGCTACTTTTCATTCTAGGTGGTGACTCATAGGCCAACACCTAGGCTGCCTGTAGGTTTTTCTACTAGGGAGGTGGGGTCATGTTTATCACCCAATGCTGTAAAAGAAACAGACATCCATGTGGTAAAGACTGGGTGCTATCTTGGTTGTCAGCTAGTAAAGCTATCCACTTGATGTTATTAGTGGTGTTGAAAAATGGGTTAAAGGAAATTCATATTTCTTATAAGATTACTGATTTCATAGATTGTTTGAATAACAGTGGGATGCAGGGATTGTATAAAATGACGGTGCTATATAGGATATATAGATGATGTTTAAAAAACCAGCATGACCAGTTGTTGAGACACGAAGTGCTGTTCAAACCTTTATTGCAGGCATCCACAGGTGCTGTTATTGGCATTACATATTTGTACTTGCTGGAACTGGCATGGCTTGGTGAGGGAGAGATAGACAGGAAGAGGTGCTGGAGGGAGAGGGGGGAGGCCGAGAGGGATGTATAGATGCTGGATCAGCTTGGAGGGTGGGGGGCAAGGGAAAGAGTGATTGACTAGGTAAAGAAAGGGGGGGGGAAAGACCCTGGAGACCTAGGAGGGAGACATACTGCTGTGGGGGAGGGGAGAGGGATGAAAGAGGGAGACATCCTGGCCTCAGGGTGGGGGAAGAAGGGAAGAGAGAGGAGAGTGACAGGGAAACAAGAGATATGCAATATGGAGGGAAAGGGATAAGAACACAAAGGTGCCCCACTGGACGGGGGGGGGGGGAGGGGTTAGTGACACAGAGAGGGGCAATACTGATCACAGCAGGGGATAGGGAAATGCAGGCCAAGGCAAGACAAAGATACAGATGGGAAACTGCTGAATTTAAGGGCTGGATCGGAACATTTTAAGGGCAGATGCTGAAACTGGAGGAAGAATAGGGACAGGGCTACAAGTGGTAGACAGGACCCATAAGGACACAAGAGGATGGTGGACATGGTGAGAGATAAATATCAAATGGAAAGAAAACACTGCATAAAACAGAAGACGCTGGGACCAAAGCGAATAGAATAAATGCTCAGACAACAAAGGTAGAAAAAAGTATTTTATTCAGAATTTATTAATTGGAATATGTCAGCTTTTGGAAATGTGTATCTGATATTTTGCATGAGAGTTTCAATTTTTCTAGTATTGCTGCATGCTGAGTCTGACTTCTTGAGGTAACTTTCCAGTTCAGTATTTTGCCTTCATATCTGTTGTGTCATGTGTCATGTATTTTTCATGTGTGATCAAGATGCGTGTAGTATTTGCAGCCCTTTTTGTTTTGTTTTTCATGAGGTAGTGTATTGGTGTTTTAGAGCCTGGTGTAATTACAGTTCTGCCTTTCCACGCATAAGGTTGTAGCTTGTCCTGTCCTTGGAATTAGTGCTGTTATGGTTTGGTAAGGTTATGAGTGTGTTTTTGCACAAGTTTGTGTATAGTGTTTTGCAGTGGAGAGATTGTGTGTTGACCTTACTAAGGTGGCACCAAAACATCAGAAAGGGTGTAGAGCCTAAATCATGACACACTACCTCTTGAAGGATCTACATATGATCGTTAATAAAAGGAGCTCATTGTGAACACTATCCACCCTAAAAGGGTGTTTTGTGGCTCTACATGAGAATTATGATGATATGATCCCTTGTTTCATATTGTTGACGGTCTGCATTTTCCATATGGGTGGTATATTGGTGTATTAGGGTCTGCCCAGTGTAATATTTATGGTACAGTAAGGTTCTGAGTGTGTTTTTGCACAAATTTGTGCATAGTGTTTTGCAGTTGACCGATTGTGGTTAGTATATGCTTTGAGCAATCACTTTATTCTTTGTCATATGATACATATCTAATATCTAAATTTAGTTAAAAGTCTATCTCTAATATAGCTGATTTATGGAAACATTTGGTACTGTAAATGTGTTTTGTTTTTTTTAATGGGAACCTATGCACTTACACCTTTTTTGGCTACTTGGGGTTGGGGATCTCTGTGTTGCCTCTCTGGTTTGATGAGTTACAGAGTAATAGGGGAATTTGAAAGTAGTGAATCTTTTCTTAATATTTTTCCTTTATTCTCCTTTGTTATGAGAATTGGAACTACTAGTTGTAGTGGACTTGAAATGAATAATTTCTGGAAAGGGGGGGTTTCATGATAGCATTGTGCTCATTATTTCAATCAGTTTTTCTGTACAAGTTTAGCTTCATTTGTCTTTATTTGAAATTTCATAAATAAAATGTTCTAAAAATTGAATAATCTTATCAATGGGGTGGAGCTAGGGTGGGGGCGGGGCTAGGATGGGGCCCCACCAACTTGGTCTGCACAGGGCCCTGCACTTGCTAAGACTGGCCCTGGCCATTTTCAAACCAGAAAAAGGTCCAACTTTTTGTTAAAAAATGTCCAAGGGAAAAATGCATAAAAACAAGCCATTGGGATGTATTGGGGGGGGGGGGGGGGGCAGCATTCTTAGTAGACTGGCCCCACAAACATCCCAGTAGAGCAGTGGGCACCCTAGGGGGCACTGCAGTGCATTTCACATAAAAGGTCCCGGGTACACATCTCACTGTTACCCACTTATATTCTTTGGGGAGCCCTCCAAAACCCACCAAAAACCTATTGTACCCAATTGTACACCACTACAATAGCCCTTATGTCTGCAGATGTCACCTATATGTGGATACAATAGGGGTTTGGAGGGTTTACACTTTCTCTTACATGTGTAACAGTTAGGGTGGGATATGGGTCTGGGTCCCCTTCTCTAAAGTGCACTGCACTGACCACTAGGATAACCCAAGAACCTGCTTGCTACTTTAATAGGACTGGCCATAACATCTGACGCTGTCTTAGAGGCTGGTGTGTACTATTTCTTTCACATCTTTGGGGGTGTGGGAGGGCATTTAGTGACCACTGGGGGAGTAAGGGGTCATGCCTTAACCCTTCCAGTGGTCATCTTGTCATTTAGGGCACCTTTTTGTGAATTAGTTGTGAAACAGGTCTATACCAAACTGTCTAACTTTTGGCCCTGGACGTTTTTACTTTGTTCCATTATGGCAGAAAAACATCCATGTTTTGGGAACGCCCAAATCCTGCCCCCAATGTGCCCCCTTGTAATTTGGATGCACTGCCTAGAAAACCATCTTAAAAATGGGTTACGAAAATAGCGATTTGGACATTTTTCTGTTTTGAGAATTGGTTCCCTTTTGTCATTTATATTCTGCCTGTATTATTAAATGGATAGGCCATTCAAAATAGTCCTCACTCTTGTAAATAATGAGGCATGCTTTGAAGGGGTAGTTTTATAACTGTCTATAGGGGTAAAAAGTACATGCATAAATTTCACTCCAGAGACAGCAGTATTTTCAAAGTATAGACATTATCCCATAAAAAATTATCAGAACCCTTTTACAGCTAGTAATATGTATGTATACTTGCACATATGCAATGTCCATCTTGGGCATATCTCTAACATGTGGGTCCATAGTAAGTGGGGAAGTTATCAAAGAGGGTTCCTGTTAAGTCTGTTTATCTTACCACGTTGGATTATGCTAGCACAGGGTTTCATTGCATAAAATGGGACCTGTGGAAAAATAACCCAACTGAACAGTCACTCACATTGATAATTTCCTCCCTAAGTATCAGGACTGAATGTACTAGTTTTCACAGTATCCTGGTATGCACTCTCCAGTGGGGAGAGAAACAACCTCCAGGGCCCTAGAGTAAAGTGTGTTCTTATTTTCCACTTGAGAAATGCAAGTCAGACTCATTAATAGTGTCCCACCATATGCTTTACTAGTTAACTTTTAGAATAGTAGCTTCTTACCTGGATCCTGTTTTTATGCTTGTACTCGAGTTCTGGCCAGATACTATGTCCCTTATTCAAACTTGTATTAGATCAATAGAGAACTGGGTCACGGCCTATTGCCTAAATCTAAATAGAGAAAAAGCAATGTTCTTACTGATAGGGCCTTCGAATGACCCTGGATTTCATCATATTCTGAAGGTAGGCTCTGATAAATTTAAAGTTGATTTACAATCCAAAATACTTGGAGTAGAACTTGACAACCAGCTGTCTATGCATAGTTACACTCAGGCTGTGGTGAAGAAATCTTTTTATTCTCTCAGGAAGCTTAGAGCTGTCAGGAAATATTTTGAGCCATTAGCCTTCAGGCTGTTCATTTAATCCATGATTTTATCAAGATTAGATTATTGCAAAATTGTTTTTGCCGGTTGTACTAAATCTCTTCTTTACTAATTACAGTTGGTTCAGAACATAGTCGTTCGGCTAATCTATGGATTAAAAAGATATGATTATGTGAAGGCTTTTTATTCCAAGATGCAATGGCTTCCAGTAGAGGCACAAATACAATTTAAAGTAGGAATATCAGTTTTTACGATATTGATGAGTGACGCTCCAACATATCAAACTGATTTAATTGCTTTGCTCCATGGTTTGAAAAGCACTTGCAATACTTTTATGTTACGTTTTCCTATGGCTTATAAGCTGAAGTTTGTGAAACAGTTTACCGTCTGTCATTATCAATCTGGAACTCCATACCTATTGCTGTAAGATTTTGTAGAAATTATATGGGGTTCCAAAAAAAGTTAAAAATCTATCTGTATTATAAATTTGGTTTATTGAGTAATGCTTAATATTTCCCAATTATTTGTTTAATAGTGCTGGCATTCATAGAGAAATTGGTTCTAGCATCTTAAAGCTGTAATCTGCCTTGATCTGATAAAGACCTGGTAGAATATAAAACTAACTTTAGGCGTAGTTTATAGAATCACGCTAACCACATGGTTTTACAGTGCTGATTTTTAAGGTACCATATATAGAATATCCCCCAGTGCCAATGTGGTTACTTAGGATAATGTCAGGAAGACAGTTTGGTACATGTGTGGCAGCGAGCAGGAGAATTCATCACTCCTCTAATCCAAAAAATAGTGGTGCTAAAAAAGAAAGATATGCTGCTTTCTATGTAATCTTCTGAATGTAGATAGAGTAATGCAAGAAAGCAGAAGAAAGTAATTTCATGAGCTGGGTATGTAGTCTTTATTCATGACTCCCTCTGAGAAAGTTCCAGCATGTACAGTAGCTTATGGGTATTTAGCTATACTTACCTTCAAATTAGCTCATGTAATACAAAATATAAGAAGAACAGATATTTTCAGTAGTTTAAATTTATCTAATCTTTGTGTTTGACCAACCTTGAAGTAGTTGAATGAATTTATGTTAGTTTTGCAAAACAAAAGTAGAGTGGTTACTGTGCTAGTCCACTGGGATACATAAAAATAAAGGTCAACCAATAGGTTGTAGCTGCTACCTTTTAAATAGACTAACTCGAACACATCTGTGACTAGCTTTCAAAAACTATGCTCTTTTTGTCAGGTCACTGTAAACACTCCGTTTTGCAGTGACCTGAGGAATGGAGGATAATTCTTGACAGCTAGTAACAAATGTATTGAGTTAATTCAATAGAAAGTTATCACTTACAATCTGATAGCTGACTGTTATTTCTTTATTACTTAACTCAGACTGGCACAATAGATCGATGTAATTAATTTATAGTTAGAAAATCCACATATTTTAAGAAACGTATTGTGCTGCACAAACAAAATTAAAAATAATAACAAATGTAATACAATACAATACTTTAAAACAATATAGCGCCCCTTAAAACAGCCCTTCTGAAAATATCGTTCCATCCCACTAACAGGGGACATAATGCCACAAATTTCAACTCAAATACCCAGGTTTTAACCTGCTTTTGAAAAGAAGGTAAGTCTCTCTGTACCCTTAATTCCGACAGCAAGGAATTCTAAAGTATTGGGGCCACACAAGAAAACCTCATTGTCTTGTTCTGTCAAGCTGGACTTACTGAATCCCTGGCACTGACATTAAGGAGGCCCGGGAAGTATAATTCTCTATGCAGAGTATGATGGAACAGCAAAAACTAGTATCTTATGAAAGAACATGCTGAAAAATTATTGTATATTTTACTTCTAGGCTATTGGGTTAAATTTGGCTCATTAGCACTGTTCCAATAATGAATATGCATATAAAAACATAAGAATAGCCATACTGGGAGAGAGAAGGGCCTCTGGGGCAGGTCTAAAGCAGCGTGTGTGATGCTTTTGCTGAGGCTGCCAGTGGCTCAGGGGATTGAAAGACGGGGAGGGTGATACCGGGCACCACTGGAAGACTCTAGTGCTGTGGTGGTGGTGGCGGAGGGGGGGTGGCAGCAGCAGGGGGCAGCGGGAAGCATGCCCCACCCTCTGCCCTCCAAATGAAACTGTCAAACTACACCCATGCTCCTGCCCCTTGTGGTTCTGGTCTAAAACGGTTGCTGCGACCTTCGTGCAGTACTGTGAGCTGCTACGAGAGGTCACAGCTGCCATTTTAGAGAAGCGCCACAAGGGGCAGGAGCGAGGGGGCTGTGTTGCTGCCCCCAACGACCCCACTGGACTACCAGAGATACAGGTAGGCCTGCATGCCTACACAGCTGGGAAGGCCTTGACATGGGCTGGGGAGGAGAAGTGGGGACATTGGCAGGGGGAGCTTGAGGGGGCTAGGGAGCTTTAAAAAAAAGAAAAAAAAGTTATGCATGCCAGCTGGCTGTCCTAAATGAAGCTGCTTAGCTGTGTGGGTGCTGGCACTGAATATTAGCGGCACCCACATAACCTGGGTCTCCTTCTCAGTGCCACTTCCAGCACTACCCAGAACCTGCCCACTTTTTGTTTGGGCAGTCTAAGGAAATATTCAGTGGCACTCTCCAGTTAAGTGCCACTGAATATCCCCAGTCAGGTGGCGGAAAGTTATTTAAGCTGGGAGGAGCTTCTCTTGCCTGCTTAAATCACTTTAAAATCAGCCCACATATATATATCTCAAGGAAGAGGTATAAGCCATACTTTAAATCACACAGTTCCAGCGGAAGAGTGTAAGGAGCAGTAGAAGCCCATTTCATGGCTCCCAGCCCTCTGTCTCATTTGTTCCAGCATTATAAAAATGTTCAAAACTTAGAGGCTGGTACTTCCTGCATACTAGTTTCATGATGTATGAGATCAGTAGACAGGTGAGGCTGGTCTGAGAATTTAAATATGCCTATGGTGCCAGCAGAAAAGGGGATGAGCTAGCAGCAACAGTGGTGTAGCTGCAATGGCTCTGCCACTGATCTATGCATGAGATGAAATAGGAGGATGATGCAAGGTAGGAGTGGAGGGGGTGAGGAGGCAGAAGGCAAATGTTTGAGGGGAGAGACAGAAGGCAAATGATAGAGAGGAGATGGGGATGCAAAAGGCAGATGCTAGGTGGGAAGAGGGAACACAAATCAGATGATGAAGAGAGGCAGAAGGCAGATAATAAGGGGAAAGCAGATGATGGGGATGCAGAAAGCAGATGCTGGAGAAGGGGAGCAGATGCTAGGGAGGAAGAATGTAGACAGGACAGACAGTAGGAGAGGGAGGAAGGAAGCAAGAGATGCTTAAATGGAGAGGATACTGGAGAACGGGAAGGATGATTGGTGGGAAAGAGGCAAGAGGGCAAATCCTAAGGAAGAGAGAAATAGGGAGATTTAAGTAGCAGTGGGGTAATAGAGATGCTACATGTAGTGTTTCCATGGTTGTTGCTTATAAACTGTGAATATAGATATTTATTTCCTACTAATCAGATGTTTTGGGAAGATACTGAAAAGAGTTGTTTTTCAATGTTTTTGTGCCATGAGCAATACCTCTAGGTACATTTCTCTGCTTATTTATTTATGAATACCTATTAATTACTTCTATTATAAAAACTCAAAGGAGTGTGCAAACAGAATACAACCAAATATACAATATATCAATTAGAAACATACTAGTACGGACAGATCATCCTCATTACACCATCATATAAAATCAATCATAAGCCTGTCCCCATGAACATGCCATAAACACCTTATGCAGGACTTTTCTGATTCAAAACTTCAATAAGTAGTTACTCAAAAATGGTGCAGTCATGGAAAAAGCCCTAGTTCTTGCAAATTGCCAGTGAACCACCCTAATAGTTGGCACTGTGAACAAAGCACTACCAGAGGACCAAAGAGAACATTCTGATCTGTAGAGTGTCACCAAATCTGTAAGATACTGCAGTCCCATTTCATCTCTAAAGACATAAGCATCGCCACACTGGGACAGACCAAAGGTCCATCTAGCCCAGCACCCTGTCTCCGACAGTGGCCAATCCAGGCCACAATCACCCGACAAGATCCACGGAGCAAAGCATTTTGTACTGCTTGTCCCAGTAATAGTGGATTTTTCCCTACGTCCATTTAATAACATTCTATGGCCTTTCCCTTCAGGAAGCTGTCCAAACCTTTCTTAAACTCTGCTAAGCTAACCGCCTTAACCACATTCTCTGGCAACGAATTCCAGAGTCGAATTATGCGCTGAGTAAAGAAACATTTTCTCTTATTTGTTTTAAACTTACTGCACTCCAGCTTCATCGCATGTCCCCTTGTCCTAGTATTTTTGGAAAGCGTAAACAGATGCTCCATATCTATTTTTTCCACTCCACTCATTATTTTATATACCTCTATCATATCACCCCTCAGCCGCCTTTTCTCCAAGCTGAAGAGCCCCAGCCGCTTTAGCCTTTCCTCATAGGAAAGTCGTCCCATCCCCTTAATCATCTGTCGCCCTTTCCTGCACCTTTTCTAATTCCACTATATATTTTTTGAGGTACGGCGACCAGAATTGAACACAATACTCTAGGTGCGGTTGCACCATGGACTGATACAGTGGCATTATAATATCTTCATTTTTGTTTTCCATCCCTTTCCTAATAATACCTAACATTCTATTTGCTTTCTTAGCCGCAGCAGCACACAGAGCAGAAGATTTCAACGTATCATCAATGATGTCTCCCACCAGGTCCCTTTCTCGTTCCGTGACTCCTAATGCTGAACCTTGCATGACATAGCTATAGTTTGGGTTCCTCTTTCCCACATGCATCACTTTGTACTTGCTCACATTGAAAGTCATCTGCCATTTAGATGCCCAGTCTCCTAGTCTCGCAATATCTTCTTGCAACTTTTCACAATCTTCCCGCGATTTGACGACCTTAAACAACTTTGTGTCACCAGCAAATTTGATAACCTCGCTAGTTACCCCCACCTCCAGGCCATTTATGAAAATGTTAAAAAGCAATGGTCCCAGCACAGATCCCTGAGGGACCCCACTAACTATCCTTCTCCATTGTGAATAGTGACCATTTAACCCTACTCTCTGTTTCCTATCTTTCAACCAGTTTTTAATCCATAACAATACACTACCTCTGATCCCATGACTCTCTAATTTCCTCTGGAGCCTTTCATGAGGGACTTTGTGAAACGGTTTCTGAAAATCCAGATACACAATATCCACCGGCTCACCTTTGTCGACATGTTTACCCCTTCAAAGAAATGCAGTAGATTGGTGAGGCAAGACTTCCCTTCACTAAATCCATGCTGACTTTGTCTCATCAGTCCATGCTTTAGAATGTGCTCTGTTATTTTGTTCTTAATGATAGTCTCTACCATTTTGCCCGGCACCAACGTCAGACTCACCGGTCTATAATTCCCCGGATCTCCCCTGGAACCTTTCTTAAAAATCGGCATTGCATTAGCAACCCTCCAATCTTCTGGTACCACGCTCGATTTTAAGGATAAATTACATATCAACAACAGTAGCTCTGCAAGCTCATTTTTTAGTTCCATCAGTACCCTGGGATGAATGCCATCCGGCCCAGGAGATTTGCTACTCTTTAGTTTGCAGAACTGCCCCATTACATCCTCCAGGTTTACAGAGATTTCATTAAGTTTCTCCGACTCGTCAGCACCGGTATCCCAACCAAATCTTCCTCGGTGAAGACTGAGGCAAAGAACTCATTTAATCTTTCCGCTATTTCTTTATCTTCCCTGAGTGCCCCTTTTACTGCCCAGTCATCCAGTGGCCCAACTGATTCTTTTGCCAGTTTTCTGCTTTTTATATACCTGAAAAAATTTTACTATGTGTTTTTGCCTCTACCGCTATCTTCCTTTCAAAGTCTTCCTTTCAAACCATAAGCAGAAACATCAAGATTTTAAACTGTGACCACTGCTTAACCGGAAGCCAATGAAGCTCCTGAACTGCTGGTGAAATGTGATCCCTGAAATCCAGTCCCTGAATCAATCGAACAGCTACATTCCATAGAAGCTGAATGTGTTGCAAAGTGTTTTCTTTTTCAAAAGACCATCAAACATTGCATTCCCATAGTCCAACCTAGTCATGACTAGGGGCCTTCATCCCTTGCTTCTATTGAACAGCTGACAGATTTGATCCTAGTTGATTAATCATCAACTAGAGGAAGAACTGTTCCAGCAAGTGCTGGTGGAGCCCACATGGGAAGGGGTATATTAGACCTGATGCTTATAAACGGGGAGAGTATTTCTGATGTTGTAGTGGGGATCATCTGGCATCCAATGATGACTTGATGGTGTTGTTTTAGAACACAGATGAAGATAGGGCCAAGCTGGCATCGAGAGTGGATATATGGTATCTGAGCTCCTTTTGTTGTTACTCTAGTTAGTGGTTCAGCCTGATGAGGAAGCAGAAAGCTAGGACCTATGCTTGCCTTCGGAGTGTGGAGACTTTGCCTTACTTGGTGTAGACTACATTGAATGGAGGAAGCTGTTTTGCCCATAGAGATGCTGGACTATTAATTTGAAGTTTGGTAAAGTAGTGAACAAGGTGGACTCACATGAGGAAAAGTTAGTCAAACAAGTTAACAGACTGGGGACCCTTGAACAGTAAATAGGAGAAATTAAGACCTTAGAACTGGAATCCATAAGAAATAAGGAGGCTACAGGCTGTAAGATGGAGCATTTGGAAAATCATGGAGGAGAAGATTTTTTTTTAGCTTTATTTTTATTCAATGTTTTGAACAATTGACATTTGTTCCAATCATTTACGTTCTTCAACTATGTACATTGATCCCCTGTATTACAGACCCATAATCCATAATTTGTAGTGTTGTTTTACATTGAAAGGTAGAGGCACCATTATTACAGCCATTATTCATGTTGTTGTTTCTAGGAGGGCACAGTAGGGTGTACATGTGCAGCTTAACATATTATATTGCATATGTATCATGTTTGAATTACTACATTCAATGCAATAAACACTATTGGCAAACGTCAGTCATTTTGTCAGAACTTTGACTTATAGAGGGGCATAACTGAATGGGGTGCCCAGGTTTTCATGAGGGCGTCTTCACAGAACGTCCCCGCGAAGGGGCGGGGAAACTCATATTATCGAAATAAGATGTGCAGCCATCTTTTGTTTCAATAATACGGTCGGGGACGCCCAAATCTCAACATTTAGGTCGACCTCAGAGATGGTTGACCTAAATGTTGAGATGATCGACTTTAGAGATGGTCGTCCCCGATTTTCGGCGATAATGGAAACCAAGGGCGCCCATCTAAAAAACGACCAAATCCAACTCATTTGGTTGTGGGAGGAGCCAGCATTCATAGTGCACTGGTCCCCCTGACATGCCAGGACACCAACCGGGCACCCTAGGGGGCACTGCAGTGGACTAACTGATGCACTAACTGAACGGAAAAAGCCCTTCCCTTACCGATCCCTTAGCAATTTGGAAAGGAACGGGCATGCATGAAGGAAATTGCATGCAAATGAGCTGCTAGCTGTTAGCTCATTTGCACACGATTTCCTTCCTAAGGAGGGGAAGCCAGTGCAGATCAGCCAAACGTTATGTGTGGCTGCTCTGTGCATGCCAAAGACGGCTTCATACACGCAGACAAGCTGCATGTATAATAGCCGTCTACAACCTCAAAAAAACACAACTCCAGGTGAAAACGTCCAAGAGCTCGTCAGGGATGTCTTTTTTTTTTTTAGTACGGGTGAAGGATGTCCAAGTGTTAGGTGCCTTTGCTATGCCTCCCTCCCTGTGATGGGCAGTTGAGGACATCAAAAATGTGGGTGTTTCTGTGAGAAGGGCATCCATGCCTTTGCTATGCTTCTGACACCTCCTTTATTTATTTATTTGGATTTTGGATCACAAGTAGCAGCAGTGGGATTTGAACTGGCCACCTCTGGATTGCAAGGCCAGTGCTCTAACCACTAGGCCTCTCCTCCACTCCCTTGAAATTTGGCCGTTCCTGTGGGGGGGGGGGGGGCAGTTCAGGACATCCAAAATGTTTGAAAGAAGGACGTCCACGCCTTTGCTGACACACACACACACCTCCCTCCCAGGGACCTGCATACTGCTGCGATGGACCTGAGTATGATATTTGAGGCTGGCAAAAAAAGTTTTTAAAGTTGTTTTTTTCAGGGTGGGAGGGGGTTAGTCACCACTGGGGGAGTCAGGGGAGGTCATCCCCAATTCCCTCCAGTGGTCATCTGGTCAGTTTGGGCACCTATTTGAGGCTTGGTCGTAACTAAAAGTGGACCAAGTAAAGTCAGCTAAGTGCTTGTCAGGGATGCACTTCTTTTTTCCATTATCGCTCGAGGACGTCCATGTGTTAGGCACGCCCCAGTCCCACCTTCGCTACACCTCCGACACGCCCCTGGGAACTTTGGTCATCCCCGCGACGGGAAGCATTTGTGGATGCCCAAAATCAGCTTTCGATTATGCCAATTTGAGGGCGCCCTTCTCTTTCGAAAATAAGCCTGATAGTGTGCCTTTCTTGTGTTTGTCCCTGTTCTTTATGATTATCCTCTGGTGCTTTCCTTTTTAGGTATAGTTGTTCAGTCTGTAGCCTATGGAACCTTTTGGTTAGGTCATTATGTTTCTCCAAGTCTCCATAAATATCTGCTATGAATGTGAATTGGAATTATATTCAGGAGATTCAATTAATTCCAGCTGAGACTTTGCTGCCTATTGTCTGGGTGCTATAATTGATAGTGGGGAATAGGCAAGGTAGTTCTACCCCAGCCTTCAGGAAGAGCTGCTTCTGTCTCGTTGGATGTCATGGCGTCCTTGGAGAGTTTTTTCCATGTTATTTCTGATAGGATTACAGTCATAGGGATTCTTTAACTAAGTTGCAGCAAAAGGTAGCCTTAGCACACCCTTACACGGGTCTTTTCCACATGCTAAGGCCACTTATTACCACTGCCAGAAAATGACTGATTTAATGGCCATGCACTAATGTTGCCATTAGCACATGGCCATTAACAATAATTAGCATGTGAGCCCTTACCATCACCTAAATTAAAGGCAGTAAGGGTTCATATGCTAATCCTGCATTAATCAGTTAGCGCATGGTAATGTAGTTGTGCTAACTGATTATCACAGACACACCCACTCTCAGCCTCCAGAAACACCCCTTGGTGAAAAAATAAATTTTATTATTTAGAGTGCCAGTAGTGCACGCACATATTAAAAGTACCGCAGGATGCCTCAGTATGCCCCACGGTACTCCATCTTAATCTGCACACCTCAAGCTTGGTAAAAGGGCCCCTTAATGATGTTTGCCCTGGTTCAAGGTCCGAATGTAGGTCTTAATTTGTATTTTTGTTATATTCATGAGCAGTTTTGGGGTTCTTCTTAAGAAATTTTCCTGGTCTTGCTCGTCACATGAAAACATCACAAAAACTTTTTGGCCTTGCAGCCAAGAGTTTTGATGCTTGGTACAACTTATATGTTGACATTTCCTTCTAGATGTCATGTTCTATTTGCTGGTAAAAATTATCTTTTCTTTGAACCCAAGCAACTGCTTTTTGGTAATTTGGAAAGGACAGTGTTTTGTTGGAAGGTGGTCCTTCTGAATCAGAAGACATGTAGCTGGCTTTAGGATCAGCACCTCTTCCCATTCTGTTTTCTTTTAATTTATTGTTATCCTTTACATGGTAATTGTATAATTATCTTCTTGGCTCCCTCTATATATGGTGGTCTAAGGGTGAATATTGAAATCTTTGATATATGATTTTACTGAATATTTCTGATTTCTTTTGTATCCAGATTATGTTGCTTGAATTGTTATGTAAATGATTCTGTAAATGAAAAATGAAAAATTAAAGAACAGAAATGGAGATGGCTCATCTGAAAGCCAGGGTCCTATACTTCAGCAAAACTAACTTTGTCAAGATGGGGAATACATTAAGGAGTTGTTCGCTGGATAAGAAAATCACAGGGGCATGCAGAGGAACAAAGCAAGGGTTACCACCTGACTCAAGTTTTATAAAATTTACTATCCTGCCCATCTGGGTGGTTTGCAGTCTAAAAACTGGAGGAGACAGAACATCTATACTCAACAATAAACAATAGGAAAACGAGATGGGACTACAATCGCTAATAGGACGGGGGAGGGGGGGACCCGTTAGCATTTGTGTATTCCGCATTTGTGTATTCCGTATTTGTGGCCAGCCTTGCACAGTCACCAGAGAAAGAAATAAAGAAAGTAAAATTTAGGAGTAAGCGTCTTGAAACAAGAAAGTTTTAACAAGAAAATTAGCCTTGAATTGAGCTATAGATGATTGCTGTTGTAAGTGCTGAGGTAGGGAGTTCCAAACTTCTGGGCCCTGTTATGACTCCATGTCATAAGCAACAGGGCAATCTAGTCCTGTTTATTTTAACCTATTGCTTCTATGGGCTTGTAATTCTGATTGTTCAGTAGAGTTTCCAAGAAACTTCTGATAAATATTGTTTCTCTTCCTTTCTATAGATTATTTTCTCACATGCATGATAAACTGATAAACTCATTCTCCTTCCTCCTCCTTTTAGAGATTTGCAATTTCTTAGTGTTGCTAAGACTATGTTTTCAGTTATGGGTCTCTTTGGAATTCCTTTCCCTATCATGTTAGGATGGAAAAAATTATTTGAAAATTTGGAAAAAGGTTAAAAAACCTTTTTGTTTAGTAGGTTACAACCATATTGATCACTGTTAATTTTTTATATAGATTGTGTATTTTATTGTATTTTGCGGTAAATCTGCTTTTTGTTTATTGCTTTTTATTATCTGAACACCATGTTGAACCTGATATGGGAAAACTGCAGTCAATGAGAATTATATTGAAATTGAAAATCAAAACTGAAAAACATGCAGCAAGGGATGGTAGCTGCTGACTTATCCGTCTTAAAAAAGCTGTAGACAGTGCTGTACAGCAAGTGCTGCCTTGTTAGGCACACTGGATGGACCTTACAGGTTTTCATCTGCTGTCATTTACTATGTGACTATGTAAAATGCAAAGTTATGTAACTTTTGTAAGCCGCATTGTGCCCGCTTTTGTGGGAAAATGTCGGGGTATAAATGTACTAAAAATAAATAAATAAATAAATAGATGTCAAAGTATGAAACTTAACCAATATGCATATCCTCCATCAGTGAATTATTCTTGGTGGGGGGGGGGGGGTCACTGTTCTCTCTAAGCTGAGTGGAATTCCTCCAACTGCTTTGTTGCCAGTAGGCGATGGTGCATCAATATTGTGTTTTCAATCGCTAGGGACAGGTAGGTTCCCTGAAGTTCTGCAGAGCTTGACTGTCCCTTACTATTGAAAATATAATAGTGAAACAGCACCCACCACTGACAGGACTTTAGGAGGAGGACTCCCGCTCAGTTTAGAGGGAACAATGCTGGGGATACTTTTTGTGGTTTCTTTTATGTCCTTGACTCTGTGTTTATCTCTTCTAAGTCATGTTTCTATGGAACTGCTATACCTAAGGATCTTTTTTATTAAGGATCACTAACATATTTAGCACATGCTAATGATCAGTACATGCTAAATGCTAAGAAGCCCATAATATAAAGGGCTTCTTAGCATTTAGTGCACGCTAATCGTTAGCACATGCTAAATCCATTAGCGTATCTTAGTAAAAGGAGCCCTTAGTGTGCTTTTTGTTGACCCTTATTTAATTTCAGGTGCCTTTTCACTTGAGTTGTGCACTCATTCCTCATTTCAGGCTCTCTATTTTCCCTAACTTGGGGTTACGGATTAAAAAGTGTTATTCTTTCTGTTTCTAAATCCTTATTTTTCTTGTTGCAGTTTTTGTTTTATTCAAATGCTGCTGTAGATCATGGATAAAACTTTCATTTCCCATGTTGACCCTCCATGATCTACAGAGCACCTGAAATTAAATAAGGGCCAACAAAAAGCACACTAAATTCTCTTTCCACACCCCACACCCCCCCCATGCACAACTGACTTGCAGGCTTATTTTCAAAAGTGATCGCCGGCCATCTTCCGACATAAATCGGGAGATGGCCGGCGATCTCTCAAAAGCGGCTTTTTTGACATCATCGCCGCTTTCCCGTTGCTGCGCCAGCGAAAGTTCAAGGAGGCGTATTGGCAGCGTAGCAAAGGCGGGCATGGGCTTGGCTACCAGATGGCCAGCTTTTGCGGATAATGGAAAAAAAAGCAGCGTTCATCAGTATTTCACCGACCAAGCCTCAAAAAGGTGCCCCAACTGACCAGATGACCACCGGAGGGAATGGGGGATGACCTCCCCGTAGTCCCCCAGTGGTCACCAACCCCCTTCCACACTAAAAAAAATAAAAATAAAAACCTTTTTTTACCAGCCTGTATGCCAGCCTGAAATGTCATACCCAGCTCCCTGACAGCAGTATGCAAGTCCCTGGAGCAGTTTTTAATGGGTGCAGTGCACCTCAGGCAGGCAGACCCAGGTCCATCCCCCCCTACCTCTTACACTTGTGGTGGTAAATGTTAAGCCCTCCAACCCACCCAAAACCCACTGTACCCACATGTAGGTGCACCCCTTCACCCATAAGGGCTATGGTAATGGTGTAGAGTTGTGGGGAGTGGGTTTGGGAGGGATTTGGGGAGCTCAGCACCCAAGGTAAGGGAGTTATGCACCTGGGAGCTATTTGTGTATTTTTTAAACATTTTTAGAAGTGCCCCCTAGGGTGCACGGTTGGTGTCCTGGCATGTCAGGGGGCCCAGTGCACTACAAATGCTGGCTCCTCCCATGACCAAATGCCTTGGATTTCGCTGGGTTTGAGATGGCTGGCATTTTTTTCCATTATCACTGAAAAACAAAACCGGCGATCTCAGGCATTTGGCTGGGCTAAACCGTATTATCGAAAAAAAAGATGGCCGGCCATCTTTTTAGAAAATACGGTTCCGGCCAGCTGTTGTGCCGCCGCCAAAATAGATCGCCGGCGACGTTCGATTATGCCCTTCATAATTACCTAAACACAGTGCTTTTCAAGAACCAGGAAGGGGAATGTTAATGTCCATTACTGATTTTCCAGCTGATCCTTACTCTGTTTTACTCTATAAATATCTTGTTGGGAACTGCTTTGTGAAGAAATCTTTGTTCTCTGTACTTATCTGAAAGGGGGAACAATTGGCCAAACCTGATATACTTATGGCCATGCTTTAATTATTTTGCTATCTCTGATTTCTCTCTAGCGTGCATCTTCTAGAAGAATTTCCTTTTGTAGGTGTTTATGTGGGGCAGTAGTTGTAGACTTCATGGTGCAATCAGTAGGTCATTTGCCTACTGTACTCACAACCTGAGTTCAAATCCCATTTGTTAGGTAGCTGGTAGCTGGCCTCTGGTCAATTTAGCCATCTGTCCACTTTCAGTAAGTAAACGAGAACCCAGCCTTAGCCAGTAATACAATGCAAACCACCTCACTAATAGTCTGCCAAGAAACTATCACAAAAGTGGCAGTTTGCACAAGTCATTCACAACTTGTTTCTTGCATTCAGAGGGCTACTTTTATTTGTAGTAATTAAAATTCCAGAGACCAACAAGGAATCTTTGTCTTAGATGAAATCTATATATTGGCATGCAATCAGAATGAAGCTATTATTTTGGCTTATATAATAAAGCTTTATTTTCTGTGACAGTACATCTGAGTTACTGTGTTGTTTATTATGTTTCTAAACTCAGCCACTGGGGATGGGGGGAGGGTGAACATAGGATGTAGCTTCCTTCTTCTTTCACTCATCATTCTTCACTGTCTGCTATATTGCCTTGACTTGTTTTTCTCATTGCTCCTGTCTCTTGTCTTCCTACCAACTCAATCCCTAGCTTCTGATTTTCCTCCCCTCTTCACATCCTCCTCCCTAATATCTGACCAGTTGCTATTGCCTTTCCCTTGTGTTTTACTTAAGCTTGTCCTCTCCAGCCCCAATATTTAATTATCCATTGTTGTACCTCATCTAGTAGAAATTCAGTGATAATGCAAGGCACATAAATTATTTCTTACCATGCACCCTTCTCCCTCTCCAGTTCCTGCTGTCTCTTCTTACCTCCCATTTTCCCTTCTAGTATCTTCCTGCCTAGGAATATGAGGCAGCATTTTAAATTGTACAGTGTCTAGGTATAGCTTTCCAGTCTGAGACAGCAATGCATCATCAGCATTTAAACAAATAAAAAAGAGCTAAAGAGTTGAAATGTAGTCCAGAGTAGCGATTAAGAATGCGAATGTGTTAAGTCTCAGAAAAAAATAAATCACTTATCTGATGAAAATGTAAAAATGAAAGAAATTTCAGCAAAGCTTATACAAGACAATACATTGATTCATAGTAGATTGGAGTATTTTGAAAATTACAACAGGAGGCTTAATTTGCGTTTGTTGAACTTTCCAAGAACTCTAGTTTATTCCCCTTTGGAAATTTTTAAACGATATTTGATCAAAAATTTGAAATTTACAGAAGATAATATACCTCCACTGAATAAAATTTATTACCTACCAGCAAGAAAATTGAAAGACGGCACTCAAGAACAACCACAAATACAGCCTGACTTAAATGTTTCGGAATTACTAGAATCTTCTCTGACTGAAATAACTGAAAGACAGACTCTTTTGGTATCTTTTATTTTCCAACAGGATCTGGAAGTGGTTAGAAAAACTGCACTTAAACATTTACAAACCCCATTTTATGGGAAAAAAGTACTAATCTTTCCAGATGTTACTAAACAGACCCAGGCTAGAAGGAAAGAGTTTTTGGCATTAAGATCTGCTACAATAGCCTTGGGAGCCTCTTTCAGTCTCAATTACCCATGTAAATGCAATGTGAAATATCTAGGGGTTAAATATGTATTTTTTGTTTCTGAGCATTTGAAACAATTTATTACACAGAAAAAGGTTTTATAATTTATGTTGGAGTTTAGCAGATCTGATTAGCCTTGAAAATAGAGACAAGTGAAAAAGAAAATGTGCGGTTTATACTGTTAAGCCTTACCTTTTATTTTTGTAAGATATCTGAAACTAATCTCCTGAGTAGTATTAAGTTCCAGCCCCTTAAAATTTGGGGTCTAATACAAGTTGATAATATATATTTTTCTTTTTTTTTCTACGGAAAATTACCTGTAACTTGTAAAACTGCTTTACTTGTTCAAGATATATTCTTTTAAATTAATGAAAATGATAAATAAAAAATTAAAAAAAAAAAAAGAATGCGGATGTGTCACAAACCAACTTGAATGCAACAGCAGGATTCTGAATAGACTTAGTTCTTCCTATCCCCTCCCCCCCCTTGCTCCTCCTCTGGCCCATTTTGTTGGGCTTGCAATGCAGTCCAACTCCTCTGGAGACTTTTCTTTTTGGATTGTGGGGATTGGGCTCCTAGTCAGTCCCAGTGTTGGTATCAGGATAGTCAGTGATGTTAAATATACATGTAGATTGCTGAATAGCAGCCATACTTATAGTAATGATATTCAGCTATTATTGGGTCAATCTATAAAACTGGGGCTAACATTTACTTGTGCATAAATACATAGAGTTCTAGCTTATATGCATGTACATGTACATATATACCAAATTTGCACCTAAATGCTATTTCATTTATTTACAAGACTTGATATACTGCCAATCGCATAATAGGTTCAGGAGAGAGCAGCCAGTAAAAAGAAAGGAGTGAAACGAATCAAGGATGAAAAACTTGTTCATACAGCCATGTTTTAAGAAGTTTCTTAAAAGTTAAATAAGAGGATCCTATCTTGCATAGTGCATGTTTGCAAGAGGGTGTACATGGGCAGAGCCTGGGCGAGACACACACACTTATGAAAAAGTATGCATGTATCTTTGGCATTTAGGCAGGTCTATGGCTGGCAAAAGTGTCCATGCCTAAATTGTAGGCACATCTATACCTGGTTAGGCTACTATTCTCTAAAGTAGGGCTGTCCACCCCTTTTCTATTGGGGGCCACAATTTATATTTTGTAACATTCTTAAGGCAAGAACACACATGTGCACATGCACTCTTTCTGAGAATCACATATGTGCTCTCCACCTTCACCCATTCTCTCTCATATATCCCCCCCATCATCACCCATTTTATCTCTCTCCTGCCCCTCCTGCCATCACCCATTCTCTCTCTCATATGTGCCTCCCTGTTTTCACCCATTCTCTATGTGCTCTCCACCATCACCCATTCTCTCTCTCATATGCCCCTCCTGCCGTCAGATGAGGTATAACCACCAGTAAGTGGAGGGACCCTCAAAACCTATGTGACAGTAGTACAGCAAAAAATGGAGTAGGATGGTCTGGCTCTTTCAATAACCCAGGTAGACGTATGTGGATACAAAGTCTTTATTAATGATAATCAAATGACTCGACACAGCAGCCGTGTTTTGGCACTTGCATGCCTGCTTCAGGAGTCTGAAAAACATACATAAATCATACAATAAACATATAGAAAGATCATGTATAAGAAATCAAACAAAATCCTGAATCCTGAATAATATCATATATGTCAAAGAAAAAGTAACGTACAATTTATTTATTTATTTGTAACCCACATTTCCCCACCTATTTGCAGGCTCAGTGTGGCTTACATAATACTGTAAAGGCTTTCGCCAGTCGGTTGTGGTCAAATGAGGTAGGTGTGTGTCAGGCACCATGAAGGTAGAAGGGAATGAGGATTGTATATTAGTCAGTAAGATCATTGGTTGTGCTGGGTTGCTGGATGTGGGGATTTACGTTGGATCATTGGGGTAAGCCTTTTTGAAGAGGTTGTTTTTTAGTGATTTTCTGAAGTTTAGTTGGTTATGGATTACTCTTACAGCTTTTGAGAGTCCATTCCATAGTTATGCACTTACTGTATGTAGGAGAAGCTGGACGTGTAAGTTGTTTTGTATTTAAGTCCTTTGCAATTTGGGTAGTGTAAGTTTAGGTATGATCGTGATGATCCGATTCTGTTTCTGGTTGGTAGGTCTATGAGGTCTGTCATGTATCCTGGGACTATGCCGTAGATACTTTTTGTGGACAAAGGTGCAGATTTTGATCCGTTCTTTGATTGGGAGCCAGTGCAATTGGGCGGTCTGGAGTTTTTTTGCGAGTTGTTCTTTACATCCCGCATAGATTGCATTGCAGTAACCTGCATGGCTTAGGACCATTGATTGTATTAGGTTTCGAAAGATTTCCCTCGGGAAGAAAGGTTTTATTCGTTTAAGTCTCCACATTGAATAGAACATTTTCTTTATTACGGAGTTTACTTGGCTCTCAATGGTAAGGTTGTGGTCAATTGTGACTCCGAGGATTTTTAGGCTGTCTGAGGTAGGGAGGAAGTGTTCCGAGGTGTTTATGGTTGTGGGTTTGTACTTGTTAGGTGGAGATGAGAGGATGAGGCAGTGTGTTTTTTCAGTATTCAGTTTCAGTTGGAAAGAATTTGCCCAGGAGTCCATGATATTCAGGCTGTCATTGATTTCATTGGTTATTTCTGTCAAATCATGACTGAAGGGAATGTAGATTGTGACTTCATCTGCATAGATGAACGGGTTGAGGCCTCGGTTTGATAAGGACTTTGCCAGTGGTATCAAAGATGCAATGATATCAAAGAGAAGGTTAAAATACGAACACAACAGGATACTTTTATAATAAATGATAAATATATTAGCAACCGCCTCTACGGTACTATGTAAGCCACATTGAGCCTGCAAATAGGTGGGAAAATGTGAGGTACAAATGTAACAAATATATAAATAAAATAAAAGTAATGATAAATATAAGTATAAAAAATAATCAAAAAAATAACTCTGCATTTAAGATATATTGCTTATATTTATACTGTAATGTTTAAAATCGAAGCATATTATGACATATAAAAACCTTTGGCTTTAAAAAGGTTGTATGATAAGCATTTTAAAATCACATGTTTAAAACAAAAAAGTTTTTATATTATTTTGTATTTATTAATGTTTATATTTTATAAAAACAAATTTTATATATAAAGATAAATGTGCTCTAGACTGATGACAACTGACCTTGTGATGTTCCAAAAGATTTGAGAGAACATCAGATTCTCTTGTGTGATAAAGTAGTGTAATTTCAACAATCTTATAAAGAGAACAGCATAAAGATATGGATAGCACTTTAAAATTATTGGAGAAAAATGATGGAATAAAAATATTGGAATAAAAATGTGTATATGTACCTCATAAATAATTATTTTTAAACAAACTTAATTATATATGTGCCACATTGGATAAACAAAAACCTATTTTATTTAATGTGAAAATATAATTGTGAAATAATACTGTTGTAGGTGAAAATGAAAAAAAAAAATAAAGATATATAATATACAGCACATCCTCGCTATCTATAGAGATAGATTTCAGGCAGCACCACGACAAAAGACAATATTGCAATAAATATCAATATGAAAAAAACAAAAAGTAAAAAACAAACCTGAACAAAAAACAAACCTGACAGGGAGGGATCATGGATTCATCTGCTGTGATTAAAGGAAAGAAAATTACCAAGGTAAGAACCTAATTTTCCCTTGTCATCAGCAGCAGATGAATCCATTAACTGATGGGATGTACAAAAGCACTCCCTACATAGGGTGGGAACAGGCAACTCCGCGAACAAGCACCTGCACTCCAAAATGCGCGTCCTGCTTTGCTGCAACATCCAGTCTGTAATGCCATACAAATAAGAGCTGAGAAACCCAAGTAGCCACTCGACAGATCTCTTGAAGAGAAAGGACACCCGTTTCAGCCCACGAGGAGGAAATCGCTCTCGTGGAATGCACTTTAAACGCTTCAGGTGGAAACCGTCCTGAAAGCAGATACGCAGAAAAAATGACTTCCCTGAGCCAACAGGCTATAGTGGCCTTAGACGCCATACACCTGCATTGAGGATCTGTCAACAATACAAAAAGGTGATCAGAAGTCCTGAAGTCATTTGACATCTGTAGATACTGCAACAGAGCCCTGCGGACATCCAAAAGGCACAATTGCCCAAAGGAATCCGGAAAGTCCTCCCTAGAAAAGGAAGGTAGAAAAATGGGCTGGTTCAGGTGAAACGCTGAAACCACCTTAGGGAGGAAGGAAGGCACGATACATACCATTACCCCGGACTCCAAGAACTGTAGAAAAGGATCCCGACAGGAATGTGCCTGAAGCTCAGATACGTGTCTAGCTGATGTCATGGCCACCAAAAAGACTGTCTTGAGAGTCACATCCTTCTCAGAAGCTCGCCTAAGTGGCTCAAAAGACGAACGCTGAACAGCCTTCAACACCAGCCCCAGGTTCCAGGCTGGACACGGCGACCGCATGGGAGGATGGAGCTGAAGCGCCCCTCTGAGAAATCGTACAATGTCCGGATGAGCAGCAAGGGACAAGCCAGAGACTTTCCCACGGAAGCATGCCAACACTGCCACTTGAACCTGAAGGGAATTGTAAGCCAGGCCTTTTTGTAAGCCGTCCTGCAAAAAGTCCAGAACCGGCGAGACTGAAGCTCGCGTGGGTGTGACCGCTTTTGAAGCACACCATGCCTCAAACTTGCACCAGATCTGAGCATAAGCTGCGGAGGTAGACCGCTTGCGGGCCTGCAAGAGAGTGGAAATGGCCTTGTTAGAGTAGCCCTTGTCTCTCAATTGCGCCCTCTCAAGAGCCAGGCCGTAAGACCAAATCGGCAGGGATCCTCCATAGTCACCGGACCTTGAACCAACAGGTTTGGCACCAGAGGCAAAGGAATTGGAGCCTCCACCAGCATCCGATGGAGATCCGCGTACCACGGACGCCTTGGCCAATCCGGAGCGATGAGAATTACCAATCCTCGGTGCAGTCGAATCCGCAGGAGGCCTCACCCTATCAAGGGCCAAAGAGGGAACACATATAGGAGGCCCGAGGGCCAGGGTTGAGTCAGTGCATCCAACCCTCCGAGCGAGGATCTCTCCTTCTGCTGAAAAAGCGAGGGACTTTGGCGTTTGCACTTGACGCCATTAGATCCAATCCAGGAGTCCCCCATTTGGCACAAATCTGAAGAAAAACTTCTTCTGCCAGTTCCCATTCTGCCGGGTCGATTTGATGCCTGCTGAGGAAATTGGCTTGCACGTTGCTCTGACCTGCTGTGTGAGCTGCGGACAGCAGATGCAAGTGGAGCTCGGCCCAGTGGAAAATCTGAGCAGCCTCTGCGGCCAGGGCCCTGCACTGCATGCTGCCCTGACGATTGATGTAGGACACCGCTGTCATGTTGTCTGACAGAATTCGGACAGGAAGCCCCTTTAGAGTCTTGTGGAAGGCCAGAAGAGCCTGGAATGTCGCTCTCAGTTCCAAGCGATTGATGGACCACCCCGCTTACACGGGTGTCCACTGACTTTGAGCATAGCTGCCCTGGCAATGAGCTCCCCAGCCGGAAAGGCTGGCATCCATTATCACTAGGCACCAAGAAGGATGTGCGAGCGGCACTCCCTGTCACATCATCCTGTCAGAGAGCTACCAATCCATACTGTGCCGGGCCGCAGGGAGCCACGTTAGTCTGCGTTGGTATTCCTGGGATAGCAGAGACCATTGCTGAAGCAGAGCAATCTGCAGCGGCCTCATGTGAGCTTTTGCCCAGGGAACCACCTCCATGGTGGCCATCATTGACCCCAGGAGCTGAACAAAGTCCCAAGCTCAAGGGGGAGGCATCCGCAGGAGCAGACGGACCTGATTCTGAAGCTTGCATCGCCTGTGGTCGAGGAGAAAGACAAACCTCGAGGCCGTGTCGAACCAGACCCACAAATACTCGAGAGACTGAGAGGGGGTCAGGTGACTTTTGGGCAAATTGATCACCCAGCCCAGAGTTTGCAGAACCGTTATAACGCTGGTCGTGGCGAGTCGGCTCTCGTCTGCCGAATCCGCCCTGATGAGCCAGTCATCGAGATGCGGTTGAACTCTGATACCCTCTCGCCTGAGAAAAGCAGCTACCACCACCATCACCTTGGAAAAGGTACGGGGAGCTGTGGCTAGGCCAAAAGGCAAGGCCCGAAACTGGAAATGTTGGCCTAAAACCGCAAACCAGAGAAACCGCTGATGCGGAGGCCAAATAAGAATGTGCAAGTAAGCTTCCTTGAGGTCCAGAGACGTGAGAAACTCTCCTAGCTGTACCGCCGCAATGACGGAGCGCAGGGTTTCAATGCGAAAGTGTCGCACTCTTAGGGCCTCGTTGACTCTTTGTAAGTCGAGGATCGGTCTGAAAGACCCGCCTTTTCGAGAGACCACAAAGTAAATAGAGTAGCGACCGCAGCCGCGTTCGGCGGGAGGCACCGGAACCACTGCTCCAAGCTGCAGCAAGACTTGCAAGGTCTCCTCTATCGCCGCCCGTTTGACGGCAGTGCCGCATCGGGACTCCATAAAAGCTTCTCTCAACGGGGCACCAAATTCCAATTGGTAGCCTTCTCTGATCAGGTCCAGGACCCACTGATCCGAAGAAATCTTGGTCCACTCCTCGAGGAAGAAAGACGACCCCCTACTGCAGGAATCGATGAGTGGACCGGCGTCCTGTCGTTGTGGAGGACGCCCCTGAACTCCTGGCCATTAGCCGGCCGCTGCGGAACGTTTGTCTGAGCAAAAGGAATTCCTCTGATGAAAACGGGCACATTGAGAAACCCCAGCAGAGCGCCCCGGGCAATACCTGCAAGCTTTGCGGAAACGTGGCCTGGAAGAGGAGGGAAAAACAGGACTTTTGGAAGAAGGCCTCAGCCTATCCTCAGGTAACCGTTGGGACTTAGAGTCCCCAAGGTCTTTAACAATCTTCTCCAATTCCTCTCCAAATAACAGAAGGCCCCGAAAGGGTAACTTCACCAGCCTTTGCTTAGAGGCCATGTCAGCCACCCAATGCCGCAGCCAAAGAAGACAGCGGGCAGAAACTGCCACAGACATCTGCTTAGCCGAAGTTCTGACCAGATCATAAAGGGCATCAGCCAAAAATGACAGGGCAGACTCCATATGCGGGCCAACCTCAGAGAGGGAACCCGCACCATCCTCAGGCTGATCAACCACCTGCTGTAACCAGGAAAGACAGGCCCGGGCTGCATAAGAACTGCAAATAGCCGCCCTTAAGGAAAGGCCCGAGATTTCAAAGGACCGCTTCAACGCGGATTCTAGCCGCTGGTCCTGCATATCTTTCAAAGTGACCCCTCCCTCCACCGGGAGAGTGGTCTTTTTAGTCATGGCCGTGACCAACGCATCCACTTTAGGCATCCCAAAAAGGGCCAAGTGATCTTCACTCAGAGGGTAAAGCTGACCCATAGCCCTGGCTTCCTTCAAAGGCCCATCAGGGTCAGACCATTGAGCTGAAATAAGCTCTTGGATAGAGTCATACAATTGGATAGAGTCATACACAGGAAAAGCCCGAGAAGGCTTCTTAGTACTAGCCATCCTAGGATTAACAGAGGAGGCATCGCCCTAGGCCGGATCTTCAAAAGAAAGGGCCTGCAAGGTGTCAGAAATGAGAGCTGGCAGTTCGTTGCGGTGGAAAATCCGCACCGCTTTAGGATCATCCAAGTCCTGTGACAAACAGGCACCCTCATCAGTGGCGTAGCTAGGTGGGGCGCAGGGGGAGCGGTCGCTCCCCTAAACAGCTGTTTTGAAAAAATGGCACCTATGCGCCTCGTTGCAATAAATATTTTTTCTGCTCCCTCCCTCCCGAGTCCTCTTCTGCCTGTCTCTCCCGTCCCGTCCGCGTGGTCACGTTTTACTTCCCTGAAGCCTTCTTCATCTCCCTCCTGCTCAGCACCGGCGATTCACAGTCAGCCTTCTGCCAGCGTCGGGGCCTCTCTCTCCTCAGGCGTGTCCCACCTCTGCAGAAAACAGGAAGTTGCAATAGAGTAGGCGGGATGTTGAAGAGCGTCAGATAATAAACGAGTGAAAAAAATATAAATGAAAAATAATAATAATAGTTAAGAAAAATTAGCCATGATGCATATTTCCATTTTATATGTAGTGTATAATTTTATAAATGACTCTACCCTGTTCTTTGTAGGTATTCTTTTTTTTTTTTTAATGAGTTAAAAGAAGAAATTACCTAAATATGTCTGGTTCTTTATAAGGTTTTACATCTGTTCAAGAAGATGCCTCTTTGTGCCACCTTATGTAAGGATAAAACAGTAAGTTAATATTAAGTAAAAGAAAATGGGTATATGTATCAGTAAATATCAAAAACAATTTATCAAAAATTACAAAAAAAAATTTCAGTAAATATCAAATATTTTTAGGTAAATATAAAAAAAAATTTAAGTTTTTTTTTTTTATTTTGAGGAATGCATGGGAGGATGCGAATAAATATAAAATTAAAAAAATAAATAAAATTAAAAAATAAAAATAAGATTAAAAAATAAAAATAAAAAATGAAAAATGAATTGTAAATCTGTTTGGTAAAATTGCGTAGATGTCAACCTCTATTAAGCATACATTATTTTTCTATTTTGTATTTTATTGTTATCTTAAGAAGGAGTATGACTAACTAGGTAGTCTTAAAAATGCCTTGTTTGATGACATATATTTATGCATAATTGAGTATATAAAGCAGATGTGTAAAATCTCAATGTTCCTAGATTTCAAAAGGTGTATCTTTGTGTTTTGGTTACGGTCACAAAAATGGACTATACTACTACTACTACTATTTAGCATTTCTATAGCGCTACAAGGCATACGCAGCGCTGCACAAACATAGAATAGTCAATGTCTGCATTCAAACCTTGTGGTACTAAAGTTTGTAGCTGAAAGATCAATTTTTGTTCCTCTCGTAATAACATATTGTCTGTTGTTTTTCTACGCCAATTGTCCTTTAGTATCTTGAAAACAAAGAATTTTAGATCTTGAATAGAGTGACCTTCTGTTTTCCAATGCGTAACTAAAGGTGCGGATTCAACATTTCTTCCAAGGCAACTGCGGTGTTCAATAATGCGTGTTTTAACTTGCCTTCTGGTTTTTCCAACATAAGCAAGAGGGCATGGGCACAAAATAATGTACACAACATTGTGGGAGTTGCAGTTTGAGGTATGTTTCAAGGTGTATTTTTCCTTGGTACTGGGATTTGTAAAACCGGTTATCTCTAAAGCATGTTCACACACGTTACATTTTCCACACTTTTTGTGTCCTAGTGGAATCTCATTAGATCCTTCCTGGATTTGTGGCAAAGCTGATGGCACCAAAATATCTCTTAAATTTTTTGTCCAAGTGTAGGCAACAACTAAACGTTTATCTCTGAAACAATCATATTGTTCCAAGATGTGCCAGTGTTTCCTAATGCTATTAGTAGTAGTAGTTTTGCCAGATGAGAGAACATGAGTGTGCATACAATATCAGGTGTGGATCTATCTGGTCTCACAGTGAGTAATTGATCCCTGTCCTCTGAAACTGCTCTTGCGTATCCATCTTCTATTTCTTTCTTCGGATATCCTCTGTTTTGAAACCTGTGAGCCATTGTGTTGGATTGTAAATGGAATTCATCAAAATCTGAGCAGATCCTTTTAAATCACAAAAATTGACACAGTGGGAGATTCTTCTTGAGTTTGTGTGGATGAAAACTAGTGTAATGGAGGAATGCATTTCAAACTGGGGGTTTTCTATATAATGTGGTTGTAAAACGATAAGTATCCTTTTTAATCAACAGATCCAAAAAACTGATCTCTTTTTCATGATGTTGTATCTTGAAATGGAGATTCTCATCCCTTGTGTTAAGCCAGTTATAAAATGAATCTAGAGAATGAATCTGCCATCACCCATTTTCTCTCATATGTCTCCCCTGCCCTCATCCATTTTCTCTCATATGTGTCCCTTACTTTCACCCGTTCTTTCTCATATGTGCCCCCTGCTGTCACCCATTCTCTGTGTCCCATCACTTATTCTATGTGCCCCCTGCCTTCACCCATTCTCTCTCTCTCATGTGCCCCCTTGCCTTCACCCATTCTATCAAATATGCCCCTCTGCCCTCACTCATTCTTTGTCATATGTGCCTTCTGCCTTCACCCATTTTCTTTCTATGTGTGCCCCCCCCCCACCATCACCCATTCTCTCTCATGTGCCCCTCCTGCCATCACCCATTCTCTCTCTCTCATATTTCTATCGGTTGAGCATAAAATAGCAGAGGAAGGAAAAGCTGAAAAAATAAAAGTCCTATTTTCTTTTAGTTGGACTCACTGTGCCTCACCTGGCTTCAGCTGTAAAGTCCTCCGGCGAGGTCCCTGATGTGACTCCTCTAACTGTGAGCTTGTGGCTTAGCTAAGTGTGGACCTAGGTGTGCATAGGCCCACCCATTCTTGGCTCAGGTCCACATCAACATCTCTCCTCCTCCGTGGCATCCCACCCCGTCACTGAACCCCGTCCCTTCCTGGTGTACCTTACAGGCATCCCTGGTGCCTGCAGTGATTCAATTATTGCTGCCTGTGCCGGCCCTGCAGGCTTCAATCGGCCGGGCCCTGCCCTTGCTTTCATCATTTTCTGTCTGGCGGGACCTGGCCGATGGAAGCCAGCAGGGCTGGTGCAGGCAGCAATAATTGAATCACTGCAGGCACCAGTGATGCCTGTAAGGTACACCAGGAAGGGACGGGGTTCAGTGACGGGGCGGGATGCCACGGAGGGACAGGGTTCAGCGACAGGTGGGCAGATGCCAGGAAGCTGCGGAGGAGAGATGTTGATGTGGGGTAGGTGAAAAAAAAATCAATAATTTTTTTTTATATCTCGGGGGGGGGGGGGGGGGGGGGGGGGGGGCTGTGTAGTGCCATGCCGTGCCATGGAACTGCGGAACCAACCTGAACTTCCGGAGCTGCGCGACTCAAGCTCACCATTAGAGGAGTTCTGGCAAGGAAGCAGGGATCTCAATGGAAGAATCTATTTTTCTACTGAGCTTCTGCAGGCCATAAAAATTAAGTTGGTGGGTTTTGGCCCACAGGTTAGACACGACTGCTCTAAAGGAAAGTAAGTACCTACATTCCTTTATAGAATAGGCTTCTAATAGGCACCCTCTGGTTGTCTAATTGTAAGTGCCCTGTATACAGTAGATTGATCTTTATACATATATCTAAGTGATTACATTTAGGAAAGCTTTACAGATAGTGGCTGACAATGGTTTCAAGATTGGTATTTCTTACTGAGATTTGTTATGTATGTTTGTACATTTTTTAAATCATGCATGTTTTTGTTACCCTCTTAAGTAACAGGTGGGCTATAAATGCAATAAATAAATTGCCCATATATGTATAGTAAGGTGAAATGCCCTCACTCCCGTGCTGGAATAGTTTGAAGGAATTTTCAATGACATTACCTGTATAGTGTCACTAAACATTCATGGATAGGAGACTTATACATATGGAAGGTAAGTTTATACAGTTGTGTCTAGTTAACACAAGTTTTCATGCGCCTATTTTATAAAGTCAAGCATGGTGCAAAAGAACACATGTGCATGTAGGTGCTACCACTTATACCAGTATATGGTTGGTGTAAATGCTAGTGCACACAATTTACATATGTGTGTAAATTAAGAAGTTTATCATCTATGCATGTAAATACAGACCCTGCCCACACTCTTCCAAAACTTCACTCCTGTGGATGTACACAGTGAAAGAGAAACCCCTGAAACATCCACACATACTTTCTCACTAGTTGGTATTTTATAAGAGGTCATTTATATGCATAAATGACTAAAATACAAGGATTTGCATTCCTAGTTCCTCACTTGCAAAATTATGTACCCAATAGAATCAGGAGCAACTCTGTCTGCACTTGGGCCACATGTTTAGTATCATACACCACCTGCTTTTTAACATTTGAGATCACTTAAGGGTGAGGGCTTGCATGGAATAGTGTCTCTGGTTCTTCCCAAGATCTGCTGAAGTATGTTAGTCAAGGTAGGGATGGGGAGGCCAGCAGGCCAGTGGCATCTCTGGACAGAAGTATTTGGGGAGGTAATGTTGTGATAGGGAGGAGTCAAATTAAGTACGGAAGTCAAAGTGAGGAGTAATTTATAAAGGGATGCCTGTATTTAGGCATCACCAGCCAGTATTTAGCGCTATTTAACCGGCCATGAACGGCTCCTGGCCAATTTAATATCATTTGACTGGCCATGTCTCACTCAATATTAGCTCTTAGCTGGTTATCTCCACTGAATATTAGCACTTAGCAGCTAACCAGCTAGCCACGAATATCCAGTGCATCGCCGGCTAAGTTTAGCAACTGTGCCAGGTCTTGGAATAGCTACAATAAGGCATTAGAAAGACTGCACACTCACTTAACCTTTCTGTTGTCACCATATGCCAGTGGTGTGCTGGAGCAGGCTCTCACAGGCTTGCAAGAGCCGGTTGTTAAGTTTTTAAGAATTTTGGGAGCCGGTTGTTAAAGTAAGGCCCTCCATGGCTACTTTAACAACTGGCTCCCAAAATGTGGGCTTGGGCCCCCTGCTGAATTCTCTTTTACTTTGCTGGTGGGGATGCTGAGCCCTGCCAGCCAAGTAAATAGACTACTGCTGCTCCCCGCTCCTTGTTTCCAGCTCTGGGCAGCAGGCTGAGACTTCTCGAGCATGTGAGAGAAGTTCCAGCATGCTGCTCAGAGCAAGACGTTGGGAGTGGTGGCTGCCAGCAAAGGTATGCCTAGCGTGCCCGCACGAAGGGAGGGAGGAGAGAGAGGCAAGCGTTGCCCCCCCCGGCCACCCCTAGCCCTTCCAACTGCAGAGCTGGCTACGTCCGGAGAAAGAGCCTGTTGTTAAACATTTACCAGCACACCCCTGCCATATACACACTTTGCCCCTCAGCCATGGCCCCACCCCACCACCAGATGGGCATTCACAGAGATGAATGGATCACCTTTACCTGATAATGCTTTCTCTGAAGTAATAGCATTATACTCTGTACCTATATACATTGCTGGTGCATCGCTACCACTGGCCACTATGAACACCTTTACCAAAGCCTCAGCAAATAATTCATCTGAGTCTGTCACAGCAAGATCTGCAAGTGGCCTCCTACATGGGGAAAACATGGTTGACACAATAGGAGAAGAGAGGCCTTTAACCTGACTTAATGTTTCCCAGAGGGCAATGGCACTTCTATCTCAGATACTTGTGTGCTTTGTACTAAACAAATGTCTTATTAATCAGGACTAAAGCAAATTCAATCATATGTCTTTTAAATAGACTCAGCACACTATGAAGCTCAATAAGGAATCAGAAGCAACATTTTACTAGTCTGGTCTTTCATATGTCCTCTGGCTTTAAATATTCTGATTCATTCTTTTGTCATCAGCCAACTCGATTATTGTGACGTACTTTACAATGGACTTATCCAAAAGGATATGCGCCATTTACAACTCATACAAAACACTGCCATTAAATTAATCACTGGATCTAAAAAGTTCAATCAGGTCTCATCACTTTGTAAGGCAGCACACTGGTTATCTTTACCTCATCGAATTATTTACAAAACATTGCTCATAGTGCATAAGGTTCTCATGTCTGTTGAATCCCAATACCTACATCCTTTCACAAACATTAGGATCAGCCACTCAACACCACCTTATGGTCCCCTTATTCAGGGAAATTTCCATGAGCATGCATGGGCTGTTATTTTTTCGGTACAGGATCCTGAAAATTGGAACAGATTACCACAATCTCTGTGCGAACAAACGACACTTCAACAATTTAAAACAGAGTTAAAAACTTTCCTCTTCCAAGATGCCTATTATAGTTAAGACTTCCCCTCCAAGAGGTGGACCTGAACAACAGCTTACCCCCTCTTTTTGTGTTTACCTCTGATATCCTATTAATATTGTAGTTCCATCTCCTTTTCTTTTGTTCCAGTTTAGTGCTCTCCTTTTTCTAGCTTTTCCTTTTTAGAATATAAGCCTAGATGTATTTGCAACAGGCGAGGTAGTAAACCCCTAATAAACCAGTAACAATATAAAGCAATATTAATAATACACACTTTATTAGGCACAAGGATACTTCACCAAACTCTTCGGCATCTTAGTCTGTCTCTCATCAGCCGGGAGGGGGCCCTGGATGGTGAGGACAAGAGCAGTTTGGGACACTTCACATTCATCAACAAAGGTGGCTCTCTCCCTGGATCAAAGCTAGCTTTTCTTTTATACACAGCAACAAACAAGTTAAGTGAGTCATTGTTCGGCTTGAACTCATCACTTGTCATGTTCTTCCTGTACATAGTACTTCCTAGTCGGGGTGTCCAGCCAATCCTGGGCCCAAGTCCAATTTATATAACTTGTTTACAAGATTAGATACAGTTCAGTGAGGAAGATAAATACAATTCAGTGAAGTGGTTAAGTACAATTTAGTTCTCCTCAAATGTCCCTTCATCATAGGCCTATTACATTCCACCCATGGGCAATGGATGGTACATCAGAGAAGAATGTACATATTTCATAGTTCATTTCCATACACAATAAGACAAACAGCAATTCCATAAAGTAAGAACAAAACAATAACTGAGACGGGGGATGGGGAAAGGTGTGGTGAGCCCTGGGCTATAGCCATGTGGTATGAGATGCATGAGATGACATGACAGGGAACCCTGGATGCTGGTCTGACTCAGAGTACACAGGCAGACCACACTCATTGGTCAGCAGCATATTTGCATTATGATTTGTGACTATGGTTAGCTGACCATTTTGGGTTTGTATTATTTTTTTTTTTGGGGGGGGGGGGGGGGGAAGCACATAACTTTAATATGAGGCAATGACATCCACTAAGAGTAGGACCTCAGGCAGGAATACCATGAAACAGTATCCACCCCAGAAAGGGGGATACAAAAGTGAGGCATGTCATCTCATTCATCTCAGAGAAGGTTAGTTGGAAGTTGTAGCCACACTCACGGGAGGGTAGCTGCAACCTCAGGCCTTGATCTGGGACAGAGGTGTTATGACGTACTAGTTGCCTATTAGCCACATGGAAACTGATATTGGACAAGACATTTGCATTATTAAATACATTTACAAATGAGTACAGGTGCCCTGTTTATAATACTTACGTTGAGCCCTGAGGCGCCATCTCACTGCCCTGATCATGTCAGGGTTGTTGCTCCTGATTCGGCAGAACCTCCGTGGGAGGGACTCAAGGTCCCTCCGAATGCCACATCTTCTGCAAGATGTAAGTTTGTACACCAGGAGTCAGGGGATGACCCTTCTTGCCTTCAGCACACAAATTCATTTGGAAATCAAATAGGAGAGACTCACAACACTGATTGGGGGGGGGGGCACACACATTACATAGCTACAGATGATGTCATTGAGGTGGACACTAGGACAGAGAGTACCGTTTGTGTTTTTGCATTCCAGTACATAGATTCTATTAATGAATGTGCTTGTGCACATATCACTGCTTACCCTTGAATGCAGACTCCAGTTTGTGCTTACACTGCTGAAGGAGCTCTTATATGTGCAGCTACAGGAGGGGTCCCTGCACTTGGGGGCTGAACTCTCGGGGAATGGTAGTCGCTTCCCAAGTGAAGCTAGGGGTTGTCTGGCTGCCTGACCGAGTGCGGTGTCACTCCATCTTCGCCGTGCTCAGTCGGGGCACAAGGGCTCACATTCCCAGACATAACATTATCCCAGAAATAGTGGATTTTCCCCAAGCCCAATTTAATAATGGTCTATGGACTTTTCCTTTAGGAAGCCATCTAAACCTTTTTAAAACTCTGCTAAGCTAACCACCTTTACCACATTTTCTGGCAATGAATTCCAGAGTTTAATTACATGTTGAGTGAAGAAAAATTTTCTCCGATTCGTTTTAAATTTACTACTTTGTAGCTTCATTGTATGCCCCCTAGTCCTAGTATTTTTGGAAAGCATAAACAAATGCTTCACGTCTACCCGTTCCACACCACTCATTATTTTATAGACCTATATCATATCTCCCCTCAGCCGTCTTTTCTCCAAGCCGAAGAGCCCCAGCCGCTTCAGCCTTTCCTCATAGGGAAGTCGTCCCATCCCCTTTATCATTTTCGTCACCCTTCTCTGCACTTTTCTAATTCCACTATATATTTTTTGAGATGTGGCGACCAGAACTGAACACAATATTCGAGGTGCGGTCGCACCATGGAGCGATACAAAGGCATTATAACGTCCTCATTTTTGTTTTCCATTCCTTTAATAATAATACCTAACATTCTATTTGCTTTCTTAGCCACCGCAGCACACTGAGCAGAAGGTTTCAACGTATCATCAACGACGACACCTAGATCCCTTTCTTGGTCCGTACTCCTAACATGGAACCTTGCATGACATAGCTATAATTCGGGTTCCTCTTTCCCACATGCATCACTTTGCACTTGCTCACATTAAACGTCATCTGCTATTTAGATGCCCAGTCTCCCAGTCTCGTAAGGTCCTCTTGTAATTTTTCACAATCGTCCCGCGATTTAACTACTTTGAATAACTTTGTGTCATCAGCAAATTTAATTACCTCACTAGTTATTCCCGTCTCTAGGTCATTTATAAATATGTTAAAAAGCAGCTGTCCCAGCACAAACCCCGAGGAACCCCACTAACTACCCTTCTCCATTGAGAATACTGACCATTTAACCCTACTCTCTCTATCTTTTAACCAGTTTTTAATCCACAATAGGACTGTCCCATGACTCTCCAGTTTCTTCTGGAGTCTTTCATGAAGTACTTTGTCAAATGCCTTCTGAAAATCCAGATACACAATATCAACTGGCTCACCTTTATCTGCATGTTTGTTCACCCCTTCCACATGTTTGTTCACCCCTCCACTCTCCCTGTTTGTAAGGACCAGGTCTAGAAAGCTCCATCCCATGTTGGTTCCGTTACCCACTGCTGAAACAATTCTTGCTGTAGAGAATTCAAGATCTCTTTGCTTCTGGATGACCCTGCAGCAGGGATGCCCCAGTCGACATCTAGCATATTAAAATCACTTATTAGTAGTACTTCCCCTTTCCCAGCTATCTTGTGGATGTCTTCAATTATGTCTCTGTCCGTTTCTTCTGACTGTGAAGGTGACCTATATATTACACTAATGTAAATAACGTTTTCCTTTCCCTCTTACCAGTTTAACCTACAGTGCTTCTTCCTTACCCCATATGTCCTTGCAATTCTGTCACTTTAATATTATTCTTAACATATAATGTCATTCCTCCACCCTTTTTTTCTACCCTTTCCTTCCTGAATAGATTATAGCCAGGAATAACTATATCCCAGTCATGGTTCTCCGTGAACTATGTCTCCGTGACCACCACTAAATCCAAGTCAGATTCTATCACTGTAGCCTTTAGATCTAGATATTTGTTTTCCAGACTATGGACATTGGCATACAAGGCTCTCCAGATGTAACTTTTTTCCCTTTTCTATAAAGGTATTTGATGCCTTTCTGAGGGTTATTAATGACTTTGGGCTTTTCTCACCCTTCTCTTCTTCCTTCTACCTCCTCTCAGGTTGAGTGAGGTTAAGGGATTACCCACCCTTGCTCTTCCTTCCCACTCTGCACCTCTAGTGGCCATCAGCAAGATAAGAGTTCAATCAGATAACATCTCCTGCTGCTAAAGGACCAAATCTCAGAGTAAAAGCTACAAGATTTGGTCCCATAGCAGCAAAAGATGGTGTCCAATTAAATGTTACTCCAGCTGCTGATGGGGCTGTATGTTGGGGAGAAAAATTGGATCAGGCAGTATGGAGCAGGAAGGAAAGCAGCCTGATGTTCCTTGACATGTGACCTCTGGGGCACTTGCCTTGTTCACTCTCCCCACTCCTGGCTCTGCCAACAGTAGGGAACATCCATAATTGCCCTATAAAAAATGAGAGGGAACATCACTTTTTAGTAATAACAAATGTAATTGGCAATTGAGATCCATTTAGTGGTCTATGTGATGAGAGGTGGTAGACTCTCAGCCCAGTTCCCTGTGGATGGGATCAATTAAGGAGAGTGAATCTTCCACATGAACAATTCAAAGATGTTGAAAAAGAATTGTAATAGTTGAAGGAACAACATCTTTGTAAAATGATTTTAATATTGCTGTAACTTCATTACTTAGGTCAAAGAGAGTGGTAAGTTATTTTAATATTGATAATATGTATGTATGGTATTAAAGCTGTTAGTGTGATTTTGTATGAGTGTGAATGATGACAGTATGAGTGAGTAAAGGTAACTAGGGGAGGCATTTTGCTTATTAAATGTTTTATGTGATTTTTGCATTAAAATAAAGATTAACAAGGAAATATTATAAGTAGTTACTTTGGTAGAGTATTAAGATTTGTAACTATATTGAAATTGTTTTTACTCTAGTAGAAATTATGAATATGCATAAAATAGATTTGCAATACAATGGAGCAAGTGTATTTAAATCTATTTCATGCACATTCATAGAGGATATCCTGAAAACTAAACTCAATAGGTATACCCAGAAACCTGGATTGAGAACCACTGCCTTAGTAGAAACCAAGGAAATGGCATAATAGACATTTTTGTCTTTTCATTATTTCCCTTATGCTAAACAATTACCCATTGCTTTTGCACCATTCTAATGTGGCTTAGAGTACCATAAAAATGTCTAAATAAATATATAATAATGTTTACTCCATTCTGTTTAGTTTGTTTCTATTTTTTCCTTTCCAAAGGATATTCTTGACAGCTGCCTTTATCTAAACAGTGAACAGTTTTGGCAGGATTTCACTGATTTCTATTAAGCTTTTTATCTCCTGTTTCTCATTTTCAAATTGTGTATGCCGTGTGTTCTGTACAGTGTGTCCCAGCTATTCTGCTGGTAACATATGGTTTGCTTTATTAATTGGGCTTCTTGTTATGCAGTGTATACAAAACTTCTTTTGCTTTAGATTCAACTGTCTATCCTCCTCTGGCAGCCTGTTACTGTTTATTCTGCTGCCTGTGACTGTGGCAAGTTTCTCATGCTGTATCCTGTCAAAATCTGTCAAGAGGTGAGTGGGTGGGCTGCCGTCAGTCTGAGTGATTTTCAGTTTGCCCATACATTCATTATATATTGCTGCAAAGACTCAAGCTTAAACAAATGGAAATACACTACATAAGTGCCTTTTTGGTGTTATTTATGAAGATTAAGCTCTTTTCATAGATCGAGGGCTGACAAAGTTCTGCAGTGCATATCTGTGTCAGAAATTATGCACTACAGATGATAGTCATACTACTGTTATAGCAAAGTGTTTCTAGGAGAATGACTGGGCCTAGAGGACCTCCCTTTGACTTGTTCTAATGAACCTGAACTACCTTCTCCAAGGAAGGGGTCATGGGAGAGAGATACTTTCTTTCATACAGGCCTTCCTGGAAGAGAACTCAACTGCAGAGATGCCTGGAAGAACCTCAGAAATATGGGTGCACCTGCAGACTCCTTTGATAGCTCATAACTATTTGTACTCAAAGCCAACAAAAATACAAACCTTGGGCAAAGGTTTGCACTTCACTGCATGGTAAGATTTATAAAAGCTATTCTCTGGATTAGTTTAACTACACTGTACAAATGACTTTTTCAAGGACTTCTCTAGGTTCGTGCTCCAAACTAGGAGTATACAGGGAGGTATATTTGGTACACATTAGATGTTTTTTTCATTTCATTGAGTTTCTTTTCTGTATGCAAGAACCCAAAATAATGCATGATAAAATGAAAGGAAACTTAATGAAAGGAAATTGACAACCCTAGTTTTCTATACACAGTACAAAATCTAGAGGGCAATATGCAGCAGTGCAGCTGCTGTTTCAGTTTAATGGGCCAATATTTAAATTCTGTAGTTGGCATGTCATTTAAACCATAGCTGTGGCATTTAAAAATACTCCTGGTTGTTTGGTGTCAGCTGCTATCTGGATAATGACGCTGACTATCCAGATAGATTCCAACCATCAGAGCCATTTGGATAAAGGTGATAATCAGTGCCACTACCTAGACAGCAATTATTCTGTCCTATGTTGTCCAGATAAAGGGAAATTCTATAATTTAGGCACTCACACTGATGCATGTGTTACCACATAAATGTTTATAATATTAGTATTTACAAGAAAACATTCCCAGAGGGGGTGTTTCATGGGTGTGACATAGGCGGTGTTACATGATAACATTTCTAGCCTATAATGGATACCAAAATGACATACTAGAGGCGGGAAGAAAAATGTCCAGAATTAGACCTGCTTTAAAAGTGTCAAAGGTAAGGGCAAATCTGTCTTTAGCCCATTTGTGATTTTGCTGAGTTGGAGAGTGGAGAAGTGGAAGTGGTCGTTTGTAAGAAAGAGTGGAGAGCTGATGAGTGCTTTGTTAGCTTTGTCTGTTTGCCCCTTTCTGAACTCTCAGTGTTCCTCTGTATGTTCAGTCCCAGTTTGTCACTGTGCTCTGTGCTGCTGCTGTGTATGAGGACTGCTTGCTGGTGGATTCAGTGCTTTGTGCTGCAGTTGTGTATGTGTGGAGTGTTTGTCAGTGGTGGGAGAGGAAGTGTTTTGGGCAGCTAGTGTATGTCTCGACTATGTGCTGGTGCGAGGGCTGGTGCCAGGTCTCACGAGGTGCAGTATGTGGAGGTGTGCACAGTGGTGTTTCTGGGGTCAGCGAGTTGCACCTGTGGTGGGACACTTGCACGCCAAGCATGGATGTGCTGAATATTTTGGTGGCTCACGCTTTGCTGGAGGTGGTTTGGAGGCCCCAAAGGAGATATCCCTGCAACCGCTTCCTGGACATCATGACCAGGAATGCCTTACTAGGTTCCGCTTCGACAGGGCCGAAATACAGCACCTCTGTGACCATCTACAACCCATCCTCCAGCCCAGGACATGCAGGAATAATCTTGTGCCAGTTCACCTGAAGGTCACCGACTCCCTCACATTTCTGGCTATGACAGCTTCCAGACAGTGCTAAGAGTCAATGCAGGCCTCACCCAGCCCGCCATCACCAAATGCCTTGCCCCAAGACATTTGCTGTCACCTAAGTTTTGGCTACTGGATGCACAGCATGATAGTTTGGGGTGTGAGATGGGATCATGGGTGGGGGGGGGGGCAGATATGAGAGCACCGTCCCTTCTTCTGCTACGGGTTCCATTAGATCCCTCGTCTTTAGCTCAGCCCTATGGTGGAGCACTTTACATTCAAGGGGAACTGCTCTGTGGACAGAGAGGGCCCTATGGTTACTTTTCTCCCCATTTGGAAACTACCCCCAGTTCTTCAGTCTCTCTTTCCCAGGGCTTGACTAGTAGTGTTTAAACTGCAGCACCTATCAGCTTTGCAGATCAGGATATCCATTTTGTAGAAAATGGAGACACAGAACTTTATTTGCAAAACTGTTTCAACCTTGTATTTCAAAACATTTAAACACTCTGGAAAGTCAACTGCCCTAATTGAGGGTTGCACCCAGGACCAGTCTTAGGCAGGGGTGACAGGGGCGGTCGCACAGGGCCCCATGCTCCTAGGGGCCCCGCATCTCTGTCACATCTTTCCTAATGTCTCGGAAAACCTCCTTGCTCCGTACCTTAATGTGCATCCACATTTCATTAGTATCAGGCAGCGGCAGCGATTTTCATATCCTGTCAGCTGCCGAGCCCAGACCCTACTCGCTGCTGTTTCCCCGCATCCTTTTGATGTCACTTCCTGTTTCTGCAAGGGCAGGATGCAGCAACGAGGAGGTGCTGGGCTTGGCAGCTGACGGGATATGAAAATTGCTGCCGCAGTCTGCCGCTCTCTACTGAAATGTACTGGATGCACATCAAGGTATGGGGTGAGGTGGGGTTCTGAGAGCTCTAAAACTACTTTTAAACTGTGATAAATTATGTCTTATGGTAGTGGGTGTGGGGGCAGGGGGGCGGGCAGGGGGCTCCTAATGAACTGGTCTGCACAGGGCCCCACAATTGCTAAGACTGGCCCTGGTTGCACCACTCCTCATTGAGCCCCTGGAGCAGGACAACAATCTGCAGCAGGATCTTTGTGCCATCTCCTGCACCAGTAATTGTCTTTGTGCCGCCAGCTCCTGCAGCAAGTCTTGGTGCATGGCTGGAGTTGGGGGGTTTGCCTTGGTGGGCCCACTGGCAGGCATGGCAGATGGTGGAGCACTGCCCTCAGCAGCTGTCCTTTCCAGCGTAGGTGGGGGGCTGGGCTTCCACCTCTTCTTCCCCCTCCAATGGGGGTATGTCCCTCCATGGGTCCTCCACCTCCTCAGCCTCCAGCTGTGGGGAAGGGAGTGGCATCTCCCAGAACAGTGGGCCCAGGACTATTTCCTCCAACACTGGCTGTTGTGGGGCCTGATGTTGGAGGTCACCTTCATCGGGGTCAGGCCATTCCTGGGCTGGCTGTTGAGCAGCTGGAGGGTGCCCTGTGTGTGTAACAGGGGCGTAGCTATGGGTGGGCCTGGCTGGGCCCAGGCCCACCCAATTTCAGCCCAGGCCCGCCCAGCGCCAGTGCCAGCACCAGCACCCATTGCCGGCCACTGCTTTTCCTGTTGAGCAGCAGGGCCGGCGCTACAAAAAGAAGAAGCGCTAACGGCGCTAAGGACCGTGGGACGAGAAATGTTAAAAAAAAAAAAAAAGCGCGGCACCGTCCGGCAGGCACTGTCTCGGCAGCCTTGAGGCATTGGCTGCTGAGGCATTGGCTGCTGGCTCGCAGGCTCCTCCCGTCTGCGGGAGGAGCCTGCAAGCCAGCAGCCAATGCCTCAGCAGCCAATGCCTCAAGGCTGCCGAGACAGTGCCTGCCGGTGCCGCGCTTTTTTTTTTTTTTTACATTTCTCGTCCTACGGTCCTTAGCGCCGTTAGCGCTTCTTCTTTTTGTAGCGCTGGCCCTGCTGCTCAACAGGAAAAGCAGCAGTGGCTGGCAATGGGAGCTGGCGCTGGCATGCAGGGCGGGCCTCGTCGAAGAAAAGAGGGAAAACATGGAAGGATGGGGAGAAAAAGAGGGAAAACAGATGGAAGGATGGGGAGAAAAAGAGGGAAAACAGATGGAAGGATGGGGAGACAGAGGGAAAACATGGAAGGATGGGGAGAAAAGAGGGAAAACAGATGGAAGGATGGCAGAGAATGAGGGAAAACATGGAAGGATGGGGAGAAAGAGGGAAACATGGAAGGATGGGGAGAATGAGGGAAAACATGGAAGGATGGGGAGAAAAGAGGGAAAACAGATGGAAGGATGGCAGAGAATGAGGGAAAACATGGAAGGATGGGGAGAAAGAGGGAAACATGGAAGGATGGGGAGAAAGAGGGAAAACAGATGGAAGGATGGCAGAGAATGAGGGAAAACATGGAAGGATGGGGAGAATGAGGGAAAACATGGAAGAATGGGGAGAAAAGAGGGAAAACAGATGGAAGGATGGCAGAGAATGAGGGAAAACATGGAAGGATGGGGAGAAAAGATAGAAAACAGATGGAAGGATGGGGAGAGAAAGAGGGAAAACGGATGGATGGGGAGAGAGACTCTGGATGGAAGGATGGGGAGAGAAAGGGGAGAGACTGGAAGGATGCAGAGAGAAAGGTGAGAGACTGGAAGGATGTGGAGAGAGAAGGGACACTGAACAGAAAAGGGTAGAGTGATACAGAGACACTGGTTAGAAAGAGGGAGAGAGACATTAGATGGAAGGATCAGGAGAGAGGATAGATGGATGGAAGGATGGGGAGAGAAAGAGGGAAGACGCTGGATGGAAGGGTAGGGAGAAAGAGGTGACACTGGACGGAAGGATGCAGAAAGAAAGAGGGGAGACTACGGAAGGATGGGGAGAGAAAGAAGAGAGCTGCTGGATGGAAAAGGAGAGTAGTGAAAGACTGGAGAATAAGAGGAAGGGGCATGGGGAGAACAAGGGTGAGAAAAAGATGAAAAGCCATAAGTAGATGAAGGAAATTAAAGAATGGATAGTAAGAATGAATTAAATCAGGACAGAGAGAGAGAGAGAGGCAGAAAAATATTGAAGAAAGCAAAGAAAAAGGAGAGAAAAATGAGAAATGGCCAGGAAACCGTGGCAGAAGAGTTAAGCGAAAACGAAGGAAAGCAGAATCTAGAGACTGGGAGCGACACAATGAGAAAAAGTAAATGGCCATACAAGAAAGGTAAAGAAAATAATTTTATTTTTAATTTAGGATAAAGTAATATGATACCTGTGTTAATGAAGTTTCAGAGACCAATACTTCCTTCCTTAGGTCAGGCGAGGATACCGTAACAGCATTATACTGACCTGAGGCAGGAGGTTTTGGCCTCTGAAAGCTCATTGAAAAGGATGTTAGGCTATTAAATAAATTTTCTGAAATCTGATGCACTGAAAAGCAGCACTTTACCCTGTGTGACAAATGCATCTGATTAGCGTGTCTAAATTTTGCTGGGGGAGGGGGGTAGAGAGAAAATTTTGTGCCCACCCACTTTGGCTTCAGGCCCATCCAAAATTGGCAGTCTGGCTACGCCACTGGTGTGTAAAAGGTTTGCAAATGAGATCAACACATCCTACATGGCTTGCATAGTGGTGCATCTAGCTGTAAGGAGGTGGGGCCAAGGACAACCTTAGGGACATGTCTGAGGTGTGGTACCAATGAGATGATTTAGCAGGGAACTGAAAAGGCAATGATATCAGAACTGTTTGTCCTCTGAGAGGGTTGTCTGGCAATGGGCAATCAGGATGGGTTCTGGCCCTGAGTGAGCAGGCACTAGCTAGGAGGTAGTATGGCATTGCACTGCTAGGTCAATGGGGCCATTGTTACAGTTGTTGTCAGGGATGTGGGTGTGTGTGCGGCCCCATGCCTATGTCCTACTACTGGCTGGGAGATGGCTGGGGACCCTGTAGGAGCCACCCATCCTTCTGGCCACCTCTGCAGGGTCCCCCAAGATAACAGCAATTCCTAGATGTTCAGATGGGAAACCTAGGATTTGGGGGCATCTATCTATGCGATACTTATACTAGCAAATTTAGGGCCCTGACTGATGGCAGTGGTTGCACATCACCACAAGACTCATGGACATAATTGGGGGTATCCTTATCCTGGGGGGAGGGGAAATATACATATAGGTGGGAGTTTCCTTAAGGGTGGTTGGGGGCCAACTCTGTGGAGATTTCAGGGTCCCCCAACTTGGCCCTTGAGGAATGCCGACCTTTGAAGATGATGGTCTATACAATGAGTGTGGGTTAGGGGCCCTCTGTGGTCAGTGTACTGTCTTCCTTGCACAATCCTTTGTGAGATACATGTTTGGTTTAGGGGTTAGGGAGGTGTGCCTAACTTCAGGGGATGTGGGTTTGATCTCACTTTGGGTGTTAGGCGTTGCTGTTTTATTTCCCCTGCCTTAAATGTGCTAGGTAGGAGTGTGTGACACACTGGACATTTTTGTCTTGGTCGCTGGAGGATGCTGTCCACAGGGCTTCCCCATTTTATCTCCATGTCATCTCATAGGTTGTGGGTTAGCTGCAACACAATTTAGTATATATGTGGGTTGTGGGCACACGGTAACGAAGGTAGATGCATACTCAGGCCTTGATCAGGGACAGAGGTGTAAGAGGGGTGATATTTTGGAACTGGAAACAATTATATCTTAGAAATATACTTGTAGCTCCAGTTATCAGACCACAATATTGTTGGATTATTTGTAGTAAATAATTAGCAGATTTTAGTACACACAGCTTCAGCTTTAGAAATGTTAATTTCTTTCTTCATCTCTCTCTCATTCACCCCTGAATAATTCACTGCTGAGTCACTTTAAAGTTGAAGTAACAAAACATCTGTTTACTCACAGTTTGTAGTTAGATTATAATCAGACAGGCTTATATATACATATTACTATACATTTGTATTATCAGCTCTTTCCATGTGCTTAGATGGTAATGGATGCTCACACCACCATAGATCCTCTCAGGTTAGGAGAGATCATGAGCTCCATGTGCTCCATGTGCTGCATGTGCTGTGTCTGACCCCCACAGGAAGTTGCATAGCTGTGTGACCTCTCTAAGTAATTCACATCAGAGGTCACAGAGTAATCACAGAGAAATAATAGGTGACAGGCAATGCATGCAAAATACAATACATTCCAACAAACCCCTTCTCATGCATAACTGTCATGCAATTATTTATTCATACAAAGTCCAAGCTTTATACGCAGATTCACAAAATGTTCTCTGGGTAACGGTTTGGTCATGATGTCAGCTGTCATCTCACTGGTGTGACAATAGTGTAGACTGATGACCCCTTCTTTCGCCAACTCTCGCACGTTGTGGTATTTCGTTGCGATGTGCTTGGTGCGTGACTGAACCTTGTCATTCTGTGACAGTCGGATGCAGCTCTGATTATCTTCCATTATCTGGATTGGTCTCTTTTCAGCTATTCCGAAATCCAGCATAAGTTTTTCAATCCACATCAGTTCTCTGCACGCTTCCGATACGGCCACGTATTCAGCTTCTGTAGAAGACAAACTCACAATACTTTGTTTATGACTGGCCCATGAAATTTGTACATTTCCATACATAAACACATATCCACTTGTGGATTTATAATCAGAATGATCCCCTGCCCAATCTGAATCACAGTAACATATTAGTTTTGGATTACTATTGGCTGAAATCTTTAATTTACAATCAATGGTACCCTTTAAATACCTTACCATCCTTTTAACTGCAGTCCAATCTGATTTGGTAGGTGAGCTGACCCTTCTGCTCAAAATTCCTACTGCATTTGCTATATCAGCCCTGTATGTGGTAGCTAGATATAAAAGCTTACCTATGGCTGATCTATATTGGATGTTATCTGGTAAAGGTTCTCTTACTGTTTCATCCTTCAGAAAATCAGTGATCATGGGAGTGCTTACAACTTGGGCATCTTGCATACCTAAACTTTCAATAAGCTCATTTATTTTCTGCTTCTGGCTTAGAAGATAAGAACCATCATTTTGTTTCTCAATTTCTATACCAAGATAGTATGACACATTACCAAGTTCTTTTATCTCAACATTGTGGTTTAAACACTTTACAATGTCCTTGTACTCTTGCTTGCAATGAGCAGATCATCAACAAAAGCTAAAATGTATGCATATTGTCCATTTGTGCACCTAGTGTACAAACATTTATCTGCTTCACCTTGCTTAAATCCTAAATTTGTCAATATTTCATGCAATTTTTCATTCCAACATTTTGCACTTTGCTTTAATCCATAAAGACCTTTGTTTAATTTACACACTAGCTGTCTTTGTTTTGTATTTATGAAACCTGTTGGTTGTTCCATGTACAAGTCTTCAGTTATATCTCCGTGAAGAAACGCTGTTTTCACATCAATGTGTTTGACTTGCATGCCTTTTGAGACTGCAATGCTCAGAAGTGTTCTTATTGTCGTGTGTTTCACTACAGGTGCAAACACTTCATCAAAATCTTCTCCATATTTTTGAAGATATCCCTTTGCCACTAATCTGGCTTTATACCTTTCCACTTTTCCTTGTGCATTCCTTTTTAACTTGAATACCCATTTGCATCCTATAGCTTTCTTGCCAGGAGGTAATTTTGTAAGAATCCAAGTATTATTTTTATCCAATGCATCAATTTCTTCTTGTGCAGCTTTATGCCATTCAGCAGCTTCTTCTGCTGGCATTTTCTCAATCTCATCCCATGTTAAGGGCTCTTGAGCTTCTGCTGACTTTGTTAAGTAAGACAGTCTTGGGGGTGGAACACCTTTGTTTTCCCTGGATGAGCGTCTGACAACAGGTTGGTCCGACCTTTCCGCATCCTCTAAATCTGAGAGTCCTTCTCCAATTGATTCCCCTTCTCCAACTGTACTGTCTTCTTCAATGATCCTTTCTGTGTCTGCTTCCTCTGTCTGTTCCTCGTTAGATACAGATGAGTTGCTTTCAGACATCTGCCTTGGTATGGCATTTATATACACTGGCATGTCTATTATGGTTCTAGTTTCATATTCTGGATGATAAGGCTCATCTGGGATAATCCAGCCTTTATCAACCCTTTTGTTTTCATCAAAATATGTAACATGTCTTATGCCAACAATGCCAGTTTTCAGATTCAAAATTCTATATCCTTTGTGTCCTGGAGCATAGCCAACTAAAATGCCCCTTTCTGTTGTGGAATCCAGCTTATGCCTTCTTTGCTTTGGTTCATGAGCATATGCTGTACTTCCAAATGTTCTTATGTGTGACAGGTTTGGCTTCCTACCATGCCATGTCTCATGTGGTGTGCGCTCAGCGCCTTTAGTTGGCATTCTGTTTTGTAGGTACACTGCTGTGAGAATGGCTTCCCCCCATAGTCTTTTAGGGAGATTGCTATCTGACAGCATACATCTGGTCATTTCCACAAGTGACCTAAATTTTCTCTCTGCAACAGAATTTTGCTCTGGTGTATAAGCTACTGTTGTGATATGCTGAATGCCTTCTTGTTCTAGAAATGTGCGCATGCTTTGTGAAATGAACTCACCACCATTGTCAGTCTGAAGAACCTTTGGTTTTCTTTCAAATTTATTGCTCACCATGGCTACGTATTTCTTCAGCATGTCTGTGACTTGACTTTTCTCTTTCAGCAAATAGGCCACACAATATCTAGAGAAATCATCCAAGAATATTAGCACAAATCTGTTATTTCCCAATGATGGGATATTAAACGGTCCACATAAGTCACTGTGTATTAAGTCCAGTACTTTATTACTCCTATTTCCTGTGTATGCAGGAAATGAGGGTCTCGCACCCTTTTGAGTAACACAGTCTATGCATTTCTCCATTTTACCAGCATCTGCACTTATCTGAATGCCGGTGGCTAGTTGCTTACTGTAAAGATCCTGGATCACCTTAAAATCACGATGTCCCAGGCGGCGGTGCCAGATTTCCAGACTACATTTACCATCATTCTTCCTTACTTGCGCCATATGTGAGGCTTCACCTGAAATGTTCAGCTTATAAACATCATTATGCATAAAAGCTTCAGCATACACTTCATCATTTTTAGAGATTGTGCACTTACTGTTTTCAAAATGAATCACAAATCCCTTCTTATCTAATGTAGATACACTAAGCATATTGCAAACTGCTTGGGGAATATACAAGACATCACTTACAGGAATTTCTTTAACTTCATTAGACACTTTGCATTTTAAGAATCCAATACCTTTTGCTTGGATCTTAGCAGTCCCTGCGTTTGCAGTTTTAAGGATACCTTCCTCTGGACACATTTCCTGAAAGAAATCCTTACAATTGGTTAAATGGCATGTGCTCCCTGAATCCAAAATCCAAGTACTTTCATTTGAATTATTATTTACCATAGTCAAAGATTTTTCTGTCATTAGAAAGCCCTTGTGTTTATCTTTGTCCTTCATACATTTCCTGGTTTGGAAATTCTTTAGTTCCATTGGCTTAGGTGAGCTAGAGGGAGTGTTTTGTGTTTCCTTACACCATTTAGATACATGTCCCTCCTTTCCACATGAGTAGCAAATCAGCTTGCCCTTGGGTGGAGTTTTCCCATAGCTCCGCCTTCCTCTGTTCTTTGCCAAGAAATTTGTTTCATTTCTCTCTGACTTGCTTTGAGAACACATCTCCTCAGAATCATTTACTATGCATTCCTGCCTTAGTTTTGATGTTGCCTGTTCAAAAGATTGCCCTTCAATGGCCTCATTTACAGACCTAAAAACATCAAACTTCTTTGATAGTGAGGTAAAAAGAAATGCTCTTTTCAATGCATCACACATGGGAATTCCAGAAAGTTCTAGCTTTTGAAATGAAGACATAAGATGCATAATGTGATCATTACATTTACTTTTATCCCTTAATTTGGTTTCATTCAACTCTGCCAACCAAATTGGTTGCTGCTTTGCATATGTAGTTGCATACATAGTTCTCAGTTTATATAAAATGTCCTTTGGTGTATCTTTTCCCTCCACTAATATGGCTTGTTTCTCTGAGAGAGCTTCCAAAAGCATGCACTTCACATAATAGTTTGCATTGTCCCATTCAGCCATATTTTCAGCTGTTCTGTCTTGGTCTAAGCATATATCTAATCTTTTTGCTCGAAGGAGACATATGAATCTTAATTCCCACTGCCGATAATTAAATTCAGTTAATTTAGGCACCTTGAGAGAATAGAACAATGGTGAATTTCTTCCCTCAGCCATTTTCTTAGCCTTCTGTCTGCTGTGTGGGGGGAGAGAGAGACAGACTGAATCTTTCCTTTAAAACTTAAGAGAAAAATGTGGCCTTTTTTTCTGCCTGGTAATATTTCTCTTCTTTTTCAATTCCTGAGCCCTGGGCCCATAACCCTTTTGTTGGATTATTTGTAGTAAATAATTAGCAGATTTTAGTACACACAGCTTCAGCTTTAGAAATGTTAATTTCTTTCTTCATCTCTCTCTCATTCACCCCTGAATAATTCACTGCTGAGTCACTTTAAAGTTGAAGTAACAAAACATCTGTTTACTCACAGTTTGTAGTTAGATTATAATCAGACAGGCTTATATATACATATTACTATACATTTGTATTATCAGCTCTTTCCATGTGCTTAGATGGTAATGGATGCTCACACCACCATAGATCCTCTCAGGTTAGGAGAGATCATGAGCTCCATGTGCTCCATGTGCTGCATGTGCTGTGTCTGACCCCCACAGGAAGTTGCATAGCTGTGTGACCTCTCTAAGTAATTCACATCAGAGGTCACAGAGTAATCACAGAGAAATAATAGGTGACAGGCAATGCATGCAAAATACAATACATTCCAACAAATATGCCACTAACTAACCTATATATGACCCATTGCTGAATGTGCATTATCTCACCATAATACATGTGAGTAGCAGAGTATACTGTTATTTGACAAAGAGACTTTTAGGACAGGAAAACATTGTACGTCATTCGTATCTTGACTTGTGAGCAATTTATAACTCCAATATATAATGGGTAATCTGACGGTCAAGGGGTGAAGGACACTATCACAGAGTCTATAAACCATATGTATGCAGTCACTATTAAACTAATCTATGCTCCTGTAATAATGAATCTTTTAATGTATTTTTTGATCCTTTGTGTTCAAGATATCAAATTCCCTATATAAGGAGCTGGCCTCTGTCCAGAAGTCAGAACATACTTTGTCTGTTCTTAGACTTGGTATGTCCTCATATATTGATATATAAATAAACAATTGTTAAATTGAGCATAGGCTAGTGTTTTCTTTATTTAAAGTTCTACAATAGAGGCAGAGAATGCAATGGGTAGTTTAAATCTCTCTGAACCACATGGGATGGACCTTTCCCTAGCACCAAGAGAGATAGGAGGACCTCAATTATTTATTTATATATATTTCAATCTTTTTTTATTCAAATGACAAACAACTCAGAAATTAACAACACCCCAGACACTTCATTCCGTGCCCGGGAAAAAAGACCATATTGTGTACAAAACCTTTCCACAACCGTTTTCCTTTTTCCCCGTTTTGTTAACATTATTTCAACGGTATTGCCGCTTTTTCTTTTTCTTCCCCCTCCCTCCCCCCCTTCCCCCCCTTTACCCCCCCTTTTCTTTAGAACTAAACTACTTCCCCACTAATCCTTCACATCAACAACATCTTTGATCTTATCTACTTCTCTTATTTAATGTATGTCCCACTAACTGTCTTTAAAGGTTCAAAAGTTCAAAAGGTGACTACGGGCTGCTGGGGTTAGTGTCGACCAAAAGGGAGTCCAGCACTTTTGAAATTTCTTCCCAGTCTCTGAGTCTAGGTTGTGAATCCCTTGCCGTTCTATTCTCATTAGGTGCAACATCTTGCTTCTCCATTGTTGTCTTGTAGATGATTTGGTTGAGATCCATTCTGACAGAATGACATGCTTAGCTACGATGGTGGTTTTAAGTACAAACTCTTTGAGCCCCCCAGGGCTGGGCGTACTCAACCGTGGTTGGCCAAGCAACAAAGTCGCCTCACACCTCCAAGACGTGTTCCATAACTGTGAGACATAGGTTGTAATGTTTCTCCAGAATTTCAAAATGTTCCGGCAGGTCCAGAACATGTGTCCTAGCGTCGCTCCTTCTTTTCCACATTTTGGGCATGAGCCCCACAGGGACACACCCATGTGAAAGGCTCTTCGAGGGGCTATGTATAGTCTCAATGCGAATTTATATTGTAATTCCCAATGGTTCGCTGCTTTAGTTAATTGCCTGATGGAGAGGATATGTGTTTGTAACTGTGAAGCTTGTATCCTGATCGGCAGGTCCTTATTCCATTGTTCAGCCAGTCCTTTATAATCCAGTTCCGCTGCGGTATCTTGGATATGACGATGGTGATATGTGAGTGGGACTTTTTGCTGCGCCTCCATAGAAAATGCTGATGCCAGTTCTTCCTAAACGTCTTCTGCCAACCACTCCCATGGTAAGGTATCCACATAGTGTTTGAGCTGCTTATAATGAAATTCGTCTGTTGCTGCAAGGCCAAACTCTTTCTGCAGCTCCGAAAACAGTTTTATCTTACCCTCACGATTGAGCACCTGTAGCAGGTATATCACTCCTTTATTTTTCCATCTGTGGAACACCGCATACATGTTTCCAGGTGCAAAACTTCTATTTCCACATATGGACCTAAATGGTGTCACTCTGCTGAGAACTTATGTAACCGGCTTATCCAGTTCCATGTGGCTTTGGCTGACGCATTATCCACGAGTACCTTAAAAACTTCTGGTATGGGGCCACCTCCCGCATGTAGGTAATTTGTGAAATGAGTCTCTGGCACCACTTGTAATTCCAAACTTGTGTTAGAAAAATCCTCTGTTCCATGGAACCAGTCGTTAATGTGGCGCATTCCACAAGCCACAGTCATATGTCGTATACTCAATAATCCCAGTCCTCCGTATTCCACCGGAGTTGTTAAGGTGGATATGGGCAAACGTGCCCTTCTCCCCTGCCAAAGGAATTTCTGTAAAGTTTTGTTCAAGGTCTTTTCATCTTTTTTCTTTAGGTAGAGTGGGATAGTTTGGAATACATATAGCCATTTGGGTACTAAGGTCATGTTGTAGAGGGCAATCCGTCCTAAGAGTGTTATGGGCAGTGATCTCCACATAGCCAACTTCTCTTCAGTCTCTTTTAGTAACCTCCTAACGTTCTCTTTATAAAGCTCTCCCAGATCCGCAGGTAATTTAATTCCTAAGTATGTGATTAGTCTCTGAGTCCACATTAAATGTTGCGGGCCTTTCCAGGTTCCCACTACTTCTGCATTGACTGGTAGAACATGTGATTTAGTGTAGTTTAGTCTGAACCCTGAATATTCTCCAAACCTCTCTATCCCACTCAGTACCACCTCTAGAGAGCACTTGGGGTTGGTTAGAAATAGTAGTAGATCGTCTGCATACGCAAACACTTTCAGCCGGTGACCTGTCACCTCTATTCCCTGTATTTCTTTGTCTTGCATTAATTGTTTCAATAATGGTTCCACTGCTAGCACAAACAACAGTGGCGAGAGTGGGCACCCCTGCCTGGTGCCTCTTTGTATGGGGAATTCTTTCTCCTTCTGTCCATTTACGATCACACTGGCCCTGGGGTCCGTGTATAAGGTTTTTATTGCTTTGGCAAACCACCCTGTTATGCCCACCGTTGCTAAAACCTGGAATAGGTAAGTCCAACTTACTTGATCAAACGCTTTTTCGGCATCTAGACTTATTACCCAAGCTGGAATATCTCTAACTTTACATGTTGCCATCGCCAGCAGTAGTTTCCTCACATTGTGGGCCGCCCTCCGGTTTCTAATAAATCCAACCTGCTCAGGACCAACAATGTCAGGTAGACACGCCGCCAGGCGATCTGCCATAATTTTTGCCAGTAATTTTATTTCGACATTTAATAATGATATTGGTCTATAAGACTCTGGTCTCTCTGGTGACTTTCCTATTTTTGGAATTAGTGTTACTAAAGCTGTGTTAGCAAAAGCTGGGAAGCGGCCTTCCTGAATCACCTCTTCAAAGTAGCCTAGTAAGTGTGTCAGGGCTTCAGGGGGCAGTAATTTGTAGTATTCCCCTGGAAGTCCGTCCGGACCTGGGGCTGATCGGAGTTTTTGTGTCTTAATTGCCTTTTGCAATTCTTTTAAAGTCAAGGGTGCATTTAAGTCTTCTACCTGTTGGTCTTGCATTTTTGGAAGTCTAGAGTTTTGGAGGTAGTTTATACAGTGGTGGAAATAAGTATTTGATCCCTTGCTGATTTTGTAAGTTTGCCCACTGACAAAGACATGAGCAGCCCATAATTGAAGGGTAGGTTATTGGTAACAGTGAGAGATAGCACATCACAAATTAAATCCGGAAAATCACATTGTGGAAAGTATATGAATTTATTTGCATTCTGCAGAGGGAAATAAGTATTTGATCCCCCACCAACCAGTAAGAGATCTGGCCCCTACAGACCAGGTAGATGCTCCAAATCAACTCGTTACCTGCATGACAGACAGCTGTCGGCAATGGTCACCTGTATGAAAGACACCTGTCCACAGACTCAGTGAATCAGTCAGACTCTAACCTCTACAAAATGGCCAAGAGCAAGGAGCTGTCTAAGGATGTCAGGGACAAGATCATACACCTGCACAAGGCTGGAATGGGCTACAAAACCATCAGTAAGACGCTGGGCGAGAAGGAGACAACTGTTGGTGCCATAGTAAGAAAATGGAAGAAGTACAAAATGACTGTCAATCGACAAAGATCTGGGGCTCCACGCAAAATCTCACCTCGTGGGGTATCCTTGATCATGAGGAAGGTTAGAAATCAGCCTACAACTACAAGGGGGGAACTTGTCAATGATCTCAAGGCAGCTGGGACCACTGTCACCACGAAAACCATTGGTAACACATTATGACATAACGGATTGCAATCCTGCAGTGCCCGCAAGGTCCCCCTGCTCCGGAAGGCACATGTGACGGCCCGTCTGAAGTTTGCCAGTGAACACCTGGATGATGCCGAGAGTGATTGGGAGAAGGTGCTGTGGTCAGATGAGACAAAAATTGAGCTCTTTGGCATGAACTCAACTCGCCGTGTTTGGAGGAAGAGAAATGCTGCCTATGACCCAAAGAACACCGTCCCCACTGTCAAGCATGGAGGTGGAAATGTTATGTTTTGGGGGTGTTTCTCTGCTAAGGGCACAGGACTACTTCACCGCATCAATGGGAGAATGGATGGGGCCATGTACCGTACAATTCTGAGTGACAACCTCCTTCCCTCCGCCAGGGCCTTAAAAATGGGTCGTGGCTGGGTCTTCCAGCACGACAATGACCCAAAACATACAGCCAAGGCAACAAAGGAGTGGCTCAGGAAGAAGCACATTAGGGTCATGGAGTGGCCTAGCCAGTCACCAGACCTTAATCCCATTGAAAACTTATGGAGGGAGCTGAAGCTGCGAGTTGCCAAGCGACAGCCCAGAACTCTTAATGATTTAGAGATGATCTGCAAAGAGGAGTGGACCAAAATTCCTCCTGACATGTGTGCAAACCTCATCATCAACTACAGAAGACGTCTGACCGCTGTGCTTGCCAACAAGGGTTTTGCCACCAAGTATTAGGTCTTGTTTGCCAGAGGGATTAAATACTTATTTCCCTCTGCAGAATGCAAATAAATTCATATACTTTCCACAATGTGATTTTCCGGATTTAATTTGTGATGTGCTATCTCTCACTGTTACCAATAACCTACCCTTCAATTATGGGCTGCTCATGTCTTTGTCAGTGGGCAAACTTACAAAATCAGCAAGGGATCAAATACTTATTTCCACCACTGTAAGTTCCTCCCCTTGTACACTCTCTTGGTTCTTATATAATGTGGCAAAATATTCTGTAAAAATTTGACCAATCTGCTTATGATCATTAGTCATTTTATCTGATTTATCTCTTAGGGTAGTCACTGCTCTAGGGCCTCCTTGGTTTTTGATTATGTTTGCCAGTAATCGTCCTGTTTTGTTGCCAAACTTGTGCAATCTATATTTATAGAACAGTGCGGACCTACTTTCTTTCTCATGTAGTAACGAATTGAGTGCTATTTGTGTTGACTTTAAAGTGTCCAAGGTATCTTTTGACGGCCTCCGTGCGTGTGCTTTCTGTGCTTTTTTGAGTTTTTCCTCCAGCCTCATGATTCCCGCTGTTCTGCGTTTGTTTTGTTTGCTGCTATATGCAATAATGTCCCCTCTAAGGACCGCCTTTGAGGCCGTCCAAAATAGAATAGGCTGTGTTTGTGCATGTGCGATGTTGTTCTGTGTATATTCTTCCCATCTACCCGCAAGGTATTTTGCAAACTTTGGGTCTGAGTATAGATGTGTTGGAAATCTCCATCCTCTACCCTTTTCTTTGTCTGTGTGTGTCTCAATTTCCACCCACACAAAAGCATGGTCCGAAATTTCTTCTGGGCCTATTTCTGCTTTTACCATCTGTGGAAAGGCCGTACGTTCTACCAATATGTAGTCTAGGCGGGATTGTGAACCATGTGCTGTCGATCGGTGTGTGTATTCTTTATCTAAGGGGTGAAATGTTCTCCATATGTCAAGTAGGTTAAGTTCCCTTGTAAATAAGGTCATCTCTTTAGCCCTTTTCCCAGGATGGTGTGATGAGGTACTGTTTGAGCAATCTATCTGGGGATCAAGTACCAGATTAAAATCCCCTACCACTACCAGCTTCTCTTTTCCTTCTGTGATACACTTACTTATTAATGTCCTTAAGAAACTCGGCTCGTAGTTGTTTGGGCCGTAAAGGGCCACTAGTCTGAGTTCTAGACCTGGCAACCACACTTTTATTATGATGTATCACCCATCTTTCCCAGTGGCCAGCAGTGTCGCCCTGTATGTTAAGCCTTTACGAAAAAGTATTGCTATCCCTCCCTTTTTCACTTGCGCAGGCACTGCAAAAACTTCCCCCACCCACGTCCTTTTTAGCTTTTTGTGTTCTATGTCATTGAGGTGGGTCTCCTGAATGCATGCTATGTCTGCTTGATGTCTTTTCAGGGCAGTCAGTATTTTTGCCCGTTTGATTGGGGAGCTTACCCCCCTATATTCCATGTTATTATTTTAACTGGCATGTTGCTTGCCCTGAGGGACTTTTATATACGTTTTCTCTTTTCCTTTTCTCTGTCTATTTCTTTTCTGTTGTGATGTGTGAAGGCATGTTCCTATCCCCCCTATCTCCCTCCCTTCCCTTCTCTTTCTCCCCCTTAGATTCCCTGGCTCCATCCTCTAGGTCTTGAAGATGGAATGTGGAAATCACTTACGCCCATGAGTCCATGCCCTTCTGTCCCATTGTTTAGTACGCATGCTGTTGGTCTCGCGTCCCCAAGTTAGTTTTTACCTCACTCAGCGTTGATTAGTCCAGCTTCTCGCACTGCTGCTGTTGCTGCCGCTGCTTCCTTGAATGATTTCCATTGGCCTCCAATTAAAATCCTTAATGTGGCTGGAAATCTCAATGAGAACCGTATGTCCTTCCTCGCTAGGGTTGCACATAACGGGTGAAATTGGCGCCTTTGCTGTTGCACCTCAGTAGAAAAATCTTGAAAAATTAAAACTCTGTTCCCCTCGTGCTTTAGAGAGTCTCGATGTATATGGAAGCCTTGCAGGATCTCCATCTTGTGTCGATAATTGAAGATTCTGGCCACTACCACTCTCGGTCGTGTATTATCTTCTGATTTCCGCCCAACTCTGTGTGCTCTTTCAATTATTAGTGGGCCTATGGTATCTGTGAGTGCCAGTTCTTTTGCAAGCCAATCTTCAAGCCAACACGTTAAGTTCCGTTCCAGAACCTTCTCTGCTAGTCCAACGATTCTTATGTTGTTCCTTCTGGAACGATTTTCTAACTCTTCCAATTTTTCATGGCTCTCTTTTAGCTGCTTTGTGAGGTTTGCTATTTCAGGGCTGTAACCTCTGCTATCGTCCTCCAGGGCAGACACTCGGGTCTCCAGATCTCCCACTCTCGTCTCTATACCATCTGACTGCGCGGCCAGGGTCTCTAGCTTCTGTTCCATCTCAGCCCATTTGGGGTCCCATGCCCTTACCACTGCTGCGGTGAGCTGCAGGAGCTGTGCTTCAGAAAATCCTCCGGGTTGCGTTGCGTCAGCCTCCGCCATTTTGGATTGCTCGGGGCTGTCCGTCTTCACTTTCTCTGGCTTTTCTTTCTTTGATGATCTTTGTGCCATCGTCCCAGATGTGTTCCTCAGGTATCTGTCCATATATGGGGTTGTTGTCCCCGTCAATATTGGGTCTGGGTCCGCGAGAATCGTTAATTATCGGGCATGGATCTCGGAGCTCCAGCAACTCGCTGCTGGTCAGCTCATGTCTCGCGTGATCTCCTCTCAATTATTTATTTAAAAAAAATCTCAGGGATATGACAGATTTCCCAGATAACATAAAACAGTCTGTGCTCAGAATTATATACAGACAGTGTCTTGTTTGTCTCTGTGTCATCAGTGTGGTTTGTTAATTGTGTGGACAGGTCATGGAACTATAAGGGCAGGGCTGACTGTGGTCTCATGCTGGCACTCTCTGCCTAACTTTGTCACCTGTCAGAATTCATTCTACCTTTCTCTTTAAGTGTCTGCTTCTTCCTCTTAGTCGAAATATAGAGTTGTAGTTTCAGGGTAAGTAAACTGTGCACAGGTTGTAGTATCTAGGTAAGGGACAGGGTATCTTGAGACAGGAAGTCCAGGGGCAGGGCCAGTCCTAGGGTTTCTGGCACCCTCCTGCAGCCTATTAGTCGGCGCCCCTACCCATCCAGTGGCGGGATCACTATGGCTCCGCCCCTACAGTAGTCACACCCCTTTTACCAGCCATGGCATCATTGAAAATATTACATCAGTATAGAAGAAAAATAGCTTGTGGGGTTTTTTTTTGTTTTCATTATAAATAATTTCTCTAAGCTGTTACAGCTCCATTATACTCAAAATGGCACAAACCAAATTAGCATACAGACCAGGAATTATGAGAACAGACAGTCTTGCCAACTGTGAAAAACAATGTGTTAGCAAAATCTCAGAATCTAACAAACAGATCCCTATTCAGACACTTGCAACGTTGCAGTCACACATGCAGAACAGAGATAGCCCCTCTTCAAATTCTTCAAAAATTAACCTGAAATCCTAAGAAGTTAGACTCTGCATGCAGCACAATACCAGAAAAAATAGAAAGAAACACATTGCTATACATTGCAAAATAAGATAGCAGATGTAAATTAAAGTGGACATATTCCAAACACTAAAATGAAAATAAAATGATTTTTTCTACCTTTGTTGTCTGGTGACTTTGTTTTTCTGATCATGCTGGCCCAGTATCTGATTCTGCTGCTATCTGTAGTCTTAACTCCATTTCCAGGGCTTCCTTTCCACTTATTTCTTTACTTTCCTCCTTTCTTCTTCATTTCTTGCTCTATATCCATAAGTAAAAGCTGGGTCCTCCGCAGACTTGACTGTCCAGTGGATCCAGCTTTTGCCTATATTCTCCATCCATGTGCAGTTTTTCTCCTCTCTTCCTTTTCCCTCATCTCATCTCCTTCCTCTCTCGTCCCTCCCCTCCATCCATGTCCAGCATTTCTTCTCTCTCCCTTCCCCTCCATCCATGTGCATCTCCTTCCTCTGTCTTCCCTCCCCTCCATCCATGTCCAGAATTTCTTCTGTCCCCTCCATCCATGTGCATCGCCTTCCTGTCTTCCCTTCCTTCCCCTCCATCCATGTCCAACAATTCTCTCTCTGCCCTCCCCTCCATTCACCCATGTCCAGCAACCCTCCTCTCTCGACTGCCCTCCCCTCCATTCACCCATGTCCAGCAACTCTCCTGCCTTCCATCCATCCATATCCAGCAATTCTCCTCTCTCCCCTGCCCCCACCATCCATCCATATCCAGCAATTCTCCGCTCTCCCCTGCCCTTCCCTCCATGTCCAGCAATTTCTCCTCTCTCCCTGGGCCCTGCCCTCCCATCCATGTTCATCGATCAATGCTCCTCTCTCCCCTGCCCTCCCGCTCCCATCACCACCTGCCCGCCCTCTTCTCAGCAACGCGGCCGCGCAGGCTTCTGTTTCTTCTCCCTCCTTTCATTCAGCATTTCTCCATCTGACAGCTAGGGTCTCCCCCAGTTTCTCCCCAACAGCTTCTCTCTCTCTCTCCTGCCCATGTCCCCTCTTTCTCTCCCCATCTTTCCACTCATCTCTCTCTCTGTACCCCTCTTCCATCCAGCATCTTCTCTCTGGCTCTCCCCTGCTCTTTTCCATGTCCCCTCTTTCTCTCCCCATCTCTCTCTGACTCTCCCCTGCACTTTTCCACATCCCTGGCTCTCCCCTGCTCTTTTCCATGGCCCCTCTTTCTCTCACCATCTCTCTCTGACTCTCCCCTGCTCTTTTCCATGGCCCCTCTTTCTTTCCCCTGCTCTTTTCCATGTCCCTGGCTGTCCCCTGCTCTTTTCCATTGCCCCTATTTCTCTCCCCATCTCTCTGACTCTCCCCTGCTCTTTTCCATGGCCCCTCTTTCTCTCCCCATCTCTCTGACTCTCCCCTGCTCTTTTCCATGTCCCTGGCTGTCCCCTGCTCTTTTCCATTGCCCCTCTTTCTCTCCCCATCTCTCTCTGGCTCTCCCCTGCTCTTTTCCATGGCCCCTCTTTCTCTCCCCATCTCTCTCTGGCTCTCCCCTGCTCTTTTCCATGTCCCTGACTCTCCCCTGCACCTTTCCACTCTTTCTCTCTTCTCCAGCGTCCTCACTTCCCTTACCGTTTCCAGCCATGTTCTCTCCCTCCGGGCCTCTCAGCAGCGCTGACACAAGAACAAAAAGAAGTGTGGGGACGCAGCAGTCTTCAGGCATGCACTGTCGGCTCTGCCAGTCCTCTGCCCCCTGAACGGGAAATTGATGTCAGCGGGGGCAGAGGACGGCAGAGCCAACAGCACATGCCTGAAGGCTGCTGCGGCCCCGCGCTTCTTTTTGTTCTTATGCTGGCTGTGGAGAGAAGTGGCGGCAGTGGTTCAGTGCGGTGCTTGTTCCTGCCGCCGCTCAACAGAAGCGGTGGCAGAAGAATTCAGCGGGACTCGAGTCGAAGCTACATTTGGAGGACGAGGCAGGCGGGGAAGGTCACAGCTGGGCTGGGGAGGCTTAGCCTCCCTAAGCCTCTTATATGGGGCGCCTGGGCTGCTGTCGGGGTTCGGGAGCTGAGGTAAGCGGCAGCGGTAAGCATGGCACGGCAGCGCCCTCCAGAGGTCGGCGCCCCCCTGCCATGCTTACCTCGCTTACCGGGTTGGGCCGGCCCTGTCCAGGGGAGGCATATACGTACATATCCCATTGCTCTTCAGTGAAAAGAGCAAGTATTAACATGGGAACTAGCATGAGCAAAATCCCAAAAGGATATATGTTTAAAAACTACAGCCCAAATGGCCATTGAATTTTAACTAGGTGGAATAAGAATTAAGAGACACTGGAGACAGACCGAGAGAGAAAGAGAGAGAGGGAAAGCAAGAATGAGAATTTCCAGAATGCTGCAACAGCCAAACCTTTAGTGAAAATAGTACAGAAAAAGATTGTTAGTAAGGGTCTTGTCTTTGTAAGGGACAGATAAGAAAGTCATAACAATTCCTCAGCAGAGTGACAGCCTGTGTATTTTCCTTACTAGTCTGTGCCATGTTTAAATGTTTAGAATTTTATGCAAGTGATTGTTACAGCAGGGGCGTAGCCACGGGTGGGCCTGGGTGGGCCTAGGCCCACCCAGTTTGGGTTCAGGCCCACCCAGCAGAGCACCTTCGTTTGAACGGCAGCAGAGGAGCATGCTGAGCTCCCCCGATCCTGCATCTGCCTCCCTCTGTCCCACTGCAGCGCTTCCCAGACACTACCTACCTACCGCCGCCACGATCCTCCAGTTTCAGCAGCAGCGCGGACCAGTGGTAGCGATTCATGCTGCTGCTGCTTCGTTCTAACCCGGAAGTGTCTCCTCTGCAGCGTCCTGCCCCCATTATTACAACTTCCTGTTTCTGCTGGGGCAGGACGTGGGCGCTCGGTAGAGGAGACGCTTCCGGGTTAGAACGAAGCAGGAGGCAGCATGAATCGCTACCGCTGCTGCTGAAACGGGAGGTACATGCAGGATCGTGGTGGTGGTAGGTAGGCAGCGTCTGGGAAGTGCTGCAGTGGGACAGAGGGAGGCAGGTGCAGGATCGGAGCTCAGCCTTTTACGGGTGGTGCCCCATTGAAGAGAGGGAGAGTTGGGGGGAGGTCTCCTTAAGATAGATGCTGCATGGGGGGGGGCATGAGGTGGAGAGGGGCAAGAGAGAGAGAATTGTGGGACATAGGGTAGAGAGGGGTAAGAAAGTTAAAAATCTTGCATGGGGAGGGGAGAGGGACAAGAGAGGGAGAAATGTTGGACATAGGGGGGTAGTGGGGAGGAAGAGATGGTAAATGTTGGACAGGGGGTGGTGAGGAGGAGAAGATAGATGGTGAAAAATTGGACATGATGGTGGAGGGCAGGAAGAGATATTGTAGGGGGAAGCGAGAGATGCTGGATGGGGCACAAGGGAGGGGACAGAAATGTTGGACATGGCACGGCAGTGGAAGGGAGGAAGAGAGAAAATGCTGCATGGGGGAGGGGGAAGAGAAGTGTTGGACCCATGGCACAAGAGAGGGAGAAATGGTAGAACGTGGGAGAGAGGGAGATATATTGGACCTGGGGGTGAATGAGAGGGAAAGAAAAACACAGGAGGTGGAGAGGGAAGAAAGGAGGAGATGTTGGATTCAGGAGCAGAAGGGTGATGGAGAGATGCCGGACAGTGGGAGTGAGGGAAGAGAGAGGGAGAAATGTTGGAACATGGGGGAGAGGGCAGGAGGGAAGAGAGATGTAAGGCTACAAGAGTGGGGTGGGGAGAAAGAGGGAGCAGATGCTGGGCTACAAGGGTGGAGGGAAGGAAGATGGTGGAACCATGTGGGAGAGGCCAGGAAGGAGAGGAAGAGGGTGGCAAGGAAATAAATAAAAAGAAGTGATTACAGAGGATAGAAATATGGTAATGAAAGGGAATGGAGGGCTGAGGAAGGAGTGAGATGGGGAAATGGAAAAGCTAGTAGGTGAGAGAAAAAGATGAAAATCTGATAGGTAGCTGTAAACTAAAAAGGAGGAGAACAGTGAGAGGGTGAAATTTGAGTTGACAGCAAGGCAGAAAGAAGAAAAGTCAATATGTTAGAAGCATGTGTAGTGAAGGTAAAAGAAGACAAATGGACAGCAGCTGCTTGAAAGAGAATTAGAAGACTACAGACAGGAAAGCAGAAAAGAAGCTGCAACCAACATGATGGAAAAATACAATGTCCAGACCACAAAGGTAGAAAACAATGTATTTTGAATGTTTTAAATGGAATATGTTGGCTTTGGGAAATCTACATAGCACATGTGTTTGTATCGTGTTCAGGAGAAAAGAAATGCATTTCTGTTTTTATTTCTCCAGTGTTGAAGTACATGCTAAGTTTAACTTTTTTGGGGTTCCAAGTTCAATTTTTGTCTAAATATTTTTATTTCTGATACGCGATCCCATGTTCTGTATTTGGTGAGGGTCTGTTGGTGTGACAGTAATGGCAGGTTGGGAAATTGGAGGGAAGGCAGGGAGGAGAGGGGATCAGGGAGGGGGCCCTAGCATGTCTAACACCAGTTCTGACCCTTGCTGTATAGCTGGTAGGGATCCCAAGCCTCCCCAGCTGAGGACTTCCTCCAATGACGGCCATAACTTCCTTCTACCAAGCTCTGCAGTCAGTGACAGCATGCTTGAGTCACTGACAGCTAAGCACGCATAGGGTGCTGGCATCAGTGGCTTACGGATGTTGCTACTGCCTGTCAAGTTTGGTAAAAGGGAGTTCTGGCCACCTTCAGAGAAAGTCTTCAGCTGACAGTTTGAGGATCCTTAATAGCTAATGCATTTATATTTTGCGGTAGGGCAGGGCAGAGAAAATATTGTGCCCACCCACTTTGGGCTCAGGCCCATCCAAAATTGGCTGTCTGGCTACGCCACTGCTGGGGGGGTACCCCTTCTCAGGTTTTCCCGATGTAGTCTGAGACTTATCCACCAGCATAGCTTGAATAAGCATCACATTCCATCTCTATTTGCATAGCTTTGTTTTTGCATGAGCAAACAAAGCTATATGTATAAATGGATGGATGAACTGACCTTTGACAGTAGCCATTATTGCCTCATGCTAAAAATGGCATATTTTTATTGTTGATTTTCAAAAGCTTTCCATATCTTTTGACAATGAAGGAATGAGGAGCTCTCAATTGCAATTGCTCACCCACAACTGACCAACTTTAGAACACACATCACTTACTGTTCTTATTCACAGTGGAGACAATATTAAGCTAGTTAGCAGTTCTTTAAATGTGGAGAAATAGCCTAATGGTTAGAGCAGTGGGCAGAAAACCAGGGAAACATGGTTCAAAACCCACTGCTCGTTCTTGTGATCTTGGCCAAGTCAGTTTTTTTTATTTCTATATTTATAACTGTACAAGATTTAGGGCTCCTTTTACTAAGCTGCAGTAAACTCTAGCACAACTTTACTGCAGCTTCCTAACTGATAAGAACACAATTAGCATATGAGCCCTTACTACCTACAAAATAGTTAGTGGTAAGAGCTCATGCACAAATTTTTGGTAATGGCCATGTGGTAATTAATGTGGCCATTAATTCAGACAATGGAAAATAGATATTTTCTGGAGCGGTACAAATGGCCTTGGTGTGTGGGAAAAATCCACATAAAAGCATGCTATAAATGGACCCCTTAATCATAAGAACATAAGCTAGCCAAACTGGGTCAGACCAATGGTCCATCTAGCCCAGTATCTTGCTTCCAACACTGACCAATCCAGGTCACAAGTACCTGTCAGAAACCCAAAAAGTAGCAACATTCCTTGCTACCAATCTTGAGGCAAGCAGTGGTTTCCCCCATGTCTATCTTAATTACATACTATGGACTTTTCCTCCAGGAACTTGTCCAAACCTTTTTTAAACCCAGATACGCTACCCGCTGTTACCACATCCTCCGGCAGCAAGTTCCAGAGCTTAACTATTCTTTGAGTGAAAAAATATTTCCTCCTATTTGTTTTGAAAGTATTTCCATGTAATTTCATTGAGTTTCCCCTGGTCTTTGTACTTTCTGAAAGAGTGAAAAATCAATTAATTTCTACTTGTTTTACACTACTCAGGATTTTATACACTTCAATAATATTCCCCCCTCTTTAGACAAGGAGAACTAGTTTAAAAGGAATATAAACATAAAAAAATACCACTGTAATAAAGAAAGCAATTTAGGGGGAGGATTAGTAAATAGCAGTTAAATAGGAGACTAGCTGGTACAAGGAAATAAAACAAGGAAACATTATATTAATGTTAAGGTGGGATCTTAGTTCATAATGAAGGAGTTAGAAAGTTCTTAAATTGGTCAGGATCCAGAAAAAAACAAAAGTCAGTGACTCAAACCTAACAAAACATTTGCATGGGAACTAGGAAAAATGACTCTCCAATCACCATAAGCTGTGGTATAAGAGCCAAAAAGGCTTTTCATCTAGCTGAGTGGCTCTACAGAGGCTAGGAAATATAAGCACCTTCTGACCTAAGTATACTGCATCTTTATTCTAAAAATACACTCACCGATATTCAGCAGACGGCGGTGAGCATTTTGCTGCACAACAGCAGAATTATTTGCAGATATTCAATGCCAGGCCCTGTCCGGGCTTCAGCACTGAATACCGTTTTTTTAGAGCTGGCTAACACCTAGCTGGTTACATCAATATTCAGTCTCTCACTGCATAAACATCTGATATCCTGATATGACAATGTCAATAAATCTATGTAAGCCACATTGAGCCTGCAAATAGGTGGGGGAATGTGGGATACAAATGCAATAAATAAACCAAACTGCATAAAGGTAGGACTACTATTTATGTGGCCCAATAGAAACTGTTTACTTATGTGGTGAGGGGCTGAATATCTGCCCCTGGAAAGCCCACGAGTTAGCCACTTTTGAATTCGGTTATTTTCAGTGGAGATAACCAGTTAAGCGTTGCTGAAAATGACCAGAGTTGCAAACAAGTGATTTAACTGGTTGGTGGCTGTTTACAGCCAATTAAATCGTTTTGAATACCAGCCGGTATGTCTTAGGATCCAGTTTTTATCCGGTTCCAAGGCAAAGGAAACAATCAAAGTAGCTTTAGATATCACAGGACTTGATCCTTCAAGAAACCTAGAGAGATCAAAACTGTCCAATGCCCCTTTTCTCCTTGCTCCCTATTGGGCAGTACCATGCTAATCTATATAATATGCCATCACCATAGGTGGCAGGGATTCTCTGAGGATCTGCAGTATGTCTAACATATAGTTCCTAAAAATGTGACGAAACTAGAGATTTGTGAAAATTAACACAGCATCAATTTAAACAGCACTCATAGTTCTCTAAAGCTTTCAGTTTTTGGTGAGTGACCATTCTGTCTTTAATTAAAGCAGCTTAAACCTCTTTCAATGTCTTCAATTCCATTCCTAGCTGCTTAACCGCAGCCTCTTGTATTATTTCTCCATGCTGTTCCACCGGAGACTGCAGTGAAAGAAGACCAGTAGCAAAATTGTCAAATGTTTTCAGCAGGGAATCTTCCAACAGACCTAAAGCATCCCAAATCACCTCCAAAGTAATTATATCACATATCTTCTTACCCCTAATACAGCTGTTAACTCCGGAATTGCTCTGAGGACCTAAGACTGACTCAGCACAACTTCCCAGCTCAATCACTCCTTTCACATTATCACCTACTCAGAAAATGGGAAAGATGTAGCCCCATCAAAGTGTTCCTGATCAGCAGTTACTTTGGCATCTGACTCTGGCCCTTGCTTCAGCAGTGTATCTCTACCTCCAGGTCAGGGTGGAACCAGGCTTAGAGCCACATCAAAGATGCAAGACACAGGGTCTCCCTCCCCAAGTGCTGCTGCTGAGTCTAAAGCACTGGCGACAGGAACAATGAAGCTGGAGATTGATTGCTATACCATGCTTCATCATGATCTCCCAGTATCAAATTAGCAGCAAAACCCAGAGTTTGGCATTCTGCTTCTGTTCAGTTAGCCATCTTAACTCTTCTTTGGGCATGTCACTTAACCCTCCATTACCTCAGGTACAAGCTCAAAATTGACGGATATTTAGTACCTGAAGTATTAGCAGTACTTGAAGTACAGCAAGGCTGCTGCTAGAGGTTGCGGCAGCCATTTTGAAGTGGCCTCTGATATGCGAGTGGGTTTGCTCTTGCCCATTTACCACTGTACCACTAGGGATACATCAAGGTAGGCCTGGGGGGTAGTGGAAGGGCCCTGGCCTACCTTGTTCTATCTTCAAGGGGGTGAGTGGATTGGAATGGGGGGGATCTGGATCTGGGAAATAATTTTTTTTATGCAGGTCCTGGCCAATATTAAACCAGACCCACATAAGTGTTTTATGCAAATTCTGGATGAATATTGGCTAGGATCTGCCTAGATGTAGTTTGGCCCTAAATATTCAGGGTTAATTCCGCCCATGGCAGTCAGCGTTTAAAAAAACACTGACTGCTGTGAACTGAAAAATCGATCAGTAGATAGTTATCTGGGTACCACCACTAAATAGTGGCAGTGGCCAGGTAACTCCACCTCCAGTCTGCCCCAGCACTGTCCGGAAAGTTTTGCAGAGGTCACGGCTGATATTCAGCAGCACTAGCCGGTTAAGTGCCACTGAATATCAGCACCAGGTCTGTTCAGAGCTTAACTAGTGCTGAATACTGACACCAATATTCTTCGAGAGAAAATAAGATGTTATTCTGATATAAGGACAGGTTGCATGAGGTGGGAATAACCCAAAGATATGCCCCATAACTCATCAGAGGATCCCCATTCACAGCAACACAATCCATTTGCTCCTAGCAGGTTAAAATACCCCCACAGGAAGATGTGGAGATACAGAGCACATTGCAAAAGATTGCAGCCCGTCATCCATTATTTATGGTGCTGTGTGAATTGTTTTATGCAGCTATTAAAGTCTGTTTTACATATCCTTTCTCAGCAGTGTGCTAGGGATTTATTGTGTTGTTTACAGAATGGATTGCACCTTAAAGCACTAACTTAGAGAAAAGGCCTGAAGCATCTCTTTGTTTTGATCCTAGTATTGTAAGTTTTCAAATCTGTACCATAAAAATACCAAGACATTTTAAAGCACAGCCTGGAGAACAATGTGCTCATTGATCTGGATATTAGCTACCACTCCTGTAAGTCAGGGTGCTTGTATCTTCCTCCATCAAGGTAATTTCTATTAATAGTCAGAATAAGTTAGTTAAATAGTATAAAGACTTTATCTATGTGCCTGTGCATTGTAGTGTTGGCATTTTTGAAAGATTTGCTATCACGTTAGCCAGAGTGCCTTTGTGAGAAGTCTCAAAAGTTATCTATTTAAGACTATTTTATAAAGGAAACACAAGTGCCCAAAGGAATCTACTATAATAAAACTCACCCTCAACGTTCTGAGGACACTGACGTCAGTGAAGCCAAGCTCTGACTTCCTTCAAAAAGGTTCAAAGGTTCGTGGTGGTGAAGCCACCAAAATTGCTCCGGGCCCCGTCCTCGAGGGCAGAGCAATTGCACAACAACGAAGGGGTTGGCAGGGAGGTGGGGAGGGGTGGGAAATCGCTCCGGGCCCCGCCCTCGAGGGCAGAGCAATGGCAGAACAACGAAGGGGTTAGCAGGGAGGGAGGCGAGGGTGTGGGAAATCGCTCCGGGCCCTGCCCTCAAGGGCGGAGCAATGGCAGAACAACGAAGGGGTTGGCAGGGAGGAAGGCAGGGAGGTGGGGAGGGGTGGGAAATCGCTCCGGGCCCCGCCCTCAAGGGCGGAGCAATGGCAGAACAACGAAGGGGTTAGCAGGGAGGGAGGCGGGGGGGGTGGGAAATCGTTCCGGGCCCCCGCCCTCGAGGGCGGAGCAATGGCAGAACAACGAAGGGGTTGGCAGGGAGGGAGGCAGGGAGGCGGGGGGGGGGGGGGGGGAATCGCTCCAGGCCCCGCCCTCGCGTCAAACGTTATGATGTTGGGGGCGGAGCAATGCCAGAACAATGAAGGGGTTGGCCAGCGAGGGGGGGGGTGTTGGCGAAGAAAACCTTGCTAGCGCCCGTTTCATTTGCTCTGAAACGGGCTTCTTTTACTAGTAATATTATAAAGGCATTCTCATACTTATATGACGGTATACATGTGTAACCATAGAATTACTTCCTACATGATAAGAATGTGTATACTTCCACACAGTGGCGTAGCCAGAAAACCAATTTTGGATGGGCCTGAGGCCAAAGTGGGTGAGCACAACATTTTCTCTGCCCTCCCCTACCCCCACCTCAAAATATAAATTACACTTTCTCTGAAGGTGGCCAGAATTCCCTTTTATCAATCTGGACCGGCTGTTTTTCTGCCTATCAGGGTTCAGTGTTTTTGAGTCAGCTGAAGTCTATTTAAAGCTAAACACCGTACTTAGATGCTGTGGCCATTTTGTTTCTATGCAGGAGTATATGAGACATATGTTTTGGTGAGTGCTCTATGAAAGGAATTGAATATCTGATCTTTAATATATGAGGGATCAATGTAATTTTGTTATATTATATCTGAGACTTTATCTGCTTTTTTAGAGAACCTCTTCCCTTAGGAAGTTTTTTTTTTATGAAACCTGGACATGTCGGTGGAGGTTCTCCTGCTACTAGATACTGTCGCCAGCTTATTAAGATAAGTGTTATGCTGTGCTATACTACATTTTTTGTAAAGAATTATAAAATACTGCATAAGATATATGCAAAAAAAAAAATCACAAAATCAGGGTGATCTAATGACAATTTGCACTGCAACCATTATTTTTCAATATGAAGAAGGAACAAGATGTTCTAATGGTGTGAGTTGCATTAAGATCTGATGATCCCCCCCCAAAAAAATATTCTTATATAAAAATGTCATATTGTTGTAGATTTTGTAGTTGAGTTTCCTGCTGCAATATCAATGTTTGGGACACTTTCCAGCTTATTTTTGAAAGAGGAGGACGCCAATATTTCGACCCAAATCGGGAGATGGGCGCCCTTCTCTCATGGGCACCCAAATCGGTACAATCGAAAGCCGATTTTGGGCGCCTCCAACTGCAGTTGGTCGCGGGAACGAACAAAGTTGACAGGGCATGTCGGAGGCGTGGTGAAGGTGGGACTGGGGTGTGTTTATCGGCCGAGGAGAGATGGGCACCCTCGGCTGATAATGGAAAAAAGAAGGGATGCAGAAGCGAGAATTTGGGCCGCTTTTTTTGGACCCTTTTTTTCACAAACAAGTCCCCAAAAAGTGCCCCAACTGCCCAGATGACCACCGGAGGGAATCGGGGATGACCTCCCCTGACTCCCCCAGTGGTCACTAACCTCCTCCCACCAAAAAAAAAGAACTTTAAAAACTTTTTTTTGCCAGCCTGTATGCCAGCCTCAAATGTCATACTCAGCTCCATCACAGCAGTATGCAGGTCCCTGGAGCAGTTGTTAGTGGGTGCAGTGGACTTCAGGCAGGTGGACCCAGGCCCATCCCCCCCTACCTGTTACACTTGTGGTGGTAAATGGGAGCCCTCCAAACCGCCCCCAAAACCCACATCTAGGTGCCCCCTTCACCCATAAATGATATGGTAATGGTGTAGAGTTGTGGAGAGTGGGTTTTGGGAGGGATTTGGGGGGCTCAGCACCCAAGGTAAGGGAGCTATGGACTTGGGAGGTATTTAAATTTTTTTTTTTTTACTTTTTACAAGTGCCCCCTAAGGTGCCCGGTTGGTGTCCTGGCATGTGAGGTGGACCAGTGCACTAAGAATCCTGGCCCCTCCCACGACCAAATGCCTTGGAGTTGTTCATTTTTGAGCTGGGTGGCTTCGGTTTCCATTATCGCTGAAAACCGATACCACTCATCTCAAATCCGCCGAAATCCGATGCATTTGCCTGACACCAATCATTTTATCGAAACAAAATATGGACGCCCATCTTTTTCGAAAATAAGGTCTGTCCCGCCCCTTCGCGGACCCGTCCTCAGAGATAGTCGCCCATGGAGATGGGCGTCCGCGTTCGATTATGCCCCTCTTTATGTACTTTAGCTATATTGTTTAAAAAATCTTTTTGGTCAATTAATTGGATTTAAGTCTTTATAGTTAGGTTCTGCATGTGTCACTTAGAGAAAGTATTTGAAAATAATTTATATTCCCAAATTGAAAGTCAGCATGTGAATATGAGTTTCTATCACCAGATTATTCATACCGTATTAATATGTACAATTATAGCTTTCCCTGCCTCTTGTATAAATTAGCTGAAAATAGAAACAAAATATAAAATTGGATTTGGAACATGTAAAATGCTAAGATTATTTTAACTGGAGCAGTAAAGAGAATTCACTAAAACAATGCTAGGGAGACTGCCTCAGCAGCAGTCAACAAATGTTCTATTTTCATCAACTCATTTTTTTGGCATTTCTTTCACAAATGTCTATGAATCATACTGAGCAAATGTAATAAATGTAAAATGTAAAAATGCAAGAACTTCTAGAAAAACCCAATTTACCTTAAACTGTTGCAAGTTCTTTTTGTTGTACGAGCATCTGAAGATCCCTTACTTATGAGGCAGCATTTCTACACAGAAAAAAATAGTCATGAAGACAGAGGAGCTGTCGGTGATAGCTGTGTGTCGGTGTGTGGTATGGTTTGGTGCTTGATGTTGGTGAGAATAAATAAAATCCAATAGCACAGAAAGCTCTGGGATCTTTCTTTTCTCAAGTAGCCCTGGACTGAAAGTAGGAGTTTCTGGAGTTACTAGAGAGAGGGAGCTGCTAGAAGCAGCCATTGGGGGGAAGGGGTCAGGTAGGAGTCTTGGTAAGATTCTTTGGAAGGGACACCTATAGTTTTCCTGCTTATGAGGGAATAATCCAAAATTCTGTTATTAAGGAGAGAAAGGTACCCTAGAAAGAAGTGTATTCAAAGTGTCTAGTTTGGAGGCTATTCTGAGTCCGAATGGTCTAGTCTTACCAAGTTAAAGCTTATTACAGAACACAAAATGCCATAAGCTACACATACTGAAGTACAAGTATTCATATATCTCAATTCATACATTCATCCATGATAAGAGTTAGTGAATTGCTTCAAAATGTACTTTCACTTGGCAGACTAAATAATGTCTACACTTGAAATGCCTTTAACGATTGATTCTTCTATTGTTTTAACCAATAAAGATGATTTATTCCTCAACTCAGAAGAACACAATGATTCTTTCAAATTATGGTTTCTGCTATAAGCAAAAAAAATTAGCCTTTTATCTCGGAAACATTTATGGACTTTCAAAATATTCCAATGCCTCTGTATGATAGATGATATCTTTGATGCCAATTGAGGATAATGTAACACACACACCATCTCATCTATATCTTTTGTTTTTTTTACCCTACTAGTAAAACAAAAGCTCTCTGTTGTTACACAGACCTTGCCTATATATCTTTTTATATCCTTGGCTTAATAACTTTTATATTCTTCTGTGGTGGAACATATTCTTCTGAGGCTTAAAAATTGTGAAAAAGAAAGCTGTTTTATTAATAAGGATGTGAACTGCTGTACTCCAAAAAATGTGTTTCAGTCGGTTTAGTGACTACTGAAGTTGTCTAACTCATATTTTTCATCTTATTTCCAAAAATGTAATCTTCCCACAACTGTTGTGCTTTTAAAAATACATATTATCATTGCACTGATTGATCCATTTCAAAAATTCATGTAATTCTTTGGACTCCTTCAATAACATGAATGTAATAGAAGCAATTTTACAAGGAGTCACCTAGTTTTATGCAAAAAGAACATCTGTAAATGCCAGTATTCTATCTATTTGCACACATATGTGAGAACATGCACATGTTAATGACTCTTTTCTGGCTAAGTGGCATTCTATAAGTAGGCACCAAGATGTGATGGTGCATACTGTGCAGCACACCAATCAAGCAGAAGGAATCCAAGATACAAGCAACATAGATGGATGCAAGAAGTACAATGAGCCTTCTGAATTAGATTGCGTCAGAAAATATTTATTCTTGAAGGACCTGACACAGTCCATGTTTCAGCGAATGCCTGCATCAGGGGTCATAGATACAGCAAAAAGACTCTTTGTCCTTATCCTTATTTCTTTAAAACACAACAGCAGTTGAAGATTCTCTCAACCACTGCATGTTGGTTAGTGTGCATTTGCTGTTGTGTTCTGAAGAAATAAGGATAACGACTAAGAGGTTTTTTTTCCCGCTATATCTACAACCTGTGATGCAGGCATTTGCCGAAACATGGCCCGTGTCGGGTCCTTCAAGAATAAATATTTTCTGATGCAACCCAATTCAGGACTCATTGTGCTTCTTGTATGCATACTTTGCATCAGCCATCAATTTGGGGGAGCATGAGACCAAAGTGGGGGAGTACAAAATCTTCCCCAACCCCCACTCTCCATCCTCACTCTGCTCTATGTGTTCCTCTCCCAAATACCTGAGCATGTGCAGGGGTAGGGGATGCAGTGAGGTGGCAGCCCACAGAAACCGCCATCAGCTTTCAGTCTACCAATGGAGGACTTCTTCAGCTGGTAGGGCTTGGGGATCCCCACCAGCCATACCAGCAGACACCCACAGCAATTTTAGGGGACCTGAACCCAAAGTGAGGGGGCCCAGGCCGAGGCTCCTTTGTAGCTATGACATTGCTTTAAGGGGGGTTTTCACATGGATGGATCATAGGCAGAATGAAGAACTACACTCAGAATAGGGTAGGAGTGGAGGAGTGGCCTAGTGATTAGGGTGGTGGACTTTGGTCCTGGGGAACTGAGGAACTGAGTTCAATTCTCACTTCAGGCACAGGCAGCTCCTTGTGACTCTGGGCAAGTCACCTAACCCTCCATTGCCCCATGTAAGCCGCATTGAGCCTGCCATGAGTGGGAAAGCACAGGGTACAGATGTAACAAAAAAATATATAAAACATTAACTACATCAGTTCTTTTGTAATCCAGGACTTGCATTTAAACCAGCTCCATGGCTATGGGTGCATTTTCAGCCAGTTGTATTAGTATTCTATAAAGAAAATCAACCTCCTACTTTGTTGTAGAACTACCCTCACCATCTATAAACCATTTTCCCATTAGAGGGGTGTAAGAAAAAGAATCTAAATGTCTTTATAATTTTGCTCAGAAAAATTAATAGCAAGAGTCTAGTTTCTGTGGCACTGCCAGAAAGATAACATTAAAATACTTAGGGCCATTTTACAAAGCGGCAGTAGGGCTATTGCGCATGTAGCATGTGCCAAATCGACACTACCACCTGGGTAGCGTACCCACCTGGCGGTAATGTCGAAGTTGGCACATACTGTTTCTCACGGTAGAAATTATTTTTCTATTTTCTACCACGGGAGGAGTTCCCGGTGGTAATTGGCAGTGCGGCCACACTGGTGCATACTGTATGAGTACCACGCATGTAGCGTGTGAGCTCTTACCACTAGGTCAATGAGTGGCAGTAAGGGCTCAGCCAGTAAATAGCTGTACACTACCTTTAATTCTACCACACAGCCATTTACTGCCCCCATTGAAAAAAGCCCTTTTTCCCAGTTATGGTAAAAAATGGCGCAGCATGTGCCACAAACACACGCCCACACTACCGCAGATCACTTTTTACTGTGGTTTAGTAAAGGGACACTTAAATTCCTAATTTGCAAGGAAGCTTTGAATGCTACCTACATTTTCACATATATTCTGAACCGTTCCACAGGCTGAAGTGTCTCCTGCTTCTTTGTTGTCCCTCCTCATGGTGGCTCTTCTATGTCTGGCCAAGCAGAGAAACAGGCTGTTTTTCTGGCTCTAAAGACTATAATGGATGTGAAAATTAATGATTTTCAAATCTTGAGGGCATTTTGTTTATTTACAATACAATACAATATGTACTCCTACCTCACAAAGTCCCATATGAGTTCTATGCGGTTTATAAACTTCAAAATAAAAAACTGGGTAGATCTCAGAGACAGTACAATAATATTTAATTAGAATTATTACAGAGACTAAGTACGGTGTGGAGCAGAGAAAAAGGAATATTCCCTGGCCATTGGATTGAGTAATCGCCAGAAATCAGACCAGCCATTGGCTTTCATGAGAGCATTAAGTGAGCTTTTAACCTTGAGCTTAGCCGGTCTGCTGGTAGAGGATCTATCCATGCAAGCATCGAGTGGGAAATTGAAGTCACCTCCAATTATAATATGACAAGTAAGAGCAGCTGTCCCAGAGGTATTAATGCTGTAGAAAAAGTCAGAATCATCTGTATTAGGAGCATAAACATTAATATTATGGGCTTATCCACTAGAGTGCCTTCCAGCGAGACCACCTGCCAGCACTGTCAATGACATGAGAAGTTTTTTTTTTTGTTACATTTGTACCCTGTGCTTTCCCACTCATGGCAGGCTCAATGCAGCTTACATGGGGCAATGGAGGGTTAAGTGACTTGCCCAGAGTCACAAGGAGCTGCCTGTGCCTGAAGTGGGAATCAAACTCAGTTCCTCAGTTCCCCAGGACCAAAGTCCATCACCCTAACCACTAGGCCACTCCTCCAGTTGATTGAAAAGGCAGGGATTTCCTAATAAGAGTAATGACTCCATTTTCCGACCTTTTGCTGGACTGATAAAGCACTGATCAAACCATTTACCAACTAGCTTGGAGCCCTCATTTGTATCCAAATGTGTTTCTTGCAGAAAACAGATGTCAGCATGTTTCCTTTTCAAGTAGAGGAGAAGCTTCTTCCGTTTGAAGGGGTTAGCGATCCCTTTGATGTTAAGGAACACAATTCCTAAATTCAGCATGAACAATAGAAAGGGCTGAATGCAGCAGGGTAAGCCAAATTCCAGGTGCCTGGTGAGAAGTATGCAAAGATGGGCAAAGAGCAAAGACCTCAGAAGAGGTAGAAGAAAAAGTATAAAAACAGAATGCTAAAGCAGAATAAGCAGGAGAAAACAAGGACTTGATCCCCCTACTAACTGCTGCTCGGGTGCATGAAATATCTATATCCGACCATGCAGCGGTGTCCTGTGATTTCAGTTGGTCATCTGCAAAAATGTCATCTGCCATCTGGAGGCTTAACACGTCCCTGCTCACTGACACAGCGTTTTTGCAGCATATTTCTCAAGCGTCCTCTGACTTTTTTGCTGCTAACAAGGACTCTGTGTCTTCGTCTATAACCTTGTGGGAAGCCTTTAAGACTTGGTTGAGGGGTGAAATAATTAGCTATTCAGCGCATCGCCGTAAACCACTGCTGCTCATCTTACTGACCTTGAAGCGGACATTCGTCATCTTGAAATGTCTCTATATACAGCTTTGTCTAGAGTTTTAACTCAACAGCTCCGAGCTCTCAAAATGCAGTATAACTCCATCTTGTCCAACATCACTAATGCCATCACATTCCAGCAAAATGCTGTCTATTATACTGAGTCCAATAAAGCTGGCAAGTTGCTTGCGTCCTATCATAAGGGCAAGAGAATTAAGCAACGTATAGCGCTGATTTGGGCGCCCACAGGAGCTTCTCTGACCTCCTTCTCTCACATTCTAGAGGCATTCATGAATAAATTTCATGAATAAATTTAAACAAATGATTGCAACTGGCAAGAATATACTATTGCTACAATTTGACATGTCTAGCTCCTTCGATATGGTTGATCATGGAATACTATTACATATTCTTGAATATTTCAGAATTGGAGGAAATGTTCTCAACTGCTTCAAAGGATTCCTAACCACACGATCATACCAAGTGACATCTAATTTGACTACATCAGCTACATGGATACCTGAATGCGGAGTTCCACAGGGATCCCCCCTTTCACCGACTCTATTCAACTTAATGATGATACCCTTGGCGAAACTACTATCAAACCAGAACCTTAACCCATACATATACGCAGACGACGTAACGATCTACATTCCATTTAAACAAGATCTAAAGGAAATTTCCAATGACATCAACCAAAGTCTACATATCATGCACACATGGGCAGACACATTCAAGTTGAAGCTCAATGCAGAAAAAAACCAATGCCTGGTACTCACCTCACAACACAATACGAACAAATTCACCACTATTGACACACCAAAACTGAATCTTCCAATCTCAGACACCCTAAAAATTCTTGGAGTTACCATCGATAGACACCTAACACTTGAGAGTCACGCGAGAAACACAACCAAGAAGATGTTCCATTCAATGTGGAAATTAAAAAGAGTAAGACCTTTCTTCCCAAGAACCATCTTCCACAACCTAGTACAATCAATGGTACTCAGCCACCTAGATTACTGCAATGCACTCTACGCTGGCTGCAAAGAGCAAATAATCAAGAAACTTCAGACAGCTCAGAACACTGCAGCTAGACTCATATTCGGTAAAACAAAATATGAAAGCGCTAAACCCCTATGAAAAAAGATGCACTGGCTCCCACTCAAAGAACATATTACGTTCAAAATATGCACCCTAGTTCATAAAATTATTCATGGAGACGCACCAGCCTACATGTCAGACCTGATAGACCTACCACCCAGGAATGCTAAAACATCATCCCGCACATTCCTTAATCTTCACTTCCCAAACTGTAAAGGTCTCAAATACAAACTAACGCATGCGTCAACCTTTTCCTACCTGAGCACACAATTCTGGAATGTGCTACCGTGCAATTTAAAAACGATCTATGAACTAGCTAACTTCCGAATTCTGCTGAAGACTCATCTCTTCTACAAGGCATACAACAATGATCAACAAATATGAACTCCTGTACACATATTCAGAACAACCTCCACTATATCTACCTGCCAAAATATTAACATGTTTTCTCATCATCACGCTACCCAAGATCTTTTTGCTATTACTAAATGTATATTTTCTTATATAATTCTTATATATTTCTTATATATCTCTTATTATCTTTGCTGAAAAATACTATCATGTTCTATCATTATCATGTTACCCAAAATCCTTCTGTTATTACTAAATGTATACTTTCTCTTGCATTTCCACTACTCATGACGTATTGTAAGCCACATTGAGCCTGCAAAGAGGTGGGAAAATGTGGGATACAAATGCAACAAATAAATACATAAAATAAATTCCATTCCTTTTATTCCTCGTTGTATTCTTCAGAATGTGTGGCCTCTGACTCTGGACTCGCTGCTTTCCTCTCTTCTTTAAATCTACCTTGGCTCTCTGAACAGCAGATCCATCAACTAAGTCAGCCCATCACTCCTGCCGAGGTAGTATCTGCAATCAAGGCATTGTCTTCGTTTAAAACGCCAGGCCTTGACGGGCTGCCTGTGGAGTTTTATGCCTCCTTCTTGGACTCTATCTCACCCTACTTGCTGCCTTATTATCAAGAACTGCTGGCTTCATCATCAACAGGACACTTTTTGGATGCCACTATTGTAGTAATTCCGAAGCCTAATAGAGACTGTACCCTTGTACAGAATTATAGGTTTATTTCTTTGTTAAATGCTGATTACAAAATCTATGCAAAAATATTAAGCTGTAGAATGGAGAATATTCTCCCGTTGCTCATACATAGAGATCAAGCTGCTTTTGTTAAACACAGATATGGTGCTGATAATACTAGATTATTGAGTCATCTTATCCACTCCGCCCGCTCTCTGGACCATCCTGTTTTATCTGTCTCTCTGGATGCTGAAAAAGCCTTTGATCGGGTGGAGTGGACATTCTGTAAACCCCCTAGTCGTGGAGCAGGTACATTTGAATAATTGAAGAAATAAATATATGAGTGTCACAGTTTTAAATAGGGTTCCCAAATAAACTCCACACAACCAAGGGATTTAGCAAGAAAAAAAACATTAAAGGTTTTATTAAAGGGTAAAGTAAATAGAAACACTGAGATATGTTTCTTAAAGTTGGTACCAATTTTTACAGGTTGATGGTATTAAATAAAATTAGTGCAAGATGTTAAATGCTTTGAGATAAGTTACAAAGGAAATAAAGGCAATAACAATTTTAAAACTACAATCACAGTCACCAAGAATCACAGTTATCAAGGATCACAGCTATCAAGACCCCAACTCCACATCTGCAGTAACCCAAAACATCCCACACATGTACACAGCACTAATTAATGTGCTCAGATCTGATATATATATAGTTTCAATTTGTGTGCACACAATTTCGTTACCAGTATATTAAAGTCTTCGCTAGCTTTGCTGCTTTCTTGCGTTGGGTACCTTAGTCTTCTCCACTTCCACGTCTCCTCAGTTGGTGAGGTCAGCTCCTGGTTCAGGGACTCCACGATACCTACTACTCTGACTCAAAAAAACTCAAAAAAGGAAAACCTTGACTTTCTGTGGAACTTGTTCACTAACTGGATTCAAAGAAAAGATAAGCAAGGGAAATTCCTATCTCAACCGCCCAAAACATGACCCCTTTTGTTTTGTTCTGTTATACAACCACCCCTAATCTCACTGATGGACAGCTACACTAAATCCCCTAGAGGCAGGCACTCGCAGGACTCAAGGCTTAGGCATGGGCAACTTCTGTCTGGATTTTCCTGAGGCAGGCATTCAAAGAAACAGTTCCTTTTTTTAATCTGGGCACTCAATGCAGGGGGGGTCTCTCTGTCCCCCTCCTTGTGGGGCCTCTTCTCTCTCCGGATAAGCCTCTTCTTTACAGGACAGACAGTCGCACAGCTGGCTCTATCTCTTCTCTGGGCAGGCAAGCACACACACACACGGATGCACTGGGTGGACTCCTCTGGGATTCTATTCAGCTCTGCACTGCTCCCAACACGTTTCAGTCTCCCAGTGTGTTCCCTTCTCTCCTATTCCTGTCTGCTTCGGCCCCCGGCCCCTCACCAGCTCATCTGGGGCTCATCAATGGGTCCTCTATCAGCCTGCAGCTGTCTCTCCTTGTGTGGATTGGATCTTATCCTCATCCAGCCTGCCCCTCTGCCTGATTTCTCCCCTCAAGCCATGCTTGCAGCCTCCATTGTCTCCGATTGCCTTCTTGTTCCCAGGCAACCTCTGCCCGAATCTTCAAAACTTTTTCCTTTGTTCCACTCCTCCTGCTCCTTGGATTGGCTCAAAATTCGTGCCAATCTAAGGATCAGACTGCCTCCTGCCACCTCATTGGTCCAAATTCATGCCTTTTTGCAGATCCTGTCTCCTATTGGCTATCTCACACACTGTCCCCTCCTCTACTTCCAGTTCTCAAACAGCAAATCAGGAACCTTGTACTGTGCTCTCAGCCAGCCAATCGGAAGGTTTGTAACAAGTCTGCCCTTCTGTAAATTTAGGGGCCCTCTTTGTACCCCAGAAATTCTACTATGTGGTGGGCCGCCTGCCTAAATCCTTTTGATATTCCATCCCAGTGATATGTCTCTTGTGTAGATACCAGAAGGCATAAGTCTAGGATACTGTCCATGACCATAGTCTTCTATCTATCAGGATCTAGGTAGATCTTTGTCCATTTAAGTTCCCATATATATATAGTATTAGAAATCTATGTAACTTAGTGTAAAGAGTGTGTGTGAGTTGTATGTGGCTTAGTTTTAAGTTAGAATGACAGGTAAAGAATTATTGGAAATAAAGACAGAGATAAATTTCAGAAAGAAGACTTTAATCTTACCAAGTTGTTCAATTAAGTACAGACATCAAACAGACTCTGGTTTCAGTCGCACAGGGCCTTGCCGTCTGAGCAAGCGTTGGGGAGAACTCCGAAACTAAGCCAAAATTTCCCTTCTTTTATACCCACAGCTCTCAATAGAAGTCAATTGTGAGGAACATTTTTTTTCTAATATTTCTCAATTTCTGAGATCATACTTTCGTATCCGGCCACATGAGCATCTGTACCATCTGTCTTTCCGTTCTAGCTATTTCAAGAGATTGCCCCATATCCGTTAAAGTCAACATGTTTTTGGAACATTTAGTTTTTGTCGTTTACCAAAATATCTTTCTGTTAAGATACCAGTTTCACATCTTTCTTTAGTAATACCTTTTCATAACATCTTATGATCTCAGTGCCATCTGATGGAAAATAAGTCCCACTTTAAAAACCTCATTTTATTCCTTTTGCCCATTTTTATTTCATTATAGGTGCTATATTCAATTAGAAAGTTGTACCTGGTTGTGTTAAGACCCATTGTTCAAACCTGCTTTTTGCAGATTCTCAAATATGATATCATTAGCTTGTTATTTGGCCTAGTCAGTACTTTTCAGTTGCTTTTGCCTGTGTAGCTTAGCCCACCACTATTCCAGTGGTAAGTCTGAAGCCAGGCCACATATTAACATTCCCCTCTTCACCCTATCCCATAGGGTGACACCAGGGCAAATACACCATGGTACCATCCATTCCAGAAGGTATCCTATCAGGCCATCAAATTTTCTGAGTCTTACGGTTAACTGGTACAGTCAAATTTGTTTTTGGTTTGAAATTACCATCTTGGCACCACTTCAATTATTTCAATACTTCTTATCTATATCTGTGGTTATACAAAAACTTATAATTACTATAATAATATTTTTAATTCAACCCATTAATATGCAGGTTCTAACTTATTCTTACCTATGTGAGTATATATTGTTATCAATCATAAATTCTTTGGTTATATGCAGATTATTTCTTGAGTATACATTTGCATAGATGTGCATTGCTTATGTAGACATTTTGCTCATGTATCACATCATCTTATAAAGCTTTATATGGTTATATTGTATCCCTGTGTACTATTACCCAATTATACAGTTGCAGACATCTCTCTAGTGTCTCTAGCAGTTGCATAGCGATTGGTTCTTCTCAGAGGGAGATAGTCCAATGTGTTATCTCCTGTGGTGTTGGGAAGGAGATTTTCGTACAGGGCATATTGTCCTGCTGTTGTCTTTTTCATTATTGCAGTTTCAATTAAGCGTTCTACTAAGCCTCTAGCACAAGGGATTATGCAACATCCTATTAATACAAAAATTGCTACCACTATAATTATAGTAGTGGCTGCTGAAATGATAAATGTCTTCCATTTACCAAAAGCTCTATCCATCCAACCAGTCCAGGATGTGTCAACGCCAGAGTTCTCTGCCAATTCTTGTGACAGTGAGGTTAAGCCTTCCAAAGCTCTGGTGATTGATCCATCTGGAGCAGTATTGTTGGGGATAAAGGTGCAACACTGTGTACCTATTTTCCAGCACACTCCGCCCTCCGATGCCAAAATCTGGTCAAGAACTAATCTATTTTCCAACGTCATCCTGCTGGTGGCGTCTAATTGTGTTGCAATTCCTTGAACTGCATCTCTAGTGTAGTTCACAAATCTCTGCTGGTTGTAATATATATAGTTAATCCAGTCTAAATTCTTATTTATAGTAGCCCACCAAAAGAAAGCTGATTCAAATCCTGCAGCTATTTGGTTTCTGGCTTTGAACTCATCAGGAACCCCTCTTGGAACTCCAATTGCATCTATATAGACCCGATCATCAAAAGATCCAGGCATTGCATTTCTCTTCACTCGTGAGGAAGAGCTGCTATGAGGAGGGAGCAAAGATGCTATTACAATTGGAATTACCAATTTGACCAAGGCACATCTGCCTGTCCAACTTCGGTGAAGTGTATGGTGGATAGTACGGGTTCCACAATACCACCATATGTCTGCCCTAGCTTGTGAAAAGTCTGTGAGATTTAGATTTCGTAGAGTCCCTTTTTCTAGGGTTGTATTACAATTGGTCAAATTTCCTAGAAACCGTGTATTTTTCACCCCATATCGTTCCAGACATGTATGATATCTGGTAGCAGGATCTGGAATCCTGAATGCAGGTGGAACCCTCAGCCGAGGGGGTAAGTAGGGGTGGTGTTCGCTAAGATGTTGACAAGTCTGGTTGATATCATCTTTCATTTGTAATAACTCTAACATACACCAAAAACCATCTGGGTCATTGTTCAGATCTAAAGGAAAGGGAACTACAGTTGGTTCTGCTCTTGCATGGGAACAAAAATAACAATTAGAGACATTCAAACTCTTTGTAGTATAATGCGCCCATTCAAGCCACAGGTTTGTTTCTCCAAATCCTGTTTCTAATGCCATCAAATCTTTGGAATTATTAATTGGCACGATCTGGTAAGGAATCTTTACTTCTGGGATTTTTGTTGGCATCAAAGGGTTATTTTCTGGTTGGGTTGGGGGTGGAACAATCTTAAATTTCCCAACAGGGTCTCTACCTGAGGCATCAATTCCTAAGGAATAAGTTCTGTATGTAACAGCCGTTACTCCTCTGAAAGTGATAGCCACTTGATTACATTTGGTCATTGAACAGAGGCCATTCACTCGCAATTTCATGATAGAAATGCTCTTTTTGAGATCTGGGATCTCACTACCTGAGTAGGGAATCCATGAACCTGTGTACCACCATACTTGTGCCCAACTTCCGCAATTGGAGAAGGGACACAGGTATACCTCAAAAGCTGACAAATATTGCTGTACAGGATGTTCCCCACACATTGTGTAAGCACACACATCAAGGGTTATTGTGGTCGTGTCTTTTGTGGTGGGTAATGTTATTTCATAAGTGGTCGTAAATTGTTGCAGAAATTTTTCTAAATTCTGTGCTCCATGTACAATGGTGAGCACACACAAGAAAAGGGCCAGGCACTTCATGTTGGTCGTTTTCATGGTTAAATGTAAGATCTGGACAATACCAAAGGCAATTGGCGGTTAATGAAAATGAGTAACAAAAATAATGCTAGGGCTTTAACCAGAACTGCGATTGCTATAATTAATATTCCAAGGTATACCAATGCTTGATATATCATGAGGAATAATTTGGGTAGGGTGGGTAAATTCTAATAGCTCCTCTTTCAGTAGGGTCTGGGATTTCAAAAAGACTATATACTTCCAAAGGTCCCAATCCAACTTCTCTAATGAACAGGAAGGGTATCCAGTCAGTGCCCAGTACAGCGTGGGTGATTAACCAAAAATCTACAACGTCGCCAGTTTCTGGTCTTATTAGGAGGTCGTCGGTTTGTTCAATTTGTAAACCTAAGGTTCCTCCAAATAGTACCACAGTGTGTGTGACTGTTCGACTAGGACCTAGTGTCCAACTCTCAAATAAGGGTTCACACAATGTTTGATATCGTGTGAAGGGGTCCCAATTGGGATCGTCTTCTGGAGCTGGGTCCCAATGGGGATGTATTAACTCTCTTGGATCAAAAAGGTATTCTGGGGGTTCGGGGATTAAGTGTTCACCTAAATTTAAAGGCGACGGTGGGGGAGAATCAGGTGGAGAAGGCTGGTTATCTGGTCTGTTGTGGGACATATATTGATAGCTACTTTGGGATGGTGAGTTATCTGGGAGGACGAGTAGCTGGGACGGTGATATTTGGAGTGGCTAAGGTAGTATTATTCGTGGGAGGAGGAACGTCACTAGTAGGAACAACAGGATAAGGAGGAGGGGTGGGTTGTGGTTCAAGCAAGGTAATATTATCCCCAAAAGCAGTTGTAAGATTGGGGACAATATGGACCGAGCTACTGATATTATTGGGAGCACTTGTAGAATGCAAAACAGGAGAATCAGTGAGGACAGGAGTAGTCGCAGCGTTTTCAATTGGCACAGTAGGATTGCCAGTTGAAAAGTCTGTTGTGGCCGGTGTGTCTGACCAAGGGGTGGGATTACTGGTGGCAAAGGGACTGATCTGTTTGATGGTTTGGAGGGATGTGTGTCCAAACAGGCGTGTGAATGTGGTGTACTGTTGGGGCTCTGTGAAGGCTGCTGGAGTAGGTGGAGAAGTAGTTGCAAGTACAGAAGTAGTTGCAAGTACTGCTGGGGTTGTTGCAAGTACCGAAGTAGTCGCAAGTACCGCTGGGGTAGTTGCAAGAACCGAAGTAGTTGCAAGTACCGTGGCGTTTCCAACGGGCAAAGTAACGTTGCCAGTGGGAAAGGTCGTGAGTGTGAGCCAAAGATCAAAGAGGTCACTGTCAGCAGTATAGGTAAACAGGGTAGTGAAAAACAAAACCAAACCTATACAAAGTAGGATCATGCACACGAGTCCAACAGCAAACAATCGAGCAGATGGGAAGCAGAAGAAGAGGGTGTACTGATGTAACACCGTTACTGCAGCTGAGACAACACTTGGGCGGGTACTGGTTCCGTCCGTGTCGTCAGGAATGGTGTCACCTTCCAAATAAGTGCCGTCAAAGTCGTTGGACCAATGAGAATTGGTTTCAGATAACTGCTCAGAGTCACACTTATCAACAGGGTAAAGTCCACTGTTCAGCGGGTCTGGTGGATCTGGTTCCTTGATATCGTCAAGGGCTGCAAGGTTCTCAGCAGTTGGTTCCCTGCGGAGAACTTTGCCAGTGGGGGAAGGTGGTGGTATTAAAACTTTCACAGGAGTGGTTGGGAAAGGTGGTATTGGAATAGGAACTTTATGTAGAGAAATAGTCTGTAAGGGAATGAGTTCTTCTGGAGTGAAAATCGGCGGAAATTGCTGTGGCATTTATCTGGCTTGATTCGGGAAGTACAAATGTAGAATGTCGAGCAGCTCACAGATGTTGCTGTGCAAATTCTGTACTGTGGAAACCGCAACAGACTCTTGTTCTTCCGGATTCAATTGTCCTGCTAAGTTGCGGATTTGGGTGAGATCTTCTGCAAGGTTACGGATTCGGATGAGACGGATGTGAAGATCTACGTATGGAAGTGGGAGTGCTGGAACAGTTGGAGGAAGAGGTGAGGATGGCAACTCAAAAGCAGGTTCAAATACAGGTGGTTGTTCAGATGGTGACTCTGGAGAATCAGCGAAGGTTTGGATGACAATGTCAGCCAGATCAAGGAGGTGGGATTCAGGAGATGGATGGTCTAAGTTGATTAAGTGGTTAAGTCTTTGGTCGAGTTGATCAAGATGGTTCAAGAGTGTTGGATGTGGGGTCGGTGGTCTTGGGCTCAGTGGCGGTGGAGATGGTGTTCGTGGTGGGACAGGTCTCTCCAGTGACTGCTGTGCTGGAAACATCAATGGAAACATCCAGGAGGCCTGATTCGGTATTCGGGTAGACTCGTATATCTTTCAGATGGACCCAGGATGTGTGGTCCTCAAGCTTAGCAGCTGTAGCTGACAGAGCTTCGATCTTGAAGGGGCCAACGTAGATGGGATCTCGCCAGGTTTTGTGCGTGTAATAACGCCGATGCACTAGATCGCCCACTTTGTAAGGGGGGGATCTATTGGCATCACAATCCCCTCTTCTGTCCGAAATGGCCTGTGGAATTGAGGACAGAGAACTTACAATAGTCTGCAAGATATCCCAATATACTGAGTATTGATCGGACACTTGAGTGTCTGGATTGCCAGGTAGGAGTCGCATCTGGCGACCTGTACACTTCTCTCACAGTTACAAACTGCTGAAACTTTATAAACACACATCTAGCAGCCATGGACATCTGAGTTCTTTGCACAACAGTGCTGGAGCATTTTAAACACTCTAAACATTCTAACAAAAGGTGCTAGCATTGTTGCTGGCTCTCAGCTTGTCCTCTGTGTCTCCCTGCTCTCTGCAAGATGCCCCCTTCCCAGGAAAGAGGGGGGGGGGGGGGGGACAAGGTAAAGGCTTCTTTTCTTCTCTATATTTACAATACGATTTGGTGTGCTTGCGCATTTTGGGTTCCCTGATTCCTTTCTGCATATGGTACGCCTGTTATATTCTCGGCCTTCTGCACGAGTATTAGCGAATGGTGAGTTCTCTGCCCCCTTTGAACTGCATAGGGGTACGAGACAGGGCTGCCCCATCTCTCCCCTGTTGTTTAATTTAGCTCTTGAGCCTTTGTTGGTGGCTATCCGGAAATCACACAATATCACTGGTGTGGTGCTGGGACCAGAGGAATTTAAACTCTCAGCATATGCTGATGATATCCTATTGTATTTTACCAATCCTGTGGCGTCACTGAATGCCCTCATTCAACTGATTTGTCATTTCTCCACTATCTGGCTACAAAATTAATTGGGACGAAACTGAGTTGATGCCTTTAAATGATGCTTGTACCCCTTTTATAATCCCGGGTTATCCCCTTAAGTGGGTGGTCTCCTCCCTCAAGTATTTGGGTGTCCTTTTTGATAGAGATCTTCAGACTACTGTCCAGTTTAACTCCACTAGAATTACTGCCATGGTTACACATTCACTTTCATCTTGGTCTCCACTTAATCTTACTTGGTGGGGTCGGCTCGACTCTATTAAAATGATGGTGGTCCCCAAGATCACATATGTTCTTAGTATGATTCCTGTCCTGTTTCCCACTGCTTTCTATAGATGGATGGAAAGGCTACTCTCTAACTTCTTATGGAATTCCAAGTCACCCCGTATTTTCCTGGGTAAACTTAAATTATCTAAATTGCAGGGTGGTGTAAAATTTCCTGATCTTTTATCTTATCATAAAGCGTTTATTATCTGTCAGGGTCTAGAATGGATTGTTCCCTCTACCGCAGAACCTCCGCCCAGATGGTTGCTGCTGGAGCAGACTTTACTTAGCCCTTTACTTCCTGCTTCTTTAGTAGGTATGCAACTTCCAAAGCGTATTGCCTCCAATCCCATCATCAATACCACTCACAAGTAATTGACCTCGTTTGACAAGCTCTTACCCATTCCCTGGTCATCTACTTTCAGCATGCCCGTCTGGAATAACCCTAAGTTCACAGTTGGTAAAAAGCAGGTTTCCTGGTCTCACTGGCAACGAATTGGTATATGGCAACTTGGTCATTTTGTTGATTTAAATACTCATACCTGGAAGTCGTTTTCAGCTATGCAGGCTGACTTCCCCTTATTGAACTCCCATTTCTACCAGTGGTTACAACTTAGCTCCATGTTGAAAAAAAGCGACTTACAACTTACCATGCTGCTTCATTCCCCTGACCTTGTTGATGTAACCAACACGTCTTCAGTCAACAAGACATGTTGCATCGCACGTTTATACTTTCTTTTTACGTAAATCTTCCATTACATGTCTGGGCTTGCGTAGATGTTGGGAACAAGATATTCAGCAGCCCATTTCTGATAGCAGTTAGACGCAGCTCTGGCGCTCAGTGTTTCAGTGTTCCAGGTCTGCGGCCATCACGCAGTCCCTTTATTTTTTTATGCACCGGTCCTTATGGACGCCCCTCAGGTCGCATACCATTAATCCGTCCATTCTCAGTTTATGTTGGTCTTGTCATGCTCAACGGGGTACTATCAGACACCTTGTTTTTGATTGTGTATGCCTTCAATCATTTTGGACTGATGTCTGGTTCACTTTAACAGATATATTTCATTTCCATGGTCCCCTGCTGTATAAATATGTGTTGCTCAGAGACCAATGTTTTCGCTCTTCCTTAAGCCAAAATGAATGCTACTTGTTAATACTTTGCTCACTTTAGCCTTGAAAGTAGTTTTTGGGCACTGGAAGACCCTGGGTCAAGTCACATATCAAGAATGGTGGAATTTGGTATTTCAGACTTATAAATATGATACCTTTCTGGCTAAAAAGTCATGTCGCTATATCACTTATAAGGAGAAGTGGTCTTTGTTATTGTCCTACTTTAGAGGTGCTTGATGAGAAGTGTTTTTCTTTTCTTCCTCTCCACTCTTTCTGTCTTCTGTCCTTTACATGATTTTTGCAATTTGTATGCTGTTGTACTGTTACACTGAATTGTCTTCTGTTATTCTCTTTTAAATGTAATAAAAATACTACGACCAAAAAAAAAGAATTATTACAGAGACAAAATAATATTCACATGAAATACATTAGGATGGTTTATGAAAAAATGAGAAAAAATAAGTCTTAAGTGCTTTTCTAAACAGAGTATAGTGAGTTATCTTCCGAATACTTGGGGGGAGTGAATTCCACCAGCAAATAAATTGCTAAGAAAACATACCATTAAAAATGGTTTTATAAATCACTTACTTTGGATTCAGATACTGTAAAAGTAATGGCAGTCTATGATTTAAAGTCAAGTTCTTGCATAGTAAATGAATTAAGTGAACCAAATCCATGAAGAATAAGGAAAGGCATAGTGCATAACTTAAAAATAATTCAAACCTTAACTGGAAGCCAGTGAAGATTCAGTAACAATGGGGAAACAGGTTCATACCTGGATGGCCTATAAATCAGCCACACAGTCATACTCTGTAGCATCCAGTGGCGTAGCCACAGGTGGGCCTGGGTGGGCGGGGGCCCATCCACTTAGGGCTCAGGCCCACCCAACAGCAGCACATATTTAGTGCTAGCTAGTGGGGATCCCAAGCTTTGCCAGCTGAAGACCTCCCCCTGATGGTGCTGAAAACACTGCTTTCCACTTCAGCAGTCTAAGCTTTCTAAGCTGCTGATACTGGCCTCATCGCATTGGGGGGGGGGGGGGGGGGGGGGGGGGGAGAACACTTGGTGCCCACCCACTTCTTGACTAGGCCCACCCAAAATCTGCTGTCTGGCTACGCCCCTGGTAGCATCTAAAGTTTTTTAATCAGTCCCTAATTCAATCCTGCACATACAGTGTTAGAATAGTCAATGTGAGATAAAATGAGTGACTGAGTTACTAATCTAAAAGCTGTAAAAGTAAAACTGGATCTAATTCTTCTCAATCTCCTCATAGTATAGAAGACCTTAGAAGTCAATGATTTAATGTGCTCATGTAAAATGTTCATCGAATATAATACCAACAGTCTTTAACTGTTTTCCTAATTTAAATAAGGTGTCTTTTATTGTTAATGTTGAATCCAGTGTTTTGAATGAAGTTCCTAAAACTAAAAATTTAGTTTTATCATTATTCAATTTCAATTTGAAAGCTTCCACCCAATTTGTAAGAATGTCGATACCCCTCTCTATTTGCTGTGAAATGTTGAAGATAGTATTGGCAAGTGGAATAATAATAGTCACATCATCAGCACAATATAAGTTTGAAAACCTGATATTAATTGAACTGCTAATTGTGACATTAGTAAATTAAATAATATAGGTGAGAAGGGTGAACTCTGAGGTACTCCACATTTTGGTGCCCAAGAAAAAGAGAAATTATTAGCCTTTTTAACTTGAAAGGATCTACACTTTAGGAAGCCTGTAAACCACGTCCACACAGTACTACATATACCATAGTAAACCAGCAAGTTTAATAAGATCTCATAATCCCTGAGATCAAAAGCTGCATGAATGTCGAACTGCATAATGACAACCCTACGACCCAAACTTATTTATCTATTGTATTTCTATCCCACATTTTCCCACCTCTTTGCAGGCTCAATGTGGCTTACAATGTATCGTTCTTGGTGGTAATAAATTAGAACATAATCACTTATTGTTACATAGAGATACTGAATAACATATTAGAACTTTAGAGCAAGCAGATATTATAGAAGTAGTTACTTATTGTTAAATATAGATTTTGAGTGATATAGTGGAAGTATAAAGCAAGTAGATATAAAAAAGTTCTGAGTAAGGCGTGGAAGGTGTATACATTTATATTTGTTATTCTGTGTGGTATGCCTTTTTAAAAAGATGGGTCTTCAGTGATGTTCGAAAGTTTGTTAGTTCGTAGATCCTTCTCAAGTTGTGCGGCAGTCCTGCTTATTTTCGAAAGGAGAAAAACACCCATGTTCGGGAGATGGGCGTCCGTTTCCCGTGGGCGGCCAAATCGGTAAAATTTAAAGCCGATTTTGGTCGTCTTCAACTGCACTCCGTCGCGGGAATGAATAAAGTTGATGGGGGCGTGTCGGGGGCATGGTGAAGGCGGGACTGGGGCGTGGTTATCGGCCAAGCAGAGATGGGCGCGCTCGGCCGATAATGGGAAAAAAGGCGTTGTTAGCGAGAATTTAGGACACTTTTTTTGGATCCTTTTTTCGCACGAACAGGTCCCAAAAAAGTGCCCTAAATGACCAGATGACCACTGGAGGGAATCGGGAATCACCTCCCCTGACTCCCCCAGTGGTCACTAACCCCCTCCCACCAAAAAAAACCCACTTGCAAAAACCTTATTTCCCAGCCTCTATGCCACCCTCAAATTCCGTACCCACCTCCATGACAGCAGAATGTGTTCGATCCTCTCACAGCCTTTCCCTGGGTCAGATGTGGCTCTCAGGTGCACTGCAGGGTCACATCAGCATTGCATTGTGGTGGGTGTAGGGTATTGGGCTCCGTGATTTCACTAGCTTGTGTTGGTAGTTGGTAGGCTCTTCTCCCATGGTGCTTTTCCCTCTGCTTACTGGGTCAGAGTGTGCCCTGTTTTGTTTCCGGTAGTCCAGAAGGTAGTGGCTATTTTTGTAAGTCCGTTTTAGATCCCTTTCGTGTGTTAGCCACGTTACAGAACTTAGTTCTTACCCTGAATGTTGCTGAAAGAGGGCATTGTACACCATTCTGCCAGCTCTGACCTACTGCTAATCTTAGTAATTTGGTTGGACAGCCGATCTCTGAAAACCTTTAGAGCATTCCAGATCACTCGCAACTCCAGGAGATTGATCTGGAGACCTGATTCCGGGAGGGACCAAAATCCTTGAGTGTGAAGCCCATCTACATGCGCTCCCCACCCCAAGAGAGATGCATCCATCGTCAGCACTTTTTGGGGCTGAGGAATTTGGAATGGGCGTCCCAAGGTCAAATTGGTTTGAATGGTCCACCACCGAAGAGAATTGCGAAAATCGGTGGACAGTTGGATTACGTCCTCTAGATTCCCGATAGCTTGGTACCACTGGGAAGCTAGGGTCCACTGAACTGATCTCATATGAAGGCATGCCATGGGAGTCACATGGACTGTGGAGGCCATGTGACCGAGAAGTCTCAACATCTGCCGAGCCGTGATCTGCTGAGATGCTCTGACCATGGACACGAGAGACAGAAGATTGTCTGCCCTCGTCTCGGGAAGATAGGCATGAGCTGTCGTTGAGTCCAGCAGAGCTCCTATGAATTCTAGTTTTTGAACTGGAAGGAGATGGGACTTTGGGTAATTTAAAACAAACCCGAGTAGCTCCAGAAGTTGAATAGTCATCTACATGGACTGTAGAGTTCCTGCCTCCGAGGTCGTCGAGATAAGGGAACACATGCACTTCCAGTCTGCGTAGCAATGCTGCAACCACCGCCAGGCATTTTGTAAAGATGCGGGGTGCCAAGGCCAGGCCAAAAGGCAGCACACAATACTGGAAGTGTTGCGCTCCGAGACGAAATCGAAGATACTTCCTGTGAGCTGAAAGTATCAGAATGTGGGTGTAAGTATCCTTTAAGTCCAGAGAGCATAGCCAATCGTTTTCCTGAATCATGGGAAGAAGGGTGCCCAGGGAAAGCATCCTGAACTTTTCTCGGACCAGGAATTTGTTCAGGGCCCTTAGGTCTAGGATGGAACGCATCCCCCCCTGTTTTCTTTTGCACAAGGAAGTACCTGGAATAGAATCCCAGCCCTTCTTGCCCAGGAGGCAAGGGCTCGACCGCATTGGCGCTGAGAAGGGTAGAGAGTTCCTCTGCAAGTACCTGCCTGTGCTGGGAGCTGAAGGACTGAGCTCCCGGTGGGCAATTTGGAGGTGCAATTTGGAGGTGTAGAAGCCAAATTGAGGGTGTATCCTAACCGGATTATTTGAAGAACCCACCGATTGGAGGTTATGAGAGGCCACCTTTGGTGAAAAAATTGTAACCTCCCCCCGACTGGTAAGTCGTCCGGCACGGACACGGTTACTGTGGCTATGCTCATCTGGAGCCAGTCAAAAGCCCATCCCTTGCTTTTGCTGGGGAGCTGCAGGGGCCTGTTTAGGCGTGCGCTGTTGACGAGAACGAGCGCGCTGGGGCTGAGCCTGAGAAGGCTGTCGGGCAGGTGGAGTGTACCTACGCTTATTATAAGAATAGGGAGCACTCCTCCTGCCCCTGAAAAAACGTCTACCAGTTGAGGTAGATGCTGAAGGCGCCCGGTGGGAGAGATTGTTGAGGGCGGTTACCCGCTGGTTGAGCTGTTCTACAACCTGCTCGATCTTCTTACCAAAAATGTTATCCCCCGGCAAGGAACATCCACAAGCCGCTGCTGGGTCCTACTTTCCAGGTCAGAGGCATGCAGCCATGAGAGTCTGCGTGTCACTATACCTTGAGCAGTGGACCTGGATGCAACATCAAAAGTGTCATAAGCACCCCTGGACAGGAATTTACGACATGCCTTCAGCTGCCTGACCACCTCCTGAAAAGGCCTGGCTTGCTCCACAGGGAGCTTACCTACCAGGTCCGCCAGTTGCTTCACATTGTTCCGCATATGGATGCTTGTGTAGAGCTGGTATGACTGGATCTTGGACACGAGCATAGAGGACTGGTAGGCCTTCCTCCCAAAGGAGTCGACAGTTCTAGATTCCCGCCCCGAGGACGCCGAGGCAAAATCTGTATAACTGCCAGCTCTCTTCAGGGCAGAGTCCACAACCATAGAGTCGTGAGGTAACTGGGTCCTCATCAACTCAGGTTCTCCGTGGACCCTATATTGGGACTCAATCTTCTTAGGGATGGTGGGATTAGTTAAGGGTTTTGTACAGTTCCTAAGCAAAGTCTCCTTGAGAACCTTATGCAAAGGAGCCGTGGACGACTCCTTAGGTGGTGAAGGATAGTCGAGGACCTCGAGCATCTCAGTCCTGGGCTCATCCTCAGTAACCACCGGGAAGGAAATGCCCACAGACATTTCCCGGACAAAAGAGGAGAAAGAAAGACTCTCCGGTGGAGAAAGCTTTCTTTCAGGAGAGGGAGTAGGGTCAGAAGGAACACCACAAGACTCCTTGGATGAGAAATACCTGGGATCCTCTTCCTCCCCTCACGAGGCCTCCTCCTCGGTGTCGGACAAAAGCTCCCGAACAGCAGTCCGAAACCAGGCCCGTCTCGACTTTGAGGAATGATGTCCTTGATGGTGTCATCGAGAAGTCGACTCCCTCAGCGGCAGCAGCAATGAAGCTCCCTCCAACAATGTCGATGGAGAGTTGACCTGGGTGGCAGCCGAAGTCGATGCCGCAAGTGGTACCGGTGTCGGGGACCTCACCACAGGCAAGGAGCCAGTTGGTGCTTCTGCCAACGGTACCGAGGGCGCAAGCACCATCGGTACCAGTACAGACTGGCGCATCAGCCCTTTCAGGAGACCCGGAAGAACGGCTCGGAGGCACTCGTCCAGAGTCTCTACCGGAAAAGGCAGGGAATACCGGGCTGTCCAATGACCGATGCATCAATACCTCCTGAATAGAGGGAGAGCGGTCCTCTCGGCGTCGACGCTTCTCGGGGGCCAAATCTCTCGACGCTCCGGAGCTCCCAGTACCATGTCTAGAAGGAGACCGATGCCGAAGCTTCTTGGCCTTCGCCCGAGGCACTGCATCGGCACTCCAAGGTACCGATGAGGAGGACATCGAATCCAAACGCCCCCCCGGGGTCGGGTCCGAAGATGGTCGGTACCGATGGGCCTACGAAGCAGGAGCCTTCGAGACAGGTGGAGACCCACTCGATGGCTCACTACTCCCAGCGTGCAGTGGTCTGCGGACAGCCATTACCTGCACTCCCGACGTCGATGCTTGCTCCAGTGCTGACATCGACACCACCGAACTTGGTACCCTTGTCAACGTCGATGCCGAAGTACCATGCAAAGCTCCAAACAGACGGTCCCGCTGAGCTTGTCTCATTGCTTATGTCCTCTTCTTTAGACTGAGACACAATTTACAGGCGGTACAGGCGGCTGGGTGATGTTCGGGCCCAAGGCACTGAATGCACCATGCGTGTGGATCAGAGCCCGAGATTGCCTGGCTGCACCGGCCGCACTTCTTGAAGCCGCTGGGAATCCTCGTTGTCATGGACGGAAAAATAGCGGTGGCGAAGTCAAAGTCGGCGATGGTGCTAAAAAGAAGGCACAAAAAGGGAGAAACCCGAACGGGCGGCCTAAGCGGGCCGCAACGGCGGCAAATCGAAACTTAAACTGGCCAAAACTAAAAGTCTAAGGAAAAACATTTTTTTTTAACCAAATAGCTCAACGGAACCTAAGGAGGAAAGGAAAGAGAGAAAAAAGACGTGAAAATCGCAAAAAGAGAACCGAAGGCTTCTCAGGACGCACTGAGAGGGACGAAAACACTGTCTCTCTCAACCGCGGACAAAAAGAAACTGATGTCCCCGCGCGATGGGCAGGAAGATGGCCACACATGCGCGGTGCACGCAACCAAAGGCTCTAGCAAACTTTTGTTGCTAGGAAGATTTCCGGACCTCAGGGCTGCCGTGGGCATCACCCATCAGTGAGAACAAGCAGCCTGTTTGTCCTCGGAGAACCCTGGCTACAATAGGAAAAATTTGAACCGTAAGATCTAAAAAGGTCTTACTGTATCTCTGTTCTTAAAAACATTTTCAAAACTCAATTCTTATCAGGGGTTAATGTAACAGTAGCCACTAAATTGTGGCTATTGCCAGTTCCATATCTGAGAGTTCCAATATAGCAAAGACATCCAGAGGACCTCCATTATGCTCCAAGTTATCTTGTCTCTCCAGAGATGTCGCTGGCAAATAAACCTGAGAGAAAGATGATAACAACTCTTCAGAGACCCCCAAAACGTCTTTGAGGTATCTCCTAAGCATATCTCTGGGTGTGAATTGTTTGACCTAACATAATTTTCAAATGACTTTGACTTGCTATTCAACTCCCAAGGTCTTTGACCATAACCGCTTGGACCTTCTGAGTCTCATCCAAGTCTTTTTCCAACTTCAAAACTTGAGTGAACAAAGATTTTAACTTCTCCACTTTCACTTCAATCTCAAAAACTTTTCATTCCAGAACTGAAATCTGAGGACACAAAACCTTCCCCAAATCCAAAATCAGAATTCAAAGATTGTCTAAGATAACCTCAGACGGTCTCACTAACAGAAAAGGAGGAATCTGTGTTGCAGGAACCTGTGACGATGAGGAAATATCCTCTGAAACCTCCCGAGTGATTCTTCAATCCTCCTCGCTAAGGATTGAAGCTGGCAAATCTCTCCTGGGTGGCTTGATGGAATCAAGACTGCAGTCCCAGCCGCAGCTGCTGGCTGAATGGAAGCCTTGTACAGCAGTGTGTCAACAACAGCTCCTGGTTGCAATGCCGGCGGGCTTAGCAGTGGCAAACTGCTGTTGTATAGCTGCGGAGTAGGAGCTCTTTGGTTGGGGCTCAACGTGGTATCCATCCCAGGAGACGCTGAGGGCTCCCCTTTGCCCAGGGGTTTCAAGCAGGCTGCCATCAGACCCTTCTGTAATCCTGGAGTTCCGAAGAAGATATCCACAGGGCCAGCTACAAGGGCAGAAGAACGCTGGGAGGCTCTGACTGTGGGTCTGCCCCATTGCTTTGGCATAACAGGAAAACCAGTCTAGGACAAGCATGAAGCTGCTTTAGCATGTCAGGTAAGTGCAGCCATCTTGGATCTATCTTTCTCCTGTTCTTATTTATTTCCAGCACTGGATATACTGCAACATGTGCATATGGCAACTATGCAGTTTACAACATAAAAGCAGACATACAAAGTCACACGCATTTAGTGTGTAACACACGCAGTCGGGCCCCTTATCCAGCTCACACACTTAAAGGGCCTGATTTGACGCACTGGCTTCCTCCCCTGCCACCCACAATCCAGTACCTCTCCAATTCTTTTAAAAGTTCTTTTTTCCACAATCTGTGCAGCGCTGGCACTTTAGCAATAGCAGGTTGCTTCAGCCAATCCCCCAGGACCTTCCTGCAGCTGCATCCCGCCCTTGCTGAAGGAAGGCCCTGGAATTGGCTGAAGCTGCCTGCTAATCAGCAATAGCTGTTTCAGCCGCTTTCTGCCCCTACTGAAGGAGGGCCCTGGGATTGGCTAAAGCAGACTGCTCTTGCTGAGAATGCCAGCACTGCATAGATTGTGGCAAGAAGAACTTTTAAAAGAAGAGGAGAGGTACTAGTCTGGATTGCAGGGGGGAGGACAAAGAGGGAGAGAGATGCTGTATGATGGGGGGCAAGGAAGAAGACAGGCGAATAGGCAGGCTGAGGAGCACAGTAAGTATCTCTCTCCTTTCCTCCTCTCCCCTTCCCAGTTCCAGCGTCTGTGCTTCTCCACCTCCCCCACCCCGGTCCTGTCAGGCTTTTTCCTTACCGCCAGACCTGGTAGTGACACTGCTTCCATTGAATCAGCCTGCGTTGGGGCTTTGGGCCTCCCCTATGATATCTCACCCTCACTGACACAACTTTCTGCTTCTGCGAGGGTGGGTCGCCTTACAGGGAAGGCTCAAAGCCCTGAGACAGGTTGATACAATGAAAGCAGTGCCGCTACTAGCGGCAAGGGTGGAAAAACTGACAGGGGCTGAAGGGAGGGAGAGGATGGAAGGAGAAAGGGGAAAGATGCTGGAACCGGGAAGGGGGGAGGAAGGGATGGAAAGGAAATGGAACAGATGCTGTAACTGGCAAGGAGGAAGAAAGGGGACAAATGCTGGACCAGGATAGGGTGGAAGGAGAAAGAGGACAGACACTGGAACTGAGAAGGGGGGAGGAAGGGAAGGAAATGGGACAGATGCTTGAAATGACAGGAAGAGGAAAGGGGACAAACGCTGGAGAAGGATACGGAGGAAAGAAAAAGGGGACAGACACTGGAACCAGAGGGGAAAAAGGGGAGGGAAGCTGGAACTGGGAAGGTGGAGGAAGGGAAGGAAAAGAAATGGGACAGATGCTGGAACCAGAAGGGGGGAGGAAAAGGGACAGATGCTGAACCTGCAAGATGGAGAGGGAAAGAGAGCTGCTGGACCTAGGCATAGACATATGAAAGAAGTGCTGGATCCAAAGATAGAAAGATGAAGGAGGTGCTGCTCTACCGGGGGGGGGGGGGGGGGGGGGGGAAGAGGAGGGACATACAAAAGGGCTGGACTTAGGAGCTGGAGGGTAGGTGCTGGTGGGGAGTAGAAGGGAGGAAGAGTGAGACTGGAGGAGTGGAAGGTAGAGGGAAATACACTGGACCCTAGAGGAAGATATAATGTGGTGAAGGGGGGGAGGAAGAGAGACGGTAAAGGAGAGAAATATTGGCCCCAGGGTAGAGAGTAGGGGGTGTGAGGTATGGGTGGAGGGACAGGAAGACAAGAGATACTGGGCATGGAGGGAGCATAGGGACAGGGACACAAGAGCAAAGGACTGAGAGGAAATAGGAACACACAGAGACAATATTGGACACTGGGGGAGGAGTGGAGGAAAGGGGATAATGATCACAGAAGAAGGGATATAGACTTCAGGACAGGTCAAGATAGGGATGCAGAGAAGAGATGCTGAAAATAGAGGATAAAGACACTGAGAGGGCAGATACTGAACGTGGACGGAGGGAGATATAGAGACAGATACAGAGGGGAAATGCTGGACATGACAGATAGGGACGCAGAGGAAAGATGGATGGTGGACATGGAGAGAAGAAAAGTAAAATGAATAGGAGACCCTGCACATACTGGACAAAAGCAGAAAAGAGACACCAGGACCAACACGAATAGAAAAATAAAATGCTCAGACAACAAGGGCAGAAAAAAGTATGTTATTTTGAATATACTAATTGGAATATATCATCTTTTGAAAATGCCTATCTCTGGTATTTCACAGTATATATATTGTCCCAAACAGTAGTCTTTAAAGTGAAATTTTCAACTTCTATATGATGACATTTCAAAACTTCTCCATATCAATAACAGTGAGTGCAATCAATACATTCTTTTTATTTATGCAATTTTAAATATATAGGTATTTTTTAGGGGATCTTCAGAATCTACTGCAACTCACACCATATGAACACACGTTCTTTTGACATAATGGTTGTGGCGCAAATTGTCATTGATCCACTTATTTTGTAATTTTTAAATTGCTTACGCACACATTTAATTTAATTTCAAACATTATCACTTATCTTTTAGCTGGCAGCAAGATTTCAACACAGGAGAACCTCCACCAACTTGGCCAGGTTTCAAAAATCTTCCTCAAGGAAGAGGTTCTCCTGTGTTGAAATCTTGCTGCCAGCTAAAGAGCGTGTGTTCATATGGTATGAGCTGTAGTAGACTCTGAAGATCCCCTAAAAATACCTATATATTTAAAATTGCATAAATAAAAAGAATGTATTGAATGCACTCACTGTTATTGATATCGATATGGAGAAGTTTTGAAATGTCATCATATAGAAGTTGAAAATTTCACTTTAAAGACTACTGTTTGGGACAATATATACTGTATACTGTGTTGACTTTGTGGTCCCCAGATATTATATATACGGTCTGATAAATTGGAAATATCTCTGGTATTTTGCATTTCAGTTTCTATCTCTCTATTATTGTTGTGTGCAGAGTCTAACTTGTTGAGGTTTCCAGTTCAGTTTCATGTCTTCATACCTCTATTACTGATGTGTGGTCCCTTGTTTCATATTTGTTGAGGGTCTATCTGTGGGGGTTCTTTTTGTCTCCAACTAAGGCAGTGATTCCCAAACATAGTACTAAGGCAGAACCCCTAAAATATTTTTTCATATACCAAGAAAATCTCAATTTATGTAAACATGTATATGTTCATACAAACAGAATCTACAATCTAATTTCTTAACGAACAGAGTTTGAGGGTCCCTAGACTTCTGAAGAACTAAGTTTGGGAATCACTGAAATAAAGTGTGGTACTCAGATGGGGATTTTGCAGAATCTGTTGTGTGTTGAAGTAGTTGTCTTTATAGCAGACGTGTGTGATCAAGTTTAAATCATGAGATACTGCCAGATAAGGGATCTTTAAATACAGTTGAATTGTTTCCATAGAGGTTTATATATGGTTTTGTGTTAAGTGTTTGAAATAATTGTGTTTAAAATATGTAACATTTCATCCATGAAGACACATGATGGCAATACTTTTCAATAAGTGTATCCAGCAGCCCTTTCCTTGACTTCAGTCCCTTCACCACCATTTCAAATGTATAGATTGAATGCACTGCCAGAAAAACCTCACTCATTGACCTTCAATTTCACTTATTGGGGTGGTACATGTCACTCTTCTGGATGGGCCACCCTTGGCATCTCTGAGTCGCCTGAGTAGACCGAGCAGAAGGCTGGTATCTATGCCTTTGAGAGTAGTAGGACCTGTGCTTCTGCCCAGGCAAAAATCTTCTTATTGAAGAAGATGCAGATGGAGGTTGCTGAGAGGAAGTGCGGATAGTATCAGTGTGCTTTTTAATGAGGTCAGCCACCTCTTCCACTTTCTCCCAAATAAATTGTGCCCTCATCAGGGCAAGTCCGCCAACCTCTCCTGACCACCTTGTTCTAGGTCAGAGACACAAAGCCATCCTTAAAGATAGGGTGCAATGGTATAATAATCCCTTCCTTAGGAGGAGACGTGGAGGGGCATAATCGAACGGGGCGCCCACGTTTTCCTGAAGGCGTCCTCATAGGACGTCCCTGTGAAGGGGCAGGGAAACCCGTATTATCAAAACAAGATGGGCGTCCATCTTTCGTTTCGATAATATGGTCGGGGACGCCCAAATCTCAACATTTAGGTCGACCTTAGAGATGGTCGTCCCTGGTTTTCGGCGATAATGGAAACCAAGGACGCCCATCTCAAAAACGACCAAATCCAAGTCATTTGGTCTTGGGAGGAGCCAGCATTTGTAGTGCACTGGTCCCCCTGACATGCCAGGACACCAACCGGGCACCCTAGGGGGGCACTGCAGTGGACTAACTGATGCACTAACTGAACGGAAAAAGGCATGCAGTGATCACTAACCACCTCCCACCCCGAAAAAAACAACTTTAAAAACTTTTGTCTTCTTTTTTTTTTTAGAGTATGGGTGAAGGACATCCTTCGCTATGCCTCTGTCCCTGCAACGGCAGTTTAGAACATCCTTCGCTATGCCTCCGTCCCTGCAATGGCAGTTGAGGATGTTCAAAATGTGGATGTTTCTGTGAGAAGGATGTCCATGCCTTTATTTATTTGGACTTTGGATCACAAGTAGCAGCAGTGGGATTTGAACCAGCCATCTCTGGATTGCAAGACCAGGGCTCTAACCACTAGGCTACTCCTCCACTCCACTCCCTTGAAATTTGTCTGTCCCTTTGGGGGGGGGCAGTATGCAGGTCCCTGGGGGGGGGGAGGTATGTGTGTGTCAGCGGAGGCATAACAAAGGCGTGGACATCCTTCTTTCAAACATTTTGGATGTCCTCAACTGCCCCCCCCCCACAGGGATGGCCAAATTTCAAGGGAGTGGAGGAGTGGCCTAGTGGTTAGAGTACTGGTCTTGCAATCCAGAGGTGGCCGGTTCAAATCCAACTACTGCTACTTGTGATCCAAAATCCAAATAAATAAAGGGGGTGTCAGAGGCATAGCAAAGGAATGGATGTCCTTCTCACAGAAACATCCACATTTTGGACGTCCTCATCCTCAACTGCCGTTGCAGGGACAGAGGCATAGCGAAGGACGTCCTCAACTGCCGTCGCAGGGATGGAAGCATAGCAAAGGACGTCCTCAACTGCTGTCGCAGGGACGGAAGCATAGCAAAGGACGTCTTCAACTGCCGTTGCAGGGGCGAAGGCATAGCGAAGGACGTCCTTCACCCATACTCTAAAAAAAAAAGACAAAAGTTTTTAAAGTTGTTTTTTTCAGGGTGGGAGGTGGTTAGTGACCACTGAGGGAGTCAGGGGCGGTCATCCCCAATTCCCTCCGGTGATCATCTGGTCATTTAGGGCATATTTTTGTGGCTTGGTCTTAAAAAAAAGGACCAAGTAAAGTCGGTCAAGTGTTTGTCAGGGACGCCCTTCTTTTTTCCATTATCGCTTGAGGATGCCCATCTGTTAGGCACGCCCCAGTCCCGCCTTTGCTACACCTCCGACATGCCCCGGGAACTTTGGTCGTCCCTGCGACAGGAAGCAGTTGGGGATGTCCAAAATCGGCTTTCGATTATGCTGATTTGGGCGACCCTGAGAGAAGGACGCCCATCTCCCGATTTGTGTCGAAAGATGGGCGCCCTTCTCTTTCGAAAATAAGCCTGTTATAGCCCAAGACAGATAACATCTCTGCCATGGGTTCCTCCTCCGTCTCTAACTTAAATGGCTGCAGCCATCTCTCTGACAAAACCAGTTAAAGAGAGCGACTTTGGAGAAGATTTCCGTCTCTCTTGAGGTGAGAAATCAGAAGGTTGATGGGTGAGCTCATCAGATAGTATTCCATATGACTCCTCCTCCGAGAAGTAATGTGGTTCTGTACCTGATTCCCATGAGCTTTCTCCCCTGATGTTAGAGGGGGTATTACCTGTTCAGGTCTTGGCTCCGGCATCCTGTGAGGTACCGGTGTCGACGATCTGAGCACCAGCATCGATGGTGCTTGAGAGAAGGACTGAGGTTGCTCTGCTGAGAGCACAAGCACCCTCTATTCCAAAGCAGCAGAACTCTGCAGCAACTGTGCCAGCTCTTGTCAGAGCATGTTCCAGAACCACTCATCGAGGGCGGGCATTGGCAAAGGCATGGGAGCCGTTGCGGAGGCAGCCTGCGAAGCTATTGGTGCTGAACCAGTGACAGGGATTTGGTCACTCGATAACTGGCGTACAGGCACCTCTTCCAAGAAGAGGGAGTGCTCCTCTCGATGCCAGTGCTTCTTGGGTATTGGAGAATCTGACACCCTAGTGCTCCTGGCACCCGGTACCATGCACCATGGATGCTTATGCTTTTTGGGATTCCTCCAATGCATAGAGCCTCAATCACCTGCTGCCGACAAGGATGCCGCCGAATCCGCGTGTCTCCCCAGTGTCAGGTCCAATGCTGATCAGTGCCGAGGCCTAACAGAGTCTGGTATCGAGACAGGTGGAGACCCACTCGATGGTGGTGCACTCCCGGTGGTTACCGGTGTTGGAGCAGCTATGGAGGCTGATGCCACCAGTGTCAAAATCGATGGTCTGGCCTTCGAAGAACATAAAAGGTTCTCCTGTTGAGCCAATCACACTCACTGTGCCCTGGCCTGCATATGAAGACAAAGATCACAGATTGAGAGGTCATGGTTTGGCTCAAGGCACCCAATGCACCAGTCGTGCGGGTCCGTGAGAGAAATAACGTGGCGGCATTTAGCACATCGCTTAAAGCCAGTGGGATCCTTCAGGGATATCGAAAAAATAATTTTGGCTAAATAAACTCCTTAATATTGAGCTATTAAAAAAGGGCAGCATTCAAATTGAGATCAGAGCTGCGGCCTAATCGCACAGCCTCTTGTGAAAAAGAAAGAAAACCAAAAAAGCGAATTAACTTCTGAAAAATACAAGGAAGGGAAAACAGTAGAAATTAAATAAAACAAGATGATTACCTGCAAGGGAAAGCATTCAGGATAGTGAAAAAAATGCTTCAAATAGCGCAGCATGAGGAAAAGACTAAGCAAACGCGTCCTCTCAGATCTATGGAAAAAAATGAGGGACCCGCGTTTGAGTGTCGGGCGGGAAGGCACCAGTGCATGCGTGGTGGAACGCTGCTAGAACTTTCTAGATATTCAGCGTCTGCACTGAGGCTCCGTCGGATGATGTCACACACATGTGGGAACAATGTGGCCTGCTTGTCCTCAGAGAAAGAGACTTTCTGTTCTGAATTCCTAAACAAGATTTATCTTGTGATATATTGCAAAATCTTAGAAATAAAGTTAAAAAAAACCCAAACCTTTTCTGTTTCTGCAGGTATTGTCCTTCCCTACAGGTGGTCTGATAGGTACATGGGTGCAATTGATAGCCTCTAAACACAGATGGGAAGTGTGCCAGCTCATAAAATTCTGTCATGGTTTAATATAACTGACGTTTGTGCATGGGGAAGACAAAGTGATTGAGTGTCCTTAGAAAATCCCTTGGAAACTGAGGTGGCTGACTGGCTGATGCCAGCTGTCACCCCAAGAGAAACATTGGTGTTTGCCAGTTTAGCATTATTTAAAAACCTTTTTCTTTATCTGGACTATTACTTCATTTAATATTAAGAGTCAATCATTTTTGTCTAGTTTCTTATCCTTTTATAAAATAATGCGGTCAGCAATTTTTTTTAGGGGGGAGGCTTGTATGTATGGCTAGGGGAATGGGATAGTCTAATTATTATGGTAATAAAAAATATGTAATATATGAATTTGGGAAATGAGAAATTGTAAGTCATGTCTATTTGTCTTGATCTGCTTTGATTTTAAAGGCAATTTTTATTAATTATGAATTTAATCAAATAGCTGAGTCTCATAATTCTAGATTACTAATAAGTGACAAGGGAGAAATCCATACTGAATTTGCAAAATTAGCTAGGCAGTCACTCTGCCCTTCTCTTGACGGAGACAAGCAATATTTGATGTGCTTAGTTCAGCTGCATTTATCAATGGTGAATTACAGTACAGTCCTTATTAAACATTCCCTTGGTTAAGTCTGAAGTGCACTGAATAAGTGTTCCACTTGGAATTTAAATAAAGCATATACTGCAGCTATACAAAGGGATAAGCTATATTGTTGTACTCTACCTAAATCTCTGTAGGGAGGAATGGATAAATCAAGTTTAAGTAAATAGATGTGTATTGTGTACAGCAAGCATAATCAACACTTTACAAAAATGTTTACTGTACAAGTGCATTGACAGCCCTTAAAAAAAAGCCAAATGTGGGGAGAGAAAGTGATATCATCTACCATAAAGAATGCATGAGATGGTAACTCTGTCCAATCCCGTGCTTATTGTTTACTCATCAGCTTCCACTGGGTGCTTTACTAAACCCTTTGTGCTGATCTGAGCTGTCTACACTTGCTGCAGTGGTTGGGATGTCACCGAGAAGAAAAAACACAGACATGCGTGAATACATGGTGTCAAGTGCATGGCCCAAGACCTGTGAGGAAAATGGCAGGGCTTCAGATTCAGGAAGAACAATGTGGGGAACAGGCGGAGATATTGTTGGACAGGTGCAAATGGAGTTCGGTATCTTTTCAGCAATCACCCATGAATAACTGCATGGCTGGTTTACTGAATTCAAATCAGTCAGTGTGAAAGCCGAGATTAATGAAGTATTGGCAGAATTACGCTCAGATGTTCAGAGGTTGGCCACAGAGTTGACAAAATGGATACCTGTATAGGAGGGTACATCAGAGACCTTAGTGGATTATGGTCACCAGTTAGCAAATCACTAGAGGTACAGGCAGATCTTGTCAGACAAATCTGATTAATTTCTTTGACAGGGGGACCAGAGAGTTGGATTGAGGGAGAGCGCTAGACGTGATGTATTTAAATTTCTGCAAAGTCTTTCACATGGTTCTGCATACATTACTAATAAATATACTGAGTGCCCTAGGTATGGGCCCTGAAGTGACTGACTGGGGTGGGAGCTGGCTGAGTGGAAGGCAACAGAGGGTAGTGGTAAATGGAGCTCATTTTAAAGGAATTTACCAGTGGTGTGCCGCAAGGTTTGGCTCTTGGGCCAGTTCATGTTAACATTTTTGTAATCGATATTGCTGAAGAGCTGTATGGTAAGGTTTGCCTCTTTGCGTATAAAACCAAAATCTGCAATAGAGTAGACACCCTTGACAGTATGGGTAATATGAAGAAGGACTTAGTGAAACTAGAGAAATTGTCTGGAATTTGGAAGCTAAAATTTAATGCTAAAAAATGCAGGGTCATGCATTTGGGATGCATAAACCTGAGAGAAAGTTACAGTTTAGATGGTGAAGAACATTTGTGCAAGAAAGGAGGAGCAGGACTCGGGTGTGATCGTACGTGATGATCTTAAGGTGGCCAAACAGGTAGAAAAGGAGATAGTGAAAGCTAGAAGGATGCTTGTGTGCATAGGGAGTGGAACTGCCAGTAGGAAAAAGGAGGTGATGATGTCTCTTTATAAGACTCTGGTGAGACCTTTTTTAGAATATTGAGTACAATTCTGGAGACCACACCTTCAACAGGACAAAAACAGGATGGAGTCAGTCCAGAGGGCAGCTACTAAAATGGTCAGTGGTATGTGGGAACAGACTTAAAAATCTCAGAATGTGAAAAAAGGGCAAGATGGCGTCTGAATAGGACATGTGTGAAGCAGCTCCTCACTCAACTCCCTCTCGCAGGTTTTTTTCCCCTTAAAATAATACATTTCCATGCCCAAGAGTAGAGGCAAACAGAGGGCTTACCCTGCTCCCTCTGTGAGATAGGAATTGGGACCGATGGACCGTTTCACTGTTCCCAGTGTAGAACTGACTGGGCAACAACCCTTGCTGCAGGAGGGATCGATTAGAGGAGAACCGACCTACCTGCCTGAGGGAGAGTTGAGCCCAGAGGAACGGAGTCCTCCTTCGATGCCGGCAATGCTGGCAGATCAGAGCCCTGGATTGACTAGACCCGATGAGGAGATGTCTGATCTGGGAGCAGGGGCAGACTCTGCTAGCAGAACGCCGAGTGCAGCAGTGCTGGTGGTTACTGCTGAGAATACCGAAAGAGCAGGAGTTGAATCACAGGAGAGCAAGACTGCCTCTGAGAAAGGAGCTCAGGAAGAGATAACATTGAAATTATTTCCTTAAAAAACGGAGAAAATAACCCTAGAAAAAATTTGGGATGCTTTGGAATGTTTAGAAGATTCTTTAACCCAGAAATTATCTCCAATAGTTAAAGTCACTCAATCAAATCAAGCTAAAATAGCAGACTTGGAAAAACAGTTGGAACAATCTAAAACTTTTGAACAAACAATTGCGCTTGAAACAAATCAAATTAAAGAGAGTCAAATAACTTTAATAAAAGAAAATGTATACTTACATAGGAAAATAGAAACTTTAGAAAATTTACAAAGGATGAAAACATTGAGCTTTATAAATTTTCCTAAAGTTCCAGCAGTGGCTCCTTTAATAACATTTAAAAGATATATTTCTGAAGTATTAAAAATTACTGAACAATTGTTTCCACCTGTAGCAAGGATTTATTATTTGGCTCCCTATGTTAAGAAACCAAGCGAGCGCATAATACCATCTATGGAAACCCCATTTGAGGAGCTAAATTTGAATTTATCACAAACAATTGAAGATGAACTATGTGGAGTACAACCTGCTACATTTGTTGCAGGAATTACCACTATTGTTAGCAGAATCTGTGGTTCTTCAGGAATCAAACACCACACACCAGAATGAGAAAGAAATGTTCTTTATTTGCCAGCAAACAAAGTAGGACATCAGCACTAGGTCTCTTCTTCTCTTTCTCAGCTCTCTGTGTCTTCTCTCTCTCGTCTCAGCTCCTTCTCCTCTTTCTCAGCTCTCTCTGTGTCTTGTGGCTTCTGTCTCTTGCATTTTATTATTTCTCACATAATCAGTTTCCCAATCAACTTCATACTAACTGGGTTCTGGCATTCATTAAGGGGTCAAGGGCCAATCTTGCTTAATAGCACACATACATGATTTGTTATTACTTTCAGAAAACCAGTCCTTCATTTAGCTATTCATCAAGGAGATGACTTGACTTTCCCTGACCTCTTTCACCTATTAGTTTCCTACACAGAACTCGCTAGGACTGTGGATAATTCAAACCAGATGATGACCTGTTAAACCGCAGACAAAGCTTCACTTGAAAAGTCAGTCAAAGATGTAACACTGGATTGAAAAGAATATTCTCCATAGAAATAGAACTTATTAATTACACAGAATAAAACATATTCTAAAATAAGCAGAAATCAGAATTCCTTATAAGACAAATTCTAAATCATCTAGAATTATCTATATTTAAGCTATCTCCTTCTAAACAGCATTCAATCTAATCCTTTAATCTGCCTGCAATATGCCTTACTCATAATGGTATCCAGATGTGGTAAATAATTACTTCTCTCTGACCTTTCTAACCTCTGGTCTAGCAAAAGCTAGACTTCTGAGCAAATTAAAACCAGATGGCATTCCTCCACTTTACAGGACTGAAAAGTTAAACACCAAATTAATATGACTTCTTTGCCCAAGCTGCCTCACATTAATTATAGACTTTGTTCTACAGCCGGATCGGGACAGGATCTTGAAAACTTTCTTTAAACATAGACATGAAGTCTTTCTGAATTGCAAAGTCAAAGTATTTCCTGATATTGCTAGACAAACTCAGAAAAGACGTCAGTCTTTTTTGAAACTTCGTGATCGTGCATTGTCACAGGGGGGAATTTTCTGGCTTAATTTTCCTTGCAAATGTGTTGTTAAATTTCAATCAATTAAATATGTTTTCTTTGAGAGTGATCAGTTAGCAAAATTCCTGGACTCCAGACAAGAACCAGCCGTAAACTCTCTGGTGCTTCCTCCATTAGTATCTACTCCGTGATAGGATAAGTGGGAATATGTTCTACTCATTTTTTCCTATGTTAACCAATTTTTGAATAGTGCCTTGCCTATAATTGTGGACTTTAGCAGTAATTATCATTTAATAGATTTTCTTTATAAAATATTTTCTTGTATGGTATGGTAATACTCCTTTTCTGTACAAGTGTTTCTTGTAAAATTCATTAAAATTACAAATAAATAAATTAAAAAAAAATCTCAGTATGTATACTTTGGAAGAAAGGCAGAAAGGGGAGATCCGACAAAGACATTTAAATACCTATGCAATTTAAATGCATAGGAGGCAAGTCTCTTTCAGTTGAAAGGAAGCTCTGGAAAGAGGGAGCATAGGATGAAGGGGAAAGACTCAGAAGTAACCTGAGGAAATACTTCTTTAAGGAAAGGGTGGTGAATTTGTGGAATGGCCTCCTGGTGGAAGTGGTGGAGATGAAAACAGTATCTGAATTCAAAAAAGCATGGAGCAAGTACATAGGATCTCTAAGTGCCCTGTTTTCTAAGCTGCACTGTAGGCACGCCAATGTCCTTAGCACGTGCTAAAAACTAGCGTGTGCTGTTAGAGACACCCATATATTCCTATATATATATATTTGTTTGTGTTTGTGTGTGTGTATTTGTGTGTGTTTGTTTGTGTGTGTTTGTGTGTGTGCGTTTGTGTGTGCGCGTTTGTTTGTGTGTTTGCGTGTGTGTGTGTGTTTATGTGTATGTGTTTGTGTGTTTATGTGTGTGTGTGTGTTTATGTGTGTTTGCGTGTGTGTGTTTGTGTGTTTATGTGTGTGTGTGTTTGTGTTTGCATGTGTGTGTTTGTGTGTGTGTGTGTGTTTGCATGTGTGTGTGTTTGTTTGTGTGTTTGTTTGTGTTTGTGTGTGTGCGTTTGTTTGTGTGCATTTGTGTGTTTGTGTGTGTGTGTGTTTGTGTGTGTGTATGTTTGTGTGTGTGTGTTTATGTGTGCGTGTTTGTGTGTGTGTGTGTTTGCGTGTGTGTTTGTGTGTGTTTGTGTGTGTGTGTGTGTGTTTGCATGTGTTTGTGTTTGTGTGTGTGTTTGTGTGTGTTTGCGTGTATGTGTTTATGTGTGTGTGTGTGTGTGTGTTTGTGTGTGTGTTTGCGTTTGTGTGTATGTTTGTGTGTGTGTTTAGGTGTGTGTGTTTGCGTTTGTGTGTGTGTTTGTGTGTGTGTTTATGTGTGTTTGTCTGTTTGTTTGTGTGTGGGGGGGTTGCGGGTGGCTTTTGTGGTCGTGTGGTTGGGGAGTTTGCCAGCAGTCTGTAGCGATTCCTAGGCAGGGGGAATAGTACGGAAACACTCCCCCTGCCTGGGTCGTTGTTTGCTGGAGGGGGTTGCCAGTTGGTAGGGGTGCCTTTATGGATCCCTTTAATCTCTGTGTTCCGCCCTCGAGGGCGGGGCAGAGAGACATGGTGAGTTGGATGGCTTCACCACCATGAACTTACGAACTGTTTAGGGATTTTGCAGATGGTATTTAGTGGGAACAGAATGAGAGCAAGAGGAATTATACACTTCATTCTCCACCTCTTGATGGATATATTCTTTCTTGATAAACAGCTGGCTTCTGGGGTCCTGGAGTCTGAGATTCTAGCTGCCACCTAGTCTGATCATGCTCCAGTTTTGCTGAAACTGGCATTAGAGGGTACTGGAGATGGGTTGAAACACTGAGGGAGTTACAAGGAGCGCATAGCATGCTACAATGATTAAAGGCTAAAGATATTGCATATAAGTAGGCCCTGATTTTATTTATTTATTTATTTAGATTATTTATACCCCGCTTTTATCCACATAAAGCACTCTCAAAGCAGCTTACAATGAACTAATGAAACAATTACAATGACAGTAGAGAGGGTAGAAGGAACAGAGGAAGAAGGGAAGGGAAGGGAATATAAATACAATATTTAAACAAATAAGTGGCAGGGAAAAGAAAGCAAAAAGAAGAAAAAGTAAGAAGTCCAAAATCAGGTCTTGACTTGCTGAGACACATCACGGCAGGTAATCAGATCCTGCGAACAGGACAGGGATGCAGGTGGCGGCATGATTATATTTGGAGGGGGTATTTGAGCAGGGAGGGTACTTGCCCACAGATTAAAAGCAAGAGCACAACAACAGAATGTATACAAAATATGGAATCATCAGGGGGATTTTTTTTTTATCAGCACTTGTTTACCAGTGAGAGCAAGAGGGATACCGAACTCTTAAAGAGCTAAATCATTTAGTATTTCTGAGGTGTAGATACTAGACAGGGAGATTTCTGAGGAGGAGGTTGACCATGCTAGAACCCTTAAGAAAGGGAAGGCACCTGGTCTAGATGGCCTTTTATCCCTTTTCTATAAGCAGTACAGCTCTTTATTGGCACCAAAACTGGTTCAACTGTTCAATGCTATTCTGAAGGGTGAGGATATTCCTGACTTGAATGAATACAGCAGGGATTGCCTTATACTTGAACCTGGGAAGGATACAGAAGTTTGCAGCACAACAGAACTCTCTCATTAATTAAACTAGACACTAAGTTATTAGCAAAAGTCAGCTGCTAGGCTGCAGAGGTACCTCTTCAAGTTGGTCAATGAAGATCAAGCAGGGTTTGTTCATGGAAGGTACGAAAATGACAATGTCAGGCGCCTGCTGAACCTATAATGGTAGGCACATTGTGAGGGAATTCCATCTCTTTATTTATTTTTTCAGTTGTCAATGCTGAAAAAGCATTTGATAGAGCTTGAATGGGACTTCATGTTCCAGGCACTCAAAGCTATAGGTACTGGGGATAACGTTTGTGTCTGGAGAATCCTGTGGGATATTCTGAAGTATTTCATTTGGGGAAGGCCATAAGGCAGGGGTGTCCCTTTCCCTCCTCCTCTTTGCTTTGGTCATTGAACCCACAGTGGAGTGGATTAGAGTAAGAATGTGAGCATAAAATTGTTGTCTGATGATGTGATGTTTATGCTGTCAAAACCATTAATATCACTCTCAGTATTGACACATGAAATTGCAACTTACAGCCAGGTCAAAGGGGAGTCGACGTGATTGTGCCAAGAAAGAAAACGCATAAAAAAATGGAAAAAAACCCCGACCACGCGGCCCAAAGGCCGGCCGTGTCTAAAAAGAAAGGAAACTTTAAAATAGCAAAAAGATAAGAAGCTACAGGTGAAAACTACTTTAAAAAAAAATCTTTTAACAAAAAAAGAAAATAAAAGCAAAAATCAGTTGCGAAGAGTAGTTCTCTTCCTGGGCCTGATGGAGCGCAGCAAAAACACTGCCATACCTAACCGCAGAGAAAAAAAGAACTAAAGAGGCACGCTTGCGCGGCGGGCGAGAAGTCATTTGCGCTGCCCGCGCGATGGAACTTTCCCGACTTTGTTTTTATTTTGCATGTAAAATTTGTTTGCCAATTCCTGGGCTGCCACGGACGTCGACCCACATGTAAGAACAAGCAGCCTGCTTGTCCTCAGAGAAGGATGCTTAGGTGCATAAAGAGAGGCATGACCAGCAAGAAAAAGGAGGTGATAGTGCCATTGTATAAGTCTCTGGTGAGGCCTCATTCGGAGTACTGTGTGCAGTTCTGGAGACCGCACCTACGGAAAGATATAAACAGGATGGAGTCGGTCCAGAGGACAACTACAAAATTAGTAAGCAGTCTTGAACACAAAAAATATAGGGACAAGCTTATGAACCTCAACATGTATACGCTGGAAGAGAGGAGGGAGAGAGGAGACATGATAGAGACATTTAAATATCTCAAGGGCATTTATGTACAGGAAGCGAGCCTTTTTCAACTGAAGGAGAGCTCTGGAATGAGGGGCCATATGATGAAGTTAAGAGGGAATAGGCTTAGGAGTACTCTAAGGAAGTACTATTTCACAGAAAGGGTGGTGGAAGCATGGAATGGCCTCCCGGTGGAGGTTGTGGAATCGAAGACTGTTTCAGAATTTTAAAAGGCATGGGATAAGCATGTGGGATCGCTTAGGAAAAGGAAGAGTTAGGGGTTACAGAGGATGGGCAGACTGGATGGGTCATATGACCTTTATCTGCCGTCATGCTTCTATGAATCAGTCCTTACAGGTTTTACATCAGAATTACAATTATAAAATGAGCGTTTCAAAGGCAGCCTAATTCCTAAGATTGTTTCAATCTGATTTAGGTAAAGTGAAGAACAGTCTATTAAACATCTTTTATATAGGATAGATGCTGGTTGCTCAACTCATGCCCAGATGATCAAAAGCAAACACAAGTGCTAGAGGTCAATAGTGCCCTACTAGCGCCTGCGTTTGCTCCCACCAAATGATCAGCGCTAACCAGCACATATAACAACATGGTGGCCAGCTCTGAACGCAATGCGCATGCAAATGCATGCTAAACAGGGTATTACCTATTCCTCCCCAATGCTCAGCGGGTAGCACTCCAAACACTGGTGCTGCTCCCGCAGCAAACCCTACATCAGCTCAGAGCTGGCATCAGGGTTTGCGGAGGAATGGGGAGCCCTGTCCAGCATGCATGTGCATGCTAGCAGGCCCCCACAATAGAACCCGAACCCAAACCTCCCAATCCCTCAACACAGGGGTTGATCTCCAGCCCCCCTAACCCCCTCACACCCCTCTAAAAAAGCCCTGGTGGCCCAGAGGGCCACAAATCCAACCCCCCCCCCAACTTGGTGGTCTAGCAGCCCTTTTTCCCCCGTTCCGTCACGGTGGAGGAGGGAGTAGCACACTTCCTCCTCTTCCATGCCGCCGTTAAAATGGCTCAAATTTCATGTTTCAAGTTTATTATGAGATTTGCTATTCCACTCAATAAAAAAATGTCCGAGTTGCTTACACGCTAAATTAAAAGATAGAGATAATGAAAAGTAATGGAAAATGGAAGGGGAAGAACTACAATACTCAAATAGAATAGGAGGTGGGTGAAAGAAAAGAAGAGCTGAGACTGGTCCAAAGGGTCCCACAGGCTGGATTTCTAAGTTTCTCCAGTGCAATTAAGAATATTCATCAGAAAAAGGAATGTCTTTAGTTTAGTTTTGAAATTTTGAGGGATGTTCTGGACCTTGGACTGAGAAAATAACTTTTCTAGTATATTGATGGATAATTTTGCGGAAGGAAGGGGTTACTAACAAAATCTGAAAAGATGAACAGTGTTCTTGAATTTGAGTATGGAAAAAGCATGCGGGAAAGATAAGGTGGTTCATTGGACTGATGGATTTTATAGACTAGTAGTAGAATTTTATAAATAAAGTGATGTGGTAGTGGGAGGCAGTGGGCTGCCTTCAAAAGCAGTGTGATGTGGTCAAATTTCTTTTTGCCATGAATGAGTTTAATTGTAGTATTTTGGACTACTTGCAAACACCTGATATCTGATGTTCTGAGGCCTAAATAGAGTTTCAGTTGTCTAATTTACTGATAACAAAAGAATGAATGAGCATATTTAGAGCAGGTGGGTCAATGAAAGTGTGGATGGATCGTATTTGTCGTAGTTTAAAAAAGCATTGTCGAATTACAGATGAGATATGTGGCCGAAAGGAGAGTGTATTATCTAAAGTTACTCCTAGGATTTTTGTAGAAAGTGTTTGAGTGTTTGAGGAACTACATGGAAAACTCCTTATATGGTAGGGAAGCCCTGCCCAGCACATCCCAGGATGCAGTGGGCGGGGCTGGGTGCCGCCATTTTGAAGGCAGCGCTGGAAGTAGAACACTCCCTCCTTCACCACGAAGGTAGGGGGGAGAGGGGGGCTCTCCAGCCCCCTGTGCCAGGGAAGAGGTCAGGGGGACTAGAGGTCCGCTGGACATTCAGTCCTCGTGTTGCTGTTCTAGGGTTGTGGTGGCTGGGGGGTGCACTAGGCCACCAGGGCCTTCCAGTTATAGGGGGTCTGAGGGTCTCATGGACCTCCAGCCCCTGTGTTTGACAGATCCAGGCTACCTGTCAAACAAGTGTGGGAGGACTGTGCCTGAGCACATGCTCAGGCACAATCCTCCTGTAGTTTTACCCTATGATCAGAACTGGGCCTAAATTTGCATGCTATTAGCTCTGATCCTAGGGGCGTTATAGCCCCGCACTCTTCTAGCGCTATTTTTAGAGAACTGTTTGGAACAGTGCGGGGCTTCTGATCATCAGGCTATCAGTGAGGAATTCCATGGTACTGGGACTGGAGTCCATCTGAATAGTTAGACCTGTGTTAGAGGCTAACTGAAACTGATTTCTTCAGTTTTAGCCAAAACCAAAACTGCCACCAAAATCGTCTAATACATTTCTGCTGAAACTGATACTGCAGCCAAAATTCATCACTTGGTTTCTGAAGCTGGAATGTGAACCAGTGAGGGCCTGTCAGAATTTGCAGTTTGGGCCTGCAGTGCAGTGAGGGGATTGTCAGAACTTGCAGTTTTCATCCCTCTACTAAACCCATAGTATCCAAACCAGAATATAATAATTTAAATAAAGATCGTATTTTGCTAACAAGCAAAATAGCCTGTATATAATAAATGTAAACCATTTCAGTTATACCACAGGAAGATGGTATATCAAATTCATGACCGTTTACATGGATGCAGCTAATGAAAACTGAAACTAAAAATTATGGTGCTTTTACAGTGGCTGACTTTGCTGTCTCTTCTTTTTTGGCGGGTGGGGCATGGATTCCCCATGCGCCACAGCACTCCTCTCCATATTTAAACTGCTGGGTACTGTTCTCATGTTGTGTCCCTGCACATAGCTTTATTTGTACATGTGTAAACAAAGCTCTGCATATGGATAGACAGACGGACACATATAGGTGATTGATCCTCTACAATACGTGGTCCTGCCAGATGCGAAACACACCTAAAAACTAGGGGTGTAACCTATTAAGGACTTTCAAATGATAGGTCAATCAAAGAAAATAGTTGCTTTATCAACCATCTTTCTTACAACATAAACACATAATAAAAGTCATGCTGTATCATACCAAGGTCCACCAAGCCCAGCATCCTGTCTCTGACAGTGGCCTGTCTAGGTCCAGTGTTACAAACTGGAAAGGCCAGGTAGTATAAAAATTCCAAAGAAGGCTAATGCGGTCCGATCTTGCAAGATTTATTAGAGACAGTTAAAATCCTACATGGAAAGTCATTTCAGGATATGTACTTGCTATTTTGAGAGTAAATCAAATGAAACAGCAAAACCGGGAACAGTGGATCACTTTTTCTTAAATTTTGCTGTTCTGGGAGCTCAGTCTATGAGAACAGCGGAGTTGCTTTTGTTTGTTGAACTGGTTACTGGTCTCTAGCCAAACAGAATGGTGATGAGTTGAAGTGGAGATGAAGCTGAAGCTTCTAGCAATTCTTGGTGAACAGACATATGTCTGTAACGCAACAGACTACTGGTCATCCCATGGAAAATTTTATATTAGGGTGACTGTCCATTGGATTGATAGACTTTAGAAGAGGAAATCTTCTCTGGCCTTAAGACTGAAGGGTTCCCAAACATTTGACATTCTTGCATCAGTTCTCAAAGATACTCAAACAGTTTGCCATCAGATGAAAAACTGTTAGAACAGACATGGATTTCAACTTTGTGAAAACCTTCTTTGTAACTACAGCGAATGATACATACCTGTAGCAGGTGTTCTCCGAGGACAGCAGGCTGATTGTTCTCACGACTGGGTTGACGTCCACGGCAGCCCCCACCAACCAGAAGAAAACTTCGCGGGCGGTCCCGCACGCAGGGCACTCCCACCGCGCATGCGTGGCCGCCTTCCCGCCCTTGCGCGACCGTTCCCGCTCAGTTGAATGACAAGTAAAAACATGAGTAAAACGCAACTCCAAAGGGGAGGAGGGAGGGTAGGTGAGAACAATCAGCCTGCTGTCCTCGGAGAACACCTGCTAAAGGTATGTATCATTCGCTTTCTCCGAGGACAAGCAGGCTGCTTGTTCTCACGACTGGGGTATCCCTAGCTCTCAGGCTCACTCAAAACAAGAACCCAGGTCAATTGAACCTCGCAACGGTGAGGGTATAACAGAAATTGACCTACGAAGAACAACTAACTGAGAGTGCAGCCTGACCAGAATAAATTCGGGTCCTGGAGGGTGGAGTTGGATTTAAACCCCAAACAGATTCTGCAGCACCGACTGCCCGAACCGACTGTCGCGTCGGGTATCCTGCTGGAGGCAGTAATGTGATGTGAATGTGTGGACAGATGACAACGTCGCAGCCTTGCAAATCTCTTCAATAGTGGCTGACTTCAAGTGAGCCACCGACGCTGCCACTATGAGCCGTGACATAACCCTCAAGAGTCAGCCCAGCCTGGGCGTAAGTGAAGGAAATGCGATCTGCTAGCCAATTGGAGATGGTGTGTTTCCCGACAGCGACCCCTTTCCTATTGGGGTCAAAAGAAATAAACAATTGGGCGGACTGTCTGTGGGGCTGTGTCCGCTCCAGATAGAAGGCCAATGCTCTCTTGCAGTCCAATGTGTGCAACTGACGTTCAGCAGGGCGGGTATGCGGTCTGGGAAAGAATGTTGGCAAGACAATTGACTGGTTAAGATGGAACTCCAACACCACCTTCGGCAGGAACTTAGGGTGAGTGCGGAGCACTACTCTGTTATGATGAAATTTAGTGTACGGAGCATGAGCTACCAGGGCTTGAAGCTCACTGACCCTACGAGCTGAAGTAACTGCCACCAAGAAAATGACCTTCCAGGTCAAGTACTTCAGATGGCAGGAATTCAGTGGCTCAAAAGGAGGTTTCATCAGCTGGGTGAGGACGATGTTGAGATCCCATGACACTGCAGGAGGCTTGACAGGGGGCTTTGACAAAAGCAAGCCTCTCATGAATCGAATGACTAAAGGCTCTCCAGAGATGGCTTTACCCTCCACACGCACTAAGGTGATTCCTTACGGAGTTGGTCTTGAGGCCAGACTCTGATAAGTGCAGAAGGTACTCAAGCAGGTTCTGTGCAGGGCAAGAACGAGGTTCTAGGGCCTTGCTCTCACACCAAACGACAAACCTCCTCCACTTGAAAAAGTAACTCTTTTTAGTGGAATCCTTCCTAGAGGCAAGCAAGACACGGGAGACACCCTCAGACAGACCCAACGAAGCGAAGTCTACGCCCTCAACATCCAGGCCGTGAGAGCCGGAGACTGAAAGTTGGGGTGTAGCAACGCTCCGTCGTTCTGCGAAATGAGAGTCGGAAAACACTCCAATCTCCACGGTTCTTCTGAGGACAACTCCAGAAGAAGAGGGAACCAGATCTGATGGGGCCAAAAAGGCGCGATCAGAATCATGGTGCCGCTGTCTTGCTTGAGCTTCAGTAAGGTCTTCCCCACCAAAGGTATGGGAGGATAAGCATACAGGAGGCCGGTCCCCCAATAAAGGAGAAAGGCATCCGACGCTAGCCTGCCGTGTGCCTGAAGTCTGGAACAGAACAGAGGCAGCTTGTGATTGGTCTGAGAGGCGAAAAGGTCCACCGAGGGGGTGCCCCACTCTCGGAAGATCTTGCGTACCACTCTGGAATGGAGCGACCACTCGTGAGGTTGCATGACTCTGCTCAGTCTGTCGGCCAGACTGTTGTTTACGCCTGCCAGGTATGTGGCTTGGAGGAGCATGCCGAACTGGCAAGCCCAACGCCACATCCCAACGGCTTCCTGACACAGGGGGCGAGATCCGGTGCCCCCCTGCTTGTTGATGTAATACATTGCAACCTGATTGTCTGTCCGAATTTGGATAATTTGACAGGACAGCTGATCTCTGAAAGCCTTCAGTGCGTTCCAGACCGCTCGGAGCTCCAGGAGGTTGATCTGAAGATCTTTTTCCTGGAGGGACCACAGTCCCTGGGTGTGAAGCCCATTGACATGAGCTCCCCACCCCAGGCGAGATGCATCCGTCGTTAGCACTTTCGTGGGCTGTGGAATTTGGAATGGACGTCCCAGGGTCAAATTGGTCCGAATGGTCCACCAGAGCAGTGAAGTGCGGCAACTGGTGGAGAGGCGGGTGACATCTTCTAGATTCCCGGTGGCTTGAAACCACTGGGAAGCTAGGGTCCATTGAGCAGATCTCATGTGAAGACGAGCCATGGGAGTCACATGAACTGTGGAGGCCATATGACCCAGATGTCTCAACATCTGCTGAGCTGTGATCTGCTGAGACGCTCTGGTCCGGGAAGCCAGGGACAGGAGGTTGTTGGCCCTTGCTTCGGGAAGGAAGGCCTGAGCTGTCTGAGTATTCAGCAGAGCTCCTATGAATTCCAGAGACTGGGCTGGCTGGAGATGGGACTTTGGGTAATTTATCACAAACCCCAGCAGCTCCAGGAGGTGAATAGTGCACTGCATGGACCGGAGAGCTCCTGCCTCCGAGGTATTCTTGACCAGCCAATCGTTGAGATAAGGGAACACGTGCACTCCCAGCTTGCGCAGATACGGCGCAACCACCACGAGGCACTTGGTGAACACCCGTGGGGCAGAGACGAGCCCAAAGGGCAGCACACAATACTGAAAATGCTGTGTGCCCAGACGGAATCTGAGATACTGTCTGTGAGCTCGCAGTATCGGGATGTGGGTGTATGCATCCTTTAAATCCAGGGAACATAGCCAATCGTTTTTCTGAATCATTGGCAGAAGGGTGCCCAAGGAAAGCATCCTGAACTTTTCTTTGACCAGGAATTTGTTCAGGCCTCTCAGGTCTAGGATGGGGCGCATCCCCCCTGTTTTCTTTTCCACAAGGAAGTACCTGGAATAGAATCCCTGCCCTTCCTGCCCGGGTGGCATGGGCTCGACCGCATTGGCGCTGAGAAGGGCGGAGAGTTCCTCTGCAAGTACTCGCTTGTGCTGGAAGCTGAAGGACTGAGCTCCCGGAGGACAATTTGGTGGAGGGGAGACCAAATTCAGGGCGTATCCGCACCGCACTATTTGGAGAACCCACTGGTCGGAGGTTATAAGAGGCCACCTTTGGTGAAAAAGTTTTAACCTTCCTCCGACTGGCAGATCGTCCGGTATGGACACTTTGATGGCGGCTATGTTCCCGTGGATCCAGTCAAAAGCCTGTCCCCGGCTTTTGCTGTGGAGGCGCAGGGGGCTGCTTAGGCGCACGCTGTTGACGGGAACGAGCGCGCTGGGACTGTCCCTGTGCCTGATGAGGCCTTCGGGCCGGCTGGGTGTACCTACGCTTGTTATAGGCGTAGGGCGCAGCCTGTCTGGCCCGGGAAAAACGTCCACCTGCTGAGGTGGATGCTGAAGGCGCCCGGTGGGAGAGCTTGTCGAGGGCGGTTTCCCTCTGATGTAGTTGGTCCACCAACTGCTCGACCTTCTCGCCAAAAATGTTATCCCCCCGGCAAGGGACGTCGGCCAGTCTCTGCTGGGTGCGGTTGTCCAGGTCAGAGGCACGCAGCCATGAGAGCCTGCGCATCACTATACCTTGGGCCGCAGCACGAGATGCCACGTCACAGGTGTCATATATACCCCTGGACAGGAACTTTCTGCACGCCTTCAGCTGCCTGACCACCTCCTGAAAAGGCCTGGACTGCTCCGGGGGGAGCTCGTCGACCAGGTCCGCCAGTTGCTTCACATTATTCCGCATGTGGATGCTCGTGTAGAGCTGGTAAAACTGGATGCGGGTCACGAGCATGGAAGATTGGTAGGCTTTCCTCCCAAACGAGTCCAGAGTGCGAGACTCCCGCCCCAGGGGCGCCGAAGCGGTATCTCTCGAACTCCGTGCTCTCTTGAGAGCAGAGTCCTCGACCGCCGAGTCATGAGGCAATTGGGGCCGCATTAACTCTGGGTCCGAGTGGATTCTGTATTGGGACTCTGCTTTCTTGGGGATGGTGGAATTAGATAATGGTCTCAACCAGTTCCGAAGCAGTGTCTCTTTGAGGACATTGTGCAACGGTACCGTGGAGGACTCTCTAGGTGGTGATGGATAGTCGAGGACCTCGAGCATCTCAGCCCTCGGCTCACCCACGGAGACCACAGGAAAGGGAATGCAAATAGACATATCCCTGACGAAGGAGGCAAAGGAGAGGCTCTCAGGTGGCGAGAGCTTTCTCTCTGGTGAAGGAGTGGGGTCAAAGGGAAGGCCCACAGACTCCTTTGAGGAGAAATATCTGGGGTCCTCCTCCTCCCCCCACGAGGCCTCTTCCTCGGTGTCGGACATGAGCTCCTGCAGTTCAGTCCTCAACCGGGCCCGGCTCGACGTCGAGGCACCGAGGCCTCGGTGGCGTCGTCGAGCGGTGGACTCCCGCGCCGGCGGGGATGAAGCTCCCTCCAGCGACGTCGACGGGGACTCCACCTGCGTGGCGGTCGAGACCGGCGCCGCAAGCGGCATCGGCGTCGAAGGCCTCGGCACCGGGCTAGAGCACGCCGGCGCCGCCATCAACGGCGCCGAGGGCGCAAGCACCCCCGGCGCCGGCACAGTCTGGCACATCAGCCCTTCCAGGATCCCCGGAAGGATGGCTCGGAGGCACTCGTCCAGGCCCGTTGTCGGGAAAGGCGAGGGGGCCGGTAGAGGCGTCAGTGCCGGAAGCTGTTCGGGTCCAGGAGACTGCACCGAAGTGCTGGCACCCTGACGTGGCGGTACCTCTACTACAGAGTGGGACCTCTCCTCTCGACGCTGCCGCTTCCTCGGCGTCGACTCATCCCTGGCGCCGGGAGCCGGATGCGACGTGGGCGACCGATGACGGTGCTTCTTCGCCTTTTTGCGGTGCCCGTCATCGGCGCTTGGTGGAACCGACGAGGAGGAAGACGATCCCCCTCGGCCTCGAGGGATCGTGTCCGACAGGGTTCGGTCCCGAGGGCCCTGGGTAGAGGGAGTGACCGGGGCCGACTGCCCACGCGGCTTCTCACCCCTGCCTTCACCGGAGGACCGGAGGGCCGACGGGACCTGTGCTCCTGGGGTCGATGCCGTCGGTGCCGATTTCGTGGACATCAATACCGGTACCGAAGGACCGGCCGTCGATAACGATGCCGTCGAAGTCGACGTCGAGGGGCCGGCGCAAGTTCCAAAAAGACGGTCCCGAAGAACTTGCCTCGCTACCTGTGTCCGTTTCCGGAGACCGAGACACAAAGTACACGTCTTGGTATCGTGCTCCGGCCCGAGGCACTGGAGGCACCAAGCGTAAGTGTCGGTCTGCGAGATATGCCGGCCGCACCGACCACACGTTTTAAATCCACTCGGGACCTTCGAGGACATCGATGGAAAAATCGCGTCGGCGAAGTCAAAGTCGTCGATGGTGGTGGTAAAATTCACACCTTGAAAATAAATCGACCGCGCGGCCACAAGGCCGCAACGCGACGCCCCCGCTAAGATACGAGGGAAAAACAAAGTTAGCGTTTTATTTTATTTTATTTTTTTTTAAGAAACTAAAAAAGAAAACGGAGAATCAACGAAAAAGAGAAAATTTCGCGGCGAAAGCGCGATCCGGTTTCCGGGGCTGACAGAGAGAGAGATGAACGCGGCTCTCTCCAGCATGGAAAAGAAAAGACTGAGCGGGAATGGTCGCGCACGGGCGGGAAGGCGGCCGCGCATGGGCGGTGGGCGTGCCCTGCGTGCGGGACCGCCCGCGAAGTTTTCTTCCGGTTGGTGGGGGCTGCCGTGGACGTCAACCCAGTCGTGAGAACAAGCAGCCTGCTTGTCCTCGGAGAAACAGCATGACGATGATAATGAAGATGAAGATGCAAGTGATGAATTAGATAGCACTACTTCTAATGCAGATGATAATGACAATAATGATAATGACGTTTTCTTTGCTATATGGAAGTCAAGTGTTTCTGAGATTCCCTCTATCAAAATCTGCAGATCCAGTGAGAAGTCATCATTAATATTGCAACCTGGCCTGATTTGAAGGAACTTTTTATCAGACTAAACCATCTACTTTCTGCTAGTGCAGTTGTTGAATACCTTTTTAGTTGTGCAGGATTAAAGACTCACAAGAGCACTTGCATGAGTGGTAGTCATTTTCAAAAATTTAGTTCTACTAAAAGCAAAGTGGATTGAATTGTAGAATAATAAAGTTGGGATAAAAACATTAACTATAGTTGCATCCATCTAGTTGTGGTACTTTTACTTTTTGCTCAAAAAGTATTATATTAGGCAATAACTTTTTTACTTTTACTTAAGTAAATTTTTTAATGTGTTCTTCATTGTACTTTTACTTAAGTATTAAAATATACATTTACTTTTACTCAGGGGCGTAGCCACAGGCGGGCCTGGACAGGCCCAGGCCCAGCCAGTTTCCCTCCAGGCCCGCCTAGCCAACGTCCGCCCCAGGTGTCAGCAGGTGGGGAGGGGGGTGCTCTGTTGGTGCTGCAGTCCCCACCTGCCTACCAGCTCCATGATCGACGAGCAGACGACCCTCGTCTTCCATCCGGCACGAAGCCTTAAAAAAAAACCCCTGGAGAAACGCCTAGCGTCTGCTGTGCACTGCTGTAAAGCAAGCAGCAAATCACTTTGTCGCGTCGGCCCTTCCTTCAACTGTGTCCCGCCCTCTGATGTAACTTCCTATTTCCGTGAGGGCAGGACATAGTGAAGGAAGGGCCGACGCGACGATTTGCTGCTTGCTTTACAGTAGCGCACAGCAGACGCGAGGCGTTTCTCCGGTTTTTTTTAACGCTCGGTGCCGGGTGGAAGATGAGGGTCATCTGCTCGTCAATCATGGAGCTGGTAGGCAGGTGGGGACTGGGTCGTGCAGGGGGGCTCAGATGGGAATGTCAGGGTGGGGTGGGGAGGGGGTTCAGATTTATAGTATTTAGCTTTTAAAGTTCATGATGGTGGTGGTGGTGGTGGTGGGGGGGGGGGGGTGGAGAAGGGAAGAGGAAATGCATGCCCACCCAACCTACCCACTGACCCACCCAAAAATTACATTCTGGCTATGCCACTGCTTTTACTTAAGTACTTTGACATAGTAACATAGTAAGTAACAGCAGATAAATATCTGAGTGGCCCATCCAGTCTGCCCAACAGTCATATTCGTTATCAATTCATGATTTAAATCAACAATGAACGTTGCAAACCGTACAAGGAGAGACTTGCTGACATGAACATGTATACCCTGGAGGAAAGGAGAAATAGGGGTGACATGATACAGACGTTCAAATATTTGAAAGGTATTAATCCACAAATGAACCTTTTTCGGAGACGGGAAGGCGGTAGAATTAAAGGACATGAATTGAAGTTGAAGCGGGGCAGACTCAGGACTAATGTCAAGAAGTATTTTCTCACGGAGAGGGTGGTGGATATGTGGAATGCCCTCCCGCGGGAGGTGGTGAAGATGAAAACGGTAACGGAATTCAAACATGCGTGGGATAAGCACAAAGGAATCCTGTTTAGAAGGAATGGTTCCATGGAATCTTAGCAGAGATTGAGTGGTGACGCCGGTAATTTGGAAACAAAATGGGAGCTGGGCAGACTTCTACGGTCTATGCCCTGATTATGACTGAATAGATAGGGATGGGCTGGAGTGTAAATTTTAGGGGGCTTCGAAGTTAGCTTCAGAACTTAGTACAAGAACAGTGCTGGGCAGACTTCTACGGTCTGTGCCCTGAGAAAGGCAAGGACAAATCAAACTCGGGTATACATATAAAGTATCACATACCATGTAAATGAGTTTATTCTTGTTGGGCAGACTGGAGAATTCCTTTATTAAATGAAAGCGGAAAATCAAATTTCAATACATTACACTGTGCAGTTATAAAGCCAGCCCCTCTATACTTTTATACAAAAATGCAAATTTTACACAAAAAACTGTCCCCCCCAACCCCCCCCCCCCCAAACATTCAACTCAACTTCAAGCGTACATGCTTCCACCAAACCCCAAAGGTCTTTACCCCCACCTCCACCCGTTCCCATCGGGCCACTTCCTGGACAGCTCGGACAACGTCCCAGGAGACCTGCTCAGCAGACCTGCACTCCTGGCCCAGGGACACCCCGCAGCGAGCCATCCATAGGCAGTATCTGATGATAACTGAGATTAGAAAGGCGGTACCTGGCTCTAGCCGCCCCGTCTCCCCCTGCCTCCCATACACCCAGTCCGCATAGGTGTAGGACGTGAAGCTGGGGATGGCCAGCAAGGCAGCCACTCTCTGGCAAACCGCTACGGAGAATGGACACTCCTTCAGGAAGTGGTCCATGGTCTCCAGCCGGCCAGCACACTCCCCCCTCGGGCAGTCTCGGTCCTGCTGGTTCCTACACCGAAGGTTTGCCCTAACATACAACCTGCCATGCGGGGACAGCCAAGCAAAGTCCCTGTACTTGTGTGGGACGCGTTTGGATGAAATAAAACGCAGGCCCTGCCTCAGCACGGGCTCCGGAGCATCCCTAAGAGCCAGGGGAGAGGAGAAGCGTTGGGAGCGAACCCGCTCCACCCAGATCTCCCTCTGCCCTGCCCTAACTTCCTCCCATGTAATGTCCCACAGCCGAACCAGCTTTACCAAGGATTTATAGTAGCCTACCCCCTCCGGGAACCCTTTCCGCAACCGTCCACCCTACCTCCCCCCAACCAAGGATCCCAAAATCCCTCCCACCACTGGACAACACTGTGTACCCATCCTGGGGCATCCAGACCCCCCCGCCCGCCCCAGGTTAAACTGGATGAAGAGGGAGGAGAATAGCAAGACTGGGTTTACCATTCCCACCCCCCCTTCCTCCCGCGACCGGTAAGTAAAATTACGTCGAACTGGGTTCATCCTGTTCCCCCACAGGAGTTGAAAGAACATGCTGTAAATTGCCGTGAAACAGCGTTCCGGCAGGAGACAGATGTAGCTCAGGAACAGGAACATGGGGACCACCTGGCTCTTCAGCAACTGGACCCGGTCCTCCATGGGCATCCGCCACCCCTTCCAGCGGTCCACCTTCTCCCTCGCCTCCGCTATCCTTTGTTCCCAATTCTCCCGCCCGTAATCCCCTCCCCAAAAATACACTCCCAAAACCCTCATTTTCTCTATCCCATCCGGGAACCCTCCACCTAAATTAAACCGCCGTCCCTCCGGCCCCACCCACAAGCGTCCCCCCCTCATCCCTTAACCCCTCTACCACCCTCCTCTCCCTTCTTTCCTTACAGCAGTCATAAGGGTTCGGGCTGAGCAGCTTCCTGAAGTCCCGCTCATAGACGAGGGAAGAGTACCGATTGTATTGTACCCGTTCCACCTCCTGCTGCAAGGCCTCAATGTCCTCCCTCTTCCCTCCCCTGGAAATCAAATTGTCCCTTCGCTTCCTCAGAGCAGTTCCTAGCCGGGTGACCTCCCTCCCCTGCCTCCTCGCCTGACGGAGAAAGAACCCCCTGGTGCGGTGTTTCAAAACTTCCCACCAGTCCCCTAGGGAAGGGAAGACACCCTGAATGGACACCTGGTCTACCAGAAACTCCAGATACTCCTGGTACAACACCCCCTCCCTCAACCATTTCTGATTTAAACGCCACAAGCCTTTCCCCAATCCGTGAATCCCCCCTCCCCCCAGCTCGACCAGCACCATCTTGTGGTCTGAGAAATCAACCTCTACCACCCTTGGTGCCTTCCCACACGCCCCTCCCCGAACTAAAAACCGGTCGATTCTACTTCTACAAGTGCCCCGGGCAAAAGTGAAACCCTGCGTCCCACCACCAAACTCTATGTGCGCGTCCACCAATCCCGCTCCCTTCATGATCCCTGCTAGCCGTACCCCATCGTAACCTACTTGCGCCGCCCTCCCCCCCCTATCCTCCTTCCTCTGGACCTTGTTAAAATCCCCCCCCCCCCCCCCCCACACTAGCTGCCGTGAGGTGTAAAGGTACGGCCGAATTTTCTCAAACAATGCTGCCCTTCCCCGTTTGCTTTGCGGCCCGTAGATGTTAATCACCCGCAAAGCCACCCCCCGCAATCTCACATCTAACACCAGACATCTCCCAATTCCCAGCTCCACCACCCTCTGGATCTCTACTTTAAATGTTTTGAAGAGGATGCCTATCCCCCCATACCGTTCCCCTGCCAGACCCCAAATAGAGGGCCCCCATCTCCAGGCCTGCTTTGCCCGCCGAACCTCCTCCAGCGTTCGCAGCCTGGTCTCCTGCAGAAGAAAACAGTCCACCGCCACGGCAGAGAGGCCATCGAACGCCATGCATCTCGCCCTCTGGGAGGCGACACTAGCCACATTAAGTGTGGCGAATGTTAACAGCAGTCCCGCCATCATTGTGCCGTTCCATACCCCCCGCCCTCCTGGCTACCTTCCCTCTGCTCCATACTACCTCCAGGGATCCCTTCCCCTTCGCCCTCCCCTTCCTCGTCTGCCCAGTCCCGGACCCCTAGCTCAAAAAGCCCCCCCCCTTTCCTTACTTTCTTCCTCCCCTTCTTCCTCTTTTCTTCGCCCACCTCCCTCCCTTTTTGGGAGTCGTCCACTGACCCTCCCCCCCTGCCTCCTCTCCCGCCCCTTCTGCCCCTTCTTCGACCCCCTCCATCAATCCTGCCTCCAGCCCATCCTCCCTCTCCTCTCTTGCCTTCATCCCTGCCTCCTGTCCTACCCTCCTTTTCTCCCCCACCCTCCCTTCAGCCCCCCCAATCTGCCCCCCCACCTCCCCGACCTCCTCCACTACCATTTCCTCCTCTTCGTCCCTCAAAACCTTCTCCCTCTTCTTCTTCTTCCTTTTACCCGCTGTTCCCTTTCCAGCATCTGCCATGCTTTCCAACCCATCCTGCCGGCTCACCCCATCCTCTCCTTCCTCTCCTGCCAGTTCGTCACCCCCTCCCTCATCTTCCAATCCCCTAAATCTGTTCTCTACTTCTATCCCCATTCCTGTCTTCCCTCCCCCTTCCTCCCGTACCCCAGTCACCTTCCGTTGTTTTTTTGACACCCGCGTCCAACCCTCATCTGCCCCGTCCTGCTGCTTCCGCCCTTCCCCAACCCTTCCCCACCTCCCACTCCCTGTCCCTCCGCAGCTCCTTTCCCCCCCACCCCGGGAACCTGATCTCGCCCTACATTCACTCCCCCCCTCTCCCTCTGAACTGGACCGCCCCCTCCCATGTCCTCCTCTCCCCCGTTATGGGAGGCCCAAGGGCAAGCTCTGAATGCATGCCCCAGACCCCCACACAAATTACACCGGATAAATGCACAAGACTCCGTAGGATGCTCCTTAGACCCGCACTTCCCACACTGCCGTACTGGGCACGACATACTAAAATGTCTGAATGACCCGCACTTGTGACATTGCCGCGGCTGCCCCTTGTAAAAGCAGAGGATCCGATCCCTGCCAATGAACGCCGCGGAGGGAATGTGCTGGGTCACGTGCCCTGCCTGCTTCAGCCTAACCTGCGCACACCATCCTCCCGCCCACACCCTACTGGGGTCAGGGAGTTTGGACAAGGGGGTACGCAATTCTGCGTACCGCTGTAGCCAGAAGGCCAGGTCCGCCCCTGAGATGGATTCATTTCGGACCAGCAGGGTTACCTGCACCAGGTCAGGTCTGCTGATCGGTACGGCCCTAAAGTTTCTCCAATCCCCTTTCCCCCTTACCCCCTCGTATTTCTCCCAGAAGACCTCCATGCCTCGCTGGGTCAGAAAACTAACATCATATTCTGGGATATTCACCGGGTGGATACAGGCATAGAGGTCCTCTGGGAGAAATCCTAAACCCAGGACCAACTTCAGGGCCTCATCCCTACTTGGCATCCCCCCTCCCCCACCCACCTTAACTGAATCACATTCCTCCTTTTGGGAACCTGGCCCCCCCACCCTCCCCCCCATCCTTCCCCAATGCTTCCTGCCCCCCCATTGCCCCTGCGCCCGCCCCTCCCACCTACTACCGCCGCAAAGGATGGAGCACCCCCCCACTGTCCCCCTCCTCCATCTCCTGCACTGAGACCCCCCTGCTCCTGCTGCGCCGTACCCCCCTCTCTCTCTTGCCCCCCCTCTCAGCCTCCCTCCCTTCTCTCCCTTCTATCAGCAGACTTTGCACATCCCCTGCCTTCACAGTGTCCTTCTGTACCATTTCCCCTGCAGCAAAAAACCAGCCATTGTCCCCTTCAACACGTGCGCTAGAGACAGTGAGAGCAGGTTCCCCTAAATACTTGTTCCCCTCCCAATGCCCCTGACCCCTCCCCCGCCCACCGAGCCAACCCTCCCCTCCCGGCCCGAACACTCCCCCCTGGCTCGCACCCCCACAGCCTGGCCAACTTCAAAGTCAAAGGTACCAGTCAAGTTTCCTTCTGGCGCACACTGCAACCCAGCAGCTGTTCTTTTTTCTGGAGAAGCCTAAGCAACCTGGTTTCCTCTTTCATATAGGTCTTGCGATGCTCTGCTGGGGCCAGCCTGCTCAGGGTTTTTGCCATTTTGACTCGCTTCCCCAGGTCCACCACCTCCTTCTCCGTACTTTTAATTCTCTTCACCATTTTAATTATGCCACTGGCCGGGTCCTCTGGATCCTGGCAGTAGTCCACAAGCTCTTCCTCCTCTAGATCGTCACTGTCCTCACTGCCTTCCTCCTCCACCTCCGGCAGGGCCTCTTGACAGATCTCCATTACCACTCTTTCCTTCTCAGACCAGCTCTTCTCTAGGGCCTCCGCCAGCTCTCTCCCCCCCTCACCTGCTGGACGTCGTGTGGCCGTGAGGGGGGTACCAGTCCGGCTTCCTCCCTTGGAGTCTGGCCCTCTTCTATCCACAGGGCTCCTTTCCCTCCTCCCTGCGGCACTGCAAGGGAGGGGACCGCTTTTCCTGACCCTCTGGTCCCTGAGCCCAAGAGGCCCCATGGCCTGGGCCTGTCCTGGGGAACGCTCCCCAGAGGCCCTCCACATCCTTGGGGAGGGAGCTAGGCCTCACTCTCCTCCCACTGGAAGTCTGCAGAGCTCTCTGAAACACCTCCTTCCACCTCAGCAGACTGGATGGACCGTTCAGGTCTTTATCTGCTGTCATTTACTATGTTACTATGATATTATTTACTTGATCATAGTCTTTCATTGGTGGTTCTGGGACATTGACCATAGAAGTCCGCCCAACTCTGTCCTTATGTTTCAACTACTGGAGTTGCCGTCAAAGCCCACTCCAGTCTATCCAAATCCGTCTTGTCATTTGCGGGATAAAGATCGTAAAAGTGTGCCCGGTACTGTCATCACGTTTCAAACCACTGGAGTTTCCATCGTAACTCTCTCCAGTCCACCCTAAACATGATTGCCATATGCGAGAATCATACCGTATAAGCCAGCCCAACACCGGCCTTAGTTGATGCAGCCAGAGTTGCCATCTAAGCACCACTTGACATGCAAACACATAAGCAACCCTTTAAGTTTTGTTTTTTATATCATTTATTTTCTAATTAGAGATCCTCTGTGTTCATCCCACGCCTTTTTGAATTGTCACAGGTTTTTTTCCCACCACCTTAGTACCTGGTAGATCACAAAACGCAGATCAGATAGTTCATTTCCAGGGATTAGCAAAGGCTTTCCCAAGTCTATCCATCTAATACTTATACACTTTTCCTCCAGGTATGTGTCCAAACCCCTTTTGAATCCTATAGTTAGTTGTCTTGACCACATCATGGTTAATTATGCACCATATGCATGATTATTTTCAACCTGCTGCTCATTAGTTTTGTGGTGTGTCCTCTTGTTTTTGTGCTGTTTGGCAGGTTAAACAACAGTTCCCTATTTAACCATTCTACCCCACTCATGATTTTATAAATTTCTACCATATCCCCTCTCAGTTGTCTTTTCTCCAAGCTGGTTAAGACCTAACCTATTTAGTCTCTATTCATAAAAAAGGAGTACCGTGTGTCTTATTTTATTTTAATTGTAACAGCTTTGTGATGCACACTTATAAAAAATTGCCTACCTTTACCTATTTTACTTTCATTACTTGTATGTCACTGATACAAATGAGATTCATTATTGAGAAGTGGGTCTGCTTCTTCAATGTCACTTGATCCATGGACTATAATGTTGTGATGCAAATTGAGAAAAATATATCAAAGATGCATAAAGTAGTTTAGTGCTTCCATATAAGATTATTATTAAACTTATTGAATCTATTCAATCTGCCAAGTAGTAAGCATATTCAGAAAAATAGCACTGAACTGTAATTGAATTCAGTGCAGGCTAAGAAAAGTTCCCAGCGTGCTTTTTTTCCCTATCAGACAAATCAATTCTCTTTACTATATACAATAGGGTGGGCTTTCATCTGTTGTTACCAAATTAAAACGAGCAGAAAAAGACACATTTTGTGTTTTGTCATTCGATGATAACAGTGCACATTCTTTGGAAATAGTGTGCACTATGGGAAGAGAGCATACTATTTCACAGTAGTGCAATGACCATGCACGAATGAACTACTGTGCATGTGCAAACATGTGTGCACATGCTTGCCCTATTGGGGGAACAAAGTGCACCCTCTTTCTGAAACAGTGTGCCCTTTTTCCACAGAGTGTGCACTATTTCCAAAGACTGTGCACAATTATTGGCAACTGACAAAAACAGCAAAATCGCCAAATGAAAATAAATAAAATGAAAATTCCCATAAACAACACAGGAAACTACATGAAATGAAAAATTGACTGCCCATCCCTAATACAATATAATGTCACTGAGTAGATGAATTTTTGTGAACCTAGGAGGCATTTCTATACACCTGTATATATACACTGGAATATAGGCATTTACATAGTAACATAGTAAATGATGGCAGATAAAGACTTGTACGGTCCATCCAGTGTGCCCAACAAGATAAACTAATTTTGCATGGTATGCGATACTTTATATGTATACCCGAGTTTTATTTGTCCTTGCCATTTTCAGGGCACAGACCGTAGAAGTCTGCCCAGCACTGTTCTTGTACTAAAAGTTCTGAAGATAGCGTCGAAACCCCTTAAAATTTACACTCCAGCCCATCAGTCATGATCAGGGAATAGACTGTAGAAGTCTGCCCAGCACTGGTTTTGCTTCCCAATTACCGGTATTGCCACCCAATCTCAGCTAAGATTCCGTGGATCCATTCCTTCTAAATAGGACTCCTTTGTATTTATCCCATGCATGTTTGAATTCCGTTACCATTTTCATCTCCACCACCTCCTGCGGGAGGGCATTCCATGTACCCACCAACCTTTCTGTGAAAAACTACTTCCTGATATTACTCCTGAGTCTGCCCCCATTCAACCTCAATTCATGTCCTCTAGTTCTACCGCCTTCCAAGGGTATATGGGCACCCAGATGCCATTATAGAATAGGTCTCACTGCATGGCATCAGAAGCTTAAAAGGGGACACCCACTTATAAAACTGCTCCATTTGTGGGTAATTTTATAAAGCATTTCCCACATGTACAGCCTGTTTTTACATGTGGAAAATAGTTCTTATAAAATTTTATGACTGAATATGCACGTGTAAGTACACACACCAAGACGATTGCTCATACAGCACTGTGCAAGGGGGTGCAGTTTGGGTGGATAAACATGCATACATGCATAAAATATACACATGCACTTACACTTTCTTTGAAGGAGATGTAAAATTGTGCATTACTGGGAATAGTAGTGGGGAGCCTGTTTCATTAATGCACATAGGTGCCCTATCTTGCTTCTAATAGATAGGCTTAAAACAGGCATCTTTTTTGAACTTTGACATAGGTCCCTGTTGTAAAATTACCATCTTAATGAGAATGCTAATGCATTATGGATCATGGATGATCAATTGATAGTCCTAATAGCATTTGAAGAATTGAGTGCCAAAACCTGTTAAGTACAAACCTGAATTCATACCAGAAACAGACTGCCTTTATAGATAGCCATAGGATGTGTGAAATTTGCACATTTGAAAAAAATATATATTCTTATGTTGGATAGACTTCTTGAAAACAATAACTTGAATTTATCCAGAAAACAGCTTTTCGTACTTGATAGGTTTTGGACCTCCCCTTTTCAATTGCTTTTTTTCTAAAACGTCAGTTGATTCTCAACCAGCAACCACATGATACAGAATTCTAGACATAGGCTGATCTGAGTGATACTGTCGTTAACAGCCATTGTATGTGTCGGTTCATGTTATCGCACATGAGGTAATGAAAGGATATAGGCTTAAGAAAACTCAATGTGATTTATTAGACTAGAATTCAAAGTTGCTCTGATTTTTTAAAACTTGCTAAATTGCCCGCTGTGAGGTTTCCAGCCTATAAAAGGACACATGTTCATCAGTAGGCTATAAAAATGGTTTAGCAGCTATAATTATTCAATACTTTTCTTATGAGACTTTAGAATTCTGCTGAACATGGAAAACAGCTTTTCTAGATTAATGTAGCTGGCAAACATCCAAGGTCCTTTAGAAAAGTGAGATAAATTAATGTATGTGACATTACAGATTGGATTTTACAGCAGAAGAAAACATAACATTGTTTGGTAATATCTAGGGCAGTGCTGCCTAAACATTTATTCAATATTTCCCATTATATTATTTTTAAATTCAAATGACTCACAAATGATGATGAGACCATGGTAGATTCCATTCCTCTCCTCTCTCTCCTTTACTTACTTCCTGCGCCCCTACCCCCATCCAAATCATAAAGGCAATAACAGCAGCAATGATGGCAACAGTACTGTAGCGTCACCATAGGTCCCTGTCAGTAACTCTATGGATTTTCAGTCTAACAGGAAGCCCACACAGGAGGAGGGGATAAGGTCTATGGACATCCATACTCACAGGCCCCTTGCATGCACACGAGCATAGATCACAGTAGATGTCCAGAAAAAAGGGAGCTATTCTGTTTCTGTAACCCCCCCCCCCCCCCAACCCATTTGGAATCTTGCTACTTTTTGAAGTGGTGAAAGTGTAGAGGGCCACAGATGGAACAACAAACAAAGACAAACTTTGGAGGAAGCAGATTTTATTGAAGACCCGACATGGCTTGCGTCAGGGATCTGCACATATCAAAAAACATCAATATTAAACTATGAAAATATAAAAATTAAAATCACATGCTAAGTCCAAAGACAAACAATGCAAAAAGATTGGGTTTGGTGGCAGATGACTGGATTTGGATTCGCTCATTTTTAACCAATAGGACTTTTACAGTGTAATTTGATCACCAAATTTCTGCCAAGTGGGGTGTCCCTCAAGGTTCACCATTATCACTGCTGTCATTGCAACCCCCCTCCTCCCCCCCCAAAAAACTAAACAAAACAAATAGATTGTATGAAGGTTCACATTAAGCAGACTGGTTTGAAATATCAATAAATCTGTAACTTTATGTTTTGGGGATCCAGTTTGGGAGACTACATCCTTTGATTTAAAGGTTGGGAAGGAGCAATTAAAGCAGGTATCCTTTTTAAGGATATTAGGAGTTGTTTTGGAGGGTGATGGTATAAGGGTTCATCGTATTTCTCAGGCTATTAGGCAGATTTATTCTAAGTTGCGGATGGTTAGGAAATTAAGATCTTTCCTAACTGCTGATTTGTTTAGGTTGGTAGCACAAGGCTTTTATTGTTTCATCCTTTGACTATTGCAATGCTTTATATGTGGGTCTACCTTGTACCTTATTGAGGAGACTGCAAGTAGCGCAGAATATTAAGAAAAGAACAAGCGCATCCCCTCTGTTGATAAAACTACATTGGTTGCCTATAAAGGAACATTGTTTGTTTAAAATGTTAATTTTGGTTCTTAAGATTTTGCATTAAACTCCACAATTGCTTATATTCAGCAATATGTCCCAAATCATAGATTATGGTCTATGGAACAGAACTGTTTGGCAATTCCAAACAGGTCAGTTTTTAACAGGAAAAGATAGGGAAAGAAAGCATTCTAACAATGGGCTGTTGAAGAATGGAACAGACTACCACCTGAGATTAGGAAAATATATCATGTTTGGCCTATAGGAAGGCACTGAAACCTTGTTTGTTTCCCAGATTTTAAATGATTGATTTTATTAGTTTTATTTATGTACTTTTATTATTTCATTGTATTGTTCACCATCTTGAATGGCAATGTGTGTGCCAAGAAGAGAGTATTTAAAGTTTTACCAATACATAGTAACATAGTAGATGACGGCAGAGAAAGACCTGTACGGTCCATCCAGTCTGCCCAACAAGATAAACTCATACTGTATGTGCTACTTTATGTGTATATCTGACCTTGATTTGTATCTGCCATTTTCAGGGCACAGACCATAGAAGTCTGCCCAGCACTAGCCCCACATCCCAACCGCTAGTCCCACCTCCCACCACCGGTGCTGCCACCCACACCTAATCTCCACTAAGCATCTGAGGATCCATTCCTTCTGAACAGAATTCCTTTATGTTTATCCCAAGCATTTTTGAATTCTGTTACCGTTTTCATCTCCACCACCTCCCGCGGGAGGGCATTCCAAGTATCTACCACTCTCTCCGTGAAAAAATACTTCCTGACATTTTTCTTGAGTCTGCCCCTTTTCAACCTCATTTCATGTCCTCTAGTTCTACCGCCTTCCCACAAATCATAAACCTAGAATTCTTCATGGATACAGAGAAACTCAATAGCAATACTTACTGGTAGACTGAGTCATAAACAGAGAAATAGGGGGACATAAAAGAAACAAAATGCACATACAGAATCAATTCTTATGTGGAAAGTGGGTAGAATAAAAAGAGAGTTAAATACAGAAGAGTTTGGGGAATTTTAAAAGTTATACTTATCTGAGATATGATAGCAGATTGAATTTTCTTGAAGTTATGACCAATAGTAGACAAAACTGAAAGTCAAAAGTTATAAAGAAATGTTTTTAGATATTTATTGGTCCAGTTTATAGAATAAAATTAATATATTTATTCTATTTATTAAATTTATTACATGCAATATATATAATTATTGTCTGTACTTAATAAACTTACCTTAATCCTTCCCTGAATTCTCCTCATCCTTTAACCCATCCTCCTTCCTTAATTTCCCTATATTTAAAGCGAGATCGTTCTCCAGGAGACAGCCCTACCTGAGGTAAGGTCACGGACTAAAAAGAGCAAAATAAAGATCAGGTGTGGTTGGCTCCTGGGGGGTGGGGCTTACAACTATAACCTTGGAAAAGGTGTGGGGTGCTGTGGCTAGACCAAAGGGAGAGCACAAAACTGATAATACTTCCCCAAAACAGTGAAGCGAAGGAATTTCTGGTGAGCCTGTCTGATGGGGATGTGAAGATAAACTTCATTGAGATCCAGGCAGGTAGGAAACTCCCCAGATTAGACCACTGTGATGATAGATTGGAGGGTCTCCATCCAGAAAGAAGGAAACTGTAAGGTCTGATTCACCTCCTTCAAGTCCAGAATGAGCCTTTTTTTCCTGGGAACCACAAAGTATATGGAGTAGCGACTGGAACCTGGCATGGGCACCACTACCCGTAGAGACAGGAGCTAGTGGAGGGTCTCCCAAACAGCACAGACCTTCCACCTTGCCCGGCAAGGAAACTCCATTAAAGCATCTGCTACAAGATGGGCAAACTCTAGGGCGCAATCGTCCCAAAAGTCGTCAAGCATCCACTGATATGAGGTAACATGGATCCACCTCTGGTAAACTCCTGTAAACGTGCTCCCACTGGAACCAGAGACTGGACCCCCGCACCTTCACTAGGCAGGCAGAACAGTAGTACAGGAGGGATCGGAATCCCAGCCACCCTGGTGGCCTCTATGGAAGGACTGCACTTTCTAGAATAAACTATACTGCTGACCTCTACCCAGCCGGAGCGATACCGGTGCACCTCTCTGAAGCAGTCCCTAGAGGCCGAAGCTTGAGATCCCCCCCCCCCACCCACAATGTCTATCCTCCTGAAGATGGGAAACCTAAGAGTCCTCCAAGCTCTTGACCAGTTTATCCAACTCCTAATGTCCTAATGCATGGGGAAATGTTTTGATGATTTACAGATGCCTTTCAAAAGGGGATCTACTGTCTGAGGGGCCTAGGTGGCAGAAACCTGTGCGATGAGCAGCTACTCTCTCTCTCTCTCTCTGGAGAATGCTAACCACAGCCATGGACGAGTCCTCCTCTGGAGATATTTCCTCAGACCAACTGCCGTCCTTACCTGACCTGTCCTGGTCTGGGACATCCTCTATAGCCCAATCAGGTTCCTCGTCAAAAGAGAAGATCCCAGTTCCACATTTTCTAACACCCAATCCATGTAATGTTTCTTGGAGAAGCAGGCAGCAGAAGGCCCCGGAACCACAGCCCTGAGATAATCCTCACCAGCAGCACTCTCTTGTTGCTGACAAAAGGCCCTATGCATAAACTAGTATTAAATCCAGATAAAACAATAACTTCTTCGATAACGGGCCCTGGGTCCATTCCATCTCTAACACCTGTTTTGTTTGGTAAACAAGTTCCGACAGTGAAGTCAATTAGATATCTGATGTAACAAGGAAATCTTTTTATCAATTGCGTAAGTTATGTTCAATTAGAAACTCCTTAAATAAATCATCGTTATACACACTAACTCATGCATTCATTACATCATGTCTAGACTACTGTAATATAGTTTATGCAGGTCTATCAAAACTTAATCTAAAATGATTACAGATGATTCAAAATACAGCAGCTCATATTATCTGCAGAGCTTCAAAATATGATAGAATCACTCCATTGCTATATCATTTGCACTGGCTTCCAATAGAATCTAGGATAAAATTTTAAATTTTAGCATTGACACAAAGTTTTCTATGTATCTAGCCCTTCATATTTGTTTAATCTTATTATACCCTATACGTCAACTCGGACTCTTCGATCATTAACAGATAATAGATTGGTAATTCCGCCACCATATAAAGCTAGATGGGAATCTACTCAAAAATCTGCATTTTTTTTTCTGGCTCCAACACTTTGGAACTGCCTTCCTAAAGAACTTAGGCTTGAAGATTCTTACACTCATTTTCGTAAAATTCTTAAAACACATTTCTTTCAAGAATCTTTTGGAAACACTGCTTAGAATCAAACTGGAAGAAAAAAAAAAGGGGGATTAATGCCCCTTGCTGTTTTTGATATATATGAATGTTTTTATTAATTGTATATTTTTAGTTTTGATGGTTTGCTGTGCTTTTCTATCACATATGGATTTCCAATTTGTGTATTTTAATTGTTTTAATGTTATATTTGATTGTAAACCGTTTTGATTTATTCTGTAATAAGAAATGGTCTAGTAAATAAATAAACGGTAAACGATACATGGCCAAAACAAAATCAGGGTGTAAGTCCATTCTAGAGGGCCCACGGCACACTGCATCAGGAACAGCAGACTCACCCATGGTGACGGACTCTAACGGCAGCAGCTGATCCAAAAGCGCAAAGGATTCAAAATGGTGGTGGTTCCCGACAAAACTGGAATCACTACCATCCCCGACAACTGCTTCACTGATGTCCCGGCAGCCGCTGGCGCAACCACAGGCCCCTGATCCACACCTGTTAACATCGCAGCCAGGGAATGTGAGGCCTGCTCCTTCTTAATGAAGGAACAGCATCCGGCTTTGTCAATGGTGCTTAGCAGACACTGCCATCCCGAAGCAGACTGTGGGAACAGGCTCTGGACAGCACAAGCTGCAGCATGTGCGAGTACCCCTCCAGGACTGCAATAGACAACTGCAGAGATCTGGTGGCTCATAGATAAGGTACAGCCCAGCACTCTCAAATGGCAGGGGAAGTCAATAAGCCTGCTCTCTCCTTGTATATTCCTTTTTTTCCTTTTAACGCCTGATTAGGCTTTTTTTTTTAACAGCAAAAGACACCAGGCAGCCCAAAGAGAAGCTGCAGGCAGACTCCTCACACTTAAGACAGAACAGTCTTAAGTGTGAGGAGTCTGCCTGCAGCTTCTCTTTGGGCTGCCTGGTGTCTTTTGCTGTTAAAAAAAAAAGCCTAATCAGGCTTTCATTTCTTGAAAAGCCTGCTCTGGTGCCCTGAGGCAGCCAAGGACCATCGAGCCCAGCAAAGAAAAGGGTAGCCCAGAAGACCATCAAGAAGGGGAGGGACTCGGCTGCCCGTTTGGCACCCCAGGGGCCTCGAGACCCCACCTCCCTGGGCCTCGGCCTCTGTCCGGCAAGCAGGAAACTGACTGCACCCTGAAACTCCTCTGGGTGTTTTTTGGCTAATCACTTGTCGTCCGCCTGCCTGCTCTGTTTTTTTTTTAAAGGAAAATTGGCAGATTTACTACTCCTATAATCTGCTGAGAATGAGAACAGACTGAATTTCTAGGGATTGCACAGACCACTTATACACCTACTTGAAGTTCAGTGTGTTCTCAGTCTCCATCTGCTGGTAAGAGTGTATAATCCATCTGTGCCGGTCTAGAGGGACGCCGAAGAAACAGTCTTTCATAATGCAACAGACATTTCTGCATTAAGAGAAATATAAGTAGGAAGGGTATGAGGGCCCTCAGATTTGGAGCACAGACTCTTACCACAAAACAGAAACTGCAAAAGTTTAGAATGGTATCCCTTTCCTCACCAACCCCCCTGAAAAGGAGACATATAAAATATATATATTTTTGTTTGCAATAAATGTACTATTTTCTATTTATTAACAAGTATTCTTCCATATCTTTTTTCTGAGTTGGTGGTGTATAGGTACATGAATGCCAATTGTGTGTGCATTTGAACAGTGTTGATCTTGACAGTGCGTATCTCTGAGTGACTGTGAAAAAGTATAAAAGGGACACAGACAGCAAGGAGAGATAAGTGTGAATAGTATGCTGGGATGCATGCAGGATAAGCAGGAACTGTCAACTGTACTTTTCAACAGACAAGTACTGTGGTGTACAGTCTCTTTAACAGCAGTGAGAGAAGTTATGCAATGAGACATATTTGCAAGATTTTCCTGAGGTGCTTCTTTTGATCACACTCCAACAGAATCAATTTAAATGAAAGGAAATCATGGACCAGCTCTTATGATAAAGCTTTTGAGGAAATTTTACTCTCTTTGCCACGTGAATGCACAGAAATAGATGTAAAACATGAAGTAACAATATATTTCATGATGAATTAATCCTCCCTTTTTGCTCAAGTCTAACAGAATAAGATGGTCAGAGGTAAAGATAACATCTCCAAAAAAGCACAAGGGATATTACAATAGTAATGTGAAAGGGAAGGGGAGGGCTGTGTTTGATATGGTGACTGAAAAGCAATAGACATATAAAGTGAAAATGATTAACTACTGAAAAAAAGGACATCAATGAGGCTTGAATTTCAACTTTATCAGAAATCACTGTATTGTCTCTCTGTCACCTTATCATTCTAAGACATCAATCTCCCCCCCAGTTCACTGGCACACAATCATTATGATTCACACATATGTTCTTGCCAACTCATCCTTCGATTTGACTTGGTCATTCTTTTCAGAACTGAGGAAGTATTAACTTCTGAAAGCTAATCAAAATAGTCCCATTTATTTTTCTGTTTGTTGTCCTTTATTTCCACAGGAAGAAAATAAATAAAAATAATTTTTAAAAAGCATGATTGTTCTTACAATAAGACATAATAGAAGGTATGTGGGTAGATAGAAGGACAGTTTGATTTAAAACTGAGCTCTGGCTCCTGTGGGCTTGGAATATCTTTTTTAAAAGCTCTTCTGACTATCTTTCTGAGAGTTTGAAAATGCATTAAATTGCAGCTGAAGCAAGTTATTCTGCCTGCAACCCTTGGTTGCTGCTTTAAAAATGTATCTTGCCCGGATATTCTGCAAGGACTTATTTCAGTTGCTAACGTTTGATGGAAAATTTTGCAGGCAGGGTCTGAACTTGAGTATTAATTGTCTCCTTTGGTTAGAAGTATACATGGTGCCATGCTCTTTCCCTCCTTTCACATTTATGATGGCTTCACTAATCTGCACACAGTCAAATAAAGAGAGAATCAGGCATGCTACCAGAGGCTTTCAATTCATCTTTCACTAACCACAGAGGAGTTACTTCCCCAGAAAGGATCACGTCCATTGCCATCATTGCTCTCCACAGAAACAAGTTTGAAAGGGAAGAATTAAATAGCCTACTGGGGCAAATTGTGCTGTCTAATTTAAGAAAAAGTCATTAAAATGAAAAAAAAAAAAACCCCCAAAACAAAAAGCAATGCTACTGTGATGAAAAAAAGATAAATAACTCTCTGCCTCCCCCCCCCCCCAAAAAAAAAACATACACCCCAAAGATATTAAAACTGTGTCTTAAACCTACAAATTTACCATCAGACTATTTCTCAGCACACAACTGTAAAGAAGATGATTTGGTGGCTGTGGTATTTCATTTATATTTTATTTCTCACTAAAGACCAGTTCACAATAATAATGGAACCTAAGATAAAACACAATGGAAACAAGGAACAAATGTGCCATTGTCCCATTATATAAGACATTTACCATATTGTACTGGGAATATAGCAAGTGATTTTGGGCATATATCCTTAAAAATAATACCTATACGACTGATTCATCTACTTTGAAGCTAGAAAGGACACTGAGGTATATAGATATCTGGGGAAGTAAAGCAATCAATATTCAAAACCAGGGCCCATGCTGCACAGGAGGACAATTAGTGGCAAATTTAGTGATAATGAGTGTATAATGAAGCATTTGGGGCCTGCCTGTTGCAAGCCATAGGATGTCTGTGCCAGCCGGTGGTGGGAGGCGGGACTGGAGGTTGGGAGGCAGGGATAGTGCTGGGCAGACTTATATGGTCTGTGCCAGAGCCGGTGGTTGGGAGGTGGGGATAGTGCTGGGCAGACTTATACGGTCTGTGCCCTGAAGAGCACAGGTACAAATCAAAGTAGAGTATACACAAAAAGTAGCACACATGAGTTGTCTTGTTGGGCAGACTGGTTGGACTGTGCAGGTCTTTTTTTCTCCCGTCATCTACTATGTTACTATGTTATGTATTAGCTGTCTCACTATACTATACATGAGCTTGCTTGGTTGGTATTTTTCCTCTATAAAAAAAGAGAAAGGGAAATGGGACTTGATATATACTGCCTTTCTGAGGTTTTTGCAACTACAGTCAAAGTGGTTTACATATATTCAGGTACTTATTTTGTACCAGGGGCAATAGAGGGTTAAGTGACTTGACCAGAGTCACAAGGAGCTGCAGTGGGAATTGAACTCAGTTCCCTAGGATCAAAGTCCACTGCACTAACCACTAAGCTACTCCTCCACACAAAAGGAAGGGAAACTGCACTTGGCATGCATAGACTGAATTCAACAAAAAAAAAAAAAAGAACAAAAAGCCAGAAATGGCCACCCATTTTTGAGTCTCCATAGGAGTGGCATAATCATAGGTGAGCCTGGCAAGCAGAGGCCCATCTACTTTGGGTTCAGGCCCACTCAGTGGTGGTACACATCATCAGTGGCCCACCCAGAAATTGACTTCTGGCTATGCTACTGCTCCATGTCACCTCATTTGCATACTCTCTAAAATATTTGCCCAAGAGTATAAGATCCAATATAAAAAAAAATTCCCAACACTATCAGACATATTGTTATTTATTTATTTGTATCCCACATTTTCCCACCTCTTTGCAGGCTCAATGTGGCTTACAATACATCATGAGTAATGGAAATATATTAGAAAATGGACATTTAGTGTTACAGAAGAATCTTTGGTAACATGATAATGATAAGACATGATAGTAGTATTACAAGCAGATATTATAAGACAGTTCTGAATATGTGTGGAGGAGTTATGTATATTCACATTGGTTGATCTTTGTGGTAAGCCTTGTTAAAGAGATGGGTCTTCAGTAGTTTGCGGAAGTTCGTTAGTTCGTAGATCATTTTTAAGTTGCGCGGCAGTGCGTTCCATAACTGTGTGCTTAAATAGGTAAAGGTTGACATGTGCATTAATTTGTATTTTAGACCTTTGCAGTTAGGGAAGTGCAGATCAAGGAATGTGCGGGATGATCTTTTGGCATTCCTGGGTGGTAAGTCTATAAGGTCTGACATGTAGGGTGGTGCATCTCAGTGAATGATTTTGTGAACTAGGGAGCAAATTTTGAACGTGATGCGTTCTTTAAGTGGGAGCCAGTGTAGGGGGGGGAAATACTAATATCAATAAAAATACAAAATGTGAAGATATGCCAATTGCTGTTATGGAACTTGCTTATGTAATGTGAAATGTTACAGCTGATTATGTTCACTTAATAAAAATGATTGAAACATAAGTGGGAGCCAGTGTAGTTTTTCTTGTAGGGGTTTAGCAATTTCGTATTTTGTTTTGCCGAATATGAGTCTAGCTGCGGTGTTCTGGGCTGTCTGAAGTTTCTTGATTATTTGCTCTTTGCAGCTGGCGTAGAGTGCATTGCAGTAGTCTAGATGACTAAGCACCATTGATTGTACCAGGTTACGGAAAACGGTCCTTGGGAAGAACGGTCTTACTCTTTTTCATTTCCACATTGAGTGGAACTGTTATGACCCGGTAGTAGTGAGCCCCTGTGCCCCGACTGAGCACGGCAGAGATGGAGTGACACCGCACTCGGTCAGGCAGCCAGACAACCCCTAGCTTCACCTGGGAAGCGACCACCGTTCACCGGGATTTGAGCCCCCAGCTGCAGGCGGCCACCAGGACTTCAGGAACCGGCGGAGTTGCACAGCCACTGACCAGGATAGCAGGATCAGACACAGTCCAGAACCAGTACTCCAACAGGCGAAGAATAGTCAAATCAGTCCAGAGTCAAGGCAGGCAGCAAACAAGCGAAATCCGAGATAACTAGCCAAGGTCTGGTACACAGGAAAACAGGAACAGAAAGAAGCCGGTGAACAGCACTCTGACAGCAACTCCTTAGAACAAATGAGGCCGAAGCAATGAAGGCCTGGAGGCAGTGCTTTAAATAGTGAAGAAATCTGAGCAAACCAAACTCAGGTGAAACCAACATGGCTGCCCCCATAGGAGATCCTCCCAAGACCAAATATGGACTTCCTTCCTGATCTCGTTTATACAAGATGGCCGCCCCCTCCTGAGCTAGCCAAGATGGCCGCTGCCCGTGCTCTAAGCCGGATGACGGCTGCCAGACTTGGGAAACTGAAACAGACCCATCCTGGAGAAACATCAAAAAGCCGGCTAGCTCTGCCGGACTGCACCTCACCGGCGAATCAGACGCGCAGGCCTGGAATCAGGTGAGGAACGTAACAGTATCCCCCCCGACGCCTCCCCCGTTTCCCTGGTCTGGGTCGATTAGGATGAAGGGAATGGTACTCACGGACCAGGTCTGGAGCATGGACGTTGGTTGCTGGCTCTCAGGAGTTGTCTTCGGGTCCGAAGTGTTTCCAGGACAACAGGTAGAACAACCTCCCTCCACGTAGCTTCGAGTCCAGAATCCGGTCCACCTCGTACTCGGGGTCTGGATCACTCTCTGGCACGACCACCCTCTTGGGTTCCGGATGCCACTTGGACCTGCGGAAAGGTTTCAAGAGAGACACGTGGAAGGCATTGTGTACTCTGAGTTGACCGGGCAGGTGCAGCCGATAAGTCACCGTGCCTATCCTGGAGCGCACCGCAAACGGCCCGATGAAGCGGGGGGCAAACTTGAGTGATGGGAGCCGCAGCTTCAGGTACCGGGCGCTTAGCCAAACCTTCTCTACTGGCTGGAACGTGGGAGCCGCTTGCCTCTTGCGGTCGTACGTCTCCTTGGCCTTGACCGCTGCCCTGCGCAGCTGCTCCTGAACCTTCTTCCATGCTTCCTGAAGTGTTCGGACCGTGGAATGAACTTGAGGTGGAACCTCAGCGGGGGAAATTGGTGGAGGTAGACGAGGATGACGCCCATAGATGGTGCTGAAGGGTGTAGTCCGGGAGGCTGAATGCAAACTGTTGTTGTAAGCGAACTCCACCCAGGGTAGCAGGGTGGACCAGTCATCTTGGCGCTGATTCGAATAGGCCCGGAGGAACGCCTTCACGGTTTGGTTGACCCGTTCCACCATCCCGTTAGTCTGCGGATGGTACGCTGAGGAAAAGAGAGTGGTTACCCCAAAAGCTGAACAAAGCGCTCTCCAAAAGCGGGAGGTGAACTGAGAGCCACGGTCACTGATGATCCTTTGGGGTAATCCATGGAGCCTGAAGATGTGGGTGATGAAACTGGCGGCAAGGCTGGCTGCAGTGGGCAAGGTCTTCATTGGAACAAAGTGGGCCATCTTGGAAAACTGGTCTATCACCACCCAGATGACGGTGTTGCCCTGGGAGGCCGGCAGATCAGTGATAAAGTCCATGGACAGGTCCTCCCAGGGCTTCTGTGGTACCGGCATCAAGCCCCACTGCCTCTGATGGGAACTCTTAGTTCGGGCGCATACCGGACAGGTGGTCACATACTGCCGCACATCCTGCGCCATCCGTGGCCACCAGTATGACCGGGAGATCAGATGGAGGGTCTTGTGGAACCCGAAGTGTCCGGCGAATTCAGAAGCGTGCCCCCAGCGCAGCACCTTCCTCTGGAGACCCACTGGTACTGCCTTCTGGCATGCGGCACTCGCCCTGGATATGGAAGGAATGCAGGCCGGGTTCAACCTGGGATATGGCTCTTCCTGGTCCCCGGGAGCCTCGAAACTGCGGGACAAGGCATCCGCCTGGACATTCTTCTCCCCTGGTCTGAAAATCAGGCGGAAGTCGAAGCGTGCAAAAAACATAGACCACCGGGCCTGACGAGGATTCAGTCTGGTAGCATTTTGGAAGTATAAGAGGTTCTTGTGGTCGGTGATCACCGTCACCGGATGCGCTGCTCCCTCCAGCAGGTACCGCCATTCCTTGAAAGCCAACTTGAGCGCCAGAAGCTCCCGATCTCCCACTGTATAGTTTCGTTCCGCGGGGGTGAACTTACGGGAGAAGAAGAAGCAGGGATGCTTCTTCCCGGCAGCAGATGTCTGGGAGAGCACGACCCCTACTCCCAAGGCTGAGGCGTCTACTTCCACCAGGAAGGGCTGGGTAGGATCCGGACTGCGGAGGACTGGTGCAGAAAGAAACGCTTTCTTCAAGGTGGTAAATGCAGCAACCGCCTCTGGCGTCCAGTTCTTGACATTGGCATCCTTCCTAGTGAGGGCCGTTAAGCGAGCCGTGATGAGGGAGTAGTCCTTGATGAACTGTCGGTAGTAGTTGGCGAACCCCAGGAACCTCTGCAAGGCCCGCAGGCCCTGGGGAGCCGGCCAGTCGCGGATTGCAGTCAATTTCCCAGGATCCATTTGCAATCCGGTGGAGGACACAATATACCCTAGGAACGGAAGACTCTGCTGGTGAAATGAGCATTTCTCCAATTTGGCATATAAACGGTGCTCCTGGAGCCGCTGGAGCACAATGCGGACATCGGACACATGCTGGGGCAGTGAGGCAGAGAAAATCAGGATGTCATCCAGATACACTATGACAGAAATGTACAGTAGATCTTGAAAAATGTAATTCACAAAGTTCTGGAACACTGCAGGGGCATTGCAGAGTCCAAATGGCATAACCCGGTATTCGAAGTGCCCCTCGTGAGTGTTAAAAGCCGTCTTCCACTCATCCCCTTCACGGATCCGCACCAGATTGTAAGCCCCGCGCAAATCCAGTTTGGTGAAAATCCGGGCTCCTTGAAGGCGGTCAAACAACTCCAGAATGAGTGGAAGCGGATACCGGTTCTTAATGGTGATTTTGTTCAGGCCCCGATAATCTATGCAGGGGCGAAGGGACCCGTCCTTTTTGGACACAAAGAAGAACCCGGCCCCTGCAGGAGAAGTGGAGGGCCGGATAAACCCCTTGATGAGATTCTCCCGAATGTATTCTCTCATAACACGGGACTCCTCCCGAGATAATGTATAAAGACGCCCCCGAGGTGGCTCTGCACCTGGCAGAAGATCTATAGCACAGTCAAACGACCGGTGAGGGGGTAAAGTATCCGCTGCCCGAGCGATGAACACATCCTGGAAGTCCTGATAGTCATGGGGTAACCCAGATAACCCCTTCACGGGGTTTGCAGTGACACAGAGCAGAGTGGCATAGGGGTCTTGACTCACAGGAGGCAGTGCTCTAAACATCGAGAACCCCACTGCCCAATCTCACCGGTAGTCCAGTCGATTACAGGAGCGTGCAGCCGGAGCCAGGGGAGTCCCAGAATCACTGGATGGATGGCTCGGGCAAGCACCAGAAACTGGATCTTCTCCTGATGCAGTGCCCCCACCTGAAGATGGATGGCTGTGGTAACCTGAGAAATAGTCCAGGGAAGACTGTCCCCCTGGATGGAGGTGACCCGGAGCACCGGCTGACAGGGTAGCGTGGGACTTCCCAGCTGGGACAGGAACTCTGCGTCAATGAAGTTCCCTCCGGCCCAGGAGTCCAACAAGGCTCTAGTCTGAACCCGACGTTCCCCGTCTTGGAGCAGAACAGGAACTGAGAGCAAATTGTCCGGAAGGGAGGCCAACAAGGCTCTAGTCTGAACCCGACGTTCCCCGTCTTGGAGCAGAACAGGAACTGAGAGCAAATTGTCCGGAAGGGAGGCCAACCGGCCCAGAGCCACTCCCTTCATGGGGCTCGGGCCGGAGCGTTTCCCGACCCCTTAGGCTTGTTTGGGCAACTGCCTGAGAAATGGCCGGCTCCCCCACAATACAAGCACAGACGGTTTCGGAGTCGATGATTTCTTTCTTCCTTGGACAGGCGATGTCGGCCCATTACCATGGATTCATCCTGGGTTCCTTCCGAACCTTTCTCATGGAAACCACGTGCCTCTGGATGAGGAGACGGACCTCCGGATCTCTGCCGCGGGCGCGACATGCCCCTCTCCTGGGCTCGCTCCTGGTACCAGATGTCAATCCTTGTGCAGAGAGCAATAAGGCCGTCCAAAGTGGCCGGAATCTCTCGGCCACCCAGCTCATCCTTGATTCGCCCGTCCAGTCCTTGCCAGAAGATGGCCGTTAATGCCTCCTGGTTCCACCGGAGCTCCGCGGCCAGCGTGCGAAACCAGATGGTGTACATCCCAACCGACTCGGAGCCCTGCTGAATCCGCAGCAGTGCTCCCAAGGCAGAAGATGGTCGGCCAGGTACGTCGAACACCATCCTGAAATGCCGCAAGAACTCCTCCAGGTTGGTCAGTATCGGGCTCCGCTGTTCCCACAGCGGAGATGCCCAAGCCAGTGCGGCACCAGACAACAGAGAAATAATGAAAGTCACTTTAATTCGGTCGGAAGAAAAAGCATCCGGCTGTAACTCAAACAAGATCTGACATTGGTTAAGGAACCCTCTGCAGGCTGCTGGGGTTCCATCAAAACGCGGTGGCTCCGGGAGACGCAGACGTGCGGTGGAAGCCTCCGCTCTAGATCCTGGAGGACCCGCAGCGGCCTGCTGCTGGGCCCCTGGAAGTTGATTGCAGACGTTCTGCAGTATACTGGACAATCGGACTATTTGCGCCTGCTGCTCCTGTACCGCCTGAGCCAGCTTAGGAAGCTCGGAACCATCTGGCGAGCTCATGCTTCGGCCTACTGTTATGACCCGGTAGTAGTGAACCCCTGTGCCCCGACTGAGCACGGCAGAGATGGAGTGACACCGCACTCAGTCAGGCAGCCAGACAACCCCTAGCTTCACCTGGGAAGCGACCACCATTCACCGGGAGCTGAGCCCCCAGCTGCAGGCGGCCACCAAGACTTCAGGAACCGGCGGGGTTGCACAGCCGCTGACCAGGATAGCAGGATCAGACACAGTCCAGAACCAGTACTCCAACAGGCAAAGAGTAGTCAAATCAGTCCAGAGTCAAGGCAGGCAGCAAACAAGCGAAATCCGAGATAACTAGCCAAGGTCTGGTACGCAGGAAAACAGGAACAGAAAGAAGCCGGTGAACAGCACTCCGACAGCAACTCCTCAGAACAAATGAGGCCGAAGCAATGAAGGCCTGGAGGCAGTGCTTTAAATAGTGAAGAAATCTGAGCAAACCAAACTCAGGTGAAACCAACATGGCTGCCCCCATAGGAGATCCTCCCAAGACCAAATATGGACTTCCTTCCTGATCTCGTTTATACAAGATGGCCGCCCCCTCCTGAGCTAGCCAAGATGGCCGCTGCCCGTGCTCTAAGCCGGATGACGGCTGCCAGACTTGGGAAACTGAAACAGACCCATCCTGGAGAAACATCAAAAAGCCGGCTAGCTCTGCCGGACTGCACCTCACCGGCGAATCAGACGCGCAGGCCTCGAATCAGGTGAGGAACGTAACAGGAACATCTTCTTAGTTGTATTTTTCGCGTGGCTTTCGAGTGTTAGGTGTCGATCGATGGTAACTCAAAGAATTTTCAGGGTGTCCGAAATTGGAAGGTTCAGATTTGGTGTGTTAATGGTTGTGAATTTGTTTTTGTTATGTTGAGAGGTGAGTATTAGGCATTGGGTTTTTTCTGCATTAAGTTTCAGTCAAAAAACATCCGCCCATGAATGCATAATATAGAGACTTTGGTTGATGTCGTTGGAAATTTCCTTTAGATCTTGTTTAAATGGGATGTAGATCGTTACGTCGTCTGCCTATATGTATGGGTTGAGGTTTTGTTTTGATAATAGTTTGGCCAAGGGTATCATCATTAGGTTGAAGAGGGTTGGCGAGAGGGGGGATCCTTGTGGGACTCCGCATTCAGGTATCCATGTGGCTGAAGTAGTTGAGTTAAATGTCACTTGGTATGATCGTGTGGTTAGGAATCTCTTGAACCAGTTGAGAATGTTACCTCCAATGCCAAAGTACTCAAGGATATGTAGTAGTATTCCATGATCAACCATGTTGAAAGCGCTGGACATGTCAAATTGTAGAAGTAGTATGTTCTTTCCTGTTGCAATCGTTTGTTTGAATTTAATAATGAGGGTAACTAGTACTGTTTCAGTACTGTGGTTAGAGCGAAATCCTGACTGGGAGTCATGGAGTATTGAGAATTTGTTTAAATAGTTTGTGAGTTGTTTGGTCACCAACCCTTCCGTTAGTTTGGTTATTAAGGGAATGGATGCTACTGGCCTGTAGTTGGTTAGTTCACTGGCACTTTTCTTTGCGTCTTTGGGTATGGGGGTGAGTAAAATGTTTCCTTTCTCCTTTGGGAAGAGTCCATTTTGTAGCATATAGTTTAAGTGTTTCGTTATGTTTGTTATAAATTGTTGAGGAGCAGATGTCATACGGTTGTTTGGACATATATCTAGTTTACAATGAGATTTGGCAAATCTTTTGAGCGTTTGGGAGATGATATCCTCTGATAGTGTCTCGAAGTTGGTCCAGGTTCTGTCTGCTGGGTAAATGCCAGGGTCTGGGTCTAGACAGTCAAGGAGTTCAGCATAGTCGGTGGTACTGACAGGTATCTTGAGTCGTAGTTGTACGATTTTCTCGTTGAAGTATCTCGCGAGATTGTCTGCTCCTGGTGCATCTTTACTGTTGGTTGTGATTGGTGTAATATCTAGTAGTTTGTTCACGAGTTGGAAGAGTTTATGTGTGTCCTTGTAGTTTGGTCCAATTACAGTTTTGTAATATAATCTTTTAGTTTGTCTTATGGTATATTTGTATTTTCTTTGAAGTTGTTTCCAGGCGTTAAGTGTGGGTTTGTCTTTCTTTTTATTCCATGCTCGTTCTAACCTTCTGACTTGTGTTTTAAGTTTTTTCAGCTCTTCATTGAACCATGGTATTGAATTCTTTCTATGTGAGGTTCTGGTTTGGGTTGGAGCTGTATTGTCTAATATGGATCTGCATCTGTTGTTCCATTCTAGGAGGAAGTGGATTGTATCTGCTTTTATTGTCCATTCATTGTAGTAGATCTGTTGCCAGAATATTACCGGGTCTATTTTTCCTCTCGTGGTATAGGTTTTCCGTTCTTGTTTATTCGGTGAGTCTTTCGTTCGCCATTGGAGGGAGATATTTGCTTTATAGTGGTCTGACCATGGAGTGAGTGTCCATTTTGTGTCTGTAAGTATAAGGTTTGAGTCGTGATCAAGTTTGTGTGTGACAATGTCTAGTGTGTGTACTTTGATGTGAGTTGGCTGCGTGTTTGTCCTGTGAAGATCCCATAGTTGTAGGAACTCTTCGCATTCTTGGGTGCTTGTTGAGTTGAGATCTTCAAGGTGCAGGTTGATATCTCCTATTATGATAAGATTTGAGGTAGAGACACAAGTGTTCAAGATAAAGTCCATGAAGTGTGTTTGGGAGTCTTGCCAGTTGCCTGGCGGTCTGTAGAGCAGGATTGCATTAAGGTGTTCCTGCAAGTTAGCGTGATTAATTCTTGCCGAGGCGATTTCGAGTTGTGGCAGAAAACAAACAAAAAATTACTAACAGACATTACCTTCAAAGACTTCAGAAGAAAGGGGGTTAAAATCCACACAGCTTCTATCCCAATCCACTTTAAATCTTTCAATTTTTTTTCTCTTTTATATCCCCTTCACCCAACCCCTCCAGCAGTTCTGCTTATCACAGCCCAAGTTCTTTCTCAGCTCTGCTGCCTCTCCCCTTTTCTCAGCTCCTTTCTTCCTCTCATAGCTCATACCTCTTCTCAGTCTCTCTGTCCCTCACAATCTATGTCCCTGCTTCCAGCCTTCCCAGCATCCCCTCCCCACATTGATAACTTCCCCCCCCCCTCCCAAGTAAGTAAATAAACAACCAAACATCATTTGTGAAGATGCAAGTTAAATGTTTACCATGGAACTGTTTGCACAGTATATATATATATATTTTTTTTTTGATCAGTAAACATTTTATTTTGAAATGCTATTACTGTGCCTGAAGTGTCTTCTTGATGTTGTTAGCAATATACCTTAGGCCCTGATATGATACCCCATGACATCCCCCCATCCAATCCCCCTGGTTCAAACCCCAACCTGCCTCAGGGCCTAAATACTTCCCTCAAAATAAACCTGATCTACTATGACAATAAGTGACACCAACCAATACTTGAAATTTGTTTAACAATGGAGGCAAAAGACCTCAAACTTGGGTATATATATAAAGTATCACATACCATGTAAAATGAGTTTATCTTGTTGGGCAGACTAGATGGACCGTTCAAGTCTTTATCTGCCATCATTTACTATGTTACCAATATAAATAGACTATATGCAACTTTATCTGTCTTTCTATAGTCAAATTTCAATTCATCGGTCTCAAGAAACCTCCAATCTTTCAATCTTTAATTTTAGTAATACTAGTGAACAAGTGATACATGATTTTAAAAACTCGAGCTGAATTACAATAAAATGCATACATCCTTATAGTCTTACTGGCTTCTTCAGGGGATTGACATGTTATTCAATAAAGATTCAGTTCAAAATTGCCACAGAGAGATAATGTCCATCTCTTGCTCTTGTGTATTCAAAAATATTTATCTATAATACAGACCACAAAATCAAAATTCCTCACATCCAACACAACATTCATTAAATGTTTAATGGATGATATCATCATACTGTGACAGTAGCTACAAGAAGAGACTCCGTGTGCATTCGCTTGCATCTTTTTGAATATCAGTGCCATTACAGAGTGCAGCTTTATCGTATTCTCATGCGGCTCCATGAAGGGTGACAGTAAGTTGAATGTATACGTATTTAGTAGCTTATAATATGTAAAAGCAATGGTTGGATACAGTGTCCTTTCATTTGAAAGAGGCCCACCTCCTGTTCATTTGTACAATAGAGATATTTACGTGTCCCTATCATATTTCCCCTCTCCCAAATTATACATAGTGAGAGCTTTAAGTCTGTCCCCATATGCTTCATGACAAAGACAACTGACCATTTTAGTACCCAACCTCTGAACCAATTCATCCTATGTTTATGCCCACCTGGGCAGCAGTGACCATCAAACGGTTTGGTTTGATATGACTGCTGTAGTGGAGGGCAGCCACTCTAAACTCAAAGTCCTGGATTTCAAGCGTGCTGACTTTACTAAAATGGGGGAATACCTGAGGAAGGAGCTGATGGGCTGCGAGGAAGTACAAGAAGTGGAAGGACAGTGGTCCAGTCTGAAAGAAGCTATAAATAGGGCCACAAACCTTTATGTAAGGAAAGTAAATAAAAGCAAGAGAAAAAGGAAACCGATATGGTTCTCTAAACAAGTGGCTGAGAAAATAAAGGCTAAAGAGTTGGCGTTCCAGAAATACACAAAAATTCAAGAACAGGAACACGGGAAGGAATACCGGAGGAAACTGAAAGAAGCCAAGAGAGAGATACGTCTGGCGAAAGCGCAAGCGGAAGAACAAATGGCTAGAAATGTAAGGAGGGGTGACAAAAATTTCTTCAGGTATATTAGTGAAAGGAGAATGACTAAAAAGGGAATTGTGAGACTAAAAGATACTGCGAACCGCTATGTAGATAGTGATGAAGAAAAAGCAAATTTGCTAAATAGATACTTTTGTTCTGTTTTCACAGAAGAAAATCCTGGAGCAGGACCGTGATGGACTGGAAAAAGTACAAATGAAAATGGAGTGGATACAGCATCATTTACAGAAGAGAGTGTGTATGAACAACTTGTAAAGCTAAAGGTGGACAAAGCCATGGGACCGGATGGGATCCACCCCAGGATATTAAGGGAGTTCAGAGAGGTTCTGGCGGGTCCTCTTAAAGATTTGTTTAATAAATCCTTAGAGACGGGAGAGGTTCCGAGGGATTGGAGAATGGCGGAGGTGGTCCCTCTTCACAAAAGTGGTGATAGGGAAGTAGCTGGAAACTACAGGCCGGTAAGCCTCACTTCAGTTATTGGAAAAGTAATGGAAGCGATGCTGAAGGAAAGGATAGTGAATTTCCTGGAAGCCAATAAGTTGCAAGATCCCAGACAACATGGTTTTACCAAAGGAAAATCGTGCCAAACGAATCTCATTGAGTTTTTTGATTGGGTGACAGGAGAATTGAATCAGGGACGAGCTATGGACGTAATCTACTTAGATTTCAGCAAAGCTTTTGACACGGTTCCCCACAGGAGGCTTTTAAATAAACTGGATGGGCTGAAGATAGGACCTAAAGTGGTGAACTGGATTAGGAACTGGTTGACGGACAGACGCCAGAGGGTGGTGGTGAATGGAGTTAGCTCGGAGGAGGGAAAGGTGAGTAGTGGAGTGCCTCAAGGATCGGTGCTGGGGCCGATTCTGTTCAATATATTTGTGAGTGACCTTGCCGAAGGGTTAGAAGGTAAAGTTTGCCTATTTGCGGATGATACTAAGACCTGTAACAGAGTGGATACCCCGGAGGGAGTGGAAAACATGAAAAAGGATCTGAAGAAGCTAGAAGAATGGTCTAAAGTCTGGCAATTAAAATTCAATTATATTGTACAATCAGGGACTCAAATATACTACCGGAGCCTTCGTGTTATAAATTACAAATTTGCTCCAGACTGTTGAAATACAAAACTCTTTATTGAACACATGCGCTTCAAAACCTGCTCATGTGCATTTTAAAATCTGTAAATACACACACAACTCTCTTCTGTCTTTCATACCCATTCACTCCTGTAGCGTGTCTGCTTAGTGACTCTATAAGCGTTTAAAGTTTTATACAACTTGCTGTTTTGAATATTATTGCACTGCACATTATATTTCACATTTTACATTCCTCAAATAAATATCACAGTGTTACACAAAATTAAAGGCAAACATTCTTTGTAATTCTGCTGTCTTTGATCTTCCAGTTTCCCTTTCTTACAATGTCTATTTTGAGGGTTTGCAAAAAGTCTCCAGTGCTTTCCTCAATAAGTAAATGAGTCTGCTTTCAATACTCTTCAGGCACTACGTTGGAGGAATGAGTTACTCATGGTAAAATTTGCTGTGGTCCTTAACCAAACGTCGGTTCCTCTATGCAGGACCGCATTTCGTTTTCTTCCTCAGGAGGAACCACCATATCATCTACAATAATACAATTGCATTATCACTCTCTCAATTCTAGTTTCCAAATCTACTTATTATGCTTTAACTATTATATACTATACATAAATCTTCACTTACTTAAGCTGATCTGCTTGGCAGCCTGCCAGCATGAACCCTTCTCAGGTCAGAAATCAACTGCCGTGGCTCTGAATGTGTTGTGAGAAGTAAAAACGCCCTGACTTATATTCTCCCAGAATGCCTAGCCTCACCTCCTTAGCTTAAAGAGACAGGCCCTTATATCCACTCTACTTCCTGATTTAACCCCTTAGGAGTCACTGTTTGCCACATGTAAATATATCTCTGTTCTATAGTTAACAATCGGGAACTGATATTTCCTTCCCCCCTGAATTGATCAGGGGGAATGTGTGTCAGTATCACACATCTTAGTTGTTCAATAGTGTGATTATGATCATACCAATGGGCAACTAAAGGACACATTATTTTTTTCAATCGGATATTACTTATGTGCTCTGCTAACCTATGTTTTAAAGGGCGTTTGGTGTGACCTATATAATATAATCCACAAGGGCACATGATACAGTATACAACTTGGGAGCTATTACAGTTAGTGTTGTGTTTTAATATGAAATCCTTATTACAGTGAGGTATAGCTATCTTTCCAGTATTTAAAGAATACCGGCAATACACACATCTTCCACACGGGGAATGTTTGCCTTGCTCCTCTCTCTTTCTTGATCTTTTTAATAATTCTCCCACATTAGCTTGTCGCCTATAAGCTATTTTCGGGCGCTCCCTGAACTCTGGGTGTATTGACAGAACATGCCAATGTTTGTATATAATACTGCTGATTGTGGGTGCTTTCTGAGAAAACGGAATGACACATGCCAGCACTTTTGAAGGAGATTTTGATTTTAATTTTGGTAACATTAACCAGGGGCGGTGAGCATAAAGTGCTCTCTTATAAGCATTTTTAAGAATCTTCATAGGATAACCTCGAGTTCTAAATCTTTCTATCATTTCTCCCGCTTGTATTTTAAATTCTGAGGTGGTAGAACATAACCGTCTTAAACGCAATAGTTGGCCCACCGGTATCCCTTTTTTTAAAACCTGATGATGAAAGCTCTGATAATGTAACAGAACATTACAATCCGTGGGTTTGCGAAAGATAGTAGTCGCAAACCCTCCTTCCAGGGTTCTGCTTATTTTAATATCAAGAAATTCTATTTCATTCTGGGCTATGCGAGAAGTAAATTTTATATTGGGATCCACATTATTTAAGTATTCCAGAAATAGTTTCAAATCTGCCATGGGGCCATGCCAAAGCATTATGACGTCGTCTATATATCGTTTCCAAGAAGCAATATTTCTAAACCATCTAGACTCATACACATATTTTTTCTCGAATTGAGTCATATAAAGACATGCCAATGAGGGAGCCACACTTGCCCCCATAGCGACCCCCTTCACTTGTTTATAAAATTGTCCTTCAAATCTGAAATAATTGCAACACACCACCCATTTTAATAGTTGTGTCAATACTTCAATTTTAGAACTCGGGATATGAAGAGCTTCAAAGTGCTCACAAGCTATCTGTATAGCCCTGTTTTGGGGAATATTTGTATAAAGTGCAATTACATCTAAACCTACCATATACAAATCTTGTTCTCTCAATGCAGGTTCCAGCTGTTCAAGTATTTGGATGTAATGCATAGAATCTTTTACATATGAATCTGTTTTAGAAACCATGGGGTTTAATATCATATCAATGTATTTAGATAATGGTTCTAATACTGAGTTCTTAGTAGATACTATTGGACGACCTGGGGGATCGGTGGTGGACTTATGGACTTTAGGGACAAAATAAATATACGGAATGTTAGGACTAGGATGACACAAAAATTGTTTTTCTTTTTTTGTAAGAATATCCTTCATAACCGCTTCATTTATATATATTTCTATCTCAGATTGTAATTGTTTCGTGGGATCATTATCCAGTAATGTGTAATACTGGTTCTGACCCAACTGTCCATTTGCTTCCTGTTTGTACTTGTCCCTGTCCATAATCACCACGGATCCCCCTTTATCTGCCTTTTGAATTACTATATTATCATTATTAGCTAACTCTTGAATGCTTCGGCGTTGTAAGCCTGATATATTACTCCAATCTTTACCTCTACTTTCCTCTATTTTTGCTAGATCATATAAAACCAATTTCTGAAAAGCTTGGATCATAGGATCTATTGTTCCCGGGGGGACCCATCTGGAAATATGACCCGTGCGTGGAAGTATGGGGTCTTGGTTAGCATTTTCTGTGTTGCGAAAATGTAATCGTAATCTTAATTCTCTGAAAAATCGATATAAGCCCCGCCTGGTATCAAAAGCATCATATCTATTAGATGGAACAAAAGATAATCCCTTAGTCAAAACCTCCTTCTGTGTTGGAGACAATGTGTCATTCGAGATATTAATAACTGTATTTATTTCTTGGGTGCCTTTTTGATTTTGGGTCCTTTGATACCTCCCTTTAATTCGCCTGTTGTATTGATCCCCTGATCTCCTATTCTTAAAAAAGATTCTGGTAAGTTATCAGATTGTTCTAAATTTTTACATACATTTATATCTTCTATTTTTCTACGTGAATAACCTCTTTCATCATCACCTGATGATTCACTAGAAGATAATTTAAATTGTACTTTTCTACCACCGAATTTATTTTTCCGAGTATGACGTTTTTTATCCATCCAACTATAGACATAACCCTTTGTGTAGTCATGCTCATCTCTTCGAAATTTCGCAATCTTCATAGCTCTTTGGTTATCGGTGTATTCTTCTATTTTTAAGTTATGTTCTTTCAAATTTTTCTCAAATGTCCCCTTGTCTTGAACACCTCTGATAACATTTTGTTTTTGAAATAATTCATCTCTATGTCCCTGTATTTCTTCCTGTAACGCATCTATTGTAAGTAGCATGAGATCAAGGGAACACTGCGTAATTACGGTATTCCATCTGGCAACATATTTATCATTGCCTAAAAATCTAGGCTCTTTTGTAATTCTAAGTCCACGAGGGACTCGTTGTGCGTGACAATATTCTATTAATGCCGCCGAATGTAATTCCGCTCTAATCAGCGTTTTATGAACCCTGAGAACTTCATCCCAATTGCTTGCCTGCTCTTGAACACCACCAGAGAATAGGCGTACTCCTCCCAACAATTCAGCTACACGGTCTTCTGTTAACCCTGCCTTCGAATCCCATCCGGCGGCTGCCATTTCCCTGTATATATGTATATCTATTATATTGTACAATCAGGGACTCAAATATACTACCGGAGCCTTCGTGTTATAAATTACAAATTTGCTCCAGACTGTTGAAATACAAAACTCTTTATTGAACACATGCGCTTCAAAACCTGCTCATGTGCATTTTAAAATCTGTAAATACACACACAACTCTCTTCTGTCTTTCATACCCATTCACTCCTGTAGCGTGTCTGCTTAGTGACTCTATAAGCGTTTAAAGTTTTATACAACTTGCTGTTTTGAATATTATTGCACTGCACATTATATTTCACATTTTACATTCCTCAAATAAATATCACAGTGTTACACAAAATTAAAGGCAAACATTCTTTGTAATTCTGCTGTCTTTGATCTTCCAATGCCAAGAAATGCAAAGTGATGCACTTAGGGAATAGAAATCCACGGGAGACGTATGTGTTAGGTAGCGAGAGTCTGATAGGTACAGACGGGGAGAGGGATCTTGGGGTGATAGTATCTGAGGATTTGAAGGCGACGAAACAGTGTGACAAGGTGGTGGCTGTATCTAGAAGGTTGTTAGGCTGTATAGAGAGAGGTGTGACCAGCAGAAGAAAGGGAGTGTTGATGCCCCTGTATAAGTCGTTGGTGAGGCCCCATCTGGAGTATTGTGTTCAGTTTTGGAGGCCGTATCTTGCTAAGAATGTAAAAAGAATCGAAGCGGTGCAAAGAAAAGCTACAAGAATGGTACTGGATTTGCATAACAAGACGTATGAGGAGAAACTTGCTGACCTGAACATGTATACCCTGGAGGAAAGGAGAAACAGGGGTGATATGATACAGACGTTCAAATATTTGAAAGGTATTAATCCGCAAACGAACCTTTTCCGGAGATACGAAGGTGGTAGAACGAGAGGACATGAAATGAGATTGAAGGGGGGCAGCAGTCATGTGTTAGTCTTAGGCCAGTGTGATAGGTACACAAATAGTACTGCATCTGTTCAAACTAAGATTTTGTTCTATGGTCTACATTGATACAATCAAGATTTTAATGAGACATCTTTCACAGATATTCAGTGTAGCAGGGATCACAGCACATGATAGGTGTTGCAAAGAAATGTTCATGAATTCTGTGTATATTTACAATGAGATGCAGACCTAGCAACATGATGTGTTGAGGTGTGGAAGTACCACATAGTGGACACATGCAGAACAGCATATACATAAGAGGCACAGAAAGGTCTCAGGTGTTTAGAGACAGACTATTTACAAAGGGCAAACACAAACCTATATCAGAGTGCAACTTGCATATATACCTCTCAAAGATACAATGCGTTATCGCTATTTGTGTAGATATGGTTCAAAAAAATTTGAGTGAAACCACAAAAGGTGATGCATTGTTCCTATGGGAAAAACAGGATTAGGTTCCAGCTTGAATTCTTGTCAGGCAATTAAAAACAAAAAAACTGCATATTGAACCAAATACTATATACTGAATACAAATTATTCATTTGCAGTAACATTAAAGTAGTTACAGTACTAAAAGAAACATGCATAGAAAACTGTGCAGGAAATAAAACAGCATTATACATCAACAATGGCAGGAGAAAGAGGTTAGCACCTCCTGCACAGTTACATTAAAGCAGTAACAGTTACAGTAGTAAAAGAAACATGCACAGAAAACAGTGCAGTAAAATAAAACAGCATTATACATCAACAACTGCATGTAATGACACTTGAATGCCTTTTTAATTACCTGATCAAGGGGCTGGATGACAGAAGTAGTGTTCGGGGGCAGAAAAAGGACTGTTACATCTAGGTGAGCATTTTCAAGGGCTTCGTGACAGTGTTCTGGGGCATTATTCAAAATCAGCAAAACCTTGAAGGCAAGATTTTTGCGGTGGAGATAATATAAATATAGAAAAAGAAGCCTTTACCTTGCCCCCCCTTCCCCAGAGAGGGAGGCATCTTGCAGCAGATAGGGAGGGACAGAGGGCTCAGCGCAACCCAGAAACAGTGCTCCAAACGGAGACTGGCACCGACACCTTGTAGTGACTTACAACCCAGAGCTGGAGAAACTGAGGAAAATCATAAGAGACATACAGCCTCTACTCCAGGAGGATGAATTACTGAAAGAGATATTCCCATCCCCACCAGTGCTGGCCTTCCGACAGCCACCCAACTTAAAACACAAGCTAATCAGAAGTAAACTCCCAACACAGACTGAAAAGGAAGAGAAGGGCACATTTTTCTGTAACACATCCAGCTGCAAGCTATGCCAAAATATTTCACAGGACCCCACAGTCACTCACAAAGGAAAAATATTAAACAAAGGAATCTTTCACATGCTCATCTTCCAATGTGGTATATATCATTCAGTGTAAAAAATGTAACGAAGGATACTATATTGGAGAAACAGGCCAGATGCTTAAGACAAGATTTAATTTACATAGACATAACATGAAGAAAGCTGGTACCAGTCAGGTTCCCACCCCTGTGGGCCAGCACTTCACAAGACCAGGACACTGCACCAGTGATTTCACAGTAAGAATCCTGAAAGATAACTTTAAAACAATACAGGAACGTAAGACCTTTGAAGTCAGAATGATTGAATATTTTGACACCCAACAGACAGGACTTAACAAGGATCTGGGTTTTCTAGCCCATTATAAACCATAAAGTTGTATTTCTCTGTTTATCACCCTCCTCTCACCTACCCACACCCAACCTGTTAGACTATCAATGAAATGCTTTGATATCCCCATGCATACCTCCTACCCACCCCCACCCTGCTAGACTGTCATTGTAATGTTGGACGTGTCACTTATATATACTATCAGCTACCACATTTGCTTATTTCCGATCTGATGAAGGGCAACCTTCGAAAGCTAATCAAGAAATGTGTTAAGTTATGTCCAATAAAAAAGGTATCATCTTATTTTCTTTTCCATGTTTTATTTTGTTTAAACATTTTAACTGTTATCAATAGAAATCAAAGTGTTTAAAATGCTCCTGCACTGTTATAAAACTAAGGATTCTGACTTTCTTTGCTGCAGTATTAACTATGAAATGTTACAAATAGCAAGTTTCCTGGTTTGGAAGTTAAAAGTGATTTTAAATGTCCAGGCTTTCATAGACACTCTGAAGCATGGCTGTAAGAGGGTGTGAGAGGTTTAAGAGCCAGACGAAGGAGCTTTACACTATTAATTTTGCGGGTGTTGTAACTGTGGGGGGATGTGCAATGAGGTTTGTTACAAGGCTCCTGATTGGCTGTTTGAGGCCCCAAGGGAAACTGGGAGCTTGAAGGGCATGTGAGGCAAGCCTGAAGCTGGGTGGATGGGGCAGTGTAGAAGTATGCCAATAGGAGCCAGGGCCTGATAAAGGGCATGAATTTGGACCAACGAGGTGACAGGAGGCAGGGAAGCACAGGGGAGAACTGGGAAAGAGAAGCCAGGAAGGAGAGAAGCAGGGGGCTGGCCCAGGACATGGCCACAGCACCAATTGGGGGCTGAGGAGCCAGGGCTAATCAGGAGGAGGCCCAAGGGGGAGTTGGAGGCAGATAGGTAATAGGCAGGCAGGAGACAAACTGTCCCATGGACTGGTGCAAATTTCAAGCCAATCCAGCGGACAGGAGGGGTAGAGCTGCCAGAAAAGTATAGCAAGCCCAGAGGCAAGATGGGAAGAAGAAGGGCAAGCCTGGGCAAAGAGACGAAGCTGCAGGCATGCTCCAAGAAGAGAAGAAAGAGATCAGGTCCGGGCAGGAGCATGTTGCAAGCAGAGGCAGAGAAGGGCAAACTCAGGCAAGAGGCAGCTGCAGGCTGGAGGAGAAGAGGATCAAGCCCGAGCAGGAGTGTGCTGCAAGCTGGAAGAGAAGACCCGCTGATGAGCCCTGGAAGAAGAGGGAGAGCTGGTGGAGTCCTTTAAGGGGCTGGGCACCAAAGAAGACATGAAAAGAGGAGGAAGGGAAGGAGGTCTAGAGCAAGCCTGGGGCAGAAGAGGAGCTGAGCTGCAGGGGAACATGCAAGCCGGGGCTGAGAAGAGAAGCTGTAGCAGTAGCCACAGAGGCCATCCCCAGACACAGAGTGAAGGAGAGAAGGAAGAGGGACCGCACTGGGATGCTAGGATGCATTGGAAACAGTGGAGAGCTGAACAGAGAGCAGAGGGCCCTGAATCCCCGAGTACACCCAGTGCATCCCTCCATGTGTGTTTGCCTGTCTAGAGAGGGGAAGGCTGGCCGTGTGGCTGCCTGTCCTGTATAGAAGAGGCCAATCCGGAAAGGGACGAAATCCCACAAAGAAAAGAGAGAGAGAGATCCCCCTCCCCTTGCACTGAGTGCCCAGACTCTAAAGGAACTGATTTTGGAGTGCCTACCAGCGTGAGTGTCTGCCAGCACAGGAGCCTGCCGGTTCGAGTGTTGCGCCTAAGAGAGCCTGCCCTGGGGAAGGAGCTGCCCAGCCTAAGCCTTGAGCCTTGTGACTGCCTGCAGTTAGGGGTCTGCCTTTAGGGGATTTAGTTTAACTGTCCATCAGTTTGAGTAGTGGGTGCAGAATGGGTAAAAAGGGAAACAATAAAAGAAAAAGGGTTATTTAGGAGGGTTAGATAGGAATTTCCCTTGCTTATCTTTTTATTTAAATTTAGTTAATTCACAAAGTTCTTTGCCAAAGAAAATACTGATTAAGTCTAGGGGGCACACACACCATGCACAGGGAGTCAGGGTATTCCTTTTTTTGAGTTCTTCTAAATCAGGATAGTAGGTACCCTGGAGTTCCTGAGCCAGCGAGCTGACCCCACCAACCGAGGAGACATGGATGCGGAGACAACCAAGGTGCCCAACACAAGACAGCGGCGATGCTAGCGAAGAACTGATATACCGGTAACATCATTGTGTGCACACAAATTGATCCCCCCCCCCCAAAAAAAACAAAATCTCATATCTGAGTACACTATTACATGCTCACTGCAACACATTCATCTGAGGGAAGCCTGGGTGTATGTGAATCTGTTGAAACTTGTAAGAGCAAATTTAGATTTGGGGACAGAGAGCTTGGTCCCTGGGAAACAGAATTGAAGTTATATTAAGGGGTACGGAGTAGCTGGGCATATTTGTCTGACGCTTATTGCTGAATAACTGTGAATATTTATCTTTGAAATATTTATTGTAGAGTGACTGAGTTTTAATAGCAGAGGTAGAGAAGGAACAAAGTAATAATTGAGTTTGTGCACATGTTTGGGATGTTTTGTGTTATCGCAGAAATTAGATTGGGGTCTTGGTCATTTTTATTGTAAATTTGAACACCTTATTACCTTTGTAATTTATTGCAAAGTATTTAATATTATCAACTTTAATAACTGGTACCAACTTAAAGAAACATATCCAAATATTTCTATTTATTTTACAATTTAATAAAATATTTAATATTTTCTTTTCAAATCCCTTGGTTGTGTGGAGCTTATTTGGGAATCCAACTTGACATTTCTATTTTTATTTGTTGCAATTATCCGCTCCACCACTAGGGGGTGTACAATAACATTCAACTTCTGACATAAAACAGTTGAAGAAATCCCAGAATATTTTGGACGTCATCCAAGCATTGTTGATCCATCTTCAATGGACTGACATGCAGTTCAGGTTTGTTCCTTTAAATGTGCAAGGATTTTGTACTCTGAAGACCAGTGATTCCCAAAGTGGGCAGTACTGCTTCCTGGAGGGCGTTGAAAGAGAAGGATTGGCACAATATAGTGGTGTGAACAACTAATAAGAAAGTATATTTTTTAAACATTTTATCAACATGGTAGCTTGGCGAATAGGTCCGCCTATAATACTACCTGCTTACGCATATATGTTTGCGCTGTTGCGAGTGAACCAACAGTGCCTATGTTTGCACTATTGCAAATAAAATGTGCAAAGCGTTGCATGAGTCATGAAAAGTCAGTAGTATGAGCTGCCACTTGGGTAAATGTTGAAAGCATTAATGCAAGCAGAAGTCTTTTATTTTTGTATTTTTAGCTGGTTAGCTTGGTTAAGTTTTGAAGCATAACTGTGAGCAGATGACCTGTACTTGGCACAGAAAAAGATTCAAACTGCTAAAGTAATAAGATTTTATATATATTTTTTTTATTTTTATTTTTATTTATAACAATTTTACAAATAAAATCAAGTATTAAACTTGTTTGAAAAGTGGTATATTTCATCATATACAAAAGGAAAAAGAAAAGACATATTTTAAATTGAAATCCCCACTCAAGTCCACAAAATGGGATTCAAGATGAAAAGAAAAAGTGGAATTATGAGATTTTATATTTTTTCAGTATTTCTTTTTTTACCATTTCATCAATGTGGTAGCTTGGCGAATAGGTCCGCATATAACACTATTTACCTGGTTACGCATATGAGAGTATGTTTGCTTAGTGCTGCTGTTGTCTTTTGTGCTTTACAGATTTCGGAGATTCTCTTTGGTGATCAGATCTCTGATGCCTGTGAATGTGGGATATAAGCCTCGTCCCTGGAACAGACATATGAATGCTTGTCTATATCTTCTATCCAGTTTGCACGGTATCAGTGTTATATTTATCAGAGGGGGTTTCTCATATACAGTTCTTCTATTGTTACCCAACTCTCAAATTATCTCATCACCTACTTTATACAGGCTTACAGGGTATTTTAGTATCGGATCTATCAGATACCCATGTCACCACCATTCAGGCTATAGTGTGAGCCAGGCACTTTTTATGGTGGGCATGTATTCCTCATTGATCCATATTTTTAAATATTATTAAACTTTTCATTATTTTAACTCAATCTATTAGTCAAATTTGCACTTAGCTTTAAATGCAGTATTGCTATATTCCTTCTTTCTTTTCTTTTTCTATTTTTCTGCTTTAAAAATCAGTCATCTCGGAGAACTCTTAATCCGACATGAACTCATGTTTCGCATTTAATTGTATCAAGGCATGTCTCCTACAAGATGAGAATAAACGATTAAATAACTTATTAACATATCAGTTTACAAACCCTTTAATATCAGTAAATCCCATACAGTTTAATACCTCAATCAAAGCTGGAAACATATCCGTGCTCTCTCTGTATTTCAAAATGGCCGCAGCGTTCTATTTCTATAGTGATTTACGTTCAGATTTACGTCAACTCCTCTACAGCTGATATATTAAAACGTACCAATCCCAGAAGTCCAGATTATAACTCCTCCCCTATATTTAAATCACTGACCTCCATTCAATTTCTCGATATAAGCCGTTTGGATGTACTGAATTCAAAAGAACATGATTGTTCTTTATAATTTAAGAATCTCTTTGTATTGCCGCCCTCCCACCCTACTCTTATATGATCTATTACTCTCCATTTTATATCTGAAATTTTATGTTTATGTTCAACCCAATGTTGGACAAGTGGAGCTTCCACTTTATTGGTCTGAATACGAGACTCATGCTCATTTAAGCGGATATTTATGGATTGCTTGCTTCTACCCACATATATCTTATTACAAGGGCAGAATATCAAATAAATTACCATCGCTGTTAAACAGTTAGTTGAAGTATATGATTTCACCACTTGTTTAGTTTGGGGGTCTATCCAGCTAGGTCCAGATATCACTTGGTCACACCATTGACATCGACCACAACAACTGTGTTGGGGATTCGCATCTTCATCCCTAGATATTCGTTTTTTCTTTTTAGATAGCAGTTCTCCTACATTTCTGGCTCTGGAGAATGCTATTAAAGGTTTATCTGGGAACATTCCATATAGCTGTAAAATATGCCAGTTCATCATAATCAAATGAACAATGAACTTCGTCAGCGAGGAGAAGGGAAGAACACATATCAATTTTTCTTCTTCCTCCTCATCTCTAAGTTCTTGAAGAAGTAAACTTCTTTGTGCAAAACGTGCACGAAGGTAAGCCCTTCTCAAGGTCTTCTCTGGATAGCCACGCTCTCTAAACCGAGTTTTAATATCTCTGCTTGTATTTTAAATTCAGATAGTGATGAACATAACCTTCTCAGCCTCAAAATTGTCCAATAGGTAAATTATTACGTAAATGGTATGGGTGGAAACTTTTAAAATGTAAATAGTTGTTACGGTCTGTTTCCTTTCTAAAAATAGAAGTGGACACTTTTCCTGCAGTTTTATGGATATGAATATCCAAAAAAATCTGTTTTTCTGATCGTAATAAGCTGTAAAATGCAAATCCGGATTTAAGGTGTTCATCCATTTAACGAATTCCACTAGTGAATCTTCTGATCCTGTCCAGATCAAGAAAATGTCATCCAGGAATCTTTTCCACATATTCACTGATGAAAATTTAATAGATGTATATATTAATTTCTCCTTGAAAGCTGCCATATATAATGCAGCCACCAAGGGGGCCAAAGTCGCCCCCATCGCCACACCATGATGTTGTAAATAATACGTCCCATTATCCCAAAAGTAATTTTTTAAAATTACCTTCAAGGCAAGTTCCATCAGAAATATAGTAGAGATACGTTGTGAAGGGGGACGTTTCTCAAGATTCTCTCTGATAATATCCAAGGCAGCATTCTGGGGGATATTCGTATAGAGTGCGGACACATCAAGGGGATTTGTTTTAAATTTACTACTTAATAGTTTCTTTGTATGCTCCCTAGTCCTAGTATTTTTGGAAGGAGTAAACAAGTGATTCACGCCCACCCATTCTAGTCCACTCATTATTTTATAGACCTCTTTCATATCTCCCCTCAGTCATCTCTTCTCCAAGCTGAAGAGCCCTAGCCGCTTTAGTCTTTCCTCATAGGGAAGTCATCCTATCCCCTTTATCATTTTCGTCACCCTTCTCTATACCTTTTCTAAACAATGGCAGGTGCAAAAAAGAAATGCAGACAGTACAGTGTGGAATATTTAAAATACAGATTTAATCATCAACAATCAGCTACCACTGTACTTAATATGTCAAAAGGTGTTTTATAATGAGGCAATGAAATCTTCAAGATTAATTGAGCATTTGAGTAAGAAACATGCAGATATGGCAGATAAGAACTTAGCAAATTTTCAATCACTTCGTGACCGATTTCTCAAGCAGCCAACATTGCCAGGTATGTTTTCCAGTGCCTGAATGCAACATGCTGATGGTTTCCATGCATCGTACAATATTTCATTGTTGATTGTCAAGTCTAGAAAGCCACATACAGTTGGTGAAAAACTAATCCTACCAGTGGTTACTGAGATTCTGAGTACTGCTTTACATAAGCCACCACAGGATATCATCAAGACAATTCCTTTGAGCAACAATTCAGTTCAAAGACACATAGATGAAATGGCTGAAAATGTGGAAGACATATTATGCAGTACACTAAGGACAACAGAATTTGTTTTACAGCTGGACGAATCAACTTTGCCAGGCAATGAATCCTTGCTTCTTGCTTATGTGCACTTCATAAAATATGAATATATAACTTGAGATGTTATTTGTAAGGCAACTAATGACAGACAAAAAAGGGGAGTCATTATTTTGTATTGTTGAGCAACTCTTCATGGACAAGAAAATTCCACTTACTAATATACTCACAGTAGCAACTCATGGAGCACCATCAATGATAAGCAATACCTATTTGACAAATGCAATAAGTTTAATAAATATTTGATATACTGCCTTTTCTTTATGGAGGTCAAAGTGGTTCACAATGTATAATAATACAAATTGGTATAGAAAGAAAAGAACTCCAATATTTGACAGGAAAGAAAAGAGAAGCAAAAACAACACAACTATACTGTTAAAATAGCACAATAATAACTAAAATAACAACACTGAGCTTATGCTGCTGTGCAGGACATGAAGGTAGAAATAGGATTCAGGAGAAATATTAAAAGACAATTGAAAAAAATATCAAAGAAGTGATAAAGCTGATTTTCTAGTGGATTCATGATGACCTAATCTGGGAGAGGGAGGACAAGGTGGTGGGAGTCTAGAAAACAAAGGGCATGAGAGGGAGTATATGGAATAACTACAGAAGAAAGATAATGGTCTGCCTCTATGTAAAACCTTGTGAGTCAGGATGAGGACTTTGAATTGTACGAAGTACGTAATGGGTAGCCAATGAAGTTGTTTCAAAAGGGGAGTAATATGATTGCATTTCTTAGCCTTACAAAGTAACCTAGCTGCAGTATTTTAGAGAATTTGTACGCGATGCACTTGAAAGTAAGGAAGATCATTGTAGATCACACTGCAGTAGTCCAATCATGAAATGATGTAAGCATGAACCAAGGTCTGAAGAGATTGAAAGTCAATGCAGTGGGAAATAGAACGAAGATGGCACAGCCAATAAAATCCTGCTTGTATTGTGCACAAAATTTGGTTATTGGAGAGATTACTATCGATAAGGATACCTAGATATCTAAAGGAATCAACAGATGGAATTGAAAGACTAAGAAGAAATGGTGTCAATGAGAATTTTTGGGGGGTGGGATCCTGTGATCCAACAGGTAGTAGTTTTTGTTGGGTTAAGAACAAGTCTATGTAATGATTACCAGTTAGAGATTGCAGAAAGTGCTGTCTGTAGTGGGGTCATTGTGTGATTCATCAACAACATTGGGTTGCAAAAAATCATTGCACTACATTATTACTGTAGTTAGTAAAATCAAAGCTCATTCTCTCATCAATCGATTATTCCAAAAGCTCGCTGAAGAGAATGATTTTATACGTTTGCTCCTCCATACAGAAGTTCGATGGCTCTCGAGAGGCAACTGTGAGAGTCGCTTTTATACCTTTTTTGACACTATTTTTGAATTTTTTGATGACAAGGATATGTTTTGAAAATTTGAATTGCATTTGTGTTGTAAATTAAATAAATATTTCAATTCCATCATTAATTTTATTAAATGATACTATTTATGTATCAGACTTCTGAGTTCAGTCTTGGTGCTTTCATCAGAGAGATCATTTTGAAACCAAACTTTAAAAAAAATATGATCTGCCTTCAGTAATCCTGGAATGCATTTAAAACTGGATTAAAGCTGTATGCATGGTATTTGCCATATGAGCTTTTGAAACAATGAGTAGTAAGATTTCTGAAAGATAGAAGAGTGAAGATACTTACCTGTAGCAGGTATGCTCTGAGGGTAGCAGGTATTCTCTGAGGATAGTAGGCCTTATATTCTTGTAAGTGGGTAAAGTGACCTGCACAACCAAGTCAGGAGCTTATTTCAAGCTAATAAGAGCTTTGTGGAGCAAAGGACTCGCTCCACTGTGCATGCACAAGTGCCTTCCCACCCACCACGAGAGAGTGAGACTGCCAGTCTAATACTATAGCATATGAAAAAAGAGAAGACAACTCCTAGGGAAGGTGGGAGGGTTTGTGAGAATATAAGGCCTGTTGTCCTCAGAGAATACTTGCTATAGGTAGGTAGCTTCACTTTCTTCGAGGACAAGCAGGCTTATACTTCCCAGAAATGGGGAGTCCCTAGCTACCAGGGTCACTGAAAACAACTATCGATGTCGAGGGAGTACAGACTTGGGTGGCAGTCGACCCGGGGCCGCACATGACACCGGTATAAGAGGCCTCACTGCAGGCTGAGGGCCAAGCATTGCTGCAATGAGAGGCACAGCAGGTGCAAGCACCCTCAACGCTGATGTACTCTGTTGCATAAAGTCTGCCAGCAGCTCAGGGAGCAAGGCCCGGATGTGCTCATTGAGAGCTGACACCAGGAAAGGCTGGGGTGTCGGCTCAGAGACAGATTGCAGAACTGCTAGGGTTGAGATGGGAGGCTGGTCCTGGCTGCATGAAGACTTCTGCACCTGCACCTCTTGTACAGAGGGGAATGATCCTCCCAGCGTCAATACTTCTCTTGTGCCGAATCCCTCGATGCCCCGAAGCTCCCAGCACCTTGCGTCAAGAGGGATCAATAACAATGCATCTTGGCCTTCGCCCAAAGCTGGTCATCAATGCTCCTCAGTGCTGATGAGAATGACGTTGAATCCTCCAATCGCCTCAGGGTCGGGTCCGATGCAGGTTGGTCCTAATGGCCCTACACAGCAGTTTTCGTTGAGGCAGGTGGAGACCCACTTGATGCACAATTGCTCCCAGTATCGCCAGGTCTAGCAGTCATACGGACCAATGCAACACCTGATGCTGTCGATTCGGACCGGGCTCCAAAAATCTTTTCATATTGAGTCTCTCTGGCCATAAGTCCTTTTCTTTATAAGATAACACAGGACACAGTTGGAAGGGCTATGGTCAGGCCCCAAACATGGAGAATGGTACAAGAATGGGTGTCTGTACCAGAGATGGTCCTATTGTACTAGGAATAGCACTTAAAGCCACTGGGAACTTTAGTGGACATGGAAGGAAAAACTTCCATGGCCAAACCAAATGACTTGATGGTGCCAAACAAGGGGCAAAGCAACAGAAAAAAATAAAGGGAGAACCTGACTGGTCAAAGCCTAAACATAATCTAGAGACACGGAAAAAGAAAGGAAACTTAAAAGCAGAAAAAAAAATCTAAAACATAAAGGAAAGGAACAGGGGGAATCTCAAACATGGGAACAAGAAAAATCACAACCTATAAATGAAAAATGGCACTCAGAAAAATCTCTCTAACTGGGCTGCAAGGTACAGATGAAAATGGCGTCCACTTCTCACCGCAGTCCCGTGCTCTCATGGCAGGTGGGAACGCACTTGCGCATGCGTAGTGGAGCGAGTCCGTCACTCCACAAAGCTCTTACTAGCTTGAATAATGTCTGAACTGAGCAATGTGGGTCGCTTTACCCACTTGTGAGAATTATAGGCCTGCTTGTCTTTGAAGAATAGGTTTTAATAGCAATAGCTCCTACCTGAAATTTTATGATAAAAGGAACAAAGAAAACTTGAACTATGGGTAGAAGCACAGGGATACAAATTTTGAAACTTACTCTTCAGTATCTGCTGAGTCATTTTCTAGATCCCTTTATGTTTGAAGGATACCTTTCTTTCTTTCTTTTATTGGCTGTTCAGAAAGAAGTATCTTACAATATAATTAAACCGTCACATGTCAAGGAAGAAAGCTGCCTTAGTATACACAGCACATCAGCTCTGAAAGTGATGGATGCTCAAGTCCATATATCATTTTGACTGCGAGACATTTTGATTCTCACTATTCATCCTACCCGATAGTTCTACTGCTGTCACTTCAGTTTGAACCAAATCAGCCGCAGTAAAGTTAAATTGAAAGAAGCATTACATTTCATGGTCTTTCTATTCAGTTATTGAAGGATTAGTGGGGTATAATCTGACCTTTGCAGTTATATGTGGCATTGAATGCCTTACTTGTATGAGAGCATTTAACCGTCTTTGATGTACTGATTGTGTCATAGACAAATCCTCATCCATAACTTCTGCAATAACTCATCTTATTCTTCTGAAAAACACTGTGTAAGTGCATTTCTCTTATACAGGTATTTCCTGCCTCTGCTAATAAAACCATGGGAAGGGCAATTATCAGCACTATTTACCTGATTGTTAAACCATTATCATGTATGAAACACTGATTTACTGTTATGAATGGGCTCTTATAAAATTAAGTCATACCAAAAAGATGCATGGTGCAAGCTGGGGCATACTTATACAGTATACTCATTCTATAATCTTATCGCCTATATGTTAGCATCATTTGCATGCTAAGGGTATAAAATTTTAGCAGTTATGGATGTGAATGATACACTGATGTGTGTAAGTTCGTTGTATGCATTCAGCAGTATTATAAAATGTGAGCATGTAGGGTTGCCCCATAGCACATAACCAGAAGGGGGCATTCACGGAAGGAGGTGCATGGGAAGGGTCCTTTCACTTACACACATTACTTATAGAATACTATAAGTCTGGGCTTCTCAACCCAGTACTTGGGGCACATCAAGTCCATCAGGTTTTCTGGATATCCACAATGAATATATATGAGATAGATTGGCATGCACTTCTTTCCTTGGTATTGCAAATCTATTTCACGCATATTCATTATGGATATCCAGAAACGTGATAGGACTTGGTGTGCCCCGAGGACTGGGTTGAGAAGGCCTGCTATAAGTTATGTGCTAAAATGCAACATTTATATGCTTACATTTACAAGGCATAAATGAATACGCCCAGATGCTATTACAGAATTTGCATTCAGTGCTCAGCATGTTCCACCCAAATTTGGGTGATCTTTGTAGGATTGTCACCTAGGTATCCTTGGGTGTGCTCAGGGGCAGAATTTGTGCAAGTACTGTATTTTATAAAGACATTTATATTCCCCAGATTTTATATATGATGCACAGATTTGCATACCCAAATTTGTGCATGCTCCTGAGATGTGCATGCAAATTAAAATGAGCTCAATGACATCAATATTTGGGTGCTACCAACCAATCATTGATGTTAATTTGCACTCATTAATATTTGCCCATGCATCTGGCTGTGAGCTATTCTATAAGGCAATGGCCTTACTCCCATAGTATGTATCTATAAAGGGCTCATGGCCATGGGAGGAGCATTGGTGTAGAAAGCAAAAAGTGGGAGAGCGACCAAGGATGCCAGAAACTGGAGGATGTTAGTTAATAAAGAATTTTATTAAAAGTTTTGAAGACTCGACACAACGTTGTGTTTCGGCCGTCAGGCCTGTATCAGGAGTCTATAAAAACATACATTTATATATAATAAAAAGACAAAAAAAACCAAATATAAATGCACACAAATAGTTTAAAAAACAAATCAACTTGTGAACGCTAAAAATATATATAGTAATTCTATAAAATGGTCTAAACATAATAGTAAAACACGCATATAATAAACTTATGACAAAACTTTTAATAAAATTCTTTATTAACTAACATCCTCCAGTTTCTGGCATCCTTGGTCGCTCTCCCACTTTTTGCATTCTTCTGTTTTTACCGTGGGGTGTTTGAGTTCTCTGCTTGCCGGCGGATCTCCTCCCAGGAGCATTGGTGTGTCATATCCAGCAAATAGCCAAGACCTGTCGCTTCTTCCTCTATAACATTAGCAAAATTCGCCCTTTCCTCTCTGAGCACACCACCCGAACTCTCGTCCACTCTCTCATTACCTCTCGCCTTGACTACTGCAACCTACTCCTCGCTGGCCTCCCACTTAGCCATCTATCCCCCCTTCAGTCCGTTCAGAACTCAGCTGCACGTCTTATCTTCCGCCTGGACCGATATATTCATATCACCCCTCTCCTCAAGTCACTTCACTGGCTTCCGATCAGGTACCGCATACAGTTCAAGCTTCTCCTACTAACCTACAAATGCACTCGATCTGCAGCCCCTCCTTACCTCTCTACCCTCATCTCCCCTTACGTTCATACCCGTAACCTCCGCTCTCAAGACAAATCCCTCCTCTCAGTACCCTTCTCCACCACAGCCAACTCCAGGCTCCGCCCTTTCTGCCTCGCCTCACCCCATGCTTGGAATAAACTCCCTGAGCCCATACGCCAGGCCCCCTCCCTGCCCATCTTCAAAGCCTACCTCTTCAATGTCGCCTTCGGCACCTAACCACTACACCTCTATTCAGGAAATCTTGACTGCCCCAACTTGATATTTTGTCCTTTAGAGTGTAAGCTCCTTCGAGCAGGGACTGTCCTTCTTTGTTAAACTGTACAGCGCTGCGTAACCCTAGTAGCGCTCTAGAAATGTTAAGTAGTAGTAGTAGTAGGAGCATTCTGAAAACTCGTATGCATAGCTATAGAATACTGGGTCAATGCAACTATCTTGGGCACCAGGTTTCAGCAGGCGTTGTCTAGCGTCCAAAGTTAGGCGTAAGATCCATGCCTAAGTGGTAGACTTTTCCATACCTGAAGAACCTGGTATAAGAAAGAGGTCTCCAAAACTTTTTAAGTTTAATACCTTTAAATGATGGGCCGACAAGGTCCATCCAATCTAATGACTGATTAGATCTTAGTCTGGATGAGCATAAGACCAACTGAGTGACCTGAACTGGTATTAAACTGTGCCAAATCTTAAAAATTATGAAGCAAGCTTTAAAAAGAATTTGTGCCTGCAACGGCAACTAGTGTAATTCCTTCAACAGGAGAGACACATAATCAAACTTAGTCCTCTTAAAAATCATACAAGCCACCATATTCTGTAGCAACTGCAAATGATTCCTCAATTTCACTGAAATGCCCAGATATAAAATATTACAATAATCTAGTTGGGCTAAAATAAAACTCTTAACCAACAATCTAAAATGATACTCCTGAAAATAAGATCGAACTGATCGTAATTGTCTTAATTAAAAAAAAAATACCTTACTAAATAAACTATTAATCTGTGCTTCAAAAGACAAAGATGAGTCCAATACCATTCCTAATATCCTGGTGATTTCTCACCCTTCAGTGTTTCATTTGAATAACATCTGGTAAATTTTCTACATGATTAGTAAAACAAAGAACCTTTGCATTTAACTTCAACATGAAAGATATGGCCCAAGCTTTAAGATTCTCTATAAGTTTAGCTACTTTACTCAAAGTATGTTGATATCACCAAGTACAGGTACAAGGATAAAAATGTCATTAATGTAAGAATAGGTGATTTCATCAGAAGCTGGAGATAGGAAATTAAGGGAACTCATGAACACGTTAAAAAGAACAGGTGACAATGGGGACCCCTGCAGCACTCCACAACAGGGTTCCTTTTCATCTTCACAACATATTTCTGCATAACCAGGAATTTCTCAAACCAGTTCAATACTAATAACTCTTCCAATCTAATGATCATCAGCTTATGGTCCACTATTTCAAAAATCACTGACAAATCTAATTGGAGCAATATAACCTGTTTCCCAGTTGCCAGTAGTCTTCACCTTGGTCACTTAATATTAGTACAATGTCTCAGTACCATGTAAAGCACAAAATCCAGACCCAGTTATTGAGTGAACATGCTCAAATATGGCCCAGCACCAAATATCTGGATCTAATTTAGCTGGCAGCAATCATGTTAAAAGAAATGCAGGCCGCCACTGGCTCAATAGTGACCTGAAAACATTTTGACTCCATACTAGGAAGAGCTAGGCTCCATGATCTGGAAGTTATCCATGACTAAGTTCTGGTTAAACTAAATGGGGCTGGAAGGTATACATCCGAAGGTACTGAAGGAACTTAGGGAAGTTCTAATGGCTCCACTAGCTGACCTTTTCAGTGTTTCTCTAGAGTTGGGATTGGACCCAGAGGACTGGAGAAGAACCGATGAGGTCCCTCTCCACAAAAGCAGAAGTAAGGAAGAGGTTGGGAACTACAGGCCACTAAGTCTGATTTATGCGGTAAGTAAATTAATGGAAATGCTTTTAAAACAGAGAATAGTAAAGTTTCTGGAATCCAAGGGATTACAGGACCCGAGGCAACATGGTTTCACTTGAATCAGGTGTTGTCTTTCAAATCTGATTAATTTCTTTGACTGGGTGACCAGAAAGTTGGATCGAGAGCATTAGATTTTACAAAATGGAAAAGAGAGGGTTCCAGGTACCACAAGAAACCAAAGCAAACAAATAAGCACAAGTGGACCTTCAGGACCCGACACAGGCTGTGTTTTGGTGACCAGAGCAAGTTTAAATGTTCGTGTATATATGACTTGCAAAGCGTCACTACTGTAAAAAAAAGATTGTAAGCTCTATGAGCAGGGACTGTCTTTCTATGTTAGGTGTTCAGCGCTGCGTGCGTCTGGTAGCGCTATACAAATGTTAATAATAATAATACTGAAAATAATAACAAAAAGATATCAAGAAAACTTCCACTGATGGTAAAACAGAGCAGGTAACTGGAGTGCATAAAATTAAGTGAGTGAAGTGACTGAAGTGCATTGTTTTAGAAGTGCGTGTGTATAGCGAAAGTAAAATACAGATGAAGAAAGTGCACTTTAGCCATACATATCAGTCTCCTACATTCAATATTAATACAATATACATTTAAACTTGCTCTGGTAAAAGCCAGGAAACGTGTTTTCTCTGATAACTGTGAGGCAGCAGTATTTCATTTCATTTATTTATTTGTAGCATTTGTATCCCACATTTTCCCACCAATTTGCAGGCTCAATGTGGCTTACATTTGCCGTAATGGCGGTTGCCATTTCCGGATAACAGAATTACAAATGGTGTTGCATTAAGGTGTGTACATACATAGTAACATAGATGGAACATAACATACATGGAACAGTTCATGGTCTATATATACACCATGTGCGTACATACATGGTAAAGAAGAATACATTATGGTATTGCATGCAGGTTTCTGAGTGATAATTGGATTATAACATACATTAGGTCATTGACTATGGAGAGACCATATTCGACGTAGGGATAAAAGTGATAGTGCTTGTTCACTAATAGCAAAGAGGTTAATCGGTCAAGTGATAAGATTTTGGTTGTGTCTAGGTCGTGTACATTCTTATTTTTTAGTATTTAAGATGGATGTTTGTGGTATGCCTTCTTGAACAGATCTGTTTTCAGTAGTCTTCGGAAGATAGTTAGGTCTTGCGTTGTTTTTATGGCCTTCGGTAGTGTGTTCCATAGCTGGGTACAGATGTATGAGAAACTGGTCGCATATGTGGATTTATATTTTAGGCCCTTTGCAGTTGGGGTAGTGGAGATTGAGGAATGTGCGTGATGATCTTTTTGCGATCCTAGTAGGCAGGTGTATAAGATCTGACATGTAGGTCAGGGCTTCCCCGTGAACGATTTCGTGGACCAGGATGCAGACTTTGAATGCAATTCGTTCTTTTAGTGGGAGCCAGTGTAGTTTTTCTCTTAGGGGTTTGGCGCTTTTGTATTTCGCTTTCCCAAATATGAGTCTGGCTGCTGTGTTTTGAGCAGTTTGAAGCTTCTTAATGATTTGTTCTTTGCATCCGGCATAAATGGCATTGCAGTAGTCTAGATGGCTTAGCACCATCGATTGTACTAGGCTGTGGAATACTTCCCTTGGGAAGAAAGGTTTGATCCTTTTAAGTTTCCACATTGAGTAGAACATTTTCTTTGCTGTGTTTTTCACATGATCTTCGAGTGTGAGATTTCGGTCAATTGTAACTCCCAGAATTTTCAGGCTGTCTAAGACCGGTAGGGTGTAGTCTGGGGTATTTATGGTATTGGGTTTGTTTGTATTGTATTGTGAGGACAGGATGAGACATTGTGTTTTTCTGCGTTTAGCTTTAGTTGGAATGCGTCCGCCCACGAGTTCATTATTTGGAGGCTGCATGTGATTTCATTTGTGATTCCAGTTAGATCTTGTTTGAACGGGATGTATATCGTGACATCGTCTGCATAGATGTATGGGTTGAGTCCTTGGTTGGAGAGCGAGTTGGCCAATGGTGTCATCATTAAGTTAAAAAGAGTTGGTGAGAGCGGTGATCCTTGTGGAACTCCGCATTCAGGTTTCCATGGAGTTGATGTTTTTGAGTTTGATATCACTTGATAGGTTCTTGCTGTTAGGAAGCCTTCAAACCATCTAAGTACGTTTCCTCCAATCCCAAAGTAGCCCAAGATGTTCGAGAGTATTTGGTGGCTGACCATGTCGAATGCGCTGGACATGTCAAACTGTAGGAGAAGCACATTGTTTCCAGTTGCAATTAATTGTTTAAATTTGGTTATGAGAGTGATTAGAACTGTTTCAGTGCTATGGTTGGATCTAAATCCTGACTGTGAATCATGTAGTATAGTGAATTTGTTTAAGCAGTTGTTAAGTTGTTTGGTTACCATACTTTCCATTAGTTTGACTACCAGGGGGATAGATGCTACTGGTCGATAGTTAGTTGTATCGTTTAATTTTTTCTTTATGTCTTTGGGTATAGGGGTAAGAAGTATTTTTTCTTTGTCCTTGGGGAACAGTCCATGTTGCAACATGTAGTTCATGTATGATGTAAGATCTGTTATGAAGCGTTGGGGAGCGAGCCTTATTAGGTTGCTAGGACAAATATCCAGTTTGGAGTGGGTTTTGCAGAATTTGCTGATTGCTTGAGTGATGGTTTCTTCGGTTAACAGATCGAAGTTAGTCCAGGTTCGATCTGTTGGGTATTCACCGGGGTTGGGTCCAAGCATTCCATGAATTTTTCGTGGTCAGTGGTATTGAGTGGTAACGTGGATCGTAATTTATAATTTTCTCATTAAAGTATTTGGCAAGGTTGTCTGCCGATTGAATGTCTTTGCCGGCTGTGGTCACCGGTGTGCTGTCTATTAATTTGTTCACGAGTTGGTAGAGTTTATGTGCGTCTTTGTAGTCTGGTCCTATTTTGGTTTTGTAGTATGCTCTTTTGGTTTGTCTTATTGAGTATTGTATTTCCTTTGTAGTTGTTTCCATGCGTTAAGTGTGTATTCGTCTTTCATTTTTTTCCATGCTCGTTCAAGTCTCCTAGTATGTGTTTTCAGTGATTTCAGTTCTTCGTTGAACCAAGGTAATGAGTTTTGTCTACGTGTTGCTCTTTTTTGTAATGGTGCAATTATGTCTAATGTGTTCTTACATCTGTCATCCCAGTTTAGTAGGTAATGTTTGGAATCTGTTTGTGCCATCCAATCATTGCTGTAGATTTGCTGCCAGAATGTTACAGGGTCAATTCGTCCTCTCGTGGTGTAGGTTATGGGTTCTTGCGTGAGGTGTGTTCCTTTTTTCTTCCACTGTAGGGTGTTTAGTTTATAGTGATCTGACCATGGTATGTCCGACCATTTTGTATCTGTAAGTATAAGGTTTTGGTCTGAGGATAGTTTATGTGTGATGAGGTCTATTGTGTGTCCTTTGACATGGGTGGCTTGTATATTGGGCCAGCTAAGGTCCCATAGTTGGAGGAAGTCCTTGCAATCAAGTGTACTGGTTGCCTTAGAATCTTCGAGGGTGTATATTTATGTCTCCAATAATAAGTAGATTGGGATTTGAACACAGGTGTTTGATATGAAATCCATGAAGTGTGATTGACATTCTTGCCACTTGCCTGGTGGTCTGTAAAATAAGACAATGTTTAGGCTGTCAAGCAGGTTGGTATGGTTAATTTTGACTGAGGCAATTTCAAGTTCTGGCGTTATAGACTCAGCAGTTGTTGTTACATTGAAGTAGGATCTATAGATTAGTGCTAGTCCTCTGCCTCTTTTTTCTTTCCTTGTCCAATGAGTAATTTTGTAGCCCGGGGGGCAAAGTTCCAGAATTATGGGGTCCTTGAGGTCGTGGATCCAGGTTTCGCTGATGAGTAGTAGGTCGAGATTGTCTGCTGTGATCCAGTCTGTTATAATTGTTGTTTGACTGCTGATCTGGCGTTTTCGTATCCTATTTGAATTATTTGGTAAGGGTCCGTTTTTGCTGTTGTGTTGATTTTGATTAGTTGTTGTTCCTTTATTTTAGTAGTTTGTTGTAGTTGTCTGCGTGTTGGTGGTTTTTCTTTGGTTGAAATTGTTGTCAATTTGCTAATGTGTATAGTCTCCGTATTAGTCTTTGGTGTGTGTGTGTAGTATGGGTATCATGGTGCTTTCGGTGAGTGGAGTGGTTATAGTTATGTGAGTTAGTGTTATGGACTAAACTAATAGTTTAATAGTTTTGTCTAATATTTTTTGTCTATTTGACATTTTAGTAGCATACACTTGTTGGAAATTCAATAGATTTTTTCATATTTAATTATGCAACAAGGTATTTTTTCATGAATGTAAATTTTGTTTTTTTATTATTATTCACAGATGTATTTTACTTTATTATGCAGTTATATTTCTTATCTGAGCCAATTATGTTTTTATGCATGTAAATTTTGCCTTTTACTATTTATTGATCATTAAAAAAATTTATATGTTATTTTTTACATTCATTGAATGTAATTTTATATGTTTGAATTTTTAATAGACCCCTGACACAGGTGCTTGGTTGCCAAAACAAGGCCTGTGTTGGGTCCTACCAATAAAGAACCTTTTGTCCTGTTCCTAAAGGTCCACTTGGCTCTTTAGTATTTAGATTTTGGCAAAACATTTGACACTATTCTGCATAGACGACTAATAAATAAACTGAATGCCCTTGGTATGGGCTCTAAAGTGACTGACTGGGCTAAGAACTAGGTGAGTGGAAGATGACAGAGGGTTGTGGTAAATGGAGCTCATTTTGAGGAAAAGGATGTTACCAGTGGTGTGCCACAAGATTCGGTTCGTGAGCCAGTTCTTTTTAACATTTTTGTAAGTGATATTGCTGAAGGGCTGTCTGGTAAGGTTTATTTATTTATGGTTCATTTATAACCCACATTTTCCCACACATGCAGGCACAATGTGGCTTACAGAAAAATAGGATGAATTACTAATTATGAAGATACAGATAAGTGAAAAAGATAAAAACAAGGGGGCATTTACTAACAGCGGAAAACTAAGCAGGGAGGGGAACGTAAGGGAATATTAATCAGCAGGGGAACTAGTGAGTAGGTTGCAACAAAGAAGTAGGTCTTCAGTAATTTCTTGAAGAAGGTTTAGTCTTTTTGCAGATGATATCAAAATCTGCAATAGGGTAGACACCCCCTGATGGTGTAGATAACATGAGGAAGGACTTAATGACAAAGAATGGTCTGGAATATGGCAGCTAACCCTTACCGTTCAGTGAAACCAGACTGCCCCAATTTGACTGCCCCTAGCGGACCGACCGTTCACTTGTCTATTAGATTGTAAGCTCTTTGAGCAGGGGACTGTCTCTCTTTGTTAAATTGTACAGCGCTGCGTAACCCTAGTAGCGCTCTAGAAATGTTAAGTAGTAGTAGTAGCTTTGATTAAATGCTAAAAAAATGCAGGGTCATGCATTTGGGCTGCAAAATCCTGAGGGAACAGTACAGTTTAGGGGGTGAAGAACTTTAGTACATCAAAGAGGAGCGGGACTTGGGTGTGATCGTATGTGATGTGGCCAAACAGGTAGAAAAGGCAACAGCGAAAGCTAGATGGAAGCTTAGGTGCACAGGAATAATGGCCAGTAGGAAAAACGAAGTGATGTTACCCCTAAATACAACTGGTGAGACCTCATTTAGGATACTGTGTATAATTTTGGAGACTGCACCTTCAAAAAGATATAAACAGAATGGTGTCAGTCCAGAAGGCAGATACTAAATGGTCACGATCTTTGCCATTGAATATATGGGGACAGACTTAAAGATCTCAATATGTATACTTTGGAAAAAAGGCGGGAGAGGGGAGATATGATACAGACATTTAACTAACTAAACAGCAAAAATGCACAGGAGGCAAATTTCTTTCAACTGAAAGGAAGCTCTAGAACGAGGGGGCACAGGATGAAGGTAAAAGGAGAAAGACTCAGAAGTAACCTGAGGAGAAACTTCTTCGCAGAAAGGGTGGTGAATTCATGGAATGGCCTCCTCATGGAGGTGGTGGAGATGAAAACTGTATCTGAATTCGAGAAAGCTTGGGACAAGTATATAGGATTTCTAAAAGAGTGATAGGGAGAGTAATTGGCATGGATGGGCCATATGGTTTTTATCTGCCTACATTTTTCTCTGTTTCTGATATGACAGGGATATCCAATCCCTAAATGATGCCCACACAGGGATGTTGCCTATTCTGGATTTCTCCTCTGTGAATAGGACTTCTAAGAGGATCTGTCCCTGAAATGAATGCTATACTGTTGTATCTAATCTCATCTACAAGTCAGTCACTGAATAGTCCAAGGTAAAAAACCAAGCCAGCTGATATTCATAGTAACATAGTAGATGACGGCAGAAAAAGACCTGCACGGTCCATCCAGTCTGCCCAACAAGATAAACTCACATGTGCCGTTTTTTGTGTATACCTTACCTTGATTTGTACCTGACTTTTTCAGGGCACAGACCGTATAAGTCTGCCCAGCACTATCCCCGCCCCGCCTCCCACCACTAGCTCTGGTACAGACCGTATAAGTCTGCCCAGCACTATCCCGCCTTCCACCCACCAGCCCTGCCTTCCACCAGTGCTCTGGCACAGACCGTATAAGTCTGCCCAGCACTATCCCACCTCTCAACCACCAGCCCTGCCTTCCACCACCGGCTAAGCTTCTGGGGATCCCTTCCTTCTGAGCAGGGTTCCTTTATGTTTATTCCACGCATGGTTGAATTCCATTACCGTTTTCCTCTCCACCACCTCCCGCGGGAGAGCATTCCAAGCATCCACCACTCTCTCCATGAAAAAATACTTCCTGACATTTTTCTTGAGTCTGCCCCCTTCAATCTCATTCACGTCCTCATCATTCTACCGCCTTCGTATCTCCGGAAAAGGTTCGTTTTGCGGATTAATACCTTTCAAATATTTGAATGTCTGTATCATATCACCCTGTTTCTCCTTTCCTCCAGGTATACACGTTCAGATCAACAAGTCTCTCCTCATATGTCTTGCAATGCAAATTCCTACCATTCTCGTAGCTTTTCTTTGCACTGCTTCCATTTTTTTAACATCCTTCGCAAGATACGGCCTCCAAAATTGAACACAATACTCCAGGTGGGGCCTCACCAACGTCTTATACAGGGTATTAAAACCTCTTTTCTTCTGCTGGTCACACCTCTCTCTATACAGCCTAGCAATCTTCTAGCTATGGCCACCGCCTTGTCACACTATTTCATCGCCTTTAGGGTCCTCAGATACTATCACCCAAGATCCCTCTCCCCATCCGTACCTATCAGACTTTCACTGCCTAACACCTACGTCTCCTGTGGATTTCTACTCCCTAAGTGCATCACTTTGCATTTCTTCGCATTGAATTTTAATTGCCAAACGTTAGACCATTCTTCTAGCTTCCACTAGTGGCGGTCAGCGTTTTAAAAAAAAAAATGTTATTACTGGCTAAATTAGCCCTGAACATTCAAGTCATACCGGGGTACAAAGTATATCGTAGTGAAAGGGTGGACCAGACTGGTGGAGGGGTAGCATTGTATATTAACGAGAGCCTTGACTCAGATAGATTACAAATTCAGCAGGACACAAGTCACACCTTTGAATCATTGTGGGTTGAAATTCCATGTATAAAAGGGAAAAAAACGGTGATAGGAGTGTACTACCGTCCCGCCTCGCCAGGATGAGCAGGTAAACGCAGAATGATAAAAGAAATCAGAGACGCGAACAAAATGGGCAATGTGATAAAAATGGGTGACTTCAATTATCCAAATATAGACTGGGTAAATTAACATCGGGACACGCTACAGAGGTACAATTCCTTGATGAAATCAAGGACAGCTTTATGGAGCAGCTGGTGCAGGAGCCGACGAGAGAAGGAAAATTCTAGACTTGGTCCTTAGTGGAGTGCATGATCTAATGAGGGACGTTATGGTACTGGGGCCGCTTGATAACAGTGATCATAATATGATCAGTTTTGATATCGACCTTGAAGTAACTGTACTGAAGTAAACTGGGTGAGAAAGTTGCTGAGGTCCCATGACACAGTTGGAGGTTTGACCGGGGGCTTATACAAGACAAACCTCTCATGAAGTGAACAACTAGAGGTTGTTCAGAGATGGGCCTTACCCTCTACAAGTTGATGGTAAGCAATCGTACTGAGGTGAACCCTTACAGAGTTGGTTTTGAGATCAGACTCAGACAGGTGTAGAAGGTATTCAAAGCAGGGTCTATGTAGGGCAAGAAAGGGAATCTAGGACCCTGCCCACACACCAGATGACAAACCTCCTCCACTTGAAACAGTAACACTTCTTAGAATAATCTTTCCTGGAAGACAGCACCTCCACCCATGCAATGACAGCGCCAGACTTGCTGGAAATTGTGCACCTTAAAGGTAGGCGCTCCTTTCTGTGCATCACTGGAATGCTCATTTTAATACTAATGAGTTTGTTGTAATACATTTGCACTGGATTATCACTAGCTGCTACAGCGAATGGTTAAAGTTATGTGGAATCTCTTTGTGCTTTAAACGCTAAATAACATTTGCTTTAAATCAGCTACAGCTGGTCTAAAGCAAACGTTGCAAGCATGGTATGCATTGTGCATTGGGCTGTGGGTGAATTTAAGACTGCTCAAAAGATGTCGTAAATTTGGCTGGTTAGCTATGCAGGTGCCAACACTGAATATCAGCTAGTACCCATATTACATAACTCTGGTGCCTGTCTTTTTGATCCTACACCCCCCAACAACCATTCAGGGTAGTCCTGCACCCTGGCCTCCAAGTCCCCAATGGTACAAAAGAGGCATGGGGGCATGAGCAAGTAACATGGATCCATCGAGCCCAGCATCCTGTCCACGACAGCGGCCAATCCAGGCCAAGGGCACCTGGCAAGCTTCCCAAACGTACAAACATTCTATAAATGTTATTCCTGGAATTGTGGATTTTTCCCAAGTCCATTTAGTAGCGGTTTAGGGACTTGTCCTTTAGGAAACCGTCCAACCCCTTTTAAAACTCTGCTAAGCTAACCACCTTCACTACTTTCTCCGGCAACAATTCCAGAGTTTATTATACGTTGGGTGAAGAAACATTTTCTCCGATTTGTTTTAAATTTACTACACTGTAGTTTTATCGCATGCCCCCTAGTCCTAGTATTTTGGAAAGCGTGAACAGACGCTTCACATCCACCTGTTCCACCTCCACTCATTATTTTAATACCTCTATCATGTCTCCCCTCAGCTGTTCTCTTCTCCAAGCTGAATAGCCCTAGCCTCCTTAATCTTTCTTCATAGGGAGTCGTCCCATCCCCGCTATCATTTTAGTCGCCCTTCTCTGCACCTTTTCCAATTCTACTATATCTTTCTTGAGATGCGGCGACCAGAATTGAACACAATACTCAAGGTGCGGTCGCACCATGGAGCGATACAACAGCATTATAACATTCTCACACCTGTTTTCCATACCTTTCCTAATAATACCCAACATTCTATTTCGCCTTCCTAGGCCGCAGCAGCACACTGAGCAGAAGGTTTCAGTGTATTATCGACAATGACACCCAGATCCCTTTCTTGCTCCGTAACTCCTAACGTGGAACCTTGCATGACGTAGCTATAATTCGGGTTCTTTTTTCCCACATGCATCACCTTGCACTTGCTCACATTAAATGTCATCTGCCATTTAGCCGCCCAGTCTCCCAGTCTCGTAAGGTCCTCTTGTAATTTTTCACAATCCTGTCGTGATTTAACAACTTTGAATAACTTTGTGTCATCAGCAAATTTAATTACCTCGCTAGTTACTCCCTCTCTAAATCATTTATAAATATATTAAAAAGCAGCGGTCCTAGCACAGACCCCTGAGGAACCCCACTAACTACCCTTCTCCATTGTGAATACTGCTCATTTAACCCCACTCTCTGTTTCCTATCCTTCAACCAGTTTTTAATCCACAATAGGACATTTCCTCCTATCTCATGACCCTCCAATTTCCTCTGTAGCCTTTCATGAGGTACCTTGTCAAACGACTTTTGAAAATCCAGATACACAATATCAACCGGTTCCCCTTTGTCCACGTTTGTTTACTCCTTCAAAGAATTGAAGTAAATTGGTCAGGCAAGATTTCCCCACACAAAAGCCGTGCTGGCTCGGTCTCAGTAATCCATGTCCTCGGATGTGCTCTGTAATTTTGTTTTTAATAATAGCCTCTACCATTTTCCCCGGCACTGACGTCAGACTTACCGGTCTATAATTTCCCGGATCTCCCCTGGAGCCTTTTTTAAAAATCAGTGTTACATTGGCAACCCTCCAATCTTCCGGTACCACGCTCGATTTTAAGGATAAGTTGCATATCACTAGCAGTAGCTCCGCAAGCTCATTTTTCAGTTCTATCAGTACACTAGGATGAATACCATCCGGTCCAGATTTGTTACTCTTCAGTTTGCTGAACTGCCCCATTACGTCCTCCAGGTTTACCGTGAAGTCAGTAAGTTTTCCGACTCGTCCGCTTGAAATACCATTTCCGACACCGGTATCCCACCCAAATCTTCCTCGGTGAAGACCGAAGCAAAGAATTCATTCAGTCTCTCCGCTACGTCTTTGTCTTCCTTGATCGCCCCTTTTACCCCTCGGTCATCCAGCGGCCCAACCGATTCTTTTGCCGGCTTCCTGCTTTTAATATACTGAAAACTTTTTTACTATGTTTTTTTGTCTCTAATGCTATCTTTTTTTCGTAATCCCTCTTGGCCTTCTTTATCTGCGCCTTGCATTTGCATTGACACTCCTTATGCTGCTTCTTGTTATTTTCAGACGGTTCCTTCTTCCATTTTCTGAAGGCGTTTCTTTTAGCCCTAATAGCTTCCTTCACCTCACTTTTCAACCAGGCCGGCTGTCTTTTGGACTTCCGTCTTTCTTTTCTAATTCGCGGAATATGTATGGCCTGGGCCTTCAGGATAGTATTTTTGAACAGCGTCCACGCCTGTTGTACAGTTTTTACTCTCTCAGTTGCCCCCCTAAGTTTTTTTTTTTACCGTTCTTCTCATTTTATCATAGTCTCCTTTTTTAAAGTTAAACGCTACGTATTTGACTTTCTGTGTACAGTTACTTCAAGGTCGATATCAAAACTGATCATATTATGATCACTGTTATCAAGCGGCCCCAGTACCATAACGTCCCTCATCAGATCATGCACTCCACTAAGGACCAAGTCTAGAATTTTTCCTTCTCTCGTCGGCTCCTGCACCAGCTGCTCCATAAAGCTGTCCTTGATTTCATCAAGGAATTGTACCTCTGTAGCGTGTCCCGATGTTAATTTACCCAGTCTATATTTGGATAATTGAAGTCACCCATTATTATCACATTGCCCATTTTGTTCGCGTCTCTGATTTCTTTTATCATTTCTGCGTCTACCTGCTCGTCCTGGCGAGGCGGACGGTAGTACACTCCTATCACCGTTTTTTTCCCTTTTATACATGGAATTTCAACCCACAATGATTCAAAGGTGTGACTTGTGTCCTGCTGAATTTGTAATCTATCTGAGTCAAGGCTCTCGTTAATATACAATGCTACCCCTCCACCAGCTGATGAAAGTTACTTTGAGCCACTCAATTCCTGCCATCTGAAGTACTTGACCTGGAAGATTATTTTCTTGGTGGCTGTTACTTCATCTTGTACAGTCACTGAGCTTCAGGCCTTGGTTGTGGATGCACCTTATACTAAATTTCATCACAATAGAGTAGTCCTCCATACTCACCCTAAGTTCCTACCTAAGGTGGTGTCTTGCCAACATTTTTCCCCGACCTCATGCCCATCGTGGCAAGAGCACCTTGCACACCTTGGACTGCAAGCAAGCATTGGCCTGTTACATGGAACAGACTAAACCCCACAGACAGTCCATCCAACTTTTCTTTTGATCCCAACAGAATGGGGGTCGCCATCGGGAAACACACAATCCCTAATTGGCTGGCAGATTGCATTTCTTTCACTTATGCTGAGGCTGGGCTGACCCTAGAGGGTCTTGTCAAGGCTCATAATGTCAGAGCCATGGCTGCATCGGTAGCCCACTTGCTGTTAGCCTCCATTGAAGAAATCTGCAAGGCTGCAACGTGGTCTTCTGTCCACACATTCACATCTCACTACTTGCCTTGAGCAGGATACCCAACACAATAATTGGTTCAGGCAGACAGTATTGCAGATTCTGTTTGGGGTCTAGAATCCAACTCTACCCCCCAGACCCCGTTTTATTCTGTTCCAGACTGCGCTTTCACTCAATTTGTATATAGTTATCAGGTTCATTTCTGTAATGTCCTAGCCGTTGAAAGGCCCAGTTGACCAATGTTTGTTGTTTTCGGTGAGCCTGGTTGCTAGGGATTCCCCTGCTTGTCCTCTGAGAAAGGCAGATACTTACCTGTAGCAGGTATTCTCCGATGTCAGCAGGCCCCTGCTTGTCCTCTGAGAAAGCAGATACTTACCTGTAGCAGGTATTCTCCGATGTCAGCAGGCCTTAAATTCTCAAAAACCCTTCCATCTCTCCTTGGAGTGGTCTCCTATTTTTTTCTTTTTATGCTGTAGTATTGAAGTGCAGTAACCTCTCTCTCACAGTGGGCTGGAAGGCACTCACGTGCACATGGCGCAGTGGAGTTTGGCTCCTGCTCCACAAAGCTCTTAAATGCTTGTCACAAGCTTTAGACCGAGCAACATGGGTTCGTGTTACCCATCAGTGAAAATATAAGGCCTTCCTTTCCTGAGAGAATACCTGCTACAAGTATCTTAAAATAAAATGAAGCTGGGTAAAAACTATAAAAGTCAGAGAAAAAACTGTAGCCCGCATGAAATCCTGTCAAAATAATCGCAGCATTCAAACTGCTGTTGTTCTTTTAAATGTGTAGTAGGAGAAACTCATACTCATATTTTATTGGATACACAATTATAACCAAAGTCTCTCTCAGGTTTAAGCATCGTACTTTGACTACAATGTTCATTTATTTATTAATTTATTAAACATTTCCTAGTACAAAGTTTTTTATATATTGCACAGGATGTTTACTGAAAATATACAAGGATTATCATGTTTTTAGTGCCCATTATTTATAGACATGATAGCTTTATTGCCAAACATATTTCTGCTTTACATATACTTTGTTTTTATTTATAACCATACATTTGTAGGTTTTATGTGCAGCCGTGACACCTGATGCAGGTAGCCTTCTGGCAAAACACAGACCCATGTCGGCTTGTGGTGCTTAATAATTTGAATTTGCATCCATCCCAGCTTGAGAGTTGGGTGTCACCCTCTACTGTCTTCTTGAACAAATGTTCATCATAAACGAGAAACACATTTTCCCATATTTAAGATGGATGAGGGCTGGAGGACCCTCCAGCGCCTATTCATCAAGCGGACTTCCTTCTTGCGGATGATAAGACTGCATTTTCCCTGGTCACAGAGCTGCTGCACCGCTCCCCTGGACCTCCCCCTTCCCTTGTTGTTTTTCAGGTTGAAGAACTGAAGAGCGGGCAAGGCAGCTCAGTAAGGACAACCACATTTGGCTGGATTGAGTGCGTGACCACCTGGACAACAGTCCAGGTACCTATTGTTTATTCTTGGCATGCGGGTTACAGTTAGAATACATACGGTGGGCTGGGATTGTATTGGGTAACATGCACGAACAAGGAAACCCTTGAATTCTGGATTGTGTCTTTTACTCACATCCGTGGTATTGTTTCACAGGGGTTGTGACAATTTCCCCTCTTTTCTCTCTTCAGAAGTGTCTTCGAAGGAGGAGGAGGAGGGGAAGAGCAGGCTGGTCCTGCCCCTGGCCCCCGTTCCTAGCCATTCTTCTGACCCCCCCCCGCCCTTTTTCCGCCCCCTCTTCCCAAGCAACCCAGGCCGAGCACTGCCCCTCATTTAGATTGCCCTCTTCCAAGCCTGGCTGCTCCCCCTGATCTCTTCCCTCCTGCCCCTCACTTGAGCAGATTTCCCTCCCTGCAGGTTCCCCCTGGACCCCCTCCCGCCCCTCACCAGAAACCCCCTTCTTCCCCCAGGCTGGCTATCCTATGACCTGAGATTCAAGCACATGGCCATACATGGCAAGTATCACACTGCCGCAAACACAAATTTGGAATGGCTAACACAGGGTGTACATGTTAGATGCTGCTCCTGACAAGTGGTCATATTTTCCAGGGCCCAAGTGGTGAGATGAGGTGCTAGTGTTGGACCTCACTATAGAAGAGGCGCGCCTTGCTCCTCCCTGAAGATCATGCTACCTCCCCCATACCTTCCCCCCCACCCTTGTTCATTGTTCCACTTCCACCATACCTCCTCCCCCTGTTGACCGTGCCACCTCCCCTATACCTTTATCCCCTCCCCCGAGGACCTTGCCACAGCAGGAGAGCTCACGGAAGTGGCAAAGCTGGTGCACGTGGGAGGTCAAATGCTCAGTCACCTGTCACAGGTGCTCAAGCGTATCACCTCCTACATTGGTCCAGCTGTGCTACCCTCCTGACCCTTTCCCCCCATGCCCCTGCACCCCCCTCCATACCAGAGAAAGTATAGATACCATCCTCCCCCATTCCCTGCTGTACATATTGTAAATCCCCCTCCCTCTCCTGTTCCGTTTGAAAAAAACTCCCTCCCTTAACCTGCTGTACAGATCGTATATACCCCCTTCTTACTTTGTACTCTTATGAAAGCACTTCCCTCCCCATACCCACTGTAGATATCCTATATAATAAAAAGCACCTCCAACTTTCTGAGCCGAGAAAGTGAAGCCTTGAAGCATTCGTGCGCTCTGTAAGGCTCCATCTCCTGAATTCACGTCACGTACTTCCGGGTAAGTCACCCGCAGCACTGACCAACCACACGAGGCTCCGCCCATGTCGCCCTCGCCGCAATGTCACGCCCCCCCAGGTCGCCGCTGCCGCCCCCCCTCCACCCCCCTTGAGGTCACCACTCCACCCCCCCCCGGGTCACACCATTCCCCCCTCACCCCCCCGAGGTCGCCGCAGCCACTGCTCCCCCTCCACCCCCCTGAGGTCGTCGCCGCCGCTCCCCCCCTCAGTCAGCCACCTGACAGGGCCCCCTGCATTGAAATCCTGTCAAATATCGCAGCATTCAAAACTGCTGTTGTTATTTTAAATGTGTAGTAGGAGAAACTCATATTCACATTTTATTGGATACACAATTATAACCATTCAAAGTCTCTCTCAGGTTTAAGCATCGGTACTTTGACTACAATGTTCATTTATTTATTAACATTTCCTAGTACAAAGTTTTTATACATTGCACAAGATGTTTTACTGAAAAATATACAAGGAATATCATGTTTTTAGTGCCCATTATTTATAGACATAAGATAGCTTTATTGCCAAACATATTTCTGTTTTACATATACTTTGTTTTTATGTTTTTATTTATAACCATACATTTGTATATTGTATATTTTTTTCTGAAAAAGCAGCGCTGCAGGCAGCAGAACGCCTCCCTTCGGCCCTCCTTCCCTCCTTGCGTCCCGCCCTCGCGGAAGTTGTGTCAGACGAGGGTGGGACACAGGAAGGGCAGGAGGCCCAAAGGGAGGCGTTAGGCTGCCTGTACCGCTGCTTTCACAGAGGTGAGTCTGCGATTTCAATGCAGAGGGTGGGAGGGGGGAGGGGGTTCTGAGACCAGAGAGAGGGGGGGGGGGTTGGAGGGGGTCCACAGCAGAGAGGGGGGTGAGGGGGAGTGGGTCCTGAGACCAGATGGGGGGGGGGAGGGGGTCCTGAGATCAGAGAGGGATGGGGAAGAGGGGAGGGGGTCCTGAGACCGAGGGGGGAGGGGGACCTGAGACCAGAGAGGGAGGGACAGGGTCCTGAGACCAGAGGGGGGAGAGGGGAGGGGGTCCTGAGACCAGAGAGGGGGGGAGAGGGGCTCCTGAGACCAGAGAGGGGGAGGGGGAAGAGGGGGTCCTGAGAACAGAGAGGGAGGGGGTATCTCTGTCACGCACACACTCTCTCTCTCACAATCAGTGTCTTTCTCTCACTCTCACACACACTCTGTCTCACACCTCTATCATATTCACTCTCTATGTGTCACACAGTCCCTCTCACACACTCTCTTAGTCTCACAGATAGTCTGTGTATCACACACATACTCTCTCTCACACACACTGAATCTGTGTGAAACACACTTTCTCTCTCTCACACTGTGTCTCAGATACGCAGTCGCACACACTCTCTCTCTCACAGACACACTTGCACCCAGTCTCACTCTCTCTCTGTCACACCACACACACGCGCACATTCACTCTCTCTCTCACACAGTCGCTCTCACACATACTCTCTCAAACATACACACTCCGAGGAAAACCTTGCTAGTGCCCATTTCATTTGTGTCAGAAACGGGCCTTTTATACTAGTTGTATATAAACCCTTCCTCCCGCCCCTGTACCCTTTGAAAAAAAAACTTCCCTCCCTGTTGATATTGTATGTAAAGCCTCCCTTCTGCCCTCCCCTGTACCTTTAAGAAAATATTTCCCTCCCCATACCCTGCTGTAGAAACTGTATATATCCCTCCTCCATCCTTATGAGAACTCTTCCCTCCTTGTACCCTGCTGTACATATTGTATATACCCTCTCCATGTACCCTTATGAAAACACTTCCCTTCCTATACTCCGATGTACATATTATATATAAACCCTCCTCTCACTCCTGTACCCTTATGAAAAACACTTCCTCCCTGTACCCCGCTGTAGGTATTACATACATAGTAACATAACATAGTAGATGATGGCAGAAAAAGACATGCACGGTCCATCCAGTCTGCCCAACAAGACAAACTCATATATGTATATCTTACCTTGATTTGTACCTGCCTTATTCAGGGCACAGACCGTGCAAGTCTGCTCAGCAGTACTTCCCGCCTCCCACCACCAGTCCCGCCTCCCATCACCGGCTATGGACAGACCGTATAAGTCTGCCCTCCGCTATCCTCGCCTCCCAACCACCAACCCCTCTTTCCACCCACCTGCTCCGCCACCTTCTGCACAGGATTCCTTTATGCATATCCCACGCATGTTTGATTCTGTTACCGTTTTTATCTCCACCACCTCCCGCGGGAGGGCATTCCAAGCACCACCACACTCTCTGTGAAAAAATACTTCCTGACATCTTTCCTGAGTCTGCCCCCCTTCAACCTCATTTCATGTCCTCTCGTTCTACCGCCTTCCCATCTCCGGAAAAGATTTGTTTGCGGAATTACTACCTTTCAAGTATCTGAACGTCTGTATCATATCACCCCTGTTCCTCCTTTCCTCCAGGGTATACATGTTCAGGTCAGCAAGTCTCTCTTCATACGTCTTGGAACGCAAATCACGTACCATTCTCGTAGCTTTTCTTTGCACCACTTCCATTTTTTAACATCCTTCGCAAGATACGGCCTCCAAAACTGAACACAATACTCCAGGTGGGGCCTCACCAACGACTTATACAGGGGCATCAACACTTCCTTTCTTCTGCTGGTCACACCTCTCTCTATACAGCCTAGCAACCTTCTGGCTATGGCCACCGCCTTGTCACACTGTTTCGTCGCCTTCAGATCCTCAGATACTATCACCCCAAGAGCCCTCTCCCCCTCAGTACCTATCAGACTCTCCCTGCCTAACACATAAGTCTCTCTTGGGTTTCTACTCCCTAAGTGCATCACTTTGCATTTCTTCGCATTGAATTTTAATTGCCAAACCTTAGACCATTCTTCTAGCTTCCTCAGATCCTTTTTCATGCTTTCCACTCCCTCCCGGGTGTCCACTCTGTTGCAAATCTTAATATCATCCGCAAATAGGCAAACTTTACCTTCTAACCCTTCGGCAATGTCACTCACAAATATATTGAACAGAATCAGCCCCAGCACTGATCCTTGAGGCACTCCACTACTCACCTTTCCCTCCTCCGAGCGAACTCCATTTACCACCATCCTCTGTCGTCTGTCCGTCAACCAGTTCCTAATCCAGTTCACCACTTCGGGACCTATCTTAAGCCCATCAAGTTTATTTAAGAGCCTCCTGTGGGGAACCGTGTCAAAAGCTTTGCTAAAATCTAAGTAGATTATGTCTATAGCACATCGATGATTCAATTCTCCAGTTACCCAATCAAGGAATTGAATGAGATTCGTTTGGCACAATTTACTTTACGTAAAACCGTGTTGTCTCGAATCTTGCAACTTATTGGCTTCCAGGAAATTCACTATCCTTTCCTTCAGCATCGCTTCCATTACTTTTCCAATAACCGAAGTGAGGCTTACCGGCCTGTAGTTTCCAGCTTCTTCCCTATATCCACTTTTGTGAAGAGGGAACACATCCGCCGTTCTCCAATCCCTCAGAACCTCTCCCGTCTCCAAGAATTTATTAAACAAATCTTTAAGAGGACCCGCCAGAACGTCTCTGAGCTCCCTCAATATTCTGGGGTGGATCCCGTCCGGTCCCATGCTTTGTCCACTTTTAGTTTTCCAAGTTGTTGATACACACTCTCTTCTGTGAATGGTGCTTTATCCACTCCATTCTCAGGTGTACTTTTGCCAGTCCCTCTCGGTCCTTTCTTCAGTGAAAACAGAACAAAAGTATCTATGTAGCAAATTGGCTTTTTCTTCATCATATCTACATAGTGTTTCAACTGTATCTTTTAGTCTCACAATTCCCTTTTTAGTCATTCTCCTTTCACTAATATACCTGAAGACATTTTTTGTCTCCCCTCCTTACATTGCTAGCCATTTGTCTTTCCGCTTGCACCTTCGCCAGACGTTACCTCTCTCTTGGCTTCTTTCAGTTTCATCCGGTATTCCTCCCGTGTCCTCTTCTTGAGATTTTCTATATTTCTGGAATGCTAACTCTTTAGCCTTTATTTTCTCAGCCACTTGCTTGGAGAACCATATCGGTTTCCTTTTTCTCTTGCTTTATTTACTCTCCTTACATAAAGGTCTGTGGCCCTATTTATTACTTCTTTCAGCCTGGACCACTGTCCTTCCACTTCTCGTACGTCCTTCCAGCCCATCAGCTCCTTCCTCAGGTATTCCCCCATTTTACTAAAGTCAGCACGCTTGAAATCCAGGATTTTGAGTTTAGAGTGGCCGCCCTCCACTTCAGCTGTCATATCAAACCAAACCGTTTGATGGTCACTGCTTCCCAGGTGTGCACCCACTCGGACATTTGACACACTATCCCCATTTGTGAGCACCATTTCCAGCGTCGCTCCCTCCCTCGTGGGTTCCATCACAATTTGTCTGAGCAGAGCACTTTGGAAAGCATCCATGATCTCTTCTACTTTTTTCCGATTTCGCAGACGAACCTTCCAATCTACATCCGGCAGTCTCAATGTGTCAGCTAAAAGATGTTATCAAGGCAATTCTCTAGATGGGACCAGAAATGGTACAGTCTGCTCAAAGAATTTTCACTTAACTTTCAAAATTGCCCTAGAATATAACTTTCCTTTTTGTAATATAAATCTAAATATTCCCAATAATTCTAGCAGTTTCAGCAATGTAAAATGCAACTTAACAGCCTCAATGCAATGCAACAGCCTCTCCTCTCTATCAGAGCTTGGCAGGAAGAGAAAGAAAGAAAGAAAATAAGAGGTTTCACAGGGCAAATTAATTAATTAAGCAATAAGCATTAAATTAAAGAGAATATCAATTATCTCACCTATAGCCAGAAAGTTGAGAAGTTTGGAATTTAAAAGGTCAGAATTTACTTTACTTTGCAGGAGTTTGGTTCAGGTCCAGCACCTGAGAAAAGTTGCTAGTGCCCATTGCATATAAACCCCCCTTCTACCCCTGTACCCTTTGAGAAAACTTCCCTCCCTGTAAATATTGTATATACCCCCTCCCTCCCCTGTACCCCTATGAAAACTCTTCCCTCCTTGTACCCCGCTGTACATATTGTATGTATTTCAAGCTTTAAAATATTTTTGCTTGTCAAGGAAGTTGTGTTATCAGGCCTGGGAAGGAAAGAGGACAGATTGCACTACAGCTGTAGACTATTTGATGACATATCTGTGTAAGATAACAAAAGAGAGGGTAAAACAACAAACAATAGCAAAAAATGCACAGCTGGGTCTTCAGGATTGAGATAGAGTCCTTTAATTCTGAAAAAAGACCAGACACGGGCCATGTTTTGGCGCAAAAACACCTGCCTTAGGGGGTCCAGATTTTCTTATAGATACAATAATACAAGATTGGAAAAACCAACCATAGGGTATATTATAATTATCCATACTAACTGGTTGGTTTTTCCAATCCTGTATCATTGAACGTTATGGGCAAAATTTTAATGTTTTAATATTACCTCTCTTGGTCTGGGAGAGCAAGTTTGATGTTGGCACAGTCTGTGCACTCTTTCTACCTGTAACTGCCCATAACACTCCAGAAGACTCAATTCCCTTTTCAGCCAAAGTTCCAAAAAGCCAACGAGCTCATTATCCCATATAGACTCTGGGAGTCCCATAAGCCTCAAATTATTTCTCCTAGACCTGTTTTCCAGGTCTTCTATCTTGTTTTCCAAAGCTGTTAGTTGTTTGAAAGGTGCGCCTGGGTGTCCTCCACTGGGTAACTCGGTCCTCTACCTCGCTGGTTTGAGTCTGGAAGGAAACAAGGTCACAGCTCAGCTCACCCATTTGCGATTGCAATTGTTCCAGCTTCGCATCAATGGGACTGAGGTGCTTATCCAACAAAAGTTACAGCGAGGAGGTTACCTCTGCTGTTATTTCTGCGACCCAGACCAATGAAATGGTTTGGTACGCTGGGCTGGAAGGCACCACCATTTTGTCATCAGCTACATTTCCCCGCTCCCAACAGCTTCTAACAGCTTTCGTGGCCTTTGCTGCTGTATTGTGAGTCTGGAAGGTCTAGAGCTGTTCAGCTGTCGTTCCAATTCGGTAAGAAGTACTTTGAGGGTTAAAGATGCCAGTGAAAAACTTGAAGTTTTGTGGCAGAGTGGCCAGAGAAGTGCTTTTCCGCGGCTTCTCGTGGACATAGCATCATTGATCTCAAATGGAAATACTTTAAAACAAATAGGAGGAAATAGTTTTTCATGCAATGAATAGTTAAGCTCTGGAAACTCTTTACCAAGGATGTAGTAACAGTGGTTAGCATATCTGGGTTTAAAAAAGGTTTGGGCAAGTTCCTGGAAGAAATGTCCATAGTCTACTATTGCGACACACATGGGGAAGCCACTGCTTGCCCTAAGATTGGTAGCTTGAAATGTTGCTATTATTTGGATTTCTGCCAGGTACTTATGACCCTGGATTGACCACAGTTGGAACAGGATACTGGGCTAGATAAACCATTGGTCTGACTGAGAATGGCTATTCTTATCTTATAAAAACAAAAAAACAAAAAAAAAAAACATCTATACACAAAATGGTTCTATTAGGATTAAACTAGTAAATTATGAAAATGCTCTTGAAAAAAAAGCCAAGTTTTCAAAGCAGGCTTAAACTTTTTCAAAGATTCCACTCTAAGATCCACTGGTAGCATGTTCCACAAAAGTGGGCACAATGCAACAGAAGGCTGTAGATCATGAGGACTCTGGCAGGAGAGAGTAAAACAAAAGATAAGATATAAAGTTAGCAATGTTTTAGATGTGTTTCGTGTATATATTGTGTGAGTGCTTCTTTTCCTGGATAACCTTGTCCTCTGGGGGTCGAACTCCACTACCTCAACCTGTACCTTCCGGAGTGCTTGACCACTACTACTACTACTAATCATTTCTATGGCACTACTAGATGTACACAGCACTGTACACTTAAACATGTAAGAGGCAGTCCTTGCTCTACACAGCTTACAATCTAATCAGGACAAACAGGAGAATAATGGATAAGGAAATTACTCAAGGTGGGAATGACACATCAGACATGGGTACTGAACAAGTAAATGGGTTAGGGTTAAAAGCAACTTCAAAAAGGTGGGCTTTAGTCTAGATTTGAAGACGGCCAGAGATGGAGCTTGACGTAATGACTCAGGAAGTCTTATTCCAGGCATATGATGCAGCAAGTGAAGGGAAATCTTGCCTCACCAATCTACTACATTTCTTGAAGGGTGAACAAACATGTGGATAAAGGGGAGCCAGTTGATATTGTGTATCTGGATTTTCAGAAGGCGTTTGACAAAGTACCCTCATGAAAGACTTCAGAGAAAATTTGGAGTCATGGGATAGGAGGTGATTGTTCTATTGTGGATTAAACACTGGTAAAAGATAGAAACAGAGAGTAGGGTTAAATGGTCAGTATTCTCAATGGAGAAGGGTAGTTTAGTGGGGTTCCCCAGGGCTCTGTGCTGCTTTTAACATTCTATAATGGCTTAGAGATGGGAGTAACTAGTGAGGTAATTAAATTTGCTGATGACACAAAGTTATTCAAAGTCCGTTAAATCGCAGGAGGATTGTGAAAAATTGCAAGCAGACCTTATGAGACTGGGAGACTGGGCATCTAAATGGCAAGATGACGTTTAATGTGAGCAAGTGCAAGTGGATGCATGTGGGAAAGAGGAACCCGAATTATAGCTACGTCATGCAAGGTTCACGTTAGGAGTCACGGACCAAGAAAGGGATCTAGGTGTCATCGTTGATGATACGTTGAACCTTCTGCTTCAGTATGCTGCTGCGACTAAGAAAGCAATAGAAGTTAGGTATTATTAGGAAAGGAATGGAAAACAAAAATGAGGATGTTATAATGCTTTGTATCGCTCCATGCTGCGACCGCACCTTGAATATTGTGTTCAATTTGTCGCCACATCTCAAAAAGATATAGTGGAAATAGAAAAGGTGCAGAGAAGGCGATGGAAAATGATAAAGGGGATGGGAACGACTTCCCTATGAGGAAAGGCTAAAGCGGCTAGGGCTCTGCAGCTTGGAGAAAAGGCGGCTGAGGGGAAGATATGATAGAGGTCTATAAAATAATGAGTGGAGTTGAACGGGGTAGATGTGAAGTGTCTGTTCACGCTTTCCAAAATACTAGGACTAGGGGGCACGCGATGAAGCTACAATGTAGTAAATTTAAAAAGAATCGGATGCACATTTAGGCTGGCTGTTACATGCACCTGGAAGGGAGATAGCTGCCAGAGTAGGGAACAATCCACTAGTTACATCAGCACGAGCAGCATGGAGGTGGCTCTGCAGGAGGCACCACTTCGATTGGAAGGTGACCCCTTTCTGCCTTTATACCACAACCCGGACTTTCCAGAGGGATCCTCCTCGGCGTCCTTTAAACGCTGGAGAGACAAAGGAATACTTTATTTGTACCAACTTCTGACTGAAGAAGGGAAAATACGGCCCTTTGTGGAGCTTAAGCGAGAACTCCATTTGGCTCAGACGGATCATTTTGCATATCTGCAGATTCAGCACTACCTGAAGCCCTGGGCTGGATTAACCTTAGTGAAGATGTACAAGACACCTTAAACACGGCTATGACCCTTGGAGCCCAAGACTCCGTGCCCCTCCGATATCACCACAGGTTCCTCCAGGACGCTACAGAGGACATTGATTACATTAGCAGAGCACAGGCCTGGGCCAGAGACTTGGAGACCGAGGTAACACAGAGATATTCAGAGACTTTCTTCGTTCAGCCCAGAGCGGTGCAATTTACACGCGTCATTGGGAGTTACAGTATAAATTTGCGATGAGGCTGGATATTTCTCCACTCAAGAAGCACTGAAGGCGGGGTTTGGTGACTCTGGGGGCGTTGCCCCAGATGTGGACAATCACTTGCAACACTTGGTCATATGTTTTGGCATTACCCTAACATAGCAGACTTCTGGTCTCGGGTACTGGTCGAAATTCAGACATACTGGGGTCGCACCATAAAGAAACATCCGTTGCTGCTCTTTGGGATCTACAAAGAGGCGACACCCACAGTTCCGGGACTCACCATCCTTTCCTCAGGCGAGCATGTGGACTGGGAAGGAACAAAGACTATACTATTGAACTGGCGAGAAACAACAACCCCGCCAATAAGCGTTTGGAGGACGCAGATGATGTGAACTACTAAAATTAGAAAGATGTGGAGTTTTAAAGATTTCGCCTCTAAAGAAGGCAGGAGCCTAGAGCAAAACGTGGGCGAACTTTTGGGGTCCCCTGCAGCCAGCGGCAGAAGCAGAATACTGAATTGAATACGCTGTTGGATGGGATCCGTGTGACTTGGACTCCTTGCAAGAACAGAGATAGTATGGGGGGTATGGGGGGGGGGTGGGGGTGGGGGGTAGGGGGAAAGGGAGGACTCTGGGGAGGGATTAGGGATTTGGATAGGAGGGAATATGTTGGGAAGGTTGTTTGTACCTGTTATGAAAAATGCTTTTGCAGATCTTTCTCAAGTTATGTCTTGTTGCTTTTGAAACTTAATAAAAATGATTTAAACATAAAAAAGAATCGGAGAAATTTTTCTTCACTCCAATGTGTAATTAAACTCTGGAATTCGTTGCCAGAGAATGTGGTAAGGCGGTTTAGCTAGCGGAGTTTAAAAAAGGTTTGGACAGCTTCCTAAAGGAAAAGTCCATAGACCATTATTAAATGGACTTGGGGAAATCCACTATTGCTGGGATAAGCAGTATAAAAGTGTGGAGGAGTGGCCTAGTGGTTAGGGTGGTGGACTTTGGTCCTGGGGAACTAAGGAACTGAGTCAATTCCCATGTCAGACACAGGCAGCTCCTTGTGACTCTGGTCAAGTCACTTAACCCTCCATTGCCCCATGTAAGCCGCATTGAGCCTGCCATGAGTGGGAAGCACGGGGTACAATGTAACTAAAATAAAATAAAATGTTTTGTACTTTTTTGGGATCTTGCCAGGTATTTGTGACCTGATTGGCCACTGTTGGAAACAGGATGCTGGGCTGATGGACCTTTGGTCTTTCCCAGTATGGCAATACTTATGTACTTATGAATGGAGTGGCAATGGAGGAGAAGGGTACAGATATTTACCCGATGAATGGAGCTCCCCGGGCGGAGTGTAGGGAGAAATAAGTGTGGAGAGGTACTGAGAAGCCACAGAGTGAATGCACTTGTAAGTCAGTAAGAGAAGTTTGAACTGTATGCGAAAACGGATAGGGAGCCAATGAAGTGACTTGAGAAGGCTAATATGAGCACAGTGACACTGGCAGAATATAAGTCGTGTATCAGAATTTTTAACAGATCGAAGGGGAGAGAGATGGCTTTAGTGGGAGACCTGCGAGTAGCAAGTTATAGTAATCTAAGTGAAAGGTGTGGATAAGGGTTTTGGTAGTGTGCTCAGAAAGGAGTTGACAATTTTGGTGATATTATAGAAAAAGAATTGACAGGTTTTAGCAGCTTGTTGGATATGTGCAGAGAGATATCAGATCGTAACATTGGGGGTCATCTTTGACTCCTCTCTCTCTTTCCTCTAAACCCACCTCTCCTCTTCCTCCATTCTCTATCTCTGTGGATAACATTCTCATCCTCCCTGTCTCATCAGCTCATAACATTGGATATGTGCAGAGAAGAGAGAGAGAAGTCAAAGATGACCCCAAGGTTACGAGCTGATGAGATGGAGGTTGGCAGCCAGTCTGGAGCGATTCCTAGGCAGGGGGAGGAGTAGGGAAACACTACTCCTCCCCCTGGCTGCTACTCCTCCTCCTGGCTGTGTCGCTGTTTGCTGCTGATGTCAGTTCGATCTACTCCATGAAGCAGACCACATCCGGCGGAGTCCACGGTTCCAGACAGCCTCAGAACGTTGGAGGTGAGAATTATTATATAGGATTTGTTACATTTGTATCCCACATTTTCCCACCTATTTGTAGGTTCAATGTGGCTTACATAGTACTGGAGAGGCGTTTGCAGACTCCTGTGTAAACAAATATAAAGTGATGTTGTGGTACGATAAAGTTCATGTGGCACAGCCACATTAGGAATTGTACAGCGGAAGAGTTGTGTTATGTCCATTACGTACTTTAGTTTTGTTGTGTTGCAGAGATCAGGCATTTATGTTGGATCGGTAGGGTATGCCTTTTTAAACAGGTTAGTTTTAAGTTCAGGTGGTCGTTCGTAGTTTTTAAGGCTTCTGGTAATGCGTTCCATAGTTGTGTGCTTATGTAGGAAAAACTGGACGCGTAGGTTGATTTGTATTTGAGTCCTTTGCAGCTTGGGTAGTGCAGATTTAGGTACGTTCGTGTTGATTCGGATGTGTTCCTAGTTGGTAGGTCGATCAAATCTGTCATGTATCTTGGGGCTTCACCGTAGATAATTTTGTGAACCAGAGTGCAGATTTTGAAAGCAATGCATTCTTTGATTGGGAGCCAGTGTAGTTTTTCGCGAAGGGGTTTTGCGCTTTCAAATCGCGTTTTTCCGAAGATAAGCCTAGCTGCCGTGTTTTGAGCGGCTCAGAATATGCAGATGGGCATAATATAAACACTATGAAAAATGTAAACAAGCAAATAAATATGTTGCATGTCACTGACTGTACACTGAGTGAAAAAGTTCTGCAAGTTAAGTCCTTGACTGTGTGGTACAATATTTACTTTTCATGAGGATGAGACTGTCCACATCTCTTTTCCCACATACTTGTCAGTTAAGCTAATGCTGTATTTTTCTAACTTTTTCTTTGATTTTTTTCGTAGTATCTTTGTTTCACACAAGAGAATGTTCTTGCTCACGGATGAGTTATTGACATATTTGTTTATCACATAACTGCTATGGCTCAGCTTTAGAAATATATGTGGATTAAAGGCAGCTAACGTAACTTTTTGTTTCAATTAGTAAACATACCTATAGGCTGTATTTATGTTTAATGTTACAAGAAACCAGAGCTGTACTCGAAAGTGCTATTATCACTGTTGATAAAAGGGAGCAGTTTGCAATACACATTTGTTGCTGTGATAGAGGCTTTCATACTGGATAGATCTCTTATAGTATAGCACTTTTGTTAACACATAACAAACCTTTGAGAAAGGATGTGGCAATATGTTATTGCATTTTCCACAAAGACTCAAAAGTGTGATGCATTACTTTTAAAGGAAATATCAACAAAACAATTTTTCACTCCAGTTAATAAAATCATTACAACGTTTTACCTTAACCCTTAACTGAACCTCAGCCCTTGCATGCTTTGTAATCTAAATTTAGTTGGCAAGTTGATAGTTGAATACCTTTTCATACCACACAGTTCCCTTCATTTTATGAAAAGGGAACTGTAAGCTACCGAACTGATGTGTTAACAACATATTTGTGTAGCCAGACCCATATGAACCCTGTTAGAGAGATACAATTTGTGGGGCTACAGAAAACTTTTTTGTATTTAAGGGTCTCGAGAATGTATGGGAGATATCTGGGGACCTACATTATTACTCCTTCAGCAAGGCATACTTTCTCCAACCAGTTCCCTCCTAAAATATATTGCACAGATACCATTTCTGTAGCAGTGAATGCTCAGGCATATCAATGGAGAGGACTCCTCATCTAATATAATAATTCGCACCTGCAACGTTCTGAAGCTGACTCCGTGGCAGCGTGGCAGTGAAGCCGTGTAGTGTTCGTAGGGTTCGTAATCGCACTCCCGATCACTGCCCCGCCCTCGAGGGAACTCTGTATAGTTGCCAGGGAAAGAAACACGACGTCAGAAGGAGCAGGGACCAATCACACCCTCGCACTCGCTCTCAGTGCCCCGCCCTCGGAGGGAAGGCTGCATATAATATTCACCCACCGCAAGTTTGTTCCCTCCCTCCGAGTTCCAGGGTCGTCGTCCGTCCCCCCCTCCCTCCCAATTCCAGGGTCCCCCCACCCTCCCTTCCAGTTCCAGGCCCCCTGCCTCTGAATTTTAAAAGTCATCCTGACTTACCTCGCGCTGTAAAAAGCGTGCAGGTTTGGCACTTACTTCAGTTTTCCCTTTTCTGTCTCTCAGCTCTGGTCCCACTCTTGCGGAAACAGGACATGAGGGCAGGACCAGAGCTAAGAGACAGAGGCCCAGATGCACTAAATAACAACCCTTTTACAACCCTTTAATGAACAAGTTTTAAACAGTGACATGAATTAAAGGCCTTTTTCTGACGTAGGTAGCAGCTAACGAAAACGGAATGCAGATGAGCAATTCGTGTACCAACCCCATTGTAACAAGATGCACTAACATTGTCCGATTGCCTTAACGCAGGAAATCTAATGGAGGTCTGTACCTCTCGTTAGAGCTGCCCAGCTGCCAAAATGTAATGAAACAAAAAAATCGGGAGGGGGAAAAAACGGGCGTCAGGAGCGTCCTTTATTGACGCCGAGGTCCCTGCTGCTCCCCGCTCCCCTGCATTTTAAAAAAGAGGGGGAAAAAAAGGATCGGGATGGGGCAAAGGCGCTCATCAGGAGCATCCTTTATGAGTGCCCTTGCCCCCCCTCCCCACTGCCCAAAGTCGCCGCTGCTCCCCGCTTGCCAAAAATCCAAAGTTTAAGCTGCCCCAGCTTGCCCTTCCCTTTCTTCCCAGTTCCGCCTCCCGCTATTCTCTGCCCCGTGCCCCACCCCTGCCACCCTCCCTGAAGTCGTCGCCGCCGTTCCCCCCCTCCACCGGTGCTCCCCTCCTTGTTACCGGGCCGTGCAGCACCCTCTCACCTCTGTGTGAGGGTGCTGCACGGGGAAGAACAGCTGATCGTCTCCTCTGCAGTCTCTGACGTCCCTCCACCCTCCTGGGCCCACCTTCCTCTGACGTAACCAGATGAGGGCGGGCCCAGGAGGAGGAGGGACGTCAGAGACTGCAGAGGAGACGATCAGCTGTTCTTCCCCGTGCAGCGCCCTCACACAAGAAGTGAGAGGCGCTGCACGGCCCGGTACCAAGGAGGGGGGCACCGGTAGAGGGGGGGAATGGCGGCGACGACTTCAGGGGAGGGCGGCGGGGGCGGGGCGGAGAATAGTGGGAGGTGGAACTGGGAAGAAAGAGAAGAGAGGAAGGGAGGGGCGAGCCAGGGCAGCTTAAAGATTGGATTTTTGGCAAGTGGGTAGCAGCGGCGACCTCGGGCGGTGGGGGGGGCAAGGACGCTCATAAAGGACGCTCCTGATAAGCGCCTTTGCCCCCTCCCGAAACACACGTGTTTGGGTTTTTTTTATTTGTTTTGACGTTTTGGGACATGCGCAGAGCAGCCAGCATAACGCTTGGCTGCTCTGCGCATGCTTTATGGGTCGATAACCATGTTTTTAACCGAATGGTTAGTGAATGCAAGTGAGCTGCAACGAACAGCTCATTTGCATTCCCTATCCTTTGTGCATTCTTCATTTTTAACATTTGGTAACTTCTCTAACGTTTTAGATTTTTTACGTACGGTTGATGCATCTGGCCCAGAGAAGGGAAAACTGAAGTGCCGAGACTGAACGCTTGTTACCGTTCCTGCCGGCCGCCGTAACCCCGACGACGTAAGTCGGGATGACTTTTAAAATTCGGAGGCAGGGGGCCTGGAACTGGGAGGGAGGGACGGGGACCCTGGAATTGGAAAGGGGGGGGGAACCCTGAAACTGGGAGGGAGGGAGGACGCTGGAACTTCCCTTAAAAACATTAATGGCAGAAGGTGATTACCGCTAGCGCCCGTTTTCATTTCAATGAGAAACGGGCATTTTTTTTACTAGTATGTACATAAGTATCACCATTCTGGGACAGGTGAGCGTTAGCAATAAATTTGAGAGACTAAGATCATACTCCATATACTCCACATACCCTGGCTTAGGAGTGAGATTCAATCCTGTCATGGCATGTGCAAAACTAACCCATTTGGAGAAATTGCCCTGGGATAGATCGAAGGTCCATCAATTATCCTGTTTCCAACAGTGGCCAATCCAGGTCACAACTACCTGGTGGGTTTTGGTAAATAATTCCACAGCACCTGGTGAGGTATACTGAAACTCCAACTTTACTATTAACCTTAGAAGTCAAAAAGCAGCAAGGCTGGTGGTCCACTAAATCCAATATGGAAGATAAAACAACAAGGCAGACCCTGTAAAAACCACAGTTTTATTAACAGATTAAAAGTTCCCAGAAATTTAACATAAAATCCCCAACATGGCCATACCCTCAGAAATGGGACAACAACGATACAAACCTCAATCTTGCAAATTCGGCCCATTCCACCCCCATACAAACTGTAAACGCACACTACACAATTGGTGATCATTTGTATTAAGTGCTCTGCATCAACTAAACTGAAATCTGTAACCATCTCTCTTGAAATATGTAAGCCACATCGAACCTTCCGATGGGTGGGAAAATGTGGGATACAAATACAATAACATAGTAACATAGTAAATGACGGCAGATAAAGACCTGTACAGTCCATCCAGTCTGCCCAACAAGATACCTTATATGTATACCAGAGTTTGATTTGTCCTTGCCTTTCTCAGGGCACAGACCGTAGAAGTCTACCCAGCATTGTTCTTGTACTAAGTTCTGAAGCTAACTTCGAAGTGCCTTAATATTTACACTCCAGCCCATCCCTATCTATTCAGTCACGATCAGGGCATAGACCGTAGACGTCTGCCCAGCTCCCGTTTTGTTTCCCAATTACTGGCAATGCCACCCAATCTCCGCTAAGATTCCGCAGAAACATTCCTTCTAAACAGGATTCCTTTGTGTTTATCCCACGCATGTTTGAATTCCATTACCGTTTTCATCTCCACCACCTCCCGCGGGAGGGCATTCCACATATCCACCACCCTCTCCGTGAAAAAATACTTCCTGACATTAGTCCTGAGCCTGCCCCCCTTCAACCTCAATTCATGTCCGTTAGTTCTACCGCCTTCCCGTCTCCGAAAAAGGTTCGTTTGTGAATTAATACCTTTCAAATATTTGAACATCTGTATCATGTCCCCCGTTTTTCCTTTCCTCCAAGATATACATGTTCAGGTCAGCAAGTCTCTCCTCGTACGGTTTGCAACGCAAATCCCATACCATTTTTGTAGCTTTTCTTTGCACCGCTTCCAGTCTTTTTAACATCTTTAGCAAGATACAGCCTCCAAAACTAACACAATACTCCAAGTGGGGCCTCACCAACGACTTGTAGGAGGGGCATCAACACCTCCTTTCTTCTGCTGGTTATGCTCCTCTCTATGCAGCCTAGCATCCTTCTGGCCACGGCCGTCGCCTTGTTGCATTGTTTTCTTCACCTTCAGATTCTCAGACACCAACACCCCAAGGTCTCTCTCCTGAGTCTCCCCTCCTATTTGGTATCTCTCTTTTGGGTTTCTGTACTCCCAAGTGCATCTCTCTACACTTCTTGGCATTAAATTTTAACTGCACCCTACTTAAAATCAAAATTAGAATAAAAAAATTCTTAAATGCCATCTCCATCCAGGTATCAAAGATTTTGCCAAAGAGGATATCCGGATAAAATGGTTCGGAAGGCATATAAGAGAGTTGCCAATACTGATCGCCAGTGGCTTTTATATCCCAGGACTAGGGATGAGTCTAATCCTTTAGTTTGTGTGCTCCCTTTCTCTCGGATGTCAACACACATTGGGCAAATGGTTCAAAAATATTCGCACATATTGAATGTGCATGCTCCCTTTCAAAGTCTACCATGTTTTGCATATCGAAGAGGACAAAATTTGGGGAACTGCTCTCTAGCCCAAAAAGGGATATGGAGGAACACCCAGGTCACTTTAAATGTGGAGGGTGCATGTATTGCCAGTACGTACATGAGGGAGATAAGATTCAGCTTCCCAGAAGCACTCGCTGGTTTTATATGCAAAAAAGAACAAATTGCAACTCTATGGGAGTAGTTTACTGTGTTTGGTGTCCATGTCATTCTTTTATATTCGGCACACTACTCGAAAGATAAAAATTCGCATAGGAGAACATATTAGCAATATACGGACATGTAAACCGGAGGCTTCCTTCTCTCTTCATTTGCAGGAACAGCATCATGAGAATAAGGACAATGTATACAGTTCTCCTCCACACTGAACTAAAGAGAGGAGGGGTCTTGACTAATAGTCTCACTCAAAAAGAGCAGAGACTCATTTTCTCCTGGGGCACAGTTCAGCCTTGGGGGCTGAATAGAGAAGTTGAGTGGTTATGAGATTAGGTTTGAAGTGGAAGTTTATGGACCTATATTTTGTGATGTACTGTATACTGCGTCCCCCCCGGGGAGGGGGGGGGCTACAGAAGCTTGCTTGGTTGGGTAGTCCTGTGGTCTGTGGGGTGGGAGGTCAGATTTAACTTTGATCCAATGATATGAGAGGGGAGGTGCTTCGCCAGATATTTAGAGAGCGCGAGAAAATTGACGTCAGACGCTCCAAGATGTGAGAAGGGATTGTTCTGAAGGTGACCCATCTGGGGTTAGTGTCCGACAATGGTTTTGGAAGGAAAACATTATATGATGTTTCATTGTTGTAAGTAGGGCTGTATGCTAGTGGTTAAACTATATGTTCCAGTGTGAGTGCGCGATTGTTGACTTGTTTGATAGTTATTGTTGATTTCTTTTGTAGATTTCCTTTCTGAGAAGTTTACGAACCTTGGCCTGAGTTAAAGGGACTGATTGTCTGAATAATGTAGACTAGGATGAATGAATCACGAGTGGTTTAAAGGGGAAAGGAGAACAAACCTTGCCATACCCAAAGTGAAGTATGATTTGTTGATGTCACATGTATTATAACTCTATCTAGCGTGGATATCCTTTCACATTTTAAGGGCTGAACTATATATATTTAGAGACCCATGCATAGTGGGGGTTCAGCTTATTTGATTCGTAGCTAGGGAATGACCTTAGGTACTTTCTTATGCATGTACACTAGGTTAAATAATTCTGTGCAAAGTTAAGTTTGATTTAAATGTTTAAAATCTGTTTAAAAGCTTGGGCAATATTTCATGTTATCCTGAGTGACTTAGCTGTATGTACATACACCATAGTGGAAGGTGGAACATTTAATGTGCTATGGTGGTTCCCTTGTGACACTACCGCATATTCCTTTTGGGATATAATGGTTGGAACGGGTATGGACTGAGCACATTAATATATAATTCATTTTATAAGATCTCTGGATGGAGATGGCATTTAAGAATTTTTTATTCTAATTTTGAGTTTAAGTATGGTGCATTTTTCTAGACTCAAAAGGATATTTGGTAGTTCTTCCAGTTGTTTAGTTCATTAAATTTTAACTGCCAGACCCTTGACCATTCTTCTAAGGTTCGGAGATCCCTTCTCATTGTTTCTACTCCCTCCAGAGTATCCACTCTATTGGCTATTTTCGTGTCATCTGCAAACAGGCACACCTTTCCTTCCAACCCTTCAGCAATATCTCCCACAAATATATTAAACAGAATAGGCCTCAGCACCGGCCCCTGAGGAACTCCACTGCTCACCTTTCTTTCCTCCGAGTGGATTCCATTTACCACCACCCTCTGCTACCTGTCGGTCAACCAGTTTCTTATCCAGTTCACCACTTTCGGTCCTAAGTTCAACCCTTTCAGCTTATTCATGAGTCTTCTGTGGGGGACCGTATCAAAGGCTTTGCTGAAGTCCAAGTAGATTACATCTAGCGCACGTCCTTCATCCAGTTCTTTGGTCACCCAGTCAAAGAAGTCAATAAGATTTGTTTGGCAGGATTTTCCTTTGGTAAAGCCATGTTGCCTAGGGTCCTGTAACCTGTTGGCTTCTAGAAAGTTAACTATCCTTTCTATCAGCAGTGACTCCATTATTTTTCCTACCACCGACGTTAGACTTACCGGTCTGTAGTTTCCCACTTCTTCTTTGTCTCCACTTTTGTGAAGAGGGACCACATCCGCTCGTCTCCAATCCTGTGGAACCTCTCCCGTCTGTAAAGATCTATTAAATAAATCTTTAAGAGGTCCTGCTAGGACCTCTCTGAGCTCCCTCAGTATCCTGGGATGTATCCCATCTGGCCCCATAGCTTTGTGGCCAGATGGGATACATAATAAATAAATAAATGTTTTGCCATTGTAAAATGGCTGCGTCAGGGGCAAACCGATATAAAATTCCACAAAGAGCTTGGCTGGTGAAATTGTTACAACATATGCAAGCTAGATTCTAGGATCAGTCTCTCATAAAAACTTTGTGATTGTAGTGGCCAATCCAGGTCACAACTATTTGGTGGGTTCTGGTAAATAATTCCACAGCACCTGGTGAGGTATACTGAAACTCCAATTTTGTACAGTACCTTTGTAGAAGACACTTCTAAACATATGTTCAAGGATTGGTTAATTAACTAGCCCTATTCTTGTACTTCAAATCCGTCTAATCTTTACCCTTTCTTGGGTTTGTGGTAAAGATACTCAAAGATAGCACCTTTAAAAAGGCATCTTTCCTTTTCTAATGATCTTCCCTCCAGCTGGAAGTTTCACTTGCACTCTCTCTTTGGCTCAGGTTGGTCTTTATCTTCTTTATCATTTTATATCACATGATTTAAACTTTCTTCTCCAGTCACAGCTCAATCTGTTTCTTGGGTAGCAGGAATTTGGGAATTACAAGTCTCCTTTTCCCGAGTTGATCTCATTTTTCTATTGGCATCTGAATGATTTCACAGGCCATAACCCTACAAGGATTTGGTCTGCAGGGTCAGATAGTGTATGCGCTACTAAACAGCGGAAGAGGATCAATTCCCCTTACTTATTCTAACCTCTCCTCTTGCCTGCCTTGGATCTTCTGCCCTAATTTTGTGTCTTGTCTTTGCTAATATGCTAATATGCAGATGAAGTTCAATGTTGACAAGTGCAAAGTGATGCATGTGGGTAAGAGGAACCTGAATTATAGCTACGTCTTGCAAGGTTCCGCGTTAGGAGTTACGGATCAAGAAAGGGATCTGGGTGTCGTCGTCGATGATACGCTGAAACCTTCTGCTCAGTGTGCTGCTGCGGCTAGGAAAGCGAATAGAATGTTGGGTGTTATTAGGAAGGGTATGGAGTCCAGGTGTGCGGATGTTATAATGCCGTTGTATCGCTCCATGGTGCGACCGCACCTGGAGTATTGTGTTCAGTACTGGTCTCCGTATCTCAAAAAAGATATAGTAGAATTGGAAAAGGTACAGCGAAGGGCGACGAAAATGATAGTGGGGATGGGACGACTTTCCTATGAAGAGAGGCTGAGAAGGCTAGGGCTTTTCAGCTTGGAGAAGAGACGGCTGAGGGGAGATATGATAGAAGTGTATAAAATAATGAGTGGAATGGATCGGGTGGATGTGAAGCGACTGTTCACGCTATCCAAAAATACTAGGACTAGAGGGCATGAGTTGAAGCTACAGTGTGGTAAATTTAAAACGAATCGGAGAAAATTTTTCTTCACCCAACGTGTAATTAGACTCTGGAATTCGTTGCCGGAGAACGTGGTACGGGCGGTTAGTTTGACGGAGTTTAAAAAGGGGTTAGATAGATTCCTAAAGGACAAGTCCATAGACCGCTATTAAATAGACTTGGAAAAATTCCGCATTTTTAGGTATAACTTGTCTGGAATTGTTTTTACGTTTGGGGAGCGTGCCAGGTGCCCTTGACCTGGATTGGCCACTGTCGGTGACAGGATGCTGGGCTAGATGGACCTTTGGTCTTTCCCAGTATGGCACTACTTATGTACTTATGTACTTATACTAATTACAACAACCGTTGCTCATTATTTAAATCTTTATTAAATACTTTACTATAACATCTTATTAAACAATTGTTATTATAAATCCCCAACACATTCACTCAATCATTCATGCCATTTCAGACCCATTCATTAAAATTCCAAAAATATCTATACATATCCTGTTCTAGCGCCCTGGATGTTGGTATATTGCTTATTTTTCACAATACAACAAACTTTATTGCATAAATGACATACTTATTTCTGTAGTTCAAAATATAATGTCATATTCATATGTCCATATATGTAAATCCTTTGTTTTATTTCTCAGTTGTTTTATCCGGAACTTAGTCCGTAGTTTGATCACTATTGTATTCCACAACAGGCTTAAAAAAAAAAACTTGCTTCTTAATGTAACCAAACATCACAGTGGCTCCTAGATCCCAAACAATTTATTTTTCTATGGCACTTGCATTGCGTGCTCACTGACTTGTCACATAGTTATGTCTTGAGGTATCCTCATTTGGGTCCCACCGCCCCGCCCTTGGTACGCCACTGCCTAACACCAATACCAAAAAACAATTCAATCACCATAACTGATGTAATAAACTACAGACCACACCAGTAGCCTCCATTCCTTTGACAATAAAGGTGATGGAAGGAATAGTAGCAGCACAAACTATGGACTACCTTTCACATTTCTCCCTACTACACAAATTGCAATCCGGTTTCAGACCATGCTATAGAACCGAGACTGTCCTTAATACCATAGTATCAAATCTCAGAAAGGAATTAGCATAGGGTCTAAGGCCTTAATAATGCAGTTCGATATGTCTAGCACAATCGATGTAGTAGATCATAATATCCTACTAAACATACTAGACAACTTTACTATATGTGGCACAGTCCACAAATGGTTTCAAGGATTCCAGAAATCAAGATCTTACAAAGTGAAAATGAAAGGAACCTTATCCTCTCCTTGGTCACTGAACTGTGGCGTCCCTCCATTATCGCCCATTCTGTCTAATGTAATGATATCACCACTAGGCAACAGAGTAGAAACAGCAGGATTCAAAACTTTCATGTATGCTGATGATGTTACCATATACATAACCTTCAAGAAGAACATTAAATACATCTTACAAAAGGCAAAACGTGGCTTAACTTTGATGGAAACCTAGGCCTCAGAATCCAAACTAAAGCTAAATAAAGAAAAAACTCAATTCATGGTCATTACCAACATATTTGACCAAAAGAACTACAACAGTTTCACAACTGACAACACTTCATTCCCCACTGACGATAATCTGAAAATTCTACTTATAGACAAACATTTAACATTTGATACTCAAATTTCCTCAGTAATCACAAAATCTTTCAGGTCTCTTTGGAAACTAAAAAGGATCAGACCCTATTTCTCATCAGAAACATTGAGGCTATTGGTACAATCATTAACATTATCCCAATTTGATTATTGTAATGCCATATGTGCTGGCTGTAAGGAGTACCTGCTGGAAAAAAACTCCAAACAGCTCAAAACACTGCAGCCAGGTTCATATATAAAATCTCTCATTTTGAAAGTGCCTCCCCTTTATTAATCAAATTACACTGGCTTCCCATCAAAGCGAAAATCACCATCAAATTATGTACCTTTATCTTTCAAATACTAAATGACACAGCTTCAGACTATAAAGGTACCATTAATAAACTTAACTCAAAGAAACACTAAATATGAGGAACGAGCACAGACTACACCTCCCAAATTGCAAAAAAGTGATCTACAAAACTGTCCACTCTGCAGACTTCACTTACTTAGGAACCAAATGGTAGAACTCCTTACCACATAAATAAGAAATATAAAGGAATAAACTAGATTCCACAAAATCCTTAAATCGTTCCTATTCAAACAAACCGTCACAAAGAACAACCATATCTCAAACAATTAATTATTACCTGAATTGGTTATTACTCTATTTACCACTAACTTTCTCTTTGCTTCATGTACAATTTCTCATTCATAATAGATTTTCTAAATGTTAAACATCCATAGCTATCCCAGTATGTTTATGATATTGTATTGTAAAATTGGATTCTTACAACAAATTTTACTCTCTTATGCATTATTCTTTGTTATGTATCCTATATTGTTTATTGTAAGCCACATTGAACGCAAACTTGTTTGGGATAATGTGGGATATAAATGTCACAAGCAAATAAATAAATAAAAATAGGTGACACCTGCAGACAAAGCTATTGTATTATTATTATTATTTATTGCATTTGTATCCTACCTTATCCCACCTATTTGCAGGCTCAAAGTGGCTTACATAGTTTTGTTATACACAGTTAATCCTGGATGTCAGGTACAATTATTGTTGTGCAGAGATTAATTAGGGGAAGAAGTAGAGAGAAGAAGGAAGGAATTTAGTAGGCATATTAAACGATGTGTTTTCTTAGACGATGGGTTTTCAGAGGTGGATTAGTACAGTTCTGGGTTTCATTGTAAGCTTTGTTGAAGAAATATGTCTTGAGGGATTTGCGAAAGATAGTTGTTTTGTTGATTGTCTTCAGGTCTCTAGGTAGTGCATTCCATAACTTCGTGCTCATGTAGGAGAAGGTGGTATCATGCATCGTCTTGTATTTTACTCCTTTGCAGTTGGGGAAGTGCAGGTCAAGAAATTTGCGGGATGATTTTGAGGCGTTTCTGGGAGGTAGGTCCACAAGGTTTAACATGTAGATTGGGGCGTCTGCGTGAATGATTATGGGGCTCATTTTCAAAGCACTTAGCCTTCTAAAGTTCCATAGTTTTCTATGGAACTTTGGAAGGCTAAGTGCTTTGAAAATATGCCTCTTTGTGTACCATTGTTCAGATCTTGAATGCAATAGGTTCCTTAAGTGGGAGCCAGTGAAGTTTCTCACTTAAGGGTTTTGCACTTTCATATTTGGTTTTTCCAAATTTGAGTCTGGCCGCAGTATTTTGGGCAGTCTGGAGCTTCTGGATGTTCTGCTCTTTACAGCCTGTGTACAGTGCATTACAGTAATCGAGATGACTTATCACCATTGACTGTACCAGGGTGCGGAATATGTATCTCGGGAAGAAAGGTTTAACTCTTGAGTTTCCACATGGAATAGAACATCTTTTTCGTCGTGTTTTTCATGTGAGCATAGAGAGTGAGGTTTCGATCTATGGTTACTCCTAGAATTTTCAAGTTTTGCGAAATAGGCAAGGAACAGTATGGTGTGGTTATGGTAGGGAAGCTTTTTGTGTTATGTTGTGAGGTGAGAACAAGACATTGTGTTTTCTCTGCATTTAGTTTCAGTTGGAATGCATCTGCCCAGGAGTGTATTATTTGGAGGCTTTGGTTAATCTCGTTGGTAATTTCATTTAGATCGTGTCTAAACGGAATGGAGATCGTGACATCATCTGCATATATGTAAGGGTTGAGGGTTTCAGTTGCTAGAAGTTTAGCCAAAGGTATCATTCATCAGGTTGAATAAGGTTGGTGAGAGGGGGGATCCTTGGGGTACTCCACATTCAGGTGTCCAGCGGGGTGATCTGTCCGCTTTTGTTGTTACTTGGCATGATCTTGTGGTCAGGAATCCTTTGAACTATTTGAGAACTGTGCCTCCTATTCCGAAGTATTCTAGTATATGTAATAGTATTTCATGGTCAACCATGTCAAAGGCACTGGGCATGTCGAATTGTAGAAGGAGTATGTTGTTGCCCCTTGCAATTTCTTGTTTAAATGAGTTCTTTGCAGACACTAGCACTGTTTCGGTACTGTGATTTGACCGAAATCCTAATTGAGACTCGTGGAGAATTGAGTGGTTATTTAAGTATTCAGTAAGATGTTTTGTTACTATGCCTTCCATGAGTTTGGTTATGAGGGGGGTAGATGCTACTGGTCGATAGCTGGTTAGGTCCATTGTTTTTTTTTTTAGCATCTTTCGGTAGCGGTGTAAGTAGGATATTTCCTTTGTCCGTGGGGAAAAGTCCATTTTGAAGTCTATGATTTACGTGATTCGTGATGTCTAGTTTGAATTGTTTGGGTGCTGATCTTATTAGACTGCTAGGGCAGATACTAATTTACAATGTGGTTTGGCGTATTTTCCAAGCCAGCGTGAGATTTCCTTTGATGAAAGTGTGTCGAAGTTGGTCCATGATCAATCTGCTGGGTGTTCTCCAGGTTTTGGGTCCAGGCATTCAAGGATATTTGTGTAATTTGCTTTATTGCTGGGTATCATGAGTCGAAGCTTTGTAATTTTTTCCTTGAAGTAATTTGCAAGATCAGTTGCTGATGGGGTCTCTGTGTTGTTAGAGGTGACCGTAGTAGTGTTTAGTAGACTGTTTACGAGTGAGAAGAGTTTGTGTGTATCCTTGTAATTTGGTCCTATTTTGGTATGTGTAGTGGAGTACAGTTGGGTACAATAGGTTTTTGGTGGGTTTTGGAAGGCTCACCCTATAATATAAGGGGGTACCAGTGAGATGTGTACCTGGGTCCTTTTATGTGAAGTATACTGCAGTGTCCCCTAGGGTGCACCAATGCTCTGCTAGGATGTCTGTGTGACCAGTCTAAGAATGCTGGCCTCCAAAAATCCCAATGGCTTGTTTTTGTGCATTTTATCCTTGGATGTCTTCTTTTTCAAAAATGGTCCAAAAAAATAGATGCACCGAGCACAAAAACGTCTGGCAAATGGCCAATTTTGAAACAAAAAGTTGGACGTTTTTCTGGTTTGAAAATAGCCATGTTCACTACTGGATTTTTGTACGTTTTCTACAAAATGTCCAAAATTGGATTTAGACGTCATATTCAAAATACTCTTCTTAGTACATTGAAAATAAAGATACATACCTGTAGCAGGTATTCTCCGAGGACAGCAGGCTGATTGTTCTCACGACTGGGTCGACGTCCACAGCGGCCCTAGGAACGGAGATCTTCCATAGCAACAAAAGCTTGCTAGAGCCTGCGGGCGCGCGGCCATCTTCCCGCCCATCGCGCAAGAGCCCCGATCAGTTTGATAACACAGCAATAACAAGGAGAAGGACAACTCCAAAGGGGAGGATGGCGGGTATGTGAGAACAATCAGCCTGCTGTCCTCAGAGAATACCTGCTACAGGTATGTCTCTTCATTTTCTCCAAGGACAAGCAGGCTGCTTGTTCTCACGACTGGGGTATCCCTAGCCCCCAGGCTCACTCAAAACAACAAAGAAAGGTCAATTGGGCCTTGCAATGGCACGGACATAAGAATTGACCTACGAACTAGAACATCTAACTGAGAGTGCAGCCTGGAACAGAATAAAAATGGGCATGGGGGGGGGGGGGGGTGGAGTTGGATTCTAAACCCCGAACAGATTCTGCAGCACCGACTGCCCAAACCAACTGTCGTGTCGGGTATCCTGCTGAAGGCAGTAGTGAGATGTGAATGTGTGGATTGATGACCATGTCGCAGCCTTGCAAATCTCTTCTATAGTGGCTGACTTCAAGTGGGCCACCGACACAGCCATGACTAACACTATGAACCGTGACATGACCCTCTAGAGTCAGCCCAGCTTGAGCATAAGTGAAGGAAATGCAATCTGCTAGCCAATTGGAAATGGTGCGTTTCCTGACTGCGACTCCCCTTCTGTTGGGATCAAAAGAAACAAACATTTGGGTGGACTGTCTGAAGGGGCTTCTCTGCTCCACGTAAAAGGCCAATGCTCTCTTGCAGTCCAATGTGTGCAACTGACGTTCAGCAGGGCGGGTATGAGGACGGGGAAAAAATGTTGGCAAGACAATTGACTGGTTCAGATGGAACTCCGACACCACCTTCGGCAAGAACTTAGGGTGAGTGCGGAGGACTACTCTGTTATGATGGAACTTGAGATAAGGAGCATGCACTACCAAGGCTTGAATCTCACTGACTCTACGAGCTGAAGTAACAGCCACCAAAAAAATGACCTTCCAGGTCAAGTACTTCAGATGGCAGGAATTCAGTGGCTCAAAAGGAGGCTTCATCAGCTGGTTGAGAACGTCGTTCAGATCCCATTACACTGGTGGAGGTCTGACAGGGGGCTTTGACAAAAGCAAACCTCTCATGAAGCAAACAACTAAAGGCTGTCCAGAGATCGGCATACCTTCCACACGACAATGAAAAGCACTGATTGCACTAAGGTGAACTCTTACGGAGTTGGTCTTGAGACCAGACTCTGACAAGTGTAGAAGGTATTCAAGCAGGGTCTGTGTAGGACAAGAGCGAGAATGTAGGGCCTTGCTGTCACACCAGACGGCAAGCCTCCTCCATTTGAAAAAGTAACACTTCTTCGTGGAATCTTTCCTAGAAGCAAGCAAAACTCGGGAGACACCCTCAGAGAGACCCAAGGAAGCGAATTCTAGGCTCTCAACATCCAGGCCGTGAGAGCCAGAGACTGGAAGTTGGGATGTAGAAGCGCCCCCTCGTTCTGGGTTATGAGGGTTGGAAAACACTCTAATCTCCACGGTTCTTCGGAGGACAACTCCAGAAGAAGAGGGAACCAAATCTGGTGCGGCCAAAAAGGAGCAATCAGAATCATGGTTCGGCGGTCCTGCTTGAGTTTCAGCAAAGTCTTCCCGACGAGAGGTATGGGAGGATATGCATACAGAAGACCTAGTCCCCAATGAAGGAGAAAGGCATCTGACGCTCGTCTGTCGTGGGCCTGAAGCCTGGAACAGAACTGAGGGACCTTGTGATTGATCTGAGTGGCAAAAAGATCCAACGAGGGGGTGCCCCACACTCGGAAGATCTTGCGGTCTACGCCCATGTTCAGTGACCACTCGTGAGGTTGTATTATCCTGCTCAACCTGTCAGCCAGACTGTTGTTTACGCCTGCCAGATACGTGGCTTGGAGAAACATGCCGTGACGGCGAGCCCAAAGCCACATCTGGACAGCTTCCTGACACAGGGGGCAAGATCCGGTGCCCCCCTGCTTGTTGATGTAATACATCACAACCTGATTGTCTGTCTGAATTTGGATGATTTGATAGGACAGCCGATCTCTGAAAGCCTTTAGAGCGTTCCAGACCGCTCGCAACTCCAGAAGATTGATCTGAAGACCTTTTTCCTGGAGGGACCAAAGTCCTTGAGTGTGAAGCCCATCGACATGCGCTCCCCACTCCAGGAGGGATGCATCCGTTTGTCAGCACTTTTTGTGGCTGAGGAATTTGAAAATGATGTCCCAAGGTCAAATTGGATCGAATTGTCCACCATTGAAGGGAATTGTGAAAATCGGTGGATAGCTGGATTGCATCCTCTAAATCCCCTGCAGCTTGATACCACTGGGAAGCTAGGGTCCATTGAGCTGATCTCATGTGAAGACAGGCCATGGGTGTCACATGAACTGTGGAGGCCACATGGCCTAGAAGTCTCAACATCTGCCGAGCTGTGATCTGCTGAGACGCTCTGACCATAGAAACTAGAGACAGAAGATTGTCTGCTCTCATCTCGGGAAGATAGGCACGAGCCATCTGTGAGTCCAGCAGAGCTCCTATGAATTCTAGTTTTTGAACCGGAAGAAGATGGGACTTTGGGTAATTTATAACAAACCCGAGTAGCTCCAGGAGTTGAAGAGTCATCTGCAAGGACTGTAGAGCTCCTGCTTCTGAGGTGTTCTTCACCAGCCAATCGTCGAGATAAGGGAAGACATGCACTCCAAGTCTGCGCAGCAACGCTGCAACTACTGCCAGGCATTTTGTAAAGACCCTGGGTGCAGACGCCAGACCAAAGGGCAGCACACAATACTGGAAGTGCTGCATTCCCAGATGGAATCGAAGATACTTCCTGTGAGCTGGAAGTATCAGGATGCGAGTATAAGTAACCTTTAAGTCCAGAGAGCATAGCCAATCGTTCTCCTGAATCATGGGAAGAAGGGTGCCCAGGGAAAGCATCCTGAACTTCTCTCAGAGCAGAAATTTGTTCAGGCCCTTAGGTCTAGGATGGGACGCATCCCCCGTTTTCTTTTACACAAGGAAGTACCTGGAATAGAATCCCAGCCCCTCTTGCCCTGGTGGAACGGGCTCGACTGCATTGGCGCTGAGAAGGGCGGAGAGTTCCTTTGCAAGTACCTGCCTGTGCTGGAAGCTGAAGGACTGAGCTCCCGATGGGCAATTTGGAGGTGTGGAGATCAAATTGAGGGAGTATCCGAGCTGGACTATTTGAAGAACCCACCGATCGGAGGTAATGAGAGGCCACCTTTGGTGAAAATATTTGAGCCTCCCTCTGACCGGCAGATCGTCCGGCACGGACACTTTGATGGCGGCTATGCTCAACTGGAGCCAGTCAAAAGCCCGTCCCTTGTTTTTGCTGGGGAGACACAGGGGCCTGCTTTGGTGCATGCTGTTGACGTGAACGAGCGCGCTGGGGCTGAGCCTGAGACGGCTGTCGAGAAGGAGGATTGTACCTACGCCTATTATATGCATAGGGAGCATTCCTCCTTCCCCAGAAAAATCGTCTACCAGTTGAGGTAGAAGCAGAAGGCGCCTGGAGGGAGAGATTGTCCATAGAGGTTTTCCACTGCATGATCTGATCAACCACCTGTTCGACTTTCTCGCCAAAAATGTTATCCCCCCAGCAAGAGACATCCGCAATCCGCTGCTGGACTCAATTGTCCAGGTCAGAGGCACGCAGCCATGAGAGTCTGCTCATCACTATACCCTGGGCAGCGGTTCTGGACGCAACATCAAAAGAATCATAAGCACCCCTGGACAGGAATTTACGACACGCCTTCTGCTGCCTGACCACCTCCTGAAAAGGCCTGGCCTGCTCCGGAGGGAGCTTATCGACCAAGTCCACCAGTTGCTTCACCGTGTTCCTCAAGTGAGTGCTCGTGTAGAGCTGGTAGGATTGAATCTTGGCTATGAGCATAGAGGACTGATAGGCCTTTCTCCCAAAGAAGTCCAGGGTTCTAGACTCCCTCCCGGGGGCGCCGAGGCGAAATCTCTAGAACTCCTGGTTCTCTTGAGAGCGGAATCCACAACCATAGAGTCGTGAGGTAACTGCGACTTCATCAACTCAGGTTCTCCGTGAATCCGATACTGGGACTCAGCTTTTTTGGGGATGGTGGGATTACTTAACGGTTTCATCCAGTTCCTTAGCAATGTCTCCTTAAGGACATTATGAAAAGGGACAGTGGGTGATTCCTTAGGTGGCGAAGGAAAGTCAAGGACCTCGAGCATCTCAGTCTTGGGCTCATCCTTAGATACCACAGGGAAGGGAATAGCCACAGACATTTCCTGGACAAATGAAGAGAAACAAAGACTCTCCGGGGGAGAAAGCTTTCTTTCTGGTGAAGGCGTGGGATCAGAGGGAAGAACACAAGGCTCCTCAGAAGAGAAATATCTGGGATCCTCCTCTTCATCCCATGAGGCATCCTCATCGGTGTCGGGCAAGAGTTCCCTGACTGTACTCCGAAACCTGGCCCGTCTCGACACTGAGGAGCCACATCCTCGATGGCGATGTTGAGAAGTCAACTCCCGTGCCGGCAGCGATGAAGCTCCCTCCAGTGATGTCGACGGCGAGTTGAACTGGGTGGCAGCCGAGGCCGATGCCGCAAGCAGCACCGGCGTTGGAGACCTCACCACAGGTGGAGAGCCAGCTGCCACTTCCATCGATGGTACAGAGGGCGCAAGGACCCCTGGTACCGGAATAGACTAATGCAGCAGCCCTTCCAGAAGATCTGAAAGAATGGTTCGGATGCGCTCGTCCAGAGTCGCTGTCGGGAAAGCCTGCGGGGTCGGTGCAGGAGTCGGTGTCAGAACCCGTGGAGGGTGAGGAGGCGGTACAGGGCTGTCACCGACGCACCGACACCTCTTGAATGGAGGGTGAGCGGTCCTCTCGGCGTCAACGCTTCACAGGTGCCGAATCCTTCGACGCCCCGGAGCTCCCAGTACCGTGTCTGCAAGGAGACCGATGACAATGCTTCTTAGCCTTCGCTCGATGTACATCATCAATACTCCTCGGTACCGACGCGGAAGACGTGGAATCCACACACCTCTTCGGTGTCGGGTCCGAAAGTGGTCGGTCCCGATGGGCCTGCACAGCAGGAGTCTTCGAGGCAGGTGGAGACCAACTCGACGGCTCACTGCTCCCAGCTTGTGGTGGTCTCTGGACAGGCTCCCGAAGTCGATGCTATCTTAGGTGCCGATATTGACGCCGCTGACCTAGGTACTGATGTCGACGTCAAAGAACCTGGCAAAGACGATCCTGAAGAGCTTTTCTCGATGCCCGTGTCTGCTTTTTAAGGCTAAGACACAACTTACAGGCGTCTGGGCGATGGTCAAGCCCAAAGCACTGAAGACACCATGCGTGGGGGTTGGTACCTGAGATTGCCCGGTTGCACAGAGTACACTTCTGGAAGCTGCTGGGAGTCCTCGATGTCATGGACGGAAAAATAGCGGCAGTGAAGTCAAAATTCTCGATTGTGCCAAAAGTAAGGGCACAAAAAAGAGAAGCCGCAATGGAAGTGAAAAGAAACTTAAAAGGGCAAAACACTAGGGAATAAAGGGTGTTTTTTTTTTTAAGTTTTAAAGCCTTTCCTCCTAGGGAAGTCATCCTATCCCCTGAATCATCTTTGTCGCCCTTCTCTGCACCTTTTCCAATTCCACTATATCTTTTTTGAGGTGCAGCGACCAGAATTGAACACAATACTCGAGGTGCGGTTGCACCATGGAGCGATACAATGGCATAATAATATCCTCATTTTTGTTTTCCATCCCTTTCCTAATAATAACATTCTATTTGCTTTCCTAGTCACAGCAGCTCATTGAGAAGAAAATGTCAATGTATCATCAATGATGACACCTAAGTCCCTTTCTCGGTCCGTGAATCCTAGCGCGGAACCTTGCATGACGTAGTTATAGTTTGGGTTCCTCTATTCCACATGCATCACTTTGCACTTGCTCACATTAAACATCCTCTGCCATCTAGTTTCCCAGTCTCGTAAGGTCCTCTTGTAATTTTTCACAATCCTTCCACGATTTAACAACTTTGAATAACTTTGTGTCATCAGCAAATTTGATTACCTCACTAGCTACTCCCATCTCAAGGTCATTTATAAATATGTTAAAAAGCAGCGGTCCCAGCACAGACCCCTGGGGAACCCCACTAACTACCCTTAACGTGTGCTAATGATAGAGACATTATATTCCTATGGGTGTCTCTACTAGCATTAGCACGCGCTAAAAACTTTGTGTGCCTAGAGCGGCTTAGTAAACAGGGCCCTCAATTTTGAGTGGATCGTCTTTTTCAAGACAAGCTTGTTTCTGACTACTGGATTATCTGTTACTTTGGAGATAACAGGTACATTGCATATGCAGCTTTCATTTATTGTTGCACTTTGTATTTTTTTATAGCCACAGCTGATGTTTAATTCAGGGGCCCTTTTACTATGTTGCGGTAAAAAGTGTCCTGCAGTAGTACGAGCACGTCTTTTGGGTGCGTGCTGAGCCACTTTTTACCGTGTCTGGGAAAAGGGCTTTTTTCAATGGGCCAGGACAAGGGCCAGCAGGAAAACTGAAACCAGTGCGCACCTTTTTACGGCCTGAGCCTTTAACAGCACCAACTGATCTAGCAGTAAGGGCTCACACGCTACATGCGTGGTGACCGGTTTGTACCAACTGCTGATTAACGTCAGAAACGCCAGGTGCGGTAGGAAATAAAAAAATAATTTATCCAGGCATTATGGGCGCTCATCAAATCCAAAACTACCACCAGAACTGAGTGCTAGCCTGGTGGTAGTCTTATTTTGGCGCATGCTGCATGTGCGTAGAGCCTACCATGCCTTTGTAAAACGGCCCCTCAATTATTTGTCAGATATTTTTCCAGTGTTTTTAAGTGTTATTTTTTCCTTCCTTTATTATTATTTTTATAACATCTTTGATTTTATTATTTACATATAGTACTCTTAGATATTTATGATTTTGTAAGTTTTAATGATTTTTTTTATTTTGCTCAGATATGATGTTCTGTGTTCAGATGTTTTTATCATTTGGCTCATTTGTTGATGTTCATTTATTTAGACCCCCGATGCAGGCATTTGTTGCCAAAACACAGACCGTGTTGGGTCTGATTAATAAAGTACAGCTGAGATGCTACCATTTCTGAAGGCTCCTCGTGCTTTTTTGGACTGTAGCTTTTGTTGTTTTACTTTTGGATTCCCTCTACCTCTGAATTTCACCAAGTATCAGGTAGTAACATGAATTTATCTTGACTTTTTTCAAGGTTTGCTATGTATGTCACAAAAAAGGACCAGTCCACTCCTACAGGTAAACTAGCACACAATAAAGGGTAGGAATGGCCACAAAACCCACAAATGCAGCAGGATAAAAAAAACAAAGCCCTTATTCCAAATGGTGATAAACAGGTATAAGTGCAAATGACAATTCTGGACCCAATACAGGCTGTGTTTCTGCAGTTAGGCCTTCCTCAGGGGTCCTTTATTAATACAACAAACAGCACGGATGCTCTTCGATACTAAGGGCAATCAACTCTGGAGAAAGCCAACTGCAAAAGCACAAAGCAAATATCAACCTTATCATATAAAATGCAGTTTTCAGTCTCTGGCTTAGCTCCACTCAGTTCAGTCTCCCAAGCATTTCTCACCATTCCCTGCTCCCTGCTGGGTTCCTTCCATTTCGAAACAGTGAAGGGAGGGAGTAGGCAGGCTTTGAGCATACGCGGATGTCCAAGGTCCTGCACTCACTGGCCTAGATGGTTTTGGTGCTGTGCTGATTAGTATCTTACCTCCTTCTCCTAGGGTGCCAATATTCCAAACATGTTGTGGGGGCAGGTGGTGAGAATTTTGGGGGTACCTGGCACCCATGGTTCCACTCGTTCCAATGTCTATGATTAAAAAACAGTACAACTCCTATTTAATATGCATAATTTTTTAAAGAGAATTTACATGTATACTTTTGAAAATATAAAAGTATGTGCATACATCCTAAACTTTGCCCCAACTCTCCCCTGGAAATTCCTCAGCTCTTTTCAGGAAGAAGTATGTGCAAAATGGCATTTCACACGTGTTCACCCCTATATAATCCAGACAACTTTATAACAATCTTTTTCAATGCATAAACCTCTTTTTATATGCTGAAATTGCTTTTAAAATGATCCCTTTGTGTTGCAACTGCTTTCACTTTGTCCCTTCTCTTTTTCATTTATGCTGTTCTGAGAAAAAGTATGTCCTAAGATACCCATCTCCCAGTCATAATTATCACTGAACCATGATTCAGTGTGTGTACCCACATTTTCACAACGGTAGTTTTTAGGTCAACGGTTTTGTTATAAAATCATATGTATAAAAGTTCATGGTCTAAGTGTTTTTCTACCTCTCTTGTTTTCTATCTGATTGCATCAATGTTGCTGCCATTGACTTATGAAAATTTGATACTTGCCCTCTTCCAAAACCACACCTTTCCAATTTCCATCTGGCACGAGTGTATCTACCTGCTAATACAAGGATTTGAATATCAAATTCTCATTCCAATAACTTCAATTACATTATTGTGGGTCTGATATTCCAATGGATCTAACCCCTAATGATGGAGGTTAGTCATCGAATCCACTGAGGTTAGTTTCTGCCAGTGAGTGACTAAGTATGGCCACCTATTTTATTCAACTAAAAAGCAAACAGTCCTTCGGGCTAAGTTTGGTCTGTTAGTCATCTCTAAATGCAGTCTTAGCCATTCTTGTGTTTTAAACCTGGATCCAGCAGCAAAATTGGCAGAAGAGCACAAAGTGGGAGAGCAGGAACAAAGTCCCACTTCCATGAAGGATGGGACATTGAGGCAGACTTTTGCATCCTTAAGCATTGGAGCTCTGAACCAATGTCTCATTAGCTCACTTCCAAGCTGGCTTTATTTTTTAAATTTAATTTTGAAAAACTATCAAGATATAATCCACCAAACTATGCTGCTTGTGCAGAAAAAATACATGATAGTGAAATAAGAAAAATAAAGAAAAGATACTGATAAGAAAATAAAGCGAATGCTACATACCTGTAGAAGGTATTCTCCGAGGACAGCAGGCTGATTGTTCTCACTGATGGGTTGACGTCCTCGGCAGCCCCCTCCATCGGAAAGTTTACTAGCAAAGGCCTTTGCTAGTCCTCGCGCGCCCATGCGCACCGCGCATGCGCGGCTGTCTTCCCGCCCGAAACCGGCTCGAGCCGGCCAGTCCAGTATGTAGCAAGACAATACACTTCAAGGGAAGACTCAACTCCAAAGGGGAGGCGGGCGGGTTTGTGAGAACAATCAGCCTACTGTCCTCGGAGAATACCTTCTACAGGTATGTAGCATTCGCTTTCTCCGAGGACAAGCAGGCTGCTTGTTCTCACTGATGGGGTATCCCTAGCCCCCAGGCTCACTCAAAACAACAACCATGGTCAAATGGGCCTCGCAACGGCGAGGACATAACTGAGATTGACCTAAAAAATTTACCAACTAACTGCGAGTGCAGCCTGGAACAGAACAAACAGGGCCCTCGGGGGGTGGAGTTGGATCCTAAAGCCCAAACAGGTTCTGAAGAACTGACTGCCCGAACCGACTGTCGCGTCGGGTATCCTGCTGCAGGCAGTAATGAGATGTGAATGTGTGGACAGATGACCACGTCGCAGCTTTGCAAATTTCTTCAATGGAGGCTGACTTCAAGTGGGCTACCGACGCAGCCATGGCTCTAACATTATGAGCCGTGACATGACCCTCAAGAGCCAGCCCCGCCTGGGCGTAAGTGAAGGAAATGCAATCTGCTAGCCAATTGGATATGGTGCGTTTCCCTACAGCCACTCCCCTCCTATTGGGGTCCAAAGAAACAAACAATTGGGCGGACTGTCTGGTGGGCTGTGTCCGCTCCAGGTAGAAGGCCAATGCTCTCTTGCAGTCCAATGTGTGCAGCTGACGTTCAGCAGGGCAGGAATGAGGACGGGGAAAAAATGTTGGCAAGACAATTGACTGGTTCAGATGGAACTCCGACACAACCTTCGGCAGGAACTTAGGGTGAGTGCGGAGGACTACTCTGTTATGATGAAATTTGGTGTACGGGGCCTGGGCTACCAGGGCCTGAAGCTCACTGACTCTACGAGCTGAAGTAACTGCCACCAAGAAAATGACCTTCCAGGTCAAGTACTTCAGATGGCAGGAATTCAGTGGCTCAAAAGGAGGTTTCATCAGCTGGGTGAGAACGACATTGAGATCCCATGACACTGTAGGAGGCTTGACAGGGGGCTTTGACAAAAGCAAACCTCTCATGAAGCGAACAACTAAAGGCTGTCCTGAGATCGGCTTACCTTCCACACGGCAATGGTATGCACTGATTGCACTAAGGTGAACCCTTACAGAGTTGGTCTTGAGACCAGACTCAGACAAGTGCAGAAGGTATTCAAGCAGGGTCTGTGTAGGACAAGAGCGAGGATCTAGGGCCTTGCTGTCACACCAGACGGCAAACCTCCTCCAATGGAAGAAGTAACTTCTCTTAGTGGAGTCTTTCCTGGAAGCAAGCAAGATGCGGGAGACACCCTCTGACAGACCCAAAGAGGCAAAGTCTACGCCCTCAACATCCAGGCCGTGAGAGCCAGAGACTGGAGGTTGGGATGCAGAAGCGCCCCCTCGTCCTGTGTGATGAGGGTCGGAAAACACTCCAATCTCCACGGTTCTTCGGAGGATAACTCCAGAAGAAGGGGGAACCAGATCTGACGCGGCCAAAAAGGAGCAATCAGAATCATGGTGCCTCGGTCTTGCTTGAGTTTCAACAAAGTCCTCCCCACCAGAGGGATGGGAGGATAAGCATACAGCAGGCCCTCCCCCCAATCCAGGAGGAAGGCATCCGATGCTAGTCTGCCGGGGGCCTGAAGCCTGGAACAGAACTGAGGGACTTTGTGGTTCACTCGAGATGCGAAGAGATCCACCAAGGGGGTGCCCCACGCTTGGAAGATCTGGCGCACCACTCTGGAGTTGAGCGACCACTCGTGAGGTTGCATAATCCGGCTCAGTCTGTCGGCCAGACTGTTGTTTACGCCTGCCAGATATGTGGCTTGGAGCACCATGCCGAGACGGCGGGCCCAGAGCCACATGCTGACGGCTTCCTGACACAGGGGGCGAGATCCGGTGCCCCCCTGCTTGTTGACATAGTACATGGCAACCTGGTTGTCTGTCTGAATTTGGATAATTTGGTGGGACAGCCGATCTCTGAAAGCCTTCAGAGCGTTCCAGATCGCTCGCAACTCCAGAAGATTGATCTGTAGATCGCGTTCTTGGAGGGACCAACTTCCTTGGGTGTGAAGCCCATCGACATGAGCTCCCCATCCCAGGAGAGACGCATCCGTGGTCAGCACTTTTTGTGGCTGAGGAATTTGGAAGGGACGTCCCAGAGTCAAATTGGACCAAATCGTCCACCAATACAGGGATTTGAGAAAACTCGTGGACAAGTGGATCACGTCCTCTAGACCCCCAGCGGCCTGATACCACTGGGAGGCTAGGGTCCATTGAGCAGATCTCATGTGGAGGCGGGTCATGGGAGTCACATGAACTGTGGAGGCCATGTGGCCCAGCAATCTCAACATCTGCCGAGCTGTGATCTGCTGGGACGCACGCACCCGCGAGACGAGGGACAACAAGTTGTTGGCTCTCGCCTCTGGAAGATAGGCGCGAGCTGTCCGAGAATCCAGCAGGGCTCCTATGAATTCGAGTTTCTGCACTGGGAGAAGATGGGACTTTGGGTAATTTATCACAAACCCCAGTAGCTCCAGGAGGCGAATAGTCATCTGCATGGACTGCAGGGCTCCTGCCTCGGATGTGTTCTTCACCAGCCAATCGTCGAGATATGGGAACACGTGCACCCCCAGCCTGCGAAGTGCCGCTGCTACCACAGCTAGGCACTTTGTGAACACCCTGGGCGCAGAGGCGAGCCCAAAGGGTAGCACACAGTACTGGAAGTGGCGTGTGCCCAACTGAAATCGCAGATACTGTCTGTGAGCTGGCAGTATCGGGATGTGTGTGTAGGCATCCTTCAAGTCCAGAGAGCATAGCCAATCGTTTTGCTGAATCATGGGGAGAAGGGTGCCCAGGGAAAGCATCCTGAACTTTTCTTTTACGAGATATTTGTTCAGGGCCCTTAGGTCTAGGATGGGACGCATCCCCCCTGTTTTCTTTTCCACAAGGAAGTACCTGGAATAGAATCCCAGCCCTTCTTGCCCGGATGGCACGGGCTCGACCGCATTGGCGCTGAGAAGGGCGGAGAGTTCCTCTGCAAGTACCTGCTTGTGCTGGAAGCTGTAAGACTGAGCTCCCGGTGGACAATTTGGAGGTTTTGAGGCCAAATTGAGGGTGTATCCCTGCCGGACTATTTGGAGAACCCACTGATCGGAGGTTATGAGAGGCCACCTTTGGTGAAAAGCTTTCAACCTCCCCCCGACCGGCAGGTCGCCCGGCACTGACACTTGGATGTCGGCTATGCTCTGCTGGAGCCAGTCAAAAGCTCGCCCCTTGCTTTTGCTGGGGAGCCGCGGGGCCTTGCTGAGGCGCACGCTGCTGACTAGAGCGAGCGCGCTGGGGCTTAGCCTGGGCCGCAGGCTGTCGGGAAGGAGGATTGTACCCACGCTTACCAGAAGCATAGGGACCAGTCTTCCTTCCCCCGAAAAATCGTCTACCTGTAGAGGTAGAGGCTGAAGGCTGCCGGCGGGAAAACTTGTCGAATGCGGTGTCCCGCTGGTGGAGAGACTCTACCACCTGCTCGACTTTTTCTCCAAAAATGTTGTCCGCACGGCAAGGCGAGTCCGCAATCCGCTGCTGGAGTCTATTCTCCAGGTCGGCGGCACGCAGCCATGAGAGCCTGCGCATCACCACACCTTGAGCAGCGGCCCTGGACGCAACATCAAAAGTGTCATAAACTCCTCTGGCCAGGAATTTTCTGCACGCCTTCAGCTGCCTGACCACCTCCTGAAAAGGCTTGGCTTGCTCAGGGGGAAGAGCATCAACCAAGCCCGCCAACTGCCGCACATTGTTCCGCATGTGTATGCTCGTGTAGAGCTGGTAAGACTGGATCTTGGCCACGAGCATAGAAGAATGGTAGGCCTTCCTCCCAAAGGAGTCTAAGGTTCTAGGGTCTTTGCCCGGGGGCGCCGAAGCATGCTCCCTAGAACTCTTAGCCTTCTTTAGGGCCAGATCCACAACTCCAGAGTCATGAGGCAACTGAGTGCGCATCAGCTCTGGGTCCCCATGGATCCGGTACTGGGACTCAATCTTCTTGGGAATGTGGGGATTACTTAGTGGCTTGGTCCAGTTCGCAAGCAATGTCTTTTTTAGGACATGGTGCAAGGGAACAGTGGACGCTTCCTTAGGTGGAGAAGGATAGTCCAGGAGCTCAAACATTTCAGCCCTGGGCTCGTCCTCCACAACCACCGGGAAGGGGATGGCCGTAGACATCTCCCGGACAAAGGAAGCAAAAGACAGACTCTCGGGAGGAGAAAGCTGTCTCTCAGGAGAGGGAGTGGGATCAGAAGGAAGACCCTCAGACTCCTCGTCAGAGAAATATCTGGGGTCCTCCTCTTCCTCCCACGAGGCCTCACTCTCGGTGTCAGACACAAGTTCACGAACCTGCGTCTGCAACCTCGCCCTACTCGACTCGGTGGAACCCCGTCCACGGTGGGGGCGTCGAGAGGTAGACTCCCTCGCCCGAATCGGCGAAGCTCCCTCCGCCGACGTAGTCGGGGAGCCTTCCTGGGAGGTGGCTGCTGTCGGCACCGCACGCGGTACCGACGTCGGGGACCTCAACCTGGGCGATGGGCCAGCCGGCGCCACGCTCGACGGTACCGGAGGCGCAAGCACCGCCGGTACCGGAGGGGTAGGGCGCAACAGCTCTCCCAGAATCTCTGGGAGAACGGCCCGGAGGCTCTCGTTTAGAGCGGCTGCAGAGAAAGGCTGAGAGGTCGATGCAGGCGTCGACGTCAGAACCTGTTCCGGGCGAGGAGGCTGTTCCGGGCTGTCCAGAGTGGAGCGCATCGACACCTCCTGAACAGAGAGTGAGCGGTCCTCTCGGTGCCGATGCCTGCTGGGTGCCGAATCCCTCGGCGACCCAGAGCTCTCGGTGCCGACATGGGGAGGAGACCGGTGTCGATGCTTCTTCGACTTCTTCCGAAGCATGTCACCGGAGCTCCCCGGCACCGACGAGGAGGACGTAGAATCCATCCGTCGCTTCCTCGGGGCCGAGACCGAAGAGGGTCGATCCCGGGGGGGCTGTACCGCAGGAGCCCTCAGGGTAGGAGGAGACCCACCCGAAGGCTCACCGCCACCAGCAGGGGAATGGACAGCCCTCACCTGCACTCCTGACGATGCACCTCCGTCCGACGACATCAGCAGACGAAGTCTCGGTACCACCGACGTCGATGCAGTCGCCCGATGCCTCGGCGCCGATGCAGAGGTCCGATGCCTCGATGCAGTCGATGGAGCGGCAGCCAAGGAAGATGGTCCGGACGCTGACGACGTCGATGCACTCGATGCCTCCGGTGCCGATGCCGACGAAGAGCCCGAGAACAAAACGTTCCACTGGGCTAATCTCGCTACCTGAGTCCGCCTTTGTAACAGGGAACACAGACTGCAGTTCTGAGGGCGGTGCTGGGCCCCTAGACACTGAAGACACGCAGAGTGCCTATCAGTGAGCGAGATTACCCGGGCGCACTGGGTGCACTTCTTGAAGCCGCTGGAAGGCTTCGATGTCATGGGCGGAAAAATCACGCCGGCGAAATCAAAAGCCGAAATGGCGAAAATTGAAGCACCAAAATTTAGAGGGAGAAAAATCTCGACCGAGGCCAAAAGAGGCCTACCCCGACAACGAAAGAAAACTTACGGGGCAAAAACTGAGAAATACGGGAAGGGCAGAAAACCCGAAAGGGTCTTCCGGAACACTACCAGAGCGCTTCCCGAACTTTTTCAAGGAAAAAAAGCAAAAAACACGTCGAAAAGGACGCGCGAGGTCGACTCTCTGGGGCACGAACGGCGTAACACGACCGTACCGAGCGCGGACGAAAGAAGACTGGCCGGCTCGAGCCGGTTTCGGGCGGGAAGACAGCCGCGCATGCGCGGTGCGCATGGGCGCGCGAGGACTAGCAAAGGCCTTTGCTAGTAAACTTTCCGATGGAGGGGGCTGCCGAGGACGTCAACCCATCAGTGAGAACAAGCAGCCTGCTTGTCCTCGGAGAATAACTATATCGTGCAGTGAAGTTCACAATACATGAGAGGAAAAGAGTCATCACTAGCATTACAAGAAAAACATAAAAATGAAGAAGAAAAAAGGAAGCAGGATAAAAATACATAATCTTCAATGCAATCTTACACGAACTTCTTAGCCATTACAGTACTACAAGTCCCAATACATTTGTACCTACTGGCCTATTTGTAGCCAAAAATGTTTTTAAATGTGCAGGTTGGAAAAAAAAAATCCCAAAACAAAACATACTTACCAATCTAAATTGTGCTATACATTTACATGGGTATTTTAAAAAGAAACGTGCCTCTATCTGAAGGACCCCAGAATGCAATAACAAAAACTCTTTTCTCTGTGTCTGGGTCTCCCATGTGATCTGGAAATATTCAAATTTTAGTATTAAGAAACATCTTTATGCTTTAAAACGGCGAAGGATCAGGTCTCTATCTGAATTTAAGGTGAAGATAATGATTAACAAAACTGGTATAGCCAAATCAGTCAAATGTTTTAAGAATATCCAAAAGGGAAAATTAGGTTCTTACCATGATAATTTTCTTTCCTTTAGTCATAGCAGATGAAGCCATTACGTATGGGTTGTGTCCATCAACCAGCAGGGGGAGATAGAGAGCACTCAATTTTTCACAGTGCCTCATGGCCAGCTAGCTCCACTGCCTCTTCAGTATTTGAAGCTTCCAAAGCAGTATGGCAAACCGCAATGGGAATAACATGAACTTTCCTCACATCAAACGATGGCCCCTTAACAAGGGCATAAACTCCAAAAAAGGAGGGAATGAACTCATCCTCCTGGAGGGAATAAACTCGTCCTCCACTTTGTATAAACGGAGGGAATACTTGCATCCTCCTGGAGGGAATAAACTCATCCTCCCAAAACATGAACTGGAGGGAATGAACTCATCCTCCTATAACTGTAACAAGAATCCTGAAGACTATTTTCCGACTCCCCAAGGAAGGAATATAACTTCAGGAAACAAGAACAGCACCTAAAATCAGAATCACTGCAATACAGACAATCATACAGGGAGGGCTCATGGCTTCATCTGCTATGACTAAAGGAAAGAAAATTATCATGGTAAGAACCTAATTTTCCCTTCCTTGTCATCAAGCAGATGAAGCCATTACGTATGAGATGTAACAAAGCATTCCCTAAATAGGGTGGGAACAAGCCACACCACGCGCTAGCACCTGTGCTCCAAAACATGCATCCCTCCTGGCAGCCACATCCAGCCTGTAATGTCGGGCGAAAGAGAGCTTAGAAGCCCATGTTGCAGCACTGCAAATCTCATGAAGAGATAGTGCTCCAGTTTCCGCCCAGGAAGAGGAAATCGCTCTTGTGGAATGTGCCTTAAAGGCTTCAGGCGGAGCCCGGCCAGACAGCAGATATGCTGAAAAGATAGCTTCTTTGAGCCAACGGGCAATAGTGGCTTTAGACTGCTGAAGACCCTCTGCGAGGACCTGCAAACAGCACAAAAAGATGATCAGAGGTCCTGAAAGAATTTGTAATTCGCAGATACTGCAACAGAGTCCTGCGCACATCCAAAAGGTGCAACTGCCCAAATGAATCTGGAAACTCCTCCTCAACAAAGGAGGGAAGAAAAACAGGCTGGTTAAGGTGAAACGCTGAAACCACCTTAGGCATGAAGGAAGGCACGGTCCGAACCGTGACCCCTGACTCTGAGAATTGCAGAAAAGGGTCTCTACAGGACAGCGCCTGGAGCTCTGACACCCGTCTCGCCGAGGTAATGGCCACTAAAAAGATGGCCTTCAGTGTCAAATCTTTCTCTGAAGCAGTTCAAAGGGAGCCCCCTGAAGGGCCTTCAATACTAACCCCAGGTTCCAAGCTGGACAAGGTGCCCGCTCGGGAGGACGGAGCCGAAGCACCCCTCTAAGAAACCGTGCCACATCTGGATGAGCAGCTAAGGACATGCCTTCAACCTTGCCACGCAGGGAGGCCAATGCTGCCACTTGCACCCGCAGGGAATTATAGGCCAAGCCTTTGTGTACACCATCCTGCAAAAAGTCCAGAATCGGCGAGACAGGAGCCCGCAACGGAGAAAGCGCTCTTGAAACACACCAGACTTCAAACTGGTGCCAAATCCTGGCATAAGCCACGGAAGTGGAGTGCTTACGGGCCTGCAGGAGAGTGGAAATTACCTTATTTGAGTATCCTTTATCTCTCAATTGCGCCCTCTCAATCGCCAGGCCATAAGACCAAAGCGGCAGGCGTCCTCCATGGCCACGAGACCCTGTGACAACAGGTGTGGAACCAGAGGTAACGGAAAGGGAGCCTCCAACAGCATCTGTCGGAGGTCCGCATACCAAGGCCTCCTGGGCGATGAGCACCACTTCTCCTGGATGCAGCCGAATCCGCAGGAGCACTCGCCCTATCAAGGGCCACGGAGGGAAGACATACAGCAAGCTCAGGGGCCAGGGTTGAGCCAAAGCATCCAACCCGGCAGAGCGAGGATCCCTCCGTCTGCTGAAGAAGCACGGGACTTTGGCATTGGAACTGGTCGCCATAAGATCCATCACTGGCTTGCCTCATTTGGCACATATCTGCAGAATACATCGTCTGCTAGTTCCCACTCCGCTGGATCGATCTGATGCCTGCTTAGGTAGTCGGCTTGCACGTTGCTCTGACCTGCAATGTGAGCTGCTGACAAGGACTGTAGATGCAGCTCAGCCCAGTGGCAAATTTGTTTGGCCTGCGCAGCTAGAGCTCTGCACTGAGTGCCGCCTTGTCGGTTTATGTAGGCCACTGTTCTCGTGTTGTCCGACATCACTCTGACAGCCAATCCTTCCAGGGTCACTTGAAAGGCCAGAAGAGCCAGAAACACCGCTTTCAACTCCAGGCGGTTGATAGACCACTCCAACTCGTCGGGCGTCCACAGACCCTGGGCATGCTTCCCCTGGCAATGTGCGCCCCAGCCCTTCAGGCTGGCATCTGTCACCACCAGGCACCAATCGGGGAGCGCCAGCGGCATTCCCCGCCGCAACATGCTGTCCGAGAGCCACCACTTCATACTGAGGCGGGCCACAGGGAGCCAAGAAAGTCTGCATTGAGAATCCTGAGACTCTGGAGACCATCGTTGAAGTAGAGAATACTGTAGAGGTCTCAGGTGCGCTCTCGCCCATGGCACCACTTCCAACCGTCATCGATCCCAACAGCTGGACAATGTCCCAAGCTCGCGGGCGGGGCATCCTCAGGAGCAGACGGACCTGATTCTGAAGTTTGCACCGCCTTTGCTCGGGAAGAAACACATAGCCCGAGGCTGTGTCGAACCTGGCCCCCAAATATTCTAGAGATTGTGAGGGGGTCAGGTAACTTTTGGCCATATTGACGACCCAGCCCAGAGATTGAAGGACTGAAGGTTTTGATTGCACCTTTGGCTGTAGCTAGATGACTCTCTTTTTCTGAGTCTGCTCTGATGAGCCAGTCGTCTAGGTACGGGTGAACCCGGATACCCTCTCGCCTGAGAAAGGCAGCTACTACCACCATTACCTTGGAGAAGGTTCGGGGAGCTGTGGCGAGGCCAAAAGGCAAGGCCCGAAACTGGAAATGTTTCCTCAACACCGCAAACCGCAGAAACTTCTGGTGCGGGGGCCAAATTGGTATGTGCAAGTAAGCTTCTTTCAGGTCCAGATATGTGAGAAACTCTCCTGGCTGTACCGCCGCAATGACGGAGTGCAGGGTTTCCATGTGAAAATGCCGCACTCTTAAGGACTTGTTTAGCTCTTTTAAGTCCAGTGTAAATATAGAGAAGAAAAGAAGCCTTTACCTTGTCCCCCCCCCCCCTTCTTTCCTGGGAAGGGGGCATCTTGCAGAGAGCAGGGAGACACAGAGGACAAGCTGAGAGCCAGCAACAATGCTAGCACCTTTTGTTAGAATGCTTAAAGTGTTTAGAATGCTCCAGCACTGCTATAAAACAAAGAACTCAGGGGTCCATAAATGCTAGATGTGTGTTTATAAAGTTTCAACAGTTTGTAACTGTGAGAGAAGGGCAGACTTGTTACGAACCTCCCGACTGGCTGTCTGAGAGCACAGTACAAGGCTCCTGATTTGCTGTTTGAGAACTGGAAGTAGAGGAGGGAACAGAGTGAGAGTCAGCCAATAGGAGCCAGGATCTGCTAAGAGGCACGAATTTGGACCAATGAGGTGGCAGGAGGCAGTCTGATCCTTAGATTGGCACGAATTTTGAGCCAATCCAGGGGGCAGGAGGAGTGGAACAAAGAAAAAAAGTTTTACAGTGCAGAGGCTGCCTGGGAAGAAGAAGCAAGAAGAAGGCAATCGAGGCTACAGACAATGGAAGCTATAAGCATGGTCTGAGGGAAGAATGTGCTGTAAGCTCTTGCAGAAGCAGGGCATGCTCAAATAAGAAGAGGCAGCTGCAGGCTGGAATCCACAGATGAAGAAGGAGAGAGATGGTGAGTGTGTATGTCTGTCTGTCCAGAAAGCAGAGGAGAAGACCAGCCATGTGACTGTCCTGTAAACAAGAGGCTTATCCAGAGAGGAAGAGACACCCCCCCCCTTGCACTGAGTGCCCAGATATGAAAAGGAACTGTGCTTTTTGAGTGCCTGCCTCAGGAGGGATCTAGCCCAGAAGCTTGCTGGTTTGAGCATCCACAAAGAGAGAGAGAAGGGGCATCCCCCTGCACTGAGTGGCCAGACTAAAAGTGAACACTGTGTTTTTTTTTTGTTTATTCCTGCCTCCGGGGATCCAGACAAAAGCCTGCCTTGGGGAACAGCTGCCATGCCTAAGCCTTGAGTCCTGTGAGTGCCTGCCTCTAGGGGAGTTAGTGTAGCCGTCCATCAGTGAGATTTGGGGTGGTTGTATAACAGAACAAAACAAAAGGGGTCATGTTTTGGGCGGTTGAGATAGGAATTTTCCTTGCTTATCTTTTATTTTGAATTTAGTTAGCCCACAAGTTCCACAGAAAGTTAAGGTTTTCCTTTTTTGAGTTTTTTAAGTCAGAATAGTAGGTATCGGGAGTCCCTGAACCAGTGGGCTGACCTCCCCAACCGAGGAGACGTGGAAGTGAAGAAGACTAAGGTACCCAACGCAAGAAAGCAGCGATGCTAGCGAAGATTTGGTATACCGGTAATATTATTGTGTGCACACAAATTGAAAACTATATATATATCAGATCTGAGTACACTAATTAGTGCTGTGTACATGTGTGGGATGTTTTGGGTTACTGCAGATGTGGAGTTGGGGTCTTGATAGCTGTGATCCTTGATAACTGCGATTCTTGGTGACTGTGATTGTAGTTTTTAAAATTGTTATTGCCTTTATTTCCTTTGTAACTTATCTCAAAGCATTTAACATCTTGCACTAATTTTATTTAATACCATCAACCTGTAAAAATTGGTACCAACATTTAAGAAACATAACCAACAAGTGTTTTTATTTACTTTACCCTCTATTCATTTTACCCTTTAATAAAACCTTTAATATTTTTTTTCTTGCTAAATCCCTTGGTTGTGTGGAGTTTATTTGGGAACCCTATTTAAAACTGTGACACTCATATTTATTTCTTCAATTATTCAAATTTACCTGCTCCACGACTAGGGGGTTTACATCCAGGATCGGGCGAAAAGACCCGCCTTTTCGTGGCACCACAAAGTAAATGGAGTAGCGGCCTAGACCTTGTTTGGCGGGAGGCACCGGGGTCACAGCCCCTATCCAGCACAGACTATGCAAAGTCTCCTCTACCGCCGCCCGTTTGGTGGCAGAACCGCATTGGAACTCCACAAACACATCTCTCACCGGGGCATCAAATTCTATTCGGTATCCGTCTTTGATCAGGTCCAAGACCCACTGATCTATGGAGATTTTGGCCCACTCCTCGAAAAAGAGGGAAAGTCTTCCTCCGATGACAGGAAACAAGGAGGGGGCCGGAGCACCATCATTGAGAGGGTCGCCCCTGAACTCCAGGCCTTGAACCGGCAGCTGCGGAACGTTTGTCCGAGCGAAAGGAGTTTCTCTGCTGAAAGCGGGCACGTGAAGTGAACCCAGCAGCACGCCCCGGGCGGTACCTTCTAGCTTCACGGAAGCGAGGTCTGTAAGAGGAGCGGACCGCCTGACCCTTAGAGGAAGGCTTCGGCCTATCCTCGGGCAAGCGCTGAGGTTTGGAATCCCCTAGGCCTTTAACAATGTTTTCCAGCTCCTCACCAAACAGGAGAAGGCCTTGAAAGGGCAACTTCACCAACCTTTGCTTAGAGGCCATGTCCGCCGCCCAATGTCGTAGCCAAAGTGTGCGGCAAGCTGCCACTGCTACAGCCATTTGTTTAGCCGAAGCTCTGACCATATCATAAAGGGCATCAGCCAAAAAGGACAAGGCCGGCTCCATCCGCGGAGCCACTTCAGATAAGGTCTCCGCTCCATCACCGGGCTGTTCCACTGCCTGCTGTAACCAAGCCAGGCAGGCTCTAGCAGCATAACAACTGCATGCAGATGCCCAAACAGTGAGACCTGCCAAATCAAAGGACCGCTTCAGAGCTGAATCAAGCCTGCGGTCTTGAATATCCTTCAGGGCAACACCTCCTTCAACAGGGAGGGTAGTTCTCTTTGTCACAGCCGTGATCAGGGCATCCACTTTAGGCATTGCAAAGCGAGCCAAATGTGCCTCACTCAGAGGATATAATTGCCCCATAGCCCTGGTAACCTTCAAAGGTCCCATTGAGCCGAAATAAGCTCTTGGATGGAGTCATGCAAAGGAAAGGCTCGAGCAGGCTTTCTGGTACTAGCCATCCTTGGATTAACAGAGGAGGCTGTGCCACTCCCAGGATCTTCAATCGAGAGGGCCTGTAAGACATCTGAAATAAGCGCTGGCAGCTCCTCGCGGTGGAAAATCCTCACCGCAGACGGATAATCAAGCTCCTGTGGCAATTCTGCACCCGACTGGCTCCTCAGCCCAAGAAGTTCTGCCAGACCCCTCAGAATCCTTATAGCCCGACCACGGGGGGGGGGGGTGCACCACACTCAGAAGGGGAATTAGCCCTTCTGCGTTTATCAGGAGGATAAGAAACAGGCAAAGCCAACTCCAAAAGGCCAGGATCCACCTGGCGGCCAGGCAGAGGGTCCGAAGAACCCTGTGGAAGAGCTCTTTTAAGCATGTACGCCCTATGCAGCATTAAAACAAAATCAGGGGAGAAAACCGCTCCCTGACCGCCCAGATCCTGCCCAGGGCTATCAGCTCTATTATTAGCCTCACTCAGAGGACCCCCGCCCCCGGATTCAGGGCTCTCCGTCACAATGGAGGCCGCGCCATGTGGAAAATCCAAAATGGCGTCCGCTGCCAGCTCAGAGCGCAAAAGATCGCCGCTCACCATGCTCGGGCCAGCTCTACCATCTGTACAGCACGAATTACAGAGCCCTGCTGCTGATTTGCGCTTGCCACATTTAGAACAGCGCTTTATAGTCTCCGCAGCCATCGCCAAAAACGGCAGTAAAATTAAAAAATGGCGGTTCGTGCCAAAAACGTCCCGATCGCGGGCCCACCCCAGAGGAGTCAGAAAACACTCTTACCTCACTAGACCAAGTATCACAGCTCCGGTCCTGCAGAATAATCTCAAGAAAAAAACCTCTTTTCCAAGATCGCTGCGCTAAAGCGCGACGCGACTTTATTTATTTATTTTTTAACGCTGTGAGGAAAGCAGAGGCAAAAGAGGTAAATAAAAAAAACCCGGAGGCTCAGATAAGTGGGAAAGGCAGGGAAAGGCGAACCAATGTGCCTGCATCCACTGAGTGGGAAAGGACAGGGAAAAGCAAGCTAATATGTTCACATCCACGGGGGCATGGGTAAGGCAGGGAAAGGGCTGACCTATGTGCCTTCAAAGTGAAGCTGCTATAGCCTCTAACACCCCGGCTAACAACTGGCAAGCCAGGAGCCACCCCCAGGCAGATTTTTGATGGAGCTCGAAGAAGCTGCAGCCACCCTGCTTGGGGAGATAGAGAATACTGAAGAGGCAGTGGAGCTAGCTGGCCATGAGGCACTGTGAAAAATTGAGTGCTCTCTATCTCCCCCTGCTGGTTGATGGACACAACCCATACGTAATGACTTCATCTGCTTGATGACAAGGAATAGACAGATTAAGAGAATCAGGTGAAGGAGGTTCTTCATCCGTTCTTTTCTTTGCTTTTGGTAAGAAATATGCATGAATAGGAGGCATATTATCAGAAGGCATTTTCAAAACCTCTGTTATATATTGAGCCAAAAGCTTTCTTGAAGATCTTAAAGGAACCTTAGGGGAATTAATCAACTGCAAATTTGTTGATCTTACTTGATTTCCCAAAGCTTCTGTTTTTGCTGTCATATTATTATCTCTCTATATAAAAGGCAAAACCAACGTTCTATGAAGCCTCCAGCCGGAAGTGTGAAGGGGCGAGATATCCGGTTTCCCTATGAGTGTCTGCCCCGCCCTCTCTGTAACACAGTCAGTGAAGGAAAACAGCAGAGCACGAAATCAAATCGCTGGCTCTAACAGTGAAGGACCCAGAGGGGGGGAGGGGAGAGAGGCCAGAGGGCAGGGACACACACACTCCCACATGCACACAGAAGAAAACATTGCTAGCCCCCGTTTCATTTGCATCAGAAACGGGGCTTTTTTACTAGTCCTTAATAATAGCATTTCCAGTGTTCTTGAAGTCTCAACTTTTTATCTTACACACTTCAAAAGATGTTTTAAGATTTCTTGTGTCCCTATTAAGAGTTTTAATCTCTGTATCATGTTTCCATATCTCGGAATGAAACAAATTAATTTGACCCAGCTGCAAGATAGCTAACCATATGGATTACAGAGTAAAATACTCTGGCCACTGTAGCTGAAAAATAAATTGAGCCCAAGCAGGAGACTGACCTGACATCAATTTGTCCTTTTCCATATGTGGCATTTGGGATTCACTCTATGGGAGATAGACAAAATTTTGGAAGAAGAATCTGCAAGTGCTTCCTCAACTAAAGGTGCTGCTGGCAAGGTCCGCTAACTGGGGATCTTGCTCTGATCTCTACTACTCGCCAACCAGCTTAGTATGCAATTCCCCAAGATTAGCATGAAAGGGCAGCATTCACACTAGGATGTCAGGAACCAAATAGCTTGTAGAAGCAGCCAGCTCCTGTGAAACTTCAAGCAGTCTCTCCAGCCTTGATTGCAACCTCTGACAATCCGTATGTACCACCTCGATCCATTGGACTGTGTTTAAAGGAGGCAGGAGTCTCTGAGGGAAAGACCTGAGCCACATCTTTACATTTCTTTCCCATAGGGAACACAATATAGGTAAGAGCACACAAGAAGAGTGTTCAAGCCACTGCCATGTTGGCTCCATTATTTACAAATGTAACATATGCACCTAATGGGCCATTTTTACTAAAGTGCAGTAAAGTTTTACTTACTGCATGTTAGATGCAAAACTTAAAGTGTGGTAAGGGCAAAGCCTCTGTGTTACCGGTTGAGGGTATTCTCATATTCACTTACAGTTATTGCACAGAAAATTTATCTACCACACACGAGGTAATTCTGTAATCTATGTGCCCCATGTGCATGTAAATGTATAGAATTTTAGTTATTTGTGTAAGTACCTGTGAAAGTGCCAGGGTGCCCGATTGCTATTCTACAACGGTACTTATAACTTACATAGCGCAAAAACGTAAGAGAGCGTATACATGGGCAGAGTCAGACTGGGTCATGGGCAGGGCTCTCATGCACATAACTTACAGAATACACGTACCCCTGCTGCCTTTACATGACTGTAATTATACCAGGTTTATGGCTATTGTAACTATATGGATGCGTAAATTCAATACTTGATTACACTAGTATTCTAGAATGGAATCTAGGTTCCCACTGCGCATCCTCAGGGTGCTTAATTGGAGGCATTCACTTCCAGAACTGCCCCCTAGTGAGGATGGCAGGAAGTGCATACACATCAACTGCGACAGTAACAGCAAACTGTAAAGTGCTACACGCTAACTGCAGTGCATCTAAACCATTATAGAATACAAGCGCAAAGCTGCAGCAGCACATCAAAAGGCAAGCGCACTGACTCACAACAGGTCAATGGCTGGCGTAAGCGGTCGCCTAAGTGTACCAAGCAATGTGCAAAATTGACAGTACCCTGTAAGTTGTGCGCATGGTCTGGGAATGTGCCCATGCTCCACTCATCTGTACACCCTTGACAGTTGCACGTGATGGGGCCCTTTTATTAAGCTGTAGTAAAAAATACTGTACCCATACACGGGACTTTCATGCATGCTAAGGCTTTTTTACCACAGCCATAAAAATCCTGATTCCCCCCCCCCCCCCCCCCGATTAATGGCTATGCACTAATGTTCCATTAGCATGCAACCATTAAAAAAAATTACCATGGGAGCACCTACCGACACCTATTTTGTAAGCAATAAGGGCTCCTGTATAATCCGTGCACAAACCAGTCAGTGTGCAGTAATGTAGATGAACTAACTGGTTAGTGCAGGAATGTCCACTCTCCACCTCTTACCCACCCAAAAGAAAAAAAAAAGCAAAACGTTATTTAGCGTGGTTAGCAAGTGCACATTCTCGAATTAGCACATGATGCTGCGGCACGTCCAATACTCCATTTTTTTGCTGCGTTAGACACGCCTTAACTTAGTAAAAGGGCACCTAAGTGATTTAAGCATACTGTTTATAAGATAGTGCCTAGCGCTTACATGCGGAACTGCCAATTATTGGTGCCAATAACACATATACCTGCTACTGTTCTACAAATTGGGTGCACCAATGGTATCTAACTTTAGGTGCCAGCCTATAGAACTGCCTTTCATTCAATTTGAGGCCCATTTACTAAAGCTTAGCGCATGCAAACAGAATTAGTACACACTAAATGCTAAGAAGCTCATATGTATAAAATGGACTTTTTAGCAGTTACTGCACTAACCTGTAGTAAAAGAGCCCCTTAGTTAATTAGTGCATGCTGACACACCATTGGGATAAGTGTTACCATGATTGTACACTAATAGACAATGTGCACTGAATCACATGTTAACTGCTTAGCATACTTTAGTAAAAGGGCTCCCATATGCCTTTATAAGACTGCCTCAGGGAAAGTAGGTGCACCCATTTACACCTGCTTTGGGGATTTGCAAAGGTGAGCAATCAAATCTAAAATTCAAAGCAAAAATGAAATATTATATTTGATACACAATTCTTTAATCATACAAAACTGAAAAAATATTTTGTTGGTTTTGAAAATTAAGAAAGAACATTGCAACTTCCTTTTATGGTATGCTGAGCTCTTGAAAATATCATGGAACTGTTATTTCTCCCCCCCCCCCCCCCCCCTCCCTTTCCTTCTATTTCTTTTAGCTTCTAAATAAGTCACAACCAGGGTTGGGCTTTGGAACCATAAGCTTTCATTTACAACTACCTTGTGATTTTCCCATTTTCTTCCTTTGAAATCATTTAATCTAATCCTAACTGGCTGGTGGCCAGTACCAGGGCTCCTTTCCAAGCACTGCAATCATGGGCCTTAAGTCTAGACACCAGTCCTATAATTACTGGGACTCTCCCTCCCTTCAGGGGTGATGGACTGGGGTGTGGAATCTTGGTCTGTAAATAAATCCTGTTTCTCCATATGACAGTGTGTAGCATGGCCACTGACCAACTAGACTGACCTTATTTCATGGAATTTAACTGGGTTTAGCCCATTCCAGTGAAACCACCAGTATTCCCAATAACCCAACTTTTGTCCTAAAGAACTCATCTCAAATAGAGACAGTACTGTGCTGTAGTTTACACAGATGTAACGGCTAAGCTACATAAGTACTGTCATACTGGGAAAGACCAAACGTCCATCAAGCCCAGCATCCTGTTTCCAACAGTGGCCAATCCAGGTCACATATACCTGGCAAGATCCCCAAAAAGGTACAAAACATTTTATACTGCTTATCCCAGAAATAGTGGATTTTCCCCAAGTCCATTTAATAATGGTCTATGGACTTTTCCTTTAGGAAGCTGTCCAAACTGTTTTTAAACTCCGCTAAGCTAACCGCCTTTACCACATTCTCTGGCAACGAATTCCAGAGTTGAATTACATGTTGAGTGAAGAAATATTTTCTCCGATTCATTTAAAATTTACTACATTGTAGCTTCATCGCATGCCCCCTAGTCCTAATATTTTTGGAAAGCGTAAACAGATGCTTCACATCTACCCGTTCAACTCCACTCATTATTTTATAGACTTCAATCATATCTCCCCTTAGCCATCTTTTCTCCAAGCTGAAGAGCCCTAGCCGCTTTAGCCTTTCCTCATAGGGAAGTCGTCCCATCCCCTTTATCATTTTCGTCGCCCTTCTCTGCACCTTTTCTAAATCCACTGTATCTTTTTTGAGATGCAGCGACCAGACAACACAATATTCGAGGTGCGGTCGCATCATGGAGCGATACAAAGGCATTATAACATCCTCATTTTTGTTTTCCATTCCTTTCCTAATAATACCTAACATTCTATTTGCTTTCTTAGCCGCTAAATGATTAAACAATAGATGTCAGATAAAACAATTCTTTTTATGGATATGCCCTGGGTAAATATTTTAGGCTGATTTTTTGTGTGGTTCATTTTAATACAAGATGTTAACTTAGATGCACATTTGTAATAACCTTTTTCTCTCATTTTGATTTAGCTTGTGTTACTCTTCCCCAAATAGATCACCTTGTATAGCTGTGTAAATCTACAACCTTGTGGGAAATATTCTTCAAGGTGAATGCAGTCAGCCTTGACAATTCTCCTCCTTCCAGAATTTTATTCCTCCCTACAATTGAAGCAGCTCTGATGCTGTGCCAACATCAAACCTCACACTTATTTCAGATGCCAAGCTCCTCATTCCCTATTAGCATTTCTCCTGCGGCACAAGAACTAGTCACCTTCCAGGGGCTGTTTGTCAGAATGCAATACTAAATGTGGTTATGAATAAATATAAGCATCACAGAGATGCCATAGTAAATAATTCTAACTTCCTCTAAGAAAAATAACAGCCCTTTTAGCTTTCTATTATCAAGAACTTGAAAATATACTCGTCAACAGGCATGGATGAAGCAGCCTATGGGCAGAAAGCTCATACTGGAAATGTATTATTTCTTATTTTAAATCTGAAATAAAATCAGATTGCCCTTAATGCCGTTATTAAATTGGACTATCCAACAGCAAATAATTCTGACGTTAGGCGACTTATATCTTACATGAAGTATCGCGTCTCTTTATGGCCAAGACGGGGGTCAATCCTAAAATATTTTGATTAGAAAAACATCAAACAACAACTATCAACATGTGTAGGAGAAATTTGTGGTATGGAAGGTGAACAACTAAAATCCCAAGGTTAACATTCTCTCCCATCCCTTCAACGCCTCCTCTCCATCCCCTTGTCATTCCACATCTAAGACTGTGCAGCATATAATGCAAGGACGGTTCTATGATCACGCAAAGCCAACTGAGGTGAACGGCCTCAGGCGCTACTTTTCAGAGAACGGTATCTCGTCGCCAGCAGGCCTGTTTATCAACTATTCTTTATCTCTCCCGCCATGCCATGTTCACCGATCCGGTGTCGCCGCTTTTCATTCTGGACCCCCCTCCCCCAGTATACATTTGTGTTCTAAAAGTTGCCGACGGCTACAATTCAGCCACACCTGCCAGTCCCACAACCTCCATCCACCTCCTGCGTCCCTTCACCATTAACACATACCTCCCTCCCTCTGTGACGTAATGTCCTGTTTCTTCAGGGGCGGGACACGAGGAGACCGCAGTCACAAAACAGCGAGAGAGGATGCCGGGGCTGGTGGCTGTAGGTGAATCGCTGACTTTTACAAGAAAAATGAAGGTACAGTCGAGGGTATGGAGAGGGTTGAGAAAGAACAGAGATGCTGAACCCCGCGGGCGGAGGGAGGAAAAGGAAGTGGAGAATGAGTGATGTTGAACAGAGGGGGAGCGCAAGATGTTGAGAGAGCAGAGGGAAAGATGTTGGTGGGTGGAAGGGAAAGATCGCAGTGGCGGGGGGGGGGGGGGGGGAAGAGTAGTTACTTACCTGTAACAGGTGTTCTCCGAAGACAGCAGGCTGCATATTCTCACAAGTGGGTGACGCCACGTCGGCCCCGGAGGATTTTAAAGCAATATCTAAAAATCTCTTTTACGGCGTTCCGTCACGCGAGCGATCGCACTGCGCATGTGCGCACACCTCTTCCCGCTCGCTGTGCGGACACGCCCCTCAGTTAAATCCAAAAGATGGAGGAGACAACTCCAAAAGGGGAGGTGGGAGGGTTTGTGAGAATATGCAGCCTGCTGTCTTCGGAGAACACCTGTTACAGGTAAGTAACTACTCTTTCTCCAAAGACAAGCAGGCTGATATTCTCACAAGTGGGGTATCCCTAGCTTCCAGGCTTACACAACACAACAAACAGTGGTCAATTGAGTCTCGCAACGGCGAGGCCAGAATAAAAATTGACCTGAAAAGAAGAAACATCTAAATGAGTGTAGCCTGGAACAGAACAAAAATGGGCCTAGGAGGGTTGGAGTTGGATTCTAAACCCCAAATAAGTTCTGCAGCCCCGACTGCCCAAACCAACTGTCGCGTCGGCTATCCTGCTGAAGGCAGTAGTGAAGTGAATGTGTGGACTGATGACCACACCGCAGCTTTGCAGATCTCTTCAATAGTGACTGATCTTAGATGAGCCACCGACTCAGCCATGGCTCTAATTTTGTGAGCCGTGACATGGCCCTCTAGAGTCAGTCCAGCTTGGACAAAAATGAAGGAGATGCAATCTGCTAGCCAAGAAGAAATGGTGCGGTTTCCGACAGCAACTGGCATTAAAAGAAATAAACAACTGGGCAGACCGTCCGAGGGAGCTTGTCTGCTCCACGTAAAAAGTGCGCAGCTTGCTTTCGCCAGGGCTTGTAAGATGAGGGAGAAAGAATGTTGGCAAGACAATTGACTGGACCAGCTGGTACTCTGATACCAGCGCCAGTAAGAACTTTGTCTGCATGCGGAGAACTACTCTGTTAAGATGAGAAGTAAGGTAAGGCGCTTGAGCTACTAGAGTCTGAAGCTCACCGACCTTACGAGTTGAAGGAACAGCCACCAAGGAAAACGACCTTCCAGGTCCAATACTTCAGACGGCAGGAATCCAGTGGCCCGAATTGAGCTTGCAGCAGCTGGATGAAAACGACATTGAGACCCCAAGATACTGGATAAGGAGTGATAGGGGCTTTGACCGAAGCATAAGAGCCAACTGTCAAAATTATTGGGGGTGCTAAGCCCAACAGAAATAATCCCCCCTAGACACATACAAGGAATTCTGTCAATATTGGGGGAGAAGTAAACCTCTCATGAAGTGGACAGCTAAAGGCTAACCTTCTACATGTTGATGATAAGCTCTTATTGCACGAAGATGAATACTGACAGAGTCGGTCTTGAGACCAGACTCAGACAGGTGTAGAAAGAACTCAAGCAAGGTCTGTATAAGACAAGAGGCAGGATCTAGGGCCTTGCTGTCACACCAGACGGCAAACCTCTTCCATGAAAAAGAATAACACCTCTTTGTGAAATCTTTTCTGGAAGCAAGCAAGAGTCGGGAGACACTCTCTGGAAGACTCAACGAAATCCACACTCTCAACATCCAGACCATGTGAGCCAGAGATTGGAGGTTGGGATGTAGAAGTGCCCCCTCGTTCTGCGTAATGAGAGCTGGAAAACATTCCAACTCCAGAAGAAGAGGGAATCCGATCTGACGCAGCTAGAAAGGAGCAATCAGAATCATGGCTCCACAATCTTGCTTGAGAATCAGCAAAGTCTTTTCCACCAGATGTATGGGAGGATACGCATACAGAAAACCTGTCCCCCAAAGAAGGAGAAAGGCATCCGATGGTAGCCTGCCGTGAACTTGCAGCCTGGAACAGAACTGAGGGACTTTGTGATTGGACTAAGTAGCAAAAAGATCCACTGAGGGGGTATCTCACTTCCGGAAGATCTTTCGAACTACAGGCATGCTCAACAACCATGACTGTAGCATTATCCTGCTCAGCCTGTCGGCCAGACTGCTGTTTACGTCAATTAGATAAGTGGCTTGGAGAAAACATGCCGCGTTGGCGGGCCCACCGCTACATCTGCATGGCATCCTGACTCAGAGGGCAAGATCCAGTACTCCTTTGTTATCGAGTACATCACAACCCGATTGTTTGGTTGAATTAAAATAATTTGGTTGGATAGCCAGGAGGGATGCAACCTTCGTCAGCAGCTTTTGACTGAGTAAGTTGGACGGGACGCCTCAGAATCAAAATGGAGAGAATTAACCACCTCTGAAGGGAATTCCGAAAACTGGTGAACAGTTGGGTCACATCCTCTAGATACCCTGAACTTGATACCACTGGGAAGCTAGGATGCACTGAGCGGATGTCATGTGTAAAAGTGCCATGGGAGTTACGTGAACTGTGGAAGCCATGTGCCTAGAAGTCTCAATATTTACTGTGCTGTAATCTGTTGAGACGGGCAATCATCGTGTTAAGGGAACACATGCACTCCCAGTCCATGAAGATATGCTGCAACAACAGCCAGGCACTAGGAAAAACATACTCTGGACGCAAAGTGGGTATAAGTATCCTGTAAGTCCAGAGAGCATAACCAATCGTTTTCCTGAAGTATGGAAAGAAGGATGCCCAGGGAAAGCATCCTGAACCAAAATCTGTTTAGGCCCCTTATGTCTATGATGGGACGCAACCCACAAGGAAGGACCTGGAATAGAATCTCAACCCTTCTTGCCCTGGTGGAACGGGCTCGACTGCATTGGCGCTGAGAAAGGCAGAGAGTTCCTCTGCAAGTATCCACTTGTGATGGAAGCTAAAGGATTAAGCTCCCAATGAACAATGTGGAGGGTTTGATTCCAGATTGAGAATGTATCCTAACCGGACTATTTGAAAAACCCACCAGTTGGAGGAAAAAAGAAGTCACCTGTCACGTCCCTTACCTGTGCCGCTCTGCCTGCGGGGATACCTCGCTCCACGAGCAGGAGAGAGCGGGGTATCGCTGGCTACGGGCGGCATGGTAGGGGAGTCTGGGCTTCCTCCTGGACGGCTCCGGCCCGCCGCTATGCTGCTGTAGCGTCTGGAGAGCGCCGACGCTGCAAATATGGCCGGCGCACTCTAGCTGGAAAGTCTCTTCCGGGTGCGGGGCCCAGGAGCATGGGGAACGCCTCTTCTGGGCGCGAATTGGCTGGTCGCGGCTAGGCTCCGCCCGCTCCTTGTGACCAGCCTATCCAGAGCCTCCTGGGGCTGGTTGTTGGCCACGCCTTCCGGACAGCTGATGGTGGTTTCCCTGATGGAGGGGGCTACTTAAACCAGACTCTGACAGAACTCTTTGCTTCGGCTTCTGCTGGTGTGGATTCCTGAGTTCTGTGTCTTTGGATTGTTTCTCTGCCTTTGAACCACAGTTTGGACCTGGACTTTGCTATTGCCTGCCGCCTGCCTTTGAACCACAGTTTGGACCTGGACTTTGCTTTTGCCTGCCGCCTGCCTTTGAACCACAGTTTGGACCTGGACTTTGCTATTGCCTACCGCCTGCCTTTGAACCACAGTTTGGACCTGAACTTTGCTATTGCCTGCCGCCTGCCTTTGAACCACAGTTTGGACCTGGACTTTGCTATTGCCTACCGCCTACCTTTGAACCACAGTTTGGACCTGGACTTTGCTATTGCCTACCGCCTGCCTTTGAACCACAGTTTGGACCTGAACTTTGCTATTGCCTGCCGCCTGCCTTTGAACCACAGTTTGGACCTGGACTTTGCTGTTGCCTACCGCCTGCCTTTGAACCACAGTTTGGACCTGGACTTTGCTTTTGCCTGCTGCCTGCTTTTGTGCCACAGGGTGGATCTGGACTTGCCTTTGTCTACCACCGGCCTGGAACCGCTGATCGGATCGGGACCTTGTCTTTTGGGCAATTGTCTGCTCCATCCTGCCCTTCGTGGGAGGTCTCTGCCCTGACTCCCCAGGTAAGATCAGGACTGTCTGGCTGCCAGACGTTGTTTGGCACAAGGGCTCACTTTTCAGGGCATAGGCCTGACAGAAAGCCGAAGCCATGAGCTCGCCAGATAAACCTGATCTGACTGACTTGGCTCAAGCTCTTCAACAGCAACAGGCCCAGCTCAACAGATTATCTGGAGTACTGCAAGATGTGTGTTCTCAGATGTCCGTGCAGCGAGCACCGGCTTCTGGAGCTAGTAGGACATCTCCACCTCTGCCTACCTTTCGGTTGCCTGAACCTCCTCGGTTTGACGGCACACCCTCCGCATGCCGCGGATTCTTGAATCAATGTCAGATGCTCTTTGACATGCAACCTGCTTCTTTTCCTACGGACAAACAGAAGATTACCTACATTATCTCATTACTCTCCGGTGCGGCTCTGGCATGGGCGTCACCTCTCTGGGAGCAACAGGATCCTCTCCTTTCGGAATTAGGAGAATTCCTGCGTCAGTTCCGCATGATCTTCGATGTTCCAGGACGCCCTTCTTCCGCCGCAGGAGAGCTACTACGGATTCAGCAAGGAAGCAGTACGGTTGGTACCTATGCTATTCGATTCCGTACCCTGGCGGCAGAACTTAAATGGAATCAAGAGGCTCTTACGGCCATTTTCTGGCAAGGCTTGAGTGGACGCATTAAGGACGAATTGGCCGGCCGAGAAATCCCTGGTACTCTGGACGCCCTTATCGCCTTAAGCACTCGGATTGATGTCCGCTTCCAGGAACGAGCACGAGAACAAGTTGCCTCTCGTCCGTCGCGCAGGTTTTCCCCTCAAAGACCACGAACGGTCTCTCCTCAGGAGGGTGCGGTTCCTACTGCGGAGGGATCGGAAGTGCCTATGGTGATTGGCAGGCATCGACTAACAGCTGTGGAACGAACCCATCGGAGGGAGAATAAACTATGTATGTACTGTGGGAAACCTGGTCATTTTGTGAAAAGGTGTCCCAACAAGCCGGGAAATGCTTAGACCCTAGCCTGGTGAAGGGGGTGGTTGTGGGTCGTTCAGGAACCCTTCCGGATAACTTAATGACAGTACCTATTATCTTACTGTGGCAAGAATACAGGATAAATACCCTAGCCTTGCTGGATTCAGGAGCAGGAGGCAACTTTATTGATGCTAGACTACTTCAGGGCCTAGGCAGGCCGGTTACTCCCTGTAAACCAGCTCTTCAAGTAACGTCTATTCATGGCTCTACTCTGCCACTGCCTATTACCCATCTCACTCTTCCGCTGCGAATGCAGGTGGGTCTTCTTCATCATGAGGAGATACAATTTCTTATTTTACCTCAAGCCATCCATCCTGTAATTCTAGGTATACCCTGGTTGCGGCTGCACGCGCCTTGCATAGACTGGCCTTCGGGAGAAATCAGCCGGTGGAGTGGTCGTTGTTTTGAAACTTGTCTAACACCAGTGCGCCCTCCCTCTATTAATGTGCCAGCGCTCTCTGGAGTCCTCCTCCCCTGTGAAGCTTCTCTTCCGAAGGAATACAAGGAGTTTTCTGATGTCTTTGATGCCCGGGAGGCAGATTCCCTCCCACCCCATCGCCCGTTTGATTGTCCCATTGATTTGTTACCCGGTACGATGCCTCCTCGAGGAAGATTATATGCCTTGTCCCGGGATGAATCTGCTGCCATGCGGGACTACATTCAGGACAATCTTCGTAAGGGATTCATCCGACCATCTTCTTCTCCTGCCGGGGCAGGGTTCTTTTTTGTTTCCAAAAAAGATGGGTCCTTGCGGCCCTGCATTGACTATCGCGGACTTAACAACATCACAGTCAAGAACCGGTATCCCCTCCCTCTTATCCCGGAGCTTTTTGATCGACTCCAGGGGGCAGTTATTTTTACTAAGTTGGATCTACGAGGGGCCTACAACTTGATTCGTATCCGCCAGGGAGACGAGTGGAAAACTGCATTTAATACTCACGACGGTCATTTTGAGTATCGGGTCATGCCTTTTGGACTTTGTAATGCTCCGGCTGTATTTCAAGATTTCATCAATTTCATTTTCAGGGATCTTCTTTGTTCTTCAGTCATTGTTTACTTGGACGATATTCTGATCTTCTCTGCTTCTCCCCTGGATCATCCCGGGCATGTCCGCACAGTGCTTCAACGACTCCGGGATCATCGACTGTTTGCCAAGTTGGAAAAGTGTGCGTTTCATCAATCCACTATTCCTTTTTTGGGACATATTATCTCTGCTGTTGGATTACAAATGGATCCTGCTAAACTGCAGGCTATCCGGGACTGGCCTCTCCCCCAGGGTCTCCGAGCCTTACAGCGTTTTCTTGGTTTTGCTAACTACTACAGACAATTCATTCCCCATTATTCGCTCCTCACGGCTCCTTTGACAGCCCTTACTCGGAAGGGGGCGGATGTTCGGCATTGGTCTCCTGCTGCCCTGGAGGCTTTTTCGGCCTTGAAGGCGGCTTTCTTGTCTGCATCTGTACTCCGTAGCCCTGATGTCACGAAGCCTTTCATCGTGGAGGTCGATGCCTCTGCTTTGGGTGTAGGGGCGGTGCTGTCCCAGACAACTTCTTCTGGTAAGAAACATCCTTGTTTTTTTTTTTCTAAGAAGTTTTCGCCTGCTGAACGCAATTATACTATCGGGGACAGGGAGCTGCTGGCCCTGAAACTCGCCTTTCAGGAGTGGCGATACCTACTGGAGGGGGCTGCTCACCCTATTACAGTCATCACTGATCACAAAAATCTGCTTTATTTGCAAGATGCCAAACGCTTGAATCCCCGGCAGGCTCGCTGGTCACTATTTTTTGCGCGTTTTACCTTTCACTTGGTGTTTCGGCCCGCAGAGAAGAATATACAGGCAGATGCCCTCTCCCGAGCTTTTGACGTACCTGAGGAGCCTGAGGAACTCTATCCTATGCTCAATCCTGCTTGCCTTTCTCCTATGGTGGGGGCATCCGCCTGTCTCAAGACTCCTGTTCCGGCCCGATCTCGTCGCAAGGTCCTTCAGTGGGGTCATTCTGCTGCGTTTTCGGGACATTTTGGGTTCCGTAAGACCTATCATCTTATTTCCCGTTATTTTTGGTGGCCCCACATGGCCCAGGAGATTCGGCAGTTTGTCTCTACTTGTCCTACCTGTGCCCGTACCAAGTCCTTGCCAGGCAAGCCGTGGGGGCTTCTTCAACCATTACCGGTACCCCATCTACCGTGGCAGGAGGTCTCGATGGACTTTATAACTGATCTTCCCTGTTCCAAGGGCAACACGATCATCTGGGTGGTGGTGGATCGTTTTTCTCGCATGGCTCACTTCGTACCCATGCGGTCCCTGCCATCCGCGAAGGTTCTTGCGTCCCATTTTATCCAGCACATTTTTCGGCTGCATGGACTGCCACATCGTATCATCAGTGATAGAGGGTCGCAATTCACCTCTAAATTTTGGAGATCGTTATGCTCAGCCTTTGGGGTTACCACGCATTTTTCTTCAGCTTACCATCCTCAGACCAACGGCATGGCAGAGCGTACTAACCAGACCCTTAAAGCTTTTCTTCGGGCCTTCACCAATGCTCGTCAGGATGATTGGACTGATCTTCTGGCCTGGGCTGAATTTGCCTACAACAATAGTTTCCATTCTGCTTCACGGACATCACCTTTCTTCACTGTTTTTGGACGTCATCCACGTCTTCCGCCTCCGATTCCTTTGACTGCGGCTCCTCCACTGATCCAGTCTACTCTCACCACCATGCATGCAACTTGGAGGACAGTTCGTCAGCAATTGGGGAGGGCGGCTGCCCGGTACAAGCGATTTGCTGATCGGCGTCGCTGTGCCGCTCCTGTATTCCAGCCGGGACAGAGAGTATGGCTCAGCACCAAGTACCTCAAACTTCGTCTTCCCTCCCTTAAGTTTGCTCCACGCTTCATCGGGCCATTTTCTGTGAGATCTAGAGTGGGGACGATGGTCTATCGACTTCACTTACCTGGTAATCTTCGCATTCACAATGCTTTTCATGTGTCTCTGCTTAAACCTTTTAGGACTTCCCACTGGCATCCTGCTCCAAAGAAGATTCTGGTTCCAGACTCTGACCCTGATCCGGAGTTCGAGGTAAAAGAGATTCTTGATTCTAGACTCCAGAGAGGACGACTGTTCTACTTGATCTCATGGAAGAACTTTGGTCCTGAGGATAACTCCTGGGAGCCTGTTGGTAATATCCATGCCCCTGAGTTATTGCACGAGTTCCACTCTCGTTACCCTAGAAAACCTGGGCCAAGACGGAGGAGGGGGGCTTACGGGGGGGGTACTGTCACGTCCCTTACCTGTGCCGCTCTGCCTGCGGGGATACCTCGCTCCACGAGCAGGAGAGAGCGGGGTATCGCTGGCTACGGGCGGCATGGTAGGGGAGTCTGGGCTTCCTCCTGGACGGCTCCGGCCCGCCGCTATGCTGCTGTAGCGTCTGGAGAGCGCCGACGCTGCAAATATGGCCGGCGCACTCTAGCTGGAAAGTCTCTTCCGGGTGCGGGGCCCAGGAGCATGGGGAACGCCTCTTCTGGGCGCGGATTGGCTGGTCGCGGCTAGGCTCCGCCCGCTCCTTGTGACCAGCCTATCCAGAGCCTCCTGGGGCTGGTTGTTGGCCACGCCTTCCGGACAGCTGATGGTGGTTTCCCTGATGGAGGGGGCTACTTAAACCAGACTCTGACAGAACTCTTTGCTTCGGCTTCTGCTGGTGTGGATTCCTGAGTTCTGTGTCTTTGGATTGTTTCTCTGCCTTTGAACCACAGTTTGGACCTGGACTTTGCTATTGCCTGCCGCCTGCCTTTGAACCACAGTTTGGACCTGGACTTTGCTTTTGCCTGCCGCCTGCCTTTGAACCACAGTTTGGACCTGGACTTTGCTATTGCCTACCGCCTGCCTTTGAACCACAGTTTGGACCTGAACTTTGCTATTGCCTGCCGCCTGCCTTTGAACCACAGTTTGGACCTGGACTTTGCTATTGCCTACCGCCTACCTTTGAACCACAGTTTGGACCTGGACTTTGCTATTGCCTACCGCCTGCCTTTGAACCACAGTTTGGACCTGAACTTTGCTATTGCCTGCCGCCTGCCTTTGAACCACAGTTTGGACCTGGACTTTGCTGTTGCCTACCGCCTGCCTTTGAACCACAGTTTGGACCTGGACTTTGCTTTTGCCTGCTGCCTGCTTTTGTGCCACAGGGTGGATCTGGACTTGCCTTTGTCTACCACCGGCCTGGAACCGCTGATCGGATCGGGACCTTGTCTTTTGGGCAATTGTCTGCTCCATCCTGCCCTTCGTGGGAGGTCTCTGCCCTGACTCCCCAGGTAAGATCAGGACTGTCTGGCTGCCAGACGTTGTTTGGCACAAGGGCTCACTTTTCAGGGCATAGGCCTGACATCACCTTTGGTGGAGAAAATTTAAACTTCCCCCCCGACAGACAGATTGGCCGGTACAGACATTTTTTTTTTTTTTATGGTGGCTAAGCTGAATTGGAGCCAGTCAAAAAACCCCTCCCTGGTTTCTGCGGAATAGCTGCAGGGGCCTGATTAGGTGCATGCCGCTGACTAGAACGAGCATGCTGAGGCATAGCCTGAACTGGCTGTCGAGAAGTAGGAGTATACGTACGACTCCTTAAGGCACAAGGAAAACTACTCTTCTCTTTAAAGAACTTCCGAGATGAGGAAGTGTATGTGCAGAATATTACAATTTTCTGCTGAGTCTCCTCCTCCAGGTGAGAGGCACACAGTCATGAGAGTCTGCGCATCACTGTACCTAGAGCAGAAATCTAGATGTTACGTTACCAGTGTCGAAAATGCCCTTGGACAGGAACCTGCGACACACCGTGTGCTACCTGACCACCTGGTGAAAAGGTTTAGCCTACTCCGGTGGGAATGCTCGTAAAGATCTGGCAGGACTTGATTTTGGACGCGATCATGCCAGTCTGGTACGCCATTCTCCCAAAAGAGGCTAAGGATGTATGCTCTGGCCCCGGGGGCGCCGAAGCAAGTTCTTAGAACTCCTATCTGTTCTGAGAGCAGAATCCACTGGCAGAAGACTCAGGTGAAGATGGATAGTCCAGGACCTCGAGCAACTGGGGCCTTGGGCTGATTCACAATCTCCACTGTAATGTGTCGAGACAGATAGAAGATCTAGAGAATTCTCAGCAGAGAAAACCCCATGACCTTCATGTTCATCAGATGAGCCATCATTGAATTGAGCTAACTACTTAAACAGAGCAGCTCAGATTCAAACCCGTCCGACATGGAGGCGCGGTTACCTCTACGACGGGGTCGAGAAATTGACTCTCCAGACGACTCCAGTGAAGGAGAATCGACCCAGTAGGCTGCGAACACCAATACCGGAGGCAGCATCGGTGAAAGAGATCTAATGCCAGGTGAAAAGCTAGATGCCGCAGGAGGCACTAGCATCAATGGCATCCGAAGGTACCCATGGTATCAAAGTCAAAGGCAGAATCTGGAAATGCTGCCAGACGACTTGCGTGTCCATACAAAGATAGGACCGATGGAACCGATAATACCCATGGTACACATGGTACCGATGACCCCCGGTACCGATGGTACCCATGCTACCTGGCACCAACGGTACCCATGGCATCGATGGTACCCGTTGTATCGATGGTACCCATGATACCTGGTACCGATGTGATACTCGGTACCGATGGCACCGACGGTACCGATGGTACCCATGATACCCGGTACCGCCATGGTACCGATGATACCTGGTACCGATGGCACCCATGGTACCGATGGTATCTGGTACCGATGGTGCCCATAATACCCGGTACCGATGGTGCCCATGATGCCTGGTACCGATGGTACCCATGACATCTGGTACCGATGGTATCCATGATACCCGGTACCGATGGCATCGACGGTACCGATGGTACACATGATACCGTGGTACCCATGATACCCGGTACCGCCATGGTACCGATGATACCTGGTACCGATGGTGCCCATAGCACCAATGATATCTGGTACCGATGGTACCCATGATACCCGGTACCTATGGTGCCCATGATACCTGGTACCGATGGTGCCCATGATACCTGGTACCGATGGGACCTATGGTACTGATGATACCCGGTACCGATGGTACCCATGGTACCGATGATACCTGGCACCGATGGTGCCCATGATACCTGGTACCCATGGCACCGATGATACCTGGTACTGATTGTACCCATGGTACCGATGATACCCATGACATCTGGTACCGATGTACCGATGGTACCGACGTCCGATGCCAGGATACCTCCATAACAGAGGGAGCAACGCTCTCGGCACCGACTGTGCCTGATGCCCGTATACCTCCATAACAGAGGGAGCAACGCTCTCGGCACCGACTGTGCCTGATGACCGGATACCTCCATAACAGAGGGAGCAAAGCTCTGGGCACCGATGGTACCGACACCCGCTGATGCGCCCGAATGACCTGCCAAGCAGGAGGCGCCGAGGCAGGTGGAGACCCACTCGATGCATAACTGTACCCAGCGTGCAACGGTCTCTGTCGGACTCAAAAATTGATCTCCTTTGGGCATCCCTGGCAAGTAGCATACGTCTCGTCTTTGAGACACTACTTGCACTTCTCAGGGAGATGATCCGGCCCAAGACACATCCGCCGATGCGCCCGAATGACCTGCAGCGCAGGAGGCGCCGAGGCAGGTGGAGACTCACTTCAAAGGTTACACCACTGATTTTTTGTCACCAGGTTGCCCATTCAGTGGCTGACCAGGGTTGCACCTGCTTAGGTTCCTGCTTTTCTCCTGTGACATACACCTTCACCACTTGTGAGGCTTAAAGACAGTGGTGTGCTGGAGTAGGCTCTCACAGCTCTCGAGAGCCATTTGTTAAGTTTTAAAGAATTTTGTGACTTTAACAAATGGATCCTAAAAATGTGTGTTACTTTTAATAAGAAAAAAGAAAAGAGAAACTTATATGTTTTGATTCTCATTTCAGGCACAGCCCCTTGTGACTCTGGCAATTACTTAACTTTTCATTGCCCCAGGTACAAAAAGTACCTGTATATATAAGCCACAATGAGCCTGCCGCGAGAAAGTACAAATGAAAAAAATAAAGAACACCCAAAAGGGTAAACTAAAAAAAGAGATTTTACTCCGAGGACCTGAAGAAAACACGAAGCACTAACGAACTCCGTGTCTCCTCAGACGCGGAAAAAGAAGAACTGAGGGGCGTGTCCGCACAGCGAGCGGGAAGAGGTGTGCGCACATGCGCAGTGCGATCGCTCGCGCGACGGAACGCCGTAAAAGAGATTTTTAGATTTTGCTTTAAAATCCTCCGGGGCCGACGTGGCGTCACCCACTTGTGAGAATATCAGCCTGCTTGTCTTTGGAGAAGCGGTCATTACCCCAAATAGATTTGTTAAAAAAAAAACAAACGGCGCCTATGCGCATGCACCGCTACCTTAGTTCCCGCGGTGTTTGCATGTGGTGCCGCTTATGCGCATGCGCCGCTGCTGTCTGCACGCACGCGGCGGCGGCGCCACACCAGTGCCAAAATCCAGAATGCGCTGGATCAGGGCACGCCTGATTGCCGCTCGTACACTCCTTGTCTCCTGTCTACACTGCTTGAAGCCAGGAGAAGGAGAACATCGCCCAGAGAGCTCAGCCAAAGCCATTGTGGTAGCAAAGTAACTTAGCACACAAGGGCGTGAGGTGAGCTCTTTCGACGACATTCTCTTCCTTTTCCGGGCTGTAAGCAGTGCAGGAAACTGGCAGCGCTGGGGGGCCACCGTCGCTCAGGCCTTGGGTCCTTGTTAGCGCACGGCCCGCCCGGTGTGTGGTACAGGTTGCACTCACTGCTGCAGCCTACCTGTTCAGCGGCCGCGGCCCTTGGCTTTGTGAAGTTGACTCGTGTGAGCTGTTCTGCTTTCTTCCTTTACTGCTGGCGCCTTGGTTAGGGTAAGGTAAGGGACCTTATCTCACGGCGCGTACTGTGTGTGCTCTGTGGCTCGCTGAATGTGTGGGCTGCTGCTGGGGAAAATGGAATTCGGTGGGTTCCGCCTCCGCGGCACTTGCAGAAGCTATCACCCGACCCGTCCCCGTTTCAGCACAGGTCAAGGAGGTTGAAGAAAACAGGAGATGGATGGGTTGTTCATATCTAGTCCATTATACGGACTTTAGTTCGCCCAAAACTATAGAAGTGCTAAATCAATAGCTAAAGATTATTAAAAATAAATGAGTGGTCCATTTGTAAAAAGTCTAAAGCTGTTCCAGTTGGATAGGCATTAAGCAGTGCCTTAAAAGGTGGAGGTGGGATTTTGTTTCTTTTTTACTTATTTGACAGCTTTTTAATTTATTTGAAAGCATCCCATATCTAGATTTAAATATCATGAAATAGATTGAACAGCTTTAAAATTATTATAGCTGAACAGCAGTTATAATCTGTGTTTTGTGCTCATTTTTCTGTTTTATACAATACAGGTGGCAAAATTTCAGTAACTGTTTCTGTAATCTGCTTTTGGGAAACCTGATGTTTTAAAGATGGAATATACTGAAATTAAATGGAAGTAAAATTAAACTCTCTTTTCACTGGGGCACATGGAATAACGTCTGCCTCTGATGTTTGTTTTGGTGGCTGTAAACTAGGTGAAAACATCTCTGCACGAATACAGGGGGAGTCTCTATAGCCAGCCCCTCCATATGAGACAATGATTTAAAATGAAATTAGTACCAGTGAAACCAATACTTCCTCAGTGTACATCCATATGCTGCACAAGCCAGCATGTTTGAAAATATAAGAGGTTAAATAAAAATGCTATCAACAATAAAGAACGACAAGGATGTAGCAGCTCATAGGTTTGCTTGCTTTGTTTTGAATGCACTAGATGATGGCTGTGCGGGGAAGGGGGACATGTAAACATAGTCACCTTACTTTCTAATTTTTCCTGCTTTCTTATCCATCTGTATGTTACTTTGCCTTATCCTTCACTACCAATTATAATGTTTTATTATGTATTGTGTTGACATTGCAAGTAGTATACTATGCCATACTCTGTATTGTTGAATATTTTTACTGCTGCAATTGCTTATTGCTCATGTTTGATCTATTACTGTACACCGCCTTGAGTGATTTACTACTACTACTACTACTACTTAACATTTCTAGAGCGCTACTAGGGTTACGCAGCGCTGTACAATTTAACAAAGAGAGATAGTCCCTGCTCAAAGAGCTTACAATCTAATAGACAAAAAGGCAGTAAATAAATCCTAATAAATAGACTGACTTAATTGGCTTCAACCTTTTGATGTCATCCAGTCTCCTGTTTTCTTCTACCTTCTTGATGTTGGGCTAGAGGTGGGAGGGGTGTTGCCCCAAAAAAATTTGGTGTAGAAAGCAAGCTTGGGTTTCATTTAGAGCCATCAGTGCTTGCAAGCTGGGAAGACCATCAATCTTGAAAGTCAGGTTCTTGAAGTTTCCCCATTCCCCCCCTCCCCCCCAATAATAACCACTGCCTCCCGCCTCAACTGATAACGTTGCAGGTCTGATATCCATAGCTTCCGTTTGCTATATAGTTTGAGTAGCACATTTGCAGGTTTTTGTGATGCTTCACAGTATTTATTTATTTTTGTTACTTTTGTACCCCGCGCTTTCCCACTCATGGCAGGCTCAATGCGGCTTACATGGGGCAATGGAGGGTTAAGTGACTTGCCCAGAGTCACAAGGAGCTGCCTGTGCCTGAAGTGGGAATTGAACTCAGTTCTTCAGTTCCCCAGGACCAAAGTCCACCACCCTAACCACTAGGCCACTCCTCCGCTGGCCTAGTGGTTTTGTGTTGCTGAGGGAAGGGATATCCATGCATTCTATTATAATTGTACCACGGATAGACTGCTGAAAAGGAAAAATGGGAGGGGGGAGCAAGGCAATTGAAATACCCAGAGATGGGCATAACTCTCAGTAAAGAGCATAAATCCTTTCAATGTTGAGCTCATAATTGGTACTTTGTGCTGGATTTTCTGCATTTAGTTGAGTTCAACTTTGCTTATTCAACTTTGGTTTTTCTCTCTGTTTTAAGAGGCATAATACAAAACTTATAAGTTGATTAAAGTGTCTTAAATTACTTCAGTAAAAAGATATCAGCGTATATATTTGTTTTGTATTTATTTCCTAACTGTTGCCTGTTGTATTTGTATTATTTCCAAACTAATGCCTATTGTATGAATTTCCCCTTCACAGTACACAAATGCCAACATCTTGCCATGCTAATATAGGCTGCAAGTGTAAAAAAATATTTGGTCTATGTTTGTAGTAGTGTAAGAGGTCAGAGAAATTCCTGTTTTGTTGTTACCTTTATAGGAGAGTCAGAGCCTTGGAAGATGTGCTAATCCCAATGAGACTCCAAAGCAGCCACCAGTGTTCCCTAGGCTTGGGGCACATTAGCAGTGCCTTGTCTTTTCCAAGGATGCCTAGTTGCACCTCCTGTACTGTGGGACGCTATAGTCTGCCTACCCTTCTGGCGCCTATTTTACAAAAGTCTGCTCCCCCAGACATCAAAACCCAGCTACGCCTCTGGAGAGGTTAGACCCAGGGAACTGGAAGAAGGATGGAAGGGAGACATGTTGGATTCGTAGGGTGTGGCAGAGGGGACAGAGAGGTGAGGGCGAGATGTCATGATATGGTGGGGGGGATGTTGAGGTTTGGCAGGGAGAAGTCAGGCTTCAAACATGGGGGGGAAGTGGGAGAGAAAGAGGGATGAGATGCTGATCACAAGGATTAAACAAGTGGTAGGGTATTGGGAGATGCTAGAAATGTTGGAACCATGTGAGAGAAGCCATGGGAAGGTTGGCAAGCTATTGAGTACAGAGGGTACAAATGCAGTATTAGGCAGTAAATGAAAGATAAAAGGAAATAGGAGGGAAAAGGGGAGCTAGGAGGTGAGAGGGGATGAAAAGGAATAGAGTGAGAGGATGAAATTTGAGTGGACAGAGAGTCAGAAAAGAAAAAAGCGGTTGGAGAGGGCGTTTAGGGAAAGTAGAAGAAAAGAGAAATAACAAATGAACAGCCACTGAAAACAGAATTAGCAGAAGACAAAAAAAGCAAGAAAGAGAAACTGGGACCAGCACAGTGGAAAAATAAATACTCGGACAAACAAAGGTAGATAAATATGTTATCTTGAATGTATTACCTGGAATGTGTTAGCTCTGGGAAATGTGCATTGCGGATGTCTATTTGTTTTTATTTCTCCAGTGTTGCAGTACAAGCTGAGTAACTTTCTGGGGTTCTCAGTTCAACTTTTGTCTTAATATTTCTGTCTCTAATTTGTGATCCCTTGTTCTGTATTTGCAGAGTGTCTCTCTGTGCTTTTCATGTGACAGAGGTGTGGTATTTTTGTTTAGTTTCTGTGTTGAGATCTGTAGCAGTCTCACTTGTTCTGTTTTATCTCTCATAGGTGTTTTGGTGTTTTAAAGACCAATATAATTTTTGTACTGTTGCATATTCATAGGTTACTCCTGGGAGAATTCTGTGCCACTGTGCAATGCAGGATTTCCATAAAATTCTGCACAGGGAACAGAAGCCCGAAAATTTGGCAGGTTTCTGATCACCCTCTGCTTGCAGCACACCCCTACAGACTGCCTTTACAATCCCCCCTCCCCCACCCAGCTTAACCTGTTCTGGATCATATGGCATAAGGAAGAAACAAGTGGCTGTGCATCAAACCAATTCCTCCTCCTCTGCTGGCTGGCCTAGAACCAGCTGCTGTACAGTCCTGTGCAGTTCAGGCAAGTGGTGGGCCCAGGCCAGTGTTGCTAACCTTGCTTATTTCCCGAAAGTTTTTTTTTTTTTTTTTTGTGAAGTGATGGGTAGCTTGTTTTTGGGCTTTTTTTTCTATCCTTGTTTGTTTTGGGGCTTGGAACGACTCACAGGTGGGGGAAAACACTGTCCTTCACAACTTCTCTTTGCTGCTGTCACCTCAATTTCGCTTTCAGATAATCTCAACTGATAGATACATCGAGCTGCTTTAGACTGTACTCCTCCTTCCAAAGTTGCTCTGACTATTCCAAGTAGGTCTCGTACAAACTCATACTCATTTTTCAATTGGTCTATTTGTTTTCCCACTGAAGAGCCCTAACCTCTTTAGCCTTCCCTCATACGAGAGGCGTTCCATCCCCTTTATCATTTTGATCGCTCTTCTTTGAACCTTTTTTAATTCTGCTATATCTTTTTTTGAGATACAACGACCAGAACTGAACGCAGTACTGAAGGTGCGGATGCACCGTGAAGTGATAAAAAGATGTTAGTGTTTGCAGTCTTATTCACCACCATCCCTTTCCTATTAATTCCTAGCATCCTGTTTGCTTTTTTGGCCACCGCCGCACACTGAGCAGAAGATTTCAATGTATTATCTACTGTGAAACCCAGATCTTTTTTTTTGAGCGCTGACCCCCAAGGTGGACCCAAGCATCAGGTAACTATGATTCGGATTATTCTTTCCAATGTGCATCATCTTGCATTTGTCCACATGAAATTTCATCTACCATTTGGATGCCCAGTCTTCCAATTTCCCAAGGTCTTCCTGCAATATTTCACAGTCCGCACGTGTTTTAACAACCTTCAATAGTTTTGTATCATCTTCAGATGTAATCACTTCACTTATTGTCCCGATTTCCATGTCATTTATAAATATGGTAAATAGTTCTGGTCCCAGTACAGATCCCTGCGGCACTCCACTGTTCACCCTCCTCCATTGAGAGAAATGACCATTTAACCATACCCTCTGTTTTCTGTCCAATAACCAATTCCTAATCCACACCAGAACCTTGCCTCCTATCCTATGATTCTGAGAAAATCATAGGAGTCTCTCATGAGGAACTTTAAAAGCTTTCTGAAAATCTAGATATATTACATCAACCAGCTCACCTTTATCCACTTGTTTATTCACTCCTTCAAAGAAATGAAGCAAATTGGTGAGGCAAGACTTCCCTCGGCTGAACCCATGCTGACTATGTCCCATTAAACCATGTTTGTCTAAGTGTTCTGTAATTTTATTCTTTATAATAGTTTCCACTATTTTGCCCTGCACCGACGTCAGGCTTATCAGGCTATAATAGTTTTTTTTTTTTTTTTTGTTACATTTGTACTCTGTGCTTTCCCACTCATGGCAGGCTCAATGTGGCAGGCAATGGAGGGTTAAGTGACTTGCTCAGAGTCACAAGGAGCTGCCTGTGCTGGGAATCAAACTCAGTTCCTCAGGACCAAAGTCCACCACCCTAACCACTAGGCCACTCCACTCCTCCACAGATCACCCCCTAGAATTTAAAAAAAAAAATCAATGTCACATTGGCCACCCTCCAATCTTCAGGTACTATGGACAATATTAACGACAGGTTGCATATTACTAACAGCACATCAGCAAATTTGTGCTTGAGTTCTTTGACTACCCTTGGATGTATGCCATTCAGTCTAGGTGATTTACTACTCTTTAATTTTGTGAATTTGGCTCAGTACATCTTCTAGGTTCACGGAGATTTGTTTGATCTTTGATATTTAGTTGATCTGGGGCGACTTAAGGAGACCTTTGCTCTAAAGTGGGCTGATAGATTTGCAAAATATTTGGGTGCTCAGATTAGTGGTGATCTGAGTAAGTTGTGTGAGTATAATTATAAGATTTTGTTTCAGAGAGTAAGAGAGGATCTAAATAGATGGCATAAGGAATATATTGTTCCCTACTTGTTGAGCTAATTTTTTGCTCTTTTGAAATTATGCTGATAACATCCAGGTAGTAGCTTATAATTGATTCCTGATCTTTAAGACCTCAATAAGTATTTCAATGCTGTGAATGACTTGCCATTTACTAATGGACTGTAGCTCAATCATAAGTTGATAGACAGCTGGATTTCAGTTACACCCAGTCTTCCTATGATTAAGAACCATTTTATTTACTTCATGACTGCACCATAGTACTTGGAGTTTGCATAGATTCCTTTCTGATGTTTGATAATCATATTGCAGTTGTAATAAAACCATCTTATTATGCATTACATCAGATATGTGCTCTTAAGCCATTTGTTGCTATCCAGGATTTTTGGACTCTTTTGCTGTTTTGTTGAATTGCATTGGTTAATGTAAGTGTTTTGCCCCCATATTCATGGGTTGTTTCAAATTATGAACCCCAAAGGAAGAAAGAAATCACTATTCAAAATCAATCCCGAATACCAATGTATTATTATTTAGTATAAGACACTCTGCAGCTATTTTGGAAAAGAAAACAAATTCTAATACATTGTTAAAGTGAAGGAATGATGACACACTTTCAGTATAGGCTGTTCCCTACAGCCAAGCCAAATTGTTAGTGAGAACATACTGAACTTCAGCTCCCTTAAATGCGCTATACATCACAATGCTTCTCAATATTTTCCAGCGCCATTTTTTTAAATGATTTTTTTAACCACATAAAACTCAGTATAATAATAAATAATTTTACTTAATAAATTCCCCAAAAGCTGTGTGAATGCACACAATTCAGTCTGCTGAGTAGAGCTCTCAAAAAGGAGCTAATCATGTCAAAGTGAAGGCACCAGATTGTTTGCCACCTTTTGCTTGACTTATCTTAATATTTCTGTGTATATATCCCACCACTGTTTTCTGAGCTGTCTGACAGAGTACCCTGTTTCACTCCATCAGGGACGCCGTAGCCAAATTTCTTTAACAGCATCAGCAGATCATTCAAAATATCTTCAGCGTGAAAGTGCTTTTCCTATACATACTAGTATAACCAAAAACCATCATCTGAAGAACAACAACTTTATCCAAAAGCTACACAGTGGCATTCCATTCAATGAAATCATTTAACTCCATAGGCTGGATATTCTTGGAGGCAGGGTGAATTGCTATGTATATTTAATATGAGTATTATCTGTATTGCATTGCATTGTTTGTGTAATGGAGAACAGTGTGTTTTAGGATTGCTTTTTTTATATTTCGCAGTATCCTGTGATTGACTCCTTGTGAGCTTTCTCTATTGGCTCATAGGTCTCAGTTAGGGCCAGCCCTTCCTCTCTGACCCTGTGGGTTATGTGAGAGAGCCCAGTCTTACTAGTGTGCTTTAGTGATAAGCAACTGTTCTAGGGGCTGATCCCTCTTTAATTTACTATAATTCACCATCTCCCCCAAGTCATTCCCCTTCTATTTTTCCGGAGTTGCTCCCTCTTATTATCCCTTAAGTGTTACAGCTTTTCCTCTTAGCTGGATTGAGGTCCTGGCCATTTCCTTGCCTCTGGGATGGCTAGATACAAACTCTTTGTGCAGAAGACAACAATTTAAGCAGCTGAACTGTAAGTTTGAATTCTTTGTTTATTCTGAGTAAGAATTTGTTTAAGAATTGATAATCTACTGCTAAAGCTTCTACTTAGGGATAGTTTAAGCTGGCTGTTTAAGCTGCACTATATTTTGCCTTGAAAAGTACAGAAGACTTCTGATGAACACCAATAAGCAGCAGATATGGCAAATGATTGTATAAGCAGTTTTCAATGTTTTTTGTGAGTCTTTGTAGTTTATCGCCATGTTTGATGGTTGAAATAGACAGCCTATTATGGTGGGAGAGTCAGTGACTTGCTTTTGAATATCCCCAACATTTGAAATTGCTGGAGAAATATAAAGATTAATAATGCTTGTTCCTTGTCATCAAGCAGATGCAGCCATTACAGATGGGTTGTGTCCATCAACCAGCAGAGGGAGATAGAGAGCACACTTTTTTCAGTGCCTCATACCAGCTTGCTCCACTGCCTCTCTTCAGTATTCTCTATCTCCCCTAGCAGAGTGGCTGCAGCTTCTTCGAGCTCCATCTAAAATCTGCCTGGAGGTTGCTCCAGTGCTTTTGCCAGTTGTTAGCAGGGGTGTTGGAGGCTATAGCAGCTTCACTTTAAAGGCACATAGGTTCGCCCTTTCCCTGCCTTACCCATACCTCCGTGGATGTGGACACATTGCTTAGCTTTCCCTGTCCTTCCCCACCAAAAGTGGATGCAGGCACATAGGTTCGCCCTTTCCCTGCCTTTCCCACTCACCTGAGCCTCCGGAGTTCTATTTACCTCTGCTTTCCTCACAGCGTTAAAAAAAAAAAAAAGGGAACAGAGGTTTTTTCCTTGCCTTTTTCTGTGGGACTGGAGCTGTGATACTCGATCCAGTGAGGTAAGAGTGTTTTCTGACTCCTCCGGGGTGGGCCCGCGATTGGGGCGATTTTGGCACGAACCGCCATTTTGAATTTTACCGCCGTTTTCGGCGATGGCTGCGGAGACAGTAAAGCGCTGTTCCAAGTGTGGCAAGCGCAGATCAGCAGCGGGGCTCTGTAAATCGTGCTGTACAGACGTTAGAGCCGGCCCGAGCATAGCGAGCGACGATTCTTCGCGCTCTGAGCTGGCAGCGGGCGCCATTTTGAATTTACCACATGACACGACCTCTGCTGAGACGGAGAGTCCTGAGCCCGGGGGGAGGCCTCGGAGTGAGGCTGATATGGGAGCTACTAGTCCCGGCAGAGATCCGGGTGCCCAGGGTGAGTTTTTCTCCCCTGATTTTGTCTTATTAATGCATAAAGCATACATGCTTAAAAGAGCTCTCCCACAAAGCCCGACACGGGCCTCTTCTAATGCCCCCCCGGTGGATTCTAGCCTGGGTATGCCCTCTGAGGCGTTATTCCCTGATAATTTGCAGAATATGAAGCGCAGAAGGGCTCATTCCCCTTCAGAGAGTGCTGCACCTTCTTCCCCCCCCCCCCCCCCCCCCCCCCCCCCCGTGGTCGGGCTTTGAGGATTCGGAGGACTCTGGCAGGCCTTCATGGTCTGAGGAGCCAGAGTCTGGTGTAGAAGTGACTCAGGATCTGGACGATCCCTCCGCGGTGAAGATTTTCCACCGTGATGAGCTGCCAGCTCTTATTTCTGATGCCCTGCAGGCTCTCTCTATTGAGGACCCTGCCAGTGGCACAGCCTCCTCTGTGAATCCTAGGATGGCTAGTACCAAAAAGCCTGCTCGAGCCTTTCCTTTGCATGACTCCATCCAAGAGCTCATTTCGGCTCAATGGGCTGACCCCGAGGGACCTTTGAAAGTTTCCAGGGCTATGGGGCAATTATACCCTCTGAGTGAGGAGCATATGGCTCGCTTTGCTATACCTAAAGTGGATGCCCTAGTCACAGCTGTGACAAAGAGAACTACCCTCCCTGTTGAAGGAGGTGTTGCCCTGAAGGATATTCAAGACCGTAGACTGGAATCAGCACTTAAACGGTCATTTGAAATTGCAGGTCTCACTATTCGGGCGTCTGCATGCAGTTGTTATGCTGCTACAGCCTGCCTGGCTTGGTTGCAACAGGCAGTGGAACAGCCCGGTGATGGAGCGGAGCCCTTTTCAGATGTGGCTTCGCGGATGGAGTCGGCCTTGTCCTTTCTTGCTGACGCCCTTTATGATATTGTCAGAGCTTCGGCTAAAAACATGGCAGTAGCAGTGGCGGCTCGCCGTCTTCTTTGGCTACAGCATTGGGCGGCGGACATGGCCTCTAAGCAAAGGTTGGTGAAGTTGCCCTTTCAAGGCCTTCTCCTGTTTGGTGAGGAGTTGGAGAAAATTGTGAAGGGCCTGGGTGAGGCTAAACCCCAGTGCTTGCCCGAAGATAGGCCTCGGTCTTCCTCTAAGGGTGCGGCGGTCCACTCCTCTTACAGACCTCGCTTCCGAGAAGCTCGAAGGTACCGCCCGTGGCGTTCTGCTGGGTTCACTTCTCATGCCCGTTTTCAACAGAGGAACTCCTTTTGCTCGGACAAACATTCCACAGCCACTGGCTCAAGGCCTGGAGTTCAGGGGCGACCCTCTCAATGATGGTGCGCCGGCCCTCTCCTCGAGTCCTGTCATCGGAGGACGTCTTTCCCTCTTTGCCGAGGAGTGGGCCAACATTTCCTCAGCTCAGTGGGTCTTGGACCTGATCAGAGACGGTTACAGAATAGAATTCGACGCCCCTGTAAGAGACGTTTTTGTGGAGTCCCAATGCGGTTCTGCCGCCAAACGGGCGGCGGTAGAGGACACTTTACAAGGTCTGATTCAGATAGGGGCCGTGTCCCCGGTACCTCTCGCCGAACACGGCTGTGGCCGCTACTCCATCTACTTTTGTGGTGCCGCGAAAAGGAGGGTCTTTTCGCCCTACTCTGGACTTAAAAGAATTAAACAAGTCCCTGAGAATGCGGCATTTTCACATGGAAACCCTGCGCTACGTCATTGCGGCGGTACAGCCAGGAGAGTTTCTCACGTCTCTGGACCTGAAAGAAGCTTACTTGCACATTCCAATTTGGCCCCCGCACCAGAAGTTTCTGAGGTTTGCGGTGATGGGAAAGCATTTCCAGTTCCGGGCCTTGCCTTTTGGCCTTGCCACAGCTCCCCACACCTTTTCGAAGGTTATGGTGGTAGTAGCTGTTCTAAGGCGAGAGGGTATTTGGGTTCACCCGTACCTGGACGACTGGCTCATTCGAGCAAACTCTGCTGCAGAGAGTCAGCATGTAACAGCCAGAGTGGTCTCAGTACTTCAATCTCTGGGCTGGGTCGTCAATTTGGCCAAAAGTCACCTGACCCCCTCACAATCTCTAGAATATTTGGGGGCCAGGTTCGACACAGCCTCGGGGTATGTGTACCTACCCGAGCAAAGGCGGTGCAAGCTTCAGAATCAGGTCCGTCTGCTCCTGAGGATGCCCGGCCCGCGAGCTTGGGACATTGTCCAGCTGCTTGGATCGATGACGGCCACCATGGAACTGGTGCCCTGGGCGAGAGCGCACCTGAGATCTCTACAGTATGCTCTACTCCAAAGATGGTCTCCAGTATCTCAGGATTACCAATGCAGACTCTCTTGGCTCCCTGCGGCCCGACTCAGCATGGAGTGGTGGCTCTCAGACAGCATGCTGCGGTGAGGAATGCCGCTGGTGCTCCCCGATTGGTGCCTAGTGGTGACAGATGCCAGTCTGAAAGGCTGGGGTGCACATTGCAAGGGGAAGCATGCCCAGGGTCTATGGACACCCGAGGAGTCGGAGTGGTCCATCAACCGCCTAGAGTTGAAAGCGGTGTTTCAGGCGCTTCTGGCCTTTCAAGTGACCCTGGAAGGATTGGCTGTCAGAGTGATGTCGGTCAACACGACAGCAGTGGCCTACATAAATCGACAAGGCGGCACTCAGTGCAGAGCTCTAGCCGCACAGGCCAAATAAATTTGCTACTGGGCCGAGCTGCATCTACAGTTTCTGTCGGCAGCTCACATTGCAGGTCAGAGCAACGTGCAAGCCGATTATCTAAGCAGGCATCAGATCGATCCAGCAGAGTGGGAACTTGCAGACGAAGTGTTCCTGCAGATATGTGCCAAGTGGGGCAAGCCCTGATGGATCTAATGGCGACAAGCTCCAATGCCAAAGTCCCGTGCTTCTTCAGCAGATGGAGAGATCCTCGCGCCGCGGGGTTGGATGCCTTGGCTCAACCCTGGCCTCCGGGCCTACTGTTTATGTTCCCTCCATGGCCCTTGTTAGGGCAAGTGCTGCTGCGGATTCGGCTGCATCCAGGAGAAGTGGTTCTCGTTGCCCCGGATTGGCCCAGGAGGCCTTGGTATGCGGACCTCCGACAGATGCTCGTAGAGGATCCCCTTCAGTTACCTCTGGTTCCCTACCTGTTGTCAAAGGTCCGGTGACCATGGAGGACGCTGGCCATTTGGTCTTATGGCCTGGCGATTGAGAGGGCGCAATTGAGAGGCAGAGGCTATTCCAATAAAGTAATTACCACTCTCCTGCAAGCCCGCAAGCGTTCCACTTCCGTGGCTTATGCCAGGATTTGGCGCAGATTTGAAGTCTGGTGTGCTTCCAGAGAGATCACACCCCTGCAGGCTCCTGTCTCGCCGATTCTGGACTTTTTGCGGGATGGTGTACAAAAAGGCTTGGCCTATAATTCCCTGCGGGTGCAAGTGGCAGCATTGGCCTCCCTGTGTGGCAAGGTTGAAGGCGTGTCTTTAGCTGCTCATCCGGATGTGGCACGGTTTCTTAGAGGGGTGCTTCGGCTCCGTCCTCCCGTGCGTGCGCCTTGTCCAGCTTGGAACCTGGGGCTAGTGCTGAAGGCCCTTCAGGGTGCTCCCTTTGAACCGCTTCGGCGTGCTTCAGAGAAAGATTTGACACTGAAGGCCGTCTTGTTAGTGGCCATTACTTTGGCGAGACGGGTGTACTACTACTACTACTATTTAGCATTTCTATAGCGCTACAAGGCATACGCAGTGCTGCACAAACATAGAAGAAAGACAGTCCCTGCTCAAAGAGCTTACAATCTAATAGACAAAAAATAACTAAAGTAAGCAAATCAAATCAATTAATGTGAACGGGAAGGAAGAGAGGAGGGTAGGTGGAGGCGAGTGGTTACAAGTGGTTACGAGTCAAAAGCAATGTTAAAGAGGTGGGCTTTCAGTCTAGATTTAAAGGTGGCCAAGGATGGGGCAAGACGTAGGGGCTCAGGAAGTTTATTCCAGGCGTAGGGTGCAGCGAGACAGAAGGCGCGAAGTCTGGAGTTGGCAGTAGTGGAGAAGGGAACAGATAAGAAGGATTTATCCATGGAGCGGAGTGCACGGGAAGGGGTGTAGGGAAGGAAGAGTGTGGAGAGATACTGGGGAGCAGCAGAGTGAATACATTTATAGGTTAGTAGAAGAAGTTTGAACAGGATGCGAAAACGGATAGGGAGCCAGTGAAGGGTCTTGAGGAGAGGGGTAGTATGAGTAAAGCGACCCTGGCGGAAGATGAGACGGGCAGTAGAGTTTTGAACCGACTGGAGAGGGGAGAGGTGACTAAGTGGGAGGCCAGCAAGAAGCAGATTGCAGTAGTCTAAACGAGAGGTGACAAGGGTGTGGATGAGGGTTTTGGTAGAGTGCTCGGAAAGAAAGGGGCGGATTTTACGGATGTTGTAAAGAAAGAAACGACAGGTCTTGGCGGTCTGCTGGATATGAGCAGAGAAGGAGAGAGAAGAGTCAAAGATGACCCCAAGGTTTCGAGCTGAGGAGACAGGGAGAATGAGAGAGCCATCAACAGAAATAGAAAACGGGGGGAGCGGGGAGGTGGGTTTGGGGGGGAAAATGAGGAGCTCGGTTTTGGTCATATTTAATTTCAGGTGGCGTTGAGACATCCAGGCAGCAATGTCAGACAAGCACGCTGAAACTTTGGTTTGGATGCAAGGTGAGATATCAGGGGTAGAAAGGTAGATTTGGGAGTCATCAGCATAGAGATGGTAGGAAAAGCCATGGGATGAGATTAATGAACCAAGGGAAGAAGTGTAGATAGAAAAGAGGAGGGGACCAAGAACAGAACCCTGAGGTACGCCGACAGGCAGAGGGATAGAAGTAGAAGAGGATCCACCAGAGTGAACACTAAAGGTGCGGAGGGAGAGGTAGGAAGAGAACCAGGAAAGGACAGAGCCCTGGAATCCAAGTGAGGACAGGGTATCAAGAAGTATGCTGTGATCGACAGTGTCAAAAGCAGCGGAAAGATCAAGAAGAATGAGGATGGAATATTGACCTCTGGATTTAGCCAGTAATAGGTCATTGGAGACTTTAGTAAGCGTAGTTTCGGTTGAGTGGAGAGGGCGAAAATCAGATTGTAATGGGTCAAGAATAGCATGTGAGGAGAGAAAATCAAGGCAGCGGCGGTGAACAGCACGCTCAAGTAATTTGGAGAGAAAAGGAAGGAAGGAGATGGGTCGGTAATTAGAGGGACAAGTAGGGTCAAGTGAAGGCTTCTTAAGGAGAGGTGTGACCACAGCATGTTTAAAGGCAGCAGGGACAGTCGCAGTGGAAAGTGAGAGGTTGAGAATCTGACAGATAAAAGGAATAAGAGTAGGAGAGATGGCATTAAGAAGGTGGGTGGGAATGGGATCAGAGGAACAGGTGGTACATTTTGAGGAAGAAAGGAGAAGTGTAGTTTCCTCAATAGTAACTTCAGGAAAGGAGGAAAGGGAATGAGGGGAAGGAGAGAGAGGGGAACGGACTAGTGGAGGGAGAGCTGGTGAGGTAGAGAAAGCAAGGTTTATCTTTTGAACCTTGTTGTGAAAGAATTCAGCAAGGGTCTGAGGAGATAATGAAGGGGGAGTTGGGGGAGGGGGCACCTTGAGGAGAGAGTTCAATGTGGTGAAGAGAAGTCGAGGATTAGAGCCAAGAGAGTTGGTCAGTTGGATATAATAATCCTGTTTGGCACGTAAAAGAGCAGATTGGAAGGAGGTCAGCATGAACTTAAAGTGTAAGAAATCAGCAAGGGCCCGAGATTTCCGCCAGAGGCGTTTGGCGGAGCGGGTACAGGAACGTAGGAAGTCAGCCAAGGTTGGGGTTTTGTACGCCTTACAGGGCGGGTCGTCAAAGGTGCAAGAGTGTCTAAGGCAGAGGATAGAGTATTGTTGTAAGAAGAAACAGCCTCGTTGACAGACGTGGATGGTGCCACAGTAGAGAGGAGGTTTGAAACATGGGAGGATAGAGATGAAGGGTCAATATCGTGAAGATTCCTATATAAATTAGATAGGATAGGACGGGACTGGGAGGGAGGAGATTTAAGTGTGAAAGTTATAAGATGGTGATCAGAGGAGGGATGATCAGAGGCAAGGAAACTAGAAGGTGAACAGTTGGAGGAGAAGATGAGATCAAGACAGTGACCATTTTGATGAGTGGGGGAGGTGGAGCATAGTTGGAGATTAAAGGACGACATTAAAGCGAGTAACTTGGAAATATAAGAGTTGGAAGGATCATTAGCAGGAATATTAAAGTCACCAAGGATGAGAGAGGGGGAGGAAGGATCATGGAAGAAGGCAAGCCAGGCGTCAACGTCACTGAGAAAGGATGAAAGGGACTTATCAGGGAGACGATAAATGACCGCTATTCGAAGAGGCAGAGGAGAGAAAAGGCGGATAGAGTGGACTTCAAAGGAGGAAAAACAGTGAGATTGAGGTGGAAGAAGGGGTTGAAATCTAGAGGAGGGAGAGAGAAGTAGTCCAACACCGCCCCCACGGCCAGCAGGGCGAGGAGTATGTGAAAATAGATAACCACCATGGCACAGGGCTGCGACTGAAGCAGAGTCATCAGGGCAGAGCCAGGTTTCTGTTATGGCGAGCAGATGGAGGTGACGCGAGATAAAGAGGTCCTGGATATAGGGGAGTTTGTTACAGATAGAGCGGGCATTCCATAGGGCGCAAGAGAAGGGCAGAGAAGAGGAGAGGAGTAGAGGAATAGAGATGAGGTTAGATAGGTCACGGTGAGATCTGTAGAGTTTGGATAATAGTTGGTGAGGAGGGCCAGGATTGGGATTGATGTCACCAGCTGAGAGTAAGAGAAGGAGTAAAAGAGAGCGGAGGAGAGTAGGAGAGGTGTGGCCACGAAGGCGTCGAAGGCGAGAGGTATTTAGGTGGAATGGGGAAGGCAAAATGGAGGGAAGAAAGAGACGGAGATTAAAAGCCAAGAGAGAGGAAGAGGGTAGGAGAGAAGGTGAGGTGATGAAGTCAATGGATGGGAAGTGAGTTCCTGTAGCGGAGAGAGGTAGGGGGTGAGGGAAAAGATTAGGAAGGGACAGAGCTAGGAAGAGAATGTGAATAGGGGCCATAAACGATTAAGGTGGTTTAGCAACTGGAAAAAGATTAGATACAAAAAGAAAAATGCCCAATGGCGCGCGGCACCTAGAGCGGAGGCCCTGAGTGGATCGGGGTGAACCTGGGTGTCACCCCGGAGAAGGCTGTAAGGATATGCAGATGAGCTGCAAGTCCTCCACAGCACCTGAAAGGCAGCCGGTGGTAGAGGTGGGCACCTCTCAGCTGAGGAAAGGCTTACCAGGGGTTAGGCCGAAGCCAGCATTCCTCCCCCTGAGGGTCGCCTGATCCTAGCCAAAAAGCACCTGGAAACTCTGTGCACTTGGAGAGAAGGCCCTGGGAAGATCGGGGTGGAACTGGAGTCACCCCAGATACAGCTGTGAGGAAATGCAGAAGGGCTGCAAGTACTCCACAGCACCTGGTGGGAGCGCTGGGCACCTAGAGCGGAGGCCCTGAGTGGATCGGGGTGGACCTGGGTGTCACCCCGGAGAAGGCTGTAAGGATATGCAGATGAGCTGCAAGTTCTCCACAGCACCTGAAAGGCAGCCGGTGGTAGAGGTGGGCACCTCCCAGCTGAGGAAAGGCTTACCAGGGGTTAGGCCGAAGCCAATCGTCCAGATAAGGGTGCACCTGCAGTACCTGTCGCTGCAAAAAAGCTGCGACTACAACCATAATCTTGGAGAAGGTCTGGGGCACCGTTGCTAAACGGAAAGGCAGTGCCCAAAACTGAAAGTATTGGCCTAGGACCACAAACCGCAGAAACAGATGATGAGGCGGCCAAATGGGAATGTGTAAGTAAGCCTCCTTGAGATCGAGGGAGGTGAGGAACACTCCCCTGGTTGAACCGCGGCCATGACGGAACGAAGAGTTTCCATCCGAAAGTGACGCGCTTATAGGGCTCTGTTTACGCCCTTTAGATCGAGTGCAGGCCAAAAAGATCCCCCTTTTTTGGGTGCCACGAAGTAAATAGAGTAGCGGCCTAGATACCGTTGCTCTACTGACACGGGAACCACCGCACCTAGTTGGATCAAATTCCTTAGAGTCTCCCTGACCGCTGCTACCTTTTGTGGAGCTTTGCAAGGAGACTCCATGAAAAACTCTGCCAGGGGCCGAAAAAATACCAGTTTGTAACTGTCTCGGATGACTTCCAAGACCCACTTGTCTGAAGTTACCCTTTCCCATTCTCCCAGAAAAAGGGACAGCCGTCCCCCTGTCAGTGATGGGAGATGGGCTAAGGCCTCATCATTGGGTACGAGCTCCAACGGCCGGTCTCGATGAAGCCCCGCCGGGGTGGCGGTCCCCACAAATCAGCTTCTGAGGGAAATACGGTTTTGCGAAGGATCTAGATCTGCCCGGACGATAACGGCGGGCATCTCTAAATCAGGTCTGGGAGGTGCCTGAATGAGAACCGGATTTTGGGTTATCCTCAGGCAAATGGCGGCCTTTAGAATATGATAAAGAGAGTATAGGCACACACGTGACTGTTTTTGCAATAGGAAGAACCAACGTTGCTAGTAACACTGGGGTGTATTTATTTATTTAATTGTTGTACGTGGGTAATACATGTCTGTTTGTTTATATTAAAAAGCATTTATAATAAGAGATATTGCGATATTGGAATATCATTTAACAGGGAGTACAAATCAAAATAATTTCTTTTAAAATAACAACGTACTTTGTTTATATATATTTTTCCCTAGTTAATTATTGGCCTTTAGAATCCCCCAGGTCCTTAACAATCTTGTCCAAATCCTCACCAAAAAAGAAGCTTGCCTCTGAATGGTAAACGTGCAAGACAAGACTTAGAAGCTGTATCTGCTGACCAGTGACAAAACCACAACCAGCGGCAAGCCGTCACTGAGAGGGAGACCTCTTTAGCCGAGGCTCGAAGAAGGTCATAAAGCAAATCTGCCAGTTAAGCGAGGCCTGCTTCGAGTGAAGGCAAAGCCTCAACCAGCTCCCCCGGATTTCTTAAGGAGAAAAGCCTTGTGCATTAGCAGCACAGAATCAGGAGAAAATTGCATTTCAGCCTCTTCCAACTCCCTGCCTCCCATCTGGGAAGCAGAAGATTCTAGGGGAATAGAATTAGTTGCTGTGGCTGAAGACTGTGCAGCCATTGCCTCCCCCCCCCCGAGCCGTGAGAGAAGGAATCCAAAATGGTGCCGGGGGAGTCTAGCCCAGGAGCAACTGCGCGGGAAACGAGGTGTGATGAATCCCCAAAAGCCGACGCTCCCCCGCTGTCTCCCGTGCACGGTGCAAGAGAAAATACAGCATCTGCCGCATGGCGAGCCTCAGAGCCGGGAGAGAAAGCCGCTGCCAAAAATGCTAGTGCCAAAATCATCCACCGCCGTTCGGGAAGAAGAAAGACCAGAGGAACCCAGCAATGGCGCTGCTGACTCCGTGACCTGAAAGGAGCAGTCCTGCACCTCTGACACTCGCTCTCTAGACAGGGAACCGCGAGGGCAGGCTGAGCACACTCCTGACGCTGCTCTCCGGTTTCCTCACTGAGAGCGGCGTTTAACAGTCTCCGAGCAAGCTGCCATGTCCAGCTTGAAATTACCAGGGCCCCCCCTCCCCCGCCTACAATGAAGAACTTACTCCTACGGACCCCCCGGAGAGAACGAAGCCCTGCTTACAGTGACTGCAGAATGCAGCAGAAAAAGTCTGTTAGGTTTATTTTATTTTTTTAGACAGAAGACACACTGACTCGTATGAGGCTGAAAGGGGGGGCCCAGTGGGAGTGGGGAGGAAGGGAGGGACCTGGCCCCACCAGGTGTACCCTGCTCACCACAGTATCGAGCCCTCAACAACTCGGCCCGAGGGAACGGGTGAGGAGCCCAGAATCCAGAGCTGCAGAGTTATGACCTTCCACCTGCTAGATAGAGAGAATACAATACTGAGGTTTGGGTGGCTGCACATGACCACGTATAGTGAACCTCAGAAGTTTTCTCTATCTCCACCTGCTGGCAGAGGGACATAACCCACCAGTCTCTGGATTGATCTGTGGGACGCTATGGAATGGGGGAATCATTCTTGGGACCTTGTACTGCCTACAGCTCCCTCTACCACATATTTGCTTTCTTTTGGCTTTTTTTTCTGTCTTTCCCGTATCTAATGTCTCTTAGTGGTATGATAGTGTTTTTTTTTTCTTACAGAAAGATGTCACTGAGTGGTGGATTTTCTATTGCTAGTCAGATGGCTCCATTACCATCTTATAACACACTAGAGTGAGCACAACACACATAATTAGCTTTGCTTAAGAAACATTGCTGTGCTGCTCTGTCACTCAAATGCATAGCAAATATGTAACACAGAACCAGTAAAGAAAGAGCTTAACATTATTATTCTTCATCTACTACTACTATTCATTTCTGTAGTGGTACCAGATGTACCACTATACTTCTCTGTCCCTAGTGGGCTCACAATCTAAGTTTTTGCACCTGGGGCAATGGAGGGTTAAGTGACTTTGCCAGGGTCACAAGGAGCTGCAGTGGGAATTGAACCCAGTTCCCCAGGATCTCAGTCCGCTGCACTAACCATTAGGCTACTCTGCTCCTCCGTCAGTCTTTTGAGGTTGCTTCATAAACTTTCTTTTCTCTAACTGTAATACTTTGTTTGCTTCAGTCTGTTCATTGTCTCCCTTGCTTCCCTAATGAACGCAGCTTGAAAAGCTATCAGTTCATGTTATATATGCCATGAAAGATGGCCGCTGATTAATGGGCTCAAGAACTGTTAGCTCCAACTACCGTCGCTGATCTTCGCCATTGTTTGGCTGAGTTTTAGACCGGTTTTGCTCAGAACCGCCTTCATTGGTTATCGTACCGCTCTGCTTGTTTCCTTATTTGTTTGGGTCCGAAAACTCAACAGGTGCAACTATCCGTCCGCCTTTGGGCCCGAGTGCAGGCCAACTGAGTCGCCATTAGGCCACGTTGCGAGCCAGCCGCAAAAACCCCTGCATTGCGATATTAACCTAAACCGGATCCCACACGGCAGTGTTTACCTTCACGGTGACGTCCGTCTTCGGCTGCACCCGACTAGGGGCTGAGACGCTGCTACTGGATCCAAATCTGCTTGTGTGGCAGGGGCGGAGATTTGGGAAGGGTCGACTGCCCGTCCTTTGGGACACTCCCACTCTGTTCGGACTATCCTATCACAAGCCCTGCCTGGACAGGGAGTGTATTACAGGCCTCCCAGCTGTGTGGAAATTTGTGCTCAGACGCTGAAGCAAAGGATTACAACGTCTGTCTCCTGAGTTTAAATCACCCCTCTGTAGAGGGACATGTTACCTCTTGCTAACTCTCCTAATAGGACAATTTAAGGCTTTGATGCCAGATCCCATCTTGTACTGAGTTGAGCTGGAAGTGTAAAGGAGCTGAAGGGCACAAGCAATTCATAAAAGAAAAGGAATGCTTTGTTCGTGATGGACAAAAGGTTACGTCACGTGTCTTTCCATCACAAATGGATCTATTCACAGTACTACTATTTTTACACTCGCTGAATATGATTCGCCTTTCCCTAACTTCCCCTGCTTGGGATACCAGTAACATTCTTATAATCAATCGCTTTCTTAGGCCGGTCAGTACTCCCAACTTTGTAATTACCAATGGCAATCATTTTCTTTGAGGAATAGTTGCATGCCAGTGAATGCCACCAAAAAGAAAATCGGTGAGGTTGCCAAGGTAGCTTAGGAAAATTCCAAAGATATCATCTGTGGGCATTCCTTCCAGATTACTCTGTATAGGCTACATCAACACCAGATCAGCAGTAAACAAAGCAGTTATACTATCCGATTGGATTGAGGCAGACAACCTTGACCTTCTCTTTCTCACAGAAACCTGGATCCAACAACAATCAGACCCTATCATCTTGGACTTGTGCCCTCCAGGTTATAAGTTAAAACATTGGATTAGAACTGGCAAAAGAGGTGGCAGCTTAGCATTTGTTCACAGATCAGATTTCATAGTGGATGTGGTAGGAGAGTCTTTTACAACACTGTTAGAAGTTACCATAAGAATTCACAACAAAGCACTGAAGGATCAGTTGACCTGTGTCCTCTTTTACAGGCCCTCCCGGAAGCTGGTCTGATGTACAACAGATCTTCATGGACTACATTTCACAGGCTTGTGCATCCAGCACTCACATCTTATTAGGGGATATCAATCTTCACCTCGAGGACAACACCACCGGTACAGCACAAGATCCTACAGCTCTGGGATCTCACGTGTACAACAGCACAATCGATGCATATTAAAGGGTACACCTTAGACCTATTCTTTCATAATCTTTGTAGCGAGCACTGCATAGCCATTGCTAATTCTAAATGGACACAAGTTCCTTGGCCAGATCATTTTCAATTTAATCTATCCATTCGCTGGACGAAAAAGGTAACCCATCTAAAAGAAAACTCTACTCCATACACCACAAGAGGTCGTATAGATGCGGTACAATTCTGGCGGGCCATCTATGAATACGGATTGGTTGATACAGCCTGCTTCAACACACTTCCTAGTGGAGTGGACTTCCAACTGTAACCGTGTACTGGATGACATCGCTCCACTTAAAATTAGGTCTCCGCGTGTGCATTATTACTCCCCGTGGTACACTGATGAGCTAAGATGGTTAAAACAACAAACAAGGAAGCTTGAAAGAGCATGGATGAAAACGAGAGCCGGGACAGCATTCCTTACCTAGAAGAATATGCTGAGGAAATACAAGTACGCTATCAGGCAAGCCAGGCGAAGGTACTATTATGTCAAAGTGGGAAAAGATAATTATGACTCGAAGGTACTACATCAACTCTTAAATAAGCTCATTAACACGAATTCGGTTGTCTCTTCGACCATTGACCACCCGTCTGCTGCTCTGCTTGTACAGTACTTTAAAGACAAAATTTCAAAACTCCGTTTGTCGCTCCCGCCTGCCACCTCTGCTTTTGAAGATTACCTGGCTGTTTTTGAGCCCACTACGGAAGAATTTCCGGCAGACAGATTCTGGACTACCTTTGCACCAGTCACCGTTGAAACAGTTTCTAAGGCGCTCAGCAAATTCTCCAGAAAACATTGTTGTGTAGATGCATGTCCGAATTACCTAGTGAAAACAGCCCCATCCTGCTTTCTCGATCACCTAACGTCCTATCTCAATCATATGCTTCAGTGTGGTTTATTTCCTGCGGATTATGGAAGCATTGTTTTAACACCCATACCGAAAGACCGCAAGAAAAAGGTTGCTGATGTGACTAACTATAGGCCGGTAGCATCCATTCCACTTTTAGTCAAGCTTAATGGAAAGTGTGGTCACCAGTCAACTCACGGATTATATCCTAAATTTCAATCTACTTGCAACTTCTCAGGCTTCCGTACGGGACACAGCACCGCTCACCCTACTTGCACAGCTCAGGCAGGAACTTGCTACCGGCAAGAACATATTGCTCCTCCAATTTGATATGTCAAGTGCCTTTGATATGGTCAATCACCATATTCTTTTAAGACTGCTAGATGAATTGGATGTAGGAGGCAATGTACTCAAGTGGCTGAGGGGGGTTTCCTCACGCTTCGAATGTACCAGGTTAAAGTGAATTTGCACTTATCTGCGGCATGGAGTGCCTCAAGGTTCTCCCCTGTCGCCTATCCTTTTCAACCTTATGATAACCCCATTGGCACACACATTAGCTCATTTGGGACTACATCCATTTATCTATTCTGATGATGTAGTCTTCTTATATAATAATTCTCACCTCCAACGTTCTAATGTGCCTGGGACCGTGGCTCCCTCGGAGGTGGTTTGCTAGGCAGCTTAGAACGCACTGACGTCAGTGATGTCACTGACAGCTGATTCCAAGGCAAGGATACTCCTCCCCCTGCCTGGGAAACAGCTGTCAGTGCCCCCCCCCCCCTCAGCGCAACACCCAAGCCCTACCCTGCAAAACCGCGAGCCAGGCAGGGGAAGGAGTAGTTTCCCTACTCCTCCCCCTGCCTATGAATCAGGTCTCAGTGCCCCCCCTCAGTGCATCATCCAAGCCCCTCCCCCCGGCACATCACCAAAGCCCCTACCCCCCCCCCCCTTGGGCACATCAACCCCCTCGCCACCAACAGCCGCCAATACTAACGCTGTCCGGCCGCTGCTGCTTCTCCTGTGGAGCAGCAGCAGCAGCCGGTACAAAAAGAAAAAAGCCAAAAAAGATTTTAAACCTGAAATGCGGCTCCGTAGACAGCCACCTGGCATTGGCTGTCATCTCTGCAACCACTCCTCCTCTCCCCTCCACGTCACTGCCCTTGCAGGAAGACCCCAGAGGAGCGCAGCGACGTCAGAGGAGGAGCGGCTGCAGAGACGATAGCCAATGCCAGATGGCTGTCTACGAAGCCTTGTTTCAGGTTTAAAATCTTTTTTGGCTTTTTTCTTTTTGTACCGGCCGCTGCTGCTCAACAGGAGATGCAGCAGCGGCTGGACAGCGTTAGTATTGGCGGTTGCGGGTGGCGAGGGGGTTGATGTACCCGGGGGGGGGGGGGGTAGGAGCTTGGGTGATGCGCCGGAGCGGAGAGGCTTGGGTGATGCGCCAAGGGGGGAGGGGAGGGTCGCTGAACATGGTGGTGGCTGGAGGGGGGAAGGGGGAGGGGAGGGTCGCTGGACATGGATGGCTGCGGGGGGGGGGGCAGGGAAGAGGGAGGTGGGGAGGGGGTCCTGAGACCAGATGGGTGGCTGGAGGGTAGGGAAGACAAAGGACGCTGCAGGGGGGGCAGGGGGAGAGGAGGGTCGCTGGACATGGGTGGCTGCGGGGGGGGCAGGGGAGAGAGGCGGGTTGCTGGACATGGGTGGCTACAGGGGGGGCAAGGGGAAAGGAGAGGAGGGTTGTTAGACATGGGTGGCTGCAGGGGGGGCAGGGGAGAGGAGGGTCGCTGGACATGAGTAGCTGCAGGGGGAGAGGAGGGTTGCAGGACATGGGTGGCTGCAGGAGGGGCAGGGGGAGAGGAGGGTCGCTGGAATGGGTGGCTGTAGGGGGGCAGGGAAGAGAGGAGGGCCACTGCACATGCGTGGCTGTAGGGGGAGAGGAGGGTTGGTGGGGAGGGGGTCCTGAGACCAGATGGGTGGCTGCAGGGGGGGGGGACAGGGGACACAGGAGGGACGCTGCAGGGGGGGGGGGATTACCTTGCTAGCGCCCGTTTCATTGCCTACTGAAACGGGCCTTTTATACTACTAGTATATATTCCTTTCTGTTCTACACTATCAGAGATTATTAAGTCCATCAGCAACATCCTGCAAGTAATGGACTCTTAGGCAAATGCTTTCAAGCTCAAACTTAATGCGGACAAAACACACTGCCTTGTTTTGACTTTCCAGAGCAAGTTCATCCCTCCCACTTCTATTGTGGTTAATAGACTAACCCTTCCTATCTCTGAAAGTTTGAAAATTTTGGGAGTAATATTTGACCGTTTTTTTAACTTTTGAAGGTCAAGCAAAGGCGCAAGCCAAGAAGATGTTCATCATGTTGTGGAAGCTCAAGCGAGTTCGCCACCTCTTCCCGGGACTACTCTTTAGAAATATGGTACAATCATTGGTGCTTTGTCATACGGACTACTGCAATGGTACATTGACAAGGTGTAAGGGGTTTGTCTTGCAAAAACTGCAGACTGTCCAAAATACGGCAACGAGGCTTGTCTTCAATAAAAACCAGTTCAGACTTGAGAATTATCGGCGAAACAACTATTTTTCGCAAATCTCTTAAGACATATCTCTTCAGCAAGGCATAAGATGAGAACTAATAGCCACAATAATTCACCCGACAATCCAATCAATTAAGATAACTCATTGACTATAGCTACCTTAAGCACCCCTCTCCTTCTTCTTTCTATCCTTATCTAACCTCTGCACAATAATAAATGTATATGTCACCTTGACATGACAATGTTATCAAAACTATGTAAGCCACATTGAGCCTGCAAATAGGTGGGATAGTGTGGGATACAAATGCAATAAATAAAATAAAATAAAGACCGGTTCAATAGCGCAACGCCTCTTTTTGTAAAACTTCACTGGCTTCCGATCAAACAGCACATTGAATTCAAGGTTTGCACCATGGTTCACAAAATCATCCACAGGGTTGTCCCAAGTTACATGCTGAACCTGGTTGACTTGCCAGCCAGAAATGCTGACCCATCCTCAAGATTGTAGCTCACCTTGCACTACCCCAGTTGGAAAGGCTGTAAGCACGGATCTATTCAGGCGTCAAGCTTTCCCTTTATCAGCGCGCAACTATGGAATGCACTTCCTAGAGACATCACCAGTCTGAGAGACTACCTTACCTTTCGCAAGGCATGGAAAACGCATCTGTTCACCAAAGCATTTTCACCGGGAACAATGTAGGACTCTGGCCTCTGCCAGCTGGCATATGCGGATCCTGTTTAGTCCTATTCTTCTGTACTGTTCTATGTAAAGTATTCTTTCTTGCTTGCCCTTCTACTCTATTATTCTCATTTGTATCTGATATCGCCCGTAGATCTCTCTCTCTCTCACTGGTTTATGTAAGCCACATTGAGCCTTCGTGACTGTGGGGAAAATGTGGGGTATCAAACATATAAATGGCAAGAGGCGTACTCACTCGCAAATGTGCAGTAGAGACCCTCTCTGTCCCGCCCCCGCGTCAATACGTGATGACGGGGGCGTGACAGAGAGGGAACCTGCGCACCTGCGAGTGAGGGAACCACCATCGCCACTGCTCCCCCCCACCCACCCAGAGTCGCCGCCGCCGCCACCCACCCTCCACCCGGGCCGGGTACCTGGCTTCACTATTCAAACCGCCGGAACGCAGCGCACAGCTCATCTGAGCTGCCGTTGGCCTTCCTTACCTGCCTGTGTCCCGCCCTCGCCGATGTTACGTCACACGAGGGCGGAACACATGCAGAGAAGAAGGAAGGCCGACGGCAGCTCAGATGAGCTGTGTGCTGAGTTCCGGCGGTTTGAATAGTGAAGCCAGGTACCCGGCCCGGGTGGAGGGGTGGCGGAGGGGACTCCGGGGGGAGGGGCGGCGGCGACCTATCCGGGGGGGGGGGGGCTTTCAAATCCCCCCTTCCTTTACTAGCCTGTTTTTACGGGCTCAACGGCTAGTAAATACAGTACATAAATAAATATATGGTTTGAGTCTCAGGCTACAGCAGCAAAACCACAAAAGAAGTCAGGAGATTGTAGGGTGGTATAGAAATCCTCCCTACTCACTCCTTCCCTCCTGTATCTTGCTGAGTCAGATTTAAAAAGCAAAGCAAAACTTATGCATTGTTTCCCCATAGGTTTCACCAGGGGAACAAAATGGCATAGTTAACACAGGCATGAAAAAGAGTGGTGATGACCAAGGGGAGAAGTGACTAACAACTCAAAGAGTAAGAGTCTACCAGGATTCGAAGGTTCATTATCAAGTCCAAATCAAAACAATAAGATAATTCAGCCATGTTTTAGTGTAATTTGCCTGCGTTACTGCTTCTGTGGGGATCACTTTCTCAGGAACAAACTATCCTTAGCAAATTTGTTTCATTTGATGTGCAAACAAAATAAAATAGAATTTGGAAAAAAAATTCTTAATGTAGGGCCCTGTGGTCTTTTCTTGGTCGTCTCTGTGATATTTTGTGGTGATTTTTTTTTTTTTTTTTTTGTGGATAGCTATGGATTCTTTCTGCCCACAATTTTTTTTTAATTTGCTGGTGTATTTTGTCATATCTGTAACAAGTATACCAGCCACTTCCAAGTAGTTTTATATTCCAATACAGGCTTTGCACAGTGGGAGGATGACAATTGTGTTTCTTGATTTCATGCTACATTTAATACATGCCAATAAGCATTCTGTTTTGCCTTTGCTTGGTTTGTGGATTCTTTTTCAGCTTATTGTAAAGTAAATTAGTAGTCCTAATATGTTTCTTTCAAGATCTCACTTTTTCAGCTACAACAAACTTCAGTGTCCATTATAAAACAAAATGACTTAAAAGTTGAAACCAAGAAGTGCTTTTTATTTTTCTCATAATTTTAATGCTGCTTGGCTTAACTAAGTGACAAACTGTTTCCTATGCTTTGTGCTTTGGATTTTCCCATTTGAACAACTTCATCTTCTAATCAGATGTGATTCCTTATGTCTGTATTCCAGAAAACTGGCAATATAAATATTGCTATTATGCCTCATTTAGAGCAGGTTGCCAGTGTCATTTCTCTACCCAGTTTCTTCAGCTTTTCAAATCCCTTCAATAGGGCCTTTGAATTCTGTATGCAAAGCGGCCCCTTTGGGCACTTGAGGGGTAGTTAACATGGGCTGCCAGTAAGACCGGTTGGATTTTACCACAGATAGGGCTATTTTAGCACAGGGTCTCATTGAAGGGGGAGTTAGTGTGGGCTACTGTTGAGTTATTTTTACAACAAGTTGGGTTCCATAGTATCCTCTAGATCAATCCAGAGACTTGTGGGTTATGTCCCTCCACTAGCAGGTTAGATAGAACACCGAAGTTCGCCCACAAGAGGGCATGTGCAGACAGCTTACCAGTGTTGCCAGCCAATTGGGCGGTTTTCCGCGACCCGCCGCGGGAAATTTTTGCCCGCGGCGGGTCACGGTTTTTTGGGCTTCTTTTTTTTCTTTTCCGCGGTTTTTCGGGCGGTTTTTTCAGCCGCGGGGGGGCGGGGTTAGTGACGTTTTGGGCGGGGACGATGACGGGGGAGGCGGGGCCGGTGACGGGGGAGGCGGGGCGGGTGACAGCGGGGGCGGGGTTGATGACGGCGGGGGCGGGGGTGATGACGCGGGGGTGGGGGTGTCAGGGGCGGGGTTTGAGTTTGGGCGGGTTTTGGGCTGTTTTTGCGTTGGATTGGGTGGGAAAAAAATTTTCCACCTGGCAACACTGCAGCTTACCTTCAGTATTCTCTCTATCTAGCAGGTGAAGAGACATGCTGTGCAGCTCTGAAGTGATTTGGCTCCTATCCCGTTCCCTCGGGGGTTGTTGAGCTTCATTTGGGGTTGAGGTGCTTTGCGCATGTTGCGGTTACACCTGGTGGTGCCAGGTCCCTACCCGTCTCCCCCCACCAGCCTAATGCTGCTTAGGGATTCGTCTGTCGGTGTTCCTCTCCTGCCTCTTAAAAAAAAAAAAAAAAAAACCACAGAGACACAAACACAGATCCCTACAGGTTAAGCAGTGTTTTCTCAGTCCTAAGAGTTCCAGGCTTCAGAGCTTTGTGAGCGCTAGGCTGGGAGCCGATCTTAGGGCCGATGTCGGCGTCAGAGTCCGTCAAAAGGTGTTCACGATGCAGGGCGTGTTGGATGGTCAAATCTGTGCAGCTCTGGATTGATTGGCTCCTGGCCTGGTCCCTTGGGTCTAGTTGAGTGGCTGGGGTCTGAGGTGTCCCGGTCATGGGACTTGGGTGCACACTTGGTGGTGCCAGGTCCCTCCCTTCCTCCCCCTTCAACCCCTGTTCTCTGCCTGGGGTTTGTGGTTCTCACTCTCCTGACTTTAAAATGAGTCTGAGGTTTCTTTTGCTCCGGTGTCCTCTCCTGCCTTAAAAAATAAGCATGATGGCTTGCAGTACTGGCTGAATGGTGTGAGGACCGGCTTGGCATGTGCCAGCGATTCCCGAGGGGGTGAGTACACACTATCCTATCTGCGCCAGTGGGCAGAGCAAAAGCGGCTCCTAGTGTGGGAGCCACTGGGCTGCTGCAGTTTCCCATGCTGGGGTTCCGCTGTTCAGCCCAATTCAGTGGAGCGGTGTGCTCCTTCCCTCCCAGCTCATTTTGGGGCGCGCAGGGCGGCAGTTTTCTTGAGTGTGCGTGTGCACGTGATGGCGCCATCTTTCTTGCCACTCCACATGGCAATGCTGAAGCCCCAGTGCTCCCCTGGGCCCTGATGTGCTTGCAATTCAGGCAGTTTTATATGTAGACTTTTCAGAAATGTGACTGGGGACTGGTGTTGAGCACTCCCAGTTTCTTCAGATTAGTTATTTAAGGGCTTCTAAGAAAGGAGGCCTGGGGAGGTTTGCAGACTCCAGTGGGAGTACTCTGGTCTCCCACAGCTTTGTCTTCCACAGCTTTCCAGGGGCGAAGTCGGAGACCCATTAGTCCCCTGCAGCTGTGCTGTGGCAGTGAGAGCCTTAAGCTGCAGCTTGGAAAGTACTGACTATCTGAAAGTCTTCTAGTAGAGAGCCTGTATTTCTGGACCCTCCTTAATGAGGTTCAGGGTATGTGTACTTCATTAATGGAAGTGAGAAAGGGATCAGGATTAGGGATCCTACTCTAGGTTTTTCACTCTTTTTCTCTTCCCCTGTCTCAGAGCATGGCAGTACAGTTTGTTTAGTTAGTCAGGCTTAGGGCTGTTGACTCCATGTTTCTGTGAGAAATGTTACATTTTGAGGCTAGTGCAAGCCTCTCAGGTTTCTCTCTGTTTCCATGGTAATCCTGCACCCTCTGTGCTCCCCTGGTGGCATTTGGGGTGTGTGTGTGTATTGTTTACATCAAACTAGTTTTATTGAGGAGGGTGGCTGGCCTTTCAGCCTGAAGGTTACAGGTTCAAGGCTGGTTTTATCCAGCCTATTAGAAACTGTAGGCTCAGCTAGATTTCCAGTGGGGCATATTTTATTTCATTCTCTCTTATTGCTTGCCTGGCCAAGTTGTTCTTACATGACTGGAACAGTTTTCAGAACTCTTCAGTACTAAAGATTGCCTCTCTCTCTCTCTCTCTCTGCACACTGATACTGGCCACTCCTTTGCATATTAGCCTCAGCTACCTGGTATCTGCAGCATACCCGGTACCTCTAATTGCTTCTATGGTATTTTTGGCATCTTTTCATGGTATGGGGTACCTAAATTTCATGGGGAGTGGTCCAGGAGCTACTTCAGTGTAGAGGTAGCTTAATAGTTGTTGCAATCAGCTGAGAGTAAGCACAGAGCTCTAGGGGTGCTGTTTCATGACCCACTGCATCTTGCTTTTTGTAGCATGCAATGGTGCAACAGCCATATTCTGCTACACCATCTGTCTCTGGTTCTCAGCCGTACTTGTTAGCTCCAATGCACAGCAGTTATAGGGCACAGTCACACCAGCCAATTCTTGTCTCTATCTGTAAGAAGTTAGCGCTGGCTTAGGCATCAGACCACTGATGTGGCTTCCAAGTCACATTTGGCAACCTGCCTTTTGGATGTAATCTTCGGACAGAAGATCTAGGGCAGTTGGGTAAAGACCTGAGGGACTTCCAAGTCTCGGAAATTGCCAGGGGATGAGTTTAAGGCAGATTTTTAATCTGCTTGGTTTTGTCGTAGGTTTTGTGGGGCCAGGAAAACCACTTTCAGGTTTTCCACTTCCACTACGACAAGCCACCTGGCTGCTGGTAGAATGAGCTCTGTTTCAACTCCAGGTCAGCCTATGCCTGCTGCATCTTCCAATGCTGGAGTCTCAGTTCACTCTTCAGGCAGGACTCCTGTACTGGTTTCAGGAGGAGTGGATCAAGATTACCTCAGCTCAGATGTGTCTTATTTTTTCTATTCTCCAAGGACAAGCAGGCTGCTTGTTCTCACTGATGGGTGACGTCCATGGCAGCCCCTCCAATCGGAACACTTTCTAGCAAAGTCCTTTGCTAGTCCTCGCGCGCCGATGCGCACCGCGCATGCGCGGCCGTCTTCCCGCCCGAACCGGCTCGTGCCGGCCAGTCTTCTTTTGTCCGCGCTCGGTACGGTCGTGTTTCGCCGTTCGCGCCCCAAAGTTGACCTCACGCGTCGTTTATTGACTTCGTTCTTCAAAAAAAAAAAAAAAAAAAGGTGTCGGGAGGAGGCCTTTTTGGTTTTCTCCCTTCCCGTACTTCGAGTTTTTGCCCCGGTAAGTTTTCTTTCGTCGTCGGGGTAGGCCCTATTTAGGCCTCGGTCGAAGTTTTTCTTCCCCCTATTTTTGTGGTGCCTTTTTCGCCATTTCGAGTTTTGATCTCGCCGGCGCGATTTTTCCGCCCAAGACATCGAAGTCTTTCAGCGGCTTCAAGAAGTGCACCCAGTGCGCCCGGGTAATCTCGCTCACTGACAGGCACGCGTCGTGTCTTCAGTGTCTGGGGGCTGGGCACCGCCCTCAGGCCTGTAGTCTGTGTTCCCTTTTGCAAAAGCGGACTCAGGTAGCGAGATTAGCCCAGTGGAACATTTTGTTCTCGGGCTCTTCATCGGCACCGGGAGTATCGACTGCTTCGACGTCGTCGGCGCCCGGACCTTCATCCTCGTCCCCGATTGCATCGAGTGCATCGAGGCATCGACCCTCTGCATCGGGGCGACATCGGAGGGCTGCGTCGGCGTCGGTGGTATCGAGACCTCCTCGTCTGCTGATGTCGTCGGACGGTGGTGCTTCGTCTGGAGTGCAGGTGAGGGCTGTCCATTCCCCTGCTGGTGGCGGTGAGCCTTCGGGTGGGTCTCCCCCTACCCTGAGGGCTCCTGCGGTACAGCCCCCCCGAGACCGACCCTCTTCGGCCTCGGCCCCGAGGAAGAGACGGCTGGATTCTACGTCCTCCTCGTCGGTGCCGGGAAGCTCCGGTGACGTGCTTCGTTCCAAAAAATCGAAGAAGCATCGTCACCGGTCCCCTTCCCGTGTCGGCACCGAGAGCTCTGGGTCGCCGAGGGAGTCGGCACCCAGTAAGCATCGGCACCGAGAGGACCGCTCGCCCTCTGTTCAAGAGGTGTCGATGCGCTCCCCTTTGGACAGCCCGGAACAGCCTCCACGTCCGGAACAGGTTCTGACATCGACTCCTGCATCGGCTTCCATGTCTTTTTCACAGCCGCTCTGCACGAGAGCCTCCGGGCCGTTCTCCCAGAGATCCTGGGAGAGCTGTTGCGCCCTACCCCTCCGGTACCGGGGGTGCTTGCGCCACCGGTACCGTCGAGCGAGGCGCCGGCTGGCCCATTGTCCGGGGTGAGGTCTCCGACATCGGTGCCGCTTGCGGTACCGAGTGCGGTAGCCTCCCAGGAAGGCTCCCCGACTACGTCGGTGGAGGGAGCTTCGCCGGTGCGGGCGAGGGAGTCTACCTCTCGACGCTCCCACCGTGGCCGTGGTTCCACGGAGTCGAGCCGGGCACGGTTGCAGACGCAGGTCCGTGAACTTGTGTCTGACACCGATGGTGAGGCCTCGTGGGAAGAGGAAGAAGACATCAGATATTTCTCTGACGAGGAGTCTGAGGGTCTTCCTTCCGATCCCACTCCCTCTCCTGAAAGACAGCTTTCTCCTCCTGAGAGTCTGTCTTTCGCTTCCTTTGTCCGGGAGATGTCTACGGCCATCCCCTTCCCGGTGGTTGTGGAGGACGAGCCCAGGGCTGAAATGTTTGAGCGCCTGGACTATCCTTCTCCACCTAAGGAAGCGTCCACAGTACCCATGCATCATGTCCTCAAAAAGACATTGCTGGCGAACTGGACCAAACCTCTAAGTAATCCCCACATTCCCAAGAAGATCGAGTCCCAGTACCGGATCCATGGGGACCCAGAGCTGATGCGCACTCAGTTGCCTCATGAATCTGGAGTTGTGGATTTGGCCCTAAAGAAGGCCAAGAGTTCTAGGGAGCATGCTTCGGCGCCCCCGGGCAAGGACTCTAGAACCTTGGACTCCTTTGGGAGGAAGGCCTACCATTCTTCTATGCTCGTGGCCAAGATTCAGTCCTACCAGCTCTACACGAGCATACACATGCGGAACAATGTGCGGCAGTTGGCGGGCTTGGTGGACAAGCTCCCCCCTGAGCAAGCCAAGCCATTTCAGGAGGTGGTCAGGCAGCTGAAGGCGTGCAGAAAATTCCTGGCCAGAGGGGTGTATGATACCTTTGATGTTGCATCCAGGGCCGCTGCTCAAGGTGTGGTGATGCGCAGACTCTCATGGCTGCGTGCCTCCGACCTGGAGAATAGAATCCAGCAGCGGATTGCGGACTCGCCTTGCCGTGCAGATAATATTTTTGGAGAAAAAGTCGAGCAGGTGGTAGAGCAGCACCACCAGTGGGACACCGCATTTGACAAGTTCTCCCGCCGGCAGCCTTCAGCCTCTACCTCTACAGGTAGAAGATTTTTTGGGGGAAGGAAGACTGTTCCCTACTCTTCTGATAAGCGTAGGTACAATCCTCCTTCTTGACAGCCTGCGGCCCAGGCTAAGCCCCAGCGCGCTCGCTCTCGTCAGCAGCGTGCGCCTCAGCAAGGCCCCTCGGCTCCCCAGCAAAAGCAAGGGACGAGCTTTTGACTAGCTCCAGCAGAGCATAGCCGACATCCAAGTGTCAGTGCCGGGCGACCTGCCAGTCGGAGGGAGGTTGAAATCTTTTCACCAAAGGTGGCCTCTCATAACCTCCGATCAGTGGGTTCTCCAAATAGTCCGGCAAGGATACACCCTCAATTTGACCTCAAAACCTCCAAATTGTCCACCGGGAGCTCAGTCTTACAGCTTCCAACACAAGCAGGTACTTGCAGAGGAACTCTCCGCCCTTCTCAGCGCCAATGCGGTCGAGCCCGTGCCATCCGGGCAAGAAGGGCTGGGATTCTATTCCAGGTACTTCCTTGTGGAAAAGAAAACAGGGGGGATGCGTCCCATCCTAGACCTAAGGGCCCTGAACAAATATCTGGTCAAAGAAAAGTTCAGGATGCTTTCCCTGGGCACCCTTCTCCCCATGATTCAGGAAAATGATTGGCTATGCTCTCTGGACTTGAAGGACGCCTACACGCACATCCCGATACTGCCAGCTCACAGACAGTATCTGCAATTTCAGTTGGGCACACGTCACTTCCAGTACTGTGTGCTACCCTTTGGGCTCGCCTCTGCGCCCAGAGTGTTCACGAAGTGCTTGGCTGTAGTAGCAGCGGCACTTCGCAGGCTGGGGGTGCACGTGTTCCCATATCTCGACGATTGGCTGGTGAAGAACACATCCGAGGCAGGAGCCCTGCAGTCCATGCAGATGACTATTCGCCTCCTGGAGCTACTGGGGTTTGTGATAAATTATCCAAAGTCCCATCTTCTCCCAGTGCAGAAACTCGAATTCATAGGAGCTCTGCTGGATTCTCGGACGGCTCGCGCCTATCTCCCAGAGACGAGAGCCAGCAACTTGTTGTCCCTCGTCTCGCGGGTGTGAGCGTCCCAGCAGATCACAGCTCGGCAGATGTTGAGATTGCTGGGCCACATGGCCTCCACAGTTCATGTGACTCCCATGGCCCGCCTTCACATGAGATCTGCTCAATGGACCCTAGCTTCCCAGTGGTTTCAGGCTGCTGGGGATCTAGAAGACGTGATCCACCTGTCCACGAGTTTTCTCAAATCCCTGTATTGGTGGACGATTTGGTCCAATTTGACGCTGGGACGTCCTTTCCAAATTCCTCAGCCACAAAAAGTGCTGACCACGGATGCGTCTCTCCTGGGGTGGGGAGCTCATGTCGATGGGCTTCACACCCAAGGAAGCTGGTCCGTCCAGGAACGCGATCTGCAGATCAATCTTCTGGAGTTACGAGCGATCTGGAACGCTCTGAAGGCTTTCAGAGATCGGCTGTCCCACCAAATTATCCAAATTCAGACAGACAACCAGGTTGCCATGTATTACGTCAACAAGCAGGGGGGCACCGGATCTCGCCCCCTGTGTCAGGAAGCCGTCAGCATGTGGCTCTGGGCTCGCCGTCACGGCATGGTGCTCCAAGCCACATATCTGGCAGGCGTAAACAACAGTCTGGCCGACAGGTTGAGCAGGATTATGCAACCTCACGAGTGGTCGCTCAATTCCCGTGTAGTGCGACAGATCTTCCAGGTGTGGGGCACCCCCTTGGTAGATCTCTTCGCATCTCGAGCCAACCACAAAGTCCCTCAGTTCTGTTCCAGGATTCAGGCCCACGGCAGACTGGCATCGGATGCCTTCCTCCTGGACTGGGGGGAGGGTCTGCTGTATGCTTATCCTCCCATACCTCTGGTGGGGAAGACTTTGTTGAAACTCAAGCAAGACCGAGGCACCATGATTCTGATTGCTCCTTTTTGGCCGCGTCAGATCTGGTTCCCTCTTCTTCTGGAGTTGTCCTCCGAAGAACCGTGGAGATTGGAGTGTTTTCCGACCCTCATCACACAGGACGAAGGGGCGCTTCTGCATCCCAACCTCCGGTCCCTGGCTCTCACGGCCTGGATGTTGAGAGCGTAGACTTTGCCTCTTTGGGTCTGTCAGAGGGTGTCTCCCGCATCTTGCTTGCTTCCAGGAAAGATTCCACTAAGAGGAGTTACTTCTTTCTGTGGAGGAGGTTTGCCGTCTGGTGTGACAGCAAGGCCCTAGATCCTCGCTCTTGTCCTACACAGACCCTGCTTGAATACCTTCTGCACTTGTCTGAGTCCGGTCTCAAGACCAACTCTGTAAGGGTTCACCTTAGTGCAATCAGTGCATACCATTACCGTGTGGAAGCTAAGCCGAACTCAGGACAGCCTTTAGTTGTTTGCTTCATGAGAGGTTTGCTTTTGTCAAAGCCCCCTGTCAAGCCTCCTACGGTGTCATGGGATCTCAATGTCGTCCTCACCCAGCTGATGAAACCTCCTTTTGAGCCACTGAATTCCTGCCATCTGAAGTACTTGACCTGGAAGGTCATTTTCTTGGTGGCAGTTACTTCAGCTCGTAGAGTCAGTGAGCTTCAGGCCCTGGTAGCCCAGGCCCCTTACACCAAATTTCATCATAACAGAGTAGTTCTCCGCACTCACCCTAAGTTCTTGCCAAAGGTTGTGTCGGAGTTCCATCTGAACCAGTCAATTGTCTTGCCAACATTTTTTCCCCGTCCTCATTCCTGCGCTGCTGAACGTCAGCTGCACACATTGGACTGCAAGAGAGCATTGGCCTTCTATCTGGAGCGGACACAGCCCAACAGACAGTCCGCCCAAATGTTTGTTTCTTTTGATCCCAACAGGAGGGGAGTGGCTGTGGGAAAACGCACCATATCCAATTGGCTAGCAGATTGCATTTCCTTCACTTACGCCCAGGCTGGGCTGGCTCTTGAGGGTCATGTCACAGCTCATAATGTTAGAGCCATGGCAGCGACGGTAGCCCACTTGAAGTCAGCCTCTATTGAAGAGATTTGCAAAGCTGCGACGTGGTCATCTGTCCACACATTCACATCTCATTACTGCCTGCAGCAGGATACCCGACGCGACAGTCGGTTCGGGCAGTCAGTGCTTCAGAATCTGTTCGGGGTTTAGAATCCAACTCCACCCCCCTAGGCCCATGTTTGTTCTGTTCCAGGCTGCACTCTCAGTTAGTTGGTAAATTTTTTAGGTCAATCTCAGTTATGTCCTCGCCGTTGCGAGGCCCAATTGACCATGGTTGTTGTTTTGAGTGAGCCTGGGGACTAGGGATACCCCATCAGTGAGAACAAGCAGCCTGCTTGTCCTCGGAGAAAGCGAATGCTACATACCTGTAGAAGGTATTCTCCGAGGACAACAGGCTGATTGTTCTCACAAACCCGCCCGCCTCCCCTTTGGAGTTGTGTCTTCCCTTCTCTTTGTCTTGCTACATATGAGACTGGCCGGCACGAGCCGGTTCGGGCGGGAAGATGGCCGCGCATGCGCGGTGCGCATCGGCGCGCGAGGGCTAGCAAAGGACTTTGCTAGAGAAGTGTTCCGATTGGAGGGGCTGCCGTGGACGTTTCCCATCAGTGAGAACAATCAGCCTGCTGTCCTCGGAGAATACCTTCTACAGGTATGTAGCATTCGCTTTACATTGAAATTAATTGGAAGTAAAATTAAACTCTCCGTTCATTGGGACACATGGAATCACATCTGCATCTGTTTTGTAGAAGTTTACATTTTGGATGCACAGTTCAGCTTTGAGCATATATCAGGGACAAGTGGTTTTATAAATCAAAATCAAATATTTTGTTTCATGCAGATCTCTCATTAACAAAACATAACTAAATGGGCTATAAGTCCTTAATGCAGTCCATTGGTTTTCTTATATTTTGTTGTTGTGCTGACTTTTACTTCAGTACTGCGCCAGAACTGAAGACACTTATCTCTTCTAAATGGTTGATAATAAAAGGAGCTCATTGTGAACACTATCCACCCTAAAAGGTTGTTTTGTGGCTGTACATGTGGAATTGTGATATTGAATAAATAAGTATATGTATGTGTTCCTAGTCATGCATCCAAAGGTTATATAATCCTTTCAAGAAAACCAGTTAATAGTTTAACTTATAAGTGAACATAACCAAAAAGGCATGGTATGGTCACATTAATACTAGAGCCCAGCTAAGGAACAGGTTATTTTGAGTTGGTCTTCAGTGGACCAAACTTGCTTTCCTTGTGCCATCACCATCCAGCTGGATAGGCAGTGCCTTAAAAGGTGGTGGGTAAAGGATTTTAAAATGTATATATTTATAAACATTATCCCAAGCAAATGTGGGTTCAACGTGGATTACATTTGTAAATACAGTGAGACAGAATGATAGAATTCAGTAACATGCCAAGAAAAAAAGCAATGACCTGTCCAACTATCGGCCGATTGCATCTATTCCACTTTTCGTGAAACTAATGGAGAGCATGGTGAATAAACAACTCTGAGTATTTGGACAAGTTCAATATTTTGCATAACTCACAGTCGGGATTCCGTCCGCTCTATAGTACTGAGTCCGTGCTCGTCACTCTCCTGACTAACTTGAAGAGGGAAATAGCTGTTGGAAAGAGTATTTTGCTTTTACAGTTCAACATGTCTAGTGCCTTTGATATGGTGACCCATAACATCTTACTGCAGCTCATTGATTACTTTGGAGCCAGTGGAAATGTATTAGCTTGGTTGAGAGGCTTTCTAACCTCAAGAACTTACCAAGTTAACTCCAGCTCTAGCTTATTACCTCTTTGGAAAGCAGACTGTGGTGTGCCGCAGGGTTCCCCACTTTCGCCAACTCTCCAACATAATGTTGATTCCTTTGGCTACAGCCCTTTCCAAGCTTGGGCTCAACCCGTTTATTTATGCAGATGACATTACTATCTTTATCCCTTTTAAAAAAGACCTAAGCAAAATTACCAATGAAATACGACTAGGATTACACAGCTGGGCCAACTCATTTAAATTCAAACTCAATACTGAGAAAACTCATTGTCCAATTCTCTCCTCTCCCTATAACAAATTCACGCCCCCAACATTAATCACTCCTGAGCTTGTCTTGCCAATCTTGGAGTCCCTAAAAATATTAGGTGTCATTGTTGATAGAACCTTAACCCTGGAGCAGCAAGTGAACTCTACAACCAAGCAAATGTTCTTCTCTCTTTGGAAGCTTAAGCGTATACAATCTTATTTCCCTAGAGAAGTATTCCGCAGCTTAGTTTAATCACTAGTTATAAGACGCCTTGATTACTGCAATGGAATCTATGGGGGGTGCACAGACATGCTCCTAAAAAAACTACAAACTGCCCAGAACACAGCGGCTGGGCTCATCTTTGGTAAAACGAGATTCGATAGTTCAAGATCACTGCGTGAGAAGCTGCACTGGCTTACTGTGAAGGCCCGAATTGCTTTTAAAATTTGCACTCTGGTGCACAAAATCATCTACGGTGAAGCCCCTACTTATATGGACACCCTAATTAACCTCCCGCCTAGGAACTCTCACAAATCAGCTCGTTCGTACCTAAATCTCCATTACCCAGTTTTTTGTGGCCTCAAGTATAAGACCATCTATGCATCCTCCTTCTCCTATCTCAACACTCAATTGTGGAATGGGCTGCCTCAATTGGTCAAATTTACTCCTGATCACCCGACCTTCAAGAAGCGTCTCAAGACCTTCCTTTTTGGTAGAGCATATGCTTCAAACCTGCCTGGCATCTGTTCCTTCTGAATTCCAACTGTCGTAGCGACATATTGTTCATCACTACTCTTTCCCCTTTTCCCTCCTTAGCTATTTCCCTTTCTCTCTTACGACATTGATTGTTTGCTGAATTGTTGTATGTTTTTATAGACTGTTGTACGCCACATTGAGCCTGCCCATGGGTGGGAATATTGTGGGATATAAATGCTATAAATAAATAAATATCCTGTTACAGATCTTAGTATCATCCGCAAATAGGCAAACTTTACCTTCTAACCCTTCAGCAAGGTCACTCACAAATATATTGAACAGAATCGGCCCCAGCACCGATCCTTGAGGCACTCCACTACTCACCTTTCCCTCCTCCGAGCGAACTCCATTCACCACCACCCTCTGGCGCCTGTCCGTCAACCAGTTCCTAATCCAGTTCACCACTTCGGTTCCTATCTGCAGCCCATCCAGTTTATTTAATAGCCTTCTGTGGGGAACCGTGTCAAAAGCTTTGTTGAAATCTAAGTAGATTACGTCCATAGCTCGTCCCTGATTCAATTCTCCTGTCACCCAATCAAAGAACTCAATGAGATTTGTTTGGCACGATTTCCCTTTGGTAAAACCATGTTGTCTCTGATCTTGCAACTTATTGGCTTCCAGGAAATTCACTATCCTTTCCTTCAGCATCGCTTCCATTACTTTTCCAATAACCGAAGTGAGGCTTACCGGCCTGTAGTTTCCAGCTTCTTCCCTATCACCACTTTTGTGAAGAGGGACCACCTCCGCCGTTCTCCAATCCCTCAGAACCTCTCCCGTCTCTAAGGATTTATTAAACAAATCTTTCAGAGGACCCGCCAGAACCTCTCTGAGCTCCCTCAATATCCTGGGGTGGATCCCGTCCGGTCCCGTGGCTTTGTCTACCTTTAGCTTTACAAGTTGTTTACTCTCTTCTGTAAATGTAAAGGTGTAACCGGATGCATTCTGTTTAGGCGTTTGAATTCCTTAATAGATAAAACACCTTGATCAACTACCTTAGACAACATAGAATACACCTACTATTGATAAAACAATGTGGGATCTGTATCTAAATGTTGATAAAATTACTGATCTTCTAGTTGTCATAAACATTCAGCTATATATCTTGTTTTATCTTGCACTACCACTCCACCCCTTTATCTGCCCTTAAAATAACCAATGACTTGTTTTAACTGAAAAAGAACCTCCGTTGTTTATGGGTCAAATATAATGCCATATTTTGTGCTTCCATACATTTAACCTCCCTACTAATTGCTAAAAAGTATCAATAAGTAATAAGTAGTCTAAACATTTATGCACATTGCACACACATAAATGTTATCATCTAGCTTATAGAATTGCCCCATGTTGCCTGTAATTAAATAGTTTAATAGCACATGAGTGATCAAATTGCATTTCTACTGTTTCTAGTTTGATATCCCTTATATTGTGAGTCTAAAATAAGTGTAATATAGTTGTCCAAAACACTGAAACAAATATTTTTTCTCCATGTTTTGGTCAAGATGAACTTGTCAGCTATTATCCAGAGAGCTGACATTTCTCTCAGTGAGTTTCTTCAAAAATTCTCTGAAGTGCCCAGTGTTGTTCTGTCCCACTTTTAAAAGATAAGAAGGTCTTTATGGAGATATCTAATTGAATAAGGTGAGTGACTGGATATCTCAGGGGGGTTAATTATCAGAAATGGAACTTATTGGAAAAAAATGCAGTAGAATTTTCTATAAGAAAAACAAATAGTCCCAGCAAATACGATGTATAAGGGACTGATATCAAAGCTTTCCTCTGAAGTAGTTTATGTAAACTCATTTTTCTCTCTATCTGGTACTTCAGAAGAAAGCTTTAACTTTGGATAGCATATTTATATCTATCTAATTGGCAGATTTATTACTTGTGCTGCTGTGCATAAGTTTGATCTTAATACACTGTTTAAAATTGAGCTTTCAATAACATTTATTTTTCCTAATTATCTATTGTAAAACCAAAGCAAGGCTTGCTGTCAAGAAATCATATAAGAACTTTTTCTAAAGTGCATTAAACTGTTAACACTCAAATTAATAGTAATGCACGCTGTTACCGCATAAGCATGGCAACTACGTTTTAAAAATATCTGAGCATTGGGGTCCAATGAATTATCCTTTACATAAACAAATTTGTCTAGAGCTATGAAAAGACACTTGGGTACCCAATGTTTAACCAATAGCATAGAACAGGTTATCCATTACAGGTTTTCATTGCATACCTTGCAAGTTGAAGTTCTGATGTCATGACATTCCTTAAATGCTTTCAGATTGCATATTCTGGAGTGAGTGTCTTGTGATCTAGATGTATCAGGACAGCATGAGCTCCATCGTGCTGGGTAGGTATTTATTCAAACACAGTATTGTCAAAGGGGCTTTTAAAAAGCTCACACACTCATGATCAAAAGCAAACGCCGGCGCTAGAGGCTGTTAGCGCCGTACTAGCGCCGGTGTTTGCTACTGCCCCATGATTAGAGCCCTCAAGCGCGTGAAACAACGCGCTTGAGGGCTCTTTGCGCACGAAGTATGCAAATGCATGCTAAACAGGGCTTAGCGCATTCATCCCGAATGATCAGCGGCCAGCGTGCCAGAATTTGGGTTGCTGGCCGCGGCAAACCCTACACCAGCTCCGAGCTGGCGTTAGGGTTTGCCGATCATTGGGGAGGAATGGTGAGCCCTGTCCAGCATGCAGTTGCATGCTGGCAGGCCCCCGTTCCCCCCCAAAGCAAACTGCAAATGGGGCTGGAGGTCTGGTGGACCTCCGGTCCCCCCGACGATCCCCCCCCCCCCCCCAGGTTCAGGGAGGGCTGGAGATCCGGTCGGTCTCCAGCCCCCCAACCTCCCCCTCCCCCCGAAAAAATGGTCCCTGGTGGTCTAGTGGCCGCCGGCCAAACCCCCTCCCACCCTCCCTCCCAATGAGCAACAGGGGGGTTAGAGGTCCGATGGACCTCCAGCCCCACCCCAACTCCCCCCCTCACCCAGCGTTGTCTTCAGTGGTGGTCCACCGTACAAAAAGAAACCTCCTCCCAGCCCCCCCTACCTTGGTTGGAGGAGGGAGATAGCCTGCCTCCCTCCTCTTCCTTGAGTCGACGACGACAAAATGGCAGTGCCCAGCCCTGCCCAATGCATCCTGGGATGGCAGGTTTAGAGATGTCAATAATAGTGGATTGAAAGAAAGATCCAGTTTGGTTACAATTAGAGATTTGAAAATAATAATTAATTTGAGGACCCAAAGGTCAGTAAATGTTTGGTAGAATTCAACAGTGAAGCCATCATTCCCTGGAGAGTCCCCTTTGGGGAGGGATTTAATTGCTTCTGAGATTTCTTGGGAAGAAAAGGGTTTATCTAATATAGAATTCTGAGACAAAGTAACTAAGGGATGTTGAAGATCTTTTACAGAATGTTGAAAAGATTCACTGGAGAATTGGATTTGAGAGTTGTATAACTTCTTGTAGTAGTTTTGAAATTGTTGGGCGATATCATTGCTGAGACGTATGTATTGCCATTAGGGTCATTGATTTGAGAGATCTTAGTCCTGTTTGTTTTGCTTTAAGATATTGGGCAAGAAGGTGACTCGACTTGTTGTTTTCTGCATATTTGTATGAATTTTGGAGTGGTTAGGGTGGACTTTGGTCCTGGGGAACTGAGGAACTGAGTTTGATTCCCACCTCAAGCACAGGCAGCTCCTTGTGACTCTGGGCAAGTCACTTAACCCTCTATTGCCCCATGTAAGCCGCATTGAGCCTGCCATGAGTGGGAAAGTGCGGGTACAAATGTAACAAAAATAAAATAAAAATAAATAATGCCTCTGTTATGATTCTGCTGGTTTGGCAGAGGGAGAGAGGGGATATCTCTTTTGATTGGCTGCCAGGGTTTATGCTGATGTCAGTGGGTAGTACTTAAGCCTGTATGTTGCTATTTACTTTGCTTTGGCGTTACATTCCCTGTGTGACTAAAGCTGTTCAGTTCTCTGTCAGTACGTTGTTGTGTTCTGACTTTGGTCTAAGTTTTCCTGTTCTGGGATTTCTTTCCTTTCCCTTCTGTTTGTGTTAGCTGGGGGCCAGCGTGTGCGTGTGTGAGTAATCAGTTCTCTTGCCTCCAGCTGGGCTTCCCTTCACTGCCTGCAGTTCGTGGGAAGCCAGCTGCTTGTTTGTCAGTGGGGGCTGGGGTTTGTTCAGCCTCCGTTTCAGCTAGGCTGCTTGTCTCAGAGCGTCTGTCCTCTCCGGTAAGGATTTCTCTTCCCCGTGTCTGCTGGCTCATTGAGTTTAACCCTTTGTGTACTTTGTATACTGTGTCTCTGCCTCTGTCTTCAGTGGGATTGAGGCAAAGGTTTTCTGCCTCCCTTTTGTATTGTGTCCCTGCCTCTGACTGTGTGTTTGTTCAGTAGGGCCCTGCTTCCCCTCAAAGCACTTGGGAGCTTTCTCTTTGATTGTTTAAGGATTTCTCTTCCCTGGGTCTGCTGGCTCAGTGAGTTTAACCCTTTGTGTACTTTGTATACTGTGTCTCTGCCTCTGTCTTCAGTGGGATTGAGGCAAAGGTTTTCTGCCTCCCTTTTGTGTGTTGTACCTCTGGCCTCTGGCTTGGGGCTATCTCACCCCTTTTAGCTTGCTGTATTAGCTCCCCTGTTCTGCGCTAGTCCCCTGGGAGGGTGTGGCCCCGCTCTGGTTCTTTTGATACTCCCTCTGCCCTATTGCTGGGGTTTAGCGCGCGTCTGGCATTTTGGGGTCTCAAGGGGGGCCCTCAGGGTTCTTTCACCCCTTCCTGTGTGTGTCTGGGTTCCAGTTTGGCCGTGAGGCCTGCACGAGTGGCTCTGCGCACCTGGGTTCTGGTTCGGATGCGAGGCCCGCCTGTATGCCTATTTCCATTTCTTCCTGAGGTACTGCGGGGGAGGGTAGCTTAGGGGTATTGTGTAGCTGGGGTGTGTGGTGGTGGGTCGGTCTCCCCTTGGCCTGGGTCGGCGCTCTGCTGGCCTCCAGGGCCCAAGGGCTCATGACCAACCCAACGGATTACAGCCTCTTTAGAGAGGGCTGTGTTTGTCATATTTAATGGTTTGTAAGGTTAGGAGAGTAGCTGGGTCATTGTCAACTAAATATTTATTTTCCAAGTTTTTAATTTTAGAAAGTTTGTCTGTGATTTCGTTTTTAAATTTGCAATTTTTCCCAGCTGAGTAGCTGACTTCTGATTGTGGCTTTTAACGCATACCACCATATGAGAGCCTTATAATCCATTATGGGGTTAAATTCAACACATCTTGAATTTTGGTAACTGTATCAAAGGTGAACAACATACTGTAAATAGCTGAGGTACAACATTTTTAAGAAATACCTCATTCTGCAAACAATCTTCAATATATCTTTCAAGATAATATCTTGCTTAGAAGAAATATATTCCAACTAGCCTTCCATACTTAGTAATTTAACTACCTTAGGCAATGGAAGGGGAAAGGCGGTAGCTATTAAGGCACTACTCTCCCTTACAGCCAATACAACTAGGAAGTTTGGAATGCTGAGGGTTGAAGAGGCAGAGTTCTCTCAAGGAAGCTCAATGAAGCCTCTTCCTATGATTGAATTGATGGAACTTAAAAATTGCCAACATCAATAACCCAATTTGGCTCAGTACATCTACCAGATTCACTGAGATTTCTTTCAGTTCCTCTGCATCATTACCCTTGAAAACCATTTCTGGTATAAGTACATCTCTTACATCTTCTTCTGTAAAGACTGAAGCAAAGAATTCATTCAATCTCTCCGCTATGCTCTTGTGCTCTCTAAGTGCCCCTTTTGCTCCTTCATGATCTAACGGTCCCACAGATTTCCTCACAGGCTTTCTGCTTCTTATGTACCTGACAAAGTTGTTACTGTGGTTTTTGCCTCTGTGGCAAGTTTCTTTTCATATTCTTTTTTAGCCTTATCAGTGCTTTGCAACTAACTTACCAGTGCTTATGTTGCTTCTTATTTTCTTCATTCAGGTCCTTTTCCTGTTCTTTGAAGGATTTTCTTTTGGCTCTAATAGCCTCTTTCACTTCACCTATTAACCTTGCTGGCTGTCATTTGCTCTTCTTTCCACCATTGTAAATTCGTGGAATGCATCTGGTCTGGGCTTCTAAGTTGGTATTTTTAAACAACGTCCATGCCTGATTTAAAGTCCTAACCTTTGCAGCCAATCCTTTTAGCTTTTTTTAAACCATTTTCCTCATTTTATCATATTCACCCTTTCAAAAATTAAATGCTGCTACTGTAGATTTCCTTTGTGACTTCACTCCAGATATTAGCTTAAATTTTATCATGTTATGATCACTGTTTCCCAGTGGACCCAACACTGTTACCTCTTGTACTATACCCTGCATTCCATTAAGGACTAGATCTAAAATAGCTGCCCCTCTTGTTGGTTCCTGGATCAATTGCTCCAAGAAGCAGTCATTATTACATTTAGTCAGGGGCGTAGCCACGGGTGGGCCTGGGTGGGCCCAGGCCCACCCAGTTTTGGTTCTGGCCCACCCAGCAGTGGAGGCAGCGGAGCGGAGGGAGCAGGCTGAGCTCCGATCTCGCATCTGCCTCCCCAGCCCGCCACTGCGCCGCCCGCCGTACCTTTAAATATTACAGTTTTGCTGGAATCGCGGGCAGCCGGCATTGAAGACATCGGCAGGCTTATGCCGGTTCCAGCAGCCTTCCCTTCCCTCGTTGCAAGTCGGATGATGGCTCCACCCTTGTAGAAACAGGAAATACGTCAGAAGAGGGCGGAGCCATCATTCGACTTGCAACGAGGGAGGGAAGGGAAGGCTGCTGGAACCGGCGTAAGCCTGCCGATGTCTTCAATGCCGGCTGCCCGCGACTCCAGCAAAACTATAATATTTAAAGGTACGGGGGGGGGGGGGAGGAAGGAAACAGGGCAGACGGGAGAGGAGAGGAGGGTTGCTGCACATGGTGGAAGAAGGGGAGAGGAGGGTTGCTGGATGGAGGGAAGGGGAGAGGAGGGTTGCTGGATATGGTGGAAGAAGGGGCGAGGAGGGTTGCTGGATATGGTGGAAGAAGGGGAGAGGAGGGTTGCTAGATGGAGGGAAGGGGAGAGGAGGGTTGCTGGATATGGTGGAAGAAGGGGAGAGGAGGGTTGCTGGATGGAGGGAAGGGGAGAGGAGGGTTGCTGGACATGGTGGAAGAAGGGGAGAGGAGAGGGCAGGGGAGAGGAGGGTTGCTGGATGGAGGGAAGGGGAGAGGAGGGTTGCTGGACATGGTGGAAGAAGGGGAGAGGAGAGGGCAGGGGAGAGGAGGGTTGCTGGATGAAGGGAAGGGGAGAGGAGGGTTGCTGGACATGGTGGAAGAAGGGGAGAGGAGGGTTGCTGGATATGGTGGAAGAAGGGGAGAGGAGGGTTACTGGATGGAGGGAAGGGGAGAGGAGGGTTGCTGGACATGGTGGAAGAAGGGGAGAGGAGAGGGGAGGGGAGGGTTGCTGGACATGGTGGAAGAAGGGGAGAGGAGAGGGCAGGGGAGAGGAGGGTTGCTGGACATGGTGGAAGAAGGGGAGAGGAGGGTTGCTGGATGGAGGGAAGGGGAGAGGAGGGTTGCTGGACATGGTGGAAGAAGGGGAGAGGAGGGTTGCTGGATGGAGGGAAGGGGAGAGGAGGGTTGCTGGATATGGATGGAAGAGAGGGAAGGGAGAGAGAAGAAATGCTGGACATGGATGGAGGGGATGGAAGAATGAGGAAGGAGATGAGATGAGGGAAAAGGAAGAGAGGAGAAAAACTGCACATGGATGAAGAAAATAGGCAGAAGCTGGATCCACTAGACAGTCAAGTCTGCAGAGGACCCAGCTTTTACTTATGGATATAGAGCAAGAAATGAAGAAGAAAGGAGGAAAGTAAAGAAATAAATGGAAAGGAAGCCCTGGAAACGGAGTTAAGAGGTCAGATAGCAGCAGAATCGGATACTGGGCCAGCATGATCAGAAAAACAGTCACCAGACAACAAAGGTAGAAAAAAATCATTTTATTTTCATTATAGTGTTTGGAATATGTCCACTTTGAGAATCAGGTGCTCAACATTAAAAGTTTATATTTATTTACTTATTTATGGCATTTTATCCCACATTAAACATGAATTAAATTGGAACCTGGGATCATTTAATTTTTTTTTCCTGGAGACAGTAATGCATTGCCCCCCCCCCCCCCCCGGCTCTCTCCCCGGCTATAGCCAGCTCTGCAATTTTGAGGGGAGGTGCACAGGTGGATGGGGGGGGGTGCAGAGGTGGACCGGGGAGAGAGCCTGTTGTTAAACATTTACCAGCACACCACTGTCTAGTGCCCACCCATCCAACCTGTTGGCCCACCCAAAAATTGACTTCTGGCTACGCCACTGCATTTAGTGTTGAGCTGTTCCCTAGTTCTCCCTGATGCAACATTTATCCAGTCAGTACTTGGGTAATTGAAATCAACCATTATTATACTGTTGCTCAATTTGCCAGCTTTCCTAATTTCTGTAAACATTTCTTCATCTGTCTGTTCATCCTGTCCTGGTAGATTACCATACCAGAATACTCCTTCCCTTTACACATGGAATTTCTATCCATAATGATTCCACACTGTTATTTGTTTCATGTAGAATGTTTTTTGTTTGACTCAATTCCCTCTTTAACATATAGTGCAAATTCTCCTCCAATTTGATCCACTCTATCATTGCAATATAATTTGTACCCTGTTAATGCAGTGTCCCGTTGATTATCCTCCTTATTCCAGGTCTCTGAGATGTCTATTATATCTGTCTCTTCATTTAGTGCTATATACTCTAAATCCCCCATCTTATTTTCAGGCTTCTAGCATTTTTTATACAGAAACTTAATTGTGTTTTTTCCTTACATCTTCAAGCTGCTTAGAAGTTGATAGGGATAATGTACATTTTTTTACTCTGCTCCCCTCGTAAACACTCCTGGCTTTCTTTCACCATTTTTGAAACCTCTGTATTGGGATTTCCTAAATGTCCTGTTTCAATAGCATCCTTCAAGGATACGCCACACCGAACCATGCACTCCTAGGTGACTATCAGCTCCCTCCCCCCCATTTTATTTAAAAGCTGCTGTATCTCCTTTTTAAATGTTAGCACCAGCAGCCTGGTTCCATCCCGGTTAAGGTGAAGTCCATCCTTTCGGAACAGGCTCCCCCTTCATAGAGTGTTGCCTTGTTGCTAACAAATGTAAATCCCTCATCCCTGCACCATCATCTCATCCATAACAAAACTTTGGAGTTCTGCCTATTCTTGGCTGTTGTGCATGGAACCAGGGGAGCATTTCTGAAAATGCTACCCAGGAGGATCTGGATTTCAGATTTCTACCAAACAGCCCAATTTTGTCTTCCAGACCCTCCCTTCCACATTTTCGTATGTCATTGGTATCCACATGTACCAAGACAGCCGACTCTTCCCCAGCACTATCTAAAATGCTATCCAGGTGATGCTTGAGGTCTGCCACTTTCACACCAGGCAGGCAAGTGACCAGACGATCCTCATGCCCACCAACCACCCTGCTATCTACATGCCTAATGATTGAATCACCAACTGCAACAGCTGTACTAACACTTCCATCCTGGGCAGAAGTTCCTGGAGACACATCCCTGATGCGGGCAGCTAATGATGGCTTTGGAGGAACAAAGCAGCTGAGAGAAGGAACAAGCGTCTGCTGCTGGGGGAGATGAGACATGAGGCAGGCTTTTGGTGACTTAAAGCTTGGTGAACTTTGCCAGGTCTCAAAGCAGCAACTAGGTTTGTGAGCCCTTGGGCCGCTGCCAAGGAGCAGCAGTGGCAGGCAAAACCACCCCAACCAGCACTGGGCTAACACACACACAAAGCAGGGACTGCAGACAGGGATAAGCAAAGCAGGAACACACTGGACAAAGAACACTTGGACTGGAACACATGACTGGAGCAAGGCTTCACCTGCACTTAACCACCCTTCCCCAGGAGTTGACCCCTGGGTGCAGGCGGCCGGCAGGACTTACCGGACTGGGCAGGAACTGGATACCAGCAGGAAACACACAACAGAGTCAAGACTACAAGCTGCCAGGCAGCCACTAAGACAGAAACACAGACAGTAGGGAGTCAGGACTAAAAGCTGCCAAGCAGCCACTAGTAAAGAACACAGACACAAGACAAGGAAATGCAGACCAGAAACAAGACTAGGAACTAAACAATAAAATCAAACCTAACTACACATAAACAAGAACCAGGCAAGAACTCAGAATAAAACTGGACTAGGCAGAATTGCACAGAGCACACCCACATACTAGGGACCTTAGACAATGCAAAGGCAAACACAGAAGTTTCTAGGTGATTAATAAAGCCCATCAGCTGCTAAAGCTCAGCTGCAGCAATCACAAGGCAACTATGGGTGCTGTTCAGGTACAAACAAGGAAAGCAATTCTGGCAGCCCAGAAGATCTGGACTGAACTGGGCTGAAGTCTGGAACGAATGACAGTAAACAGACAGTCCATTGCAGCCACCAGGTCTGGCAACCAGAGGGCGAGGTGAGCACAGACAAGGAAACGGTCACAAACGTGACAAACGTGGTTCACTGGTTCATCCCTTAAGTTGGCCCCGACCACTTGCTTCAGCATTGCAGTCTCTTTCTTGATGCAAAAGGCAATATGGACACCAATGAGACAGCATAAAGCAAATGTGAAATTCTCTAACTTGTGTGGGCCTTGTCGAATGCTAAATAGCTTATAATCTTTCCTGCTCCAACCGTAAAATATGCTGACAAACTGTGAGGAAAAGAATTATTACTACTGTAAATGTCAAGGGAAGTATTTCATTTAAATATATCATCTTCAGATTTGTGTTTGTCTAAAGAGGTGCCAGAGGCAGCAAAGAAAGTATCTGACATTCTAATGATCCTGGCATTGAAGACTGTGTTAGCTGATTGGAAACACAACAAGCTTGTCAGTTTCCACTTCTGGTGAAACTCAGTATGTCTTACAGTGAGATATATGAAGAAAATTACTGAAAAAACTGGGGAACTGGATAGGCATAAGTATGAGAAACTGTGTATATGTTTGTGAATAAGCAGGATGAGTGAGATGAGGGTGTACAAAAGATATGGAGGACTAGTTTTTCTTATGTACTCAGAATTATTTTTTTGTTGGTTTGAATGGTTCTTTGTATTTTTCTTTTTTTTTTGTTTTTTCAAATGAACTATATAATAAACTGAATACAAAGATTTAAATTAAAAGAAATACAGTGAGGTTAAGATTAGAAATCTTAAACCAAGTTATTCATACGTGGTATAAATTGAGAAAGGGCAACTTTAATTGAGAAAAAATGCAAGATATGAAGCTTGTTTAAAGTCTATATATGAAAACAGCTAATGGGATAGGTAGATATGATCCATGACCCTATTAACAACAAAACTCTTCCATTTCAATCACAAAAGTACTAATATTCAGAGAAGTTATATATTCACTGCCATTTTGCAGTTAGTGTTGGTGCCATTTGCAAAAGTGTTATACAGTATCTGGCCAAGTGTGTATTATTTGTGTCTTAGCGAATGGGTCTGCATTCATGGTAGTAAATTGCTCAGTCATTCAATTACTTGTTCTATCCACTATAATTTGTTTAACTCCATTCTCTTCAATCCAGTGAACTGACTGGAGGAGAGAAACAACACAAATGTATATCTTAAGTGCTTGCTATTGTGATCATCTTTGTGCACCTAGTGACTCCATAGTACAAATGGATGCTGCACCCCCCCCCCCCCCTAGAGTCTGGTGGGACTACTGCTAGTTCAGGAAAACTCCCACTAGAGGCCACAGCTGCCACCTCTACTATGGAGCCACTAGGTGGAGGAGTGAGGGGGGTTCACTTCTGCCCCTATCTTCTCACTAGATCACCAGGGAATTAGGCATGTTTTGATTTTTTTTTCTGAACCATATAGAAATGCAAAATGTGGCGGTCCTGAATCCCTAAAGCAGCGAGTTGCAAAACAATGGCCACCATTAGATTTTGAAAATATATGATATTTTGTTTTCACATTGTTTTCACATGTAGTTTTTTGACTCTGTGATTGAAGTATCTTCCATGTCTTTGTTTAACAATCATTGGTGGGGAGTCTGAGGTTTTTTTCTTTCCTTCATGAAAAGTGTATTGAGATTTTGTATCATGCTTTGGATATTTGTATCATTGGAGTTTTATAGGTAATTTTGTGTTTGATTTTACAATCCTGTTCTCCTTTTTTGTGGATATTGATCAATATATTGACTATTGTAATTCCTTTTTTGCTAATCATATAAAAACTAGGAAAAAAGGCCCATTTCTGACAGAAATGAAACGGGCGCTAGCAAGGTTTTCCTCAGAGTGTGTGTGAGAGTGTGTGTGTGTGAGAATGAGAGTGTGTGCCAGGGGCCCCCTCCCTCCCAGTGTCAGGGTCCGCCCCCCCCCCCGCAAGGTCCATGGTCCACTCTCCCACCCACCCAGTTCCAGGGTCATTTCCCCCCCCCCCCCCAGTTTCAGGGTCCCCCCTCCCTCCCTCCATACCAGTTTCTGGGTCCGCCTGGCCCCCCTCCAAGTTCCAGGGTCCGCTGCCCCCCCCTCCAAGTTCCAGTGTCCGCTGGCCCTAACCGCTGTTCCAGGGTCGTTTCCCCCCCCTCCCTCCCAGTTTCTGGGTCCCCCCTTCCTCCCTCCATCCCAGTTTCTGTGTCCGTCTGGCCCCCCTCCAAGTTAGTTCCAACGTCGTTGCCCCCTCTCTTTCTCTCCCCTCCAGCCACCCACCTGCAACGTGGTGAAGCTGACTCGGTGGCTGAAGTGAAGGGTTTTTTTTCTTCATGTTCGTCGCTTTGTAACCATCTCTGTCGGCCCTGCCCTCGTGCCTCTGATAGGTCCGCCGCCCTCGACATCAAAACGTGATGACGTCGAGGGCGGTGGACCTATCAGAGGCGCGAGGGCGGGGCCGAGAGAGATGGTGACAGAGCGACGATCCTAACGAACCCTTCACTTGAAGCCACGGAGTCAGCTTCAGAACATTGAAGGTGCCTTTTATTATAGTAGAGACATTTTTTGACCTGCCTTTAATTAGTTCAAATAGCGGCAACAAAGATTATGTTACATAAACTGTAAATGGGAAGAGGCCACTTCTCTTTTAAGGCAGTTACATCGGCTTCCTATATGATTTAGGAATGTATTTATAATCTGTTGTTTTTAAATGCCTTCATAGTATTGTAATAAGCTTTTCTGTACAATTTATTTTAAAACTTCAAGGGACTCTTATACTAAAGTGTGTTATGCATGGATAACATGTGAAAACAGGCTACAGTTTGCTGTTGTAAGGGATTGAAGGGTATCTTTTCCATTTCCGCTCACTAAATTACGCACTACAGAATCTTTCTGTATTTTTCTGTCAGGGGAGGATGGCTTGGGCAGAGAATGGGCATCGAATCTCTAGCCAGGTAGCGCATTACATTCATTGGTGGGGAGTCTGAGGCTCTAATGCACTTAGTGCCTCCTAAATAACAGGGACTAAATGCATTCTTCAATTGTGGCCATGTACTACATACTTTAACATGGGACCAGCATTTGAAAATGCTGGTTCCACCCCCACTGGGTACTCCCCCACTGGTTACCACGTAAAATTTGTAGCTATCCTGCAGTATATTCCTGCATTAAGGCTGTGGTAAGTACAAATTTTACCCATAAATGTTCATCATAAACTATTTATACTATTTTTCATTTTGCATCATTTATAATAAAATATTACAAAATATTAAATAGTTTACTGACTGGACCAGGGGCGTAACCAGACAGCAGATTTTGGGTGGGCCTAGTCAAGAAGTGGGTGGGCACCAAGTGTTCTGCTCCCCCCCCCCCCAATGCGATGAGGTCAGTATCAGCAGCTTAGGAAGCTTAGATTGCTGAAGTGGAGAGCGGTGGTTTCAGCACCATCAGGGGGATCCCCACTAGCTAGCACTAAATATGTGCTGCTGTTGGGTGGGCCTGAGCCCTAAGTGGATGGGCCCCGGCCCACCCAGACCCACCTGTGGCTACGCCACTGGACTGGACTCACTGATTGTGCTACCAACATGTGTTGATTGTTGGTTCCAGCAGCTAATTAAGGAGATAAAGCAAACTGTTACCAGAGATAAGACACGGGGGGGGGGGGGGACTCTTGAACTCTGCAACTCTACTGTCTGACCTAGAGTTATGATGCAGTTATCTAAGTATTCATATGTGTATATTTATTTATTTATTTATTTGTGTGACTACACGACTGCTCAAAAAACCTTCATTGGACCCTACCTGGCCTTTCAACTATCGGCCCATCTCCCTCCTCCCTTTCCTATCTAAGATACTTGAACGTTCGCTGTTGTCTTGACTTTTTCATTTCAAACTATTCTTGATCCGCTTCAATCTGGCTTTCACCCTCTTCATTCAACTGAAACAGCACTTGCTAAAGTCTCCAATGACCTGTTCCTGGGACCATATCCAAAGGTCTCTATTCTATCCTCATCCTTCTCGATCTGTCTGCTGCGTTTGAAACTATTGATCACTGCCTACTCCTTGATACGCTATCCTCACTTGGATTTCAAGGCTCTGTTCTTTCCTGGTTTTCTTCATATCTCTTTTGTCATACTTTTAGTGTATACTCTGGTGGATTCTCCTCCACCTCTATCCCACTATCAGTTGGTGTACCTCAGGGATCTGTCCTGGGACCTCTTCTTTTCTCCATCTATACTTCTTCCCTTGGTACTCTGATCTCATCCCATGGTTTTCAGTATCACCTTTATACTGATGACTCCCAGATCTATCTCTCCACACCAGAAATTTCAGCAGGAATCCAGGCCAGCCTGCCTGTCTGACATTGCTGCCTGGATATCTCACTGCCATCTGAAACTAAACATGACCAAGACTGAACTTCTTACCTTTCCCCCTAAACCAACCTCTCCTCTTGCCCCATTCTCTATCTCTGTGATTAACACACACATCCTCCCTGTCTCATCAGCTCATAACCTTGGGGTCATCTTCAACTCCTCTCTCTGCTTCTCTGCACATGCTAAAACCTGTTGTTTCTTGCTCCATAATTTCACCAAAATTTGTCCTTTCCTTTCTGAGCACACTACCAGAACCCTTATCTATACTCATCACCTTTCGCTTAGACTATTTCAACTTGCTTCTCACAGGTCTCCCACTAAGCCATCTCTCTTCCCTTCAATCTGTTCAAAGTTCTGCTGCATGACTTATATTCCACCAGTGTTGCTATGCTCATATTAGTCCTCTGCTCAAGTCACTTCATTGGCTCCCTATCCATTTATGCATACAAGTGCATTCACTCTGCAGCTCCTCAGTACCTCTCCACTCTTACCTCTCCCTACAGTCCTCCCCATGATCTCCGTTCACTGAGTAAATCTCGCTTATCTGCACCCTTTTCCTCCACTGCTAACTCCATTCCTTTTATCTTGCTGCACCATATGCCTGGAATAGACTTCAAGCTCCATCTCTGGCCACCTTCAAATCTAGGCTAAAAGCATACCTTTTTGAGCTGCTTTTAACTCCTAACCCTTACTTGTTCAGTACCCATGTCTTATTGCCAGCTTAGTAATTTCCTTATCCCTTATTTGTCCTGTTTGTCCTAATTAGATTGTAAGCTCTGTCGAGCAGGGACTGTCTCTTCATGTTCAAGTGTACAGCGCTGCATAGGTCTAGTAGAGCTATAGAAATGATAAGTAGTAGTAGTATTACACATTCCCCAAAATTAGAGAAGTGAGGTGGTGGTCTAGCCATTGTTTACAAAAGTTTCTTTCATTTGACTTTATTTGACTCAGTTATACTATCTGGGATGGAATATATGATTTGTAAACTGCAGGTTGAATCTGATTTCCCTTCTGAAATCATTGGGGTTATGTTTCTCTATTGCCCTTCTGGTCCATGGTCCCTTGTTCAACAGACATTACAAGAAATCATGACTAATTTTATATGTCATCATCCCAGATTCCTAGTAGTTGATGATTTAAATTTTCCACTAGAATGTAATTCAGATTCCAAAAGTAATAATTTGCAAGGGTTCTCGACCCAGTGCTCAAGACACACCAGGACAGTTTGGTTTTCATGATATCCACAATAAATATGCATGAGATAAATTTGCATACATTAGTGGCATTGCAAGCAAATCTATCTCATGCATATTCATTGTAGATATCCTGACAACCAAACTGGCCTGGTGTGTCCTGAGGACTAGGTCAAGAACCCCTGATAATTTGAAAACATTTTTGTCTTCTTGTCATCTATCTTTGCTATCTTGTGGCTTTAGTAATGAAAAGGGCCATTCGCTAGACTTTATTGCAGACTATTCTTCTCATCTAATATCCTCTCCTGAGTGGTTGACTATACCTTGTTCTGACCACTTTCAATTACAATTTAATTTCTGTCTTAGTATGGGTCTGACTTCTTATAGCCGAAGCAGACATAGAATTACTTCTAGAGGAAAGATTGACATTCTTTTTGGGCTAGAGTTTCCACTCAAATGAATATGACTTTGACAGACCCAGTCATAATGAAATCAGACTGGGACCTTGTTATCGATTCTACTTTAGATCTTATTGCCCCTTTAAAAGAGAAGAAAATGTGATCTACTAAATGCAATATAATAAACCTATGCCTTGGTTCACTGATTCTCTAAGAGAGCAGAAACAAAATTGTAGATGTCTGGAAAGAAATTGGCAAAAAATATTTCTGCTAAACTTGCTTGGAAGCATTCAGTAAAGACCTATAAGAATAATGTTGTTGATGCCAAAAAAATTTATATTATTCTAATAAAATCGATAAAGTTTACAGATCACTAAAAAACTGTTTCAGCTTGTAGAGAATCTAATAGCGTCACCAGATCCTGGAATCTCATCTAACAATTCTCAACCTTCTCAGAATATACCAGTTTCATCTCCAACAAGATTGAGACCATTCGTGTTGATCTTAAAAGAGATAATCATTTACTCCAACTAGTCTCTCCTCAGCTGTATTTAGTTCTGAAATCAGAGCAGACCAACTGTGTCCCTTTTAACTTAAATGATTTGTCCTCTCTGTTACATAAACTTTTGTCTAGGCATTGCGTATTGGACAAATGTCCCTCAAATCTATTTTTAACCCTCCAATCTCAATTATTTACAGCTAGTCTTGTTTTTTAATAAACTTATGGAACAAGGAACATTACCACTGTTGGGGTCTGTACCCACGTTAGCCAAACCCCAACTGATTACTGCTAGAACACCTACATTCTTGGGTTTGTTTTTTATAGTAAAAAAAAACAAATACTCACTCAGAAGTGAAATAAAAAGAAACATTTATTCTGGAAACAAGTAAATAGTAGCTCAAGCAGAGGCTTATAGCAAGTCTGAAATACAGAAAAGAAATAATTAGAAAAACTTTCTTGTGTCCATGCCAGTTCACTGCCCTGGGAATATGAAAGCCCACAAACTTAGATTTCTCTCATTTTTATACAATTAATTTAGTACATATTATACAATAATCTGGAAACTAATTACCATCTTGGCACATCCCACTAACCAGTCATCTACTTTCCTAATACAACATATCTGACTTCTATCAGTTATCAGTTCATACCCCAATTCCTGGAATAGCAGTTACACCACCCCACCTGACCCTGAGTCATAGTCATGCAATCTTCATCCACCTACTAGTAACTTCTCTCCCACCATGCATTCTGTCACAGATTCCAAGCTCCCCTCCTCATGCTACTTCAGCTGTTTTTTTTTTTATATCACATATCCAAGCTATATACCAGCTGACCTTGTGGTTAAGCTAGCAGACTGTTCCCAACCTTCCCTTTTCACCATCCAGATACAATGTGGTTTCAAACTGTATGACACACAGGAAATCTTGACCCAAGAATTAATACAATTCTAAGTATCCATTAAAGTTATCTTAATTACATTGGACCATTCTATATGCATGTACTTATCTTCTAAAAGCTAGTAACAAAGTTCACAATAAATTCTTGAGCTGTCTGGTTAGCAAAAATACAGATAAAAAAATGTATTTTCCATTCTCATGATGCATCTCCCTCCCCCGAGATCTTGTATAACTGTCTCTCGCCCACACATATATGTCTCAGTAAAAAGGTCCACTTCCTTTTCTCCCATTGTTTGCCCAACAAATCACACTAAATGCTTAAACATGTTTTTGGGTCCAGTTTAGTTAAGAGTGTGGGTGTCACATGTCTGTCCTTGCACAATGTCAAAAGGCCACCTTTCAGCCTGATCTAGTTAGCAAGGCTTGAAAACAGCACACAGAATAATTAGGGTGGGGATGAAATAAATCTTACAGGTAACCCTTGTTTGTTTCATTATCCAGAGGAGTACTCTGCATATACAAACATTAGAGGTCCTGAGCCCCCCCCCCCCCCTCCCAAGTTCCCTACTCCTCCTTACCCTCCCACACCTAAATCACAGGGTTAAGATATACCTTCTCCATACAATTTTAGACCAATTTATTTATTTATGAACATTTATACCCCACTTTTTTCCACATTAAGCAGACTCAAAGTGGCTTGCAATGTACTACTACTACTTAACATTTCTAAAGCGCTACCAGGGTTACGCAGCGCTGTACAATTTAACAAAGAAGGACAGTCCCTGCTCAAAGGAGCTTACAATCTAAAGAACAAAAAGTGCAGGAATCAAATACAATTACATGAGGTAGGGTAAAAGGATCAGGGAAGGAAGCAAAAGGAAAGGGGAAAGGTTAGAGAGTCTAAAATGGACTGTGGAAGACCAGATGATGAGACGGATCAGAGTGGCTTGAGCAGCTGTCGGCAAGATAATCCATAATTGGGAACTGTAGTAATACCCAGGAAGGAACAAACGGTAGGAATCTTGCTATGATGAGATGCAGTTATTCCATTGTTCACTAAACTTTTAGAGGCATTTATTAGTAGGCAGTTATCTGAGTGTTTAGAAAGATTTTCATGCTTACACTATTCACAATTTGGCTTTAGAGCTAAACACAGCATAGAAACATTGCTTTTAACAATGATCTCAGAGATAAAGAAATATTTACATCAGGGGAAACAGATCATTTTACTAGAGTATGATATATCTGCCATATTTGAGTCTGTGGATCATGATTTATTACTGCAGAGATTAAGTGAACTAGGGATGGTTGGATCTGTTTTGAGCTGCTATAAGGACTTCTTGCTCAATTGAAGTTACTGTGGGGCTCATTTTCAAAGCAAAGTTCCATAGGTTACTGTGGAACTTGTCATCTAAGTGCTTTGAAAATATGCCTCCATGTTTGGAAAAAATAACAATTTTTCTTAAAGTTGGTGTTTGACCTGAGGTGTACCTCAGGGTTCACGCCTAACACCTTTGCTATTTAATTTGTTTGAGTTCTTAAGGAATAATTTCACAAGTGGCCAGTGGAAGATTATTTTTGTATGTTGATGACACATTAATAAGGATCCAGTATGCGTCAAATTGGAGGATACTTTTGAGAAAATATTCTGCTGTATGGAAAAAAATCAGTGCTGGCAAATACTTAATATGCTTAAGTTAAATGCTAAGAAGACCAAAATTCTTTGGTTCGGGAATCCATGTATTTTAATTCCCCTTAATATTATACTGCCTCAGGGTGAAACTCTACATAGTGATGTTAATTCAAAGGTCCTTGGTGTCATTTTGGATTCCTTTCTCACTTTTGAACCTAAGGTTACTAATTTTTGAAAGAAAACATCTTCCGATTATGACAATTTTGATTAATTAGATCACATTTTCATGAGCACCATTTTGCCCTACTAGTCCAAATGTTGGTTTTGTCCCAATTGGACTATTGGAACTCACTGTATTGTGGGATTAGACTTAGTACTGTTAAGAAAACTCCTGCTGATACAGATTACAGTGGCTCATCTAATTTTCTGGATTCAGAAATATGATAGCATTTCTGGATATTTTCACAAGCTCCACTGGCTCCCTTTAAAGCGCGAATTAATTTTAAAATTGCCTGCATTGTTTTTCATATACTACGTACTTCTTCTCTGGATCTATTAATTCAACTTTTGTCCTAATCATTTTTTTCTTCATCTTGGGTATACAATACATTTTTCTTAAGATTTTCTACTGTTAAAGGATTGTGTTACAAACAGTTGCTTCCCCATGTCTGTCTCAATAGCAGACTATGGACTTTTCCTCCAGGAAGCTGTCCAAACCTTTTTTAAATCCAGATACGCTAACCGCCGTTACCACATCCTCCGGCAAAGAGTTCCAGAGTTTATTTGTTGAGTGCAAAAATATTTCCTCCTATTTGCTATACTGTGCTTGTGCCTTGATCAAACGCCTAGTTCTTCTGATAAAAGCCTCAAGAAGATCAAAGGAGGAAAGAAAACAGCTCCCCCTCCCACTCTGCTGCTATTTTCTATCAAATAATATTTGATTTCTCATACATGTGCATGCAGACCAAGGGTAAGAGTGGTCAGTCAATGGTATTATGAAAGTCAGAAGCAATAGAGTAGGAAGGAATCTCGTCTTGATCTTCCTAGTTGGAATGATTGGGAGGGTGGCACAGCTGAGAGGAGGGGACGATAAGTTGGGCCCAGTAATGCCCTTTGATTTTGATTTGAGAGATCAAGTTAGGGCAAGGAGGTCCCTCGATGTTTGTATATGGAGGTGGGTTTGGTCAGTATTTTGGGTCAGTGAGTGCGATAGGATTATTTTGGGCCTTTGAGCTCCCTTGATGTTGGCTGACATGGGAGGTCATGGGGAATTAATTTGGGCTAGGAAAGTACTTGCTGCTTTTGTTTTGGAGGGAGGAGGAGAGATGGAATCTTTGCTAACTGATCCCTTTCACCTTGTGCCAATTTGCATGGGGGGTTTCAAAATGTAGTATGCTGTATCTGACCATATATGTTTTTTGTGTAGCTGCTATGATGGTTGCATTTTAGCAGACCAGACGAAAATTTAGATCAATATTTAAAACACCATGGTCACCTTTGGGAAAAAAAAGCCAGCTGTTGCATTTTAGATATATTACATTTATTCAGTGCCATTATCTTGATAGTAAGAGGTACTGAATACACATGGAGCGGTAACTACCACTGACTCTACTAATATTGGTAACATGCAGCCGCTATCCATAGAGTTAAACTGTTTATGTCAGGACATACTTTTTTCTTTATTAATATTAATTGAATAGTTATTACAGCTAGGGGATGAATATCCCTATCATCTGTAAAGTTAAATGGAACACCTATGTTCCACTCTTGGTTCTGCCTATGTATTCCTTGCGAGATTGAGACTGCAAGACCAATGGGAGGGCAATTCAAACTGATAGTAAACAGCACTGTGCTGTGCCGACATCAGCTGTTTTGAAACAGAGTAGAAAGCTGTGTCAGTAAACCTGGCCGAGCCCACCATATTCCGGTGTGTATGATATGGGGGTGAACTGTGCATAAAATAAGAATGAAAGTGGGGATGATCATATGTAAAGCTCTTCAATTGTCCTAACAAGTAAAAACAAAAAAAAAGTGATGGCAAAAAGCCAGACAGATGCTTGAATGCATAGGGAAATGAATAGCAACAGGAAAAGGAGATGTTAGTGCCTCACTATAAGTATTTTAATTGGAGTACTGTGTGTAATTCTGGAGACTGCATCTTCAAAAGGATATAAATAGAATGAAGTGGGTCAAGAGTGTAACTACCAAAATGGTTGATGATAATCATAAAGCATATGGGGACAGAATTAAAGATCTAAGCAGGAGAGATAAGAAAGGAGGCATTTGAATACCTACACAGTATAAATAAAGGATAATGAGACTTTTTTAAAGGAAAATGAGACACTTGATTGAGGGATAACAGGATGAGGGTGAAAGGGGGCAGGCAGGAATAATCAAAGGAAATATTTCTTTACAGACAGCACCTCAAATATTGTGTTCAATTTTGGTCGCCACATCTCAAAAAAGATATAGTGGTATTAGAAATGGTACAGAGAAGGGCGACAAATGGTAAAGGGGATGGGACAGCTTCCCTATGAAGAAATGCTAAAGCGGCTATGGCTCTTCAGCTTGGAGAAAAGGCGGCTGAGGGGAGATATGATAGAGGTCTATAAAATAACGAGTGGAGTTGAACGGGTAGATGTGAAGCGTCTGTTCACACTTTCCAAAAATACTTGGACTAGGGGGCATGCGATGAAGCTACAATGTAGTAAATTTTAAACAAATTGGAGAAAATGTTTCTTCACTCAACGTGTAATTCAACTCTGGAATTTGTTGCCAGAGAATGTGGTAAAGGTGCTTAGCTTAGTGGAGTTTAAAAAAGGTTTGAACGGCTTCCTAAAGGAAAAGTCCATAGACCATTATTAAATGGACTTCGGGAAAATCCACTATTTCTGGGATAAGCAGTATAAAATGTTTTGTACATTTTTGGGATCTTGCCGGATATTTGTGACCTAGATTGGCCACTGTTGGAAACAGGATGCTGGGCTCGATGGACCTTTGGTCTTTCCCAGTATGGCAATACTTATGTACTTATGTACAACTCACTCTATATGCCTATCTGAGTACTGGTCTGGGTGACACAGTAATAGGCTCATTATTTCTGAGATCTGCATTGATAGGGCTTGGCTGCAAGGCTCTCCCTAGCTTCCAACATTTGACCTTCTAAGACACTGCTCCAATATGGATTCTTTTTTTTATCGTCAGAATAGGATTCTGTTGAAACTACAGCCTCCCACTAATTATACCAGTTACTCCCTTTTATTCTCATAGGTCCCGCTGCTCAAAACTCTGGTACTTTTCCGAATAGCACCGTAAAAATACTGCACGAACAGCACGGAAGAACATTGGCCTAATGTTCTATGCTGAGATGCAAATATAATTTAAAGAGACCATATATTACTTGTGTGGGGATTAGATCAATAACCAATTTCCATATTATCCCAGACACTATATATCATATCACTTTTATAGATAGTCAATATTCTCACAGTGTATCCATAATATTCATTCATAGATCCATATTATTTAGTGAACAGGGATCTTCAGAATTCTTAATGGCATATACCATCCGGGAACCATGTTCCAAATATAATAATGGTGCTGTTCACGTCGTCATTGATCAACCCCCTTTTCTCCAAATTTTTCCATTTTTTTCAACATTTTCATATAGTTCTCCTTAAGTAGTTTTCTTCTTAAATATCTCTAGGATCCAAAATAAATATTATAATATAACTTAGCTTTAAGTGGCTTTAAGCAGCAATTTTACTCCCGATTCAAACCTCTGCTGACGTGGCCAGGTTTCGAAATTTTTCAGGGAAGAGGTTTGCTGGGAAGAAGAGCAGCATAACAAAAAAATGAATATCTCCATAAACATATATATATATATATCTTCTTACAGCAACACAACACACTGTGATTTTACCATCTCTGTGTTTGCTTCTACATATGAACAAAATGGCTGCGGCGTCTCTGTTAGCCCCAGCATTTTAAATAGGCCACAGCTGATTGAGACCTGCAGCTTTTGATAGGGCCACGTCATCCTTGTAGTCACCAATCAAATTAGTGACCACCAATCCACTTCAGAATTCAACCCTTGAGGGTGTAGCGCGTGGAGTTGAAAAATCCATCTTTTCTCTTTATAGTTTAATAAAGATCCAGTATTACCACCCTCCCAGGCTCGGGTTCGGGCTGCTCTTAGGGAGCTTTTGTCCGATACCGATGAGGAGCGCTCTTGGGAAGAGGAGGAAGACCCCAGATACTTTTCAGAGGAAGAGTCGTGTGGGGTTCTCTCTGATCCTACTCTGCCAATTGAGAGTAGAATGTCTCCACCTGAGAGTCTTTCTTTCTCATCTTTTGTTCGGGAAATGTCTAAGGACATTCCCTTCCCTATGGAGGTTGTGGATGAGCCCAGGGCCAAGATGCTCGAGGTCTTGGATTATCCTTCTCCGCCTGCTGAGGTTGCAATGGCCCCCTTGCATAACACTCTCAGGGAAGTACTTATGCGTAATTGGTCGTTCCCTCTTTCTAACCCAGTGGTCCCCAAAAAAGCCTGTAATGGTGAAAGCCCAACTTCCTCACGATTCCATGGTGCTGGACTCTGCTCTCAGAAGAGCCAAGAGTACTAGAGACTATGCCTCGGCGCCCCCAGGCAGAGAGTCTAGGACCTTGGATTCTTTTGGGAGGAGAACGTATCAGGCCGCTATGCTCGCTGCCAAGATCCAAACTTAACAGCTCTACATGAGCATCCACTTGCGGAACTCGGTGAGGCAACTGTCTAGTTTGGTTGAAGCACTTCCTCTGGAGCTCGCCAAACATTTTCATCAGGTGGTCAGGCAGCAGAAGGCATGTCGCAAATTCCTGGCCAGGGGGACTTACGACACTTTTGATGAAGCATCCCGAGTAGATGCTCAAGGTATAGTGATGCATAGACTCTTATGGCTGCGTGTCTCTGACCTGGATCATAAGACCCAGCAGCGAATGGTGGATGTTCCTAGCCGGGGGGGGGGGGGGGGATAATCTTTTTGGAGAGAAAGTAGAGGACATGGTCGATCAGATCAAAGTGCACCATGATGCTATGTATTCTCTCTCCTGCTACCACCTCCTCATCCAGGAGATTTTTTGGAGGGAGGAGGAGTGCTCCCTATTCCTATAATAGGCGTAGGTACACTCCTGCTTCTTGGCAGCCGGTTCAGGCTCCGTCCCAGCATGTGCGTTCTCGTCAACGCCGTGCTCCTAAGGCCCCTAGGGCTCCCCAGCAAAAGCAAGGGACGGCTTTTGACTGGCTCCACTGCAGCATAGCCTCACAAAAAGTGTCTGTGCCGGACGGCTTGCCCGTTGGGGGGAGATTGATATTTTTTCACCAAAGGTGGCCTCTTATAACCTCCGACAGGTAGGTTCTTCAAATAGTCCGGTTAGGATACACTCTCAATCTGGTATCCAAGCCTCCAAATTGCCCACCGGGAGCTCAGTCCTTCAGCTCCCAGCACGAGCAGGTACTTGCAGAGGAACTCTCTGCCTTTCTGAAGGCCAGTGCGGTCGAACCCGTTCCACCAGGGGAAGAGGGGCTGGGATTCTATTCCAGGTACTTCCTTGTGCAAAAGAAAACGGGGGATGTGTCCCATCCTAGACCTAAGGGCCCTGAACAAATTTCTAGTCCGAGAAAAGTTCAGGATGGTTTCCCTGGGCACCCTTCTTCCCATGATTAAGGAAAACAATTGGCTATGCTCTCTGGAATTAAAGGATGCCTATACTCACATCTCGATCCTTCCAGCTCACAGGAAGTATCTTCGATTTCGATTGGGAATTCTATCAGTACTGTGTACTACCCTTTGGCCTCGCATCTGCGCCCAGGGTCTTCACAAAGTGTCTGGCAGTTGTCGCAGCATCGCTACGCAGACTGGGAGTGCATGTGTTCCCTTATCTCGACAATTGGCTGGTGAAGAGCAGCTCGGAAGCAGGGGCTCTACAGTCCATGCGATGACTATTCGACTGCTGGAGCTACTGGGGTTTGTAATCAATTATCCCAAGTCCTGGTAAAGAAATTGGAGTTCATTGGAGCTCTGTTGGACACACGGACATCTCGAGCTTATCTCCCCCAGGCAAGGGCAGACAATCTCCTGGACCTCAGGTCCATGGCTCAAGCGTCTCAACAGATCACAGCTCGGCAGATGTTGAGACTCTTAGGACACATGGCCTCCACAGTTCATGTAACTCCCATGGCACGTCTACATATGAGATCAGCTCAATGGACCCTAGCTTCTCAGTGGTGTCAGGCCACAGGGGATCTAGAGGATGTAATCCATCTCTCCAACGAATTTTGCAGATCCCTTCAGTGGTGGACCATTCAATCCAATTTGACCTTGGGACGTCCATTCCAAATTCTTGAGCCACAAAAAGTACTGACGATGGATGCATCCCTCCTTGGGTGGGGAGCTCATGTAGATGGACTTCACACTCAAGGAGCCTGGTCCTTTCAGGAAAAAGATCTTCAGATCAACCTCCTGGAATTACGAGCGATCTGGAACGCTCTCAAGGCTTTCAGAGATCGGCTGTCCAACCAAATCATTGTAATTCAGACAGACAATCAGGTTGCTATGTATTACACCAACAAGCAGGGGGGCACCGGATCTCGCCTTCTGTGTCAGGAAGCCGTCAGGATGTGGCTTTGGGCGCACCATCACGGCATGCTTCTCCGGGCCACGTATACGGCAGACGTAAAAAACAGTCTGGCCAACAGTTTGAGCAGGATCATGCAACCTCATGAGTGGTCTCTGAACATGTCCACAAGATTTTCCGAGATTGGGGCACCCCCCTCGGTGGATCCTTTTGCCACTCAGATCAATCACAAAGTCCCTCAATTCTGTTCCAGACTTCAGGCCCATGACAGTCTAGCATCGGATGCCTTTCTCCTTCATTGGGGGACAGGCCTTCTGTGTGCGTATCCTCCCATACCTCTAGTAGGGAAGACTTTGCTGAAACTCAAGCAAGACCGTGGAACCATGATTCTGATTGCGCCTTTTTGGCCCCGTCAGATATGGTTCCCTCTTCTTCTAGAGTTGTCCTCTGAAGAACCGTGGAGATTGGAGTGTTTTCTGACCCTCATCACCCAGAACGAGGGGTCGTTTCTGCATCCCAACCTCCAGTCTCTGGCTCTCACAGCCTGGATGTTGGGAGCTTAGAAGTTGCCTCCTTGGGTCTTTCAGAGGGTGTCTCCCAAGTCTTGCTTGCTTCCAGGAAAGATTCCACAAAAAAGTGCTATTCTTTCAAATGGAGGTTTGCCGTCTGGTGTGACAGCAGGGCCCTAGATCCCTTTTCTTGTCCTACACGGACCCTGCTTGAATACCTTCTGCACTTATCAGAGTCTAGTCTCAAGACCAACTCTGTAAGGGTTCACCTTAGTGCGATTAGTGCTTATCATCAACGTATAGAGGGTAAGCCTATCTCTGGACAGCCTTTAGTAGTTCGTTTCATGAGAGGTTTGCTTTTGTCAAAGCCCCCAGTCAAACCTCCACCAGTGTCATGGGATCTCAACGTCGTTCTTACCCAGATGATGAAAGCTCCTTTTGAGCCACTGAATTCCTGCCATCTGAAGTATTTGACCTGGAAGGTCATTTTCTTGGTGGCAGTTACTTCAGCTCATAGAGTCAGTGAGCTTCAAGCCCTAGAAGTGCATGCACCTTATATCAAGTTTCAGCATAACAGAGTAGTCCTCCGCACTCACCCTAGGTTCTTGCCGAAGGTGGTGTCGGAGTTCTACCTGAACCAGTCAGTTGTCTTGCCAACATTTTTTCCCCGTCCACATACCCATCCTGGTGAAGACAAGTTGCACACCTTGGACTGTAAAAGAGTATTGGCCTTTTACGTGGAGCGGACAAAGGCCTATATACAGTCCGCCCAGCTGTTTGTTTCTTTTAATCCCAAAAGGAAGGAGTTGCCATCAGAAAATGCACCATCTCTAATTGGCTAGCAGATTGCATTTCCTTCACTTACGCCCAAGCTGGGCTGACTTTGGAGGGCCATGTCACGGCTCATAATGTCAGAGCCATGGCTGCGTCAGTGGCTCATTTGAAGTCAGCTTCTATATAAGAGATTTGTAAGGCTGCAACGTGGTCATCAGTCCACACATTCACATCTCACTACTGCTTTCAGCAGGATACCTGACGCGACAGTCGGTTTGGGCAGTTGGTGCTGCAGAATCTGTTCGGGGTTTAGAATCCAACTCCACCCTCCTAGGCCCATTTCTGTTTTGTTCCAGGCTGCACTCTCACTTAGTTGTGTTTCTTTTTAGGTCAATCTATATTATGTCCTCGCCGTTCCGAGGCCCAATTGACCAATGTTCATTGTTTTGAGTGAGCCTGGGGCTAGGGATACCCCATCAGTGAGAATATTCAGCCTGCTTGTCCTCGGAGAAAATGAAGATACATACCTGTAGCAGGTATTCTCCGAGGACAGCAGGCTGAATATTCTTACAAACCCTCCCTCCTCCCCTTGGAGTTGTTACAGTTCTCTATTTTGCTTTTTATTTAACTGAAGAGGACACGCTCGTGTCGCGGGCGGGAAGCCGTTCATGCATGCTCGGTGCACTCGGCCTGCTCAACGGAGCTTTCCAGAGACTTATAGTTTTCCAAAGTTGTTCCGGTCTCCTGGGCTGTCGCGGACGATGACCCATCAGTGAGAATATTCAGCCTGCTGTTCTCGGAGAATACCTACTACAGGTATATATCTTCATTTTTCAGTTGCAAACTATCATGAACTCGGGATGACATATAAAAACACTGAGAAAAAAACTGAATTAATAATACAGAAGTATTATATAATATCTGAAAAACTAAACATGCAACTTTAAAAATAATCCGTGCACGTACACAAAGCCAGTGAATTTCTTTGAAATAAGCAGATACCTTTTCCCACTTCCTCAACTAAACAATCATCCAAAACGCTGTGTTCTATAATAGTGGGTTCTGTCTCTGTCCCAACTCCATCCCTGCTGGTCCCGTCTCCATCCCCGCCCTGTCCCCACATGCCATGTCTCCATCCTCGCCCCATTCTCACAGGTTCTGTCTCCACCCCAGCCCCATGGGCTCTGTTCTCATCTGCAGAAGCCTCAAACACTTATGGTTTTGTATTTAAATATTATTATTAAATTCTAAAAAGAACAATATGCTATGCAACTGTTGTGTATAAATTCCAAATAGAAAACAATAACAACAGCTAGCAGCTATAATAACCCTCCCACCACCACCATCCTCTCTCTTTCCAACCCCGACAATAGCTGACTTCTACTACCTTAAGGAATCCTATTCCACCCTGTTAAATTGTCCAGGGATACAAAATACAACCTGATGTGTATGCCCTAGAGGGGAGAAATATGTCCTATGAATCACTGCTATGATTTTTTTAAAATCTGTGGATGAGTAAGAAGTCATCAGCAATCTCAGAATTCAGTCTAACTCTCCTGTCTTCCACAGTCCCTCCTGCAATAGAAGATGTCTTCTTAGAAGATGTGTTGGTAGCAGGATGTACAGGATCCCCCATGCAAATTTTGCTAGCTGTGGCCAGCATGTTTGCTTGTTTTTCCCCAAAAAATAAAAATATTGTTATCTGCATCAAATTAAACATAAATAACAGTCCAGTTGGTTAACAGGCTTCAAAGTAGAAAGTGCCACGGGGACAAAGTTTGTTCCTGTTCTCATAGGCTCTGTCCCCATCCTCGCCTCGTCACCATGGGCTCTGTCCCTGTCCCCATCTCCATAGTTACTGCAGATCCCGTCCCCATGTCATTCTCTAATAATAGTTGCAATTTGTACAGCAACTTATTTCTCAGTCCAACATATGGTGAATTGCAATAATCTAAATTAATTAGAACCAGAATCTGAACCAGAGGAGCAAAGTGAGAACTGTGAAAAAAAAACCCTGCCTGATCAGCCTCAATTGACTTGGAAAAAAGACTTCTTAATGAATGATCCAAAATAACACCTAGAACCTTGGATTCCTTTTCAACATTTAAAATATCACTTGAAAGTGTAAGATTAAAAGGAATATCTGCCATAAAATTGGAAAACCATAGAACTTCTGTTTTTGCCTGGTTTAACTGAAGCATATGTTCTATAGCTCAATTCTGAATTTTTTTTCACAGCAGCAAAACTTTTAGCTGGCATTTCACTTAAAGTAGAACAAACTGGAACCAACATTAAGGTATCATCAACATAAGAAAATAAACATAATTATCTAAAGTAATAAGTGAGAGAGAACTCATAAAAAGATTAAAAGCATTGGGGATAGAGGGGAGCCCTGAATTAGACCTCCAACTACTTGACATTGCACCTCCTTTCCAAACAGTATAAGATCGATTCATCAGAAAATCTCAGAACCAGCTCAATACTGTGCCGGTTAACCCTAAATTACTCAATCTAGTTAGCAGTAGACCATGATCCACTGAGCCCAAAGCTGCTGAAATGTCATATTGAAGCAAAACAATCTGTTTGCCCTTGATTAAATACTCTTTACCAATAGTAGTTATAACTAATAAGAGGGATTCAGTACTATGTTGGAGAGTGAAACCAAATTGTGATGTTTAGTAACATGAAAATTTATCAATATAATTGGGCAATTGACGACTAACCAATGTCTCCAGTAACATAGGGGACCTTTTACTAAAGGGTTGGTGCGCAGCAAGCCGGAACTACCGCAGGAGCCTGACAGTAGTTCCCACCGCCAGCACGCACTAGTTCCGGCACTACAAAAAGTTTGTTCAGTTTTGTATTGCTGGTGCTTATCTGGTGCACAGCCATTTCTTGTCCTCAGAAAAAGATAGTCTTTTACCCACTGCAGTAAAAGGGGTCGTCAGCACACGGCAAAAACACGTTCTGATGCTAGCGCAGGCCCCCTTTTACTGCACCTTAGTAAAAGAACCCCTTATTGAACAATGGAATTCCCGCTATAAATCCAAATTCTGAGCTTTTGGTATAGGAGTAAGAGCAATACAGCCCATCTCTACCAGAAGTTTCCCATAAGTCAATAATAAATTTTTAAAAAGAGACAAGCCAAACTATTACAATACCAGGTGGATTCATAAACAGATTGGATGGACAAATATCTAAGACACATCGACAATATGATAATTTTTGTAATAATGGTTGAAGGTCTTTTGAAGTAATGGGATTGAAAGAATTACATAATTGATCTACAGTTGTAACTATTTCAGGAGCAGAAGCTGAACCCAGAGAATATAAATCAGTTGATTGCAATTGATTCTTAATAAAATCTCAAATTTCTTTGACTTATGTGTAGAAAAAAAATCAGCCAATTCCTGGGCACTAGGTTGTACATTAAGCATCAGCTTATCAGGATCAGGAAGGGAAAGCAGATCATTCACCAGTGTGAATAGCATTCTGAATCAACCAAATTAGTTCCAACAAAAGCAGCATAGTAGATCGTTTACAAAGTCTAGATATATCATATCCCAGGGATGAAATGGGTATTGACTGAGCAGTTGGTACGGAGGGGCATACTGGGTAGGCCATATGGTCTTTTTCTGTCCTCATTTTTTAACCTGTCAATATTCAGCCCACAGCAGTTAGCATTTTTTTAAAGCGGCACTGAACACGATGGGCTGAATTGGTCCCCAGTATTCAGTGCTGGGACTAATCCTGGTACCAGCACTGAATATCTGGGATTTTTGTAGCCTCCTGAAGCTATTTGAGTCCAGCCAAATTCAGCGCTGGTAACTGGATAACTGTCCAGCCAAGTTACGACTTATATGTGTGTGGTCCTGTTTGCCTGGATAATTATCCAGACACTAGCACTGAATATCAGAGGTACCCAAGTAATGCCCAGGTCTGACTTGACTCCATCCCTGGACCTCCACAGCATTACTGATCAGAGCAGATATTCCATAGCAGTCTCGAGTTAAGTGATTGTCATGAAACACCTAGCACCCACCTGGGGTTAGTCCTGCGGCCATCTGGAGGGTCTGTCCCCAGCATTGCTCAGGTCTGCCTGCACCTGTGCACACGCTCTGCACTAGCACCCTCCCCGGACTGCGGCCTCTTCATTCTGTTGGTCGGATCTCGACAGTCCAGTGTCAGGGCAGTCCTGGCTCTTCCTTCCTGGAGAGTCCAGCAGCATTGCCATGTTCACTGCCCTTCAGGTGCTATGCGGTGAAGTTGTACATCTGCAGGTACATACTTCATCGGAGTAGCTTCCCGTTCTCTCTTGAGAATCTTTTAAGCCAGACCAATGGATTGTCATCTGTGATGACAAAGTTTCGCCCAAACAGATATGGTTTCAGTTTTTTAAGGGTCCACACTAAGGCCAAACATTCTTTCTCAATACTGGTGTATGCTACCTCTCGGTCAAGGGGCATGCGACTCAGGTGCACATTGAGGTGCTCCTCTCCTCTTCTATTCACTTGACTGAGTACGACCTCAATGCCATTTGTTGAGGCTGGGGTTGTAGCTAATGCTTTCTTTAATGCTTAAAAGGCCGCTTCACATTCTGGAAACCGGGTAATGATTTGGGGCAGTCTCTTTGTTTTTTGTCAAGTTAGTCAGGGGCTTGGCTATGAGGCACAAACTTTCTGTAATACCCTGCTGTCCTGAGGAAGGCCAATACTTGCTTTTTGGTTTATGGAGTGGGCCAATTCCATATAGTTTCCACGTTCGCTGGCTCGGGCGTTAGCTGTCCACCTCCCACTCTATACCATAAGTATTGCACTTCTGCCATCCCCATCTGACATTTTCTGGGCTTGATTGTCGGGTGGGCCTCATGGATCCAGTCTAATACTCCACTTACAGTGGGGGAAATAAGTATTTGATCCCTTGCTGATTTTGTAAGTTTGCCCACTGACAAAGACATGAGCAGCCCATAATTGAAGGGTAGGTTATTGGTAACAGTGAGAGATAGCACATCACAAATTAAATCCGGAAAATCACATTGTGGAAAGTATATGAATTTATTTGCATTCTGCAGAGGGAAATAAGTATTTGATCCCCCACCAACCAGTAAGAGATCTGGCCCCTACAGACCAGGTAGATGCTCCAAATCAACTCGTTACCTGCATGACAGACAGCTGTCGGCAATGGTCACCTGTATGAAAGACACCTGTCCACAGACTCAGTGAATCAGTCAGACTCTAACCTCTACAAAATGGCCAAGAGCAAGGAGCTGTCTAAGGATGTCAGGGACAAGATCATACACCTGCACAAGGCTGGAATGGGCTACAAAACCATCAGTAAGACGCTGGGCGAGAAGGAGACAACTGTTGGTGCCATAGTAAGAAAATGGAAGAAGTACAAAATGACTGTCAATCGACAAAGATCTGGGGCTCCACGCAAAATCTCACCTCGTGGGGTATCCTTGATCATGAGGAAGGTTAGAAATCAGCCTACAACTACAAGGGGGGAACTTGTCAATGATCTCAAGGCAGCTGGGACCACTGTCACCACGAAAACCATTGGTAACACATTACGACATAACGGATTGCAATCCTGCAGTGCCCGCAAGGTCCCCCTGCTCCGGAAGGCACATGTGACGGCCCGTCTGAAGTTTGCCAGTGAACACCTGGATGATGCCGAGAGTGATTGGGAGAAGGTGCTGTGGTCAGATGAGACAAAAATTGAGCTCTTTGGCATGAACTCAACTCACCGTGTTTGGAGGAAGAGAAATGCTGCCTATGACCCAAAGAACACCGTCCCCACTGTCAAGCATGGAGGTGGAAATGTTATGTTTTGGGGGTGTTTCTCTGCTAAGGGCACAGGACTACTTCACCGCATCAATGGGAGAATGGATGGGGCCATGTACCGTACAATTCTGAGTGACAACCTCCTTCCCTCCGCCAGGGCCTTAAAAATGGGTCGTGGCTGGGTCTTCCAGCACGACAATGACCCAAAACATACAGCCAAGGCAACAAAGGAGTGGCTCAGGAAGAAGCACATTAGGGTCATGGAGTGGCCTAGCCAGTCACCAGACCTTAATCCCATTGAAAACTTATGGAGGGAGCTGAAGCTGCGAGTTGCCAAGCGACAGCCCAGAACTCTTAATGATTTAGAGATGATCTGCAAAGAGGAGTGGACCAAAATTCCTCCTGACATGTGTGCAAAGCTCATCATCAACTACAGAAGACGTCTGACCGCTGTGCTTGCCAACAAGGGTTTTGCCACCAAGTATTAGGTCTTGTTTGCCAGAGGGATTAAATACTTATTTCCCTCTGCAGAATGCAAATAAATTCATATACTTTCCACAATGTGATTTTCCGGATTTAATTTGTGATGTGCTATCTCTCACTGTTACCAATAACCTACCCTTCAATTATGGGCTGCTCATGTCTTTGTCAGTGGGCAAACTTACAAAATCAGCAAGGGATCAAATACTTATTTCCCCCACTGTAAATGGATCAGGTGGTCATCTACACAGCAGTGTCATCAAAATAAGCCCTATGGAGTCCGTCTAACAAATGATTCACCAAGCATTGAAAGGTTCCAGGGGCATTTTTCATTCCAAAGGCATCACAGTAAATTAATAAAGACCAAATGGGGTAACGAATGCTGATTGCTCCTGAGCAGCAGCTGTTAGGGGAATCTGCCAGTACCCTCGACTAAGGTCCATTGTGGTCAGGTACTGGGCCCCAGCTAAGTGGCCACAACTTGTCCATCCAGGGCATCAGATAGGCGTTGGATACAGTATATACATTAAACCTCCTATTACCCCCACAGAAGCGGGTTGTGCCATCTTTCTTAGGAGCAAGAACTACAGGAGAGAAGATCAGGGACTATGAGACTTCTTTATATCACCTATTCTTTGGGCACTATAAACTGTTCTTTCTGCCCAGGGCCTGTTAAGGATCAGTCTCTCTGTACAGCAAACCTCTTTTCCATAGGATACGGTCTTTACGGGTCTCATCAGTTGGTTGACCAGCCCTCTGCCTCAGGGCTTCCAGGTCAGGGTCAGAATGCTGTGCTTCATGAAAAGCATGTCTCTGTTATATATCAATATCCATATCTGGAAGGGTCTCTCCTAGTGACTGACAAATCAGGGTCAAAAGTCTGATCAATGGGTTTGTCAGATAAGTCAGGCTGTCCTATATTCACGGCCTTGGTCACCTCAGGAACTGGTTCTGCTGAAAGCACTGGAGCACCTCCTCCTGACATTTGGGCAGCTAGTTCTCCCTGGACTGGCTCAGGATCTGGAACTGGAGAGGTGGTCTCTGCTGCCTCCATTGGTTGGGCTGCCTGTGTCTGACTATGGGTCACCATAGCGGAAACCCTGACTCCACTATCAAAGGGTAAGGTTCATTGGACCTATGTCAATCACACATAGCATTTGTACCTGCATGTTTTTCATTACTCCTCCTACTTCTCTGTATCCAAGCTTGTTACCCCAATCCAGGTATACTAAAGCAATGGGTACAGTCTCTCTGAATCAATTGGCTAACGCTAAATCTGGAGTTCACCCTGGAAGAATTGCATCTTCAAGCCACAAAACTAGCCACCTGGGTCTGATTCACAGTTACCCAATGAACGGAGAGATTTACCCAATAAACAGAGTTCCTGGGGAGAAGAGTAGGGAGAGAGTTTGAACTCTATGTGGAAACAGATAAGGAGCCAATAACGTGACTTGAGGAAAGGGCTAGTATGAGCATAACGTCACTAGTGGAATATCAGTTGTGCAGCAGAATTTTGAACAGATTGTTGGGGAGAGAGATGGCTTAGTGGGAGACCTGTAAGATTCAACTTGCAGTAGTCTAAGTGAGAGGTGATAAGAGTGTGGATACGGGTTTTGATAGTGTGCTCAGAAAGAAAGCCCTTGAAGCCCCCTACTGAGCAAACACACTCCTACAAATTGAGAATTTTACCAACTCTTGGTCTAGGACATGGACTAAGAACAGGGATAGGGTCATATATTTGCTGATCTTCACAGTTATTATATAGGTAGTTAATGACTTCATTGTAGGATTAAATACCCAATTCATTTGCTGCATGATTCATGGAATCTAGCAAAAGATTTAGGGGCAGAATTGTAGCTATGCAATTTGATACATACAACCTTGACAGTCTTATGTGACCCATTAGAATATGTAGTAAGACATAGAAAGGACATTCAACTCAGAATGTGGACATCCCAGTCAGGACATCACAAAATGGACATCCATCTCACTTGTATTTTAGAACAGGATATAATCCAGCTTATAATCGAACGAGAATAACGCCCAAGTTCCGACCTAAATCGGGAGATGGGCGTTCTTCTCACAAAAACAAATAAAGCGGCATAATCGAAAGCCGAACTTTGGACGCTTTCAACTGCACTCCGTCGCGGATGCGGACAAAGTTGACGGGGGAGTGTCGGAGGCGTGGTGAAGGCGGAACTGGGGCGTGGTTATCACCCGAACAGAGATGGGCGCCCTTCGCCGATAATGGATGCGTTTGTAGCTAGAATTTAGGGCACTTTTCCTGGACCCTGTTTTTTGACGAATAAGGCCCCAAAAAGTGCCCTAAATGACCAGATGACCCCCAGAGGGAGTCGGGGATGACCTCCCCTGACTCCCCCAGTGGTCACTAACCCCCTCCCACCACAACAAATGATGTTTCACAACTTTTTACTTTCACCCTCAAATGTCATACCCTCCTCCCAAGCAGCAGTATGCAGGTCCCTGGAACAGTTGTTAGGGGGTACAGTGGACGTCAGGCAGGTGGACCCAGGCCCATCCCCCCCCCCTACCTGTTACAATTGTGCTGCTTAATGCTACTAGTCGTCCAACCCCCCCAAACCCCCTGTACCCACATGTAGGTGCCCCCCTTCACCGCTTAGGGCTATAGTACTGGTGTAGACTTGTGGGCAGTGGGTTTTGAGGGTTTGGGGGGCTCAACACCCAAGGGAAGGGTGCTATGCACCTGGGAGCTCTTTTACCTTTTTTTTTGTTTTTGTAAAAGTGCCCCCTAGGGTGCCCGGTTGGTGTCCTGGCATGTGAGGGGGACCAGTGCACTATGAATCCTGGCCCCTCCCACGAACAAATGCCTTGCATTTATTCGTTTTTGAGCTGGGCGATTTCATTTTCCATTATCGGTGAAAAGCAAAAACGCCCAGCTCACACCTTGGCGAATAAAGCATGGGCGTCTATTTTTTTTAAAAAATACGGTTCACTCCGCCCCTTCACGGACCCGTTCTCGGAGATTAACGCCCATGGAGATAGGCGTTTCTGGTCGATTATGCCCCTAAATGTGTTCTATCATACATGTAAGATGGACGTCCATGTACTTGAAATGTCCAGCATGAACACCCATTTTTACAAACTGAAATATCCATTTTGCATTTTTTTTTTAATTGTGAGTACTCCAGGGACAGAAAAATATGGGAACAGTTGGGAGCCTTGAGAGCTGCAGTCATTTGGACAGGGTGCTTATATGGGAACAGCTGATGCTGAAGGACTGCTCTTACCACCTAATTGAGATGTAGTATACCACAGCTCCCTGGAAAAGCTGGGAGCCTTGGAAGCCACAGGCACTTGGACAGGGTGCAGTTGATGCTGAAGGACACGCGCTTAACACCTTCTTGAGGTGTACCGTACTACAGCTCCCTGGAACAGCTGGTACCTTGAGAGCCACAGGCACTTGGCCAGGGTGCCTGTACGGGAGCAGCTGATGCTGAAGGACCTGTGCTTACCACTTAAGGCACACAATACCATGGTGCATGGCCACAGTCTCATAGCTGATGTCACGTGCCCGAAAGGAGGTGGCCAAAGGGACAGGTTCTACCCCTTCGGAGCCACTATGGAGCGTGGAGAGTGACGTTCTGGCTCCATTTTGTCCGGGCTCTAGGCCCACCCTCACTCATATTACCATAAGCACCCTCTAGTGTCCTATAAGCATTGGATGTGCTATGGTAAAAATAAAACTGCTGTGTCTACTGGTATAATTATGAACTAATGTAAACCATTACTACTACTACTACTATTTAACATTTCTAAAGCGCTACTAGGGTTATGCAGCGCTGTACAATTTAACATAGAAGGGCAGTCCCTTCTCAAACAGCTTACAATCTAAAGGACAAGTGTACAGTCAGTCAAGTAGGGGCAGTCTAGATTTCCTGAAAGGTATAAAGGTTAGGTGCCAAAGAACACATTGAAGAGGTGGGCATTGAGCAAGGATTTGAAGATGGGTAGGAAGGGGGCCTGGCGTAAGGGCTCAGGAAGTTTATTCCAAGCATAGGGTGAGGCGAGGCAGAATGGGCAGAGAGGAGGTATTTGTCCTGTGAGCGGAGGTTTTGGGCGGGAACGTAAGGGGAGATGAGGGAAGAGAGGTAATGCGGGGCTGCAGACTGAGTGCATTTGTAGGTAAGAAGGAGAAGCTTGAACTGTATACGGTATCTGATCGGAAGCCAGTGAAGTGACCTGAGGAGAGGGGTGATATGAGTATATCAGTTCAGGCGGAATATAAGACGTGCAGCAGAGTTCTGAACGGATTGAAGGGGGGATAGATGGTTAAGTGGAAGGCCAGTGAGGAGTAGGTTGCAGTAGTCAAGGCGAGAGGTAATGAGAGTAAGGATGAGAGTTCTGGTGGTGTGCTCAGAGAGGAAAGGGCGAATTTTGCTGATGTTAAAGAGGAAGAAGCGACAGGTCTTAGCTGTCTTCTGGATATGCGCAGAGAAGGAGAGGGAGGAGTCGAAGATGACTCCGAGGTTGCGGGTGGATGAGACGGGGAGGATGAGGGTGTTATCAACTGAGATCGAGAGTGGAGGAAGAGGAGAAGTGGGTTTTGGTGGAAAGACGATAAGCTCGGTCTTGGCCATGTTCAGTTTCAGGTGGCGGTTGGACATCCATGCAGCAATGTCGGATAAGCAGGTCGATACCTTGGCCTGGGTCTCCGCGGTGGTGTCTGGTGTGGAGAGATACAGCTGGGTGTCATTAACATAAAGATGATACTGGAAACCATGAGATGAGGATCAGTGAGCCCAGGGAAGAGGTGTAGATTGAAAAAAAAAAAGGGGTCCAAGGACAGATCTCTGGGGAACTCCAACAGAGAGCGGGATGGGGTGGAGGAAGATCCATGAGAGTGTACTTTGAAGGTGCGGTGGGAGAGATAGGAGGAGAACCAGGAGAGGACAGAGCCCTTGAACCTAGAAGAGGCCAGTGTGGCAAGAAGTAAATCATGATTGACAGTATCAAATGCGGCGGATAGATCGAGGAGGATGAGGATGGAGTAGTGGCCTCTGGATTTGGCAAGGAACAGGTCATTACAGACTTTAGAGAGTGCTGTTTCTGTCGAGTGTAGAGGGCGAAAACCAGATTGAAGCGGATCGAGGATGGCCTGAGAGGAGAGAAAATCAAGGCAGTGGCTGTGAACAGCGCACTCAAGTATTTTGGAGAGGAAGGGTAGGAGGGAGATGGGGCGATAGTTGGAGGGACAGGTAGGGTCAAGTGATGGCTTTTTGAGGAGAGGTGTGACTACGGCGTGCTTGAAGGTGTCAGGGACAGTTGCAGTGGAGAGAGAGAGGTTGAGGATATGACAGATGGAGGGGGTGACAATATGAGAGATGGTGTTAAGTAAGTTGGTGGGGATGGGATCAGAGGAACAAGTGGTGCATTTCGAGGAGGAAAGAAGGCGGGCGGTTTCCTCCTCGGTGATATCAGGAAAGGAGGAGAAAGAGGCCAGGGTTGGTTGGTTGAGGGAGAGAGGATTGAAGGGTGAAGAGGAGGAGGTGGCTTGGTAGTGAACTCAAGGTTGATCTTTTGCACCTTGTCGCGGAAGTAGTCAGCCAGTGATTGAGGCGAGAGTGAGGGGGTGGGGGGGTGGGAGCGGAGGGCACTTTGAGGAGGGAGTTAAGCGTGGCGACGAGACAACGAGGGTTGGAGCTGAGAGAATTGGTCAATTGGGTGTAGTAATCCTGTTTGGCAAGGAATAGGGAGGACTGCAAGGAGGATAGCATTAATTTGTAATGAAGGAAATCTGAATAGGTGCGAGATTTCCTCCAGAGGCGTTCAGCAGATCGGGCGCAGGAGCGAAGGTAACGGATGCAAGGGGTCAACCAGGGCTGGGGATTAGTACGCCTTGAGGGACGGGAGATGGATGGTGCGAGGGTGTCCAGAGCAGAGGAGAGAGTGGCATTATAAGCGGAGACAGCCTTGTCTACAGACTCAGAGGACATGATGGAGGGGAGGAGATTAGAAATAATAGAGGATAAGTACATAAGTACATAAGTAGTGCCATACTGGGAAAGACCAAAGGTCCATCTAGCCCAGCATCCTGTCACCGACAGTGGCCAATCCAGGTCAAGGGCACCTGGCACGCTCCCCAAACGTAAAAACATTCCAGACAAGTTATACCTAAAAATGCGGAATTTTTCCAAGTCCATTTAATAGCGGTCTATAGACTTGTCCTTTAGGAATCTATCTAACCCCTTTTTAAACTCCGTCAAGCTAACCGCCCGTACCACGTTCTCCGGCAACGAATTCCAGAGTCTAATTACACGTTGGGTGAAGAAAAGTTTTCTCCGATTCGTTTTAAATTTACCACACTGTAGCTTCAACTCATGCCCTCTAGTCCTAGTATTTTTGGATAGCGTGAACAGTCGCTTCACATCCACCCGATCCATTCCACTCATTATTTTATACACTTCTATCATATCTCCCCTCAGCCGTCTCTTCTCCAAGCTGAAAAGCCCTAGCCTTCTCAGCCTCTCTTCATAGGAAAGTCGTCCCATCCCCACTATCATTTTCGTCGCCCTTCGCTGTACCTTTTCCAATTCTACTATATCTTTTTTGAGATACGGAGACCAGTACTGAACACAATATTCCAGGTGCGGTCGCACCATGGAGCGATACAACGGCATTATAACATCCGCGCACCTGGACTCCATACCCTTCCTAATAACACCCAACATTCTATTCGCTTTCCTAGCCGCAGCAGCACACTGAGCAGAAGGTTTCAGCGTATCATCGACGACGACACCCAGATCCCTTTCTTGATCCGTAACTCCTAACGCGGAACCTTGCAAGACGTAGCTATAATTCGGGTTCCTCTTACCCACATGCATCACTTTGCACTTGTCAACATTGAACTTCATCTGCCACTTGCACGCCCATTCTCCCAGTCTCGCAAGGTCCTCCTGTAATCGTTCACATTCCTCCTGCGATAAGGTGGGAGGGTCAATAACCTGGAGATTTCTGGAAGTAGTGGTTAATGTTGGGCGGGGCTGAGGGGGGTGGTGAAGAAGTGTGAAGGTGATCAGGTGATGATCAGAGAGAGGAAGAGCTGAGGCGTGGACATTGGAGGGTGAGCCGGAAGAGGACGAGGTCAAGACAATGGCCATTTTGGTGAATAGGGGTAGTGGAGCACAGCTGGAGGTTGAAAGAGGATGTTAGAGTGAGGAACTGAGAAGCGTGAGAGTCGGTTGGGTCATCAGCGTGTATGTTAAAGTCTCCAAGAATGAGGGACGGAGATGAGGGATCAAGAAAACCAGAGCTAGGCATCGAAGTCAGTGAGGAAGGAAGAGAGAGTTATCAGGGGGACGGTAAATGACTGCCACCCTGAGTGGCAACGGGTAGAATAGACGGATGGCGTGGGCTTCAAAGGATGAGAAGCAGTGAGATTGCGGTAGGAGGAGGGGTTGGAAACTACAGGAGGGCGAAAGTAGTAACCAGACGCCTCCACCGCGGCCAACTGGGTGGGGAGTGTGGGAGAAGAGAGAACCTCTATGGCATAGGGCCGCGACTGAGGCAGAGTCATCAGGGGACAGCCAAGTTTCAGTTAGGGCGAGCAGTTGAAGGGAACGAGAGATGAAGAGATCGCGGGTGAAGGGAAGTTTGTTGCAGACCGATCGGGCATTCCACAGGGCACATGAGAAGGGGAGGGAAGAGGGGGGGAGGAGGGGAATAGAGATGAGATTGGAGACATCCCGGAATCGTTTGCATGGATAGGACGAGGACAGGTGGGGGGGACCTGGATTGGGATTGATGTCTCCCGCGGATAGCAGGAGGAGGAGCAAGAGAGTGCGGAGGTGGGTGCGGGAGGTAGGGCGACGAAGACGGGATGCACTTAGGAGGAATGGGGATGGGTTAATGGCAGGAAGGAAGTGTTGAAGGTTGAGAGCTAGGAAGGAGGAGGGGGACAAGAGAGATGGTGAGGTGGTGAGGGATGGGGGTGAATAGGGTATTGCAGTAGTGAGTAGGACTGGAGAGGACATGGGTGGGCAGTGAGTTTCAGCGGTAGACAGTGGTACTCATCTTCCCTGTTGTGCAATGCTTATGGCATTGAAGATGAATGAAATCATCAAGTCTGTCATTGAATGTGGAGATGAATACATTTAACTGATTTTTAACAATGTAAATGGATTTCTATTGTGTACTGGAAAAAGCAGTACCATACTGATAATTGTAATTCTGACCTGTAGGTGTTCTGAATGCTTGCCCTTAGGAACCCACATATTCTTGAGGGAGTTGGTAGTTTTCTAATAGGCTGTACTGTAAGGTTTTTGCTTTCTTACTATTTATGTTCATTTGGGTTTTGGCATGAGAATTACGTTAATCAGTATGTCCCTATGCTATTTTAACATCTTTTTTATAAAAACTTCTGTAATAGTACGCTTTAGTAAATGCATCTCTGTATTGTGGGCTAATTTTAAAATGGTTTAGATGGCTAATTTCAAGACCAACCAAACCAAGAAAAATGAGAATGGCCCTTCACAATTAAAAACCCAACAAAAAAAGAAAAGAAAGAAATAGAGCCCAAGGGGGAAAAAAACCCCAAATAACAAACTAGTTAAGATCCAATGACAAGGCATAAAAATGTGGATTTGAGAAAGGACCACAAATTGAAATTGAGATGTACAAGTTGGGAATATAATTAGAAGATAGTATTTGAAAACAGCATCTGCCAACCTAGAGCCTTTTCTAGAATACACTGAGAAATGGACATTCATGCACCAGTTATGTGTAATGGGAGCATTCATTTCATAAAATGAATAAAAATCAGACAAAAGATTGCAAATTAACACTATCATCTGCTGCAAATAAGAACAACAAACATAGTTTGAAATGTCTATATATGAATGCCAGAAGCCTAAGAAATAAGATGGGAGAGTTAGAATATATTGCATTAAATGAAAAATTAGATAAAACAGGAATCTCTGAGAGCTGGTAGAAGGAGGATAAAAAATGGGATACTGTCATTCCAGGGTACAAATTATATCATAGTGATAGGGTGGATCGAATTGGTGGAGGGGTAGCGTTGTATGTTAGAGGGCCTTGAATCAAATAGATTGAAAGTTCTGCAGGAAACAAAACACATCTTGGAATACCTATGGATTGAAATTCCATGTGTAAAGGGGAAAAGGATAGTGATAGGAGTGTAGTACCATCCACCTGAGAAAACACAAGGGCAAACAGTCTGCAAGCTCCAAGATGGAAAACAAACGAAGCAGATCGCAAAAGTAAAACAGTAATTTATTATTAAAACCAGAAGTTATACATAAATAGCCCGACACAGGCCATGTTTCGCCCGACAGGGCTGCTTCAGGGGCTACAAAAGAAATAATATGAAATAATATAAAACACTTGAAACAAACCACATATATTGTTTAAATATAAAATAATATCAAATAACAACATATAAAAAAATAATAAAATAATATATATCATCAATGACTACATATAAAAATGTACGTATAGATATCGAACTTAATTATAAATGCATTTAAAAAAAACATATATATATATATATATATATATATATATATATATATATATATATATATATAAAAGGCACCACCAACGTTCTAAATGAAGCCTCCAGCCGGAAGTGTGAAGGGGGAGAGATATCTGGTTTCCCCATGAGTGTCTGCCCCGCCCTCGCTCTCTCTGTAACACAAACAGTGGAAAACACAGCAAAGCACAAAATCAAATCGCTCTCTCTCTAACAGTGAAGGACTCAGAGGGGGGAGGAGAGAGAGGGCAGAAGCCCTCACTATCTCTGTAACACAGCACAGCAAGAAACTTAACACTGAAGGACTCGACTCCGAGGGGGAGGGGACAGACAGCACAGGGGAAGGGAGAGAGGGCAGACGTCAGACTCCGAACTGGATTCAGACGCTCAACTCCAGCATGTTGGCCACGGCGGAGGAAGAACTTGCAAGTTGTCACCTCGGGTTGGCTGGCGGGGGTTGGGGTCCCCCGCCAGCTGAAGAAATATTTTTAAAGGTGCAGGAGGAAGCGGACGCAAAAGTAAGAAACGGCAGCGGGGGAGGGCTGGCGGTGGGAGGGGGGTGGAGAGAGTCGTTGGTGGGGGGGGGTGGTCCGGTAATTAATTTTCTAAATTAATCAAGGTGATCTCCTATGTATGTGAGTACTCATCCTTTTATATATATATATATATATATTTTTTTTTTTTTTTTTTAAATTTGGTGATTTCTGTCATTTATCCATCATTGTTTAAAATATTTTTTCAGCATTTTTTTCATTTTTTAAGGAAATTTCAGTTCATCTCAGCACATATCCAATATTATCAATTAAACTTGTGAGTAAAGGATTGTTGTATAGGTGGGTGTCTTTCAATTTTAATTTTCATTTGGTTTTAGTTATTGAATGTTATTTAATAGTATTTATAGTTGTGCACAGATGTCCTGAGTGAAATGTTCCTGTATCATTTTGGCTAATATACATAGAGAATATATCTTTCAATCTTTTAGAAGTGATCATTCTGTTTGTGGGACTTTGATATAACATATATTATATTTTGGAATTTATTTTTAATTTTATCATGGGATATTGGCATCATATGTGTTATCTATCTATCTATCTATCTATATAGTTTTTAAAAAAAATGCATTTATAATTAAGTTCGATATCTGTACATACATTTTTATATGTAGTCATTGATGATATATATTATTTTATTATTTTTTTATATGTTATTTGATATTATTTTATATTTAAACAATACAGTATATGTGGTTTGTTTCAAGTGTTTTATATTATTTCATATTATTTCTTTTGTAGCCCCTGAAGCAGCCCTGTCGGGCGAAACACGGCCTGTATCAGGCTATTTATGTATATATAACTTCAGGTTTTAATAATAAATTACTGTTTTATTTTTGCGATCTGCCTCGTTTGTGTACCATCCACCTGGCCAGGATGAACAGACGGATGTAGAAATGTTATCAGAAATTAGGGAGGCTAACAAACTGGGCAACACAATAATAATGAGTGATTCCATATCATCATGCTGATCAGTCCATAGACTGGTGGGTTGTGTCCATCTACCAGCAGGTGGAGATAGAGAGCAATCCTTTTGCCTCCCTATATGTGGTTATGTGCTGCCGGAAACTCCCCAGTATGTTCTCTATCTCAGCAGGTGGTGGTCACACACAGCAGCAGCTCTGGCTAGGTCTCCAAGCCTAATTTTTAGATTTTGTTGAGTACCTGGGGTTGAGGGCTCTTCTTGAGCAAGTGCAAACCTGGTGGTGCCAGGTCCCTCCTTTTCTCCCCCCTCCCGCTGGCTCCGTTAAAAAAAAAAAAATTTTGGACGTCCTTAAGGGCATTTATTTCAACGTTTATTGCAGCTGCTCACTGGGACACCAGTTCGTTACAGCTCGGAGCGAGAAGCAGGTAATTTTACCTTTTTATAGCGGGCAGGGGGTTCCCCGTTTGGTCTCCACGTGGCTTATGGCGTCGGAGGGCGAGGCACGAGGATTCGCTCCCCGGACGGCGGGGATGCGGGGATTTCAAAACCTCAATCGCCTTTGTTAAGCATCAGTTTGGAGTCCGGTCAGTATCCTAGTTCTTCCTCCGGTGCGGCGGTTTTTCCCGCCATAAGCGCCCATCCCCCGCTGCTCGCCCACTCCATGTTGGCCGGCCACTCTGCTCGGACGGCTTCTTCTTGGGCCGCCCTCGAGCTGGGAGACGTTAATACTATGGTCGCCCTTGATTCGGGCGACGGTAAGAAAGCGGCCAAAGTTAAGCGCCGTTCTTCCCGCGCGGCTCCTTCTCAGAGTTTCGCGCCGGACGCCATTTTGGATGCACAGCACGTTTCTCCCCCGCTCTTGCGAGCGCCGGTTGAGGGTGCGGCTAGTGCCGTGGCCCAAACTGCAGAAGTGCACAGTTCGTGGGGATTCTCCCCTGAGTTCATTTTGCTGCTGCATCAGGCTTTTCTTATGCAAAACACTGCCCCTGCCCCCCTGTCTGATAAAGGGGTTGAGGCCTCCGGAAGCAAACACCCTCGGGTGGATTTCCAAGCCCTAGAGGACTCTGTCTCCTCTGATGTAGATGAGGGCAGCGTATCTGAGTTCTCCCAACGGTCCTTTGGGGATTCCTTGGAGGAGACGGATTCCCGCTTGGACGGAGCGGATGACCCCTCTGCAGCGCGGATCTTTCGCTCAGAGGATTTGCCCAACCTGCTAGTGCAGGCCATGAGCATTTTGAAGATTTCCTCTCCGGAGGACGTCTCTCCCTCAGCCTCTGTTGGCTTCGCCATTATGCTGGGGACGAAGCGCCCGCCTAGAACCTTCCACGTGCATGAGGCCATGCGCACCTTGATTTCGGCTCAATGGGATGTCCCAGAAGCGAGCCTCAAAGTGGCTAGGGCTATGTCCCGCCTCTATCCTCTGCCTGAAGGTGAACGGGAGGCCTTTCTTTGGCCTACCGTAGATTCTTTAATCACTGCGGTGACTAAGAAAACGGCGTTGCCGGTGGAAGGTGGCACGGCCCTAAAGGACGCCCAAGACAGAAGATTGGAGGCGGCCTTAAGGTCGTCCTTCGAGGCGGCTGCTTTAAGTTTGCAGGCCTCAGTTTACGGCTCCTATGTGGCCAGGGCGTGCCTGATGATTGTGCAGCGGGCTTCCCCCTCGGATCCTTCCTTGAGGGCTGATTGGCCTGGCCCTGGAATCGGGCTTGGCTTATTTGGCAGACTTGCTGTATGATGTCTTGAGAGCCTCAGCTTGAGCCATACATTTAGCTGAGGCTCTGCGCGGCGGTGGCTTTGGCTGAAGCATTGGTCTGCGGACCACGCCGCTAAGTTGCCTTTTAAAGGCAAGCTGCTTTTTGGGGTCGAGCTGGTCAAAATTGTGACCGATCTCGGCACGTCTAAGGGCAAGAGGTTACCAGAGGTCAGGGCTCGGGCCAGTGGTGCTCGCCCCGGTTCCTCCAAAGGACGGTTTCAGGAATCCCGTCGGTATCGCCCGGGCAAGTCGGGCTCCTCTGCCCCCTCTTCCTTCAAGAGGAACTTCTCCCCCAAGCAGCATTCCTTTCGCAGAGACCGCCATCCCGGAGGTGCTTCCTCCGGTCCTCCCCCAGGGTCTCGTACCCAATGACGGGGCCCTGGTCCATGGCCCAGTGCAGATTGGAGGACGCCTGTCCTCGTTTCTGGGCGAGTGGACCAGGGTAACTTCAGACGCTTGGGTGCTGGAAGTCATCAGAGACGGCTACAAGCTAGAGTTCTGCCGACCCTTAAGAGACGGGTTTGTACACTCTCCCTGCAAGTCTCCGGTCAAAGCTGTGGCAGTGCAGCAGACTTTGGACAATCTGATCCGCCTGGGTGCGGTCGTTCCGGTGCCAGAAGATCAGCTTGGTAAGGGACATTACTCCATTTACTTTGTGGTACCAAAGAAAGGAGGTTCTGTACGGCCTATCCTCGACCTCAAAGGGGTCAATCGGGCCTTGAAAGTTCGGCACTTCCGAATGGAGACTCTCCGCTCTGTTATAGCGGCAGTGAAGGCAGGGGAGTTCCTGGCATCCTTGGACATCAAGGAAGCTTACCTGCATATTCCCATCTGGCCTCCTCATCAACGCTTTCTGCGTTTTGCAGTCCTGGGCCGACACTTCCAGTTCAGAGCCCTCCCGTTCGGGTTGGCTACTGCTCCGCGGACCTTCTCCAAAGTAATGGTCATCGCGGCCTTCCTATGAAAGGAAGGAGTACAAGTCCATCCTTATCTGAATGACTGGTTCATCCGAGCCCCCTCTTATGCAGAGTGCGGCAGAGCTGTAGACCGGGTGATTGCTCTTCTGAGCTCCCTGGGGTGGATCATCAACTGGGAGGAAAGCCAGCTGCGCCCGACTCAGTCCCTGAAATATCTGGGAGTTCGTTTCGACACCCAAGTGGGCAGAATGTTCCTGCCGGACAATCGAATTGTCAAGCTTCAGGCTCAGGTGGACCAGTTCCTAGTAGCCTCTTCTCTTCGGGCTTGGGACTATGTGCAGCTGTTGGGCTCTATGACGGCCAAGATGGAAGTAGTGCCCTGGGCCAGGGCTCATATGAGACCACTACAACTCTCTCTGCTGCAGCGCTGGACTCCAGTGTCGGAGGATTCCGCTGTGCGCCTTCCCTTGGACCTAGCGGTGCGCAAGGCGCTGAGCTGGTGGCTGAGGACAGACAAGTTGTCCGCAGGGATGCCTCTTTTGACCCCGGAGTGGGGCTGCGGAGCCCATTGCTTGGGAAGGACAGCGCAGGGGCTCTGGTCTCCTGCAGAGGCAAAGTGGTCTATCAACCTCCTGGAACTCAGAGCCATTCGGTTGGCGCTTTTGGAGTTTCTCCCGGTACTGACGTTGACGCCAGTACGGGTCCTATCGGACAATGCCACGGCTGTGGCCTATGTCAATCGCCAGGGAGGTACCAAGAGCGCCCCTCTAGCCAAGGAGGCCATGAATCTATGCCAGTGGCATAGATTCATGGAACAGCTGTCGGCGGCCCACATTGCTGGAGTCATGAATGTCAAGGCGGACTTTCTCAGTCGCCATACCTTGGATCCCGGAGAGTGACAGCTATCGGCTCAGGCGTTCTTGGATATCACGAAGCGCTGGGGCCAGCCGAGCCTAGATCTGATGGTGTCATCAGCCAATTGCCAAGTGCCGCGCTTTTTCAGCAGAGGACAGGACCCTCGATCTCTGGGAGTAGATGCTCTTCTCCAACAGTGGCCGACACAGGAGCTTCTCTATGTGTTCCCGCCCTGGCCCATGTTGGGCAGGGTGCTAGACCGGGTGGCAAAGCATCCGGGCCGGGTAATCCTAGTGGGTCCGGACTGGCCCAGACGTCCCTGGTATGCGGACTTGATCAGGCTCTCAGTGGACGGACCTCTGCGACTGCCAGCGGAGCAGGGCCTGTTGCATCAGGGTCCCGTGGTGATGGAGGATCCCTCCCCCTTTGGTCTTACGGCCTGGCTATTGAGCGGCAGCGTCTGAGGAAGAAAGGCTTCTCAGACAAGGTCATCGCCACTATGCTGAGAGCGAGGAAGCGCTCTACTTCTACTGCTTACGCCAGGGTTTGGCGTACCTTTGCATCGTGGTGTGAGGCAGGCTCCCTTTCTCCCTTCACTGCTCCAATTTCTTCAGTGTTGGCATTCCTGCAAGAAGGTCTGGAGAAAGGCCTGTCGCTCAGTTCCCTTAAAGTCCAGGTAGCGGCTCTGGCTTGCTTCAGGGGCCGCCTGAAGGGTGCTTTTCTGGCTTCGCAGCCAGATGTGGTGCGCTTTCTCAAGGGAGTTAATCACCTGTGCCCTCCTCTGCACTCAGTGGTACCTGCGTGGAATCTCAATCTGGTGCTAAGAGCCTTGCAGAAGCCGCCTTTTGAACCCTCGTCGAGGGCATCTCTGAAAGACCTGACGTTGAAAGCAGTCTTTTTGGTGGCTATCACTTCAGCCAGAAGAGTTTCCGAGCTCCAGGCGCTATCATGTCGAGAGCCCTTTCTGCAGTTCACTGAGGCAGGAGTGTCTATTCGCACAGTGCCTTCCTTTCTGCCCAAGATTGTTTCTCGCTTCCATGTGAATCAGCAGCTCTGTCTCCCATCCTTTCGTAGGGAGGACTACCCAGAGGAGTACTCTGCTCTCAAATATCTAGATGTGAGACGAGTCATCATCAGTTACTTGGAAGTGACCAATGATTTCCGGAAGTCGGATCATCTGTTTGTCCTGTTTGCAGGTCCTCGTAAGGGTCTGCAGGCTGCTAAGCCTACAGTGGCAAGATGGGTCAAGGAAGCCATTGCAGCGGCTTATGTGGCCGCGGGGAAGGTGCCGCCTATCCGGCTGAAGGCTCACTCCACTAGAGCTCAGGCGGCCTCGATGGCGGAGGCCGGGTCCGTCTCCTTGGAAGAGATTTGGAAGGCGGCAACTTGGGCATCGGCTCATACCTTCTCCAGGCATTACCGCTTGACTGTGGCTGTTCGGGCAGAGGCCCGGTTTGGAGCTTCAGTGTTGCAGTCAGGGATTTCTATGTCCCGCCCTGGGTGAGTACTGCTTCGGTACATCCCACCAGTCTATGGATTGATCAGCATGATGATATGGAAGGTAAAATTATGTATCATACCTGATAATTTTCTTTCCATTAATCATAGCTGATCAATCCATAGCCCCTCCCAGATATCTGTACTGTTTTTATTCTGGTTGCATATCAGGTTCAAGTTTAGTCTTCAGTTCCTGTTCAGGAGGACTTCGTGTTCAAGTTTTTTCAATTGGATTCTTCAGGAGTTGAGACGATTTTGTATTACAGTGAGCTGCTGCATTCCTCTCCCCTCTGTTTTACGGGGCTGGATTGAGACCTAAATTCTGCCGGCGCTCCCTCCTGCTTCGTGCGGCTGTAGGGCAGCTTTGTACCCCTCCCGCTTCGGCGGTGTTAGGATCAGTCAGCTACTCCCGCGGTTGCAGGATAAGCCAGATCCCCCCGCATTGGCGGGTGTGGTGTCCCTCGCCCGCTCCGCGGGGATGAGCTGGACGGATTCCCCTCCCCCACTTGTGTGGGGATGAGCTGGGTTAATTCCCCTCCCCCGTTTCGGCGGTGGTGAGCTGGGCAGAGTGTCCCTTTGTGGGTGTAATTCTCTAAGTGCTGAGTCCTGCGGATGGAGCTTTGATATCGACATACTGAGGAGTTTCCGGCAGCACATGACCACATATAGGGAGGCAAAAGGATTGCTCTCTATCTCCACCTGCTGGTAGATGGACACAACCCACCAGTCTATGGATTGATCAGCTATGAGTAATGGAAAGAAAATTATCAGGTATGATACATAATTTTACCTTTCAATTACCCAGATATTGACTGGGTAAATGTAACATCAGTGCATGCTAGGGAAGCACAATTCCTTCATGAAATGAAGGACTACTTTATGGAGCAGCTGGTACGGGAGCCAACAAGAGGAGGAAAAATATTCTGTACCTAGTTCTTAGTGGAGCGTATGATCTGATGCAGGAGGTAATGGTGCTAGGGCCACTTGATAACAGTGATCATAATATGATCAGATTTTATATCAGCTTTGGAGTACAGTAAGTACACACAGAAAATCCAATACATTAGCATTTAAATTTCAAAAAGGAAATTATGAGAAAATGAGGAAACAGTGAAAAAAAAACTTAGAGCAGCTTCGTAGGAGAAAAAATTACATCAGGCATGGATGCTGTTCTAAAATTACATCCTGGAAGCCTAGGCCAAATACATTCCGTGTATTAAAAAAAGGAGGATGGAAGGCCAAGCGACAGCCAACATGGTTAAAAAGTGAGGTGAAGGAAGCTATTAGAACGAACTAAAACAAATCCTTCAGAAAATGGAAGAAGGATCCGACTGAAAATAATAAGAAACAGCATAAGGAATGGCAAGTCAAATACAAAGCGCTGATAAGGAAGGCAAAGAGGGACTTTGAAAAAAAAAAGATTGCGTTGGATGCGAAAGTACATAGTAAAAAATGTTTTAGGTATATTAAAAGTAAGAATCCGGCAAAAGAATCATTTGGACCGCTAGATGACCAAGGGGTAAAAGGACACTCAGGGAAGACAAAAGCCATAGCAGAGAGATTAAAAGAATTCTTTGCTTCGGTCTTCACCGTGAAGATTTAGGAGAGATACCGGTGCCTGAAATGGTATTCAAAGCTGACGAGTCAGAGAAACTGAATAGAATCTCTATAAACCTGGAGGATATAATGGCACAATTCGACAAATTGAAGGTTGTAAATCACCTGGACCAGATGGTATTCATCACAGAGTACTGATAGAATTGAAAAATGAACTTGCAGAACTATTGTTAGTAATATGTAGTTTATCTTTAAAGTCAAGCATGGTTCCGGAAGATTGGAGGGTGGCCAGTGGAACACCGATTTTATTAAAAAAAAAAGGTTCAAGAGGTGATCCAGGAAATTATAGACGGTGAGCCTGATGTCAGTGCCGGGCAAAATGGTATAGATTATCATTAAAAAAAATTGCTGAGCATATTCAAAAGCATGGATTAATGAGACAAAGCCAACATGGATTTAGTGAAGGGAAATCTTGCCTCACCAATCTACTACATTTCTTTTAAGAGGTGAACACACACATGGATAAAGTTGAGCCAGTTGATATTGTGTATCTGGATTTTCAAAAAGCATTTGACAAAGTATTTCATGAAAGACTCCAGAGGAAATTGGAGAGTCATGGGATAGGAGGTAGTGTCCTATTGTGGATTAAAAACTGGTTAAAAGATAGAAAACAGAGAGTTGGGCTAAATGGTCAGTATTCTCAAAGGAGAAGGGTAAATAGCGGGATCTGTGCTGCTTTTTAGCATATTTATAAATTATCTGGAGATGAAAGTAACTAATGAGGTAATTACATTTGTTGACCACACGTAGTTATTCAAAGTTTTTAAATTGCAAGAAGATTTCTTGGGTAGTCAGCTTTGGAATGCTCTACCTAGATCCATCCGAACTATTAATGACTATCTACCCTTCAGGAAAACGTTGAAGACACATCTTTTCAAACAAGTCTACCCTAACGACCCAACTTAATCCTATCAGCCCACCTACACTACTCCTACTCTGACACTGACATTGACTCTGACACCGATTATACCTCTGACCTTCTCCTAAATCTTATCATACTCATCCTCCAATCTTTTCCTCTCCATCTTTCCATACCATACTGTGATAAAGTCACATCCAGGACAGTTGGGTTAAGGCAGTGTCAGTTTGAAATACAAGTCCCAGAAGGCATTGCAGGCAAGGAGCCAGAGGGTGAGATGAGGAACCCGGACTGGACTCCTAGCTGCAATGGGAGAAGACATGGGTGTAAGCTGGCAGGATGTGTAGATTGGCTGCCACTAGAGGGAAAGCGAGATAGGAAACTCTGTGTGCAGGAGTTGATCATTAGTCTAATGCTTAACTCAGCTGGTATGGGTGTGGGGGAAGCTAATGGAAGGAGAATGATTGGTTGTGAGAGCAGAAGCCAGGGATTGATTAGGCAGGTGGGAAGGAGTCCCAGAGGAGAGAAGCAGAAAGAGAGAAGCAGTTGCAGGCTGAAAACCCTTGGGTAAGAGAGGTCCCTAAAGGTACTGAAGCAGGCTGAAATCCCTTGGGTGTGAGGAAGTCCGAAAAGTATTTGCAGGCTGAAAGCACTGGATAAAGAGCCCAGACTGGAGCTGACTGTGAGCCTGTATTGAATCCTGTTATGTGCTGATAGCCTACTGCTTAAAGGGGACTATTTGCCACACACTTTCAGGTGGCTTATATGTGCTTAAGATTGAAGGTGAATGCTGCTGTTGAAACTGTGTATCAGATCTACTAGAAACCTGCATGGAATAAAGTCCTTAAGACTGAAGTTGCTGGTGGACATTTATTTCTTGACTATACCGGGAGCCTGTGGCTGGAGGAGATTGTTCTATCTTGGCTGCACTTAGAGGTCCCTGGTTATAATACCCCTCCCAATCGCCTTTCCTTTTGCCTATCCTATCCTTACCTTCCCATATCCAAATCTTTTATTCTTCTTTCAGAATTTGTATTCTTTTTTACTATGTAAGCCACATTGAGCCTGCTTTGTGTGGGAAAGTGCGGGGTACAAATGTAATAAATAATAATAATAATTGTGAAAATTAGAAGAGGAGCTTACTAGAATGGGCATCCAAATGGCAGATGACTTCTAATGTGAGCAAGTGCAAAGTGATGCATGTGGGAAAGAGGAACCTGAACTATAGCTACATAATGCAGAGTTCCACATTAGGAGTCACTGATACGTTGAAACCCTCTGCTCAGTGTGCGGTGGCGGCTAAGAAAACAAATAGAATATTAGTTATTATTGTGAAAGGAATGGAAAACAAAAATGAAGACGTTATAATGCCTTTGTATCGCTCCATGGTGCAACTGCACCTCGAATATTGTGTGCAATTCTGGTCACTACATCTCAAGATATAGTGGAATTAGAAAAGGCACAGAGAAGGGCAACGAAAATGATAAAGGGGATAGGACGACTTCCCTATGAAGAAAGGCAAAGCGGCTGGGGATCTTCAACTTGGAGAAAAGATTGCTGAGGGGAGATATGATAGAGGTCTATTAAATAATGAGTGGAGTTGAAAGGGTAGATGTGAATCATTTGTTTACTCTTTCCAAAAATATTAGGACTAGGAGGCACGCAATGAAGCTACAAAGTAGTAAATTTAAAACAAATCAGAAAAAATATTTCTTCACTCAACGTGTAATTAAGCTCTTGAATTCTTTGCCATAGAATGTAGTAAAAGCAGTTAGCTTAGTGGGGTTCAAAAATGTTTAGATAGCTTCCTAAAAGAGAAATCCATAAACCATTATTAAAATGGACTTTGGGAAAATCCACTGCTTATTCTAGGATTAGCAGCATAAAATGTATTGTAATGTTTTGGGATCTTGCCAGGTAGTTGTAACCTGGATTGGCCACTGTTGGAAACAGGATGCTGGGTTTGATGGACCTTCAGTTTGTTCCAGTATGGCAATACTTATGTACATATGTACACAGAAGATCCACACTCCAAGACCAACCACAGTGGAGGAGGCAAAGAGAACAAAGCTGACTTTATTCAAAATTTTTGGTTGACTTGACACAGCAGTGTTTCGGCTGTAAGGCCTGCTTCAGGAGTCTGAACATACACCTGAAATTATTACTTCATAAACATACGATCCAATAGAAGTAACAACATAAAGTGTGGTAATCAGAACACCCACCAATGAGTGTATATGACACCACAATGTAACCAAAATGTTGTTACACGTGCTCACCACCAAAGCTATGAATTTAGCCCTCATACAATATGCTATTTCCCACAGAATCCTGAGAAACCAAATGACTGACCATAGGAGAGAAGGAATCTAGGAAGGGAATGTGCTTGTATAAACATGAAGACTCTCTCTTTTTTTTTTTTTTTTTTTCTTCCCACTTGTGGACCATCTACGATGTCTAAATCCCAATTACTCAAAGTTGAGCTATACACATTTAAAACTGGAAAATGTGCATATGGCAAGGGTGCATGGTCTGGGCATAGTTTGGGCAGGACTAGGACGGGCCTAAAAAATAAACATTTCAGAGGAAGAATTTATCTCTCTGGCCAAACAAGATCAATGTCATAAATCAAACCTGCTACCCAGGATGTCTAGGTTTCAGAAACATGCTGGTATTGAGTAGTGTTCCATTGGACAGATTAAGGGAGGCATACCCCTAAATCTCCCAGTGGTTGATGTGCCCGTGCCCCTTCCCCCTGAATGCAAAACTAGAGTTCCTGAATGTAGCTCAGTTTGAGCTGCTATTGAAAATGTGAGCAAAATCCTTGCCCTTTCTCCCAAACAGCTTAATGCAGGCTTTAATTTGTGGAGTTAAAAAAAAAAAAAAAAGGATCAGGTTACATCAGCATTTCTCCAAACATGTTTATTTCCTTGCCTTACCTTTTTGACCCCTTTCTACATCCTTTAAACTTTTAAACAGATTTTGATCCCAAAAGGACCATTCGGTACATCCAGTCCAGATTATCCTGTCCTTTCGCCCTAATCATTTTACTCTACAGAGCTTTAGAACTGAACTTTACAAGCCAGTATTACTGGTTTAATCCAACCTACAGTTTACATGTATATTCAAACAACATTATCCTTGGCTCATTTTGCAGTCAAAAACACATTAATTTAGAGTCAGTAAACGGTAATTCTTGTATCTTGTTTCCTGACCTTTATTTCTACCTCTGTGGAAACTACTGATGACAGAAATAATCCAGTAGAAAGCTAAACACTTGAGGTTAGGAATGTTTGTGATACACTCATCTGTAATTAACTATAATTAACTTTAAACAGAATTGCATTTGATTCCTTTTTTCCTCATCAGTGATTAAGTCTCATTATACTGGAACTGCAACTTTGATCTTCTCAAACAGTATAAAGTTGTCAGTTTCGTGTCTCTAAAAAGGGTAGTGCACAAGACCATCTTCTTTCCAGTAAGGCTGTCTGTAAAATGCTAGACCAAAATACATTTCTATAGTGCTAATAGACTTATTTAGTGCTGTACACATTATATGCAGGTACTTCTTTTGTCCCTAGAGGGCTTACAGTCTAAGGGCCCTGTTTACTAAGGCGCACTAGCATTTTTAGCACGTGCTAAATATTAGTGCGCTCTAATGCTAGAGACACACATGGGTGTCTAGCATTAGCACGTGTTAAAAAGGCTAGCTTGGCTGAGTAAACAGGGCCCTAAGGTTGTTTTTCTTTTTGTGTTGTTTTTTTTTGTATTTAGGGCATTGGAGGGTTAACTGACTTGCCCAAGATCACAAGGAGTGAAGTAGTCTAATTTGATCCTGGTGATCTGGGTTCAGTTTCTACTTCTTCTCCTTCTGACCTTGGGCAAGTTACTTAACCCTCCATTGCCCCAATTACAGAAACAAAAAAGCCAACTTAGATTGTGAGCCCGCTAGAGACAGAAAACGTACCAGCATATAATGTGTATAGCACTGCATAAGTCTAGTAGCACTATAGACATGAATTAGTAATATGCTGGTACAGATCTAAATAAGTGTCAATGAGGACAATCTTCAAACATTCTGAAAATTGACCAGCCTCTGTGTGGGTAAAAGAGGCATTTGTGGAAGTAGGAGAGTGAATGAACATACAGAAGTTGGATTTAAAAGCTCAGTGTATACTTAACCTCATGGAGGTAACATGTTCCACAGATTCAAAAACTTATCAGATCAGACTTTCAAAGACAAACTTTGAAAATGAACTTGTAGGCCTACTGGTATTAAATACCCATTGACTCTATGGGAAAACTGAAAATGTATCCTGATTCTCTAAAACTTTTCAGCATCCACTTTTGTTTTTCTCATGCTTCAGAGTAGATACTATTCCGTTCATCTCACATTATCCATATGCTTTCTGCAGGTAGGAGTATAGACCTTAATAAAGAGCCCAAGGTCCTTTTACATATAGAACTAATTTATATACAGTAGCTATTCGCTTACTGGTTAAGATTCAGCCAGTGGGGGGGGGGGGGGGGGGGGGGGGGGGGTCAGTGTTGTTTTTAAACACTGATTGCCATGGGCAGAATTAGCCCAGATATTTAATGCCAGGCCATGTGCGGGAACTGGCATTGAATATTTGGTCTAGTTGTTTAGATGCTGTCTGCTGCATCTGATGGCTCATATTGAGCTGGGACCCGCATAAGACACTTATGTGGGTCCCAGCTGAATATCAGCTAGGATCTGCATAAGATTATCCACCCATATCCTAACCTTCTCCCTTTACGATCCTCCCTCCCACCTTTAGAGCAGCATATCCACCCTTAACATTCCTCCTTTCTGATCCTCCCTTCCCCCTGAAGAAAATATCAGGAGACCTGAGCCACTCCATCCACATTGGCCTCCCTCGGGCCTACCTTTGCTGGTCCCTGGTGGTCTAGGGAAAATGGGCAGGAGCGATTCACACACTCTGCTGCCCGGTACTGCTTCTTCTTGAAAATGGCTGCCAGGACTTTTAGCGGCAACCTCATGGTACTTAAAGTATTCTTGCAGCATTGTCTGTAATGTCTGTAATCTTTTCAATTTGAATTTGGTTATACCCGCATATACAATGTTACAGTAATCATAATGAAATAGAGTATGTATATGGTATCTGTATCTATGTAGTTACGAACTGATCATAATTGTCGTAGACCAAGATAACCTGATTTTAATACGGCAGAAATCTGAAGAAAAAAAGTGAGCTTTGAATCATTTGAATGAGAAAACAGTAGGAATAAGTCTGTCAAAGAGAAATGGAACCATAGTAGGGGTGAAACTGCCCCAGTTATCCACAGGCAACAGTCTGTCTAGGATTTAACACTAGGCAATTACTATGAAATCAAGCACCAACTTCCTGGAGATAATTCTGCAAGGGAGAAAGATCAGTCAAGTCCTTAGAAGTGTAATGAATCAAAAGAAAATCATCTGCATATGAGTATACACTATAACACCAAGTGTTTGAATTAATAAGGCTAACGAGCTAACAAAGAGGTTGAACAGCAAAGGAGAAAACTGTCAAGTAGTAGCGTATGATTGTCAGAAGCCGCAGAAAGTTTTAACAAAACTGCCAGTGCAATATAACCGTCATCAAGTTTACTGTGAAGTTTGCTCAGTAAGGTGGCGAGAATAGTTTCTGTACTAAAACTGGCTCTAGCAAAGGATCCAGATTACTCTTTTTCAGAATAGGTGTACTATAGCTGTCTTAAAAGTAGAGGAAACCTGCCCAGATGAGAGACTTTCATAAATTTGTTGAGTAATTATGAAGTCTAGTGCATGACCTGTGCAATGAGTGGGGATAAGAACATATTGTCATAAATTTAAATTTGAAAGCAAGGAGATGAAATGATGCGATCGTGAGTGAGCTCTAGAATCTAAATGAAAATTAGAATCTCCCAATAATGTAAAATTAGGTAGGTTGACTGAAGCATCTGCTACTGTCTAGCAAACTAAATCTCTTTCCTCAGCTTTCAATGATGGTGAACAATAGAACATCATAATATGAACACTGGAATCCAGATGAACCTCAGCTAAGAGTAGCTCAGAATGGGTAATCTGTGGTAGGTAATGCCTGTGGGGAAGGTAAGAGTCACACCGCCACCACATTTAGTGGTATGAGATGAAGAAATTGCCAATTGTCCTTGAGGTAAGCATTGCAATAAATATGATTCCCTCACATAACCATGTCTCGGGGAATTTTAACAATCAGAGCAGATTTATGTTTGAGAACTGCAATTTAAAAGACCAAACGTGTATTTCAAAGTATGTTCTGAAATTGGGTAGGATTCTGCTTGGCAAATGTGAAGATTGCATACCTCTCTAGTGTGACTTGCATACTTCAAAGGCAAAGGGTGGTGTCCCCACCAGACCAGAATTGTTTGGTCTAATTGTGTCATTGAGAAATAGAAAGAGGCAGGGAATGCCAGTAATAAAAAAAAAAATAAAACCGATATAAAACTAATATTGCTAGTGAAGGAGCGATAGAAGGGGACATCCTACCACCAATCCAAAAAATAATAGTGCTTGCATAAGAAGTATGACCTGCTCCTTATCAGCACACACCCTTGCAGCATGAACGCTGCAAGTAAGACTTATTTAGTCACTTTGTTCTTGGTAATGGTGATATCCAAAGTCACATGACCCAAAGTGCAATATCAGGAATGCGCATAAAGTTAGGACAGCTGAGCGAAATGGGAGTTCTTTGGGAGGGAGATGGATGCTTCTCAGGGTGGAATGGGTTCTTCTGTGGGGAGCGGCTTTCAGGAGGAGGATGGATGTGCTTGAAGGAGGGGGGCCTATATAATTTTTCATTAAATCTAGGAACCAGCAGCTGAAACATCTTTCAATTCTCCTTATCAACCCCTCCAACATTATCCCAGTGAATTTTGGAGGGAAGGAGGGATTTCCCTCCCAGATCAGCAGGAACTCTGATCTGTTTCTAAAAAACTAATTTACTAAGGCTCTTTCCCTGTGTCTATAGGCAAATATACTATCTCATATCCGCTCTCCAGCCTTCACCTACTCTCTCTCTCTCTCTCCTCCATCCAGCCTATTTCTCTTACCTCCCTTCCTTCACCCAGTTTCTCTCTATCCTCCCTCGTACCCTCTTTTCTTTACCTTGGCTGCCTCAGAAACGGTGCCTCTCCCATGTATGCACCATGATTCAACTTTAAGCTTGAGCAATACGGCATGGTGCAGGAAGTTTGGGAAATATTGGGGGAATTGAAACCACAAAACTAGCCCAGACTTCCTGCACTACACAGCATGGCTTGAGCATAGAGATGAATTGCAGTACATATATGGGAGAGGCACTGTCTGTGAGGCAGCTCAACAGACAGCTGGGGCATGAAACCGCAGTCACTAGGTTGAGTGGGGAGGCAATAGACAGGGGACAGTTTTGGCACCCCTGCCTCCCTTTCACCCATGCGGCTGCACTTGCTGTACACAGGGCTGGCTTAACCACTGGATCAGATGAGGCTTTGGCCCAGGGTGCCGGTGATTAATAGTGCAAAAATGCCTAGCCTCTGACCTCACCTGGTCTACAGGTTAAGTCTTTTCTTCCCCTCCAACTGGGTCCAGTCTCTCACCTTCTCTCTTCCCCCTCCCTGCAGGTCCAGCAATGTTCCCTCACCTCTCTCGCTCCCCCATGGTCCTGTAAAGTTTATGTGGATCGCTGGCAGCAGCAGCAGCAATATGACAGGCTGCCTTCGGTCAACCCTTTGGGTCTTCCCTCTGCTGAGTCTGGCCTCCTCTAATGCAGTTTCCTGTGGGTGGAACATGGTAGAGGGAGGTCCCAGGGCTGGCTGAAGGCAGCCTACGTAAACTTTACAGGACAGTGAGAGGTGAGGGTGCAGTGCTCGCCTGCAGGAAAGGGGAACGAGAGAGTGAACCAGGGAGGAAATGATTCTGGACCAAGGGAAGGAGAGATGCCGAACCCATGAGGGAGGGGAGAGGAAGGAGAAGGATGAGGAAGGGGGCACTGAAAGTAATGCAGTACAGTGGAGGGAGAGTGCTGACAAAGCAAGTTGCCTCAGGATACCACTATCCTTTGAGCTGGCTCTGGCTGCACATAGTTCACTATGGCCCTGCACTAAAGTTTAAAAGTATGTGAATATTTTATAAAACACATGCATAAAGTGATACTCTACCTTTGTTCTATCCAGAACCCACCACAGAACATGCCTACACTTGGGTCAAGTAAAAGTACATATGTTCTGGTCATCACATGTACTTTTATTCATGGAGTAATTATATAAGGCATTTCCCCCTGAATTCTATAAATTTGCATGCCCAAATTTCCAACTAGCATGCAAGTTATAGAATAGTGCGAGTTTTGCACCTAACTTAGCGCCCTGTTTACTAAGCAGTACTAAGGGCACTCTAGCATTTTTAGGGTCGGAACCAGAACCAGGTCAGAATCATGAGCACGACCCAGCTGTCCCCAGCCTGCAAAGCCTTGTGGCGGTTATGACATGATAAGTTGGGTCACAAAAGATAAACAGCAAACAAAATAATCTTATCACTTTAGCAACTGTTTATTCTTACAAAATTAGCAGCAAAGCAGAAACTAATTTCTTAGCAAGAATAAGCAGGGGGAAATTGAATGCATAAGCAAAAGAGAAAAGCCGGTGAGAGTAACACCTATCTCTTTGCTAGTTGAGACTAAGTGATATTGTCGGTGTTCTCTCTGCCCCTCTCTTACAAGAGATTTATATACAGTTTTTCTTAGCTCAAAGAAGCTAGCTCTATAGTATGTCATTTTCCTTTTATTACATGATTGAGAGGGCACATAAAAGAAGTATTTCCTGGGTCCTCATTGGGCACATTCTTTGTTAGAAGCTTCTTATTGCATTTATAAAGTAAGGGGTTATGGTCCTGAGTAAATGGTCACATTCTCAGGAGCCAGTTTATATTCCTGTTCCATCTTTTCTCCCAGGGCCAAGGCCACTTCACCTATATTCCTTCTTCCCACACCCTTCTAGCCATAAATATAGTGCTGATGGAACAATGGCCACCTGCTCCAGCTGGCTCCCTCTTTGATGCACACATACTGTAGTCATGGACATAATTATTCAGTAGCAAACTTCCTCTTCTCAGGGAAAGGGCCTTGGGGGGGGGGGGGGGGGGGGTTCTGAGGTAATTGTTTAATTGCTTTGGCTTGAGCAGTGTAGGGAAATTAATGTTTTTGATCCACAGTAAGAGAAATGTATTTAATATCTCACTGCCAGTAGATCTGTATTGGGCCTTCACATTTTTCAAGGCCATATTCTCAACAAGTGCACGCTAAACGCTAAAGACACCCATAGAAATATATGGGTGTCTCTAGCAGTTAGCATGCACTAATTTTAGGAACGCTAAAAATGCTAACATGTCTTAGTAAACAGGGCCCTTAATTGTTAAATTAGGTTCCAACTGGTACCAATTAGGTACCAATAATAGCCTTTAAGTGGTATTAATTGGTATTAATTTGTAGTTATGCAGGTAACTGCACTTATGTGCTATTCTATAAATTTAGTGCCTTAATGCTGTAGTGCAAAACTGCAAAAGGGGCATGCACATGGGCAGGTCAGGGAGGTGTCTTGTAGTTAGGTGCATAAGTTATAGAATACTATGATTTATGTGTGCATCTGCCAATTTTGGGAATTAGCATTTACACTAGTCTTTGACATAGTGTAAGTGCTCATGCCTAACGTAGGTACGTGCATGACGCTCTATTCTATAATTTGTTTTGTTACATTTGTACCCCACGCTTTCCCACTCATGGCAGGCTCAATGCAGCTTACATGGGGCAATGGAGGGTTAAGTGACTTGCCCAGAGTCACAAGGAGCTGCCTGTGCCTGAAGTGGGAATTGAACTCAGTTCCCCAGGACCAAAGTCCACCACCCTAACCACTAGGCCACTCCTCCATAATTTCATATGCAATTGCCATTATAGAATTGACACTAGAATCAAACTCTTTATATGATGCCTGAAAACTGCGCCGAAAAGATTCTGCTTAAGCGTATACTATAAGTGGTGCCTAGATTGAGGTGTGGTATATGGAAAACGCTTAGTTGATAGCCCAGTTCCTAAAACTACATTCCTTCATTTACACAAATGAAAATATGGTGTAAATCCTGGCACATAGATTTCTGCGCAGAGGGCCATATTCTATAATTGCATAAATTTCAGAACGCCCACGAAATGCTGATTTTCCCATCCATAACCATGTCCCCTTTTGCCTGCACACGTTAGAAGTTAGGCGCACTGCATTACAGAATACACATAGCGAGTTATGCATGTAAATTCTAATTATTACATAAATACATAAGCACTGCCACGCTGGGAAAAGACCAAAGGTCCTTCAAGCCCAGCACTCCGTCTCCGACAGCGGCCAATCCAGGCCCCAAGAACCTGGCAAAACCCCCAAATTTAATAACGATCAATGGACTTTTCCTTCAGGAATCTGTCCAGACCCCCTTTAAACTCAGCAAGACCAGCTGCCGTCACTATCTTCTCCGGCAATGAGTTCCAGAGTCTACCCACACGCTGAGTAAAGAAAAACTTTCTCCAATTTGTTTTAGTTCTCATTGTTTTTGCTATTATTAATGCTAGTTAGGTTGTTAAGCCAATTAAGTTATGTGCATTGTTTTAGAATACGCCTGGATTTCAGCATGGGTCTCTAGGCTCACTATATAGAATCTGGGGTTCGTGCTTAAATTTTGGCGCTGCTTTCTTGAATCTACCCCTTTATGAGCATATACTGTCAGGGCTCCCCACTTTCCTCTTCCATTCAATGTCTTGATGTCCACTTTGGGTGAATTTTTTTTTTTTTTTTTACTAACACTTGAGTATATCTTTATATATATATATATATATATATATATATATATATATATATATATATATATATATATACAGTGGTGGAAATAAGTATTTGATCCCTTGCTGATTTTGTAAGTTTGCCCACTGACAAAGACATGAGCAGCCCATAATTGAAGGGTAGGTTATTGGTAACAGTGAGAGATAGCACATCACAAATTAAATCCGGAAAATCACATTGTGGAAAGTATATGAATTTATTTGCATTCTGCAGAGGGAAATAAGTATTTGATCCCCCACCAACCAGTAAGAGATCTGGCCCCTACAGACCAGGTAGATGCTCCAAATCAACTCGTTACCTGCATGACAGACAGCTGTCGGCAATGGTCACCTGTATGAAAGACACCTGTCCACAGACTCAGTGAATCAGTCAGACTCTAACCTCTACAAAATGGCCAAGAGCAAGGAGCTGTCTAAGGATGTCAGGGACAAGATCATACACCTGCACAAGGCTGGAATGGGCTACAAAACCATCAGTAAGACGCTGGGCGAGAAGGAGACAACTGTTGGTGCCATAGTAAGAAAATGGAAGAAGTACAAAATGACTGTCAATCGACAAAGATCTGGGGCTCCACGCAAAATCTCACCTCGTGGGGTATCCTTGATCATGAGGAAGGTTAGAAATCAGCCTACAACTACAAGGGGGGAACTTGTCAATGATCTCAAGGCAGCTGGGACCACTGTCACCACGAAAACCATTGGTAACACATTACGACATAACGGATTGCAATCCTGCAGTGCCCGCAAGGTCCCCCTGCTCCGGAAGGCACATGTGACGGCCCGTCTGAAGTTTGCCAGTGAACACCTGGATGATGCCGAGAGTGATTGGGAGAAGGTGCTGTGGTCAGATGAGACAAAAATTGAGCTCTTTGGCATGAACTCAACTCGCCGTGTTTGGAGGAAGAGAAATGCTGCCTATGACCCAAAGAACACCGTCCCCACTGTCAAGCATGGAGGTGGAAATGTTATGTTTTGGGGGTGTTTCTCTGCTAAGGGCACAGGACTACTTCACCGCATCAATGGGAGAATGGATGGGGCCATGTACCGTACAATTCTGAGTGACAACCTCCTTCCCTCCGCCAGGGCCTTAAAATGGGTCGTGGCTGGGTCTTCCAGCACGACAATGACCCAAAACATACAGCCAAGGCAACAAAGGAGTGGCTCAGGAAGAAGCACATTAGGGTCATGGAGTGGCCTAGCCAGTCACCAGACCTTAATCCCATTGAAAACTTATGGAGGGAGCTGAAGCTGCGAGTTGCCAAGCGACAGCCCAGAACTCTTAATGATTTAGAGATGATCTGCAAAGAGGAGTGGACCAAAATTCCTCCTGACATGTGTGCAAACCTCATCATCAACTACAGAAGACGTCTGACCGCTGTGCTTGCCAACAAGGGTTTTGCCACCAAGTATTAGGTCTTGTTTGCCAGAGGGATTAAATACTTATTTCCCTCTGCAGAATGCAAATAAATTCATATACTTTCCACAATGTGATTTTCCGGATTTAATTTGTGATGTGCTATCTCTCACTGTTACCAATAACCTACCCTTCAATTATGGGCTGCTCATGTCTTTGTCAGTGGGCAAACTTACAAAATCAGCAAGGGATCAAATACTTATTTCCACCACTGTGTATATATATATATATATATATATATATATATATATATATATATATATATATATATATATAATGATATGAATTATTGAAATATGTAGCAGAATTATTGATTATGCTGGATCAGATACCAATATAAAAAAATACAGCTTTAAAGGACTTATTGAGACTTCAGCAGAGAAACTGTTCTAAGATCCCAAGTCCCTCTTTCCCCCTCCCTCTGGGACTCTTAACAAGACTATTCAATCACAAACAAAAGGCTATTCAGAAACAAATACAGGGATTGCTTCAAAGAGTTTTAAACTTCCTCTGATCAAAAGCCCGCCTGAGTGTAAATGCCAACACATCTCCAAAAGATCAAAGAGCCAAGGGACAGAGAGGCCCTGGAGGTGTGAAAAACTCCAGCTATTGAAGACAAAAGGGAAGCATAAACAAAACCATTTGCTGGCTACCTCAGACACTGCCACAGAGGTCCAAACAGGAAGCCTTTTGCTTCAATAGACCATTTGTCAGCAGAAGTCCAGACAGGAAGTCTTATGATGTCATAAAACATGAGACCAAGTGCAAATACCCAGGGTCCAGTGCAAACCAGGAAGAAAATGATCCAGGACATGCACTCATATTTCCCTGCAAACGAACTGTATAAAAAAGCCAGACACAGACTCAAAGAGAGACTCACTCCTCTGCTTCAGCTCTATCCTTCTCTCCTGACTGCTGTGAAGACATCTCCTCCTGTAACCATGTGCTCATCGCTCAGCTAAACAGGCAGGCATCTCCAGACAGACTCTCTCTTCTCCCTGGCTGCACTTCTCTTCCATCCCTGTGTGTAGAGTTCCTGAGCTCATCTTACCTCATGCTGCTCATCAATCAGTTGGACCACAGCATACTTTGTAACAAGGACTTGTAAGTTAACTATAATTCATATTTAAACCTGTTGCCTTGCTTTATTTTAAGCACAAATAAACCTTTTCTGAAGCTAATTATATGGTCTATTTATGTTCTGGTAGGATGGTCGCATTTAAAAACTTAGTGCCATGCTTTGAGAACAAGTTTTTAAATCTTATGCAGTGCAGGTTAATGCAAAACACAAAATATAGTGTTTAATTCATTGCAATTGTAAATCTTATTACCGTATAGGTAATTGGTGGAGAAATAACCAAAATATATATCCTAAAACTTATAATACAGCACCTGTTCTTAAAATATAAATATTAGCGAATGCTCCGAGCAATTTCCCCATGTTAAATATTATTTCTTGTAACATATATATTATTATTATTACATTTATGCTGATGACATAACAATACTCGTTCCCTTTTCTTCTTCTTTATTTAATGCTCCACCAGATAAAAGGAAATAGAGCAGCTTTTAAACTAGAAACGGGGGGAAGGCCGACAGTCACTCAAAAGTGCATGGTTTAGGTATCTTTAGAGGATATCACCCAGACGGAAGAAAAGGTTACTTGTAAGTAAGGATGTCAAAGAAATCGTAGTAGATCAGATGGCCTTAAATAAAATTAATAATTACCAGACAGAAGATAACATATTAATAATGCCATGTATTAAACATAATATAAAATGGAACAACATGCATGCATTGAAATGTCTATACGCAAATGCCAGGAGCCTGAGACATAAGATGGGAGAGCTGGAGTATATTGCACACAATGAAAAATTGGATATTATTGGCATCTCTGAGACCTGGTGGAAGGAAGATAACCAGTGGGACACAGTCATACCGGGCTACAAATTATATCGTAGCGATAGGGTGGATAGGATTGGAGAAGAGATAGCACTGTATGTAAATGAGAACCTTGACTCAGATAGGCTGCAGATATTGCAGGAGACAAAACCCCTATTGGAATCTTTGTGGATTGAAATTCCACGTGAAAAGGGGAAAGGACGGTGATAGGAGCGTACTACCGTCTACCTGGCCAGGACGATTGGACGGATGCAGCAATGTCAAAAGAAATTAGGGAAGCGAATAAATTGGGCAATGTAATATTAATGGGTAATTTCAATTATCCACATATAGACTGGGTTAATGTAGCATCGGTACACGCTAGGGAGGTGAAATTTCTTGATGAAATCAAGGACAGCTTCATGGAACAGCTGGTTCAGGAGCCCACAAGAGAAGGAAAAATACTAGACTTTGTCATTACTGGAGCTCATGATCTGGTGCGGGGGGGGGGGGGGGGGGGGTAATGGTGCGAGGGCCGCTTGATAAAAGTGATCATAATATGATCAGTTTTGATATTGGCATTGAAGTAAATGAACTTAGGAAATCAAATACACTAGCGTTTAACTTTAGAAAAGGTGATTACGACAAAATGAGAAGAACGGTGAAAAAAAGACTGAAAGGAGCAAGCTCGCAGGGTAGAAAACTTGAATCAGGCATGGATGCTGTTTAAAAACACCATCCTGGAGGCACAGGACAAATATATTCCACGTATTAGAAAAAGGAGAAAAAAGACCAAACGTCAGCCGGCGTGGCTAAACAGTAAGGTAAAGGAAGTCATTAGAACCAAAAAACAATCCTTCAGAAAGTGGAGAAGAGAACTGACTGAAAGTAATAAGATGAAACTTAAGGAATGCCAAGCCAAATGCAAAACGGAGATAAGGAGGGCAAAAAAGGACTTTGAAAAAAAGTTAGCGTTAGAAGCGAAAATACATAGTAAAATTATTTTTAGATACATTAAAAGCAGGAGGCCGGCTAAAGAATCGGTTGGGCCGCTGGACGAAAATGGTGTTAAAGGGGCGATCAGGGAAGACCAAGCCGTAGTGGAGAAATTAAATGAATTCTTTGCTTCACTCTTCACCGAGGAGGATTTGGGAGGGACACCGGTGCCGGAAAGCGTATTTGAAGCAGACTAAACGAATTCTCTGTAAACTTGGAGGATGTAATGGGTCAGTTCTGCAAACTGAAGAGTAGTAAATTACCAGGATCGGATGGTATTCATCCTAGAGTATTAATAGAACTGAAAAATGAACTTGTACAGCAATCTATCCCTAAAATCGAGTGTGGTACCAGAAGACTGGAGGGTAGCCAGTGTTACGCCGATTTTTTAAAAAAGGTTCCAGAGGAGATCCGGGAAATTATAGACTGGTGAGTCTGACGTCGGTACCGGGCAAAATGGTAGAGGCTATTATTAAGAATAAAATTAGAGAGCATATACAAAAACATGGGCTGATGAGACAAAGTCAGCACGGATTTAGTGAAGGGAAGTCTTGCCTCACTAATCTACTGCATTTTTTGAGGAGGTGAACAAACGTGAACAATGGGGAGCCGGTGGATATTGTGTATCTGGATTTTCAAAAGGCGTTTGACAAAGTGCCTCATGAAAGACTCCTGAGGAAACTGGAGAGTTATGGGATTGGAGGTAGGGTATTAACTATGGATTAAGAACTGGTTGAAAGATAGGAAGCAAAGAGTAGGGTTGAATGGTCAGTATTCTCAGTGGAGAAGGGTAGTTAGTGGGGTCCCTCAGGAGTCTGTGCTGGGACCGCTGCTTTTTAACATATTTATAAATGACCTAGAGATGGGAGTAACTAGTGAGGTGATTAAATTCGCAGATGACACAAAGTTATTCAGGGTCGTCAAGTCGCAGGAGGAGTGTGAAAGATTACAGGAGGACCTCGTGAGACTCTGGGATTGGCATGCAAGTGGCAGATGAAGTTCAATGTTGACAAGTGCAAAGTGATGCATGTGGGTAAGAGGAACCCGAATTACAGCTATGTCATGCAAGGTTCCATGTTAGGAGTCACGGACCTAGAAAGGGATCTGGGAGTCATAGTTGATAAGATGTTAAAAACTTCTGCTCAGTGTGCTGCGGTGGCTAGGAAAGCACACAGAATGTTGAGTATTATTAGGAAAGGGATGGAAAACAAACACGAGGGTGCTATAATGCCGTTGTATCGCACCATGGTGCGACCGCACCTCGAGTATTGTGTTCAATTCTGGTCGCCGCATCTCAAAAAAGATATAAAGGAATTAGAGAAGGTGCAGAGACGGGCGACGAAAATGATAAAGGGAGTGGAGCAACTTCTCTATGAGGAAAGGCTGAGAAGGTTAGGGTCTTCAGCTTGGAGAAAAGGCGGCTGAGGGGTGATATGATAGAAGTCTACAAGATAATGAGCGGATTAGAGCGGACAGATGAGAAGCGTTTGTTTACACTTTCAAACAACAACAAAACCAGGGGACACAAGCTAGAATATGGTAGATTTAAAACAAATAGGAGAAAGTTTGTCTTTACTCAGCATGTAGTTAGACTCTGGAACTCGTTGCCGGAGAATGTAGTGACAGCAGTTGGCCTTATGGAATTTAAAGGGGGTTTGGACAGATTCCTGAGGGAAAAGTCCATTGAACATTATTATTATTATTTTTTTTTTTTTTGGGGGGGGGGGGGGGGGTTGCCGGGTTCTTGAAACCTGGATTGTCCACTGTCAGAGATAGGATGCTGGGCTTGATGGACCCTTGGTCTTTTCCCAGTATGGTGGTACTTATGTACTTATGAGATGCAAACTTGTTTCTTGAGGATTGAATGCTGGGCTTGTCAACTTCATTTGATATTGAATGCAGAAAACACCAAATTGCTATGGTGAGAACCACTGACTGGCTTTTGATTCAGGGCAAAGAGTTTACTTTGAAATGATCTTTGAGGGTTTTAGGAGTCATATTAGACTTCCAGTTGGCAGTGCCATTGCAGATTAAAAACATTCTTCAAAAGATATTTGTGTCAGCTTCAATGCATGAGAAAATATCTCTCACAAGAATGTTTTCAGTTGGTTACTCAGGCTATTATACTATCACAGCTTGAATATTGTAATCTAGATTGTACAATACATCATTGAAGTGACTTTAGCTAGCTCAGAATGTGGCAGCAAAGCTGATCTTTAGAGAATGTAAATGTGATAGGGTGAGCCCTTTGTTGGTTGATTTACATTGGCTCCCTGTTGAAGCACATTACTTCAAAATTTATAGGTTTGTATTCAGAATCTTACCGGATCAAGTACCAAGGTATCTGATACAACAAATTGAGTTACCTTTAATAACATACTGTTTGCATTCAAAAGACTTTTTAATTTTCCTTTACCATTCAGTGAGATTTTTAAAATTAAAAAAATATGAGACTGCCAGTTCTGCATTCCGCATTTTATTAGACAAGAGACATGTTATTTAAAGTTTAGAAAATTACTGAAGGCTTTTTATATTTCATACGTTTTTTTAATTAAGCTAGTTGAATTTTCTTTTTGTGAGTCGCTGGAAATGGCTAGCTTCTTTTATTAATTTTGATCCACATTGAGCCTTTTTGGTTTGCAGCAGAATATAAATATTATTATTGTATTATTGTATATGGGTAAAAATGCCTTTTTAAAATTTCTTTCTTAGTGGAACTACATAAATAACAGCCATAACTTAAGTTTTTTTGGCTGTATGTTCAGTGGTCCTATCTAAATTGGTTGAGCTAGTGAATATTGGGCATAAATGTGAGTGGATAAATTATGTTTATGTTAATGCAATAGCAATATAATACTGGTCCCTACATTTTAAAATGCACATTTATCTGATTTAGGAGCCTAAAACTCTTGCTAGGCCTGTTCAGATCCATATTTTGGGAAATGCAATGTAAGCAACTGCCACCAGTGCTAAATTTCATAGATGCTGGAGCATCATTCGGCACTCCCTTTTACAAAATTTGGGCCTACTATTGGATTGCTCTCGTGTAATGGGGCTGCCCTAAATCAGCAGTAATAGAGACAGTACCTGCATATAATAAATGTAAACTGATTTGGTTGTACCACAAAAAGGCCATATATCAAAGACAATTCATGAGCAAAACCCATACAGGAGGGGGGTGTAGGCATGTTAGCGCTGACAGGCTTCCTCTGATGCAACTTTCTGTTTTTGCCTAGGCAGGACATGGCAGAGTAAAGGTATTTGAGGCTGACTGGAGGCAACCTGCCCTCATCACTGACACTGCCAGGGAGCAATGTGAAGGTTGGAGGACCACCAAGGGGAGGAAGGAAGGGAGAGAAAGAGATGCTAGACTATGTGGGAGAAAGATGGAGAAGAATGTATGTCACACCTACTTATGGAGGCAGGAAGGGAAGGGGAAAAAAGGCCAGACCACAGAGGTAGTGGATAGAGAGAGAGATTCTGGACCTGGGGAAGGGGAGTAGAGGAAAGAGAGATTCGATGAAGGGGTAGGGAAAAGAGGGGGCAAGACTAGACCCATGGGAAGGAAGGAGGGAGACAGAGCAATACTGGGATGGTGGAAGAGCAAAGGGAAAAAAGATACAGGAGGGGAAAGTGGGAGAGACACGACCCATGGAGTGGGGAGAGAGAGAGAGATGCTGGACAATGGTGAGGGGACAAGAGAGAGGGTGATATGCTTGCCCTGGGGTGAAGGTTGCAGGAGAAAGGAAAGAGAGAGGGAGAAGCTGGACATGAGAAGGTACAGGGAGTGATGTTGGAGACAAGGGAGAGATGGGGATACAGAGTGCAGATGCGGAAGATGGGCGGGAGGTAAGGACAGGGACCTAGAGGAGAGATGCTAGCCAGTATAGACAGGAACATAGAGGGAATGATGGTGGATATGCTGAAGGAAGAAATATCAAATGGACAGGAGACCCGGCAAGAGCGAAAGATGAATGTGATGGGAGGAGGGGGAACAGAGCAAAAGATGACTAGTACACAGGGAGTGGGGGGAGGGGGACAGAGCAAAAGATGACTGGGACTTGATTGAGTGAGAGAGTGTTGGGGAGCAGAGCAGGGAATTATGGATGAGAGAGATGGAGTGCAAATACCTGGCAATTGGTAGGTATTAGTGCGGGCTTGTCGATGGGTTAGGGGAATGAGTGAGGGTGTGAAATGGGGGGGGGGGGGGTGGTGTTGTGAGGATGAAGTGTGGAGAAAGATAGACATAGTAAGAATGACCTGGAAGATTGGAAAGAGGAGGAAAGGCATTGAAAAGAAATGGGGGTACTTGGGAGGAGTATGAGAGGAAGGGGATGGGTCTCTAAAGTGGTTGAGTGAGAGTGGAAATGAGGTTAAAAAGATGGTGAAAGAGAGGCAATAGGAGAAGGAGTGGAGGAAAGAGAATAGCCTGGAACAAGGAGAGACAGGGATAGAGCTGGGGCTGGTGAGATGATGGCTTAGAAGGTGAATATAAAGGATGGAAATGGGGGACTAGTGAATGGATGAAAGATGGGGGAGGGGAGATAGGAGAGTGGGAAAAGAGAGAGACGGTGCAGTGGGAGTGCTGGAGAGGAGATGAGGGGAAAAGCCGGTAGGCAGGTTAAGAAGTGAAAAGGAGGAGACTAAGGATTAGAGGGTGACAGGGAGAATGAGGGTAAAATCAAATAGGCAGAAGAGAAAAGTGGGGGGAAAAAACAAAAAAAGAAAGATCAGTGGCAAACAGATGTAGAGAATGAAAGGAAGAAGACAAGAGGCGAGAGAAGAAATGGAAAGGCAAACCCGGAAAATAATTTTGGAGAAGAATAACACAAGGAAAGTGGAAAAGAGACTGGGACCGGCCCAATTAGAAAACTAAAATGCTCAGACATTTTGTTGTATTGGCACTTTCAAAATGTTCAATACGCATTGACCTCCTGATAATTAAAGGGAAATGGCCACCAAAATGGCACCTAACCGTCTATCCAGTGATATTCAGTGCCGCATAGCCGGCTATATGTCACTGAATATTCCCAGTTAGCAGCTTAAAGATGGTCAGTTATATCACATGATATAACAGGCTATTCCATGATGTCATTGTGGAGCCACTAAGTTGAGGTGGAATAACTTTAGCTGGCTTCAACTTAACCGGCCAGTGCTGAAAATCAGCTTGACTGGTTAATGTGAAACCGGCCAAAGTTAAACCATATATTCAATGCCGGTCACCAGAAATGGCCCAGCATTGGATATCCAGGTTCAGCGCAGACTGCAGGAGACAGCCTTGCTATCTCCCATGTTCTGAATATTGGGGCCTGAATGATTAAAAAAAAAAAAAAAAAGGTAGGAAATAAAAATATTTAATACTTTTTAAGGATATTTGTATTTTGCAGGGTACACAAGAAAAAACATTTGATCTCTTTTATTAGTATTATGGAGTCTGGCTTTCTTGGGGGAGGGAAAGAGGGGTGTTATCTCCAGGGCTTAAATTGTAGACAAAAAGGAAGTGGAACTCAGGTGGAAGGATGGCAGGGAGAGAAGGGCTAGATTAGGGCAACAGAGCCTTTTTCACACTCTAAGGCTTATCCCCTCTCATCCTATTCCCTGCACGCTGCCTAGAAAGGAGGAGCGAAGCAGAATACGCTTGATGCTCTGGAGTCTGAAAAGATGTGTCAGAACTGCGTTCCAGCTTGTTTCCTCAGAAATTAAGCCCTGGCCATCTTCTGTTTAGTTTTTGTCAGCATGCATTTTATGGTCCCCTATTTTGTATCAGGTAAAGGTATTTTAATGTTCTGCAGGTGAAGGATTCTGCTAGCATGTAGTGTCTGTATTGGAATCTATAACAGTACAGCTTGTTCTTGTTTCCCAGTAGTAGGTATATTGGTTCTTTAGGGCACTGTGTAATACTTATAGCACTGTTTTTTCATAGGTGAGTTAGAATTGCTACGATTTGGCAAGTTTACTATACAGGTTGTGAATGCCTTTTTGAAGAGTTTTGTGCTATTTTACAAAGTGTATGGCCCTGTTTGGAAAGCAGGCTTTTGGCACCCAAAATAAAAATATATCCCACATTTTCCCACCTTTTTGCAGGCTCAATGTGGCTTACAATACATCATGAATGGTGAAGATATATTAGAAGAATAGACAATTTAGTTAACAGAAGAATCATGGTAACATGAAAATGATAGAACATGATAGTAGAGTAACAAACAGATATTATAAAACAGTTCTGAATATATATGGAGGAAATGTGTATGTTTACATTTGTTGATCTTTGTGGTATGCTTTATCAAAGGGATGGGTCTTCAGTAGTTTTCGGAAGTTGGTTAGTTCGTAAATCGTTTTTAAGTTGCGCGGCAGTGCGTTCCATGACTGTGTACTCAAGTAGGTGAAATTCGACACATGCATTAGTTTGCATTTTAGACCTTTGCAGTTTGGGAAGTGCAGATTAAGGAATGTGTGGGATGATCTTTTAGCATTCCTGGGTGGTAGGTCTATCAGGTCTGACATGTAGGCTGCTGCTTCTCCATGAATGATTTTGTGAACTAGAGAGCAAATTTTGAACGTGATGTGTTCTTGAGTGGGAGCCAGCGTAGCTTTTCTCGTAGTGGTTTAGCACTTTCATATTTTGTTTTGCCGAATATGAGTCTCGCTGCAGTGTTCTGGGTTGCCTGAAATTTTTTGATTTGCTCTTTGCAACCGGCGTAGAGTGCTTTGCAGTAGTCTAGATGGCTAAGCACCATTGTACCAGGTTGCGGAAAACAGTCCTAGGGAAGAAAGGTCTTACTCTTTTTAATTTTCACATTGAGTGGATCATCTTCTTGATTGTGTTTTTCATATGGCTCTCAAGTGTTAGGTGTCGATCGATGGTAACCCCAAGAATTTTTAGGGTATCCGAAATTGGAAGGTTCAGATTTGGTGTGTTAATGGTGGTGAATTTGTTTGTGTTATATTGAGAAGTAAGTACTAGGCATTGGGGTTTTTTCTGCATTAAGTTTTAGCTTAAATGCATCCCCCCATGAATGCATGATATGGAGGCTTTGGTTAATGTCATTAGAAATTTTCTTTAAATCTTGTTTGAATGGGATGTAGATCGTTACGTCGTCTGCGTATATGTATGGGTTGAGGTTTTGGTTTGATAGTAGTTTGGCCAAGGGTATCATCATTAAGTTGAATAGAGTTGGTGAGAGGGGGGATCCCTGTGGGACTCCGCATTCAGGTATCCATGTGGCTGAAGTAGTCAGGTTAGATGTCACTTAGTATGATCGTGTGGTTAGGAAACTCTTAAACCACTTGAGAACGTTACCTCCAATTCTGAAGTACTCAAGGATATGTAGTAGTATTCCATGATCGACCATGTCGAAAGTGCTTGACATGTCAAATTGTAGGAGTAGTATGTTTTTACCAGTTGCAATTGTTTGTTTGAATTTAGTCATGAGTGTAATTAATACTGTTTCAGTGCTATGGTTAGACCTAAATCCTGACTGGGAGTCGTGGAGTATTGAGAATTTATCTAAGTAGTTTGTGAGTTGTTTGGTCACCATTCCGTCCGTTAGTTTGGTTAATAAGGGAATGGATGCTACTGGTCTGTAGTTGGTTAGTTCACTGGCGTTTTTCTTTGCGTCTTTGGGTATGGGGATGAGTAATATGTTTCCTTTCTCATTCGGGAAGTTTCTGTTTTGTAACATGTAGTTCAGGTGTTTCGTTATGTCTGTTATAAATTGTTGGGGAGCATATGTCATAAGGTTGTTTGGACATATGTCTAGCTTGCAATGAGATTTAGCAAATCGGTTCAGCGTTTGAGAGATGATATCCTCTGATAGTGTCTCGAAGTTGGTCCAGATTCTATCTGCTGGGTGTGTGCCAGGGTTTGGGTCTAGGCAGTCAAGGAGTTCAGTATAGTCGATGTTACTGGCAGGTATCTTAAGTCGTAATTGTACGATTTTCTCATTGAAGTATTTCACGAGGTTGTCTGCTCCTGGTGTGTCTTTGCTATTGGTTGTGATTGGTGTAATATCTATTAGTTTAATCACGAGTTGGAAGAGTTTATGTGTGTCCTTGTAGTTTGGTCCAATTACAGATTTGTAATATAGTCTTTTAGTTTGTCTTATGGTATATTTGTATTTCCTTTGGAGTTGTTTCCAGGCGTTAAGTGTGGGTTCGTCTTTCTTTTTGTTCCACGCACGTTCTAGCCTTCTGACTTGTGTTTTAAGTTTTTTCAGTTCTTCATTGAACCATGGTATTGAATTCTTTCTGTGTGAGGTTCTCATTTGGATTGGAGCAATATTGTCTAATTGGAGCAATATTGTCTAATATGGATCTGCATCTCTCGTCCCATTCCCGGAGGAATTGGTTTGTATCTGCTTTTATTGTCCATCCGTTATAGTAGATCTGTTGCCAGAATAGTACCGGGTCTATTTTTCCTCTCGTATTATAGGTTTTTCGTTCTAGTTTGTTCGATGAGTTTTTCATTCGCCATTGGAGGAAAATGTTTGTCTTATAGTGGTCAGACCACGGTGCTGGTGTCCATTTTGCGTTTGTTAGTATAAGGTTTGAGTTGGGATCGAATTTGTATGTGACAATGTCTAGTGTGTGTCCTTTGATGTGAGTTGGTTGCGTGTTTGTCCTATGAAGATCCCATAGTTGTAGGAACTCTTCACATTCTTGGGTGTTTGTTGAGCTGAAATCTTCAAGGTGCAGGTTGATATCTCCTATTATGATAAGATTTGAGGTAGAGACACAAGTGTCCGAGATAAAGTCCATGAAGTGTGTTTGGGAATCTTGCCAGTTGCCTGGCAATCGGTAGAGCAGGATTGCGTTAAGGTGGTCTTGCAAATTTGGGTGGTTGATTCTTACCAAGGCGATTTCGAGTTGTGGCAGAATGGATTCAGCTGTAGTTGTGATGGTGAACTCGGATTTGTATATTATGGCTGTTCCTCCTCCTCTTTTTCTGTTTCTTGTCCAGTGGGTAATTTTTTATCCTGGTGGGCATAAATCTAAGATTAGGGGGTTTTTGAGGTCATGAATCCAGGTTTCAGTGATGAATAGTAGGTCAAGATTGTCTGAAGTAATCCAATCTGTTATAGTCTCTGTTTTATTTACTGCTGATCTTGCATTTACATATAAAAACAAAGTGTCTGGCAGATGAGGGAGCACAATTTGAATATTTATTGTGGGGGAATATGGAGTTTGTGATACAGAACTGGAGATGCAGGGTTTATACTGAGATTCTGTTCAATCCTGTATAGAATCCAAACTTCACTCCCACAAAGAAGAATGTGTTGAATGATGCTCTCAATTATAATGTTGGCTTGACCTGGTAGCTGAAGCTAGCTGGAGGGGGAGGGTTCCTTTATGAACAAAAGGCCTTGGTGTCATATATTGCTAATTTAAAAGTGGGGGTGGAGGGGAGGAAGGGTGTGTGATGTGGTGGTGGGAATGATGAGCAGAAATGTCGCTTTTGATTGCCGCTACTCCATTCCTAACTTGCCTACCTGTTATCCTAAATATTTCTGTGTAGAGATACTACTGCTTATTAAGGATTGAGAACTGGTTAAAAACTAGAAAAGAGAAGTTAGGGCTAAAAGTTTGTGTTCTCAATGGAGAAGAGTGATTAATGTAGTGTACAGGGATTTGTATTGGGATTAGTGTTTTTTTAAACATTTGTATAAAACATCTGAAAATGGGAACAGTGAGTGAAGTGATCAAATTTGGAGAAGACACAAACTTATTCACAATAGATAATTCACAGGAGGATCGTTAGAAATTGGAGGAGGACCTTGCGAAACTGGGAGACTAGGTATCCAAATGGCAGATGAAATATAATGTTAACTAGTGCAAGGTGGTCCCAATATAGAAGAATAACCGAAACGGTTTTGCAATATTAAAAAAACTTGGAGCAGTTCAGAGAAAAGCAACCAAAATGGAATAGTGTCTGTGCCAAAAGACTTATGAGAAGAGACTTGAAGACCTCAATATGTATATCCCAGAGGAGAGAAGGGACAAGAGAGATATGACTCAGATATTTAAAAACTTGAAAGATATTGATGAGAGAGCAAATATTTTGCAAAGAAGGGGAAGCTATAGAACAAGTGGATATAAAAAGAAGCTACAAGGAAGGAAGGAAGTAGCAACATCGAGAAATACTTTTTCATAGAAAGGAGTAGGGATGCCTAGAATACTTTTCTATTAGAGGTAGTAGGAACAAAAACAGTGATTGAATTAAAAAGGCATGGCATAAACACAGAGCTCTGTATAGCAAGAGGATGGATTTGAAATAATAGAGCATTTCCATTTAAAGCAAAACTTAAATGACATTCACACTTCAAAAAAGGGGTCATCTGCATAGAACGGCAGATTCAACCCTAAAAATAAAGGAATATTTTCCATGAAGTAGCAGGTACAACCCTTGCCATCTTACTGGGCAAACTAGACTGGCTTTTTTGGTCTTTTTCTTCCTTTATTTACTCTGTTACTATGGTGCTTGTTTTAGAAGAGCCATTTGCATTTTGCACATCCATAAAGCAGCATAAGTACATAAGTATTGCCATACTGGAACAGACCAAAGGTCCATCAAGCCCAGCATCCTGTTTCCAACAGTGGCCATTCCAGGTCACAAATACCTGCAAGATCCCCCAAAAAGTAGAAAACATTTTATTCTGCTTATCCCAGAGATATTTTCCCCCAAGTCCAATTTAATAATGGTCTATGGACTTTTCCTTTAGGAAGCCGTCCAAACCTTTTTTAAAACTCTGCTAAGCTAACCGCCTTTTCCACATTTTCTGGCAACGAATTCCAAAGTTGAAATACATGTTTAGTGAAGACAATTTTTCTCAGATTATTTTTACATTTACTACTTTATAGCTTAATTGCATGCCCCCTAGTCCTAGTATTTTTGCAAAGCGTAAACAGACGCTTCACATCTACCCGTTCCACTCCACTCATTGTTTTATATACCTCTATCATATCTCCCCTCAGCCATCTTTTCTCCAAGCTGAAGAGCCCCAGCTGTTTTAGCCTTTCCTCATAGGGAAGTCATCCCATCCCCTTTATCATTTTCGTCGCCCTTCTCTGCACCTTTTCTAATTCTACTATATCCTTTTTGAGATGCGGCGACCAGAACTGAACAAAATATTCAAGGTACTGTCGCCAAGGAATTACGACATCCTCATTTTTGTTTTCCATTCCTTTCCTAATAATACCTAACTTTCTATTTGCTTTCTTAGCTGCCGCAGCAGCACACTGATCAGAAGGTTTCAACGTTTTATCAGCGACAACACCTAGATCCCTTTCTTGGTCGGTGACTCCTAACGTGGAACCTTGCATGATGTAGCTATAATTCATTTTCCTCTTTCCCACATGCATCACTTGCACTTGCTCACATTAAACATCATCTGCCATTTAGATGCCCAGTCTTGTAACGTCCTCGTAATTTTTAACAATCCTCCCGCAATTTAACTACTTAGAATAACTTTGTGTCGTCAGCAAATTTAATTACCTCACTAGTTACCCCCATCTCTAGGTCATTTCTAAATATGTTAAAAAGCAGCGGTCCCAGCATAGACACCTGGAGAACCCCACTAACTACCCTTCTCCATTGAAAATACTGGCCATTTAACCCTACTCTCTGTTTTCTATCTTTTAACCAGTTTTTAATCCACAATAGAACACTACCTCCTATCCCATGACTCTCCAATTTCCCATGGAGTCTTTCATGAGGTACTTTGTCCAGCGCCTTCTGAAAATCCAGATACACAATATCAACTGGCTCATCTTTATCCATATGTTTGTTCACCCCTTCAAAGAAATGTAATAGATTGGTGAGGCAAGATTTCCCTTCACTAAATGCATGTTGACTTTGTCTCATTAGTCCGTGCTTTTGAATATACTCTGTTATTTTGTTCTTTACAATAGTCTCTACCATTTTGCCCGGCACCTATGTCAGACTCACCGGTCTATAATTTCCCGGATCTCCCCTGGAACCTTTTTAAAAAATCGGTGTTACATTGGCCACCCTCCAATCTTCCGGTACCACACTTGATTTTAAGGATAAATTACATATTACTAACAATAGTTCCACAAGTTCATTTTTCAGTTCTATCAGTACTCTGGGATGAATACCATCCGGTCCAGGAGGTTTGCTACTCTTCCATTTGTCAAATTACCCTATTACATTCTCTAGGTCTATAGAGATTTCATTCAGTTTCTCCAACTCGTCAGCTTCGAATACCATTTCTGGCACCGGTATCTCTCCCAAATCTTCCTCAGTGAAGACCAAAGCAAAGAAATCATTTAATATTTCTGCTATGGCTTTGTCTTCCTGATCACCCCTTTTACCCCTTCGGTCATCTAGCGGTCCAACCGATTCTTTTGCTGGCTTCCTGCTTTTAATATACCTAAAAAACATTTTACTATGTGTTTTTGCCTCCAACACAATCTTTTTTTTCAAAGTCCCTCTGTGCCTTCCTTATCAGCGCTTTGCATTTGACTTGACATTCCTTATGCTGTTTCCTATTCCATTTTCTAAAAGATTTTCTTTTAGCTCTAATAGCTTCCTTCTCCTCACTTTTTAACCATGCTGGCTGTTTGGTCTTCCGTCCTCCTCTTTTAATACACAAAATATATTTGGCCTGGGCTTCCAGGATGGTATTTTTGAACAACATCCACGCCTGATGTAAATTTTTGACCCTTGAAGCCACACCTCTAAGTTTTTTTTTTTCACCGTTCTCATTTTATCAGACTCCTTTTTTAAGGTTAAACGCTAATGTATTGGATTTCCTGTGGATACTTCAAAGCTAATACCAAATTTGATCATATTATGATCACTGTTTTCAAGCGGCCACAGCACCATTACCTCCCGCACCAGAACATGTGCTCCACTAAGGACTAAGTCTAGAATTTTTTCTTCTGTCGTCGGCTTCTGTACCAGCTGCTCCATAAAGCGGCCCTTGATTTCGTCAAGGGGGTTTACCTCCCTAGCATGCCTCGATGTTACATTTCCTCAGTCAATATTGACCCAATATTGACCCATTATTATTGTGTTGCCCAGTTTGTTTGCTTCCCTAATTTCCTTTAACATTTCATAAGTACATAAGTAATGCCACACTGGGAAAAGACCAGGGGTCCATCGAGCCCAGCATCCTGTCCACGACTAGAAATTTGTTCAGGCCCCTTAGGTCTAGGATGGGATGCATCCCCCCTGTTTTCCTCTACACAAGGAAGTACCTGGAATAGAATCCCAGCCCTTCTTCCCCTGGTGGAATGGGTTCGACCGCACTGGCCTTTGGAAGGGCGGAGAGTTCCTATGCAAGTACCTGCTTGTGCTGGGAACTGTAAGATTGAGCTCCCAGTGGGCAATTTGGAAGTTTGGATTCCAGATTGAGAGTGTATCCTAACCGGACTATTTGAAGAACCCACCGGTCGGAGGTTATAAGAGGCCACCGTTGGTGAAAAAATATCAACCTCACTCCAACTGGTAAGTCATCCAGTAAGTACACTTTTATTGAGGTTATGCTTAATTGGAGCCAGTCAAAAGCCCATCCCTTGCTTTTGCTGAGGAGCAGTATGGGCCTTAGTCACATGCTGTTGATGAGAACGAGCTCGCTGGGGTTGAGCCTGGGCAGGCTGCCGAGAAGGAGTGTACCTACACCTAGAATAGGAATAGTGAGCACTCCTCCTTCTGCCAAAAGTCCTCCTAAATGAGGAGGCAGTAGCACAAGATGTCCGGTGGGAGAGAGAATCCATAGTATCATTATGCTTCTTGACCTGATCAACTAGATCCTCTATTTTTTCACCAAAAAGATCATCCCCCCCCCCAGCAAGGAACATCCGCCATTCGCAGCTGGACAGAATGATCCAAGTCAGAGATACACAGCCATGAGAGTCTGTTTATAACTATACTTTGAGCAGCAACTCTGGATACCACGTCAAAAGTGAAAAATGTACTTCTGGCCAGGAACTTTCGACATGCCTTCTGCTGCCTGACCACCTGGCGAAAAAACTCGGCCAGCTCTGTAGGGAGTGCATCAACCAAGCTCGACAGTTGCCGCATCGAGTCCCGCAAGTGCACGCTCGTGAAGAGCTGGCATGATTGGATCTTGGCGGCGAGCATAGCGGCTTGATACGTCTTCCTCCCAAAAGAGTCAAGAGTTCTAGCCTCTCTGCCTGCGGGCGCCGAAGCATAGTCTCTAGTACTCCTGGCTCTCTTGAGGGCGGAGTCCACCACCATGGAATTGTGGGGTAACTGAGACCTCATCAACCCAGGTTCACCTTGGATCCGATACTGGGATTCAGCTTTTTCCGGGACCAAGGGGCCAGACAGAGGGGCTGACCAGTTTTGCATAAGGACTTTCTTCAGTACCTTATGCAGAGGAAGTGTCACAGCCTCTTTAGGTGGAGAAGAATAATCCAGGTCCTCGAGCATCTCAGCCCTGGGCTCATCCTCAACTTCCACAGGGAAGGGAATAGCCGTACCCATTTCCCGGACAAAAGAGGAAAAGGACAGACTCTCCAGTGGAGATAGTCTCTTTTCTGGCGGAGGGGAAGGTTCAGAGGAAATCCCAAAGGACTCATCAGAAGAGTAGTACCTGGGATCCTCTTCTGACTCCCACGAATGCTCCTACATAAGTACATAAGTATTTTTTTGTTACATTTGTACCCCGTGCTTTCCCACTCATGGCAGGCTCAATGCAGCTTACATGGGGCAGTGGAGGGTTAAGTGGCTTGCCCAGAGTCACAAGGAGCTGCCTGTATTGCCATATTGGGAAAGACCAAAGGTCCATCGAGCCCAGCATCCTGTTTCCAACAGTGGCCAATCCAGGTCACAAATACTCGGCAAGATCCCCAAAATGTTCAAAACATTTTATACTTTTTATCCCAGAAATAGTGGATTTTCCCCAAGTCTTTAATAACGGTCTATGGACTTTTCCTTTAGGAAGCCGTCCAAACCTTTTTTTAAACTCCACTAAGCTAACTGCCTTTACCACATTCTCTGGCAACGAATTCCAGAGTTTAATTACACGTTGAGTGAAGAAACATTTTCTCCGATTCGTTTTAAATTTACTACATTGTAGCTTCATTGCATGCCCCCTAGTCCTAGTATTTTTGGAAAGAGTGAACAGACGCTTCACATCTACCCGTTCAACTCCACTTATTATTTTATAGACCTCTATCATATCTCCCCTTAGCCGTCTTTCTCCAAGCTGAAGAGCCCTAGCCGCTTTAGCCTTTCCTCATAGGGAAGTCATCCCATCCCCTTTACCATTTTTGTCGCCCTTCTCTGCACCTTTTCTAATTCCACTATATCTTTTTTGAGATGCGGCGACCAGAATTGAACACAATATTCAAGGTGCAGTCGCACCATGAAGAGATACAAAGGCATTATAACATCCTCATTTTTGTTTTCCATTCCTTTCCTATTAATACCTAACATTCTATTTGCTTTCTTAGCCGCAGCAGCACACTGAGCAGAAGGTTTCAGCGTATCATGGACGACAACACCTAGATCCCTTTCTTGGTCCGTGACTCGTAACATGGAACCTTGCATGACGTAGCTATAATCTGGGTTCCTCTTTCCCACATGCATCACTTTGCACTTGCTCACATTAAACGTCATCTGCCATTTAGACGCCCAGTCTTGCAAGGTCCTCTTATAATTTTTCACAATCCTCCCTAGATCTAACGACTTTGAATAACTTTGCGTCATCAGCAAATTTAATTACCTCACTAGTTACTCCCATCTCTAGGTCATTTATAAATATGTTAAAAAGCAGCAGTCCCAGCACAGAGCCCTGGGGAACCCCACTAACTACCTTTCTCCATTGAGAATACTGACCATTTAACCCTACTCTCTGTTTTCTTTTAACCAATTTTTAATCCACAATAGAACACTACCTCCTATCCCTGCTCAGTATCGGACAGAACCTGAGAAGGTGCTTTGACACTGAACCTGCCTCGACACCGAGGAACAATGTCCTCTATGGCGATGTCGAGAGGCCGATTCCTGGTCCAACTGCGGCAAAGCTCCCTCCACCGACGTCGAAGGGGATTCGACCTGGGTGGCAGCCGACGTGGATGCCGCAAGCAGCATCACAGTTGGGGACCTCACCGCAGGCGGCCAGACACCGCTGCAGCAGCATGTACAGAAGGCGCAAGCACCCCCAACTCCGAAGCTGACTGTCGTAGCAATCCCTCCAGAAGTTCTGGAAACAAGGCCCAGATGCGCTCGTCGAGAGCCGCCATCAGAGAAGGCTGCGGGGTCGATGGGATAGGCGGTGTCAGAATCCATGGAGGCTCGGGAGCAGGTAACAGGTTACCGAGAGGCCGACGCATCGGCACCTCTTGAATCGAGGGGAAGCGATCCTCTCGGCGCCGACTCTCTCGACGCCCGGAGCTCCCAGTACCGTGTGTCGAAGGAGAACGATGACGGTGCTTCTTCGCCTTCGTTCGACGCCCGTCATAGGGACTCCTCAGTACCGATGAGGAAGACTTGGAATCCTCACGTCTCCTCGAGGCCGAGTCCGACAAAGGTCTTTCCTGCATAACAAGAGGCCTCGAGACAGGTGGAGACCCACTCGATGCCTCACTGCGTGAGTTGGTCTCTCAGTAGCCATTACCTTTCTTTCTGACGTCGATGCTCCTATCGATGTCGACGCTGACGCCTCCGACCTCGGTACTGATGTCGACGTCGAAGGACCAGACTGAGCCCCAAAAAGTTTTTCTCGTTGGGCTTCTCGAGACGCTTGAGTCCGTTTCTTCATACGAAGACACAGACTACAAGTGGCAGGGCTATGGTCGGGCCGAAGGCACTGGATACAGCAGGTGTGGGTATCGGTACCTGAGATAGTTCGGTTGCACCGCGTACAACGCTTGAAGCTGCTGGGTGTCTTCGATGACATGCAGGGCCGTGCCAACACGGTAAGCGAGGTAAGCACGGCAGGAGGGCACCTTCCTCTGGGGGGCGCCCCGCCGCACCATGCTTACTTCGCCCTCCCGCTCCCATGTCCCAACTGCCCACCCTCTTCTCCTCCCAACAAGATCCCTTTTAAATTTACCTCCGTCCGGCAGCGATGGCGCAGCGTCAGTGAAGGAGGCGGCGCTCCCGACATCTCTACTAGTCTTCCCTTCGCTCAGTGTTCCGCCTTCTTCTGACGTCAAGGAAATGATGTCAGAAGAAGGTGGGACATTGAGCGAAGGGAAGACTAGTAGGGACGTCAGGAGCGCTGCCTCCTTCACTGACGCTGCGCCTTCGCTGCCAGACGGAGGTAAATTTAAAAGAGATCTTGGGGTGGGGAGAAGAGGGCGGGCAGTTGGGACATGGGAGCGGGAGGGCAGGGGAGAGAGGAGCATGGATGGGAGGGCAGCGATCATTTTCACGGGGGGGAGGGGGTGCCGGGGGCGCCAACTGTTCAACTGCCGGGGGCACTGGGGGCGCCAACTGATCTTCTGCAGGGGGGGCGCCACAGACCCTTGGCACGGCCCTGATGACATGGAAGGAAAAACGGCTTTGGCGAAATCAAAAGATACGATTGTGCCTTTGAAAAGAAAAAAATGGCACAAAAATAGAGGGAAGATCCCGACCGAGTGGCTTAAAACCCGACTGCATCGAAAAGAAAGAAAAGTTATAAAAAGGGTCTAAACTAAGAAAAAAATACGAGAAGGTAAATATATATATTTTTTTTAATTATGAAAAGAAAATAAATCGTTGGTCGTAAGGACTCTTTCCTGGTCCACACGAAGAGAAGATTCGAAAATGCGGTCTCTTCACCGCGGACAAGAAAAAACTAAAGAGACACGCTTGTGCGATGGGCAGGAAGTCGCCCGCGCACTGCTCGTGCACCAGACGACTCTGGCAAAACTTTTATTTTTTTGCTTGAAAAAGTTTTTGTCGTTTCCTGGGCCGACGCAGATGTCGACCCACATGTGAGAACAAGCAGCCTACTTGTCTTCGGAGAAATGCGAGATATAAGTAAACTGTGTAACTGGGCAAATTGAGTGGGCCAAATATTCCTTGTTTGCCAATTATGGCTATCTGTCTATAAATAAGACACATTCTATTCCAGCATCTCTTCTCATTACAAAGTGCCCTCTGGAATGTTCTAGCTAATAGTCAAGAGTTCTAAAAATAGAATGGCAGTTCATGGAGTTTAAGACTTGTGTCATCAGTTCCACAGTAAAAATAAAAAGGGAGAGATTGTATAAGGCAGATTAAACCATTTTTGTAAAATGTGCCTTCTAGTACCTATATTTACACATTGAAACTGGCCATCGCCAATTTTCAAGGACATTCAAGTTTAGATCCATTACTGTTCTCTTCAACTTTACTGGTTCATTTATTGCAGTCTAAATCAAAACTGAAGTCTGAAAAGCCAGATTTAAATTGGGAAGTAATTGAAGAGCCACTAGAGGTACATGATTTCAGTGGCTGGTTGAACATGGCACATTCTAACTCTTTAATTTTCACTGTTTCAGGAAGGTTGCAAATATGACATATTTTCCTGCTTGCTTGCAGTAAGTTCTATCTTCAACTGGCATTGATCAATTGTTCTAGCATATATAGCTTTCAGAACAATGCAGTGGTAGTTTAATGGAAAAACAGTCGAAACCTATGAGCTCAGTTAGAAGCAGCAGTTAGGAAAGAACAAATGGAAGTTTACAGTAATGCACTATACCTAAAATGGGCAGAGAAAGCACAAAATAGAATTTTTTTCTGTGTGACCTGCTAATTTAAAGGCAGCCCTTGCATTGCATGTATAAATAAAAAAATGGATATTCACATTTGTTCATAGTATTCCAGGTACTGTATTTTACAAAAGACTTACTAAATATGTAGCCTTTTGTAAAATATGGATAAATATATGCTGGAGTACATGCATATTGTGCGGCATGATTAACGTGAACAGCAGAGGTGGACTGAGAGTGATCTGGCCCCCAGGCAGTATAGGTCATTGGGCCCCCCCTGAGCCTTCCAAGTTTATTTGATATTTACTACCCCACCCTATGGAAGCTGTCTGGGCGGTTTACAATCTAAAATAAGGAGTGGAAAAAATGTTGACAGATAAGAATACATTACACATAGGCCATGGCATGATAGGGTAGTAAGGGAAGAAATACAATCGTGATAGGAAAGGCGGGGGGCTTTGAGCCGGTCATGTGGGGGAGAGACACTGGGCCCCCTACAGCTCTTCGATCCTTGGGTACTGCCTGGTTGCCCATGTGGTCTTAGGTGACATCCCTAGTCTTCTGTGAGCGGAGGGACCCACTCTTGCCTCTACCTGCAGTGCAGGTCCTCAAGAGACTTTCTTTTCCCTTTGTTTTGCTTCTGCTCTGCTTTTGAGGGAGCTTGTCGCGGTTGTTCAGCAGCTCATCTGAGTGTACTGACAGAATGAACCCTTTCCTTAACCACTAGCAGTGTTACCTCTATCAGCCAAGTATTGCCTGTTTATCTTTGACCCGCTAGGGCGGGCCCTTTGCCTAGTGTATTGTGTTCTATTTTATGCCATATGTTTACATTGCTCCACTAGCATTGAGATGTGCAGCTAGGCTGCTTATGTTTGATTTCCCCATACAGCTAGGCTGTTCTACTTTACCTTTACAGTATACTGTATGCTTTGCATTGTTCCCGCTAGTATTGAGATGCGCAACTAGGCTGCTTATGTTTGATTTCCCTATATAGCGAGGCTTTTCTACTTTACCTTATTCTATGTTTTATGTTTGCCTTGCTTCAGCTAGATTAGACTGTATAGCTAGGCTGCCTGTTTTCCTTTCTGTGCCGTTTGGCTACCCTTTTAGCCTTGTGTTTTTTCCTACTAATAAAGCTGCCTCAGTTCATCTCCACTTATGGTCCAGTCCAGTTCTTGGAAGTACTCTTTGCTCTGAGGGGACTCGGTTTATCCAGAGGTGGTTGGGTGTTTCTCAAGCGGCCACCTCTGGGCCAAGGGCTCACAAACGTCACACTTGGGTAGTTTCTGAGAACTGACACTGAGTATCGGATGGTAGCAGGCTGAATGAATATTGACACTATCTGGATAAGTTCCAGGATCTCACTGGCTTTGCCCCCCCAGCACTGTCCACATAGTACCAAGGCAGTCTGTAAGGATTTTCAGAGGTTTCTTAATATCCCGGTGTGCTGTTATCCAGAAGAGTGCTTTTGAGTACTGACTCTATATACAGACCTGTGGGAAAAGTTTTACAGTATCCTTTTCTGTATGCGACCTTTGTTTTTCAAGTTCTTTGTTTATTGTTAGCTGAGCCCTTGATTAATCTGCAGGTTGTTAAGTTCCTTGCTCTGTCCCCATCAAATTAGATGCAAAGCTGGAAGTGAATTATTTCTCCTTCAGTAAAATGATCAAGACTTGGCTTACTTATCTCTATAGCAGACTGAATATTGGCACTATCCAGTGCTGACTGCCTTATCCAGATATTCAGTGCTGGCCATTAGGGGAAAGGAGATGGGATTTGATGCACTAACTTTCTATGGTTAAAATCAAAGTGATTTACATATTATATACAGGTACGTATTTTGTACCTGGGGCAATGGAGGGTTAAGTGACTTGCCCAGAGTCACAGAGAGCTACAGTGGGAATTGAACCCGGTTCCCCAGGTTCTCAGGCCACTCCTGCACTCCACTAGCTAGTGGCAGTTGAATATTAACCCATTACATATTTCTCTTTGCCTAAAAAAAAAATCACACACTACACACTTTTCAAGGGGATTTTTATATCCATACCATAGATTTCCAATAAGAGGAGAACATTTCACAAAGAGCTTTCAAGCACTGCTCAACATCTTTTAATACACAAGTACAAAGCAAGAGCCTACTTCCAAGGCATGAACTTATGAATCATAACTAACATTACTGTTACTGAAGTGTTCATGGATCACTTCAGACATTCTGAGGCTTGATAATGACTTGGAACCTCATGTACCAAAAGGTGAACAAATACAGAAGGGAGGGGTACTGCAAACCAGAAGTAAAGCTAAAAATTGTGAGTAAGGATAATAATATAATAAATAATAATTATAAATATAAATATAAGTGATGTCAATTTACTAAGGCATCAAATTAAAAAAAAAAACTGTATTAGCCATCTAATTCTATAAAAGTCACCAAAACTTGTAATGGTGTACAGTTGAGTACAGTAGATTTTTGGTGGGTTTTGGAGGGCTCACCATACAGTATAAGAGGCAAGAGGCATTGCAGAGTAGGTTTTTGCACATCTGCCTTCAGGGTTGTGAAGCATTCGGGGTGGGGGCGGGGGCCTGGGGTAAGTACCTGCAGTGTTTTCACAAAAAAAAGGCCAATCTGGTGATTTGATCACTGCAACGACTTCTTTGAAGCGTCACTGCTTAGCGGCTCCCACACAGTGTACTTTGTCCTCCTCTCATCCTGCTGCACGTTGGGCCTATGGAGTCACCTGCAGTGGGCAAGTGCTGTTGGGACTTGAGGGTCATGGCACTTAGTGGAAGGGAAGTGTGCTTCCAAGTCCAGGGCAGAAGCAGTTGAAAGTTGGGTCTTAATCCTGGGGAAACCACGTCTTTCCCGGGCTCCCAGTCGTGGTCAACGGCGGCCATTTTGGATTGGGGGAGGGGAGTGTGACAGCAGAGCTCCTGTGATCCTCTTAGGAAACAGTCTTTTGTTGCTCTGGGCTCTCTGGCAGAGCCTCAGGGTCCCAAATGTGTTCTACTGATGCTTTAGTCCTTTTTATTAAAGCAGGGTCAGGCTGCTTCTACTTCGCTGCCCCTGCTGCTTCTTCTCTTCTCCCTCCTGCTCCTAAGAGGGTTTTTGTGGAATCCTCAGAGTTTAGGGACACTGATTCTGTGTTCTCCAGATCATTCTGATCAGGGCTTGATCTTATCTTTCCTAGATCGTGTTCCTTGCAGGACCCTCTGGAAGAGTGTGTATTGCCTCCAGAGGAGGGTGATGACCCTAAAGTTCTACTCTGTTCCACTAGGAGGTACTGCCTACTTTAATTACTAAATCGCTTGAGATCATAAGAAGATAAGAGTAGCCATACTGGGTCAGACCAGTGGTCCATCTAGCCCAGAATCCTGTTTTCCAAACAGTGGCCTAGCCAGGTCACATGTACCTGGCAGAAACTCAAATTGCAGCAACACTCCATACTACAAATCCCAGGGTAAGCAGTTACTTCCCATGTCTGTCTCAATAGCAGACTATGGACTTTCCCTCCAGGAATTTGTCCAAATCTTTTTTAAACCCAGATATACTAACCACTGTTACCACCTCCAGCAAAAGGTTCCAGAGCTTAACTAGTTGTTGAGTGAAAAAATATTTCCTCCTATTTGTTTTTAAAGTATTTCCATGTAATTTCCTCGAGTGTCCCCTAGTTTTCGTACTTTTGGAATGACAAAAAAATTGATTCATTCTATACCACTCAGAATTTTGTAGACCTCAATCATATCTCCCCTCAGCAGTCTCTTTTCCACGCTGAAGAGCCCTAACCTCTTTAGCCTTTCCTCAAATGAGAGGAGTTCATCCCCTTTATCATTTTAGTCTCGCTTCTTTGAAACTTTTCTAATTCCGCTATATCTTTTTTGAGATACGGCGACCAGAACTGAACTCAATACCCAAGGTGCGGACGCACCTTGGAGTGATACAAAGGCATTATAATATTTTTGATCTTATTCACTATCCCTTTCCTAATAATTCTTAACATCCTGTTTGCTTTTTTGGCTGCTGCCATACACTGTGTAGAAGATTTCAGCGTATTATCTACAACAACACCCAGATCTTCTTTAGTGTTGACCCCTAAGGTGGACCCTAGCATCAGGTAACTGTAATTCAGATTATTCTTTCCAATGTGCATCACCTTGCATTTGTACACATTGAATTTCATCTGTCATTTGGATGCCCAGTCTTACAATTTCCTAAGGTCTAGTTGCAATATTTCACAGTCCGCACGTGTTTTAACAATCTTGAATAGTTTTGTATCATCTGCAAATTTGATCACCTCACTCGTTCCGATTTCCATATTTATAAATATGGTAAATAGTACCAGTCCCAGTACAGATTCCTGCGTCACTCCACTGTTCATTCTCCTCCATTGAGAGAAATGACCATTTAACTCTACCCTCTGTTTTCTGTCCAGTAACCAATTCCTAATCCACACCAGAATCTTGCCTCCTATCCCATGACTCCTTAATTTTCTTAGGAGTCTTCATGAGGAACTTTATCAACAGCTTTCTGAAAATCTAGATACACTACATCAACCGGCTCACCTTTATCCACATGTTTATTCACACCTTCAAAGAAATGAAGCAGATTGATGAGTCAAGACTTCCCTCAGCTGAACCCATTCTGACTCTGTCCCATTAAACCATGTTTGTCTAAGTGTTCTATAATTTAAATCTTTATAATAGTTTCCACTATTCTGCCCAGCACTGAAGTCAGGCTTACTGGTCTATAATTTCCCGGATCACCCCAAGAACCCTTTTTAAAAATCGGCATCACATTGGCCACCCTCCCATCTTCAGGTACTACGGACAATTTTACATATTACTAACAGCTAACAGCAGATCAGCAATTTCAATAGTATCCTTCAAGGATACTCCACAACGAAGCATGCACTCCTGGGTGACTGTTAGCTTTCCTCCCCCCCCCCCCCCCCCATTCTAGTTTAAAAGCTGCTCTATCTCCTTTTTAAAACTTAGAGCCAGCAGCCTGGTTCCATCTCAGTTAAGGTGGAGTCCATCCTTTTGGATCAGTCTCCCCCTTTCCCAGAATGTTGCCCAGTTCCTAACAAATCTAAATCCCTCATCCCTGCACCATTGTCTCAACAATGCATTGATACAAAGTTCAAGTTTTAAAACAAGGGGGAAACGAGTATGGAGATTAGTTGATAAAGTTTGATTTTTTTTTATATATTTTTATTCTGCCTTTCACTAACCTACAATTCCTCCTTTAAACCCCAATCTTTAAGTTCCCAAAGCACAATGCAAAATAACGTTCACTTACCAGAGAAATGTCCTCTTCTCTCAGAACTTCTCAGAAAGGTGAGGTTGTGAATTAAAATCATGAAAGGAATACATTTCAGGTAAATAAATTGACACATTGAAACATGGAAATACATCATGAAAATAAATACTTATATTATTCCACATCTCCTAAATGCTCCAAAAAATCAGGATGTGAATAAAAGAATGACGTTTACACATTGAATGAAAAACAGAAATGTGTATTAAAAAGGGTATACAATAAGAGGCAAAGATCTGCCAACAGGCAACACAATAAAACATACAAAGCAGATTAGCAATAATGAAAATTGAAGTGGTTTGTTGGAACAATTACCCGATCTAGCCACATTTTGCCCACAGGCTACGTCAGGGGTAAAACAAAAGCATACAACAACAAATTATAATAAATAATTATCAATTAATAAGAAATAAAAAAAATCACAAAATTACAATCAGACTGAGGAAACATACAACACTGTGAATAAAATACTATGTAAGAGACCTGGCATGTGCAAGGTATATTTTCAGTGTGGATGCATGTGCATAAGAAAGATAAAACAGGTGAGTAACAGCCATTAAAAATATATGCAACAGTGGCCATGGGTTACATATAGTATTACATGCATAGGTGATAGTAGCTTATCACATAATAAAATGAAACTATATGAGTGTTGAGTTCAGCAGTAGATATATGCTTTAAAACAGATATTGCTCTGAGCAAAAGCAAGCATAACAAGGAAATATCCAAAAGCACACCTACCTATAGAGGGATACTAACAATCTCCCAAACAGCCTAAAATCACAAAAATATATAGTAGTACATAAAAGGAATTGTTGGACAATCTTTCAAAATTAAATACTAAAAAAAAATATTTTTAAAAACATGAAACAGCCATGGGTTACTTACAAACATCACTTTTCTTCAAATAAACTGTGTTTCCACTACTCAGACACAAAAGTGTGAATCTGCCATGCTTAGTCCAACAAGCAGCTATATTTACCCCACCACGGGTCAAACGTCAAAAGTATAAAACACTGTGAGGGGCATAATCGAAAGGGACGTTCAAGTTTTGTTGAGGACGTCCTTGCAAAACGTCCCGATGGAGGGGTGGGGAAATCCGTATTATCGAAACAAGATGGATGTCTATCTTTCGTTTTGATAATATGGTCAGGGATGTCCACATCTTGAAATTTAAGTCATCCCTACAGATGGTCATCCCTAGACTTGGTCGTTTCTGATTTTTGGTGATAATGGAAACCAAGGACGTCCATCTCAGAAACGACCAAATGCAAGCCCTTTGGTTGTGGGAAGAGCCAGCATTTGTAGTGCACTGGTCCCCCTGACATGCTAGGACACCAACTGGGCACCCTAGGGGGCACTGCAGTTGACTTCATAAATTGCTCCCAGGTATATAGCTCCCTTACCTTGTATACTGAACCCCCCCAAATCCCACTACCCCCAATTGTACACCACTACCATAGCCCTTACAGGTGAAGGGGGGGCACCTACATGTGGGTACAGTGGATTTGTGGTGGGTTTTGGAGGGCTTGCTGTTTCCTCCACAAACGTTAACAGGTAGGGGGGGGGGTGGGCCTGGGTCTGCCTGTCTGAAGTGCACTGCACCCACTAAAACTGCTCCAGGGACCTGCATACTGCTTTCACAGACCTGAGTATGACGTCTGAGGCTGGCAAAAATATTTTTAAAGATATTTTTGAGGGTGGGAGGGGGTTAGTGACCACTGGGGGAGTAAGGGGAGGTGATTCCTGATTCTCTCCAGTGGTCATCTTGTCATTTTGGGCACCTTTTTTTTTGTTACATTTGTACCCCGCGCTTTCCCACTCATGGCAGGCTCAGTGCGGCTTACATATTGTATACAGGTACTTATTTGTACCTGGGGCAATGGAGGGTTAAGTGACTTGCCCAGAGTCACAAGGAGCTGCCTGTGCCTGAAGTGGGAATCGAACTCAGTTCCTCAGTTCCCCAGGACCAAAGTCCACCACCCTAACCACTAGGCCACTCCTCCTTGGTCGTAAGAAAAACACGACCACGTCCAAGTGCTCGTCAGGATGTCCTTTTTTTTTTTCCATTATGGGTTGAGGACGTCCAAGTGTTAGGCACACCCAAGTCCCACCTTCGCTACGCTTTCGACCCGCCCCCTTGTGCTTTGGCCGTCCCTGCGACAGAAAGCAGTTGGGGACGTCCCAAAAATCTGCTTTCGATTATACCAATTTGGACAACCCTGTGATAAGGACCTCCATCTTCCGATTTGTGTCAAAAGATGGACTTCCTCTTTCGAAAATGAACCTGTATGTATTCTTAAAAGACTCAAACTTCACTAGTAAAACTCAAGTTAAAAAGATGAAAAATGCTACACTTCAACTACAACAACAAAATAAAGGTTTTAAAAACATTTTGTGTGGAAAAAACATTTTAGCACAAAAACATTACACAAGGTGGGGGCTTGTCAAGATGGCGGCCTGAACTCTGCTGTGAAGCACTCAGGAACGCTGCTACCTATTCCTCGTTAAACATGCCGCATACTAAGAGAAAGGGGATGACTAAAAGCCAATTGCCATTGGCGATAACATCCTCCCCGATACAGCAAACCCTGGACCGCTTCATGCAGAGCTTACCACTGGAGTCCGGTTTGGCGAGTCCGCTGCAGAGAATCGACAAAGGAGCGTCGGGGCTCTCTGGACTAGAGGCTTCTCTAACGCGCCGGAACTGAATCCTCCTCCTTGCCCCACCAAATCCAGGGGGGAGGGGAACCTGCCTGATGCGGAAGGCGCTGCAGGCCAGTTCTCGTTCGGCAAATCACCCCCTGGAAATGCTGAGGAAGACTTATTGTCCGGGGAAATCTCAAGGAGAGTAACTTTAATGGCTGTTTGGAAGGCTGTCCAGGACCTGACTGAGGCGGTTAAAACATCTACAAATGAGTTTCATCAAATAATGTGTACAATAGACAACATAACTCGTTGGAAAAAGTTAAAACAGATCTTGTTAATCAGACTCAACAAACTAAAATGGAGATAAATGATATTAAGACTTCAGTTGGAGCTCTGATAGAAGACAAATTTAAAATTTACCGTAAAATAGAACCAATGGAGAACCATAATAGATGCCTAAATTTGAGACTCCTGAACTTTCCAATATCTTCTTTAATTAATGCAAATGACCTTTTTAAAATTTATTTGCAAAAGATTCTACAGATCCCGGCCTCTCATATACCTCCTTGTAACGAGGTTTACTATTTGCCTCAAAAAAGGGATCTGGAGACAGTGACTACAGCAAATGGTCAAAGAGAAACTCAGGAACCTCAAAATTTGACTGCTTTTCTAGAAGAATCCAACTTTGAAATAACTTATCATGGAACTTTGATTGTTCAATTTGTTTTTGAACAAGATCTGAGTCGTTATGAAATTGTACTTTAAAAATTCTTCAAAACTTTTTCACGGTCAGAAAATATGGATATACCCTGATGTTGCTAAGTCAACACAGGAACGGAGGAAAAAATTTTTAAATCTGCGAAATGAAACAAAAGCTATTGGAGCTACCTTTATGCTGTCTTATCCCTGTAAATGTAGAATAACTATCAAGGGAATAAATATATCTTCTTTGACCCTTCTCAACTTCAGGTTTTTGTGGAAATGAAAAAGCCTAAAACACCTGTTATAAGAAACAGCAATAGACAGTTAAAAGAAATTTATGTGTTTTCAGGGTTAAGTCGATTTATTCAAATACTGTGGTAAAAATTATCAAACCTTTGTTTGTAATGCCCCCCCCCCCCCCCCCCCCCCCCCCCCCGGCCTTCTCTATAGAGATCTAAGGAAGAGTGTTATTTGGCTCTGGAGTGATTGTAACTCCGGAAATGTTTTTTTTCCCTCTTCTAATATATGTTTTCTCTCTGTATTTCTTGACAAGTGTATTTAACTTGTAAAATTTCGAAACTTTAATAAATAAAATAAAAATATTTACACAAAAGAGCTCGTTGCTGAATAGTGCACATGGCAATCTCAAATCGCTAATTTTCATTTTTAAAAAAATGGAAGTGACATTATCGGAATGCAATCAGCTTAAAAAACATAAAAACAAAGTCTACAAATGCTTCAAAATGCCTTCAATGCCATAAACTTACAACAAAATCCCCCTGGCTACTAAAAACCTATCAAATGATTATCATCTCTCTATATAAAACGCACCTCCAACGTTCTAATGAAGCCTTACTTTCCAAACGTTCTAAGTGAGGCGGCAGAGACCACTTTTCATCCATGTGTCTGCCCCACCCATGCGTCAAACGTGATGACATCGAGGGCGGAGCAATGACACACACCAATCACATCGCGCCAATGACCTACCGTGAACCTTAAAACTAGCCCCTCCACCCAAACCATATAACTCACCAGCCCACGCTGCCCAATACGGAGTCACCCTTCGCATTTCGCATGCCGTTCTCCGCAAAAGGACTCGGGTTTGACCACAAAAAACGGAGCCTGCGCACACTCACAAAAGGACCAACACCATGTGCTGCGCCACCACTATCAGAGCCCAAGAAAGGCTCAAACAGGGGCATGCACAGCTTCACGTCCACAACCGAACAAAATCCCAATTTACAGCAACGGAGCACGCCCATCTGCCAGCCCAAATACAGAATTCAGTTTAGACGCTGCAAAAGACAACAGCTCTCCCAAACCTGCCAAAAATAACGACACTATCTCCAGGACCATCCAGGAACAGCTCAACCACGAACATGACTGGGTGAGACAAAGAACAGGGGGAAAGGGGGGTCCTGAAGGGGGGAGGGAGGGGGGAGGTATCTCTGGCACTACACAGTGTCAGAACAGGGAGGAGGGAGGGGGAAGGGTCCAGAGGGGGAAAGGGGGGCCAGAAGGGGGGGCCTGCAACCACACAGAGGGGGGGAGGGGTCCTGCAACCACACAGAGGGAGGGGGGAGGTATCTCTGGCACACACACAGTGTCTCTCTCAATCTCCTACACTGACCACCACACACTCTGTCCTCACACTGTGTCACATTCGCACACCTCTCATATCTCACACACACTGCCTCACAGACATGCTCGCAACCCCACTCTCTCTCACACACAATTCACTCTCACACCACTCTCTCAAACATACACTCACCCAGGAAACCCTTCCTAGCACCCGTTTCATTTCTGTCAGAAAGGGCCTTTTTTACTAGTATGAATATAAAATGTATTAAAAACTAATTAATAATAATTGGATATAAAAGATAGTAAATATACAGTTATTCAAGTGAATATATGAATATATCTTAAATGAATTTATGGTCATCATTAAAAATGAGGTGTCATTTCAGAGGTAATTATAAAACTACTGATAAATCTGTCTCCTAATTTAAACCCTTTGGTCCTATAGAGTGGCATTTTGAAAGTTGGGATTTGGACATCTTTGTAAAACATCCAAATCCAGAGGCGGGGAAAAGCATATTTTCCCGAAAAAAAGATAGACATCCATCTTCGTTTAAAAAAAAAAACAAGGACTTCTTTGAGTTTTGGCGATTTTCGAAACCAAGACATCCAAGTCAAAAACGTCCAAATGCAAGCCATTTGGACATGGGAGGAGCCAGGCATTTCCACTGCACTGGTCCCCCTGACATGCCAGGACAGCAGTTTGGGCACCCTAGGGCGCACTGTAGTGGACTTCATAAAATGCTCCAAGGTACATAGCTCCCTTACCTTGTGTTCTGAGCCACCCAACCCCCCCCCCCCCCAAAACCCACTACCCCCAACTGTACACCACTACCATAGTCTTTACGGGTGAAAGGGGACACCTAGATGTGGGTACAGAGGGTTTCTTGTGGGTTTTGGAGGGCTCGCTGTTTCCTCCACAAGTGTAACAGGTAGGGGGGGGGGGTTATGGGCCTTGGTCCACCTATCTGAAGTGCACTGCACCCACTAAAACTGCTCTAGGGACCTGCATACACTGTCATAGACCTGAGTATGACATCTGAGGCTGGCATAGAGGCTGGCAAGTAATATTTTTGATAATGTTTTTTGAGGGTGGGAGGGGGTTAGTGACCACTGGGGGAGTAAGGGGAGGTCATCCCCGATTCCCTCCGGTGGTTCTCTGGTCATTCTGGACACTTTTTGTGCCTTATTTGTAATAAAAACAGGTCTGGGTGAAAACGTCCAAGTTTTAGTCATGGACATCTCTGTTTTTTTTCGATTATGGGTCAAAGACATCCAAGTCTTAGGAACGCCCAAGTCTTGCCTTCACCATGCCTCTGATACGCCCCTTGAAATTTGGAACGTCCTTGCGATGGACTTTAGTTAGAGATGTCCAAAATCAGGTTTCGATTATACCGATTTGAACGTCTCTGAGAGATGGATGTCCAAGTACCGATTTATGTTGGAAGATGGACGCCATCTCTTTTGAAAATGAACCTGATAGTGTCATATCTAAGATGGTCGCAGGAGCAGCTAGCTCCGAAGACCCTTAACGGACCTGTCCAGAGATTGGCCGCAAATCGGCCCAATCTTGCCGGAGAGTGCAGTGAGAGGAACCGCAGAGCCTAAACTAACTCCCGGTCACCTGGCCCGGTCTGGGACACCGCTGGGAGCCATCGAGACTGCCCAAGACCGCGTTGCTGCCCGGCCCCAGCCTTGGCATCCGCCCGACTACACCCACCTTCAGCGTCACCGGCGGGCCGCCGGGATGCAACCAACTCCTGCACTGCCGACCACCAGCCACCGCCGAACGCCACCTGCACAAATGACTGCCCGGAGTCAGTGCCCACCTCCTGAACAGCTGATCACCCATTAAGCCCGCCTCCGGCACTGCCGTCCAGGAAATCAATGCTGATCACTGCAGGAGGCACCAGCCGGCGGGAAGAGAGCGGAACGCCACCCAGGCTGAGCAACGGGACGGAAAGAGGTGGACAAAGGGAGCAGGTGAGAGGATCGAGCATCGGAGGCAGCCGGAGAGATGCAACGTAGGTGACGCGTGATTCAGAAAGTGACTCGAAGCGGCCCACGGCCGAACAGAATTACCCCGCGTTGCTCACAGCCGACAGCGTGACTCCGAGAGGCCTGTGACCGGACAGCATTACCCCACGCTGCACATGGTGGATGGAAGCGACTTGCATCACTGGCCAGAACGACTGGGACTCGCCAGAGACGGTGGACTGCAGAGCATGAGCCGCTGCAGGTGGCTGTTGCATCTCCTGAGCGGATTTGCACCGAACAGCTTTCTGCCACAAACCAGCTCTTAGAGCCACAGAGAACCTGCGCCCTGGAGCAACACCCTAATTCACCTGACTACTCCTAACCCAACCACCAACGCAACTCTAGGTACCATGGAATCCTTGCACCCAGAGCAATATAACTAAATAACCAACCTGAAGTATAAAGTAACTTTGTTATGATCTGACCTTATTACAAAATGGGAAGGCAGTCTCAGTGGTGAGCCCGAGGCGACACGGGGGACCCGACCAACCTGCAGCAGCCCACACGGTCCCGTACCACACCCGCCACTCTTGGGGTTAGAGAAGCACCCGCCCTTCACGGAAGCAACAAGAACCTCAGCGCCTAGCACCTCAGGAGCAGCTGACAATGCAGACCACAGTGGCTGAACAGAAATGAAAACGGTTGAGGTCTCTAGGCACCATTAGCGCCTCAAGCTCACAGAATACGAAACCTCAGTGCCCTAAGGCAACACTTCAAAACATCAAACCGTAAGCAAATCATTTATATGTATTCAATAACTGAAACCATAGTTAGAAAAGAATTCAGTTGTATCCTATCACGCCAAGGACACCCTTAAGACCCCGAAACTTCACAGTGGAAGTAACTTACTATCAACACAACCTAATTGTAGCCCAAAGTGAATTGAAACCACAATGATACCACCAAACTACTCCTAGCAATATACTTATTATCGTTGATCCAACTAACACTAACCACCCCGCTCACAGAAAACAACATTATACCCATACTACAGAATTATCACAGACTGAAAAGCTACACCACACCTCACACACTGACAGCAACCAGAACGATGGAAGAACACAAACAAAAGGACCTCAACGAAGGGAATGAAGATCACAAAAAATCCACACAAAACTAAGAAACGACAGCTAAAAAAAATCCACATAACACCAATCATAGATGACCCATACCTAAAAATTCAAATCGGCTACGTCAACGCCAGATCCGTAGTAAATAAACGATACTACTAACAGACTGGATCACATCAGAAACCTTGATCTACTCTTCATCAACGAAACCTGGATCCATGACCAAAAAGACCCCATAATCCTAGATCTTTGCCCCCACAGGATATACAAAATCGTTCACACTGGACCAGAAAGGAAAAAAAGAGGCGGAGGTATAGCATAATTTATTGATCCCAGTTTACCATCGAAACCACTGCCGAGTCCATAACACCCCAACTTGAAATTGCCTCAATCAGAATCCACAACAAAACCCTGCCTGATCACCTGAACTCCGTCCTATTTTTCAGACCACCAGGAAATTGGAATGAGGCCAGACTATCTCACTGACTTCATTTCAAACATGTGCGACCAACTCCAACATACTAATACTAGGAGACGTTAACCTCCACTAGAAGACCCAAACTCCACTAATGCATGAGAATGTAAGCAATTCCTCCATTCATGGATCTCACATGGCCACAAATGCAACCCACCCATGTCAAAGGGCATACACTGGACCTATCTCACACAAACTGCCAACAGATCAGAACCTAACAATAACAGACATTAAATGGACAGAAACACCATGGACCGATCACTACAACTAAACTTATCACTAAAATGGCGGAAGAAGGGCACTTACCGCACGCAGGAACACACATCCTATAGCACCAGAGGCAAAATAGACCCAGAACATTCTGGCTACTGATATACAATAACGAATGGTCAGCACAAACTGACTCCACACACTACCTCACAGAATGGGATAAAAGAGAGCATACTAGACGAAATCGCACCGTTGCGAACAAGAACCTCATGCAGGGCATAACTCTATACCATGGTTTAACGATGATCTGAAAAAACTAAAACAATCCAGGAAACTGAACAAGCATGCAAAAAAAAATAAAAGATGAACACACACTTAATGCATGGAAACAGATACAAAGAAAATACAAATTATGCTGTAAGACAAACCAAAAGGTCATACTATAAAACCAAAATAGGGCCTGACTACAAAGACATGAAGAAACTATACCAACTTGTGAACAAACTACTAGACACTATATCGGTCACCACAACCAATACAGATATCTCATCAGCCGACAAACTCGCTAAATACTTCAATGAAAGATTACAAATCTACGCAAAATGCTACCTCAAAACAATACTGATACTGAAATGTCATCAACAGTCTGGATCCAAACCCTGGAGAATACACAGCTGACCGAACTTGGTCAAACTTCACGCCCCTCACCATCAAAACAGCCTCACCCAGGCGATCAAAAGTTTCTCCAACACCCACTGCAAACTGGATTCCTGCCCCAGCTACTTACTAAAATCCGCCCCTGACCGCTTCATAACAGACCTCACATCCCACCTAAACTACATGTTCCAACAAGGTCTTTTCCCTGAGGAGTATGGCAACATACCTGCTTACCCCAATCCCAAAAGATACCAAGAAAAAACATCCGAACTTTCCAACTACGCCCAGTTGCATCTATCCCACTAGCAGCTAAACTGATGGAGAACATGGTGACCAAACAGATTACCGACTACATGGACAAGTTCTCAATATTACATGAATCACAATCGGGATTCCAACCTCTCCACAGTACCAAACAGTGCTAATTACTCTCATGGCCAATTTCAAGCAGGAAATAGCTAAAGGTAAAAACATACTTCTCCTCCATTTGACATGGTAAACACCATATACTAGTAAGGACTTTAGACTACTTCGGAATTGGTGGAAATATACTTAGATGGATCAAGGGTTTTCTAACTACCAGAACATACAAGTGAAATCAAACTTAAATATATCACCACCCTGGAAAGAGATTGTGGAGTACCTCAAGGATCACCACTATCACCTACACTTTTCCACATAATGATGGATCCCACTGGCCAAGTCCTTATCAAAGCAAAGCCTCAACCCGTTCATCTATGCAGGCGACGTCACAATATACATTCCCTTCAGACATGATCTAACAGAAATCAACAACGAAATCAAACTCGGCTTGAACACCATGGACTCATGGGCAAACTCTTTTCAATTGAAATTGAACACTGAAAAAACACACTGCCTCATCCTCTCATCTCAACACAATACGTACAAACCCACAACCTTAATCACCCCAGAACACACCCTCCCTATCTCAGACAGCCTGAAAATACTTGGCGTTATAATCGACCACAACCTCACACTCAAGAGCCAAGTGAACTCCACAACAAAGAAATGTTCCACGCAATGTGGACACTTAAACCGTGTAAAACCATTCTTCCCGAGGGAAATATTTTGTAACCTAAACAATCAATGGTACTAAGCCATGCAGACTACTGCCAAAATAATCTACACGGGATGCAAAGAACAACTTACTAAGAAACTCCAGACCGCTCAAAACACAGCAGCCAGGTTGATATTTTTTAAAATCACGATTCAAGAAGTGCCAAACCCCTTCGAGAAATCTGCACTGGCTTCCAATCAAAGAACGTATTACCTTCACAATCTGCACCCTAGTCCACAAAATTATCCACGGCCAAGTCCCCAGGATACATGACAGACCTCAGAGACCTACCAATCAGAAATATAACCAGATCATCTCGAAATACCTAAACCTTCACTACCCAAACTGCAAAGTACTTAAATACAAAGCAACCTATGCATCCAGCTTCTATATAAGCACAAAACTATGGACGCATGCCAAAAGCTGTGACAACAATCTACGACCACCTTAACTTAAGGAAATCACTAAAACCAACCTGTTCAAAAGGCATACACCACCGACCCTACATAAATACCTACACTCTGCACACAGCAAAACCAAAGCTCGTAATGGATACTATATAACCTTTCCTCTCCCTCTCCTCAATCTCCACTATACCTGAAACACAGTCCTTTATTCGTCCACAATATCACCTTGTATTTGTTTCTTTACCGGACTTGGCGAATGCCATTACGGTACTATGTAAGCCACATTGAGCCTGGAAATAGGTGGGAAAATGTGGGATACAAATGTAACAAACAAATAAATATTTAAAATAAATTTCTGTTCTGCGTGCAATAAGATCCTGTCAATATCTCCCCTTCTCCAAAACTCATCAAACTTATATTGCTGTGTATGTTATATGTTCAACTAATGGTTTCTGCATGCATTCCCCCTTTTGGTACTCCTATGCTTGATAATATGTTGTTAAAGGCTCTCTGGGATCACCAATAATATTAATTTACATGGGAAAATTACTGTATATACCACATATGTTGTCTGGAGAAAATGTGTCTGTCCAGAAAATGTCAGGAAGTATTTTTTCACGGAGAGAGTAGTGGATGCTTGGAATGCCCTCCCCGGGGAGGTGGTGGAAATGAAAACGGTAACGAATTCAAACATGCGTGGATAGCATAAAGGAATCCTGTGCCTAAGGAATGGATCCTCAGGAGCTTAGTCAGGATCGGGAGGCGTGGCTGGTGTTGGGAGGCAGGGATAGTGCTGGGACAGACTTGTACGGTCTGTGCCAGGGCCGGTGGTGGGCCAGCGGAACTGGTGTTGGGAGGCGGGGATAGTGCTGACAGACTTGTACGGTCTGTGCCGGAGCCGGGGTTGGGAGGCGGGGCTGGTGGTTGGGAGGTGGGGATGGTGCTGGGCAGACTTGTGCGGTCTGTGCCGGAGCCGGTGGTTGGGAGGAGGGGCGGGTGGTTGGGAGATGGGGATAGTGCTGGGCAGACTTATACGGTCTGTGCCCTGAAGAGCACAGGTACAATCAAAATAGGGTATACACAAAAAGCAAGCAAATATGAGTTATCTTGTTGGGCAGACTGGATGGACCCGCGCAGGTCTTTTCTGCCGTCATCTACTATGTTTACTATATGTTACTATGTATATGTTGTCTGGCATTTTGAATATTGTCTGAGTTATACCTATCCCCTGATACTGGATGTACAAAATCTTTTGTTTTCAAAGTCACATGAACAAACAGGTGAAATGTCCCCAGTGATGTCTTTCTTATGTGGAACTGGAGTAGGGGGTCCAAAGACCTTTCAGCAGTCGACTGGAGTAACTGTAACCAGAATACTTTTATTGGCAAGCACCACAATAGAGGGACCCAACACAGGACCGTGTTTCGGCAATCAACCGCCTGGGGTCACAACACGTGTCGGGATGTATCTGGAACCATAAGGAGTAATGGGATAATATGTCAAATCCAGTGGAAACCATGATAGCCAACCAGTGGGTTAACACTATGAGATGTCAAAACAGTGAAACTACGAAGCACTATACACTGTAAATATGCTATTCACTTCCACATATACTGGAAATATGTTGTATACCAAACCTATTGGGAAAGACATCCTATAAATCCTACATGAGTGAGGGCATTACCATCACTCATGTGGTCTGAACATAGAAAATAGATTACAGACCTACCCTTTATTTTCTTGATTTATTCATGTAGTGCCCTCACTCATGTTGGATGCATAGGATGTCTTTCCAATATGTTTGTACATGAAATATTTTCAGTATATGTGGATGTGCATATGCATTTGTATGGTATATAGGCACGCATACAGTTTGTGTGTATCCGATAGATGCATATGCACAACCTTTGTGTTGTTCAAATAACTTTGCACTCATTATTTTTAATTGTTCTAATCTTGTATTCCTTGTTTTTATTTATATATGTTTTTATTATATGTTCTTTAGTACTGCTTGCTTTTATAACAATGCTAGGTGTGGAAGATCTCTTAATTGTAAGACCTGCTGCAAATTATCATTTGCATTTTCAAGATTCTTTGAAACCATGGCTGTTTTTGGGCACATCATTCACTGTTCTGTTTTTAGTCTTCCTTGTCCCCTATTTTTAATTGGTGGCTGATACTACAATTTCATTGTCTCATGGTATAAATATATATTTTTTGCATATATGTGCTCAGTACACTTTTTACTTTTTCTGTGTAGTTTTCATTTCAGCTTGTTCATTCATCATGATCAGTGCACTTCACATCCTAACATAGTAGATAACAGCAGAGAAAGACCTGTACAGTCCATTCAGTCTGCCCAACAAGATAAACTCATATGTGCTACTTTATATGTACACAGTGGTATGCTGGAGCCAGCTCGCACCGGCTTGCAAGAGCCGCTTGTTAAATTTTTAAGCTCTTGCGAGCCGGTTGTTGTGGCAGGCGAGCTGGCTCCCAGGGGCGGCGCAACCCGTGGTAAGTGAGGTAAGCATGGCAGGAGGGCGCCACAAGCCATGCTTACCTCACCTCCTGCCACTCTGGGGGGTTTAAATTGTTGATTTTACCTCTGTCGCTGCAGTGAAAGCCTGTCTCCTAGCTTTCCCTTCGTTCCCGTCAGTGTCCCGCCTTCTTCTGACGTCATTTCCTCTTTCCGCAAGGGCGGGACACTGACAGGAATGAATGGAAGGCTAGAGATGGGGTTTCACTGCGCCGGCTGCTGCGACGGAGGCAGGGGAGCGAAGGGAATCGCTGGGTGGGTATGACTGGCTGGAGGTGGAGCAGCGGAGCAAAGGGAATCGCTGGGTGGGTATGTATGTCTGGAGGGGGGGCAGGGGAGCAAAGGGAATCTCTGGTGGGTATGGATGGCTGGAGGAGGGGCAGAGCAGCGGAGAGAATCGCTGGGTGGGTATGGATGACTGGAGGGGGCAGGGGAGAGGAGAGAATCGGGTGGGTATGGATGGCTGGAGGGAGGGCAGGGGAGCAAGGAGAATTGTTGGGTGGGTATGGATGGCTGGAGTAGGGGCAGGGCAGTGGAGAGAATCGCTGGGTGGGTATGGATGGCTGGAGGGGGGGCAGGGGAGAGGAGAGTTGCTGGACATAGATGGAGGAGAGGGAAGGGAGAGAAGAAATGCTGGATGGAAGGGAGGGAAGAGTGAGGAAGGAGATGAGATGAGGGAAAAGGAAGAGAGGTAGAAAAAACTGCACATGGATGAAGAAATAGGCAGAAGATGGATCCACTGGACAGTCAAGTCTGCGGAGGACCAGAAATGAAGACGAAAGGAGGAAAGGAAAGAAATAATGTGAAAGGAAGCCCTGGAAACGGAGTTAAGAGGACAGATAGCAGCAGAATTGGATACTGGGCCAGCATGATCAGAAAAACAAAGTCACCAGACAACAAAGGTGTAAAAATCATTTTATTTCATTATAGTGTTTGGATATGTCCACTTTGAGAATCAGGTACTCACATTAAATGCCATAAATAAGTAAATAAATAAATCGCAAGCTTATTATAAATTTCATCTTTACAAACATGGAAATAAAGGAGGCAGGATGTTGGCAAGGTTAATTGCTGCCAAGAGTACTTCCAGACATATCTTAATGGTTAGAGATGAAGGGGGGAAATTACTCACACAGATAAGGAGATAAGAGATGTTTTTCAGAGATTCTTTCAACAACTATATGGCTCTGGAGAAGAGAGAGGCCTTAGCGGTGAACTTTACTTGGGAAATATCCCAATCCCTAACATCCAACCAAAAGAACGCAAGTTCTTGAATGCTCTATAAGTGACGATGAAGTAGCTGGGCAATAGGAAGTAGTAAACTGGGTAAAGCCCCGGGTCCAGACGGCCTTAGAGCAGAGTTCTATAAATTATTGGGGGATCTCATAGTGCCAACTGTAGCTAAGGCATTTAATGCTTGGGTGGAACACGACAATGCCGGAACATCTTAATCTGGCCCAGATAATAGTATTGCCCAAACCAAAAAGAGATCACACTTTGGTATCGTCTTATAGGCCCATCTCGCTTCTCAACCAAGAAGTAAAACTATTTGCAAAAATACTTGCGAACAGGTTGAGACGAGTACTCCCAGGTATTATTCACGCAGCGCAGGTAGGGTTTGTTCAGGGGAGGTCAGTAGCTCGGAACCTTAGGTGCATCTTAGCATCCCTGGAACGTCTGGAGGCTACTCGCGAACCGTCTATTATGATTAGCTTCAACGCCGAAAAGGCGTTTGACTGGGTGGGATGGCCTTTTTTGTTCTCTACTTTGGATAAATACGGGTTCCAGGGGTGGTTTGTGAGGGCGGTGGCGGCCCTGTATGAGTCACCTCGAGCCAGGCTGTGGGTGAATGGAATGTATTCATCATCATTTGATATCAAACGGGGGACTCGGCAGGGTTGCCCGCTTTCGCCCCTCCTTTTTGCACTATATATGGACCCTTTGATCTGAGACATAAACATGTGCTCTACAATTAGAGGGGTGAGGTTTGGCAAACAGGAATTTAAAGTGGCGGCTTTCGCCGACGACTTGTTGGTGATGCTTACAAATCCCTGGGAGTCCCTAGGTGATCTCTAAGTATTTTTCAGAATTTGGGGCATACTCTGGGTTCAAATTAAATTATGACAAGTCGAAGCGATGGCTATCACAGCAGATACCCGAAGATCCTGGCAGGGACAATTCCCACTGAGATGGGTGGAAGACTCATTCCGTTATTTGGGCATTTTTTTTAGTAGCAAGGACAAAAGCAATATATAAAACAATGTCCAGTGGTTGTTAGATAAAACAAAACAGCAATTAGATGCTTGGAGAGCTTTAACACTGCTACTGTCAAGCTGACTGTGCTTAATCCACATGGTAATCTCCCCAGATGGCTATATGTAATGCAAACTTTACCTCTACAGTTACTACAGAAAGACATAAGAATGTTGTATCGTTTAGTGATGAGTTTTGTTGGGCATATAAGAAAGCAAAAATCCATATGTCACTGCTATTGGGGGGGTGGAAACAAGGGGGAATGGGTTTACCCAATATTAAATATTACAAGTGCGCGATTGGATCTGTTCTTCTGATTATCATACTCCTCTGGAGATAGAAAGGTGCTGTTTAAACCTTATCAACTGATTTCATTACTGCACGGAAATAATTCATATTTACCACTGTGGATGGGTAGATCAATCCTTCTGGGCCCAGTACGAGATGCGTGGAGATTCTTGGGTAAACACATGGGAGGCGATTCACAGGTGTCAGAACTTTTAACGATTAAGGGGAACCCAATGTTTGGTCCAGGGCAGGAGAATATAGTGTTTTAACGATGGGAGGATCTGGGCCTCAGTAATTTAGGGGCAGTGATAGATCAGGAAGGTGAGCCTAGACCTTTAGATCAGTTGATCCCTCATGAATCCATTTGCTGGGGTGATACTTTTGCCTACTGCCAGCTGAAGCACTGTGTTCGCTCTCTAGACACAGAGGCACTCAAATTCAAACTAGGAGAGAAAATTCAGACTTTATTTGCGGAGACCTTAGAAGAGGCTCCTTCCATTTCCAATTTACAGAAGAAAATTTGGTCTTTTGTACCTGGAAAGTTGCTGGCCCAGCTTCAGCGACGTTGGGAATTAGATATACGGTGTGATCTTACTTCTTGGGACATAGCAGCTCACCTTAAGAACATCCCTCAACTAATTAGTGGGGCAGGATACCGAGAATGTGCATATAGAGTTGTCAATAGAGCATACTTTTTCACAGTTGTAGCTATTTCGAGCAGGGAGAATCGATACACCCACTTGTTTGAAGTGCAAATCCGCTGACAATTCTTTATATCATGGGTTTTGGGGATGTCCAGTTATACGATGTTTTTGGAGATGGGTGGTGGCATACCTCTCCCTTTTGATGTCGTGTCATGTACAAGGGACACCTATGCAGGTGATGCTTGATTGCCCTGACTCATTCAGGGGGCTTAAAGCAGGAGAAGCGTTGTTGTGCCGTAAGCTTTGTCTGATTGCTAGACATTGTATACTGCAAAAATGGGCTTCAAAGGACACACCAGATTCTGGCATTGGCGCAATCAAATACATCGAGTAATAACATGGGAAGCGCAAGAGGCCAGAGGCTCATATAAACGCAAGGCCCAATTTCTCAAGCTCTGGGGTCCGTATTTAGCCAAATTAACACAGCAGGGAAGGAGTTTAATTCTTAATAAACTATGAACGTGGTTAGCAAACTGTTGTAATGCTCAAGTTACATACATAGAGGTAAAGGGAGGGTCGGGGGGGGGGGGGGGGGTAATGCCCTGTCTTTTCCCCAGGCTCTGCTGCATCATCCCTGCAAGTGGAATCCTTTTCGGCCGTCACGCTGCGCTGCCATACACACAGGCAGCTTCGCTCGTCCCCCACCGCGTTCATTCCGGCCCTAAACAGGAAGTGCATCAGAGAGGGCCAGAATGGATGCGGCGGGGGAGGAGCGAAGCTGCCTGTGTGTATGGCAGTGCAGCGCAACGGCCAAAAAGGGATTCCACTTGCAGGGACGATGCAGCGGAGCCTGGGGAGAAGACAGGGCAGGAAGACAGGGCTGAACGCTGCCTTCCCGGGACAAAAGGGCAGCAACAGCACGGGAAGGATGTGGATTCGCGGGCCTGGAAGGAAAGTGGCTGAGCTGCTGAGACAAAGGAGGGAGAGGAGGAAGGGACTTGAGGCAAGGAAGAGAGAGCTACTGGGACATGGGAGGGAGAGGAAGAAGGGACTGGAGGGAAGGGAGAAGCTGCTGGGACATGGGAGGGAGAGGAAGAAGGGACTGGAGGGAAGGGAGAAGCTGCTGGGACATGGGAGGGAGAGGAGGAAGGGGCTGGAGAGCTGCTGGACAAGGTAGGAAGAGGAAGAAGGGACGAGGGGAGAGAGCTGCTGGACATGGGAGGATAGGGAGAGAAAGAGGGGAGATGGATGAAAGGATGCAGAGAGAAAGGGGAGAAACTAGAAGGATGTGGAGAGAGGGAGGAGACTGAACAGAAAAGGGTAGAGAGATAGACTGGATAGAAGGAGAGGGGAGATAGAGACACTAGATGGAAGGATCAGGAGAGAGGGTAGATGAGTGGAAGGATGAGGAGAGAAAGAGGGAAGACACTGGATGGAAGGGTAGGGAGAAAAAGGAGGCGCTGGATGCAAAAGAAAGAGGGGAGACACTGGAAGGATGGGGAGAGAAAGAGGGGAGCTGCTGGATGGAAAGAGGGAGAGGACAGAGTAGGGAAAGACTGGAGAATTAGAGGAAGGGGCATGTGGAGAACAAGGGTGAGGAAAAGATGAAAAGCCATAGGTGATGAACAGACAGGAAACCCTGGCAAGAGAAAGACGAAGGAAAGCAGAATCTAGAGACTGGGAGCAACACAATGAGAAAAGTAAATGGCCATACAACAAAGGTAAAGAAAATAATTTTATTTTTAATTTAGGATAAAGTAATATGGTACCTGTGTTAATAAAGTTTCAGAGACCAATACTTCCTTCCTTAGGTCAGGAGAGGATACCGTAACAGCATTATACTGACCCGAGGCAGGAGGTTTTGGCCTCTGAAAGCTCATTGAAAAGGGTGTTAGGCTATGAAATAAATTATTTTCTGAAACCTGATGCACTGAAAAGCAGCACTTTACCCCTGTGTGACAATGCGTCTGATAACTGTGACTAAATTTTGCTGGGGAAGGGGGGTAGAGAGAAATTTTGGGCCCACCCACTTTAGGTTCAGGCCCACCCAAAATTGGCAGTCTGGCTACGCCACTGGGTGCTATATCTGCTCCATTCTCATATGTACTTTTGCCAGTTAATCGTGGTTCTTCTCCAGGATTTTATTCAGTGAAAACAGAACAAAAGTATTTGTTTAGCAAATTTTTTTTTCTTCATCATTGTCCACATAAGTTTGTTGCATCTTTCAGTCTCACGATTACATTTTTAGTCTTCCTTCTTTCACTAATATACCTGAAGAAATTTTTGTTGCCCCTCACATTTCTAGCCATTTGTTCTTGTGCTTTCGCCAGGCATATTTCTCTCTTGGCTTCTTTAATGTTCATCCAGTATTCCTCTCTGTGATCCTTTTTATCCTAGACTACTTGTTTTACCTTTAACAGTTCTTATTATGGATTAACTTTATTTCACTATTATAATTTTTTTATCTCATTGACCCCAGTATTAGCAGAGGTTCATCTTGCCATTTTTTGCATCGTGTTAATTAGGTGGTTAATTTAATTTGTATTTCACGTTTTTTTATAATTGCTGTTTCACCCGTTATTCATGTGGAGGTATAGCAGTGGACTTTGATCCAGCATCCTGGGTTCGATTCTCATTACAGCTTCTGGTGTCCCTGGGCAAATCACTCAACCCTCCATTGCCTCCGGTACAAGAACCAAGATTGTGAGCCCTCTAGGGACAGAGATAATACCTGCTTATAACTGGATTGCAATCCACATTGAATCAGAACTCTGTTTGGGATAATGTGGGATACAAATGTCTTAATAAAAACTGTGACTTTTTCCTTTTGCATCGCATCATGATGTTTAATTTTTCAAATAAGATAGAAATCTGTTGCTTTATAGTACACAATAGGGGTGTTCATATGGCAAACATCAGGGTCCTTTTACTAAGCCATTCTAAAAAAGTGGTCGGTGCTGCTGTCAGAGCATGGATTTCCCATGTGCTGCAGCCTCTTTTAATACAGCAGTAAATTGGTCATGTTCGGGGTTTTTTCTTTTTTTTGTAATGGCCATGTGCTACTTTTCCCATTAGTGCGTGGCCATTATTGTTTCCTAGTTAGGAAGCAGTAAGGGCTCCTGTGCTACTCCCAAACTAATTAGGTAGCGCGCCCATTTTTAAAAAAGGCTCCAGGGGAGATCCGGGAAATTATAGACCGGTGAGTCTGACGTCGGTGCCAGGGAAAATGGTAGAGGCTATTATTAAAAAGAAAATTACAGAGCACATCCAAGGACATGGATTACTGAGACCGAGTCAGCACGGCTTTTGTGTGGGGAAATCTTGCCTGACCAATTTACTTCAATTCTTTGAAGGAGTAAACAAACATGTGGACAAAGGGGAGCCGGTTGATATTGTGTATCTGGATTTTCAAAAGGCATTTGACAAGGTACCTCATGAAAGGCTACAGAGGAAATTGGAGGGTCTTGGGATAGGAGGAAATGTCCTATTGTGGATTAAAAACTGGTTGAAGGATAGGAAACAGAGAGTGGGGTTAAATGGGCAGTATTCACAATGGAGAAGGGTAGTTAGTGGGGTTCCTCAGGGGTCTGTGCTAGGACCGCTGCTTTTTAATATATTTATAAATGATTTAGAGATGGGAGTAACTAGCGAGGTAATTAAATTTGCTGATGACACAAAGTTATTCAAAGTCGTAACTCGCGACAGGATTGTGAAAAATTACAAGAGGACCTTACGAGACTGGGAGACTGGGCGGCTAAATGGCAGATGACGTTTAATGTGAGCAAGTGCAAGGTGATGCATGTGGGAAAAAAGAACCCGAATTATAGCTACGTCATGCAAGGTTCCACGTTAGGAGTTACGGACCAAGAAAGGGATCTGGGTGTCGTCGTCGATAACACACTGAAACCTTCTGCTCAGTGTGCTGCTGCGGCTAGGAAAGCGAATAGAATGTTGGGTATTATTAGGAAAGGTATGGAAAACAGGTGTGAGGATGTTATAATGCCGTTGTATCGCTCCATGGTGCGACCGCACCTTGAGTATTGTGTTCAATTCTGGTCGCCGCATCTCAAGAAAGATATAGTAGAATTGGAAAAGGTGCAGCGAAGGGCGACTAAAATGATAGCGGGGATGGGACGACTTCCCTATGAAGAAAGACTAAGGAGGCTAGTGCTATTCAGCTTGGAGAAGAGACGGCTGAGGGGAGACATGATAGAGGTATATAAAATAATGAGTGGAGTGGAACAGGTGGATGTGAAGCGTCTGTTCACGCTTTCCAAAATACTAGGACTAGGGGGCATGCGATTAAACTACAGTGTAGTAAATTTAAAACAAATCGGAGAAAATTTTTCTTCACCCAACGTGTAATTAAACTCTGGAATTCATTGCCGGAAAATGTGGTGAAGGCGGTTAGCTTAGCAGAGTTTAAAAAGGGGTTGGACGGTTTCCTAAAGGAAAAGTCCATAAACCGCTACTAAACGGACTTGGAAAAATCCAAAATCCCAGGAATAACATGTATAGAATGTTTGTACATTTGGGAAGCATGTCAGGTGCCCTTGGCCTGGATTGGCCGCTGTCGTGGACAAGATGCTGGGCTCAATGGACCCTTGGTCTTTTCCCAGTATGGCATTACTTATGTACTTATGTATTTATGTAATGTGTCTTTGCTACCTGATTAGCACAGATATGCTTAATCTCTGCCCTCATACGCACCTCCTTTGCTGGAAAAAAAAATTTTCCAGCACAGGATTAGCACACGTAAGCAGAACACTACCATGGGATACCTTAGTGCGTCCCACGGTAGTGCTGTTTTAGCGTGCGGTAGGCCCGCAGTAGGCCTATGGCATCTAAGTAGAGGGGCCCCATTGTGTTTGTTAGTATGACACAAATGCACCAACTTTTCACTCTTTAATGTATGATGGTGAATTTTTTCATATTACTTGTGATTTTAACAGGTGCCAGTATATGTATGTTTGGTATTCATTATGTTCTTGTCAGTTATTTTCATACCGGCACGTCTCTGTGGTTCAGGTTGTATTTAAATATACAAAGACCACATGCGTGGCATTTATTGAACTTTCCCACGTTTCAGTTGAAAGAGCAATGAGCGGTTCTTTGTCGTAGTATTCTGTAAGTCGTGTTTGTATGGATGCGCTATCACTTTATGCTGACTTTTTGTTCTTGATGTAAATAATTTATATTCTGGTAAGTCACTTCACTTTGGGAGGTTTTTTTATATTAGTTTTTGAATGGTTTATCACCTTTTGCAATCTCTGCCATTGAATTGTGCTGTCTGGTAATCCTTATTGATAACATGTTCACTACTTTGTCCATTTCAATTTCCTCATTTTCTGGCACATGTTCTCACTCTCAAGTTTATCTCTACTATAATAAAAAGCACCTCCAATGTTGTGAAGCTGACTCCGTGGCTTCACTGAAGTGAAGGGTTCGTAAGGTTCGTGAGATTCATCAGTCTGTCACCATCTCGGCCCCGCCCTTGCGTCAAAACGTCGAGGGCGGCAGACCTATCAGAGGCGCGAGGGCGGGGCCGAGAGAGATGGTGACAGACTGACGAATCTCACGAACCTTACAAACCCTTCAGTGAAGCCACAGAGTCAGCTTCACAACATTGCAGGTGTGTTTTATTACACTACACAGCTCCCTAATTTTGCAGTTAAACATCGCAGGGTGGCTGGAGGGGGGGGGGGGGGGTGAGAGAGGGGGGGCAACGACCCTGGAACTGGGAGGGAGGGATAGGGGGGCCAACGACCCTGGAACTTGGAGGGGGGCGGGTGGACCCTGCAACTGGGAGGGAGGGAGGGGGTGACCCTGCAACTGGGAGGGGGAGGAACCCTGGCACGGAGAAAGGGGGCAGGCCACCCTGGAACTGGGAGAGAGAGAGGGAGGGAGGGGGGGCCCCTGGCACACACTCTCATTCTCACCCACACACTCTCGGACCTAGTCTCACTCTCTCTGTCACACACACACTCCCACATTCACTCTATCACACACTCACTCTCACACACACTATGTAAAACACACACACTCCGAGGAAAACCTTGCTAGAGCCCGTTTAATTTGTGTCAGAACGGCCTTTTTTCCTAATATATGTCATTACATTTCTTTCATATTTCTTATTAGTATTGTTTGTTTGCACCTTCAGTATTGGCTGTTTGTGAATTATTGCCTTTATTAGCAGTTTATAGATATCTAGTAGTGCTCTGCATATATTGCGCTATGGCATTTGTTTTCGAAATGCCTACATATTTATATATATATAGTTTCTAGTTCACTGGTGCATTCACTAGTACTTTGTTTCATAGTCCATTTATATTTTGTATATTAAATTCTTCTACCATTTGCCTGATGTAGATCCTCTTTTTCACTTTCAGTATTTGTATACACATCAACACCACCATCACGTGTCTGGTGTTGACACATTCAGACACATTTCAACTATAATGCAACAGTGAAGGCTTTTTAGTTTTATTTCTTTTTTTTTTAATACATATTTTTTCTGCCAAACAGCAGTGGCCTATTTTTCTGCATCACAAAGAAATATATTCGTTCTTTATATTGCTGCAAGTCAGGAGAGCATCTTGTGCACTTTGATGTACTGTTTAATACAGTTTTCTGTTTTTCATTCATTGTGTACAAATCACTTATTTATTCACATCCTGTTTTTTGTATCTTTTAGTTGATGTTATAAGTACTTTTATTATTCCCTTTTTTCATTATGATTTTATATATATTTTATGCTACATTTCCACTTGCTTCAATGTTTCATTTTATTTACCTGAAATGCATTCCTTTTATGATTTTAATTCATAACGTCACCAATCTTTATGTTGTGTTTATGCCTTTTGTTTAATTATTTCTTCTTTTTCAATCAACATTCTACTTTTTATATTTATGTATTTTAATGATTGCATGCTTTATTGCTTCTCTCAGACCCCTGATGCAGGCCTTGAGCCGAAACAGGGTCTCATGTCGGGTCCCAGTATTTTGACCAATAAAGACTGATCAGTGTATCATCTGGTGTACATGTATCTCAAGTTGGAAGACCTATCCACTACCCTATATTCTCTACTCCTTGTGGAATATTTGTAGTGGACATTTATTCCTTCACTTTGGTGGTTTTCCTTATGTTTCCTATCAGCCCCCACACTGTCCATGCTTGATAAGAGAGAGGGTGACATGGAGAAAGCAGGCAGCACATCTTTATTCCCCAACATTATCTGATTCCCCAGCCTGTGCAGAAGTGTCCTGGGTTCCCAGGCCATGGATGCTCTCATTGGGGAGGAGCTTATACACCATTTGCTCCATAGAGATGAAGTTCATGGTGTCTGTGTTCAGCGGGTTGGCTCCAGCCTTGTGCTTCAAATCTGTTTTCATCTGCATCCATTTCTTTTTGATATCCTCCACATCTTAATTTGCATAGTGGACAGCAGCTTCCATATACTTTATACCTGTGTCAGGTGTGGGAGTGGGCAACATAGGTTCACTAGGTTCAAAGGCTATTTCTGGATGTGGCAGCCATCTAACATTACCTGTCACCTCTTTACTAGCTACTTGGAGGCATGCCATAATTGTTTGGGGTGTTGTGTGGGATCCTGGGGGTGGCAGATTCAGGCCTCACTGGCCCTTTTTATGATGCAGGGCACATTGGATCCCTCTTAGTTGAGCAGTCCTCTGGTTAAACACTTGACATTACGGAGAAGCTAATCTGAATGTGTACACTGAGGGCCCTTTGGACATCTTTCTCCCTGTCCCCCCCCCCCCCCCTCTCATTCTATAGTTTCCCTTTTCCAGGGCTTGCCTAGTAGTGTTTAAACCACAGCAGTTGTAAGCCTAGCATATCAGGGAATGTACACATTTTTTAGAGTGGAGGCAGAGACCTTTGTAGGCAAATAACTGTGAACATTGTATTTGTGACAAACATAGAACAGCAAACTATGTAAGAAAAATTAGGTCCATGGCCTTCATTCTGGCTGCTGCTGGTCCTCACTGATCATACTCAGTTCTGCAAGGATTTGCCTCTGTATGCAGCATAGGGCTCTCAGCTCCTGCTTCATGTCTTTGTGCAGGTCTATGACTTTGCAGCAAGAGCTGGTCTAGGGTGGCTGTAAGGGTGGGCTCACCAACAAGCGTGGGAGCCATTTCTAGGGGAGGGGGGAACCTCAGCTGCAGTCATGTGCTGTGTTGCTACCTGGAGGGGGGGCTCTTCCTTTGCTTCTTCTCCCCCCTCCAGTAGGAGCATGTCCCTCCAGTGATTCTCCTTCTCCTCAACATCACCCTGTTGGGTGCAGTCCTGTTGTGGGGTGAGGGTCATCTTCTAGGAGCCAGGATCCATTCCCACTTCCTCTTAGGCCCTCCCAGCTGCACGCTGCTCTGGGGCTGGCTGGTCTGAAGCCGGATGCCCTGGGGCAAGCCGTGTGTCAGCTGGAGGTTGACCTTGTGTTTAAAAGGTTTGCAAATGATATCAGTACATCCTATATGGCTTGCACAGTGGTGCAGCTTGCTCTCGGTAGGCATGGACAGGGATAGCCAGGGGCTGCTAGTTATTACGGGGGGGCATCTCTGATCTGTGGCACCAATGAGATAACATAGCAGGAAACCTCAGAGCCACTGATGTGATATCTGTTTCTCCACTGAGAGGGTTGTCTCCCTATGGGCATGCAAGATGGTTCCTGGCCTTACTGGAAGGCCCTGGGTGACCAGCACTGGCTGAGAGGTAGTATGCCTCTGCACTGTTGCATGGTTGGGGCCATTGTTACATTTCTTGTCTGAGATGTGGGTATGTGTGCATCCTGATGCCTATGTGGTCTACAGCTGGTTGGGTGATGGCAGAGGATCCTGCTTCATCCTTCCATCCACCTGTGCTGGGACTCTCCCACTCCCCCGAGAAAGGCACTTTATATACTGCAATGTGGGAAACCTAGGTTTGGGAGCATCTATCTATGATGTAATCAGGCTATCTGGCTTGGGGCCCTCACAGATACCAGGGGCTGCACATCACCCCATGTCTCATGGGCATGCTCTTGGAGTGAGCAGAATGGGGAGAGGAGTACACATATGTAGTGGTTTCTCTAAGAAAGGGTTTGTCATGTGGAGGTTTGAAGGACCCCCAGCTCGGACCTTTATCAGAAGGAAGTGATATGGTCATCTAAATAATTAAAAAAAATTAATTTGGTGGAAACCCCAAATCACCAAGTAAACCCTCAAAACAAATCAAATCAAAAACATTTTATTTAAAAACCACATATAAATTCCAAACTCAACATCAAAAGTAATTCTTTGGCAACTTACAGGCTAGGATAAGTCTTCAGTTTGTCATCCATGTATATGGGTCATGGATGCTGCTAACTTCAATATAAATTCAGAGGCAGAACCCGTCATCAGTGGCATAAACATTCTGATAGCCCACCCAATGGCCAATCAATCTTCATATTTAATCCCTTCAGTATGGTAGTATCCCAAAGGGATATAAACTTTATGAGAAGTTCCGAGAGAAGAGGACATTTCTCTGGTACGTGAACGCTATTTTGCTTTGTCCTTTGGGAACTTAAAGAATGGGGTTTAAAGGCGGAATTGTAGGTTACTGTTAGGCAAAATAAAAATATAAAAAGCAAATTTTATCAACTGATCTCCATAGTCTTTTCCACTTAGTTTTAAAAACTTTGTACCACAGCATTAACAGAATCTAGCAGGCACTGCGGGATCTAGTTTAGTCTTCCCACCCACCCCTAGGACAACTCTTCATTTATAGTCAGTTATTATAATTAGGGTAACAAGCAAGGAGTGCTCTTACAGAGTTTTAAATACATTTCATTACCATCTAAGAAGGAAACACTAAATAAATCATACAATATACTATCTAAACTAAAAGATACTTTTATATTAGGCTAATATCCTTAATACTGTAGCAAGTTTTAAATTACTGAAAAACTCAAAAACAGATGGAGCTGCTAAGAGGGGTGCTATCTAGTCTTTTGCATTGAGTGTCATATGTATGTGTAACTCCCAGTTGGTGAGATGTCATATGTGTGTGCCCAATTCAAAGTGCTCCTAGCTCTCAAATGTGTCCGTTCTCTTGAGGCTAGAGTAGCAGACTTGGTGGAGCTGAGGGAGACAGAGAGGTACATAGAGGAGACCTACAGGGATGTTCTAGAGAAGTCCCACCTCCAGTCTGGTAGCTCCTGTGCTACCTTGGAGGAGGGAGGTCTCCTAGAAGGAGAGCATCACCCTGGTGAAGTAGAACCTGCCCACTAGGGGATGTACTATCTTCTCGCACCGAGGATATGTCTCCAAGTGCTGCCCAGGAGGGAAAGGTTAAGACAGCTGTTGTAGTTGGTGATTCGATCATTAGGCATATAGATAGCTGGGTGGCTGGTGGATGTGAGGATTGCCTGGTGACTTGCCTGCCTGGTGCGAAGGTGGTGAAAAAACTAAACAAAAAAAAGGAAATTTAGATCTAATATTAGTCATCTGTAACTTGTCATTAAAATTGTCCATAGTACCTGAAGATTGGAAGGTGGCCAATGCAACAACAATTTTTAAAAAGAGTTCCAGGAGATCCAGGAATTTACAGACCAGTAGGCTAGACGTCAGGGCCAGGCAAATTGGTAAAAACTATTATAAAGAACAAAATTAGTAAACATAAGCAAACATAGTTTAATGGGACAGTCACATGGAGTCAGTCAAGGGAATCGTGCCTCACCAATTTGCTATATGGTTTTGAAGTTGTGACTAAATATATATAAAGGTGAGCCTGTTGATGTAGTGTATTTAGATCGTCAGAAAGCTTTTGACAAAGTCCCTCATGAGAGACTCCTGAAAAAAAGCAAAAAAACATTTGGGATAGGAGACAATGTTCTGTTGTGGTGGTTAAAACATAGAAAATAATGAGAAGATTTAAATGTCCGTTTCAGTGGAGGAATGTGAATAGTGAAGTGCCACAGGATTCTGTACTGAGGCCCAGTGCTTTTTAGCATATTTATAAATTATCTGGAAATGGGAATAAGTGAAGTGATCAAATTTACAGATGACACAAAACTGCAAAGTTGTTAAACTATGTTATGGACTGCAAAAAAAAATGCAGTAAGTCTTTACAGGAGTGGAATATTGAGCATCCTAATGTCAGATGAAATCTAATATGTAACGTGCAAAATGATGTACTTTGGGAATAAGAACCACAATTTTAGTTACTTGGTGCTAGATTCCACATTAAGGGCCCTGTTTACTGAGCCACGCTAGAGGCGCATTAGTGTTTTTAGTGCGCACTAACCATGTAGATGCCCATAATATATGGGTATCTACATGGTTAGTGCACACTAATTTTTAGCACATGCTAAAAATGTTAGCGCACATTAGTAAGAAGAGCCCTAAGAGTTACCACTCAAGAAAAATATCTAGGTGTTACTGTGCACTACACTGAAATTTTCTATTTAGGTGTGTGAGTGGATAAAAAAAAAGTAAACAAAATGTTAGGAATTATTAGTAAAGTGGTGTGATAGGAAAGGATTAGAAAATAGTACAAAGAATATTATAAAACCCCTGTATTGCTCCATAGGACAAACTCACCAAATATCTTCCCATGCGAGCCCTGAACCCTGCTTACCAGCATGTGCCAATGACATCTATCACTTCCGGCCCTCCTTTGAACTTTTCATTGGTGGTATACTCAAGGAAATGGACATTTCCAAATGCATTCTCTTCTTCTATTGAGAAATACCTAGTCCTTCAAGTATGCATATCCATGACCCCACTTCTGTCACAAGCTTGGGTAGAGAAGCAGAAAGTTGCAAAAAAAAAAAAAAAAAAAAAAAACCAAACAAACTCACAATGACAATGAAGGCTGGCCTAGAGGTCTCCAGAGCCTACCACTGGCCCCCGAGCCTTGCATTGAAGAATTTTGCTTTACAGACTGCAATCATAAGCAAGCATTGGCATACCTTCATGTACATGCCCATAGTTACACCAGCCATCATTCTGGTGTAATTGTGGTCATATAAATGCAGCAGAGGTATGTGTAACATATTCTGTAAGTAATGCATGTAAGTGGCAGCTCCACCCATGCCCCTCCCATACTCAGCTTAGTGCTCTGCTGCCACTTGAACCGACAGGGCTAGATTCTGTATAAGGCACCTGAAAAAGCAGAATAAATGTCCACCTAATCGTATTCTATAAGTGGAACCTAGATTTAGGCATGGTATATAGAATCCGCTTAGTTGATTTCCCAGTGCCTAGAACTATGCACATCCAAATGCCAGCATGTAGATTTAGGTGTGCAGAGGGGCATATTCTATAACAGTGCATGTAAACTTTGGAATGCCCACAAAATGTCCATTTCCCCACCTATAAACATGCCCCTTTTTTGCTCCGTACATTACATAATACCCTTACAGCAGATAAAACACTAACCAGAAAAAGTGCTAGTATTCACCATTTGCTAGAATACTAGGCAATTCTGTAAATAAGGCATGAGCATTGACATTCCAAATACTTGAGTAAAAGAATAGAATACTAGAATATACATGCATATATGTGTAAATGCCAAAATTCTGCCTAAGCATTATTTTATAAACAGACACCTAAATGTGATGGCATGTAGTTTGAAGGTGGGCAAATACATGGATGCAGTATGGAGGGAATGTGGGCAGGGTGGCCAGTTGTGTGTGTACGTTATTATTTAACTTACAGGTGTGTTTTAGCAATTAAGTGTAAACAATTTCACAAGCTGTATGGCTTGTATAATTACTCATACCTAAATTATAGGCATGTACTTGACCTGTTATGCTAGTATTCTGTACAGTTCCGAATAGTAAGCTAATAAATAAATTTGATTGCCCTAGGTATAGGCCCCAAACTGACTGGGTTAGAAACTGATTGTGGGAGATTACAGAGGGTAGTAGTAAATGGTATTTGCTCTGAGGATAAGGGTGTTACCAGAGGTATGCTACAAGGATTAATCCTTGCTATGGCTCCCTATAATATTTTTGTGAACTATAAGGCAGAAAGGTTGTTGGGTAAGGTTTGCCTCTTTGCAGATTATACCTAAATCTGCAAGACTTTAGACCAGTGGTTTCCATAGATCCCTTCGTATCCGAGCAACTTTTCGCGGCACCCCTCAACCTTTGCCCTCCACCACACAGGTTTCTGCCCCAGCCACACAGGGCTCCTTCTTTTTATTTGTCCCTGTAACCAGCCCTCCAAATAACACACTGATTACGATGTATAACAAATTACTATTCTATCTATTAAAAGTTATTCCATTATTATACTTCCTCTTTGTACATCTGTATGCTGCACAAGCCAGCATGTTTAAAAACATAAGTAAGATTAAATTAAAAATGCTACCAACACTAAATAAAGACAACTCGGATGCAGCAGCTCATAGGTTTGCTTCCTTTTTTCTGAATGGGAATGGAAACGGAGACTGCTGACCTATTGTCTTAAATTTTTTTACTTCTTCACATTTCCTGTTTTCATCCAACTTCCTTAGCAGTCACCTCTGAGTCCCAAATGCCGTTTACTTCTTGTCCCCATTGGCCACAACAACAACAAAAAAAAAAAGTGTGGGACCTTAGCAGCCTTCAGGTGTATGCTGTCGGCTCTGCTGGTCCTCTTTCGCCACTGACGTCAACTTACACTTTCGGGGGTAGAGGACCAGCAGAACTGACAGCATATGCTTGAAGGCTGCTGCAGTCCTGCGCTTGCTTTTTTGTTGTTTTTCTACAGCTGCCATGTGCAGTAGCGGTTTGAGCGGGAGGGAGGTTGTGATTTTCCGCGGCACCCCAGAGAGGTTGCTGTGGCGCACAGTTTGGGAAACGCTGGGTCAGACATCGAGGAATGTGTAGATAAGATGATGAGGTATCTAGCAAAACTTGAAGAATGGTCTAGAACAGTGATTCTCAACCTATCCTGGGCACACCCAGCCAGTTGCATTTTCAGGATATCAGCAATGAATATGTTTGAGAGTGATTTGCATATTGAGAAGGTAGGGCATGGAAAATCCCTCTCATGCATATTCATTATGGATGTCCTGAAAATCCAACTAGCTGGCTATGCCCTGAGAACTGGGTTGAGAAGCTCTGGTCTAGAATTTGAAAGCTAAGATATAATGCTAAAAAAATTGTCTCTGCATTTCTTTCCAGACCTCAGAGTACTGTGTATAATTCTGGATATTGCACCCTCAAAAAAATAAGTCAAGATGGAGTTGGTCCAGTGGATGGCAACTAAAATGGTATGTGGTCTTTGTCATAAAGGGTAATGGATTTTATATACTGCCTTTCTGTGCTCAAAGTGGTTTAAATTTATATACAGGTACTTTGTTACTAGTGCAGTCACAATCTGTTTTTGTACCTGGTGCAATGGAGGGTTAAAATGACTTGCCCAGCTTTCAAAGGAGATGCAGTGGGAATCGGCCCCGGGTTCTCAGCCTGCTGCACTAACCATTAGGCTACTCCACTCCACTCAAATAAATCATATAGGGAAAGATTTAATGATCTAAATATGTATACTTTGGAAGAAAGACAGGACAAGGAAGATATGATAGAGACATTTAACTATCTCCACTGCATAAATGTACATGAGGTGGGCGTCTTTTAGTTGAATGAATGCTCTGGAAGGAGAAGCATAGGTTGAAGGTGAATGGGGATAGACCCAGGATTAATCTAAGGAAATATTTCTTTATGGAAGAGGTGGTAGATGCATAGAAAGGCCTCCCAGCAGAGGTAGTCAACACAAGGACTGTATCTAAATTAAAGAAAGCATGGGATAAACAAATCTGAAATGGAGAGGAAACGATTATATTTATTTATTTATTGCATTTGTATCCCACATTTTCCCACCTATGTGCAGGCTCAATGTGGCTTACATAGTATTGTTAACATAGTTATTAGTTGTTATGGATGGGCAGACTTGATAGACTGTTATATGCCATCATTTTCTATATTTCTATACATAAACTCAGGTCAAAATATAAATGCAAATGCATTGAATCACAGGTGGAAGCTCACTATAATACATTCTACAGTACATGGTGATCACAGTAGGGCTAGGAATTCATAAATCATTTTCCTCTACCTGTCAAGACTGGAAAGGGCCATTATTGTCTTAGGAGAACAACAGTAATTTGGAAACATTATTTCCAAAGATGACAACTCAAAGAAAAGGAAAAATCAGAAATATCCAGCATATTTGTAATGAAATATACAGTAATACAGATAGACTTAAGCTTTGAATATTTCAACTAACTTACACAAAACTCTTGTTATTAGTATTCTCAGTTCTGTAGCAGGTAAGCTGACGTTCTTGATTAAATACGTAGAGAAATAAATATGTCTCAGATCTATGCTTGATGAATCCATAATATAGGCAATTTTGTCAGATGACATTTATCTTGATAGCTGCTGTACCTCTGCATTAATTAGATCATTAGACTGACTGGTTTATGCCAGAGCAGTCAAGGAGATTTTTATCAGCTTCAACAAAATTAGAAACATGAAAAGGTAAGGAAATAATGGAATATTCTGTGCAAATCAATTTCACCTTTACCAAATCCAAGCTCAAGGTGAGATAAGTAGTAGTAGTAGGTAACATACATAGTAACATAGTAAATGACAGCAGATAAAGACCTGTACGGTCCATCCAGTCTGCCCAAGATAAACTCATTTTACATGGTATGTGATACTTTATATGTATACCTGAGTTTGATTTGGCCGTGCCTTTCTCAGGGCACAGATCGTAGAAGTCTGCCCAGTACTGTTCTTGTAGTAAGTTCTGAAGCTAACATCGAAGCCCCTTAAAATTACTATAGGTTTTTTACCTTCCAAAGGGGACTTATTATCAAAGTTGTACTTGAATGAAACAACATGTTTAAAGTCAAAAAGAATATTAACATGAGAAGCAGGATTTGATATTTACTTTCAATAACTTTTAAAACTAAAAGGAGGAAATATGTTTTCACTCAACAAATAGTTAAGCTCAGGAACTCTTTGCCGGAGGAAGTGGTAACAGGGGTTAGCGTATCTGGGTTTAAAAAAAGGTTTGGACAAATTCCTGGAGGAAAAGTCCATAGTCTGCTATTGAGACAGACATGGGAAGTAACTGCTTGCCCTGGGATTTGTAGTATGGAGTGTTGCCACGTTTTGGGTTTCTGCCAGATACTTGTGACCTGGCTTGGTCACTGTTTGGAAAACAGGATGATGGGCTAGATGGACCATTGGTCTGACCCAGTATGGCTACTCTTATGTTCTTACGTTTATAGCCTGCTGCTTTAACAACTTAGCTATTCTATTCCACCACAGAAACAATGTTTCAGCATTGTTATTAGCATTAGTATTGCTAATTAGGAAGCAGAACAGCGTAGAAGAAAATGTTGTTTGATGGGCAGATAGCATATTGGGGTATCCTGAGCAAACACTACAACCTGCTTGGAATAAGATCTAAGCAACTACAATAGGTGCAAACTTTTGAGTGTGGGAGATTATCACTTGTGATGCTGAGGCAGGATAGATCATAGCCTTTTGTGAGAACATGAGGTATGCCTCAGGGATCGTGCCCACACAGCTTCTGTTGGGTTTTTTGTTGTTGTTTTTTTTTTTTTTTGCATTTTGTTTTTTTTTGGAAGGGGACCAGATTACAGTTATGCTGAAGCTAAACCGAGGTCTGTAGAGTGTTGTATAATGGTTGTTATGCAGTAATTTGTTCTTGAACTCCTATTTTGGATAAATGATGGGGCACTCTGGTAGAGGTGTTTGGAAGATATGGGTTTTAGGCAATGAAGGGTGGTTCCCACACATGAAAAGGGACATAGTGTCGATTTTTTTTTTCCTAGACCACTTTTTAGTATTATTAGGTCACACAACAATATATTAACAATTGTCACAAAAAATAAAAGAACACAATGCAAAATACATAGAGAATGCAACAGGAAGATGAATAAAAGTTGTTTTTTTAAAACAACAATCCCCTCCCTTCATCAAAAACTCCCTCTCCTTCCTCCCCACTTTCTTTTCTATACACATTTTTATTAACTTATCAACCGGTAACCAGAAACACCCCTCCCTAAATTCCAATAAATTGCTAAGATTCACACATCCAAATTGTTCAACAAAGCTGATCAAACACGCATAGTTAGAGTTTTCAAATAGGGATCCCAAACATTTAAGACACACATTCAGGATTGCAACCCTATAATTTTGACAGGTGGAGGAGCATTTTCGAAAGGTCGTCCAAGTATGAATTTGGATGTCCTCACAAAGACGTCCAAAATCAGGCAAGTATAATCGAAAAATAGTATGGACGTTCTTAGACATTCCAAAATTGCAGCGTGAAACGTCCAAATCAGAGACATCCAAAGTGTAGTAAAAAGGACGTGTTTCTCACAGAACTCCAGAAGGACGTCCATCTTACAGAACCACTAAAGGACGTTCCCAAGACAAATCTACATTCATTGTACTTCCTAACATTTGTCTTATGAACATCCTTCGGCGGTTCTGTAAGATGTACGTCCTTGGTGTCCTTCGGCAGTTCTGTGAGAAACACATCCTTTTTACTGTACTTTGCACTATGAATGTTACTTATATTTCCCATACCTGGATGTTACACAACTACATGCAGTGTACTTGCAGAACATCCAGATTCGGGAAATATAAGGAACATTCATATTTTATTGTATATATGAAGAGCTTCGCACACTTGATAATGATCCATATAAGGCTCCACACGTATGAACATGTAATCATCCATATACTGCCCCGTGCATGTGAAGACGGTCCATGCATGTGATGGTCGTCCATGCATGATTGTCGTCCACGCGCTGACCAACCATACAGTGGTGGAAATAAGTATTTGATCCCTTGCTGATTTTGTAAGTTTGCCCACTGACAAAGACATGAGCAGCCCATAATTGAAGGGTAGGTTATTGGTAACAGTGAGAGATAGCACATCACAAATTAAATCCGGAAAATCACATTGTGGAAAGTATATGAATTTATTTGCATTCTGCAGAGGGAAATAAGTATTTAATCCCTCTGGCAAACAAGACCTAATACTTGGTGGCAAAACCCTTGTTGGCAAGCACAGCGGTCAGACGTCTTCTGTAGTTGATGATGAGGTTTGCACACATGTCAGGAGGAATTTTGGTCCACTCCTCTTTGCAGATCATCTCTAAATCATTAAGAGTTCTGGGCTGTCGCTTGGCAACTCGCAGCTTCAGCTCCCTCCATAAGTTTTCAATGGGATTAAGGTCTGGTGACTGGCTAGGCCACTCCATGACCCTAATGTGCTTCTTCCTGAGCCACTCCTTTGTTGCCTTGGCTGTATGTTTTGGGTCATTGTCGTGCTGGAAGACCCAGCCACGACCCATTTTTAAGGCCCTGGCGGAGGGAAGGAGGTTGTCACTCAGAATTGTACGGTACATGGCCCCATCCATTCTCCCATTGATGCGGTGAAGTAGTCCTGTGCCCTTAGCAGAGAAACACCCCCAAAACATAACATTTCCACCTCCATGCTTGACAGTGGGGACGGTGTTCTTTGGGTCATAGGCAGCATTTCTCTTCCTCCAAACACGGCGAGTTGAGTTCATGCCAAAGAGCTCAATTTTTGTCTCATCTGACCACAGCACCTTCTCCCAATCACTCTCGGCATCATCCAGGTGTTCACTGGCAAACTTCAGACGGGCCGTCACATGTGCCTTCCGGAGCAGGGGGACCTTGCGGGCACTACAGGATTGCAATCCGTTATGTCGTAATGTGTTACCAATGGTTTTCGTGGTGACAGTGGTCCCAGCTGCCTTGAGATCATTGACAAGTTCCCCCCTTGTAGTTGTAGGCTGATTTCTAACCTTCCTCATGATCAAGGATACCCCACGAGGTGAGATTTTGCGTGGAGCCCCAGATCTTTGTCGATTGACAGTCATTTTGTACTTCTTCCATTTTCTTACTATGGCACCAACAGTTGTCTCCTTCTCGCCCAGCGTCTTACTGATGGTTTTGTAGCCCATTCCAGCCTTGTGCAGGTGTATGATCTTGTCCCTGACATCCTTAGACAGCTCCTTGCTCTTGGCCATTTTGTAGAGGTTAGAGTCTGACTGATTCACTGAGTCTGTGGACAGGTGTCTTTCATACAGGTGACCATTGCCGACAGCTGTCTGTCATGCAGGTAACGAGTTGATTTGGAGCATCTACCTGGTCTGTAGGGGCCAGATCTCTTACTGGTTGGTGGGGGATCAAATACTTATTTCCCTCTGCAGAATGCAAATAAATTCATATACTTTCCACAATGTGATTTTCTGGATTTAATTTGTGATGTGCTATCTCTCACTGTTACCAATAACCTACCCTTCAATTATGGGCTGCTCATGTCTTTGTCAGTGGGCAAACTTACAAAATCAGCAAGGGATCAAATACTTATTTCCACCACTGTATATGGGCCAGGATGTCCACGTGCTGACCTGGATGTCCACATTCTGACCCAGCCATATATGGGATGTGCATGTAACGACATCTATCACGCATGGACGTCCATATAAGGCGATCCACGTTTTACAATGGTTATTCACTAAGAAACATGGCTCTCAGAAGTGAACCAAATTTCAGCGAGGAGGAAAACGTGCCTAGTGCACCTTTGCCTGAGGCACAGAAGGTGCCTGTTTATGCACCACCACCACCTGCCCCCGAGGACCATATCCATTAGAGCATGGACTCTAATAAGGAACACTCTGGAGAGGTAACTGTTTGGGAATGCCCCCCCTCCCGAGCACTGGGCATGGGCTATCAGGTCCCCCTCCTGTAGCACCAACTGTAGTCTGCATTCAAGTGTAATCAGTCATATGTGCACATGCACATTCATTATTAGAATCAATGTATTAGAAAGGAAAGCCATTTCCACATCCCTGCAATACTGCACAGAAACGGTACTCTCTGTCCTCATGTCCACCTCAATGACATCACCTGTACCAATGTAGTGCCATCATTTCCCCCCCCCCCCCCCCAAATCAGTGTGTGCCTCTCCAATTTGGCTTCCAAATGAATTTGTGTGCTGAAGGCTAGAAGGGCCATCCTCTGACTCCTGGTGTACAAACTTGTATCTTGCAGAAGATTTGGCATACGGAGGGACTTAGAATCCCTGAGGCGCAGGTTCAGGCTGATATGGAGGGAGAGGCCTGAAATAGTAAGGAGAGTGCAATGGCACCTCAGGGCTTGATGTAAGTATTATAAACAGGGCACCTATAGTCATTTGTAAATGTGTTTAATAATGCAAATGTCGTGTACAATATCAGTTTCCATGTGGCTAATAGGCAAATAAGTAAGTCATAACACCTCTGTCCCAGATCAAGGCCTGAGGTTGCAGCTACCTTCCCATGAATGTGGCTGCAACTTCCAACTAACCTCCTCTGAGATGAATGATATGACATGCCTCACTTCTGTATCCCCCTTTCTGGGGTGGATCCTGTTTCATGGTATTCCTGCCTGAGGTCCTACTCTTAGTGGATGTCATAGCATGATATTAAAGTAATGTAAATAAATAGTGCTTCCCCCCTCCCCCCCCCCCCAAAAAAAAATAAAACTGGTCATCCAACCATAGTCACAACTCAAACTGCAATCATGCTGCTAAGGAATGAGTGTGCCCTGCCAACACATCATGTGTACTCTGTGTCAGACCAGCTTCCAGGGTTCCCTGTCAAGTCATCTCATGCATCTCACCCAGGGCTCACCACTGACCACACCTTTCCCCAACCCCTGCCTCATGCCAGCCAACTCTTGCCCTATGCAAGCCATATTGGATGTGCTGATCTAAAGGACAATCCTTTTACATACACAGGGCGGCGGCGGCAGCAGGAGGAGGAGGAGGAGGCAGCAGCAGCACCGGTGGCATAGGAGGAGGAGGCCGAGGCTGTGCAGCAGGAGGAGGAGGAACAACCACAAATTGTGGTTGTGGAAGGTGGGGAACGGGAGGTGCCGCCCGACCAATGGACAGATATGCCTCCTCTGGAGGGGGAGGAGGAGCAGGAGTAGCACCCACCAGCCCCTGCAACACCACCAGCCCCAGTCCCAGCAACACCACTGGACAACAGTGCCCAAAACATTTGTTGTAAATAGTTTATTTTGTTTATAATATATTACAGTGTTACACTTTTTCACCTACCAGGGTCTGTGTGTCTACTTTGTGCACTACATATGTGGTATTATCAAATGCTGGGGTTGATGTGTGAGGACTCAGCAATCAGGGGTGCATGACAGGTCAACTGTGACAGAGAAACTTTGGTACCTATGTGTCATAACTGTGGCCATATATAAGGCCTAAGGCCACCTGTTTCTTCCAAACTGCATGGCTGTATGGTAAGGGGGGGGGGGGGGGGGGCTGGTTCGGCATTTTTGTTGAGGAACAGAAATGCCAATCCAGCCTCTCCCCCTTACCGTAGAGCCCCACAGCACAGAGTTGTGTAAATAATAGGTATGTTGTCTAGCACTAGCGATCTGCGAAGTACAAACTTGCAGATAACCATAAGTAGTGCCTAGACTATGTTTGCTCTTTGTTCAGCAGACAAACATACCCACAACCAAACCACATTGGTGAGGGCCAGGAAGGAGTTAGAAACAGCTGGGTCATCTATTCACATTGAATGTATCAGCAATGGTATATAGTGCTGAGGAGAAAAGGGAAAACAACAGTAAAAGCATTAGATGGATGTTTACTTCATCACAATTGCAATATAATACATCAGGTACAGAAGGGCACAGGCTAGGGGAATTATATGGCACCGGGCTGTAGCCACCTGCAGGTAATTTAGAATAGGAACTGTAACCAGAACCCATCTCCCTCACCATGACTTAAGGGCTCAAGGCCGTGGTAGGCATGCACCTGTGGCCACCTAGAAAATGGTTTGAAGGGATAGAATTTAGAAATGTTGTTGTTACATAATGTGTTAAATGATGGAACTGTGTTCAATAATGTGGAAAAGACATTGTGCATATGTGCTTCACCCCCCTCCCCACCTCCAGCAACCTTGAGAATGGGTGGGCACTTCATAAAAGGGGATGGAACCTATTGGAGAGACATATGAGGTACAAAGCGGGAGAAAAACTACCAGATGTGGATACCCGTGAACCTGGTGAAAATAGAGGGGAAGATTTGAATCCAGAGAACATACACAGAATGGGAAGCCCTTGACCATGAGGGATGCACACATCCATTCTCAGGACCTCTTCCTCTCCCCCAAACCACCCCACAGGCAGCCACAACTGAGTGTATCCAATAGAGAACAAGACATCTGTACAATGAATTGGGTAGAAACAGTCATGGCTCTCAGAGTCCAGTGTAGTCCACTGCTATCTCTTGCAATCCTCTTGACCAGCTGTCTTGCAAGATGCAAGAAGTGTTTGTTTAGCACCTACAAAGCAGAAAGGGGTGGCTGAGAGGTATGAGCTTACCTTGAACTTGTGGTGCAAGAATCTGTTGGCTTCAAGGGACCAGAGGCTGCCTGCTTCAACAAAAGAGAGGGAATGGGGGGCAGTGAGAGAGCGCATCACACACAGCAAGCAGCTCCTGGAGGGTAGAAAATGACGAGTTGGTCAGAAGTAGAAAATGCAGAGTTTATGCTAAGCTGCCAGCTAACACCCAGTCAGAAACTTTTTGAAACGAAAGGTACATAGCCCACACACCAGATATCTTTCAAGAATTGGCCAAAAGGTGCCCCCCCCAAAAAAAAATTAAACCAACAAAAAACAAACGGGTGCACAAAAGCATACAGTGGCAAAAACAAGGTTTACTATAACTGAAGCTAAAATGCTTAGAAATACCACCCCATAATCTAAAGAAAAACCTCTAAAGTGCAAGCACAGGGAAAGACATTTTAAAGAGGCACCAATAAAGGGAATGCAAACTTCCAAACCAGAAGAGCAGCTGGGACATTTTCATTTTCACCCATAAACGAAATTCGGGCGTCCAAAACACAGAGCAGCTGGAGACGTCCATAGTTCCAACCCATAAGCGAAATTAGGATGTCCAAATCGGCAGAGCAGATGGGGACGTTTAGGGATTTTGCCCATAATCGAAATTAGGATGTCCATCTTGTGGACGCCCATCTTGCTCTTACATGGACGTCCCTGGGACAGTATTTAAGCGTCCTCAGTATTTTTGGATCCCATTGTCAGAATGGCACCAAAAGAGGCACCCACCCACACGGGTAATTTCAGTGACCCTGAAATTGAACTTCTGGTGCAAGAAATACATTAAAGGCACACACATCTCTTTGCTCCTAGGGGCCAAAGGCTGGCTGCTTCAAAAAAGGGGAGAGAATGGGAGGCAGTGAGGGACTGGGTCAACGCAGTCTTCCACTGTGGCAGGGATGTAGACGACTGCAAGCGCAAGTGGCGCCAACTGAAGCGCAATGTGAGGTAGAAGGCTGGTGCCAACCCCCCAGCAGATAACACTGCTACCTTGATCCCTCTAGAATGCATCGTTCATGGGCTCTTGCCCCAGGAGGGGATTCACGGCATTGGCTCCCTGGACACATCAGCACAGCCTGAGGGCTCAGGTAGGTTTACCATTAGGAAGCTGTGGTATCTGTTGTGCTGCACTATACTCTGTTTTCCACAAGTGGGGGACAGCTCCTAAGTAGGGGAAGAGGTGAGAACATCACATGGAATACAAATCACTATTCATTACAGACCATGACACAGGGAGGAGGGGGGAGGGTTTCCAGCTATGTGTGTGTTACCAGGGTTTCACAGCTTTGGGGGCATTCCCCACTCCCTCCACTTTTCCCATAACCAAACTGTGCATATCTGCTTCCCACACCTCCGTGCTGTAGCCACTGTGTTTTCTGCACTCCTTCAACAGTTCTATGTCTATCCACCTGCCTATGTAGCTCTCTTGCACATCAGTCTCTGACGTACACTGCGCTCCTCATCTCTAGCTCTGTACCATGTACAATGACGTCTGTGGGTTGCCTGCCAATCTCATTCCTCACCATCTGTTTGCTGGGTCTTCACGTGTGGGGCTATGTATATGAATGCTGCAAAACAAAAGTGGGTTATTTTGACCAACACACTTCCTCCCCTTTTGCTATGCAGGTGATGACAGCCAGTCAGATGCAGAAGCTGGCCCTAGTGGCCACCAGCTCCAGCACACTGAAGAGCAGACAGAGCAACAAACCAGTGGGCCTGGAGGTGTGCCTGCACAAGAAACCATGCAGGAACACTCATATGGGGTGGAACCACAGGACACAGCAGCAGCAGTGGCTCTCCCCCACCCACAGCCTTTGCCGATGTTGGCACAGAGGCAGAAGGGGGAAGCACATCCTCAGCAGAGGTCATCCAGCCAGAGGAGGCAGCTGCTGCTCCTTGCAACCCAATTGCTGGGCCACAATGTGCACCTGGAAGCTTACCGGCACCAAAAATTGGAGCTGCAAAGGGAAGCAGTACAGGCCCAACGAGAAGCAGTACAGCAGCTCCAATGGCTGGAGCAGAGCATCGAGGTGCTACGGCGTGATCTGCATGCACACAGTACAGCCCTGATGCAGCAACAAGTGCCGTCTCCTTCCACCACTGCACAGCAACCACCGACAAAGGAGAGCAGGTTGAGATCCTCAGCCCCCCCCCCCCCCCCCCAGCCACTGGTCCAGCAGCCACCACACCGGCTCCCCTTCTGGGTCCTGTGCCCAGGTTGTAGGGCAAAACACAGACCACAAGGTGGCCGGACTTCCAGAGGGCAGCCGAGGCAGCAGGCTGCCTTGTGGACACAGAGGACAGTGGGACCTCATCAGAGGAGGACTCTCAACAGAGTTCCCCTGCAGCACCGACAGCTGGACTGCCATCAGCTGCTCGGGAACATGGTGGGAGGGCAATACATAGGGTAACACCAAAGAGCCCCTTATAGCACTTTCAAAGGTCACATTACACAACTCAGATATGCCAAAAATACAGTCCCTAGCAAATCTTAAATGACATACCACAGAGTATCCATGGAGATCAGGAAGACCCAGACCTCCATCACCCTGTAAAATTTGCCACTACTTGAGCCCCAACCTCAGCTTCCTCCTCCTTCAGAAAGAACCTTAACAGTTTATTCCATTTTTCAAGATCATTAGGTTGTAAATGCTGCAACAGGTAAAGCCATTTAGGCAACAATCAGCTGTATCATCTCCCAAATCTGCACGTGTTTTCAATAGAGGGGCAACAATAAGAATGTAAATCTGAGACACTGTGCGGGATATACAAACCCCAAGGTATTTTATCTGATCACCTTCCCAGTTCAGCAGGAACAACCCAGGCTACTACTACTATTTAGCATTTCTATAGAGCTACAAGGCGTACGCAGCGCTGCACAAACATAGAAGAAAGACAGTCCCTTCTCAAAGAGCTTACAATCTAATAGACAAAAATAAAGTAAGCAAATCAAATCAGCACTCCATACCATCCGTGAGACTAAGGGCCTCCAACTTGTCTGTAGTAGCCCACAAACATGATGTAGCCAAAGTAACTCAATATTTGAAGCACCTGAGGTAGAGGTCTGTGGGGGTGTGAGCATAGTGAGTCCACAGAAAACACCACTTTCAGATCCTAGAAGTCGAATGGAACAGGCCAGATTCCAGGATCTTGTTGCACTTTAAAGTCAATGGTTTAATGCAAAATATAAACAACATAAGTACATAAGTACATAAGTAGTGCCATACTGGGAAAGACCAAAGGTCCATCTAGCCCAGCATCCTGTCACCGACAGTGGCCAATCCAGGTCAAGGGCACCTGGCACGCTCCCCAAACGTAAAAACATTCCAGACAAGTTATACCTAAAAATGCGGAATTTTTCCAAGTCCATTTAATAGCGGTCTATGGACTTGTCCTTTAGGAATCTATCTAACCCCTTTTTAAACTCCGTCAAGCTAACCGCCCGTACCACGTTCTCCGGTAATGAATTCCAGAGTCTAATTACACGTTGGGTGAAGAAAAATTTTCTCCGATTCGTTTTAAATTTACCACACTGTAGCTTCAACTCATGCCCTCTAGTCCTAGTATTTTTGGATAGCGTGAACAGTCGCTTCACATCCACCCGATCCATTCCACTCATTATTTTATACACTTCTATCATATCTCCCCTCAGCCGTCTCTTCTCCAAGCTGAAAAGCCCTAGCCTTCTCAGCCTCTCTTCATAGGAAAGTCGTCCCATCCCCACTATCATTTTCGTCGCCCTTCGCTGTACCTTTTCCAATTCTACTATATCTTTTTTGAGATACGGAGACCAGTACTGAACACAATACTCCAGGTGCGGTCGCACCATGGAGCGATACAACGGCATTATAACATCCGCACACCTGGACTCCATACCCTTCCTAATAACACCCAACATTCTATTCGCTTTCCTAGCCGCAGCAGCACACTGAGCAGAAGGTTTCAGCGTATCATCGACGACGACACCCAGATCCCTTTCTTGATCCGTAACTCCTAACGCGGAACCTTGCAAGACGTAGCTATAATTCGGGTTCCTCTTACCCACATGCATCACTTTGCACTTGTCAACATTGAACTTCATCTGCCACTTGCACGCCCATTCTCCCAGTCTCGCAAGGTCCTCCTGTAATCGTTCACATTCCTCCTGCGACTTGACGACCCTGAATAATTTTGTGTCATCGGCGAATTTAATTACCTCACTAGTTATTCCTATCTCTAGGTCATTTATAAATACATTAAAAAGCAACGGACCCAGCACAGACCCCTGCGGGACCCCACTAACTACCCTCCTCCACTGAGAATACTGGCCACGCAATCCTACTCTCTGCTTCCTATCTTTCAACCAGTTCTTAATCCATAATAATACCCTACCTCCGATTCCATGACTCTGCAATTTCTTCAGGAGTCTTTCGTGCGGCACTTTGTCAAACGCCTTCTGAAAATCCAGATATACAATATCAACCGGCTCCCCATTGTCCACATGTTTGCTTACCCCCTCAAAAAAATGCATTAGATTGGTGAGGCAAGACTTCCCTTCACTAAATCCGTGCTGACTTTGTCTCATCAGTCCATGTTTTTGTATATGCTCTGCAATTTTATTCTTAATAATAGCCTCCACCATCTTGCCCGGCACCGACGTCAGACTCACCGGTCTATAATTTCCCGGATCTCCTCTGGAACCTTTCTTAAAAATCGGAAGTAACATTGGCTACCCTCCAGTCTTCCGGTATTACACTCGATTTTAGGGACAGATTGCATATTTCTAACAGTAGCTCCGCAAGTTCATTTTTTAGTTCTATTAATACTCTGGGATGAATACCATCAGGTCCCGGTGATTTACTACTCTTCAGCTTGCTGAACTGACCCATTACATCCTCCAAGGTTACAGAGAATTTGTTTAGTTTCTCCGACTCCCCCGCTTCAAATATTCTTTCCGGCACCGGTGTCCCCCCCAAATCCTCCTCGGTGAAGACCGAAGCAAAGAATTCATTTAATTTCTCCGCTACGGCTTTGTCCTCCTTGATCGCCCCTTTAACACCATTTTCGTCCAGCGGCCCAACCGACTCTTTGGCCGGTTTCCTGCTTTTAATGTATCTAAAAAGTTTTTACTATGTATTTTTGCTTCCAATGCTAATTTCTTCTCAAAGTCCTTTTTTGCCCTCCTTATCTCCGCTTTGCATTTGGCTTGGCATTCCTTATGATCTATCCTGTTACTTTCAGTTGGTTCTCTTCTCCACTTTCTGAAGGATTGTTTTTTGGCTCTAATGATTTCCTTTATCTTACTGTTTAGCCACGCCGGCTGACGTTTAGTCTTTTTTCCCTTTTTTCTAATACGTGGAATATATTTGTCCTGAACCTCCAGGATGGTGTTTTTAAACAGCATCCACGCCTGATGCAAGTTTTTTACTCTGCGAGCTGCTCCTTTCAGTCTTTTTTTCACCATTTTTCTCATTTTGTCGTAATCACCTTTTCTATAGTTAAACGCTAGCGTACTTGATTTCCTAGTTTCACTTCCTTCAATGCCAATATCAAAACCGATCATATTATGATCACTGTTATCAAGCGGCCCTCGTATCGTTACCCCCTGCACTAGATCATGAGCACCACTAAGGACTAAGTCTAGTATTTTTCCTTCTCTTGTCGGCTCCTGAACTAGCTGTTCCATGAAGCTGTCCTTGATTTCATCAAGAAATCTTATGTCCCTTACGTGTACAGATGTTACATTAACCCAGTCTATATGCGGGTAATTGAAATCCCCCATTATTATTGTGTTGCCCAGTTTGTTTGCGTCCCTGATTTCCTTTAACATTTCCGCATCCGTCTGTTCGTCCTGGCCAGGCGGACGGTAGTACACTCCTATCACTATCCTTTTCCCCTTTGCACATGGAATTTCAATCCACAGTGATTCCAAGGAGTGTTTTGCTTCCTGCAGAATTTTCAATCTATTTGATTCAAGGCTCTCATTAATATACAATGCTACCCCTCCACCAATCCGATTCACCCTATCACTACGATATAATTTGTACCCCGGTATGACAGTGTCCCACTGGTTATCCTCCTTCCACCAGGTCTCAGAGATGCCTATTATATCTAATTTTTCATTTAGTGCAATATATTCTAACTCCCCCATCTTATTTCTTAGGCTCCTGGCATTCGCATATAGACATTTCAAACTATGTTTGTTGTTCCTAAGTACATCATGCTTAGTACTTGACAGTATTAACTGGCAATCTTTTGTCTGATTTTTATTGTTATTTAAAGATACCCGATCTACTACAATCTCTTTTGCAACCTCACTATCAGGATACTCTATCTTCCCTGTTATGGTGATATCTTTGAAAGATACCTTATCCCGAACCATGCTCTTTTGAGCGACTGTCGGCCTTCCCCCCATTTCTAGTTTAAAAGCTGCTCTATCTCCTTCTTAAACGCCGATGCCAGCAGCCTGGTCCCACTCTGGTTAAGATGGAGCCCATCCTTTCGGAATAGGCTCCCCCTTCCCCAGAATGTTGCCCAGTTCCTAACAAATCTAAAGCCCTCCTCCCTGCACCATTGTCTCATCCACGCATTGAGACTCTGGAGCTCTGCCTGTCTCTTGGGCCCTGCGCGTGGCACAGGTAGCATTTCAGAAAATGCTACCCTGGAGGATCTGGATTTCAGCTTTCTACCTAAGAGCCTAAATTTTGCTTCCAGAACCTCTCTCCCACATTTTCCTATGTCATTGGTACCCACATGTACCAAGACAGCGGACTCCTCCCCAGCACTATCTAGAATCCTATCTAGGTGACACGTGAGGTCCGCCACCTTCGCACCAGGCAGGCAAGTCACCAGGCGATCCTCACGTCCACCAGCCACCCAGCTATCTATATGCCTAATGATCGAATCACCAAGTACAACAGCTGTCCTAACCTTTCCCTCCCGGGCAACATTTGGAGATATATCCTCGGTGCGAAAGGATAATACATCCCCTGGTGGGCAGGTCCTGGCTACAGGAGTACTTCCTACTTCACCAGGGTGATGCTCTCCTTCTAGGAGACCTCCCTCCTCCAAGGTAGCACAGGGGCTACCTGACTGGAGGTGGGACTTCTCTACAACATCCCTGTAGGTCTCCTCTATGTACCTCTCTGTCTCCCTCAGCTCCATCAAGTCTGCTACTCTAGCCTCAAGGGAACGGACACGTTCTCTGAGAGCTAGGAGCTCTTTGCATCGGGCACACACATATGACACCTCACCAATTGGGAGATAATCATACATGTGACACTCAATGCAAAAGACTGGATAGCACCCCTCTCGCATTCCTGATGGGTTCCATGTGCAATCTGAAAGGGGCAAGACAAAATCCCATTCACCAAAACTTGAGCCATGGGTGTACTATATAGCATTTGAATCCAATCTAAGATTTTCCCCATAACTCCGGTCTGACCACATAACTCATTTATTTAAAAAGTATCATTGGTTACCAGTGGAGCAGTAGATCATTTACAAGGTTGCATTACTTACTTTCAAAGCTTTCAGGTTAGGTATTCTTGACTATCTATACATTCTTACTGTTCCTTACTCACCTAACAGGGCTCTTCGGTCACTAAATGATCATTGTCTTGTTTTACCTGGCACTAGGCATGCTCATTTAGAGTCTACCAGATGTAGTGCCTTCTTCTTTCTATCGCCAAAGAGAGTAATAGGGATACGTAGGGACCCAGAGAACCAATATGTAACAGTTTTGTCTTTGTTTAAAACCAGCTTATGTTCCTGCAACCAGTTAGCAACAAATCAGAGGCATGACTGAAGAGGGGTCACAGAAAGAGAAGAAGAACAGGTTGGATAGATAGGCAGAATGTTATCTGCATAAAAGTATTTTGAGATTCCTGTTGATTAAATAAGAGCTGCAAGGGGCTTGAGAAAAGATTAAAGAGAAGAGGGGAGAGAATTGACTCTTGAGGGATGCCACAGTGCAAGAATTGTCATTCACAGATGGATCAGAAGTAAGAACTTCAAAAGAATATTGGAACAAAAAGGAAGAGCACCAGGAAAGCACTGTGCCAGACACAGCCAATGAGGCAGATGTGACAGAAGCAGGGTGCCCAATTGAAGGTCAAATTCAGCGGATGGATTGAAAGAAACTGCCAGGATTATTCTATGTTGATCAAGGTGGGAATGAAGCTCACTGAATAATGCAGTCACGACTTTTGGTGCTGAAGTGGGATCTAAATCCTGATTGTCAATGGTGTAGTGCAATTACCTTATTTGAGAAAGTCGTGAGCTGATGGAATACTATTTTTACCAAGATCTTGGACATGAAGCAAAAATTTGAAACTTGGTGGCAGTGGTTGGATCAAATGAAGGTATTTTTCAAGACAGGGCAAATGACAGAGCTGTTTCTCCTAAGGTTAATCAGAATTAGAAGGCTTGAAAGAAGACATAGCTTGGATACCTTTAGCTATGAGGAGGGAAGAGGGTCACAGTAACAATATGTGGCCTTCATTTTTTCTAAAGAAATGTGGGACTGGTGTTCAAATGAGGACCAAGTGAAGGAGCCAGACTGGTTGGTAGAAGGCCCAAAGACAGTAGAAAGAGCAGAGAGGACAATGGGTATATGAGAAGGTTGTACTGAGAATGACTTCAGAAGATCATCAGTTTTATTGAGAAATAATATCAAAAGTGCTTCCACCAATGGAGTAACATTAATGGAAGTTTTTTGAGTAGGGGAGGGGTAATCAAGATGTTTATTTAATACTATAATTTCGTGATTCATTCACTACTAAAAAAAAAATTCAAATAGAGATAATTTCCCCTCATATTACCACATTTGCAGTGTCCCAGAATAAACCAGGAGTATTCACGTTTTGTTGGTTGATTCCAAATTCTTCCCATTTGGCAATGAAAAAAATTTATGAAATTGCTTATCCTCAAACAGACCCCTAGGTATGCGCCACAGAGGTTGTTCCCAGTTGGCAAAATACAAACCATCTTCACCAGCACATGGTCAGAAATACCACAGTGAACAATATTCACAAAATCAATATGTCCAACGCTCCTCCATAAGTAAATAATCCAATCTTCTCTCTATAGGGTGGGCTTGAGAAATGTGGGTATAAGTTCGCTCACCCAGGTGCAGCATTCGCCACACATCTGCCAAGTTTGGGTACAAGAAGTGACCTCCCAGTTGATTGGAGCTATACTCCCTGGGAGAGATGCTATTTTAACATTTTATTTTGGTAGAAAATAGAATAATTACAAGCAAAGGACTAAATTCAGTAAACGGTGCACAAATTTTGTGCTGAAAAAAAATGCACACTGAGTACTATTCTATAAATGGTGCTCTGAGATGGGTGCTGTTTATAGAATAACACGTAGTGCTGGGATCTGCACCCAACTTTTAGGCATGAGGATTTACACCAACTGAACGTTGGCATCAATCCCCGTGTCAGATCCACTGAATTCTATAATAGTACACGCATCTTTACTGATGGCCATGCCCCCTTTTCAGTTACATGCTAAAGTATTTACATGTGCATCTTTATAGAATAATGTTTAGCAAGATGCTCACATAAATCCAAATTGTTGCCAGTTAGCACCAGTAATTGTTAGTGCCCAATTATTGTCAGTAATAGGGTCATTAATTAATTTGCACACATAAATTGGGCACACACCCAAAATTTTGCATTCAATTTTAAATACCATTTATAGAATTCCCGTGGTAATAGCCAAACATATACTGCTTGTACAGAAAAGGGATTAATCCTATACAAATTAAAAAGGAAAAATAAAAATAATAAGAAAACCTCAATGCCGTAATTCCATTAGTTCTCTGTAGTAGGGATGAAGATAATTATATGATTTAGGTAATTATTTCAAAATACTAAGAAAAACAATATGTGTGCTCAAAACTCCAAGCAAGTAGTATTTAAGTTGAACAGCTAGCTGATGCTGAACTTATAGCTGGAACATCAATTTGAGCTCCAACTTTCTTATTTGCAGACAAAAAAGAGATATCTACTGTGTGGAAACAAAAAAAAAAGACATAGTTGAACAACTTATTTAATTATACATTTACATGGAAACTGTAAGAAGAAAAGGGTCCCTAATTGAAGGACCCCTGGTCTCAACATAAAGTCTCTTCTTCATTGTGGGTGTCTCTTGAGATTTCAGGACAAATTTATTTATTTATTTTGTTGCATTTGTATCCCACATTTTCCCACCTATTTGCAGGTTCAATGTGGCTTACAATGTTCCGTTATGGCATTCGCCATTCCAGAGTAGAAGATAACAATTGGTGTTGCATAGAGAACATGGATGACATAATAGAATTAAGTAAACAGATATAGGCAGAAATTAGTTCAGAATATAAGGTAAAGTGGTGATGTGTTACATTTACAATTATTGATCGTTGTGGTATGCCTTGTTGAGAGAGTTCTTCAGAGATTTACGAAAGTTAATTAGTTCGTAAATTGTTTTTAGGTTAAGCGGCAGTGCATTCCACAACTTCCTACTCATGTAGGAAAAGCTGGACGCATGTGTTAATCTGTATTTTAGACCTTTACAACTGGGGAAGTGAAGATTAAGGAATGTGCGAGATGATCTTTTAGTGTTCCTGGTTGGCAAGTCAACCAGGTCTAGCATGTAGGCCGGGGCATCTCCGTGAATGTTTTTATGAACTAGAGTGCATACCTTGAACGCGATACGTTCTTTAAGGGGAAGCCAGTGTAACTTTTCTCTTAGGGGTTTTGCACTTTCGTATTTCGTTTTTCCAAATATAAGTCTGGCTGCAGTGATCTGGGCTGTTTGAAGTTTCTTGATGATTTGCTCTTTACAACCAGCGTAAAGGTCATTGCAGTAATCTAGGTGACTCAGCACCATTGATTGTACCAGATTGCGAAAGATGTTCCTTGGGAAGAAAGGTCTTACTCTTTTAAATTTCCACATCGAATGGAACATCTTCTTATTTGTATTTTTCACAAGATTTTCAAGTGTAAGATTTCGATCAATGGTAACTCCAAGAATTTTCAGGGTGTCTGAAACAAGAAGGGAGAAGTTTGGTGTGGTTATGGTGGTGAATTTGCTTGTGTTATGTTGTGAAGCAAGTATAAGACATTGTGTTTTTTTCTGCATTAAGTTTCAATTGAAATGCATCCGCCCATGAATGCATGATTTGGAAGCTTTGGTTGATATCATTGGTGATTTCCTTTAAATCATGTTTGAATGGGATGTAGATCGTGACGTCGTCTGCGTATATGTATGGATTGAGGTTTTGATTGGATAGTAACCTGGCCAAGGGTGTCATCATTAGTTTGAAGAGGGTCGACAAGAGGGGAGATCCTTGAGCTACTCCACATTCAGGTATCCATGGGGCTGATGTAGTCGAGTTAGATATCACTTGGTATGATCTTGTGGTCAGGAAGCCTCTAAACCAATTAAGAACGTTACCTCCAACTCCGAAGTATTCTAGGGTGTGTAGTAATATTCCTTGGTCAACCATGTCGAAAGCACTGGACATGTCGAATTGTAGGAGAAGTATGTTGTTGCCAGTTGCGATAGTTTGTTTAAATTTAGTCAGGAGAGTAACTAGTACTGTTTCGGTGCTATGATTAGACCGAAATCCTGATTGGGAGTCGTGAAGTATTGAACATTTTTTTAAGTAGTTGGTGAGCTGCTTGGTCACCATACCTGACGTTAGAATTCATAAACAACACTTCTTTATATTGAAGAAAACTTGTAGAATTAGGTCTCTGTCTTTACAAGCAAAAGTCACTATTATAGTTGTGAATTCTTTCAGTTCAGAATCTGAAGTCTCAAGAATCTCTGAAAGATTTAAAAATGTAGTTTCTTTTGCAGCCAATGTTTTGTCCAATACTTTCTTTTGACAAGTAATATAATTACAAAGATTTCTCATGGTGATCTTAGAGGAACTCTTGGAAAATTAGTCACTTTTAGTTTCAAAGTCTTGCTTGATATTCAAAAGATTCAATTTTGAATCTTAAATTAGAATTATCTGTAGTCAAAACTTTATTCACTTACTGTATCGAGGACATAGGTATCTTAGAGTCCTCAATTTCCAATTACAAATTTTGTACTTTAACTTTCAAAACTTTACTCTTCATTTTTTGCTCTTGATGCTTAAAGTTCAGAGAATTAAATAGCACTGATAGAGCTTGACCAAGTTTTGTTATCACATTCCAAATCACCTCTAAAGAAAATTGTTCAGGGTGTTGAGACTGGAAAACAAACTGAGGAATAATGGCTGATTACCCGGATCTGTTTCTGAATGGAATATCAAGAGACTTTCCCTCAACAGAGATGAGACAAGCAAGGGAATCTTCAGAGCAGCTTCCTCCACGGTCAGTGTGGTGGGCAAGTTCTCACATGCTACAGGGCAAACATCTGCCCGCCATAGCCTTGAGCTTCCTCAAAATCTTCAGCATGCAGTTGATTGGGTACATGCTCAGTTCAAATGAAGTACCAGGAGGCATATTTTCAAAGCATTTAGCCTTCCAAACTTCTATAGGTTTCTATGGAACTTTGGAAGGCTAAGTGTTTTGAAAATATGCCTACAGGTTGCTGTGTTGGCATTCAGTGAATTAAGCTAAGAGATAACTCAATAACCAAGGTGCATACAGGGGTCTCCTCTTCAATTCTTGCGTCAAGCGGTCAGAAGTCCTCGGTTCTATTGACTTGAAATGTTCTGTAGGTCAAAAACTTGTCCATTGGTCCAGGGAGGGAAAGTCTGGAGGTCTGCAAGGAATGAACCCTTATTTTTCCCTTCCTCTTGGCCATGAGAATGACAAATCAGAAAAAGAGACACAAAGCATTGCACTCAGGCTGCCGCCATCCTGGCCCCACCCCAAAAGATGCAATTTCTGTTTAATAATGGGTCTGCTATAGCATTGAAATCACCCTCCAAAATCACTTTAAACAAGTCTAGAATAAAGATTCTATCTTAGATGTTAGGGACATATAGAGACTGACATACATGGGTCCCCATAAATCGTGCAGTCCACTACCATCCAGCAACCCAAGGCTTCTTTGTAAATATTGCATTCTTCAAATGGACTATTCTTATTTATTTATTTTAACGATGTCTAACCCACTTACTAACTAGACGGCTTCCATAAGAACAGACAAAACAATTTCAAATAGCAAAATCACAACAAAATAAAATATCACAATCATAATTTCCATAAAATAGAAAGTGCTGTTGTCATCATTTCCAAAAACTGTGCTACACATAAAAAAAAGTCTTGAACAAAACACTGTGTTTTCAACAGTTTCTTGAACTGCTGGAAACCAGTAGTTAAGCAGAGTTGACCTGACAGTGCATTCCACATTAACGTGCCTGCTATAGAGAAAGCTGAGTCCCTAGTAAAAACATAATGTACTGAAGACACCAAATGTAAACTCAGGTATTTTGAAAAATCAGATCTTAAATACCTTCCTGATAAAGACAATGTAAAAACTTGACTAAAATACCATGGAACTTAACTATAAATTGCCTGATGAATAATACTCAAAACTTTATGCTTCACCTGATATTGCACAGGTAACCAAAGAAGCTGTTTCAAAATTGGAGTTATACGCTCAAATCTTGAAACATCAAAGACTAACCTAGCAGCTGAAGTTTGTACAATCTAATGCTTTCATCATATACTGTGGAACACCCAAATAAAGTGAGTTACAGTAATCAACTTTCGACAAAACCATGGCTTGAATATCATTCCTGAAATCCGATGCAGTTAACATAGTCTTTAAATGAAACAACATCCATAAAGAATGGAAACGAGGATTGAACTACGTGCAAAATTTGCTCTTTCATTGAAAGATGACAATCTAGAATAACACCCAACAACTTTATCTCTTTCTGCACCCACACATTCAACATACCCACTCAAAGAAATTTTGGCCAATATTCATCCTCCTTTTTCCCTTCTATAAGAATTTCAGTTTTCTGAACATTTAAAGTAAGTTTCTTAGCTGTCATCCATTTACTAATCACAGTCATACAAGTTGTCAATCGAAATGACAACTGCTCTCTCCCTAGCTACTATTGGGAAGAAAAATTGTATGTCATCAGTATAAAGACTGTACTCTACATCCAATATAGCTCTACCTGCTTTTTGTTGGAATGTAATTGTATTTTACATGCATTGCCTGTCACCTATTATTTCTCTGTGATTACTCTGTGACCTCTGATGTGAATTACTTAGAGAGGTCACACTGCTATGCAACTTCCTGTGGGGGTTAGACACAGCAGATGCAGCACATGCAGCACATGGAGCTCATGTTCTCTCCTAACCTGAGAGGATCTATGGTGGTGTGAGCATCCATTACCATCTAAGCACATGGAAGGAGCTGATAATACAAATGTATAGTAATATGTATATATAAGCCTGTCTGATTATAATCTAACTACAAACTGTGAGTAAACAGATGTTTTGTTACTTCAACTTTAAAGTGACTCAGCAGTGAATTATTCTGGGGTGAATGAGAGAGAGATGAAGAAAGAAATTAACATTTCTAAAGCTGAAGCTGTGTGTACTAAAATCTGCTAATTATTTACTACAAATAATCCAACAAAAGGGTTATGGGCCCAGGGTCCAGGAATTGAAAAAGAAGAGAAATATTACCAGGCAGAAAAAAAGGCCACATTTTTCTCTTAAGTTTTAAAGGAAAGATTCAGTCTGTCTCTCTCTCCCCCCACACAGCAGACAGAAGGCTAAGAAAATGGCTGAGGGAAGAAATTCACCATTGTTCTATTCTCTCAAGGTGCCTAGATTAACTGAGTTTAATTATCAGCAGTGGGAATTAAGATTCATATGTTTCCTTCGAGCAAAAAGATTAGATATATGCTTAGACCAAGACAGAACAGCTGAAAATATGGCTGAATGGGACAATGCAAACTATTATGTGAAGTGCATGCTTTTGGAAGCTCTCTCAGAGAAACAAGCCATATTAGTGGAGGGAAAAGATACACCAAAGGACATTTTATATAAACTGAGAACTATGTATGCAACTACATATGCAAAGCAGCAACCAATTTGGTTGGCAGAGTTGAATGAAACCAAATTAAGGGATAAAAGTAAATGTAATGATCACATTATGTATCTTATGTCTTCATTTCAAAAGCTAGAACTTTCTGGAATTCCCATGTGTGATGCATTGAAAAGAGCATTTCTTTTTACCTCACTATCAAAGAAGTTTGATGTTTTTAGGTCTGTAAATGAGGCCATTGAAGGGCAATCTTTTGAACAGACAACATCAAAACTAAGGCAGGAATGCATAATAAATGATTCTGAGGAGATGTGTTCTCAAAGCAAGTCAGAGAGAAATGAAACAAATTTCTTGGCAAAGAACAGAGGAAGGCGGAGCTATGGGAAAACTCCACCCAAGGGCAAGCTGATTTGCTACTCATGTGGAAAGGAGGGACATGTATCTAAATGGTGTAAGGAAACACAAAACACTCCCTCTAGCTCACCTAAGCCAATGGAACTAAAGAATTTTCAAACCAGGAAATGTATGAAGGACAAAGATAAACACAAGGGCTTTCTAATGGCAGAAAAATCTTTGACTATGGTAAATAATAATTCAAATGAAAGTACTTGGATTTTGGATTCAGGGAGCACATGCCATTTAACCAATTGTAAGAATTTCTTTCAGGAAATGTGTCCAGAGGAAGGTATTCTTAAAACTGCAAACGCAGGGACTGCTAAGATCCAAGCAAAGGGTATTGGATTCTTAAAATGCAAAGTGTCTAATGAAGTTAAAGAAATTCCTGTAAGTGATGTCTTGTATATTCCCCAAGCAGTTTGCAATATGCTTAGTGTATCTACATTAGATAAGAAGGGATTTGCGATTCATTTTGAAAACAGTAAGTGCACAATCTCTAAAATGATGAAGTGTATGCTGAAGCTTTTATGCATAATGATGTTTATAAGCTGAACATTTCAGGTGAAGCCTCACATATGGCGCAAGTAAGGAAGAATGATGGTAAATGTAGTCTGGAAATCTGGCACCGCCGCCTGGGACATCGTGATTCTAAGGTGATCCAGGATCTTTACAGTAAGCAACTGGCCACCGGCATTCAGATAAGTGCAGATGCTGGTAATATGGAGAAATGCATAGACTGTGTTACTCAAAAAGGTGTGAGACCCTCATTTCCTGCATACACAGGAAATAGGAGTAATAAAGTGCTGGACTTAATACACAGTGACTTATGTGGACCGTTTAATATCCCATCATTGGGAAATAACAGATTTGTGCTAATATTCTTGGATGATTTCTCTAGATATTGTGTGGCCTATTTGCTGAAAGAGAAAAGTCAAGTCACAGACATGCTGAAGAAATACGTAGCCATGGTGAGCAATAAATTTGAAAGAAAACCAAAGGTTCTTCAGACCGACAATGGTGGTGAGTTCACTTCACGAAGCATGCACACATTTCTAGAACAAGAAGGCATTCAGCATATCACAACAGTAGCTTATACACCAGAACAAAATTCTGTTGCAGAGAGAAAATTTAGGTCACTTGTGGAAATGACCAGATGTATGCTGTCAGATAGCAATCTCCCTAAAAGACTATGGGGGGAAGCCATTCTCACAGCAGTGTACCTACAAAACAGAATGCCAACTAAAGGCGCTGAGCGCACACCACATGAGACATGGCATGGTAGGAAGCCAAACCTGTCACACATAAGAACATTTGGAAGTACAGCATATGCTCATGTACCAAAGCAAAGAAGGCATAAGCTGGATTCCACAACAGAAAGGGGCATTTTAGTTGGCTATGCTCCAGGACACAAAGGATATAGAATTTTGAATCTGAAAACTGGCATTGTTGGCATAAGACATGTTACATATTTTGATGAAAACAAAAGGGTTGATAAAGGCTGGATTATCCCAGATGAGCCTTATCATCCAGAATATGAAACTAGAACCATAATAGACATGCCAGTGTATATAAATGCCATACCAAGGCAGATGTCTGAAAGCAACTCATCTGTATCTAACGAGGAACAGGCAGAGGAAGCAGACACAGAAAGGATCATTGAAGAAGACAGTACAGTTGGAGAAGGGGAATCAATTGGAGAAGAACTCTCAGATTTAGAGGATGCGGAAAGGTCAGACCAACCTGTTGTCAGACGCTCATCCAGGGAAAACAAAGGTGTTCCACCCCTAAGACTGTCTTACTTAACAAAGTCAGCAGAAGCTCAAGAGCCCTTAACATGGGATGAGATTGAGAAAATGCCAGCAGAAGAAGCTGCTGAATGGCATAAAGCTGCACAAGAAGAAATTGATGCATTGGATAAAAATAATACTTGGATTCTTACAAAATTACCTCCTGGCAAGAAAGCTATAGGATGCAAATGGGTATTCAAGTTAAAAAGGAATGCACAAGGAAAAGTGGAAAGGTATAAAGCCAGATTAGTCGCAAAGGGATATCTTCAAAAATATGGAGAAGATTTTGATGAAGTGTTTGCACCTGTAGTGAAACACACGACAATAAGAACACTTCTAAGCATTGCAGTCTCAAAAGGCATGCAAGTCAACCACATTGATGTGAAAACAGCGTTTCTTCACGGAGAAATAACTGAAGACTTGTACATGGAACAACCAACAGGTTTCATAAATACAAAACAAAGACAGCTAGTGTGTAAATTAAACAAAGGTCTTTGTGGATTAAAGCAAAGTGCAGAATGTTGGGATGATAAATTGCATGAAATATTGACAAATTTAGGATTTAAGCAAGGTGAAGCAGATAAATGCTTGTACACTAGGTGCACAAATGGACAATATGCATACATTTTAGCTTTTGTTGATGATCTGCTCATTGCAAGCAAAAGTGAGCAAGAGTACAAGGACATTGTAAAGTGTTTAAACCTGAATGTTGAGATAAAAGAACTTGGTAATGTGTCATACTATCTTGGTATAGAAATTGAGAAACAAAATGATGGTTCTTATCTTCTAAGCCAGAAGCAGAAAATAAATGAGCTTATTGAAAGTTTAGGTATGCAAGATGCCCAAGTTGTAAGCACTCCCATGATCACTGATTTTCTGAAGGATGAAACAGTAAGAGAACCTTTACCAGATAACATCCAATATAGATCAGCCATAGGTAAGCTTTTATATCTAGCTACCACATACAGGGCTGATATAGCAAATGCAGTAGGAATTTTGAGCAGAAGGGTCAGCTCACCTACCAAATCAGATTGGACTGCAGTTAAAAGGATGGTAAGGTATTTAAAGGGTACCATTGATTGTAAATTAAAGATTTCAGCCAATAGTAATCCAAAACTAATATGTTACTGTGATTCAGATTGGGCAGGGGATCATTCTGATTATAAATCCACAAGTGGATATGTGTTTATGTATGGAAATGTACAAATTTCATGGGCCAGTCATAAACAAAGTATTGTGAGTTTGTCTTCTACAGAAGCTGAATATGTGGCCGTATCGGAAGCGTGCAGAGAACTGATGTGGATTGAAAAACTTATGCTGGATTTTGGAATTGCTGAAAAGAGACCAATCCAGATAATGGAAGATAATCAGAGCTGCATCCGACTGTCACAGAATGACAAGGTTCAGTCACGCACCAAGCACATCGCAACGAAATACCACAACGTGCGAGAGTTGGTGAAAGAAGGGGTCATCAGTCTACACTATTGTCACACCAGTGAGATGACAGCTGACATCATGACCAAACCGTTACCCAGAGAACATTTTGTGAATCTGCGTATAAAGCTTGGACTTTGTATGAATAAATAATTGCATGACAGTTATGCATGAGAAGGGGTTTGTTGGAATGTAATTGTATTTTACATGCATTGCCTGTCACCTATTATTTCTCTGTGATTACTCTGTGACCTCTGATGTGAATTACTTAGAGAGGTCACACTGCTATGCAACTTCCTGTGGGGGTTAGACACAGCAGATGCAGCACATGCAGCACATGGAGCTCATGTTCTCTCCTAACCTGAGAGGATCTATGGTGGTGTGAGCATCCATTACCATCTAAGCACATGGAAGGAGCTGATAATACAAATGTATAGTAATATGTATATATAAGCCTGTCTGATTATAATCTAACTACAAACTGTGAGTAAACAGATGTTTTGTTACTTCAACTTTAAAGTGACTCAGCAGTGAATTATTCTGGGGTGAATGAGAGAGAGATGAAGAAAGAAATTAACATTTCTAAAGCTGAAGCTGTGTGTACTAAAATCTGCTAATTATTTACTACAAATAATCCAACACTTTTATGGGTCATGGAGGCATTGGCATCACTCCACCCATTCCCATACCAACCTTTTATGCTCCACATCATTAAGATGGTGGTTAAGAGTAGTCAATATCTTTTTCCTCTTAATGGGTGAATTACTACCACAAATGTTCCATGTAATAGTACTAGTAGTTGTCATGAATGATAAGTCTAAGATCCCAAATGTCCAAAACAGGAAACACAGAAAAAAGTGCCAGAACCCCTGTTACAGAAGTTATCATTAACAGGATCGATCACTAAAGGACAAAGGAAAGCACAAAGGACAAAATATTGCCATCCCGCTATAGAACACTCCCCATACCCCATGGAATCCTCCACCTTCAAACTCCTAAAGAATACCCTCCTCCTCCCTTCAATACTCATAATCGGATTGAAATAAATTTTGAGCAAACCTCTAAAATTAGCATACCAGAAAATATTCCCTGCTAATGTTCAAATATCAAACACCAGTGCTACCATTAGGCATGCTAAAAATACTGTAATACTATTCTCAGGGAGTAGTGCCTATATTTCAGAGAAAGTGAGGCAAAAACAAAACAGCTTTTATCTTGGCAGACAAAGCAAATTAGCAACTTTTAGCAGAGAACATAGTCAGTGGTTAAAGATAGGATTGCTCTGAAACTCCTCCAACTGCCTCTTCAAACACTTTCCTCACTCTGGCACACGATGCCATCTCGGCGTGGTATGACTTCCAGGGCATGTGGGGTCTACCATTCCTTCCAGAGACCTGTTTTAATAAGATAGCTCTGTGACCCCATGACGGTTTTCACTTTGTAAGTAATGCCTCTAACAAGAAAAGACAGTCCAAATGGGAACAGCCATATACAATGTCATGCCATTTCTATAAGGTGGTAGCCAAGAGGCCCTGAAATAATCCAGTTTATTCAGGCAGCGTGCCTTGTATAGCAATTGTTCTTTTATTGCATAAGAGTGCAGGTAGGCAGGCATTGATGTCCTGGTACTGGTTTGTGCACTTAGGACCCAGCACCTGATTGGCTTGCTCCACTATAATCTCAGTGGATTGTTAGATTATTCTACATGAAAAATTTGAGTGCTTATAGCTTGCACCATTTGCATACAGTTCTCATCACATTCAGGTTCTGGGACACCATGGATGCACACATTCTGCTGGAGCGGTCCTTCAGGCCCTCTACTTTTTCAGACATATTTTCTATCAAACCATCCTGGCAGTATCATCAGAGGTCACAGAGTAATCACAGAGAAAAAACATTTCTGACAGGCAATGCATGTTAAATACAATACATTCCAACAAACCCCTTCTCATGCATAACTGTCATGCAATTATTAATTCACACAAAGTCCAAGCTTTATACGCAGATTCTCAAAACGTTCTCTGGGTAACGGTTTGGTCATGATGTCAGCTGTCATCTCACTGGTGTGACAATAGTGTAGACAGATAACCCCTTCTTTCGCCAGCTCTCGCACGTTGTGGTATTTCGTTGCGATGTGCTTGGTGCGTGACTGAACCTTGTCATTCTGTGACAGTCGGATGCAGCTCTGATTATCTTCCATTATCTGGATTGGTCTCTGTTCAGCTATTCCAAAATCCAGCAAAAGTTTTTCAATCCACATCAGTTCTCTGCATGCTTCTGATACAGCCACATATTCAGCTTCTGTAGAAGACAGACTCACAATACTTTGTTTATGACTGGCCCAAGAAATTTGTACATTTCCATACATAAACACATATCCACTTGTGGATTTATAATCAGAATGATCCCCTGCCCAATCTGAATCACAGTAACATATTAGTTTTGGATTACTATAGGCTGAAATCTTTAATTTACAATCAATGGTACCTTTTAAATACCTTACCATCCTTTTAACTGCAGTCCAATCTGATTTGGTAGGTGAGCTGACCCTTCTGCTCAAAATTCCTACTGCATTTGCTATATCAGCCCTGTATGTGGTAGTTAGATATAAAAGCTTACCTATGGCTGATCTATATTGGATGTTATCTGGTAAAGGTTCTCTTACTGTTTCATCCTTCAGAAAATCAGTGATCATGGGAGTGCTTACAACTTGGGCATCTTGCATACCTAAACTTTCAATAAGCTCATTTATTTTCTGCTTCTGGCTTAGAAGATAAGAACCATCATTTTGTTTCTCAATTTCTATACCAAGATAGTATGACACATTACCAAGTTCTTTTATCTCAACATTCAGGTTTAAATATTTTACAATGTCCTTGTACTCTTGCTCACTTTCGCTTGCAATGAGCAGATCATCAACAAAAGCTAAAATGTATGCATATTGTCCATTTCTGCACCTAGTGTACAAGCATTTATCTGCTTCACCTTGCTTAAATCCTAAATTTGTCAATATTTCATGCAATTTGTCATTCCAACATTTTGCACTTTGCTTTAATCCATAAAGACCTTTGTTTAATTTACACACTAGCTGTCTTTGTTTTGTATTTATGAAACCTGTTGGCTGTTCCATGTACAAGTCTTCAGTTATATCTCCATGAAGAAACGCTGTTTTCACATCAATGTGGTTGACTTGCATGCCTTTTGAGACTGCAATGCTCAGAAGTGTTCTAATTGTCGTGTGTTTCACTACAGGTGCAAACACTTCATCAAAATCTTCTCCATATTTTTGAAGATATCCCTTTGCGACTAATCTGGCTTTATACCTTTCCACTTTTCCTTGTGCATTCCTTTTTAACTTGAAAACCCATTTGCATCCTATAGCTTTCTTGCCAGGAGGTAATTTTGTAAGAATCCAAGTTTTATTTTTATGCAATGAATCAATTTCTTCTTGTGCAGCTTTACGCCATTCAGCAGCTTCTTCTGCTGGCATTTTCTCAATCTCATCCCATGTTAAGGGCTCTTGAGCTTCTGCTGACTTTGTTAGGTAAGACAGTCTTGGGGGTGGAACACCTTTGTTTTCCCTGGATGAGCGTCTGACAACAGGTTGGTCTGACCTTTCCGCATCCTCTAAATCTGAGAGTCCTTCTCCAATTGATTCCCCTTCTCCAACTGTACTGTCTTCTTCAATGATCCTTTCTGTGTCTGCTTCCTCTGCCTGTTCCTCGTTAGATACAGATGAGTTGCTTTCAGACATCTGCCTTGGTATGGCATTTATATACACTGGCATGTCTATTATGGTTCTAGTTTCATATTCTGGATGATAAGGCTCATCTGGGATAATCCAGCCTTTATCAACCCTTTTGTTTTCATCAAAATATGTAACATGTCTTATGCCAACAATGCCAGTTTTCAGATTCAAAATTCTATATCCTTTGTGTCCTGGAGCATAGCCAACTAAAATGCCCCTTTCTGTTGTGGAATCCAGCTTATGCCTTCTTTGCTTTGGTACATGAGCATATGCTGTACTTCCAAATGTTCTTATGTGTGACAGGTTTGGCTTCCTACCATGCCATGTCTCATGTGGTGTGCGCTCAGCGCCTTTAGTTGGCATTCTGTTTTGTAGGTACACTGCTGTGAGAATGGCTTCCCCCCATAGTCTTTTAGGGAGATTGCTATCTGACAGCATACATCTGGTCATTTCCACAAGTGACCTAAATTTTCTCTCTGCAACAGAATTTTGCTCTGGTGTATAAGCTACTGTTGTGATATGCTGAATGCCTTCTTGTTCTAGAAATGTGCGCATGCTTTGTGAAGTGAACTCACCACCATTGTCGGTCTGAAGAACCTTTGGTTTTCTTTCAAATTTATTGCTCACCATGGCTACGTATTTCTTCAGCATGTCTGTGACTTGACTTTTTTCTTTCAGCAAATAGGCCACACAATATCTAGAGAAATCATCCAAGAATATTAGCACAAATCTGTTATTTCCCAATGATGGGATATTAAACGGTCCACATAAGTCACTGTGTATTAAGTCCAGTACTTTATTACTCCTATTTCCTGTGTATGCAGGAAATGAGGGTCTCACACCTTTTTGAGTAACACAGTCTATGCATTTCTCCATTTTACCAGTATCTGCACGTATCTGAATGCCAGTGGCTAGTTGCCCACTGTGAAGATCCTGGATCACCTTAAAATCACGATGTCCCAGGCGGCGGTGCCAGATTTCCAGACTACATTTATCATCATTCTTCCTTACTTGCGCCATATGTGAGGCTTCACCTGAAATGCTCAGTTTATAAATATCATTATGCATAAAAGCTTCAGCATACACTTCATCATTTTTAGAGATTGTGCACTTACTGTTTTCAAAATGAATCACAAATCCCTTCTTATCTAATGTAGACACACTAAGCGTATTGCAAACTGCTTGGGGAATATACAAGACATCACTTACAGGAATTTCTTTAACTTCATTAGACACTTTGCATTTTAAGAATCCAATGCCTTTTGCTTGGATCTTAGCAGTCCCTGCGTTTGCAGTTTTAAGAATACCTTCTTCTGGACACATTTCCTGAAAGAAATCCTTACAATTGGTTAAATGGCATGTGCTCCCCGAATCCAAAATCCAAGTACTTTCATTTGAATTATTATTTACCATAGTCAAAGATTTTTCTGCCATTAGAAAGCTCTTATGTTTATCATTGTCCTTTGTACATGTCCTGCTTTGAAAATTCTTTTGTTCCATTGGCTTAGGTGAGCTAGAGGGGGTGTTTTGTGTTTCCTTACACCATTTAGATACATGTCCCTCCTTTCCACATGAATAGCAAATCAGCTTGCCCTTGGGTGGAGTTTTCCCATAGCTCCGCCTTCCTCTATTCTTTGCCAAGAAATTTGTTTCATTTCTCTCTGACTGTCTTTGAGAACACATCTCCTCAGAATCATTAATTATGCATTCCTGCCTCAGTTTTGATGCTGCCTGTTCAAACGATTGCCCTTCAATGGCTTCATTCACAGACCTAAAAACATCAAACTTCTTTGATAGTGAGGTAAAAAGAAATGCTCTTTTCAATGCATCACACATGGGAATTCCAGAAAGTTCTAGCTTTTGAAATGAAGACATAAGATGCATAATGTGATCATTACACTTACTTTTATCCCTTAATTTGGTTTCATTCAACTCTGCCAACCAAATTGGTTGCTGTTTTGCATATGTAGTTGCATACATAGTTCTCAGTTTTTCTAAAATGTCCTTTGCTGCATCTTTTCCCTCCACTAATATGGCTTGTTTCTCTGAGAGAGCTTCCAAAAACATGCACTTCACATAATAGTTTGCATTGTCCCATTCAGCCATATTTTCAGCTGTTCTGTTTTGGTCTAAGCATATATTTAATTTCTTTGCTTGAAGGAGACATCTGAATCTTAGTTCCCACTGCTGATAATTAAATTCAGTTAATTTAGGCACCTTGAGAGAGTAGAAAAATGGTGAATTTCCTCCCTCAGCCATTTTCTTAGCCTTCTGTTTGGTGTGTGGGGGGAGAGAGAGACAGACTGAATCTTTCTTTTAAAACTTAAGAGAAAAATGTGGCTTTTTTACTGCCTGGTAATATTTCTCTTCTTTTTCAATTCCTGGCCCTGGGCCCATAACCCTTTTGTTGGATTATTTGTAGTAAATAATTAGCAGATTTTTATACACACAGCTTCAGCTTTAGAAATGTTAATTTCTTTTCTTCATCTCTCTCATACACCCCAGAATAATTCACTGCTGAGTCACTTTAAAGTTGAAGTAACAAAACATCTGTTTACTCACAGTTTGTAGTTAGATTATATTCAGACAGGCTTATATATACATATTACTATACATTTGGATTATCAGCTCTTTCCATGTGCTTAGATGGTAATGGATGCTCACACCACCATAGATCCTCTCAGGTTAGGAGAGATCATGAGCACCATGTGCTGTGCCTAACCCCCACAGGAAGTTGCATGGGTGTGACCTCTCTAAGTAATTCACATCAGAGGTCACAGAGTAATCACAGAGAAAAAACATTTCTGACAGGCAATGCATGTTAAATACAATACATTCCAACATATAGCTTGCACCATTTGCATACAGTTCTCATCACATTCAGGTTCTGGGACACCATGGATGCACACATTCTGCTGGAGCGGTCCTTCAGGCCCTCTACTTTTTCAGACATATTTTCTATCAAACCATCCTGGCAGTATCACAGATGGTATCATTATGTTCCTTGAGATGCCATTTAGCCTCCTCAATGCACTCATCCATATCTCCCAGGCCCCCACACAAATCACCAATCAGTACTTTCAATTCTGCCACTCTGTCTGTGGCATCCCTCTGCAAGGCTTGTTCTAACTCCAACATTAGTTTTAAGCTTTCTTTGTTATAGCAGTATTGGGCTCCAAAATGTCTGCTTCCTCTAGCTCAGTCCCAGAGCTCATGAGCTCTTCATCCTCCACTTGGACGGAGACATCACTTGGCCCACCCTACTCATCGTTTTCAGCAGCAGGAAAGTTGCGTTTAATCTCTGCGTTTCTTTTTTCAGGACATTGTCATTAGTACCCTGAAGATTCCAGCTGCAAGAAATACACTGAACAATTCACACCAACGAACTGGGGTGAGGCAAATTTTGCCTAATATTCGAGAGGTTGCTGCTGATGCATCCATCTTGCAATGATGTCACCGAACCCCCCTTTTTTTTAGCATTGTTTAATTTGTTAGAGCTTTGGATTTCAATCTGGATCACAATGTTTTTATAGGAGTTCTTATCATGAGTTAACTATGGATCAGCTGCTGTAACAAAAAATGTGCTTTGGTAGTAAGGGAAAGTTTAACGTAAGATAAGTGGAATTTTAGGGATTACTCTGTGTTGTGGGTACTGGAATTGATTGCCCCATTGAAAAAAGTGCTTGTTAGATCAAATAAAAAAAAGTACATTGGTATACAGAGGAGTTAAGGTAGTTTAAGGTGCATAGAGAAATAGAGAGGAAGTAGAGATATACTTCTTGTTTAGAGCTTAAAGCTTGTATAAGAAAGCATAAACTGGGCACTTATATAAGTGGGAGCCTCCATTTAGGTTTCCCTGATACTGTGTGGTGACAGTCTATTCTGTAATGGCATCTGGACATCCAGATGCCATTATAGAATACCAGTATAACCTAGTATCAGCGGGCCTTACTTTTATGTGTCCTCAATTACACTAAAACAGATGGAAAAAAATCCACTGAACATTCAACAATGCGTCATATACAAACAAAACAGTGGAAACACAGCTCTAAAAATGTTACAATCCTTTGGGAGAAAATCGTATGGCCAGCATCATACTATAGCTGAAATGCCATAGACTATTTTAGTCATAACTTCAAAGCCTTTCTTTTAATCACAGGTCAGAAAACTCCCATCTTCATTTTTTTTATATAAATTTTTCAAATATACAAATAAACTTATTTTTGTTATCAACAGTCATTAATTCAGTATGCTAGGTACAATATAAAGACCAGTCCCAAATAATCAGAATGAACACAGTACTTATTTCAGCTCTTCAATCCCTATGGGGATCTCTGTTTCTTCAAAGCCTTCTTTAGGGGAGAAATGAAGGCTATTACTCCATACTCAGGTCCAATCCATATAAACAGGACTTAATATCAAACTGATAGTTCGAACACTGACAGCCCAATGCCCCGTCCTGGCCTGCATGTCGATACGTTGCTAGCATTTGTACATGTAATGGTACACTTACCTATGAAAGTGCTAATATTCTATAAAGTTACATGCAAAAGAGGCACATAAATGTGGACATCCAGTTATTAAATTACCCTTAGATTGTATGTCATATGGGGACAAGAAAATACAAAGTTTGTACATAAGGAAATGAAGCCCAAAATAACAAGGAGCTGCAGTGAAATGTGGACCCTGGTTTCCCTCCACTTAGGCCACTGCCCTTACCATAAGGCTACTTCTTCCACTTCTTCACCAACTGCACATGCTTTTCTCCAATAAAACTCCACACTGTCTATAGGCTGTCATAATGCACTCCCTCAACTTTGTCTTTGCTGACAAAAGAAGACAAAACCAACACCCCCTCAATTTTCCTTTTCTCCAGGCCTCATTTAGCGTTCGGGCTCCAGTGACCCTAGGCACCCTTAACTAATGCTGTCCAATTCAGTCAAAAAAATTTTGATTCGGAAGGAGACACTAAATAAATCATACAATATACTATCCACCTTATAATCGAAAGAGAAAAACGCCTAGATTTCGACCCAAATCGGGAGATAGACGTTTATCTCACAAAAATGAATAAATCGGTATAATCGAAAGCCGATTTTGGACGTTTTCAACTGCACTCCGTCGCGGATGCGGACAAAGTTGATGGGGGCGTGTCAGAGGTGTGGCGAAGGTGGAACTGGGGCGTGGTTATCGACCGAGGAGAGATGTACGCGTTAGGGCGATAATCGAAAAAAATAAAGGCGTTTGTAGCGAACATTTAGGACACTTTTGTTGGACCCTTTTTTCACACGAACAGGTCCCAAAAAAGTGCTCTAAATGACCAGATGACCATCGGAGGGAATCGGGGATGACCTCCCCTGACTCCCCCAGTGGTCACTAACCCCATCCCACCACAAAAAAATGATGTTTCACAACTTTTTATTTTCACCATCAAATGTCATACCCACCTCCCTGGCAGCAGTATGCAGGTCCCTGGAGCAGTTGTTAGGGGGTGCAGTGGACTTCAGGCAGGTGGACCCAGGCCCATCCCCCCCTACCTGTTACAATTGTGCTGCTTAATGCTTATTAGTCGTCCAACCCCCCCAAACCCACTGTACCCACATGTAGGTGCCCCCTTTCACCCCTTAGGGCTATAATAATGGTGTAGACTTGTGGGCAGTGGGTTTTGAGGGGGATGTGGGGGGCTCAACACACAAGGGAAGGGTGCTATGCACCTGGGAGCTCTTTTACCTTTCTTTTTGTTTTTGTAAAAGTGCCCCCTAGGGTGCCCGGTTGGTGTCCTGGCATGTGAGGGGGACCAGTGCACTACGAATCCTGGCCCCTCCCACGAACAAATGCCTTGGATTTATTCGTTTTTGAGCTGGGCGCTTTCATTTTCCATTATCGCTGAAAAACAAAAACGCCCAGCTCACAAATTGTCGAATAAATCATGGACGTCTATTTTTTACGAAAATACGGTTCGGTCCGCCCCTTCACGGACCCGTTCTTGGAGATAAACGCCCATGGAGATAGACGTTTTCGTTCGATTATGCCCCTCCACATAAACTAAAAGACACATTTATATTAGGCTAATATCCTTAATACTGTAGCAAGTTTTAAATTATTGAAAAACTCAAAAACACTAAGGTGGAGTGAGCAGTCCAGCAGTGAGAGGGGTGGTATTCAGTCTTTTGCATTGAGTGTCACATGTATGATTATCTCCCAGTTGGTGAGATGTCATATGTGTGTGCCCGATGCAAAGAGCTCCTAGCTCTTAGAGAACGTGTCCGTTCTCTTAAGGCTAGAGTAGCTTGGTGGAGCTGAGGGAGACAGAGAGGTACATAGAGGAGACCTACAGGGATGTTGTAGAGAAGTCCCACCTCCAGTCTAGTAGCTCTTGTGCTACCTTGGCGGAGGGAGGTCTCCTAGAAGGACAGCATCACCCTGGTGAAGTAGGAAGTACTCCTGTAGCCAGGACCTGCCCACCAGGGGATGTACTATCCTCTCGCACCGAGGATATGTCTTCAAGTGCTGCCCAGGAGGGAAAGGTTAGGACAGCCGTTGTAGTTGGTGATTCGATCATTAGGCATATAGATAGCTGGGTGGCTGATGGACGTGAGGATCGCCTGGTGACTTGCCTGCCTGGTGCGAAGGTGACGGACCTCACACGTCACCTAGATAGGATTTTAGATAGTGCTGGGGAGAAGTCGGCTGCCTTGGTACATGTGGGTACCAATGACATAGGAAAATGTGGGGGAGAGGTTCTGGAAGCCAAATTTAGGCTCTTAGGTAGAAAGCTCAAATCCAGATCCTCTAGGGTAGCATTTTCTGAAATGCTACTTGTTCCACGCGTAGGGCCCAAGAGACAGGTAGAGCTGTGCAGTCTCAATGCATGGATGAGACGATGGTGCAGGGAGGAGGGTTTTAGATTTGTTAGGAACTGGGCAACATTCTGGGGAAGGGGGAGCCTATTCCAAATGGATGGGCTCCACCTTAACCAGGGTGGGACCAGGCTGCTGGCATCGGCATTTAAAAAGGAGATAGAGCAGCTTTTAAACTAGAAATGGGGGGGAAGGCGACAGTCCTGAAAAGCGCATGGTTCAGGATAAGGTATCTCGCAAGGATACCTCACAAACAGGGAAGATAGGGTTTCTGGATAGTGAGGTTACACAACAGACCATGGTAGGCCAGGTATCCTTAAATACAACTAAAGATGAGACAAAAGATGGCAAATCAATAGTGTCAAGTACTAAGCATCATGCAAATAGGAACAACAAACATACTCTGAAATGTCTATATGCAAATGCTAGGAGTCTAAGAAATAAGATGGGAGAGTTGGAATATATTGCATTAAATGAAAAATTGGATATAATAGACATTACTGAGACCTGGAGAAAGGAGGATAACCAGTGGGACACTGTCATACCGGGGTACAAAGTATATCGTGGTGATAGGGTGGACCGGACTGGTGGAGGGATAGCATTGTATATTAATGAAAGCCTTGACTCAGATAGATTACAAATTCAGCAGGACACAAATCATACCTTTGAATCATTGTGGGTTGAAATTCCATGTATAAAAGGGAAAAGGACGGTGATAGGAGTGTACTACCGTCCACTTCGCCAGGATGAGCAGGTAGACGCAGAAATGATAAAAGAAATCAGAGACAAAAACAAAATGGGCAATGTGATAATAATAGATGACTTCAATTATCCAAATATAGACTGGGTAAATGTAACATCGGGACACGCTAGAGAGGTACAATTCCTTGATGAAATCAAGGGCAGCTTTACGGAGCAGCTGGTGCAGGAGCCGATGAGGGAAGGAAAAATTCTAGACTTGGTCCTTAGTGGAGCGCTTGATCTGGTGAGGGACATTATGGTACTGGGGCCGCTTGATAACAGTGATCATAATATCATCAGTTTTGATATCAACCTTGAAGTAACTATACACAGGAAGTCAAATATGTTAGCGTTTAACTTTTAAAAAGGAGACTATGATAAAATGAGAAGAACGGTTAAAAAAAAAAACTTAGGGGGGCAACTGAGAGGGTAAAAACTGTACAACATGCATGGACGCTGTTCAAAAATACCATCCTGGAGGCCCAGGCCAAACATATTCTGCGAATTAGAAAAGAAAGATGGAACACCAAAAGACAGCCGGCATGGTTGAAAAGTGAGGTGAAGGAAGCTATTAGGGCTAAAAGAAATGCCTTCAGAAAATGGAAGAAGGAACCGTCTGAAAATAACAAGAAGCAGCATAAGGAAAATATTGGGTGAGTTGCGATCCAAGATGGCTGCTTCAGTTTGCGACTAGCTGCAGTGCTCGTTTACCTAAGGATGCCGAAGAGACGTGGGAGGGCAGCTGCTTGAACTCCCCAGCTTCCCCCCGCTGTTCCTGGACCGATGGATCGGTTCTTGAGTCTGCAGGGATCTGGAAATGTAGCCGGGAGCGGTTCCATACGAGACGCTGGCGGTACAGAGGAGTTATTTATTTATTGTATTTGTACCCCACATTTTCCCACCTTTTTGCAGGCTCAATGTGGCTTACAGAGTATGGAAATGAAAACGTCGTTACATGAATTGAGAGAACAAAAACAGTCAATCATAAGCTGAGGTGAAAGAGGAATTCAGATGGAAAGGTGTTAGGTAAGGTCGTGTGAGAGGTGTTGTAGGTGCCTTATGTAGTTTAAGGAATGGTATGTTTCATTGAGGGTGACTTTTGTAGGCTCTGTTGAAGAGATGTGTTTTCAGAGCTTTGCGAAAGCTTGTTAGATTGGTTATGGTTTTCAGGGCCATGGGTAGTGCATTCCAATATTGTGTGCTTTTGTACGCAAAGGTAGTAGCATATGCCTTTTTGTATTTCATTCCTTTACAGCTGGGGAAGTTCAGGTTGAGGAATTTGCGGGCCGATCTTTTGGCATTCCTGGGCGGTAGGTCCACTAGGTTTAGCATATAGAGTGGGGCATCTGCATGAATGATTTTGTGTACAGTCGTGCAGATCTTGAACTCAATTCGTTCCTTGAGCGGGAGCCAGTGCAGTTTCTCTCTGAGGGGTTTCGCACTTTCATATTTAGGTGTTCCAAAAATGAGTCTGGCTGCGGTGTTCTGGGCTGTCTGGAGTTTCTTGATAGTCTGTTCTTTGCAGCCTGCGTACAGAGCGTTACAGTAGTCCAAGTGGCTTATTACTAGTGACTGTACTAGGGTGCGGAAGATGTTTCTTTGGAAGAAAGGTTTTATTCTTTTGAGTTTCCACATCGATTGGAACATTTTTTTCGTCGTGTTCTTCGCGTGGGTGTCGAGAGTGAGGTTTCGGTCAATGGTGACTCCAAGGATTTCCAGATTTCCTGAGATAGGAAGTGTGCAGTAGGGTGTGGTTATTGTAGGGTAGTTGTTTGTATTGTATTGGGAGGTGAGAACTAGACATTGAGTTTTTTCTGCATTGAGTTTTAGCTTGAATGAGTCCGCCCAAGAGTGCATAGTCTGGAAACTCTGGTTGATCTCGTTGGTTATTTCATTTAAGTCGCTTTTGAACGGGATATGGATCGTAACATCATCGGCATATATGTAGGGGTTAAGGTTTTGGTTGGCTAGGAGTTTGGCTAGTGGTGTCATCATTAGGTTGAAGATAGTTGGTGAGAGGGGGGATCCTTGGGGCACTCTGCATTCTGGTCTCCAAGGTGGTGATCTGTCCGTATTCGTTATTACTTGGTAGGATCTGGTGGTGAGTTATCGGCGTCTCTTGGACTTGACACCACTCTGAGCCCCGAAGCAAGAGCTCCACCCCCGCAACCACCGATAACAAGCTCTCCGATTCAAGGAACAGAGGCTCTACCGCTAAATGCCTAAACTGTTGGGGGCTCATTTTCAACCATCCGAATCGGAAAAGAAGAGGTCTTGTTCACCTCAGGAAGGGATTTGTTTGACCACCAAAGTGGCGGGGAAATTGGCCATGGAGGAAGAGCCGACTCCTGAAAAGAGTTTAGTATATCCCTCAGGACTTACCACCAAACCTACTAAGGTAACTCTTGATTCATTATGGGACTTGATGTCCCAATTGGGACAAATGTTTATGGCTCAAACATCTAGTTTGACTCAGAATAACTTTTGTGGAACAAAAAATGGAGGAAAAAAGAATTGAATATGACAAGATGGCTTCTAGATTAGGTAAAATGGAACAGAAAATTGAGAAACTAGATAATCTTCAAACTGTGATTATGAAAGATGTTTCTAACTTAAGACTCAAAACTGAGAGCTTTGAAAATTACTCTAAAAGCCATAATATTTGTTTGGTTAACTTTCCTCTGGTACCTATGGTAAAACCTGGTGATATGTTGAAAAGATACCTAAAAGAAATTTTGTCTATACCAGAAACGAATACACCACCTTTCACTAGAGTATTTTACCTACCACAAAAATTATCTGATCAACAACAAGAACAAAATGTGGATATCTCAGCCCTTCTGGAGACTTCAGATACGCAATTAGCTAAAGCAGCAACATTAGTTGCCACTGTTGCATTGCTTCCGGACAAACAGTGGTTATTCCAAATGTTTTTTAAACATAGGAATGAGTTATTTTTGGGTTTTCGTATCTCTATGTTCCCAGATCTGGCGAGAGAGACTCAAAAAAGAAGGAAACAAATTTCTCATAATGAAGACGGCTGTATTGCAGGCAGGAGGTACCTTTTTTTTGAGGTACCCCTGTAAGTGCATAATTAGATTTGGTAACACTAAATATATATTTCTGGAGCCGTCTCAGTTGACATCTCTTCTTGTGTCCAAGGAAAATATAAGAAGCTCAAAAGAGGATGTTCCAGCTCTTTCGTAAACGATAAAGAAATATATAATGATTTCCTTTTCTCCTCATGTCTGAATTCTTGGATCACCTTTAATAGTGGACTTGAGTAATATTGCTGAATTATTTGTAAAAAAATTCTTTAAGTTTATTTCCTTTATAAAGTTACTATCTATTCAAGAGTTAATTCTTGATATTAATTCTGTAAATAAAAAAAAAAAAAAGCAGCATAAGGAGTGTCAAAGCAAATGCAAGGCGCAGATAAAGAAGGCCAAGAGGGAGTATGAAAAAAAATAGCATTAGAGGCAAAAAAAAAACATTGTAAAAAATTTTTTTGGTATATTAAAAGCAGGAAGCCGGCAAAAGAATTGGTTGGGCCGCTGGATGACCGAGGGTTAAAAGGGGCAATCAAGGAAGATAAAGACGTAGCGGAGAGATTGAATGAATTCTTTGCTTCGGTCTTCACCGAGGAAGATTTGGATGGGATTCCGGTGTCGGAAATGGTATTTCAAGCAGACGAGTCAGAGAAACTTACTGACTATCAACAACTTGGAAAGCTAAAGGTGGACAAAGCCATGGGACCGGACGGGATCCACCCCAGGATATTGAGGGAGCTCAGAGAGGTTCTGGCGGGTCCTCTTAAAGATTTGTTTAATAAATCATTGGAGACGGGAGAGGTTCCGAGGGACTGGAGAACGGCGGAGGTGGTCCCTCTTCACAAAACTGGTGATAGGAAGAGGCTGGAAACTACAGGCCGGTAAGCCTCACTTTGGTTATTGGTAAAGTAATGGAAGCGATGCTGAAGGAAAGGATAGTGAATTTCCTGGAAGCAAATAAGTTGCAAGATCCGAGACAACATGGTTTCACCAAAGGGAAATCGTGCCAAACGAATCTCATTGAATTCTTTGACTGGGTGACGGGAGAATTAAATCAAGGACATGCTATGGACGTAATCTATTTAGATTTCAGCAAAGCTTTCGACACGGTTCCCCACAGGAGGCTCTTGAATAAACTAGATGGGCTGAAGATAGGACCCGAAGTGGTGAACTGGATTAGGAACTGGTTGACGGGCAGACGCCAGAGGGTGGTGGTGAATGGAGTTTGCTCGGAGGAGGGAAAGGTGAGTAGTGGAGTGCCTCAGGGATCGGTGCTGGGGCCGATTCTGTTCAATATATTTGTGAGTGACATTGCCGAAGGGTTACGAGGTAAAGTTTGCCTTTTTGCGGATGACACCAAGATTTGCAACAGAGTGGATACCCCGGAGGGAGTGGAAAACATGAAAAAAGATCTGAGGAAGCTAGAAGAATGGTCTAACGTTTGGCAATTAAAATTCAATGCGAAGAAATGCAAAGTGATGCACTTAGGGAGTAGAAATCCAAGGGAGACGTATGTGTTAGGCGGGGAGAGTCAGATTGGCACGGACGGGGAGAGGGATCTTGGGGTGATAGTATCCGAGGACCTGAAGGCGACGAAACAGTGTGACAAGGCGGTGGCCGTAGCTAGAAGATTGCTAGGCTGTATAGGGAGAGGTGTGACTAGCAGAAGAAGGGAGGTTTTAATGCCCCTGTATAAGACGTTGGTGAGGCCCCACCTGGAGTACTGTGTTCAGTTTTGGAGGCCGTACCTTGCGAAGGATGTCAAAAAAATGGAAGCGGTGCAAAGAAAAGCTACGAGGATGGTATGGGATTTGCGTTCCAAAACGTATGAAGAGAGACTTGCTGACCTGAACATGTATACCCTGGAGGAAAGGAGGAACAGGGGTGATATGATACAGACGTTCAAATATTTGAAAGGTATTAATCCGCAAACGAATCTTTTCCGGAGATGGGAAGGCGGTAGAACGAGAGGACATGAAATGAGATTGAAGGGGGGCAGACTCAGAAAAGATGTCAGGAAGTATTTTTTTCACAGAGAGGGTGGTGGATGCTTGGAATGCCCTCCCGCGGGAGGTGGTGGCGATGAAAACAGTAACGGAATTCAAACATGCGTGGGATGTGCATAAAGGAATCCTATGCAGAAGGAATGGATCCTCAGAAGCTTAGCTACAATTGGGTGGCAGAGCAGGTGGGGGGAAGAGGGGTTGGTGGTTGGGAGGCGAGGATAGGGGAGGGCAGACTTTTATACGGTCTGTGCCGGAGCCGGTGATGGAAGGCGGGACAGGTGGTTGGGAGGCAGGAAAAACTGTTGGGCAGACTTATACAGTCTGTGCCCTGAGAAAGACAGGTACAAATCAAGGTAAGGTATACACATGAGTTTATCTTGGGCAGACTGGATGGACCGTGCAGGTCTTTTTCTGCCGTCATCTACTATGTTACTATGTTACTATGTAAACCTGGAGGACGTAATGGGGCAGTTCAGCAAACTGAAGAGTAGCAAATCTCCTGGACCAGATGGTATTCATCCTAGAATACTGATAGAACTGAAAAATGAGCTTGCGGAGCTACTGTTAGTGATATGCAATTTATCCTTAAAATCGAGCGTGGTACTGGAAGATTGGAGGGTGGCTAATGTAACGCCGATTTTTAAAAAAGGTTCTAGGAAATTATAGACCGGTGAGTCTGATGTTGTTGCCGGGGAAACTGGTAGAGGCTGTTATCAAAATCAAAATTACAGAGCACATCCAAGGCCATGGATTACTGAGACCAAGTCAGCACGGCTTTTGTGTGGGGAAATCTTGCCTGACCAATTTACTTCCAATTCTTTGAAGGAGTAAACAAACTTGTGGACAAAGGGGAGCCGGTTGATATTGTGTATCTGGATTTTCAAAAGGCGTTTGACAAGATACTTCATGAAAGGCTACAGAGGAAATTGGAGGGTCATGGGATAGGAGGAAATGTCCTATTGTGGATTAAAAACTGGTTGAAGGATAGGAAACAGAGAGTGGGGTTAAATGGGCAGTATTCACAATGGAGAAGGGTAGTTAGTGGGGTTCCTCAGGGGTCTGTGCTAGGACCGCTGCTTTTTAATATATTTATAAATGATTTAGAGATGGGAGTAACTAGCGAGGTAATTAAATTTGCTGATGACACAAAGTTATTCGAAGTCATTAACTCGCGACAGGATTGTGAAAAATTACAGAAGGAACTTACGAGACTGGGAGACTGGGCGGCTAAATGGCAGATGACATTTAATGTGAGCAAGTGCAAGGTGATGCATGTGGGAAAAAAGAACCCGAATTATAGCTACGTCATGCAAGGTTCCACGTTAGGAGTTACGGACCAAGAAAGGGTGTCGTCGTCGATAATACACTAAACCTTCTGCTCAGTGTGCTGCTGCGGCTAGGAAAGCAAATAGAATGTTGGGTATTATTAGGAAAGGTATGGAAAACAGGTGTGAGGATGTTATAATGCTGTTGTATCGCTCCATGGTGCGACCGCACCTTGAGTATTGTGTTCAATTCTGGTCGCCGCATCTCAAGAAAGATATAGTAGAATTGGGAAAGGTGCAGCCAAGGGCGACTAAAATGATAGCGGGGATGGGACGACTTCCCTATGAATGAAGAATAAGGAGGCTAGGGCTTTTCAGCTTGGAGAAGAGACGGCTGAGGGGAGACGTGATAGAGGTATATAAAATAATGAGTGGAGTGTAACAGGTGGATGTGAAGCATCTGTTCAAGCTTTCCAAAAATACTAGGACTAGGGGGCTGTAGGTAGATCACAGGTGATACTTATCAGAGAAATCTCCCAACAGTGTCATCTGCGCCCAGATTCCCCATACAGAATTATTTGCAAGCCATATACTCTGATCTGTGTCTAGGGAAGGCGGGAATCTGGATTGGCACCAAGCCAATACTTCCGATAGAGAGAAACGAAACTGGCAGAGAACAGCTGGAATATATATTAGATTTTATTATAGATAATAACAGAAGATATACAAAATAGAACTCTGTTGCAAAGCTGAGCAATACAAATATATAGATATATAACTTGCGGATAAGAATTACAAAAATATATTGTCACTCACTAAACACTCTGATTCTTACTGGTTACTAGGTAAATTACATAACCGGATTTGGAATACTACTGAACTATTTGAGGTAAGTACGGTTATTAGCAGCAATCTCCTGATCACAAGTATGACATAACCAGTCTTTGGCTAAGACAACACTAAACGCTACTCCCAGACTAATAGGAAATAAATCTCTGTGTCTCACCAAGCTGTCTCTCCGGCAGTTAGGATGAGATAAGAGTGGATTCCTTTGCATACTCAAGCTGTCTCTTACAGCGAGTCTCAGTCTCAGAAATAGGACAGGGGCTCTGCAGCAGTCACTCCGTGCGGGTACAGCTGAACCAACCGGTACACTCTTCAGATAGACAGTTCACAAGGTTGTGGACCACGTCAGGTCTCACTAGTCTTCTTGCTAGCTCCAACTTCTTTCATGGATTCCGACCAACTAACTTCTCCTTGTTCCCGCTTTCCTTAGTCCCTTATTCTCGGGTGACTAGACGGGACCAATCATGATCTTGTCCAGCTCATTCCATGGGCAAGAAGACGGCCGTTGTTCATGACCTTGAAACTGTTACTTCTTGGTATGCATTTCTGTTTCTCACCCGGCTTGTTGGAGCCATGTCTCACTCCCTATTCAGCTTCTCAGGGAGATAAAGGTGGGGGTGATTGCCCACAGCTTGTCCTTGGATATTACATGACTGCCAGTGTTTTTCCACAAGCAGAGAGCTGAATATGCTGACTCACTGACATGCAGGTCATAGATTGCAGACTCCATCTTGATGGATTAGGATTATACAGGCTAAGACCAGCAAGGTGAGATACACGGGGAAATATCCCTACAGGACATGCGATGAAACTACAATGTAGTAAATTTAAAACAAATCGGAGAAAATGTTTCTTCACTCAACGTGTAATTAAACTCTGGAATTCGTTGCCAGAGAATGTGGTAAAGGCAGTTAGCTTAGCGGAGTTTAAAAAAGGTTTGGGCGGCTTTCTAAAGGAAAAGTCCATAGACCGTTATTAAATGGACTTGGGGAAAATCCACTATTTCTGGGATAAGCAGTATAAAATGTTTTGTACTTTTTGGAATCTTGCCAGGTATTTGTGATCTGGATTGGCCACTGTTAGAAACAGGATGCTGGGCTTGATGGACCTTTGGTCTTTCCCAGTATGGCAATACTTATGTACTTAAAAGAGATCTGCATGAAACAAAATATTTATTTTTATTTTGACTTTTAAAACCACTTGCCCCTGAAACATGTTCAAAACATTTGTGTATCTAAAAGATACTTCTACAATATAGATGAAGATGTGATTTCATGTGCCCCAATGAAAGGAGAGTTTAATTCTACTTCCATTTAATTTCAATATATTCTATCACCTTTGTAACACCAGGCTTCCTAAGGCAGATTACAACAACAGTTAAGATGAACCCATCAGGAAACAGGATAGCCTCACTGAAATCTGAACATGGAGAGAGTGGTGGATACTTGGAATGCCCTCCCGCGGGAGGTGGTGGAGATGAAAACGGTAATGGAATTCAAGCATGCATGGGATAAACATAAAGGAATCCTGTTCAGAAGGAATGGATCCTCTGAAGCTTAGCGGAGATTGGGTGGCAGAGCCAGTGGTGGGAGGCGGGGCTAGTGCTGGGCAGACTTCTACGGTCTGTGCCCTGAAAATGGCAGATACAAATCAAGGTAAGGTATACACAAAAAGTAGCACATATGAATTTATCTTGTTGGGCAGACTGGATGGACCGTGCAGGTCTTTTTCTGCCATCATCTATTATGTTACTATGTAGTAGAGTCTGTGCATGCAGATCTATTTCATGCACATTTATTGTGGTGATCCTGAAAACCTGACTGTCTAGGTGCGCCTCCATGAAGGATTGAGAAGCACTGTCATAGCTGATAGTCTGTTGGCAGTGTAAGGTATTGGATCACCCTTTCCCCCACTATTATCCCTTTATTGTCTCAGTCCTCCCCACTCCTACAGTCTGCCATCCAATCCCATTCCCTTCCTCTCGATAGCCTTTCATTCCATTCTAATATATTTCATTTAAGAGATATACTATTAGATGAAGTGCCAGATTTAGATTTCTTAATAGAGTATAGGTATTATGATTGAAATGCCAAGAAACAGAGGATGGAAAATAGCATGATCTCATTTTTAACTCACCACTAGGCAAAACTATACAAGTGGAAAGTCAGCCACAGACTTGCAACTGCTGATATGCCACTTAGAATGTGTTTCTCTAATTGAATATGCAAGCTTGAAAGACATTTGAAAGCCAAGTGTCATACTCCCCAGCAGTGTGACTTGACATCTATGTTATTATTATATTATTCTGCATGTTAGTGCTCCGCACTTCAGGGAAGCGTATGGTTGCCTGATGAGCAGCAGTTTAACATAAATAACGTAATGAACTTCTAGCACTCAATAATAAATATTCATGTGCATTGCGAAATTTGGTCTTTTGAGCTATTTGAAGTCTGTTAATTACGAACACTCAAAATAGATTATTATAAACCTCCATAATTCTTAATAGAAAGAACTTTGTACTAAAATGGGTGCTAAATTCAGTCATGCCAGTTTCAGTATTCCAAATTACCCAGGTAAATTCTTCCCTTGTTCCAGTTGACAACTAACCAATCAAGACATCTTTTCCTCTTCATCCTTTCACAAAACAAAGATAACCCCATCACCCCTCCTATTTCTCATTGTGCCACAAAAATAAAACTAGCTACTTAAGCCCTCTCCCCATTTTGATTTTCCACTTCCCCTGAAAAATAAATTACTAGTGTGACTCATGAAACTGTTCAGAGAAGAGAATCTTTTACTGACTTGTTCTGGGTGATTTGTTAGTACAGGGGACTTTGGGGTGGGTGGGTGGGAGAATGGTCTTTTGAAATATAATAGAGCAGGGGTTCAGAGTAGGTGTTTCTTGTTTAGAGCTAAAGACTGAGTTAGGGGTGGCTGTTGGTTGTTTCAGGAGGGATCAGAACAGGGATTGGGTCTAAGTGGTAATGTATTCACAGTACTGTAAATTATGTGCATATCTGCAGCACTTATATCATCTCTGTGGCTGGCATAAGCGCTCATGCATAAATATGACAATCTCTGGGAAAACATGGCTTAAGGCTGGTGACTTTAGGGATGCTTTATCAGAGACAGAGATAGGCACATTAATATCCGGCTATGCTACTATTCATAAGAACATAATAGCCATACTAGGTCAGACCAATGGTCCATCTAGCCCAGTATTCTGCTTCCAGCTGTGGCCAATCCAGATCAGAAGTACCTGGCAGAAACCCAATTAGTAGCAACATTCCATACTATAACTCCCAGGGCAAGCAGTGACTTCCCCATGTTCATCTCATTAACAGACTGTGGACTTTTCCTCTAGGAACTTGCACAAACCTTTTTTAAACTCGGCTATGCTACCTGCAATTACCACATCCTCCTGCAACAAGTTCCAGAACTTAACTCTTATTTGAGTGAAAAAATATTTCCTCCTATTTGTTTTAAAAGTATTTCTATGTAATTTCATTGAGTGTTTCCTGGTCTTTGTACTTTTTGAAAGTGTGAACAATTGAGTCACGTTTACCCATTCTACACCATTCAGGATTTTATAGATCTCAATCATATCCCCCCTCAGCCACCTCTTCCCAAAGCTAAAGAGCTCTAACCTCTTTAGTCTTTCCTCATATGGGAGGAGTTTCATCCCCTTTATCATTTTGGTCATTCTTCTTTGAACCTTTTCTAATTCTGCTATATCTTTTTTGAGAAGGTCACCAGAAATGAACGTAATACTCAAGGTGAAGTTGCACCATGGAGTGATACAGAGACATTATAATATTCTTGGACTTATTTACCATCCATTTCCTAATAATTCCTAACTTCCTGTTTGCTGTTTTGGCCTCCGCCACACACTGGGCAGATTTCAGCATATCATCTTAAATGACACCTAGATCCATTTCTTGAGTGCTGACTCCTAAGGTGGACCCTAGCATCAGGTAACTATGATTCAGATTGTTCTTTCCAATGTGCATCACTTTGCATTTCTCCATATTAAATTTCATCTGCCAATTGGATGCCCAGTCTTCCAGTTTCCTAAGGTCTTCCTGCAACTTTCACAATCCGCAAGTGTTTTGACAACTTTGAACAGTTTTGCTTTATCTGCAAATTCAATCACCTCAATTGTCATTGTGATTTTCAGATCATTTATAATATGTTCAATAGCACTGGTCCCATTGCCGATCCCTACAGCACTCCACTATTCACCCTCCTCCAATGAGAAAAATGGCCATTTTAACCCTACCTTGTTTTCTGTCCAATAACCAATTCCTGATCCACAGGACATTGCCTCCTATCCCATGACTTTTTAAAATTTCTCAGGAGTCTCTCATGAGGAACTTTGTCAAATGCTCTCTGAAAACGTAGACATGCTACATCAACCACTCACATTTATCCACATGTTTATTCACGCCTTCACAGAAATTAAGCTAATTGGTGAGGCAAGACTTCCCTTGGCTAAACCTATGCTAATTCTGTCCCATTAAACTATGTTTGTCTATGTGTTCCGCAATTTTATTCTTTATAATATTTTCCACAGTTTTGCCCAGCACTAAGGTCACACTTAACAGTTTGTAATTTCCTGGTTCACCCCTGCATCCTTTTTTAAAAATTGGAATTACATTGCTCACCCCACAATCTTCAGGTACTACGGACGATTTTAACATCAGGTTTACAGATCACTAACAGCAGTTTCATCTTTGAGTTTATTTAGTACCTGGGGTGTATTCCATCTGGTCCAGTTGATTTACCACTCTGTAATTTGTCAGTTTGGTTCAGTAAGTCTTCCAGGTTCACCGAGATTTCTTTCAGTTCCTCTTTATCATCACCCTTGAAAACCATTTCCCAGTACAGGTAGATCTCTTACATCTTCTTTCATAAATACCAGTCTGAATTGGAGGAGATTTGTAATGCTTCTTATGGTTTTTGGTATTGAGTTCCACCATTTGGAACCCAGGTACCTAATTCTGCTGTGTAGATAGTTTTGTAGATGGTGCTTTTGCAGTTGGGTAGATGTAGGAGTAGGTCGTTTCTTGAGGATAGTTCAATCATGTTACGCATATATTTGGGTGCTATTCCAAATAGTATCTTGAAGATTAGGGTGCTCGTTTTGAAAAATATTCTTGCCTTGACTGGTGGCCGATGTAGTGTTTCAAGCAGTGGATTGAACCAGTATTCGGAAAGATTGTCTAGGGAAATAGTCTGTTATTCTTCTCAGTTTCCATAGGGTTCTGAAGCATTTTGATATTACTGCTGTTTGATTGGCCAGTGTTAGGTGTTTGTTGAGAATGGTTCCTAGTATTTTAAGCTGTGTTTCGATGTAGTATGTTTGTTGGTTGATTGTGAATTTTTGGTAGGATGTGGGGTTGTGTGGGCTGGATAGTACTAGGATTTGGTTTTGTCTCTGTTAAGTTTGCGTGTGAAAGTTGTTGCCCATTCTTCCATGAGGTCCAATCCTTTTTAAAATTTTGTCCTGTATGTTTGTGATAGTTTTGGAAAGGTATGAAGATGGTGATGTCATCTGCATTTATAAATGGGTTGAAACCCATTAATTCCAGTTTTTTTCCAAGTGGCGCCATCATTACATTGAACAGTGTTGGTGATATTGGAGATCCCTGTGGTACCCCGCACTCAGAGATCCATGAGGCTGATGTTTGGTTGGACGTCTTTACAATGTAGGATCTGGTCACAGCACCGCTGATTCCTATGTTGTCAAGCAGTGTCAGTGTCGTGTGGTCTACTAGGTCGAACACACTTGTAGTAATACGTTTTGTCCTTGGCATATTATGCTTCTGAATTTTGTTATCAGGGTGGTGTGAAGAAGGGGATAAGGGAACGTGGGGGGGGGGGGGGGGGAGTACCAGCAGAGGAGAAGATAAGGCCCAGAGGAGGGGACAACCCAGATTCTTAGCTCAAGGAGTTCCATGAGTCAGGAGAAGGCATAGATTATTTTCCCCAGAGGGCTGGAGGCAGGGTAAAAAGTACGATTCCCAGCAGCCCTTGAGGAGGTCTTAAAACAGAATCGAAGACTTCCTATCCCAGCCAGTGGAGCCCAAGGGAAAGGCAGGTAAAGGTGAAATCCAAGACGCGGTCGGTTGGCCGGGAATGGAGGGGGAGCCTCTAAACAAAACTAATTAGGGGGAGGAGGATCAACTGGAGAATGGGTGGGGGGAGGAGCCCATGGAATGGAAGGGTGAAGAAAAGGAGGAGGAAGTGAGGCAAGAGGAGCCGATGGATATTGCAGCTCTGGCAAGATCCAAAGGTGGAAAGTTCAAACAGCAGGTAACTGCTTGGTGCAGGGTCTTGGTAAAAAAAAGGAAGGCAGTGGCTATCGTGGAGGAGCCAGGAAGTGACGGGGTCAAGTGGGAGGAAGCCAGGAGATAGAGCTGGCCAGAGAACGGTGGGACTTCTGGAGCCTTGTAGCGCTATAGAAATGCTAAATAGTAGTAGTAGGCTCTCTCCCTCTGAACTGCTGGTGGGATTTTTGAACTGCGTGTTTTTGAACTGCCTGTTTGGAAGTGCTTGTTTTCTTTGAACTGCTTGTTTTTGGAACGGTTTTGTTTTTGGAACTGCTTATTTTGAATTGCATCATTGTGACTGCTGAGATTCATGCCCTGTTTGTTTTTAACTGCAGTATTGAAGCTGATGGGGGATTTCTGAGCTGGATGTTTATGAACTGCATTTTTGAAGCTGTTGAGATTCCTGAACTGCTTTGCTTTTGGAACTGCATTCTTGAAACTGCTGGAGTTATTCTCCTGACTGTATATTTTGGGAGCTGTGCTGAAATAGTGCTGCTGACGTACCCCAGGCCAGAAGGCACGTCTGGAGATTACATGGTGTTGTATCCCAGTGGATTATCATATATAAAACTTGGGCCGGAGGCCAGAGTTTCCCTTAGAGGAGCGGAGGGATCCTTCACAGTGGTTATGACCATTTCAGTGCTGTGTTGTGGTCTGAAACCTTATTGGGATTTATAATGAATTGAGAATTTTGTCAAGCATTCCATTAGTTGCTGTATTACTAGACCTTCCATCGTTTTGGTCAGTAGTGGTATTGAGGCTACTGGTCTGTAATTTGTGATATCGCTGGTCTTGCTGGTAGTGTTTTTAGGGATAGGTGTGAGTACTATGTCGCCTTTGTCTGTTGGAAATTGACCTCTTTCAAACATGTATGTGATGTGTTTGTTGAGGTACTCAATGAACCAGTCTGGTGGGTTTTTCATCATGTAGTTGGGGCATTTGTCAAGTAGGCAGTATGCATGCTCGTATGTTGTCAATGGTGTCTTTACTATTTCTAGTTGGGCTGTTTTGAACGTGGTCCATATTCTGTCTGCTGCAGTGTGGTGGCTGTGTGTTTCACAGTCCTGTAGGTAGTCTGACATTTGTTTGTGCTTTTGAAAGGTTTGATCTTGTGTTTATTTTGTTTTTGAAGTATTATGCAAATTTCTCTGTAGTTGGTGGTGTTTCAGTTGTCACCAATATGTTGTGGGTTTTCAGTAGTTCATGTTTGAATATTTTTTTCATATTGGTCTGGTCAAGGTTCGTATATATACTGTAGTATTCGGCTTTCACTTTATGCTTTTTATGTATGTTCTTATGGCTTTTCTCCATATGGTTTTGTTTGCATCTGTTTTGTTTTTGGCCCTTGCTCTTTTGAGTTTCCTACAGAGTTTCATGATGTGTAGTAGTTTGTCATTAAAGCAGGAACGTGGTTGTTTTGTGATTTTTGTTTTAGTGGTGCTGTTTTGTTTAGTGTGTTTTCACATGTTTCGTCCCAGTTTCTCATGAAGTGTTTATCCTCGGGTGGTATGTCATTGAGTTCATTTATTGTGGTTGTCTACTTTTCCTCTGGCTGCGAATATGTGTTGGGTTCTTGGCTCTCTTTTTTTGCTGTGTTCTTTCCACTGTGGTGTGAAAGTGAGCATGCTATGGCCTGATCATGGTACCTCTTCCCATGTGTGGTTTGTGAATATATGGTTGTTACTGATTGAGAAGCTGTGGGCTAGTATGTGAAATTGATGTCCTTTTGGGCTAGTATGTCAAATTGATGTCCTTTTGTGTGTAATGAGACTCCTTGTGCTGTTGTGAAGTTCCATTGATTTATGAAGTTCGTGTTCTGGTGTTTGTGTCATTTTGTTTTTCTAGGTGCAAGTTTATGTCACCCGTTAGTAGGACATTTGGATGATTGGTGCAGATGTTTGATACAAAGCCCATGAAACCATCTTGGGCATTTGTCCAGCTTCCTGGGGGGCGGTAGAATAAATGTGATGCATAGTTGGTCATTTGGTGTTTTGTCAGTGATTTTGCATGTCAGGATTTCGATTGTTGAAGATGTGTGTTTAGCAACAGGTTCTGCTGTGAAGGAGGGTTTGTATATAGTTGCAACACCTGCCCTTCTTTTGGTTCTGTTAATATGTATTATTTAGTATTCCTGATGGGCATAGGTCTAGTAGTGCAGGGTCATTTTCAAGGTGCAGCCATGTTTCAGTTATGAGCAGTAGACCGAGTTGTTCCGTTTCTATTCAGTCTCTTAGTAATGTTGTGTTATTTACTGCTGATCTTGCATTTATGTAACGTGTTTGTATTGGGACATACATGTCATACTCAGTGTTGGTGTTTTTAACAGTTTGTGGTTGTCTGTGTGGTTGCCTGTTTTGCTGTTGTAGTTTTGTTGGGTGGTGTTCATGTTTGGTTTCATGTTGCTTGTTGTTTGTTTTGCCACTGTTTGTTTTGGTGGCGATTGTGCTCTTCCAGTTGTTGGCGTGGGCGTCTTCATCCTGTCATGCTTACTGGTATTTTGTTCCATTCGGTTGGAGTTGTTGTTGGTATTCCCATTATCCACATTGTTATTATATAGTAAAAGATCCATGCCCTTAGGTTGGTCATTTTTGGGGGTTACGTCTGGCTTGGGGGTGTTTTGTGTGAATATTTGTGTGTTTGGGTTCTGAGGTGTTTGTATTTGTGTGTTGCATGAGGCTGTTTTGTTTTTTTTTTTTTACCTTGGCTGGGGGTTTGCTGCATCAGTGAGAATGATCAGATAGAAGAGAGGTAACTAGTTCATCAAAAAAATACGCGCATCAGTGAAAAATGTCCTTCAGTAACACATCTAAAAGAGAGGGGGCGCTAGAGGACCTTGGACTAGATGGACATGTAGACTCAGAGCTCCCTCCTAGGCCTCGTTAAAATCAAGTTTTACTGGTGTCTTTTGGCACTTTTCACACTACTGCTCAAAGGCTTACTGTTAAACATGTCTGCAAGCAAGTCTCACAAACAGGAAACTAGAATGTCTTCCTCCTCGGAAGAAAAAAAAGGAAGAAATGTGATATACAATCTCCTGAAAAGATGGCACCGAACAGGTCTAACGTGCACCCTTCTGAAGCTGTTTTAGAAGAATTAAAGGCGTTAAGGGATCTCACTCACTGCAAAGCACTTTGAAACAACTTGCAGCTTGAAAAACGATCTCTTGGCACTTAAGTGTCAGTCTCCGAATTTCAAACGAGATTAGAGGCAGTAGAAAAACACTCAGAACAAACTGCCATAGATCTACAACAACATATGCACTTAACAATGGACAAACTTCTCTACTTGGAAAAACAGAATATCTTGCAAACAGAAGCAGGAGAAACAATATCTGAATTTTGGGCTTACCAGAACACTCAGAAGGATCTGACTTACCACTGTTTTTAAGCACATGGCTCCTGAAAACCCTGCATTTACCACCTGAAACAGTTCTTGAACTGGAGCGGGCACACAGATCTCCAGGGAAAATTAAGTCCAATTCTAAGACACCGCGCCTTATAGTTGCAAAACTACTTTGATATCCTCAAGCTCTACTAATTTTGACAACAGCAAGATCGATTTCATCTCTGATTTTTGAAGGCAGAAGAATAAATATTGTCCCAGATCTGTCGAAAACTACTGCACAGAAACGGAAGCAGTTCTTGTCTATGAGAGCACAACTTAAAGAAAAAGGAGCAAGGTTTGGTTTACAATACCCTGCAAGGATGATTATCACATTAAACAACACCACCCAGTCTTTGACTCTCCAGTATCTTTACAACTATTCCTAGGTAAAAGGGACAGGGAAGGTATGGCTGGATGAGTTAATCTCCATGCATATACTGTTTTTTTTTTTTTCTTACTCTGCTGAGCTGTTTCATGCTCTGGTAGGCTGCATGCTGATGGCTGTTTACTCACTGCCATGATATGAGCCTTTTGCTAGTCACAGTCTCCTTTTTTTTATGCAAATCCTCTTTTTATGGTCAAGTGACTTAATGACTTTTGTTATGTTGATTTTCTAGTACTTAAATGGAAATGACTTCAGTGATAGAGTATTGCTATTGACTAGCTTGTTCTTGTTTTTGTATGTTTTCATCTACTTATTACAAAGTTCTGAGCAAGGCAAATTTTTCATTTTGAAACTATACTAAAATTGTTATTATTAGATATATAATTTTAATTATCATATATAATAAAAAGCACCTCCAACATTCTAAAGCTGACTCTGTGGCACTGTGGCAGTGTAGGGTTCGTAAGTCTGTAGTTCAGCGTTTCATTGGCTCTCACTGTCCCTGCCCTCACGTCGAGGAAACAGAATGCTGCATAGTTGCCAAGCAAACAAACGCACGTCACAGGAACGAAGAACCAATCAGACAGAACGGAACTTGGAGGAGGGAAGTGGAGTGGATTGAATCTCTAACAAACAATCATATACAGGGAGGTACAAACATCAGTGGAGGCAAGTGCACAGAACGGAAGGGAAAACAAACATTTAATCACTTTGAGGCATATTTTCAAAGCACTTTGGGAGGCTAAGTTCCATAGGTTTCTATGGAACTTTGGGAGGCTAAGTGCTTTGAAAATGAGCCTCTTTGTCACACACATGCACACACACAGACATCACAAACACACTCAATTACTCTGTGTATCTCTCTCTTACACTGTCTGTAAAACACACTGTCACTCTCAGTCTCTCACATGGGCAACTGTATGTTGCATTCTCACGAGTAAGGAGCTCTTCTGATTGTTAAACTGATTGAAGGGCCTGAACAAGGAAAACTTTTACCACATTGTAACACAGTTTACACAAAAAAATATTGTATATAAAGAAATCTTACACATGTAAACAACAAATATATTCAGAATACAACCGTGGAAACATTAATGGCAGGAACTCATTACATTGCTAGTGCCCGTTTCATTGCGTTAAGAAATGGGCCTTTTTTACTAGTATTAATTAATAGACACAAAATTCTATTAGGCCTGGGAGTTCTCCTTGTCTGCTGTTCACTTCTATATCCTCTTACACCCATCTATTTTTCTAAAGCTTGAGCTCTCAGCTCCTAGCTCTGTGCTCTGATGGCTTTTTTTCTTTTGTTACATGAATCCAAGCTATATTTTTCTTTCGAATATAATTGCTGGATATAATAATAGCAATATGATGATGTATATATGTCATCCTCCTCTAGGATATACACAATGTTTGAAATGGAAATTGTTTCATATAAGATTTTGCAACACAATGTGTCTTCAGGTCTTAACATACTTTCTCAATATGGCTCACAATATAAAAAATGATACTAAGTTTATTTTTTGGAATGTGCATGGGCTCCGACACTCAATAAAAAGGAAAAAAATATGCTTAGCTCTTTAAAACATGAAAGCATAAATCATGTTTTTACAAGAAACACATCTCCCTGACATGCAGCTTTTCATCAAAACTTGGTTAGGTGAATTCTACCAGTTTTCATCTGATGGTAAAAAGGGAGGAGTTGCTATTATATTTGATAAAAAATTAACAGTTAATCTTCAAAAAGAAACAAAAGATGCAGAGGGAAGATGGCTTCTGTTAAATATAGTTGTAAATGGTGTAGAACTAAATTTGCTCAATGTTTATGCCCCTAACAAAGATTACCCTTCTTTTTTTTAATACAATAACTGAAAAATTGGCAGAATACCCTCCAGTTGCCATTATCACAGCCGGTGATTTCAATATGCCTCTAGATACATGGTTAGACAGACAATCCAATACAATTTACCATATACCGTATTTTTCGGACTATAAGACGCACTTTTTTCCCCCCAAATTTGGGAGGAAAATGGGGGGTGCGTCTTATAGTCCGAAGGTAGCGATTTCCCTCCCTCCCGCCCTCCCCCCGAGTTCGGGATCGCCCTCCCTCTCCCCGAGTTCGGGATCACCCTCCCCCCGGCCCTGTCACCACTTCTCCCTACTCACGTCACGCGATCTTCCCTGGTGGTCTAGTGACGTCGGGGCAGGAAAGAGCCCCCTCTTTCCTGCCCAGTGCGCTGCTCTCCGTCCTCCTGTATGCAGCCTGACGGTCTTGGCGAGATTCAAAATGGCCGCTGAGACTTCAATTCTCGGCGGCCATTTTGAATCTTGCCGAGACCATCAGGCAGCATACAGGAGGACGGAGAGCAGCGCGCTGGGCAGGAAAGAGGGGGCTCTTTCCTGCCCCGACGTCACTAGACCACCAGGGAAGATCGCGTGATGTGAGTAGGGAGAAATGGTGATAGGGCCGGGGGAAGGGCGATCCCGAACTCGGACAAGACGCACCGGAGCACCTAGGTTTTAGAGGAGGGAAAAAGGAAAAAATTTTTTTTCCTATTTCCCTCCTCTAAAACCTAGGTGCGTCTTATAGTCCGAAAAATACGGTACCTAAAGCACACACTGCCTTACTCTCTATGATAAATACATATCATCTGATTGATCCATGGAGACAGTTTCACCCAGATTCCAGAGAATACACTTTTTTTCTAATCCTCACCATAGTTTTACAAGAATTGATTATTTTTTAATTTCTAATAATTTACTGGAACCAACCATTTCTTCAGACATATCTCCAATTACAATCTCAGATCATGCAGCAATCTCTATTACTCTTCAACTTAATACATCTACCTCATTTAAAAAACCCTTCTGGAGATTTAACAGTCTGTTATTAATGGATGATAACTACAAAAACAGAATTAAAAATGCAATTGTTGATTTTTTTGCCTATAATCAAGATCCTAACATAAACCAAATCACAATTTAGGAAGCTTTCAAGGCCACTATAAGAGGAGAATTCATTGCTGTCTCTGCACACCAAAATAAAGAAAGATATAAACAACTTACAGAATTGGAGAATGAATTAAAATCACTGGAACAACAATATATTGTATCTCCTAATCCAAACATTCTCAATTCCATATATCAAACCAAATACAAATATTATAGAGTATAAAAGCTGGTCATGAGATCTTTATTCGCAATCAATTTCAGTATGCTGAACAGAATAAATGCAGTCATATGCTTGCTAATTATCTGAAAAGGAAAATAATTAAACACAGATACCTATAATAAAACAAAAAAAAATCAGATATTTTGTATACTAAAACAAAAGATATACTTGAAGCTTTTCACAAATTTTATACAGAACTCTATCAATCAGAAACCTCATATTCCCAATCTCAACTACAACATTTTCTAATTATCTCTTTCCCTTCCTGGTCCACAAAAGAAAGAGACTCACTCCATTCCCCTATAACTGATCAAGAAATCTTAATCTCTATTAACCAATTAAAGTCTAGGAAAGCACCTGGACCAGATAGTCTTCCTAGCAAATTTTATAAAGTATTTAGTAAAGATTTGATCCCCAACCTTCTCAACTTATTGGAACAACTAGAAAATGACTTTTCATTAAAAACACCCAATAGATTCTCTGAGGCAGTTATCACTATTATACCAAAACCTAATAAGGATCCTACACAGGTCTCCAATTATCGGCCAATATCTCTACTAAATGTAGATTACAAAATATTTGCAAAAATCCTACCTAACCGTCTGCATTTAATCATTGGTTCTGTTATTCATCCCAATCAAGTTGGGTTTATGTCAGGGAGATTAATCAGCGACAATGCCCGCTTGTTTCACCAGATTACCTTGCTTGCTAAATCTCTAGATCAACCTGTTATAGCAATGGCTATTGATGCTGAAAAAGCATTCGATAGAGTACAATAGAACTTCTTATTCTCTGTCCTTCATAAATTTGGAGCACCAGATTCTTTCCTCAATAAAATTAAAATACTATACACGTATCCCTCTGCATGCATTATTGCAAAGAATACACTTTCAAAGTAAATAAGTTTGAAGAGAGGCACCAGACAAGGCTGCCCGCTGTCGCCTCTTCTGTTTAATTTAGCTCTGGAACCCCTACTTATTCCATCCGCCATAATTCTACTATACATGGCATCTCCTTTAAAAATGAAGACATCAAAGCAGCGGCCTATTCAGATGATGATCTGCTATTCTTCACAAATCCTATACAATCTATAGAAAATTTTTTTTTAAACTGGTAGAAACTTACTCTTATTTTTCAGGCTACAAGATCAATAAACAAAAAACTGAGTTAATACCCCTTAATGTACATGCCATTCCAACCATTAGCTCACATTTTGATTTTGTTTGGTCATCTTGTAGCTTTCATTACCTTGGATTGGATCTCTTACCAGATCTTGAATCTACTATGACATATAATTCAAAGAAAATTCTTGTAATAATCAAAGAATTACTTCTTTCATGGAACCCATTGCATCTTTCCTGGTGGGGAAGACTGGAGTCTATAAAAATGGTAGTAATGCCAAAAATCAACTTTAAGTATGATTCCAGTCCCCCCCCCCCCCCCCCCCCGCACTGTTTATCAACAAATAGATAAACTTCTATCACAATTTTTGTGGCCTTCCAAAGTCCCAAAAATTGCTTTGAAAACATTAAAAAAATCCTAAAGAACATGCTGGTGTTGCTTTTCCAGATTTCTGGACATATCACAAAGCGTTCATAACACAACAAGCATGTTATTGGATTGCTACACATTCCAGTTATGAACCTATATGGTTGAAAATTAAAAAAGAACTATGGTCTCAATACTTACATCCACAACATATTCTTTTCTATATACCGAAACACTTTCAGGATAATTCTGTTATTGTTTCATCTCATAAATGCTTGATTGAACTAGATAAATATATGGAAACCCCTAGTGAGAACTCATTACACTCCATAATTTGGGGTACTCCCATTATTAAAATCAATAAATCAAATATATTCTGGTTAACTTGGTATAACAATGGTATATATTATATAGATCAATTATTATCCAATGGAACACTGCATTCATTTTCTTTATTGCAGAGTAAATATCTATTACCCTTTAATCAGTTTTTTTGATGGTTGCAATTGCAGCATTGCCTTACCAAAAATGAAAATATTAAGACACTTTCTTCACTACAACCGACTATAATTTCCTTTGTTGAGAAACTATTTAGTACTGGTCATATGGCCTCTAATATATACAAATTTTTGAGATCAAAAGAATTATCTTCAAAATCTGGCCTCATGCATTCATGGGAACTAGATGTGGAACACAAACTAACATCAGAACAATGGAAAGACTTCTGGAACTTTCTTGGAATGACCAGTAATCTCAGCTAACATGATCCAGTCGCTTTTCTTTTTGTATCACGAAGCCATCTGGACTCCACAAAAACTAGCAGTTGCAGGTCTACTACCTCAAAATCTCTGTTGGTCATGTAAGATATATCCTGGAACTCTGAAACATGTTGTTTCTGAATGCAGTCTCACTCATGCCTTTGGGGAAAAGACATGGAACATTATTTCCAAAATTCTACATATTCAACAACCAATCTCCTGGAAAATGATTATTTTTGGTTCTCTGGCATTGAACACCTCTCTGGATAAACATGACTCTAAATTGCTCAACATTTTATTAGCAGTTGCTTTAAAATCCGTACTATCCAATTGGAAACATAACTCTTCTAAATATTCATTTCTGGTGGCAATCTGTATTACAACTCCATCAATTTGAAGTCTCAGTAATAGATAAGAAAGATCGTTCTCCATTGGCACTTAAAGTATGGTCTAGTTTTGACTCCTATATGTCCAATACTTAAATACTTAACAGCTTTGATATATGTTTATGATATTTTCTAGACACTGTACTTGAAAGGTGATGACTTCCTTTATTTTCACATCCAGCAATTCACCTGACAAATTGTTTTTCTTTCTTCTGCTTGGTCTCATTGACTTCTTTATTTGAGTATTTTGTTGTACACATTTTTTTTGTACTTTGTACTTTTCAAAGTTAATAAAGATACTTGGACACAAAAAAAACCACATCTAAAAGATAAATGAGCAGTGGAAGTTCTTGCTCAAAGAGTGGAGGACGCTGTGGTTAATTGTAGCAACCAAGAGGAGCAGTGTAGAGTGTAGAGGACACATACTTGCCACATCACCCCCAGGTGAGAGGTCTTGATTCTGAGCTGCTGTCCTTCAATGATGGGTTGTGCATCTTCTAATAGGGTGCCTGCAACTTCATGTAGGTTGCCTGCAGTATGGGTGGTGGCCCATCCAGAACTGGGCTCTCAACAGGGTGCAGACCCCCAACCCCGAATAGCAGCTTATCTTTCGCAGTTCATCTGCATCCAGTGTTCCCACAGCCTTGGGGCGCGCCTCTGTGCTTACTCCACAGCTGGGGTTTCCTGTGACTATCAGCTGTGCTCTACACTGATGCTATGGTGAACTCTAGAATCAGTGCTTTTTTTGTGCTGGTACATGCCGGTACCGGCACCTTTTTTCCCAGGGCCGGCTCACCTGCCCACCCTCAGCTCCTCGACAGCCCTCCTTTCCATTCCTGCCACTGCCCTGCATTTAAATCTTTTATTTTACCTCAAGTCGCAGCAGCGGCAGCAGTGAAAGCAGCAGCAGGCTCGCCTCCAGCCTTCCCTTCCTGTTCCCTCTGTGTCCCACCTTCTTCTGATGTATTTCCTGTTTCCACGAGGGTAGGACACTGAGAGGGAAGGGAAGGCTGGAGGCAAGCCTGCTGCTGCTTTCACTGTCGCTGCCACTGCTGCGACTTGAGGTAAAATAAAAGATGTAAATGCAGGGTGGTGGCAGGAACAGAAAGGAGGGCTGTTGGGGAGCTAAGGGCAGAAAGGTGGGGCTGGGGTTGGAACTGGAACTCAGGGGCTGAAAACGGGGGCAGGTAGAGTCTTGGAAGAGTCACTGGACATGGATAGGGGCATAGGAGAATTGCTACACATGGAAGGATGGGCAGACAAGAATTGCTGGACATGGATGTGAGGGGAGGGCAGGGGAGAGGAGAAATCGCTGGACCTGGATGGTTTGGGGAGGGTAGAGGAGAACTGCTGGGCATGAATAGGAGAAGAGGGCAGGGGAGAGAGGAGAATCACTGGACATGGGAGGGGGAGGATAGGACAGAGGAGAGAGGAGAGTTGCTGGGGATGGATGGAGGGGAGGGCAGGAGAAATACTGGACATGGATGGAGGAGAGGGAAGACGAAGGAGATGCACATGGATGGAGGGAAGGGGAGAGAGAAATGCTGGATATGGATGGGAGGGAAGACAGGAAGTAGAAATGGAGGGGAGGGAAGACAGAGGAAGGAGATGCGTATGGATGAAGGGGAGGGGAGAGAGTTGAAATGCTGGACATGGATGGAGGGGAGGGAAGAGAGAAGGAAGTGAGGGGAGAGTAGGAAGTGAGATGAACATGGATGAAGGGGAGGTGGAGAGGAGAAATGCTGGGCATAGATGGAGGGGAGGGAAGACAGGAGAAGATGCACATGGATTTAGGGGAGAGAAGAAATTCTGGACGGATGGAGGGGAGGAGAGAGAGTTGAAATACTGGACATGGATGGAGGGCAGGGAAGAGAGGAAGTGAGATGAACATGGTTGGAGGGGAGGAGAGAGTTGAAATGCTAGACATGGATGGAGGGGGAGGGAAGAGAGGAAGTGAGATGAACATGGTTGGAGGGGAGGAGAGAGGAGAAATGCTGGACATGGATGTAGGAGGGAGAGGAAAAAAGCTGGACATAGATGGATGAGAGGGAAGAGAGAGGAAGGAGATGCATATTGATGAAGGGGAGGGAAGAAAGAGAAAGGAGATGCAAACAGACGGAGATGAAGGAAAAGTGGAGAAAAACTGCACATGGATGGAGAAAATAGGCAAAAGCTGAATCCACTCTATACCTCCACCAGTCAAGTCCACGGAGGACCCAGCTTTTACCTGTGGATGTAGGGCAAGAAATGAAGAAGAAAGGAGAAAAGTAAAGAAATAAATGGAAAAGAAGCCCTGGAAATGGAGTTAAGGGAACAGATAGCAGCAGAATCCAAGACTGGGACCAACATTATCAGAAAAACAAAGTCGCCAGACAAAGGTATAAAAATTAATTTTATTTTCATTTTAGTGTTTGGAATATGTCCAGTTTGAGAATTTACATCTGCTGTCTTATTATGCACTGGGTATACTGGAGCTGTAACAGGTTACAGAAATTATAATGAAAAAAAATCACAAGTTATTTTTTTTCTCCTATGCTACTATAGTATTTTCAATACCAGTTTATTTGCGCCATGGCTGGTATAAGGAGTGTGGCTACCATAGGGGCGGTATGGTAACCCCACCTATAATGAGTACCGGTACCTTTTTCCCTACAAAAAAAGCACTGTCTAGAATAGTCCCTTAACTGCTAGCCTACGGATCTATATTAGTAGAGACTCAGTTCAAGCTCCAGAACATTGGAGTAAATTGCCACAATTATTTCACTGTCAGATGACCTTACAAATAATCAAACCAGAATTTAAAACTTTCTTATTTTTGGATGCATACTCTTAGGTTTTGATATGTCTACATTCTGTGGGTGTAGCAGGTGGGCCTATTTAATCCAGGCAAACCCTTCCTTCTCTTTTACCCTTTTTTTCTTTCCTATCTGGCATTGTAGTTCCACCCTCCTTTCCTTAATTATGTTTTGTTATTTACCTCTCCCCTCCCCCTGTATTTTAGACTGTAAGTCACTCAGACATCTCTACGATGGGCAGGATAGCAAATCCTAATAAACCTTGAACCTTGATTTTAAATGCTAAACAAACAAAACCCTATTCCTTAAACTGCCTTTGCTAAATAAGTAGAGTATCTTAAATGTAAGACACTGAGATTACCTGTTTAACTCTGTCTACCTTTCCCCAAGTTTAAAAGCAATTTCCTAGCAAATAGTTTACCAGTGAAGTTCCGCCCTGCTCTGGAAGTCCTCACAGCACCTCTTCTAGACAGAGAAGAGCTGAGAATCTGGTCTAGTTACATGCCTATGTTGCTTTGATGACTCTCACTGCAATCAGTGTGATAATAGGGCCCTTTTCAACTTTCCTCTTTAATCAGTTACTATGGCTTGATTAACAGATAACGGAACACTATCACAGTGCTTCTTACTTCCTAACAGGAAGACCCTTTGTAAATGCTAAACAAACAAATCCCTAGTCTTAAACTACATTTGCTAAATAAGTAGAGTAACTTAAAAGTAAGACACTGAGATTACTTGTTTAACTCTAAGTCTACCTTTCCCCAAGTTTAAAAGCAATTTTCCTACAAATAACTTACCAATGAAGATCTGTCCTGTTCTGGAAGTCCTCACAGCACCTCTTCTGGAGGCGCCTTACCTTTATAGAATAGGCTCCTACTGGATGCCTAATTCTATGTGCCCAGTTTTAGCATTGCCCCAATTCATTAAGGGGGTCTTTTACTAAGCTGTGGTAGTGTTTTTAGCTCATGGTATAAATCAGCTGGTGGTAAAAGCCGAGACACGCATTATATTTCTACTAGTAAAAAAGGCCCGTTCCTGTCAGAAATGAAACGGGCGGTAGCAAGGTTTTCCTCGTAGTGTATGTTTGAGAGAGAGAGTGTGTGTGAAAGATGGAATGTGTGTGTCAGAGAGAGAATGAGAGAGAGACAGAGTGTCTGTGTGTGAGAGACAAGAGTGTCTGTGTGTGTGAGACTGTGTGTGTGACAGAGAGATAGTGTGATAGACAGAGTGTGTGTCAGAGAGGGTGTATGTGAGAGACTGAGTGAGTGTGTGCCCCAACCCCCCTCTCTCAGGACCCCCTCACTCCCTCCCTCTCCCCCTGCACCCCCCTGCAGCCACCCATGTCCAGCGACCCTCCTCTCCCCCTGCCCCCCCCTCCAGCCACCCATGTCCAACGACCCTGCTGTCTCACCTGCCTCCCCTCCAGCCACCCAGGTTGTGTAGCGAATTCTTCGGGGCAGGCAGGAAAGATCCCCGGTCCTGCCTGCCCGCCGCTGGCGCTGACCCTCCCCCGCTGCCGGATCGCTGTTCAAAATGGCCACCGAGACTTCCAATGGCAGACTCGTGAGACTTCTGGGTAGTCTTGGAGGCCGCCCTTGTAGTATCGGTGGCCATTTTCAACAGCGATCCGGCAGCAGGGGAGGGTCAGCGCCAGCAGCGGGCAGGCAGGACCGGGGATCTTTCCTGCCTGCCCCAAAGAATTCGCTACACAACCCTGGGTGGCTGGAGGGGAGGCAGGTGAGAGAGCAGGGCTGTTGGACATGGGTGACTGCAGGGGGGGACAGAGGAGAGGAGGGTCGCCACATGGGTGGCTGCAGGGGGGCAGGGGAGAGAGGAGGGTTGCTGGACATGGATCGCTGTGAGGCATGGAATGTTTTTTTTTCTTTTTTCACGGGTTTCTGAAGTTCACAGCATAATTGCAACGGTGACGTCAGCCTGACTACGGAGCCTAGCTCAGCAACTCCGAACGGACACAGGCAGCAAGATTAGAACGTTGGAGGTGAGAATTATATATAGGATGGGTTGTCTTGGTGTTTACCGTCAGCTGATTTCTACCACAAGCTAAAATCGCTACTGCAGCTTAGTAAAAGACCCCTTAAGGCTTTTCTTCTATTCTGTAACTATGGGAAATACTTTGCTGAATCAGTCAGTAATTAAATATTTTTAGTAATTTTTATGACATTAGAAAGCACTTTCATTTTCAGGATGTCTATCTGTCTGTGACACTAATTTCATGGATAATGAAAGGTATATAGAAAAAAAAATGCATTGCAAGTTTCCCTTAGCTGGAGCATTGGGTCTGGCAGAGTGCGCCAAGTCCTACTGGCAGAAAAAGAGTGAAGCCACTGCCCACTGAAGTAATAGGGCATGTGGGGATTCATTCGGCCCTGCCAGTCAAAAAAGAGATTAAATAACTAACTGTAGAAGCAGCAGGGCTAAGAGAGTTCCTCGTATACTGTCAGGGGAAGAAGAAGATGCCAGTGGTCAGAACAGTGGGGTACTTTAAGCTCTGACAACTAAACAAAAGCAATAACCTGTGGATGAAAAGGAGTCATCATCCCTCCAGTTCATATATTACTCTCCTATCTTCCACATACTCCACCCACACAAAATATACATCATCCTTTCCCACTACAGCTCCCCACCCCCCCACCCCCCCCCCCCACCCCCCCCCCCACCCACCCCCCCGACACACAGGTACACCAACTTTCTATTTTCCCCTGACATCCACAGAGAAGCCTAGTGGTTACAGCACCAGGTTGACAACCAGCAAAGCCAAGTTCATATCCCACTGCTACTCCTTGTGATCTTGGGCAAATCACTTAACTCTCCATTGCCTCATGTACAAATTATATTATAAGCCTTCCAAGGACAGGGGAAATACGTGTTCCTAAATGTAACCCCACCTTGAGCTACTACTGAAAAGGTATGAGTTAAATTCAAATAATGAACTATTGGTACACGTGTGGATACAATCACAGGATGTGGCCTGTGGTTATAGAATTAAACTAGCAGTTGAGTGTGTCTAACAGGCCTAGGACCCAGGTAGGTTTTTCATGCAGTCTGCAAATACTCTAATAATTAGACATTTTAGTAGAATGGCGTAAAGGACTGCCTCCAAATTTGGCTCTGTAGCATCTGCCTCAGGCCTTGGCTATTCTTAAGATCTTGTAGTTTCTGCCTACTATTATGCTAATGATATTCTCCGAGGACAAGCAGGCTGCTTGTTCTCACTGATGGGTGACGTCCACGGCAGCCCCTCCAATCCGGAATCTTCACTAGCAAAGTCTTTGCTAGCCCTCGCGTGCCGATGCGCACCGCACATGCGCGGCCATCTTCCCGCCCGAAACCGGCTCGTGCTGGGCCAGTCTTCTTTTGTCTGCGCTCGGTACGGTTCGTGTTTTGCCATTCGCGCCCCTAAGTTGACCTCGCGCTTCTCCTCTTTTTGGTTTTGCTACGAAAAAAAAAAAGATTTGGAAGCGCTACTTCAAGTTTTTGCCCCGGTAAGTTTTCTTTCGTCTTCGGGGTAGGCCTTTTTTCAGGCCTCGGGTCGAATTTTTTCTTCCCCTCGTTTTTTGGTGCCTACCGCAATTACGAGTTTCGATTTTGCTGGCGAGATTTTTCCGCCCGTGTCATCGAAGTCTCCCAGCGGCTTCAAGAAGTGCACCCAGTGCGCCCGGGTAATCTCGCTCACTGACAGACACGCGTCGTGTCTTCAGTGTCTGGGGGCTGGGCACCGCCTGCAGGCCTGTAGTCTCTGCGCCCTTTTACAAAAGCGGACTCAGGTAGCGAGATTGGCCCAGTGGAACGTTTTGTTCTCGGGCTCTTCGTCGGCATCGGCACCGGGGGTATCGAGTGCATCGACGTCTCCAGCGTCCAGACCTTCATCCTCGGCCGCCAGTGCATCGAGTGCATCGAGGCATCGACCCTCTGCATCGGCGCTGAGACATCGGACGACTGTGTCGACGTCGGTGGTACCGGGACCTCGTCTGCTGATGTCGTCGGACGGTGGTGCTTCGTCTGGAGTGCAGGTGAGGGTTGTCCATTCCCCTGCTGGTGGTGGTGAGCCTTCGGGTGGGTCTCCCCCTACCCTGAGGGCTCCTGCGGTACAGCCCCCCCAAGACCGACCTTCTTCGGCCTCGGCCCCGAGGAAGCGACGGCTGGATTCTACATCCTCCTCGTCGGTGCCGGGAAGCTCCGGTGACATGCTTCGTCCCAAGAAGTCGAAGAAGCATCGACACCGGTCCCCTTCCTGTGTCGGCACCGAGAGCTCTGGGTCATCGAGGGAGTCGGCACCCAGCAGGCATCGGCACCGAGAGGACCGCTCACCCTCTGTTCAGGAGGTGTCGATGTGCTCCACTCTGGACAGCCCGGAACAGCCTCTGACATCGACAACCTGCATCGGCTTCCACGTCTTTCTCCACAGCCACTCTGCACGAGAGTCTCCGGGCCGTTCTCCAGAGATTCTGGGAGAGCTATTGCGCCCTTCCCCTCCGGTACCGGGGGTGCTTGCGCCTCCGGTACCGTCGAGTGAGGCGCCGGCTGGCCCCTTGCCCGGGGTGAGGTCTCCGACATCAGTGCCGCTTGCGGTACCGACTGCGGTCGCCTCCCAGGAAGGCTCCCCGACTACGTCGGCGGAGGGAGCTTCGCCGGTGCGGGTCGCGGGAGTCTACCTCTCGACGCTCCCACCGTGGCCGGGGTTCCACGGAGTTGAGCCGGGCATGGCTTCAGACACAGGTTCGTGAACTTGTGTCTGATACCGATGGTGAGGCCTCGTGGGAGGAAGAGGAGGACATCAGATATTTCTCTGACGAGGAGTCTGATGGTCTTCCCTCTGATCCCACTCCCTCTCCTGAAAGGCAGCTTTCTCCTCCCGAGAGTCTGTCTTTCGCTTCCTTGTCCGGGAGATGTCTACGGCCATCCCCTTCCCAGTGGTTGTGGAGGACGAGCCCAGGGCTGAAATGTTTGAGCTCCTGGACTATCCTTCTCCACCTAAGGAAGCGTCCACAGTACCCATGCATCATGTCCTCAAAAAGACATTGCTGGCGAACTGGACCAAGCCATTAACTAACCCCCACATTCCCAAGAAGATCGAGTCCCAGTACCGGATCCATGGGGACCCAGAGCTGATGCGCACTCAGTTGCCTCACGACTCTGGAGTTGTGGATTTGGCCCTAAAGAAGGCTAAGAATTCTAGGGAGCATGCTTCGGCACCCCCGGGCAAAGACTCTAGAACCTTAGACACCTTTGGGAGGAAGGCCTACCATTCCTCTATGCTCGTGGCCAAAATTCAGTCGTACCAGCTCTACACGAGCATACACATGCGGAACAATGTGCGGCAGTTGGCGGGCTTGGTGGACAAGCTCCCCCCTGAGCAAGCCAAGCCTTTTCAGGAGGTGGTCAGGCAGCTGAAGGCGTGCAGAAAATTCCTGGCCAGAGGGGTGTATGACACCTTTGATGTTGCGTCCAGGGCCGCTGCTCAAGGTGTGGTGATGCGCAGACTCTCATGGCTGCGTGCCTCCGACCTGGAGAATAGACTCCAGCAGAGGATTGCGGACATCGCCTTGCCGTGCGGATAACATTTTTGGAGAGAAAGTCGAGCAGGTGGTAGAGCAGCTCCACCAGCGGGATACCGCTTTCGACAAGTTCTCCCGCCGGCAGCCTTCAGCTTCTACCTCTACAGGTAGATGATTTTTGGGGGGAAGGAGGACTGTTCCCTACTCTTCTGGTAAGCGTAGGTACAATCCTCCTTCTCGACAGCCTGCGGCCCAGACTAAGCCCCAGCGCGCTCGCTCTCGTCAGCAGCATGCGCCTCAGCAAGGCCCCTCGGCTCCCCAGCAAAAGCAAGGGACGAGCTTTTGACTGGCTCCAGCAGAGCATAGCCGACATCCAAGTGTCAGTGCCGGGCGACCTGCCAGTCGGAGGGAGGTTGAAGCTTTTCACCAAAGGTGGCCTCTCATAAACCTCCGATCAGTGGGTTCTCCAAATAGTCCGGCAAGGATACACCCTCAATTTGGCCTCAAAACCTCCAAATTGTCCACCGGGAGCTCAGTCTTACAGCTTCCAGCACAAGCAGGTACTTGCAGAGGAACTCTCTGCCCTTCATTTACCGCACAGGAATCACTAGTGCAGCTTTGTAAAAGAATCCCGAATTAGGAGCAGAACTCCTTTGAATATTGGACCCTGTGTGTTTTATATTATATTATATATTTATATTTATTGCATTTGTATCCCACATTCCCACACCTATTTGCAGGCTCAATGTGGCTCTTCCATGTCCAGGAACCAGAAACTAATCATCTATACATGTATAAAACTCAGCAGCACAACATACACACATGTATCAAGTCCCTATAGAGTTTTGGCATAGCATGGTGAGAGACTTTGAGAAATGCATGTCTCATAAAGCAGCAGTTTGAAAATTTGGGGTAAATTTAGGGTGAATTTCATATATGTGGTTCTTAGGGCAGGTGTTAGATATGATGGGTACTGTAGTAGAAATTTAGGAGGGGCCCCCAAAGCCCACCAGCATCCTTTTCCTTCAGGCAGGCTTGAGATTCTCTGTGGTATGGGGGCCTGACAATTGTCCTAGTTGAACCCCCACTTACAGTATACTGTTCATGGTGGATATGTGCCTATTTATACACCCCCACTGAAAATCATCTTCAACAGGAAAACTGAAAATTGAATAAAAATAAAGTCAAAAAAATACATTTAGACTTCATTCTCATTTCCCATAGTCAGATTTCTATGCACAGACAGTTAACCATGTATTGTAAACAACACTGCCTGTGCTGGAAATATTCATTTCAGGGTAGATGCCAATAACAGTCAGTGGAAAGGGTCAGCAGCAACCAGTTAATAGAAATGTCAGGATGATAAATGTGTTCCCCATTGTTTTAACAGAGATTGCTTTTCTTTTTTTAGTACATAAGCCAGTTAATGTAAGTAGTGCTGTTTGGCCTTTTGATATGATTCTAATATTCACGAATTCCCAATCGTATCTCAGGTGCTGATATACTAATGCAACCCAATACTCAATTAGAAGTCTAGTGGATGGGTTTAAAAATCTTGCGTTACAAGATGTACAAGGAGAGACTTGCTGACCTGAGTATGTATACCCTGGAGGAAAGGAGAAACAGGGGTGATATGATACAGGCGTTCAAATATTTGAAAGGTATTAATCTGAAAACGAACCTTTTCCGGAGATGGGAAGGCAGTAGAACTAGAGGACATGAAATGAGATTGAAGGGGGGCAGACTCAAGAAAAATGTCAGGAAGTATTTTTTCATGGAGAAGAGTGGATATTTGGGTGGCATCATTAAAATTTTGATTATCTGTGTTTGTCATCTAGAATTCAGCCTCCTCAGATAATTTGTTTGATAAAAAAATGAGAAAATGAGGAAAAGATGCAGTTTGTAGTTCAGATTATTGAACTGAAATATATGTGAGTGTGAGGAATTACGCCAGCTGAAACCTGGTGTAAATCCTGGCATGCATATTGGGTGTGGATTCCCGCTATTCTGTAACAGTGCATGCATTTTTCAGAATGCTGCTGACTCACCCTTGGCCACACTCCCTTTTGAGTCACATGCAATTCATTTTAGGTACCTATTTTTACAGAATAGCACATGTCCAGATCGGCGTCCAAATCATAACTAGTACCAATTAAATCATTGGAGTCCATTAACTTATTTGGGTGCCAATCTGGGATCCATGCCCAATTTTGGTACCCTAATTTGGGCAACCTTGATAAAATCTAGGCGTTAATGCCCAGCTTAGACTATGTTAACTGCTAGCACACAACTGTATTAAGCAGCTGTGCAATATTTTCAAGTGCACAGTAAACTCAGCATTAAGGATTGTGACCACGATTGACTGGCAAAAGTACATATGAGAATTGAGTGGATATAGCACCATTCATAGAAGAGAGTGTATATGAACAACTTGAAAATGTAAAGGTGGACAAAGCCATGAGAACGGACGGGATCCAACCCAGGATATTGAGGGAGCTCAGAGAGGTTCTGGCGGGTCCTCTTAAGGATTTGTTTAATAAATCCTTGGAGATGGGAGAGGTTCCGTGGGAGTGGAGAACAGCAGATGTGGTCCCTCTTCACAAAAGTGGTGATAGGGAAGAAGCTGGAAACTACAGGCCGGTAAGCCTCACTTCGGTTATTAGAAAAGTAATGGAAGCGATGGTGAAGGAAAGGATAGTGAATTTCCTGGAAGCCAATAAGTTGCAAGATCAGAGACAACATGGTTTTACCAAAGGTAAATCATGCCAAACGAATCTTACTGAATTCTTTGATTGGGTGACAGGAGAATTGAATCATGGACGTGCTGTAGACGTAATCTACTTAGATTTCAGCAAAGCTTTTGACACGGTTCCCCACAGGAGGCTCTTGAATAAACTAGATAAGCTGAAGATACGTGGTGAACTGGATTAGGAACTGGTTGACGGACAGACACCAGAGGGTGATGGTAAATGGAATTTGCTCGGAAGAGGGAAAGGTGAGTAGTGGAGTGCGTCAGGGATCGGTGCTGGGGCCGATTCTGTTCAATATATTTGTGAGTGACATTGCCGAAGGGTTAGAAGGTAAAGTTTGCCTTTTTGCGGACGATATTAAGATTTGTAACAGAGTGGACACCCAGGAGGGAGTGGAAAACATGAAAAAGGATCTGCGGAAGCTAGAAGAATGGTCTAAGGTTTGGCAATTAAAACTGAATGCGAAGAAATGCAAAGTGATGCACTTAGGGAATAGAAATCCACAGGAGACATATGTGTTAGGTGGGGAGAGTCTGATATGTACAGACGGGGGGAGAGGGATCTTGGGGTGATAGTATCTGAGGATCTGAAGGCGACGAAACAGTGTGACAAGGTGGTGGCCGTAGCTAGAAGGTTGCTAGGCTGTATAGAGAGAGGTGTGACCAGCAGAAAAAAGGAGGCGTTGATGGCCCTGTATAAGTCGTTGGTGAGGCCCCATATGGAGTACTGTGTTCAGTTTTGGAGGCCGTATCTTGCTGAGGATGTAAAAAGAATTGAAGCGGTGCAAAGAAAAGCTACAAAAAATGGTATGGGATTTGCGTTACAAGATGTACAAGGAGAGACTTGCTGACCTGAGTATGTATACCCTGGAGGAAAGGAGAAACAGGGGTGATATGATACAGGCGTTCAAATATTTGAAAGGTATTAATCTGAAAACGAACCTTTTCCGGAGATGGGAAGGCAGTAGAACTAGAGGACATGAAATGAGATTGAAGGGGGGCAGACTCAAGAAAAATGTCAGGAAGTATTTTTTCATGGAGAAGAGTGGTGGATACTTGGAATGCCCTCCCACAGGAGGTGGTGGAGATGAAAACGGTAATGGAATTCAAAAATGCATGGGATAAACATAAAGGAATCCTATTCAGAAGGAATGGATCCTCAGAAGCTTAGTGGAGATTGGGTGGCAGAGCCGTGGGTGGGAGGCGGGTCTAGAGGGTAGGAGGCGGGGCTAGTGCTGGGCAGACTTCTACGGTTTGTGACTGAAAATGGCAGATACAAATCAAAGTCAGGTACACACATAAAGTAGCACATATGAGTTTACCTTGTTGGGCAGACTGGATGGACTGTACAGGTCTTTCTGTTCCATCATCTACTATGTTACTATGTTACTATTACAGTATATACATGGTGCCTAAAAAATTGTCTCAGAAAAAAAAATGCTTAAGTGGTATTCTATGAGCCATGCCTAAAGTCAGCACAGTTTATAGGATTAACGCTTAAGCATAAGTACATAAGTAATGCCATACTGGGAAAAGACCAAGGGTCCATCAAGCCCAGCATCCGGTCCACGACAGCGGCCAAACCAGGCCAAGGGGACCTGGCAAGCTTCCCAAACGCACAAACATTCTATACATGTTATTCCTAGAATTGTGGGTTTTTCCCTAGTCCATTTAGTGCGATTTATGGACTTGTCCTTTAGGAAACTGTCCAACCCCTCTTTAAACTCTGCTAAGCTAACTGCCTTCACCACTTTCTCCGGCAACGAATTCCAGAGTTTAATTATACGTTGGGTGAAGAAACATTTTCTCCGATTTGTTTTAAATTTACTACACTGTAGTTTCATCGCATGCCCCCTAGTCCTAGTATTTTTGGAAAGCGTGAACAGACGCTTCACATCCACCTGTTACACTCCACTCATTATTTTATATACCTCTATCATGTCTCCCCTCAGCTGTCTCATCTCCAAGCTGAATATCCCTAGCCTCCTTAATCTTTCTTCATAGGGAAGTCATCCCATTCCCACTATCATTTTAGTCGCCCTTCGCTGCACCTTTTCCAATTCTACTATATCTTTCTTGAGATGTGGCGACCCGAATTGAACACAATACTCAAGGTGCGGTCGCACCATGGAGCAATACAGCGGCATTATAACATCCTCACACCTGTTTTCCATACCTTTCCTAATAATACCCAACATTCTATTCGCTTTCCTAGCTGCAGCAGCACACTGAGCAGAAGGTTTCAGTGTATTATCGACGACGACACCCAGATCCCTTTCCCTAACGTGGAACCTTGCATGATGTAGCTATAATTCGGGTTCTTTTTTCCCACATGCATCACCTTGCACTTGCTCACATTAAACGTCATCTACCATTTAGCCGCCCAGTCTCCCAGTCTCGTAAGTTCCTCTTGTAATTTTTCACAATCCTGTCACGATTTAACAACTTTGAATAACTTTGTGTCATCAGCAAATTTAATTACCTTGCTAGTTACTCCCATCTCTAAATCATTTATAAATATATTAAAAAGCAGCGGTCCTAGCACAGACCCCAGCGGAGAGTTTGTGTGTAATTTTAGGCAATGCCATTTCCACCAACGAAAACGTGAGTCAGATACGGTGCAAATGTCTGTGCCTAAATTTACACACAGAGCACCCTCCCATTTCTGTACCCCTTTTTTCGGGCCACTCAAATTTTAGGTGCCGATTCCATGCCTAACTTTATGTAGGTAAGTCTCAATTAAATCTAATTAATACCAATAATTGCTTGTTAAAAAGCCAATTATTGGCACTATGGCTCATTATATTAAATTGCGTGTGCAAATCAGGGACGCGCCTAAATTTGTGCATGGAATTTTTGGTGACTTTTATAGAATCAGAGGGTAACTGTTTTTTATGTCATGGGTATGGTATGGGCTCAGAGTAAGCATGGAAGGTGCTTGTCAGTTAACATGCTGAACTTACTGCATTCTAGCTGCCTAATGCAAAGTTAACGTGAGACTATTTACCGTTTAAGTAGAAGATGCTAAGTGTGAGCGGAGGAATAGCCTAGTGGTTAGTGCAGTGGACTTTGATAGTGGGGAACTGAGTGACCCGCTCCTTGTGACTCTGGGCAAGTAACTTAACCCTCCATTGCCCCTGGTACAAAATAAGTACCTAAATATATGTAAACCGCTTTGAATGTAGTTGCAAAATCCTCAGAAAGGCGATATATCAAGTCCCATTTTTCTTTCCCTTTCCCTTCTATGTTAACAAGGAACAGGCACCACACATTAGTTTAGTTTAATATGAACTTGATATGCCACCCTTCAATGAATATGGGAAAATTAGGTTCTTACCTTGGTAATTTTCTTTCCTTTAGTCATAGCAGATGAAGCCATTACGTATGGTTATGTCCATCAACCAGCAGGGGAGATAGAGAGCACTCAAACTTTCACAGTGCCCTCTTGGCCAGCTAGCTCCACTGCCTCTTCAGTATTTGAAGCTTCCAAAGGAGTATGGCAAACCGCAATGGGAATCACAAGAGCTTTCCTCACAGCGAACGATGGCCCATCACAAGGGCATGAACTCATAAAGGAGGGAATGCACATCCTCCTGGAGGGAATAAACTCATCCTCCTTATTGTATAAGTGGAGGGGAACACACGTGCCTCCTGGAGGGAATCACACATCCTCCCAACACACTGGAGGGAATGAACTCATCCTCCTATTTATAGAACTGGAGGGGAACACACGCGCCTCCTGGAGAGAATCAACACATCCTCCAAAAAAAAAACATGCTGGAGGGAATGAACACATCCTCCTAAATTTAAATTGAACATGAATCCTGAAGATTATTTCCAACTTTCTCCCAAGGAAGGAACTTCAGGAAATTAGAACAGAACCTGAAAAAACAGATTCACCGCATACAGGGGAGGGCTCATGGTTTCATCTGCTATGACTAAAGGAAAGAAAATTACCAAGGTAAGAACCTAATTTTCCCTTCCTTGTCATCAAGCAGATGAAGCCATTACGTATGGGATGTAACAAAGCAATCCCTAGATAGGGTGGGAACAAGCTACACCACGCGCTAGCACTTGTGCACCAAAACGCGCATCCCTCCTGGCAACCACATCCAGCCTGTAATGTCGGGCAAAGGAGAGCTTAGAAGCCCATGTTGCTGCACTGCATATCTCTTGAAGAGAGAGTGCTCCAGTTTCAGCCCAAGAGGAAGAAATCGCTCTAGTAGAATGCGCCTTAAAGGCTACAGGCGGAACCCTGCCGGCCAGCAGATAAGCTGAAAAGATAGTTTCTTTGAGCCAGCGGGCAATAGTGGCTTTAGACGCTGGAGACCCTCTGCGAGAACCGGATAGCAAAACAAACAGATGATCAGAAGTCCTGAAAGAATTAGTAACTCGCAGATACTACAGCAGAGTCCTGCGCACATCCAAAAGGTGCAGCTGCCCAAAGATTCTGGAAACTCTTCCTCTGTAAAAAGAGGACAAGAAAAGAGGCTGGTTTAGGTGAAAGGCTGAAACCACCTTAGGCATAAAGGAAGGCACGGTCCGAACCGTGACTCCGGACTCTGAAAATTGCAGAAATGGGTCTCTACAGGACAGCGCCTGGAGCTCTGACACCCGTCTCGCCGAGGTAATGGCCACCAGAAAAAACGGCCTTCAGTGTCAAATCTTTCTCCGATGCTCGCCGAAGCGGCTCAAAAGGAGATGCCTGCAGGGTTTTCAAAACTAGCCCCAGGTTCCAAGCTGGACAGGGTGCTCGCACTAGAGGTCGGAGCCGAAGCACCCCTCTAAGAAACCGTGCCACATCTGGGTGAGCAGCCAAAGACACGCCTTCCACCTTACCACGAAGGGAGGCCAACGCTGCCACCTGCACCCGCAGGGAATTATAGGCCAAGGCTTTTTGTACACCTTCCTGCAAAAAGTCCAGAATCGGCGAGACAGGAGCCCGCATTGGAGCAATGGCTCTGGAAGCACACCAAGACTCAAACAGGCACCAAATCCTGGCATAAGCCACTGAAGTGGACCGCTTGCGGGCTTGCAGGAGAGTGGAAATAACTTTATTGGAATAACCTTTATCCCTCAATTGCGCCCTCTCAATAGCCATGCCGTAAGACCAAAGCGGCCGACGTCCTCCATGGCTACCGGTCCCTGAGTCAACAAGTTCGGTACCAGAGGTAACGGCAGAGGAGCCTCCAGGAGCATCTGTGGGAGGTCTGCATACCAAGGTCTCCTTGGCCAATCCGGGGCGATGAGGACCACTTCTCCTGGGTGCAGCCGAATCCGCAAGAGCAGGCGCCCTATCAAGGGCCATGGGGGAAACACATAAAGTAGACCCGGAGGCCAGGGTTGAGCCAAGGCATCCAACCCCGCCGAGCGAGGATCTCTCCGTCTGCTGAAGAAGCATGGGACTTTGGTATTGGCACTTGTCGCCATTAGATCCATCACGGGCTTGCCCCATTTGGCACAGATCTGCAGGAATACTTCGTCTGCCAGATTCCATTCTGCTGGATCGATCTGATGCCTGCTCAGATAATCGGCCTGCACATTGCTCTGACCTGCAATATGAGCTGCCGACAGACACTGAAGATGCAGCTCGGCCCAGTGGCAAATCAGTTCGGCCTGCGCGGCTAGTGCTCTGCACTTTGTTCCGCCTTGTCGATTTATATAGGCCACCGTTGTCGTGTTGTCCGACATCACTCTGACAGCCAATCCTTCCAGGGTCACTTGAAAGGCCAGAAGCGCCTGAAACACCGCTTTCAACTCTAGGCGGTTGATGGACCACTCCGACTCCTCGGGTGTCCATAGACCCTGGGCATGCTTCCCCTTGCAATGTGCACCCCAGCCCTTCAGGCTGGCATCCGTTACCACTAGGCACCAAACGGGGAGCGTCAGCGGCATTCCTCGCCGCAGCATGCTGTCCATGAGCCACCACTCCATGCTGAGTCGGGCCGCAGGGAGCCAAGTAAGTCTGCATTGGTAATCCTGAGAAATAGGAGACCATCTCCGGAGTAGGGAATACTGTAGAGGTCTCAGGTGCGCTCTCGCCCAGGGCACCACTTCCATCGTGGCTGTCATCGATCCTAGCAGCTGGACAATGTCCCAAGCTCGCGGGCGGGGGCATCCTCAGGAGCAGACGGACCTGATTCTGAAGCTTGCACCGCCTTAGCTCTGGTAGGAACACATAGCCCGAGACTGTGTCGAACCTGGCCCCCCAAAATTCTAGAGATTGTGAAGGGGTCAGGTGACTTTTGGCCATATTGACGACCCAGCCTAGAGATTGCAGTACTGAGACCACTCTGGCTGTAGCTTGTAAGCTCTCTGTTGCAGAGTCTGCTCTGAAGAGCCAGTCGTCTAGGTACGGGTGAACCCTGATACCTTCTTGCCTGAGAAAAGCAGCTACTACCACCATTACCTTCGAAAAGGTTCGGGGAGCTGTGGCGAGGCCAAAAGGCAAGGCCCTGAACTGGAAATGTTTTCCCAACACCGCAAACCTCAGAAACTTCTGGTGCGGGGGCCAAATCGGAATGTGCAAGTAAGCTTCTTTCAGGTCTAGAGACGTGAGAAACTCTCCTGGCTGTACCGCCGCAATGACGGAGCGCAGGGATTCCATGTGAAAATGCCGCACTCTCAGGGACTTGTTCACTTCTTTTAAGTCCAGAATAGGGCGAAAGGACCCACCTTTTCGCGGCACCACAAAGTAGATGGAGTATCGGCCACAGCCTTGCTCGGCGGGAGGCACCGGGGTCACAGCCCCTAACTGAATCAGACCTTGTAAAGTCTCCTCCACCGCCGCCCGTTTGACGGCAGAACCGCATCGGGACTCCACAAACACGTCTCTTACTAGGGCGTTGAATTCTATTCTGTATCCATCTCTGATCAGGTCCAGAACCCACTGATCTGAGGAAATCTTGGCCCACTCCTCGACAAAGAGGGAAAGCCGTCCTCCGATGACAGGCATCGAGGAGAGGGCCGGCGCACCATCATTGAGAGGGTCACCCCTGAACTCCTGGTCTTGAGCCACCGGCTGCGGAACGCTTGTCCGAGCGAAAGGAGTTCCTCTGCTGACCACGGGCACGTGAAGTGAACCCAGCAGAACGCCCCGGGCGGTACCTTCTAGCTTCACGGAAGCGAGGTCTGTACGAGGAGTGGACCGCCTGGCCCTTAGAGGAAGGCCTCTGCCTATCTTCGGGCAAGCGCTGGGGTTTTGGATCACCCAGGCCTTTCACAACTTTCTCCAACTCCTCACCAAATAGGAGAAGTCCTTGAAAAGGCAACTTCACCAACCTTGCTTAGAGGCCATGTCCGCTGCCCAGTGTCGTAGCCACAGACGACGGCGAGCCGCCACTGCTACTGCCATTTGTTTAGCCGAAGCTCTGACAAGGTCATAAAGGGCATCAGCCAGAAAGGACAAGGCCACCTCCACCCGCGGAGCCACATCCAAGAAGGGCTCCGCTCCATCACTGGGCTGAGCCACTGCCTGTTGCAGCCAAGCTAGGCAGGCTCTAACAGCATAACAGCTGCATGCAGATGCCCGAACAGTGAGACCTGCAATTTCAAAGGTCCGTTTCAATGCTGTTTCCAGCCTACGGTCTTGAACATCCTTCAGGGCAACACCTCCTTCAACAGGGAGGGTAGTTCTCTTTGTCACCGCAGTGACTAGGGCATCCACTGTAGGCATTTGAAAACGTGCCATATGTCCCTCACGCAGAGGGTATAACTGCCCCATAGCCCTGGAAACTCTCAAAGGTCCCTCGGGGTCATCCCACTGAGCCGAAATAAGCTCTAGGATGGAGTCATGCAAAGGGAAGGCCCGAGCAGCTTCTTGGTACTAGCCATCCTGGGATTACCCGAGGAGGCCATGCCACTGTCAGGATCTTCAATCGAGAGGGCCTGCAGGGTATCTGAAATAAGCGCTGGCAGCTCATCATGGTAGAAAATCCTCATCGCGGAGGGATCATCCAGATCCTGTGGTAAATCCGCACCTGACTCTGGTTCCTCAGACCAAGAATGTCTGTCAGAGTTCTCCGAATCCTCACACCCCGACCACGGGGGGGGGGGGGGGGGGGGGAAAGGTGCACCACAATCTGAAGGGGAATTAACCCTTCTGCGCTTATCTTTAGGCCAAGCATCCGGGAAAAAGGCCTCACTGGGCAGTCCCAGGCCAGAATCCATCGGGGGGGGGGGGGGGGGGGGCAATCAGAGAAGCCTCAGGCGACCCTTGAGGAAGGGCTCTTTTCATCATGTATGCTTTATGCAGCAAAAGCACAAAATCCGGGGAGAAAATCTCACCCTGGGCACCCAAATCCTGTCCGGTGCTAGCCACTCCTGAAATAACCTCATCTCGAGGTGCCCCACCTGGCTCAGGTCTCTCCGTATCCACGGAGGCCGCGCCATGCGGTGTAAGCAAAATGGCGCCCGCTGCCAGCTCAGAGCGGGAAGAAACATCGCTCGCCATGCTCGGGCCGGCTCCTACGCCAGAACAGCACGATTTACAGAGCCCTGCTGCTGATTTGCGCTTGCCACAAGTGGAACAGCGCTTTACATTGTCCGCAGCCATCGCCGAAAAACGGCGGTAAAATCCAAAATGGCGGTTTCGCGCCAAAATCGCCCCGATCGCAGGCCCACCCCGGAGGAGTTGGAAAACACTCTTACCTCAAAGGATCTAGTGTACAACTACGATCCTGCTGAAAATCAGGTCAAAAAACCTCTGTTCCAGCGTCTCTGCGTTTAAAAACGCGACGCAGCTTTTTTTTTTTTTAAGCTGTGAGGAAAGCAGAGGTATTGAAGACTCCGGAGGCTCAGATGAGTGGGAAAGGCAGGGAAAGGGCGAACCTATATGCCTGCATCCACTGTTGGTGGGTAAGGACAGGGAAAGCAAGGCAATATGTCCACATCCACAGAGGTATGGGTAAGGCAGGGAAAGGGCTAACCTATGTGCCTTTAAAGTGAGGCTGCTATAGCCTCCAACACCCCGGTTAACAACTGGCAAGCCAGGAACCACCTCCCGGCAGATTTTTCTGGAGCTCGAACAAGCTGCAGCCACCCTGCTAGGGGAGATAGAGAATACTGAAGAGGTAGTGGAGCTAGCTGGCCAAGAGGGCACTGTGAAAGTTTGAGTGCTCTCTATCTCCCCTGCTGGTTGATGGTGTTATCACGTCGGGGTCACCACTGTTTTAATGCCCCCCTTTTAGACCCCTCCAGGGTTACCCTGACCCATGGGGGTCTGTTCTGGGAAGGCATCAGAAGGCGGAGTTCACACCTTATTCCCATGACCACAGCTTTCTGTCTTTCAGGATCTAGGTGTATCTTGGGCCATTTATGTTCCCACATATATATTATTAAAATCTACCCTAATTAGTTGGAAAAGTGAGTGTCACCTGTGTGTGGATTATTTGGTAGAGCAAATGATAGATAAACAGTAGAAATAAAGACAAGATAGTTTTCAGAAATAGGATTTTGTTTATTCTTACCAAAATAAAGTCTTCTATTCAATACATTCATCAGACAAATTCTGGATTCAGCTGACCGGAGCTCTGCGTCCTAGATGCGTTGGGGAGAACCTCCGAAATATGCTTGGGTGACCAGTCCTTATATACCATCTGGTCCCCATACAAGTCTATTGAGAGGGACTTTTTTCTAATCTTGCTCAATCTATGAATCATACTTTGCTTTCCGGCCAGATGTTCATCTGTACCATCTGTACCATCTCCTTTCCTGTTCTAGCTATTTTGAGAGATTGAGACATTTCCCTTTTGTAAACATTCCTTAGATACGGGTATCCAAACATCCAAACAAGAACAAAACAACTTTTTTTATGAAGATATCTAAAATTGGATATATCAGGTTCATATCATCTTGTGATCTGAGTGCCATCTTATAAAGACAGACTCCGTGTTATGAACCAATCTTCTTATCATTACTGTCTTTAATTTCTTCATTATGTGTGTTACACTCTATTTGGAAGTTGCACCAGGTTTCATTAGGACTCACCAAGAGTCCAAGCTCTCTGCTATAAGGCCATCAGCTGGATATCAGGCCTAATCAGTGCTCTTCAGCTGTTTAAAGTTATGTAGCTTGGCCCACCACTATTCCAGTGGATAGGTCTTAAGCTAGAACACATATTTAACTTGCAGGAAAAGCAAGTCCTTGCTCAGCCAGTCATAGATTTTTAAACCTAGCTGGTATTTTTACAGCCTGAGTCCTAAAATCTGGCCTTCCACCCTTCCGGTGGGCATCCAGTGAGGGCCTCTTGCTATAGTATAATTATACAATGGACATAACCATACGTAATGGCTTCATCTGCTTGATGACAAGGAACAGAGTGATTTACAATAAACATTGAGAAAAGAAAGGAACTCCATCAAAATATAGAGCACAGAGATAGTGAAAGAACAATTGCTCCAGGACCAAGGGCAGGGTATCACCGCATGGCAGCTAGGGAGGGGAAGGTCAAGGTGAAGAGATGGGCCTTCAAGAGTGTCCAAAAAAGGGAATAAGACTGCTCAGGGCAGAGGTCAGGAGGGAGGCTATTCCAAAGGGAGGGGGGGGGGGGGCAAACACAAAAAGGCCAAGTATTGGTCGATGATGAGTTTAGCCTGAGATATGCCTTGTGGTTTATTCATGTGGACTTGGGATGAGAAGAGCGGATGGGAGGGAGAGAGAGACTGAAAGGCTTTGGTCTGAGTGTAGGGAGAAACCAAGACAGATAGATAAGAGGGGCGACTAGTATATAGTGTCTTATGAACTAGAGTATGGAGCTTAACTGTACTCTGAATGTTAACGCAAGACTAGCAATTAAAAAAAGTCAGAATGCCCCCAATAGCTGCCATTTTATATTTGCAGCTACCATGCAGAAAAATCCAGTTTTAGGCTGCAGTAATTGTAAATTTTACCACAAGTTAGTAAAAGAGCCACTTAGTCTCCATAGAGGGGCATTTTCAAACGGCGCTGGTGCTGGCCATCTCCGGGGCCGGCTCCGCAAGTGGGTGGGGCCAACCATATTTTCGAAACGAGATGGGCGTCCATATTTTGTTTCGAAAATACGGTTGTGGGCGCCCAAATCTCAACATTTGGTTGTGGGAGGGGCCAGGATTCGTAGTGCACTGGTCCCCCTCACATGCCAGGACACCAACCGGGCACCCTAGGGGGCACTTCTACAAATTAACAAAAAAAATAAAAATTGCTCCCAGGTGCACAGCACCCTTACCTTGGGTGCTGAGCCCCCCAACCCCCCCCCCCCCCAAAACCCACTTCCCACAACTATACACCACTACCATAGCCCTAAGGGGTGAAGGGGGGCACCCACATTTGGGTACAATGGGTTTCTGGTGGGTTTTGAAGGGCTCCCATTTTCCACCACAAGTGTAACAGGTGGGGGGGGGGGATGGGCCTGGGTCCGCCTGCCTGAGGTGTACTGCACCCACTAAAACTGCTCCAGGGACCTGCATATTGCTGCGATGGACCGGAGTATGACATTTGAGGATGGCATAGAGGCTGGCAAAAAAAAGTTCTTAAAGTTATTTTTTTAGGGTGGGAGGGGGTTAGTGACCACTGGGGGAGTCAGGCGAGGTCATCCCCAATTCCCTCCAGTGGTCATCTGGGCAGTTCGGGCACTTTTTTGTGACTTGGACCTAAAAAAAAGGACCAAAAAAAGCGGACCAAATTCTCGCCAGGGACACCCATTTTTTTCCCATTATCAGCCGAAGCCGGCCATCTCTTAACCATGCCCCGGCACGCCCCTGTCCCACCTTCGCTACCGTTCCAACATGTCCCCGGGAACTGCGGCCATCCCGGCAACAGAAAGCAGTTGGGGACGCCCAAAATCGGCTTTCGCTTATGCCGATTCTGGCGCCCCTGAGAGAAGGGCGCCCATCTCCCGATTTGTGTCGAAAGATGGGCGCCCTTCTCTTTCTAAAATAAACTGGATAGTGTCTCTTCATTCTAAATTTCTTCCAGATTCGTTCTGAATTGTGTACTTTTCTGAATCTGGAATATTGACTAAAATCTAAGAGGCAGGGGAGGAGGAGTAAAGAGAACAGAAGTTTGAAATCTCAGGTGAATAGTCTGTCCCATTCCAAATATATTGTCACGGGAACTAAGCAGCACCAACAATAGAAAAAAATGGCCATGTTTTTAACTGAGATGTGAATACCAGTCCTATTTTTAGCTACTGGGAAGTGTTAAATTCAAAACTTTCATCCAGACTGAGTCAGTTTTCAAAGATATTCTGTGCAAATAACATAACTAGCAAATTATAGCCCTCAATCTTTAGATGTATTTTTAGGCAAACTGAAATGGCCAAACTTCTGGACTCACAATTTTCTTAAATCTAGCTAATCAAATTTGACTATTTAGATTTAGATCTGCTGTTTTCCCGGCTGGGCTGTATGCCTAAACAGGTAATTAGTGCTGAAAATCATTAACCACCCTCTTTAATGCCCAGCTAACATTTACCAACTTTGTAAATTTAGGGGTTAAACATCTAGTGTCCTGTTTACTAAGCCGTGTTATAGGCACGTTAGCGTTTTTTATCGCACGTTAACCGTGTATGCACCTGCACAGTTAGTGCGTGAGCTAATTGTACATGCATTAAAAATGCTAACACACTTTAGTAAACAGGGCCCCTAGTCAGTAGGGAAAATTTTTTTTAAAGTAGAAGGTGTGGACGGACATTTTCGATATGATGTACAAATCCGCTTTACAAATCAAGTGGCAAATATAGGGACCCTTTTACTAAACTTAAGCGTCTATGCACGCCCAACACGCGCAAAAATGAAGTTACTGCCCGGCTATCACATGGCTCTTGTGGTAATTCCATCTTTGCCGTGCATCCAATATGCGCATCTGAAAAATAATTTTTATTTTCAGATGTGCACCAAGTAGCGTTTGATGCGCGTAGGTCATTACCGCCTGGTTACTGCATGAGACTTTACCACTAGGTCAATGGCTGGCGGTAAGGTCTCAGACCAAAATGGAAGTGCAGCAATTTTCATGTTTCTGCACATCCATTTTCGGCAAAAATTTTAAAAAGGCATTTGTTACAGGTGCACTGAAAAATGATTGTGCGCATGCCCAAAGCACACATCTACACTACCGCAGGCCATTTTTCATTGCGCCTTTGTGAAAGGGCCCCGTGGAGGGGCATAATCGAATGGCACCGGCCAAATAGATGGCCGGCCATCTTTCATTTCAATAATACGGTTGGGGCTGGCCAAATGTCAGAGATGGCCGGGTTTGAGATGGCCGGCATCGGTTTTCGCCGATAATGGAAACTTATGCCGGCCATCTCAAACCCGGCCAAATCCAAGGCATTTGGTTGTGGGAGGAGCCAGCATTTGTAGTGCACTGGTCCCTTCACATGCCAGGACACCAACCGGGCACTGCAGTGGACTTCAAAAATAGCTCCCAGGTGCCTAGCTCCCTTACCTTGGGTGCTCAGCCCCCCAAATCCCACTCCCCACAACTGTACACCATTACCATAGCCCTTAGGAATGAAGGGGGCACCTACATGTGGGTACAGTGGGTTTTGGGGGGTTTTGGAGGGCTTAACGTTTACCACCACAAGTGTAACAGGTAGGGGGGGATGGGCCTGGGTCCACCTGCCTGAAGTGCACTGCACCCACAAACATCTGCTCCAGGGACCTGTATACTGCAGTCAGGGAGCTGGGTATGACATTTCAGGCTGGCATAGAGGCTGGCAAAAAATTGTTTTTAAATTTTTTTTTTAGCTTGGGATGGGGTTGGTGACCACTGGGGGAGTAAGGGGAGGTGATCCCCGATTCCCTCTGGTGGTCATCTGTTCAATTGGGGTACTTTTTTGAGGCTTGGTCGTAAAAATAAATGGACCAAGTGAAGTCGGCAAAATGCTCGTCAGAGCCGGCCATCTTTTTTCCATTATCGGCCGAAGCTGGCCATCTCATAACCACGCCCCTGTCCTGCCTTTCATACCCTTCCGAAACGCCCCCTTTAACTTTGGCCGGCTCTGTGACGGAAAGCAGTTGGAGCCGGCTTTCCATTATACCAATTTCGCTGGCTTCAGGAGATGGCCGGCCATCTCCCGATTTGTGTCGGAAGATGGCCGGCGATCTCTTTCGAAAATAAGCTGGATAGTGACTCAAACCACAAAGGCATAGGTCAGAGGGAGACCACGTGACTGCAACTGATGCAGAACGTCACCATAAAGTTTTTTGTGACTCCATTTTTGAAAACTGAACACTGGTTATCAGTGGAATACCATCAGGCTTATTTTCGAAAGAGGACGCCCATCTTTCGACACAAATTGGAAGATGGGGGTCCTTCTCCCAGGGTCATCCAAATCAGTATAATCGAAAGCCGATTTTGGATGGCCCCAACTGCTTTCCGTCGCAGGGACAGCCAAAGTTCAAGGGGGCGTATCGATCATAATGGAAAAAAGGGCATCCCTGATGAGCACTTGGACGATTTTACCTGGTCCTGTTTTTCTTACGTCCAAGGCACAAAAAGGTGCCTGAAATGACCAGATGACCACCGGAGAGAATTGGGGATGACCTCCCCTTACTCTCACAGTGGTCACTAACCCCCTCCTACCCTCAAAAAACATCTTTAAAAATATTTTTTGCCAACCTCAGATGTCATACTCAGGTCCATCACAGCAGTATGCAGGTACCTGGAGCAGTTTTAGTGAGTATGTACCCACATCTATGTGCCCCCCTTCACCCATAAGGGCTATGGTAGTGGTGTACAGTTGTGGGTAGTGGGTTTTAGGGGGGGGTTAGGTGGTTCAGCAGACAAGGTAAGGGAGCTGTATTCCTGGGAGCAATTTATGAAGTCCACTGCAGTGCTCCCTAGGGTGCCCGGTTGGTGTCTTGGTATCTCAGGGGGACCAGTGCATTATAAATGCTGGTTCCTCCCACAATCAAAGGGCTTGCATTTGGTTGTTTCTCAGATGGGCGTCCTTGGTTTCCATTATCGCTGAAAATCAGAAACGACCAAGTCTAGGGACAGCCATCTCTAAGGACGACCAAAATTTCAAGATCTGGGCGTCCCCAACCATATTATCGAAACGAAAGATGGACATCTATCTTGTTTCGATAATACGGGTTTCCACGCCCCTCCATCGGAACATTTTGCGAAGATGTCCTCAACAAAACTTGGGCGTCTCTTTTGATTATGGCCCTCGCACATTACCTATAAAATTTTGCTTCTGGTATTCAAAATATTTCACACAAAGTTGCCTGCATTCTTGTTACCTTGCTTGCAGTCTTATGTGCCTGGACAGTCCCTCCGCTCTAGCCAACAATTATTGCTGTCTGTCCCTTTGTTGCGTACAATTCCATCTTTTACATTTTGAAAAGTGATGTTTAGTGTGGTAGGATCGCCCCTCTGGAACAACTTACCCATCCTTTTGCCTACCGAGATCTCTCTCCCTTCATTTAAGGCTGTGCTCAAAACTCTTTTCTTCCAGTTGGTTCATATTTGCTTTGTTACTATTTTATTTTATGTGTGCTGTTATATTTACTTACATTGTAAAAATTTAAAAATGCAGTGTACTGTGCTGTATATGGAATTTTACTTTATGTAAATTGTTTTGATGGCTTCAGCCTTAGATGATCAATCAAATAAATGTAACCCTTGAACCCATGAATGTCTTTGTTTGGAAAAATGGCCATTGTCTAGACGTTTTATAGATGTTTTGGGTTTTTTTGACCATTTTTGAAAAAAAAGAAGTCCAACGGAAAAATGCACAAATGTAACCCTTGAAGGTCTATCTTTTTGTTTGGAAAATGACCATTTTCTAGACATTTTCTAGATGTTTTGTACTCAGTGTTTTTTTGTTGTGACGATTTTTGAAAAAGAAGCCCAAGGCAAAAACACACAAAATCAAGCCATTGGGGCGCATGCGGGTCCAGCATTCTTAGTACAGTGGCCACACAGACATTCCAGCAGAGTAGTGGGACACCCTAAGGGGTGCTGCAGTGAACGTCATATAAAAGGTCTCAGGTACACATTTCACCGTTACCCTCTTATAGTGTATGGTGAGCCCCCTTAAACCCACCAAAAACCTATTGTACCCAACTGTACACCACTACAATAGCCCTTATGGCTGCAGGTTGTCCCTGTATATGGGTGCAATAGGTCTTTGATGGGTTTTGGAGGGCTCACACTTTCCACCACAAGTATAACAGAGTGAGATATGGGCCTGGGTGGAGGAGTAGCCTAGTGGTTAGTGCAGGGGACTTTGATCCTGGGGAACTGGGTTCGATTCCCACTGCAGCTCCTTGTAACTGTGGGAAAGTCACTTAACCCTCCATTGCCCCAGGTACAAAATAAGTACCTGTATATATGTAAACCGCTTTGAATGTAGTTGCAAAATACAACAGAAAGGCGGTATATCAAGTCCCATTTCCCTTTCCCCCTTTCCCTTTCTCTACAGTGCAGTGTACCAACCACTAGGCTACTCCAGGGACCTGCTTGCTACTGTAATAGGACTGGTCATAACATCTGAAGCTGTCAAAGAGGCTGGTATGTACTATTTATTTCATATCTTTGGGGGGTGGGTCATTAGGGCACCTTTAAGTGACTTAGTTGTGATTGAAACACTTCTAGATCAACATTTCTAACTTTTAGTTCTGGATGTTCCATTAAGGCAGAAAAGCGTCCAAGTTTTGGGAATGCCCAAATATCCCACCCCAATATACCCCCTTGTGATCTGGATGCACTGCAGATGAACTGCAAAGAAAAATGCCTTAAAAATGTGTTTCAAAAACAGCAATCTGGGCAATCTGGGAGACGTATGTGTTAGGCGGGGAGAGTCTGATAGGAACGGATGGGAAGAAGGATCTTGGGGTGATAGTATCTGAGGATCTGAAGGCAACGAAACAGTGTGACAAGGCGGTGGCCGTAGCTAGAAGGTTGTTAGGCTGTATAGAGAGGTGTGACCAGCAGAAGAAAGGGGGTGTTGATGCCCCTGTATAAGTCGTTGGTGAGGCCCCACCTAGAGTATTGTGTTCAGTTTTGGAGGCCGTACCTTGCGAAGGATGTAAAAAGAATTGAAGCGGTGCAAAGAAAAACTACAAGAATGGTAAGGGATTTGCATTACAAGACGTATGAGGAGAGACTTGAGGACCTGAACATGTATACTCTGGAAGAAAGGAGAAACAGGGGTGATATGATACAGACGTTCAAATATTTGAAAAGTATTAATCCGCAAATGAACCTTTTCCGGAGATGCGAAGGAGGTAGAACGAGAGGACATGAAATGAGATTGAAGGGGGGCAGACTCAAGAAAAATGTCAGGAAGCATTTTTTCACGGAGAGCGTAGTGGATGCTTGGAATGCCCTCCCGCGGGAGGTGGTGGAAATGAAAACGATAACAGAACACTTGGGATAAACATAAAGGAATCCTGTTCAGAAGGAATGGATCCTAAGGAGCTTAGCCGAGATTGGGAGGCGGGGATAGTGCTGGGCAGACTTATACGGTCTGTGCCAGAGCTGGTGGTGGGAGGTGGGGATAGTGCTGGGCTGACTTATATGGTCTGTGCCAGAACCGGTGGTGGGAAGCGGGGCTGGTGGTTGGGAGGCGGGGATAGTGCTGGGCAGACTTACACGGTCTGTGCACTGAAAAGGACAGGTATAAATCAAGGTAAGGTATACACAAAAAGTAGCACATATGAGTTTATCTTGTTGGGCAGACTGGATGGACCATGCAGGTCTTTTTCTGCCGTCATCTACTATGTTACTATGTTTTGGCAAAAAAGTCATCCATCTGCTGCTTTTTGGATATTTTTGAAAATGAGCCCCTTAACCAACTAGTTGATTAGATCTTTTGAAAATCAGCTCCTAAAGAGTCAATTTTCAACAATGAGCAGGTAACTGGTTAATTTTAGCAAGATATGTATAAGAACATAAGAATAGCCATACAGGGTCAGTCTAATGGCCCATCGAGCCCAGTATCCTGCTTCCAACAAGTACCTAGCAGAAACCCAATTAGTAGCAACATTCTATTCTACCAATCCTGGGACAAGCAGTGGCTTACCCCCATGTCTTTCTCAATAACAGACTATGGATTTGTCCTCCAGGAACTTGACAAACCTTTTTTAAACATAAATACGCTAACCACTGTTACCACAACCTCAAGCAGCGAGTTCCAGAGCTTAACTATTTTTAAAGTAAAAAAATATTTCTATTTGTTTTCTACAAAAATTACTGCCATGCCTGCGATCACTTTTCTTGTGTTCCCTTCATTTACACCGAGCATGTTCCACAAGGATTTTTGTCATTTTTTCCTTCTGTCTATACACCTGGTACTCTTTACCCTTTTTAGCTGACATCTCCTTTTTTCTTTTTTGAGGTCTTTTTTTAGTTTCTCCTGAGATTTTTCCTGAGGTCACTGATGAAGAAACATCACATCTTCTCTCCTCATCTAAACGAACTGCCTGTTCCTCTGATCCCATTCCTACCCACCTTCTTAACACCATCTCTCCTACTCTCACTCCTTTTATCTGTCATATCCTCACTCTCTCTTTCCACTGCGACCGTTCCTGTTGCCTTCAAATATGCTGTGTTCACACCACTCCTGAAGAAGCCTTTGCTTGACCCTACCTGTCCTTCCAACTATCGACCCATCTCCCTCCTCCCCTTCCTCTCCAAGTTACTTGAACGTGCCGTTCACCGCCGCTGTCTTGACTTTCTCTCATCTCATGCTGTTCTTGACCCACTCCAATCTGGCTTTTGTCCTCTTCATTCAACTGAAACTGCACTTGCAAAAGTTTCCAACAACCTGTTCCTGGCCAAATCCAAAGGTCTCTATTCTATCCTCATCCTTCTCGATCTATCCGCCGCTTTTGACACTGTTGATCACAGCCTACTTCTTGATACGCTGTCTTCATTTGGATTCCAGGGCTCTGTTCTTTCCTGGTTCTTCTCCTACCTCTCGCTTCGCACCTTTAGTGTACACTCTGGTGGATCCTCTTCCACTTCTATCCCTCTACCAATTGGTGTACCTCAGGGTTCTGTTCTCGGTCCTCTCCTGTTCTCCATCTACACTTCTTCCCTTGGCTCTCTGATATCATCCCATGGCTTTCAATACCATCTCTATGCTGATGACTCCCAAATTTATCTCTCTACCCCTGAAATCTCAACCAGCATCCAGACCATCTTGGGCAGACTGGATGGACCGTGTAGATCTTTTTCTGCCGTCATCTACTATGTTACTTTGTTACTATGTAGACCAAGGTTTCAGCCTGCCTATCTGATATCGCTGCCTGGATGTCCAAACGTCATCTAAAACTTAACATGGCCAAAACCAAGCTTCTCATCTTTCCCCCTAAAACCACCTCTTCCCCCTTTCTCTATTTCTGTGGATGGCACTCTCATTCTCTCTGTCTCATCAGCTCGAAACCTTGGGGTCATCTTTGACTCCTCTCTCTCCTTCTCTGCTCATATTCAACAGATTGCCAAAACCTGTCGTTTCTTTCTCTATAACATTTTTTTTTTAGTTACATTTGTACCCCGCGCTTTCCCGCTCAATGCGGCTTACATATACAGGTACGTATTTGTACCTGGGACAATGGAGGGTTACGTGACTTGCCCAGAGTCACAAGGAGCTGTGCCTGAAGTGGGAATCGAACTCAGTTCCTCGGTTCCCCAGGACCAGAACATTAGCAAAATCCGTCCCTTCATCTCTGAGCACTCTGCCAGAACCCTTATCCACACTCTTATCACCTCTCGTCTTGATTATTGTAACCTGCTTCTCACCGGCCTCCCTCTCAGCCATCTCTCTCCTCTTCAATCAGTCCAAAACTCTGCTGCGCGACTCATTTTCCGCCAAAATCGCTATGCACACATTAGCCCCCTCCTTAAGTCACTTCACTGGCTCCCTATCTGTTTCCATATTCAGTTCAAGCTTCTCTTATTGACCTATAAGTGTATTCACTCTGCTGCTCCCCAGTACCTCTCCACTCTCGTCTCTCCCTACGCCCCCCCTCGGGTACTCTGTTCTGTAGATAAGTCTCTCTTATCCATCCCCTTCTCCTCTACTGCTAATTCTAGACTCCGTTCCTTTTGTCTTGCTGCACCTCACGCCTGGAATAGACTTCCAGAGCCTGTGCGTCTAGCCCCGTCTTTGGCCGTTTTCAAGTCCAAACTTAAAGCCCACCTCTTTACCACTGCTTTTGACTCTTAACCTCTACTCACTTGCCCTGTCCTTTATCCTCACCTATTTATTCCCTTACCCTTAATTGTTCTGTCTGTTTACCTGTCTTATCTAGATTGTAAGCTCTTTGAGCAGGGACTGTCTTTTTGTGTATGGTGTACAGCGCTGCGTATGGATTGTAGCGCTATAGAAAAGTGAAATAGTAGTAGTAGTAGTAGATTTGGCACTTATCATGGCACTCTGAATTAGAACTGCTTTTCATCTTGCCACTCTCAACCGGCACTCCTTTTTTCCTCACCTTAGCACTCTGTTCACGAGCTAGTACTTTTTTTTATCTTGCTGCTTTTAACCGGCACTCCTTGTTTCCTCATCTCAGCACTCCTTTGTTCACGAACCAGCACCCAGTTGCGACACTCCGCTGCTTGTTTCATTTTACATTTCGCTTTTCCTTTCCCTTATAGATAGCAAGTGCTTGATACTTTCAAGTCAACGTATATCTTTATCAAGGTGCTTTATTGCATCAATTATTTCATTGATTTTACACCAAAAGTTTCTTATGAAATATTTTGTACAGACCATTCATGATCTTTACATTTACTGATTGTTGTTCTTATACTACAATGTCTATATTTTATAAATCTTACTTTGGTTATTATTGATTTTGATATTTATGATGTTTAAACGTATTGCTTTTGATTTTTTTTATATATGATTACTTGTTGATATGATATATTTACCACAAGTACTTTTCATGTTTCTTATAATTGTTTTTATTTTTTTACTAATAAAAAAGGCCCGTTTTGTAAACAAATGAAATGGGCGCTAGCAAGGTTTTAGAGAGAGTGAGAGTGTGTATATGTGTGTGTCTGTGTGAAAGAGAGTATGCAAGGGTAGGGTGAAAATGAAGACATAGCAGTGAAATTTTACATAGGACAGCTGAACTATTTGAGGCGTGTTTTTGTGTCTGTGAGAGAGTGTGTATATATTGTAAGCCCGCAGGGTTTCTCTCTGGTGAGCAGCGGCCCTCTAGTGGCTCCTGCCTGGCCTCACCAGCCTTTTGCTTCAGTGAACAACCCTGAAGCTAGACTTCTCTGTGACTCAGGCCTCTATGTTTGGGCCCCCCCTTTCCCTCAGGGTGACCTCTTCATTAACCTCTGGTCCTTGACCTGCCTCCCTGCTGTATCTCCTGGTAACCGACCCCCTGACCAGTTCTTCTGGTGGGGCCCCTGGTCACCCTTCTCTGGAAGATAGCACGGATTCCTCTGCTTTCAGAAATATGCAAATTAGCTGAGTAAATGTAAATTCTATTTATTAGAGCTAGGCTTCAGTCTTGTGGGAACCTTTCTTTCCAACTATTATTCATTTACTACCAATTCACTCCCTGAGCCCATTTACTGTGGGACACCTGGGTCTCAGGGTATAACAGCCACCACCCCTGGATAGGACCTTCCTTACTCTCATTAACCTTACGGTCCTATCCTCTACCCCACGGCTGTTTGTTCACTTTAACCACTTCACAGTTCCAACCTCAATATTTTGGGGACTTCTAACCCCAGGCTTTGCAGCCTGCTTTACCTTGCCGTACTTGGGACACACAGTCCTTTGAACACACAGTTCCTATACGTCCTGAGGACACACAGTCCAGACTTCAGATCTCCAGGTTCCCATCTCCTCTCCTTCGGGCAAAACTCCCTCCTCTACTGAGAAGAAGCTATTTATGAGGTGTCCAATAAACCTCCCCACCTCTTGAGACCTCACCCCTCTGGTTCCAGAAAGATCTGGGCCTAGAAGTCTCTTCTCATTCCCCCAGCTATCTCTCTGGAGCTCCCTCTACTGGCCCATGCAAGTCAACACTCAGCTAGATCACTGGAGCTCCCTCTAGTGACCAGAATGGGCATTTTCCCGGTTTTCAGTGGGAGAGCGCCCTCTGGCGGCCTCCTCAGGTAAGGGCAGACACTGTGTTTATCACAATATGTGTGGGTGCGTGTGTGTGTGAGATAGAGACAGTGTAAGTGTGTGTGTGTGCGTCTGTGTGAAAGAGAGTGTGAAAGGGTAGGGTCAAAATGAAGAGACAGCATTATAATTGTACATAGCACAGCACAAACATTTGAGGCAGTTCTTGCCGTTTCTCCCCTGCCGCCCCCTCCATACCAAACGATTCTTTCCTTGTCTTCCATCCCCTCTGTATCCCGCGCGCGTGTGTGAGAGAGAGGTGCTAGCAGTCCCTGTGATAGTGGCAGGTCAGTTGCTCATTATAGCCAGTTAAGAGTGAGAGTGTGTGTGTATGTGCTGGTTTTTTTCCTTCCCTCCTATGCCCTCTGTGTTCGTTGTTTTTGTGGTGAGCAAGGAGATCTATATGGTGCATAGCTAAGCTAAGGATGTATTCTTGACTGCAGTGTTTGTTTTTCGCGGGTTTTTGTTGTATGCTACTTCTTAGCAGTGGCGTAGGAAGGGGGGCGGTGGGGCGGTCCGCCCCGGGTGCACGCCGCTGGGGGGTGTCGGCGCCTCGCTGGTTCCTTGCTCTCTCTGCCCCGGAACAGGTTACTTCCTGTTCCGGGGCAGAGAGCAGGGAACCAGCGAGGCGCCGACACCCCCCAGCGGCGTGCACTTGGTGGATTGGCTCTCTCGCCCGCCCCTCACCGCCTTCCAGGTATGTTCTCGGGGAGGGGGGGGGTTGCGCTCCGGAGGGGGGAGGGTGCGCTGCGCTGCACCGGGGGGGGGGGGGGGGTGCGCAGCGGTGACCCGCCCTCGCGACGCCACTGCTTCTTAGCTGTCGGATTTTTGTGGAATAGTGATGTTGAATAGTGATTTTGTGTTCTGGTAGGGCGTTTTGTCAGGGGGAAGCACATACCCTGATCTTAAGCATGGCGTTTTGTCAGGGGAAAGCACAAATTGGAATTGGCTTCCTGCAAGGTTCGTCGTCTCATTGTTGTTCTGGAAGTGCCCGGTTGTGTTCTTCCTTCTGCTCCCTTGTTCCGTAGCATTGTTTCGTGATTGGTCCTTTTAGCGTTGCTGTTGACGTTGCGTAGCAACTGTGTGCTGCTGGTTTTCATTGGTCCGCTTTGAGGCTTATTTTCAAAGCACTTAGCCTCCCAAAGTTCCATAGAAACATATGGAACTTAGCCTCCCAAAGTGCTTTGAAAATATGCCTCGATGTGTCTCATGTCACGTACCATCGCTTAGTAACGGGATCGCAATGCGATTGGTTGTGTCATTGGTCCGCCCTCGTCGTCATGACGTTTGATGCGGGGGCGGGGCAAACACTCATGGGCGAATTCTGGTTTTCACCACCATGCAATTAGAACGTTGGGACTTGTGGAGGCTTCAGAACGTTGGAGGTGCGTTTTATATAAAGAGATATATATCATTTGTTATTGTACTGATATACATATCTATATTTTTTCTCTTATGCTCATTTATGTACATATCTTTTTATATCTTTTTTTTTTAATCTTTCTTTTTTTACTCATATATTTGTACATTATTATTTTATTTGTTTTTAGGCCCCTGAGGCAGGCACTTTGCTGAAACATGGTGCTGTGTCGAGCATTATTATAAAAATAAAGTTATCATTACCGCAGTTCCGTCTTCCTGTTGTCCTTGGAAGTGCCCTGCTGGTCACACTACTTGTTTGGACTTTTGTATGTAGTGGACCACAGTCATCCGCTTTTGCGGTTTCCCCTATCCTTTCAATTTGTTTTCAAAGTATTTCCATTTAACTTCATTAAGTGTCTCGTGGTCTTTGTACTTTTTGAAAAGTGAAAGATCGATTCATTTCTACTCGTTCTATACCTCTCAGGATTTTATAGACCTCAATCATATCCCCCCTCAGCCATCTCTTTTCCAAGTTGAAGAGCCCTAACCTCTTTAGCCTTTCCTCATATGGGCGTAGTTCCCAGGGGCGTAGCTACAGGTGGGCCTAGGCCCACCCAATCTCAGCTCAGGCCCACCCTGTCTCAGCCTCTGCACCAATCAGGTGCTTTATAAACTGATTACCCTGCACCAGTGTTGCCAGGTGGGCGGTTTTACCGCCCAATTGGGCGGTTTTCCGCGACCCGCCGCGGGAAATTTTTGCCCGCGGCGGGTTGCGGTTTTTTGGGCTGTTTTTTGGGCTTCAGGGCGGTTTTTTGTGCGGCTTTTTCGGCCGCGGGGGGCGGGGTTAGTGACGTTTTTGGGCGGGGTTAGTGACGTAGGAGGCGGGGCCGATGACGTAGGAGGCGGGGCCGGTGACGGGGGAGGCGGGGCCGGTGACGGCGGGGGCGGGGTTGATGACGGCGGGGGCGGGGTGATGACGCGGGGGTGGGGGTGTCAGGGGCGGGGTTTGAGTTTGGGCGGATTTTGGGCGGTTTTTGTGCTGGATTGGGTGGGAAAAAAATTTTCCACCTGGCAACACTGCCCTGCACACACGCACAGCCGCAGAACACTTGTTTGCTGCTGTTTGGGCTGCTCAGAAGTCGAGTTGTGATTAGGGAGGGGAGGAAGTTTTGGAGCTCCTGCACTACTTTTTGTTTTTTTAAACTTAGCTGCTGCTCCCTCCTCCCTCCTCTGCTGTGCTGCTGGAGAAAAGGAATGCAGCAAAATCGGCTGGGGGGGGGGGGGGGGGGGGGAGTTAGTTGTTTGGAGCTCCAGCACTGCTTTTTTAAACTTAGCAGCTGCCCCCCTCTCCTCATGCTGTGCCATGCTGCTGAAGAAATTTGGACACTCATCAGCCCCAGATGTGGGGTTCAGCGTCCGGGGGTGATCCATATTTCTCCAGCAGCATGGCACAGCACTGGGGGGGGGGGGGGGGGGGAGGGCAGAAGCTAAGTTAAAAACAAGCAGTGCCAGAGCTCCAAATAAACAACTTCCTGGGCCGATTTTGCTGCACAGTGGAAGCAGCAGTGCTGTACCTGGTGTGTGTGGGGGCAGGAGCAGAAACTAGAAGTGCGGCATTCCCCCCCCCCCCCCCCCCCTCAGTCAAGCCTACTCTCCCCTGACCTCCTCTTCAGCACACTGCTTCAGGGCCTCATCAGGGGGTACTGCAGTAGACTTTGCAGGGAAGTGCTACCCAGGTAAAAAACAAACAAACAAACCAAGTTTCTGTGTAAAGTTGGATTGCTGGGGGGGGGGGGGGGGTGGTTGGTTGGGGAGGGCTTTGCACTGGTCAGGTTAAACAAAACAGTTGTATGTATAATGGTGATTTAAAAAAAAGTTTTATAATTTCATTTTGGTGGGCTTGGGCTCTGCAATCCCCAGGTTAAAAAAAAAGTTTTATATTTCATGCTGATGTGTTTCTGGTTGGGGGTGGGAGATTGGAAAGGGCAGGGCTGATGCTGGACTACAGGGAGGGATGGGGGAGTAGGGAAAGGCAGTGTTGATGTTGGGTTATAGGGAGGGATGGGGGAGTAGGGAAGGCTACTGTTTATGCCAGGCTACAGGTCAATTTCTTTTATTTTTAATATTTTTTATAAATATCCCTTGGCTGGCGCTTTCTTGGTTGTTTTTCTTCTCTATTTATGTTGATGCAGGACAGCTGTTGGGCAGGCTATTTACTTAGATATCCATCATCAAAAGCATTCTAAGGCATTATTTATATATACATACCACCCCCCCCCCCCAATTTATTTATACATACTCCCCCAATATTCAGTGCTATTTAACCAGTCAGCAACATCCACTGACCACTTAAATATCATTTAACTGGCTAACCGCAAATATTCAGAGGAAGATAGCCAGTAATCTCTGTAAATATTTGCGGCTAGCACATAGCGGCTAACCAGCTATGTCGCCCGTTATAGCCAGTTAGTGCCGATGGTCAGTGCTGAGTTAAGCAGTTAAATAGTACTGCATAAATAGCAGTCCTATCTAAAGATAGGACCTTAACCATTTAGCGCTGAATATCTGTTAACCGTTTTAAGTTCCAGCGGCCAAAAATAAAACCAGAAATTCAATGCCGATTGCCGGATGGGGAGCAACATTGAATTTCCTGGTTCAGCACTGGCAGCAGGGTTTAACTGCACAGCCTGCCAGCAGTTGAATGTCAACCCCATGGATGTCAACCCCATGGTGCCCACCCATATTAGCTCTGGGCCCACCCAAAATGTCATGTCTGGCTACACCACTGGTAGTTCCATCTCCTTTATCATTTTGGTCACTCTTCTATGAACCTTTTCTAATTGTGCTATAACGTTTTTGAAATACGGTGACAAGAATTGAATGCAATACTCAAGGTAAGGTTACACATTTAGCTGTACCAAACTTGCTAGGTTTTCATTTGGAAATCCACTTAAATATGACTGATCAAAATTTAATTGGGTAGATTAGTGTAGCTATTGTTATAGTTCTGGCTGTCCTCCAAAACTTAGCTGGTTCTGAAAATAAATCAGTGGCAAACCTCTAAGGATCAGAATTACTAACATGCATTAAGAGAATAATGAATGTTATTTGCCAAATGATGAACATTACTTGGCAAAAGTGTGTGTTAATTTCGTTTAATGTATGACTTAGCACAATACAGATAAATACTAATAACATGTAAATCATGCAAATGCATGCAAAATAACTCATTATTAGGCTAAATGAATAACACAGCATGATGCTCCTGAGGCGTGCCTTTTAAATGGCCCAGTATATGAAAAATAATACACTGTTTCTCTCTTGATATCCTGATACCTCTTACCCCCACCATCCCCATTCTCTTTCACAAATTAGAGGCCACCCCCCCCCCCCCCCCATCTCTTTTAGCACCTATCAAGGGTCTGGTGGGTACTGGGAAGGCAGGAGCAATCCCCAAGTTCTGCTGCTCTAGTGGCTCCTCGTTTCAAAATGGTGACTAAAGCCCCCTACCAATACTCTTTCAGTGCTGCCACTAAGGTTTAACTGTCAAATGTGAGATGCACTTTACTTAGCTTAGAGGTCCTTTAATTAAACTGCAGTAAAAATAGGCCTTAGCATGCCCCTATGTGAGTCTTTTCCGCTCACTAAGGCCATTTTTACCAGGCCATAAAAACACCAATTTTCTATTTTTCCAGTTAATGACCATGTACTAATCCTGCCATTGGCATGTAGACATTTTCAAAATGACCACGGGAGCACTTACCAAAACCTATTTTGTAGGTAGTAAGGGCTCCTGTGCTATCCAGAGCTGCCAAGGGGTCCCAATTTTTGAGAGGGAGATTTTAGTACACGCCCCAGCCCTGCCCCACTTTGCCTTGGCTCCACACACACTACATGGCTCTGCCCCCTGGCACACCTCAAACCCACAGCCATTTCAGAAAATATTTAATAGCCTAATACCCTTTTCAATTAGCTTTCAGAGGCCAAAACCTCCTGCTTCAGATCAGTATAATTCTGTTATGGTATGCTCTCCTGGCCTGAGAAAGAAAGTGTTGGTCTCTGAAAGCTAATCACAAATGAAATCAGTGAAGGTATCACCTTATTTTCTATTTTGTGTTTTATTTGCATTTATTAAAAACTTTATTAACACAGCTACCACATAATTTTAATTTAGGATAAAATAATTTTCTTTACCTCTGCTGTCTGGCCATTTACTTTTTCTAATTGTGTTGCTCCCAGTCTCTTGATTCTGCTTTCCTTCATCTTCTCTTAACTCTCCTGCCAGGGTTTCCTGTCTGTCTGCCATTTTTCTCTGCTTTTTCTTTGTTTTCTTCAATATTTTTCTGCCTCTCTCTCTGTCCAAATTTAATTCTTACTATCCATTCTTTAATTTCCTTCTTTTTAATTCATCTACCTATGGCTTTTCATCCGTTCCTAACACTTGTTCTCCCCATGTCCCTTCCTCTTATTCGCCAGTCTTTCACTACTCTGTCCTCTCCCCCTTGCCATCCAGCAGCTCCCCTCTTTCTTTCCCCATCCTTCCAATGTCTCCCCTCTTTCTGCATCTTTCCATCCAGCGTCTCCTCTCTTTTTCTCCCTAACCTTCCATCCAGCGTCTCCTCTCTTTTTCTCCCTACCCTTCCATCCAGCGTCTTCCCTCTTTCTTTCCCCATCCTTCCAATGTCTCCCCTCTTTCTGCATCTTTCCATCCAGCGTCTCCTCTCTTTTTCTCCCTAACCTTCCATCCAGCGTCTCCTCTCTTTTTCTCCCTACCCTTCCATCCAGCGTCTTCCCTCTTTCTCTCCCCATCCTTCCAATGTCTCCCCTCTTTCTGCATCCTTCCATCTAGCGTCTCCTCTCTTTTTCTCCCTACCCTTCCATCCAGCGTCTTCCCTCTTTCTCCCCCCATCCTTCCAATGTCTCCCCTCTTTCTGCATCCTTCCATCTAGCGTCTCCTCTCTTTTTCTCCCTACCCTTCCATCCAGCGTCTTCCCTGTTTCTCTCCCCATCCTTCCACCCATGTACCCTCTCTCCTAATCCTTCCATCTAGTGTCTGTCTCTCCCCCCTCCTTCTATCCAGTGTCTCTCTATCTCTCTACCCTTTTCTGTTCAGTGTCCCCTCTCTCTCCACATCCTTCCAGTCTCTCCCCTTTCTGTCTGCATCCTTTCATCCAATCTCCCCTTTTCTCTCCCTATCCTTCTATCCAGCATCTTCCCTCTTTCTGTCCATATCCTTCCATCCAGCGTCTTTCTCTCCCCATCCTTCCATCTGTCTTCCCTCTCCCCATCCTTCCATCTGTCTTCCCTCTTTCTGTCCTTATCCTTCCATCCGTCTACCCTCTTTCTCTTCTTATCCTTCTATCCGTCTACCCCCTCTCCTGATCCTTCCATCCAGTGTCTCTCTACCCTTTTCCATTCATCATGCCCCCTCTCTCTCCTGTTTCTCTCCCCACCCTTCCTTCCAGCGTCTTCCCTCTTTCTGCTGTCAGCCAGGATCCCCCCCTTTCTCCCCATCCTTATCTCCAGCAGTTTCTCTTTCTCCAGCCCATCTCCGTGTCCCCTCCACCTCTCCCAATCTTCCCACTCTCTCCATTCTGCCTCCTGCTCCCCCTTCCACCCTGTATTAATTTCCTGGCCACTGCTGCTTCTCCTGTTGAGCAGCAGCAGCCACGATTAAAAAAAAAAAAAAAAGGAAGCGCAGGGCCACAGCAACCTTCGGGCATTTGCTATTGGCTCTACCTCTCCTTTCTCTGTCCTTGGAGCGGAGCAGGAAGTCGATGTCAACTTCCTGCTCCAGGGGCAGAGAGAGGAACGACAGAGCCAACAGCGCATGCCTGAAGGGTGCTGCGGCCCCGCACTTCCTTTTTTTATTTCTTATTTTTGGTTGCGGCCTCTGCTGCTCAACAGGAGAAGCAGCAGTGGCCAGGAAATGAATACCGGGTGTAAGGGGGAGCTGCCGCCGCGGTGTCTCAGCGGGAGACTTTCCTACTTTGGCTGGAGTGCGGGAGATGACCCGACAAAGTGGGAGTCTCCCGCTGAATGCGGGAGACTTGGCAGGTCTGGTTATCTGTGCATTAATCACTTAGCTTGCAGTTATGTAACTGCACTAACCGGTTACATCTGGAATGCCCACTCTCTGCCCTGAGACACCCTTCAAAAAAAAAAAAGATACAAAAAAGTTAGCATACAGTTAGTGTGTACACATTTAAAAACAACGTGCGATGCTGTGGCACATCCCACTGTAGTCTGTTTTTTTGCTGCATTAGGCACATATTAATGCCTAATACTGCTTAGTGAAAGGAACCTTTAGTAAGTATTACTGTAAGTCATAAGCCCTCTTAAGAGTGCCCCAATGTCTCCCCTTTTTTTGAAATTCCAAATGTTTCCACCTTATGAATTTGTTTTTAATTTTTTTTTTTTTTTTTACTGAAGATCCACACATGTTATCTGTAGCAGGGCCCATAGGAATAAAATGGGTTTTGTGGCAGATATGCACTATCAATTTGTTCTGGTTGATTATCCTCCACCTTCACCCCCTCCCCCCACCACACACCTTGAAAGATGATTTTGTAAAGCATTTTCTGCATGTAAAGCATGTTAGACATTTGGAAAATTGCTGCTATAAAATTGCATATACAGTGGGGGAAATAAGTATTTGATCCCTTGCTGATTTTGTAAGTTTGCCCACTGACAAAGACATGAGCAGCCCATAATTGAAGGGTAGGTTATTGGTAACAGTGAGAGATAGCACATCACAAATTAAATCCGGAAAATCACATTGTGGAAAGTATATGAATTTATTTGCATTCTGCAGAGGGAAATAAGTATTTGATCCCCCACCAACCAGTAAGAGATCTGGCCCCTACAGACCAGGTAGATGCTCCAAATCAACTCGTTACCTGCATGACAGACAGCTGTCGGCAATGGTCACCTGTATGAAAGACACCTGTCCACAGACTCAGTGAATCAGTCAGACTCTAACCTCTACAAAATGGCCAAGAGCAAGGAGCTGTCTAAGGATGTCAGGGACAAGATCATACACCTGCACAAGGCTGGAATGGGCTACAAAACCATCAGTAAGACGCTGGGCGAGAAGGAGACAACTGTTGGTGCCATAGTAAGAAAATGGAAGAAGTACAAAATGACTGTCAATCGACAAAGATCTGGGGCTCCACGCAAAATCTCACCTCGTGGGGTATCCTTGATCATGAGGAAGGTTAGAAATCAGCCTACAACTACAAGGGGGGAACTTGTCAATGATCTCAAGGCAGCTGGGACCACTGTCACCACGAAAACCATTGGTAACACATTACGACATAACGGATTGCAATCCTGCAGTGCCCGCAAGGTCCCCCTGCTCCGGAAGGCACATGTGACGGCCCGTCTGAAGTTTGCCAGTGAACACCTGGATGATGCCGAGAGTGATTGGGAGAAGGTGCTGTGGTCAGATGAGACAAAAATTGAGCTCTTTGGCATGAACTCAACTCGCCGTGTTTGGAGGAAGAGAAATGCTGCCTATGACCCAAAGAACACCGTCCCCACTGTCAAGCATGGAGGTGGAAATGTTATGTTTTGGGGGTGTTTCTCTGCTAAGGGCACAGGACTACTTCACCGCATCAATGGGAGAATGGATGGGGCCATGTACCGTACAATTCTGAGTGACAACCTCCTTCCCTCCGCCAGGGCCTTAAAAATGGGTCGTGGCTGGGTCTTCCAGCACGACAATGACCCAAAACATACAGCCAAGGCAACAAAGGAGTGGCTCAGGAAGAAGCACATTAGGGTCATGGAGTGGCCTAGCCAGTCACCAGACCTTAATCCCATTGAAAACTTATGGAGGGAGCTGAAGCTGCGAGTTGCCAAGCGACAGCCCAGAACTCTTAATGATTTAGAGATGATCTGCAAAGAGGAGTGGACCAAAATTCCTCCTGACATGTGTGCAAACCTCATCATCAACTACAGAAGACGTCTGACCGCTGTGCTTGCCAACAAGGGTTTTGCCACCAAGTATTAGGTCTTGTTTGCCAGAGGGATTAAATACTTATTTCCCTCTGCAGAATGCAAATAAATTCATATACTTTCCACAATGTGATTTTCCGGATTTAATTTGTGATGTGCTATCTCTCACTGTTACCAATAACCTACCCTTCAATTATGGGCTGCTCATGTCTTTGTCAGTGGGCAAACTTACAAAATCAGCAAGGGATCAAATACTTATTTCCCCCACTGTACATGTGTAAAATATAGGTGCACAGCAAAATTGTCCCTACTTTTGTGCAATGTACATGTAGGGATTCCCAAGGACATAATTTAGGTAGAGCTGAAGCTAAATTCAATGTACACATGTATTTAAATACACGTGGAGGGCATTTTTGATATGACGTCTAAGACCGACCTTAGACGTTTTGCACAAAACGTCCAAATGTCCAAAATCCAAGTAGAAAAGAAGGCCATTTAAAAAAAAAAAGAAAAACGTCGTCTTCTTTTTTTTTTTTTTTTTTTTTTTCAAAAATGCCATTTCGAACAAGGTTTTTTGCTTTGTGCATTTTGTTTTTTTGACCATTTTTGAAAAACAAATGTCCAAATGAAAATCAGAGAAAAATCAAGCCATTGGGGTGTAGGAGGAGCTAGCAGTTTTACTAGACTGGGCCACCAGAAATCCCAGGAGAGCAATGGGGGACCCTGGAGGGCACTGCAGTGGACTTCAAATAAATGGTCCCAGGTACACATCTCATCATTGCTCCCTTATCTTGTCTGCTGAGCTCCCCAAAACTCACTACCCCTAACTGTAGACCATTACAAAAACCCTTATGGGTGAAGGGGGCATCTGTATGTGAGTACAGTGGGTTTCTGGTGAGTTTTGGAGGACTCACAGTTTCCACCACAAGTGTAACAGGTAGAAGAAGGTATGGTCCTGGGTCCACCTGATTATAGTGCACTGCACCCACCACTAGACCACTCCAGGGACCTGCATGCTGCTGTAATGCACCTGAGTACAATATCTGAGGCTGGCAAGCAATGTTTTTAATCACATTTTTGAGAAATGGGAGGGGGGTCAGTGATCACTGGAGGAATAAGGGGAGGTAATCCCTTATTCCCTCCAGTGGTCATTTAGGGCATCTTTTTGTGCCTTATTTATTCTAACAACAGGTAACTCTCAATACATCTTAGAATTCATCCTGAATGTTTCTTTTTGTTCCATTGTGGCTGAAAGGCTTCCAAATTTTAGGAATGCCAAAATCCCACCTTTACCATGCCTCTGACATACCTTCTTGAGATTTGGATGCACTGCAGAAGAACAACATAGAAAAACGTTTTGAAAATAGGTGAGAAAAGTTCTTTTCTAAAATTCACGTCTGTTTACATGTGTAAATATTTACCAGTTAATATTCAGCTGGTGGCAGTTTTCAGCTAAATTAGGCCCTGATATTCATTGCTGGGCTTTGTACTTGCAGGCACCAGCACTGAATATCGGTGTCTGACTAGAGATGAAGGCCATGGGAATTCATACAGGCCCCAGCTGATGTTTGTAGGCATTCATAGAGACACTGGGTAAAACAGATGTAGAATTACATTATACACCAATATTTTGTAAAATACACCAGTACACACATAGTGTAAGCCTATAAAGTGCCTTCTGAGACACGTGCTGGCCAATATTCAAAAATAATTAACCAGCCGGGAACAGTACCGGGCCGTTTAAATACCCTCATGCTGGCTATCCACCGATATTCAGCAGGAGATAAACGGTTGTCTCCCGCTGAATATCCTAATCAGCGAGTAGCCCGGTAACCAGCTGTATTTCATTGGCTGACTGGTTAAGTTTAGTGACCAGATAGACCTACCTACAATTTTGTATAAAGTATACTATGTGATATTTAAGATCATCCGTGGCATGCACCATATATGTCTCACTTTATCAGTAGATTTCCTTCTAATTGAAAACGCTTACTCTTTTACAAAGTTGCGTATTAATGCCGACACAGCCATTCACTTTGAATGGGCTGTGTCGGCATTACCACAATAGCAGCCGCTTGTGCAGCTTTGTGAAAGGGGTGGCGGGGGTTAACTCACAATGCTAATAGTCAAACTTTTCCAAATCCCAGAGGTATTACACCACTAAAACTGTTTTCTTCAACAGTTGCCTATCAGGCATCTAGAGCCTGGTCTTCATTAACAAACAAAATAATATCCTTATTTAGATGCTTTTAAGGAGGCTATAAAAACTGCCTTGGTTCACGAATATGTATTATGTTAGAATTAACACCTTTTAATTTTATAATTTTATATTTCAATGTACTGCTTAACTTGTTCCTAGGTAGGTAATCTAGTTCTTTGATTATAATCTGCTTAGAACTTACTAAGCGGAATATAAGACGTGGAAATTTAATTGTAAATATAGACTTTCCCCATACAGAAGTCCTGGATAGAGTAGCCAGGTGTCTATCTCCTATACTGGGCTTAGATGGCTAGGGCTTTCCCCTCACTTGAAGGTCATTCTGCTGGGGAGGCAAAGGAGCCAAAGACTATGATTTGAATCAAATACAAAGTTATAAATCCCTAGGAGGTCTCCTCTTCTCATTAAAATACTGGGTACTGTTACATAAGTACATGAGTATTGCCATATGGGAAAGACCAAAGGTCCATCAAACCCAGTATTCTGTTTCCAACAGTGGCCAATCCAGGTCACAAATATCTGGCAAGATCCCCAAAAAGTACAAAACATTCTATACTGCTTATCCCAGAAATAGTGGCTTTTCCCCAAGTCCATTTAATAATGGTCTATGGACTTTTTCTTTAGGAAGCTATCCAAACCTTTTTTAATCTCCGCTAAGCTAACCGCCTTTACCACATTCTCTGGCAACAAATTCCAGAGTTTAATTACACGTTGAGTGAATTTTCTCCAATTCGTTTTAAATTTACTACATTGTAGCTTCATCGCATGCCCCCTAGTCCTAGTATTTTTGGAAAGCGTAAACAGACGCTTCACATATATCCGTTCCACTCCACTCATTATTTTATAGACCTCTATCATATCTCCCCTCAACCGCCTTTTCTCCAAGCTGAAGAGCCCTAGCCGCTTTTGCCTTTACTCATAGGGAAGTCGTCCCATTATCATTTTCGTCGCCCTTCTCTGCACCTTTTCTAATTCCACTATATCTTTTTTGAGATACGGCAACCAGAATTGAACACAATATTCGAGGTTCGGTCGCACCATGGTGCGATACAAAGGCATTATAACATCCTCATTTTTGTTTTCCATTCCTTTCCTAATAATACCTAACATTCTATTTGCTTTCTTAGCCGCAGCAGCACACTGAGCAGAAGGTTTCAACTTATCAACGACGGCACCTAGATCCCTTTCTTGGTCTGTGACTCCTAACGTGGAACCTTGCATGATGTAGCTATAATTTGGGTTCCTCTTTCCCACATGCATCACTTTGCACTTGCTCACATTAAACGTCATCTGCCATTTAGATGCCCAGTCTTCCAGTCTCAGAAAGTCCTCTTGTAATTTTTCACAATCCTCCCGCGATTTAACGACTTTGAACAACTTTGTGTCATCAGACCCCTGGGGAACCACACTAACTACCCTTCTCCATTGAGAATACTGACCATTTAACCCTACTCTCTGTTTTCTATCTTTCAACCAGTTTTTAGTCCACAATAGAACACTACTTCCTATCCCATGATTCTCCAATTTCCTCTGGAGTCTTTCAAGAGATACTTTGTCAAACGCATTCTGAAAATCCAGATACACAATATCAACTGGCTTACCTTTATCCACATGCTTGTTCATCCCTTCAAAGAAATGTAATAGATTGGTGAGGCAAGATTTCCCTTCATTAAATCCACGTTGACTTTGTCTCATTAATCCATACTTTTGAATATGCTCTGTAATTCTGTTCTTTATAGTAGTCTGTACCATTTTGCCCGGCACCAACGTCACACTCACCGGGTCTATAATTTCCCAGATCTCCTCTGGAACCTTTTTAAAAAATCGGCGTTGCATTGGCCACCCTCCAATCTTCCGGTACCACACTCGATTTTAAGGATAAATTACATATTACTAACAATAACTCCGTAAGTTCATTTTTCAGTTCTATCAGTACTCTGGGATGAATACCATCCGGTCCAGGAGATTTGCTACTCTTCAGTTTGTAGAACTGCCCTATTACATCCTCCAGGTTTACAGAGAATTCATTCTCCGACTCGTCAGCTTCAAATACCATTTCTGGCACCGGTATCCCACCCAAATTTTCCTCTGTGAAGACTGATGCAAAGAATTCATGTAATCTCTCCGCTACGGCTTTGTCTTCCCTGATCGCCCCTTTTACTCCTCGGTCATCTAGCGGTCCAACCAATTCTTTTGCCGGCTTCCTGCTTTTAATATACCTAAAATAAATTTTACTATATGTTTTGGCCTCCAACACAATCTTTTTTCGAAGTCCCTCTTAGCCTTCCTTATCAGTGCTTTGCATTTGACTTGACATTCCTTATGCTGTTTCTTATTATTTTCAGTCAGTTCCTGTCACATATCCAAAACAGGAACTAGGTTTGTGAGCCCTTGGGCCACTGCCTAGGAGCGGCAGTGGCAGGCAAAACCACCCCACACCGGAGACTAGGCAGAACAGGACTGGAACCCCGGACTGGAGCCGCAGCTGAGGCAGACCGGCAGGACTGGAGCAGAGCAGGTACCCTTAAACTTCACCTGCACTTGGCCACTTTTCACCAGGAGCTCCTGGCTGCAGGTGGCCGGCAGGACTTACTGGGCAAGGCAGGACTGGATACCCACCAGGCTGAACCAGGACAGAGGATCAGAGAGGAAAAAAACATACAGGGACAGCAGGGCAAGGAAGGGATAAGCTAAAGGGCAGGACTGAAAGCTGCAAGCAGCCACTAAAACAGGGAACAAAACACTGATAACAAGACACAGAACTGAAAGCTGCAGAACAGTCACTAAAAACACAAACAGACAAGGACTAGACACACAACAGAAGAGTAAACCAATGGACAAGCCGGGTCTGGGCAGGCAGCAAACAGAAGAGAAAACCAGGAGACTAGCCGGGTCAGGGCAGGCAGCAGGCAGTAGAAAAAAAACAGGAAACAAGCCGGGTCTGGGCAGACAGCAGAATCAGGCAAGAAACTAAAACAAGAAACTAGACTAGTCAGAAGTGCACAGAGCACCAACATACCAGGGACCTTAGATGATGCAAAGGCAACAGCAGAGAATCTCCAAATGGCTAATAAGCCCAACAGCAGCTGAGGCTCAGCTGCAGCAATCACCAGGCAACTACGGAAGCTGTGCAGGGTCAAACAAGACAGATAAGTCTGGTAGCCTGGAAGACTTGAACTGGATTGGGCTAAAGTCTGGAATGGGTGATAGTCCATAGCAGCCATCGGTTCTGGCCACCAGAGGGCGAGGTGAGCACAGACGTAACAGTTCCTTCTTCCATTTTCTGAAGGATTTTCTTTTAGCTCTAATAGCTTCCTTCATCTCACTTTTTATCCATTCTGGCTGTCGTTTGGTCTTCCATCCTCCTTTTTTAATACATGGAAAATATTTGACCTGGGCTTCCAGGATGGTGTTTTTGAACAGCATCCACGCCTGATATAAAGTTTTGACCCTCGCAGCCGCTCCTGTATGTTTTTTTTTCACCTTTCTTCTCATTTTATCATAGTCTCCTTTTTTAAAGTTAAACGCTAACGTATTTGATTTCCTATGTATACTTACTTCAAAGCTAATATCAAATCCGATCAAATTATGATCACTGTTATCAAGCGGCCCCAGCACCATTACTTCCCGCACCAGATCATGCGCTGCAGCGCTTCACTAAGGACTAGGTCTATAATTTTTCCTTCTCTCGTCGGCTCCTGTACCAGCTGTTCTACAAAGCAGTCCTTGATTTCATCAGGAATTTTACCTCCCTTGCGTGCTCCGATGTTACATTTAGCCAGTCAATATCGGGGTAATTGAAATCACCCATTATTATTGTGTGGCCCAGTTTGTTTGCATCCCTAATTTCCTTTAATATTTCTGCATCTGTCTGTTCATCCTGGCCAGGCAGACGGTAGTACACTCCTATCACTATCCTTTTCCTCTTTACACATGGAATTTCAATTCATAGTGATTCCAAGAAGTGTTTTGTTTCCTGCAGAATTTTCAGTCTATTTGATTCAAGTCTCTCGTTAATATACAATGCTATCCCTCCACCAATTTAATCCACCCTGTCACTACAATATAATTTGTACCCCGGTAAACTTCCTTTTAGCTAGCAACCACTAATATAATATAAAATTCAAAAATATACTGCTTTAGTAGAGCTATTAGAGAATTTGTTGTATGATACCTATGAACAGAGCTTTGGGATGTTACAGTAGTATTATGTTATTGTTTTTTCAAAGTTACTGTAAAATTCTACAAAATTACTGTGCCCCAGTTTGACAGTGAAGAGGTTAACCATAATTTCTTCAAACACAAGAGAAAAACCTATGTCAGCGATGTGGAGGATGTTGTCACAAATGCAAGTGCTGACTGAGACTCTTGAAGAACAAGTTGTGTCTGGTGGTCATGGAGTTTCTGGCGATATTCTGTAGGGGCTCATTTTCAAAGCACTTAAGATGTTATATGATTAGATATTCATTGAGAGCTGGAAAGAAGGTATGCTAGTTCATGGGTCAGAGAAGGGCTGCATGTTGTGTACAGGTGTAAATCACCATTTATATATTGGTGCTGATTTTCTCTCTAAATGACAGAAAATCACCACTTATATGTGAATGGTGATTTATACTTTTAAGTCCATTAATTAAACAACACATCACCTCTACTTTAGATTTATGTCAAATATGGAAAACTCTCATGTTAGCTGGCTAGATTCCTTTGAAACCTGGCCCTTTAAGGTTTAAATCCAGGTTAGTACATAGCATTGACAACGTTTCTTCTAATTTGTAGAGCTGTTGTGTTACTTTCCCTAACAAGGGCCACTGGAATAGAATCATCCTTGATGCCACTACTACTGTGATCTAGGAATCTGAGGGGAGCATGTGCACCTTGCTGCCTTGCTTGAGATTGTATGAATTCTTCTCCTATATTGTATTCTCTCATTCGTATAGATGTCTTGTATACCAAATTATCAGTCAACAGATCTCATCATTCATGGGGTTTTTTTTTGTGAATACTGGCCAATTCTTTACTGCACAGTTCACTAAGATTTTATTAGAATGAAAGATTGGCTGAATACTAGGGATGTACACTCAGTTTTGGATGAATGGTAATCCACAATAAATGAGGGCATTTTGAATTCTTATTTTTACATTTACATTGGCATTTATATCCTGCAAGATCCCACAAGGAGCTCACCGTGGTTTACAAGAAGATAAAAGTACAAGGCATGCCATGCGAGCTACACAATTTAAAATTTATTATGTTACTTATTAAATAATTGGAAAAGGTATGTTTTAAGAGCTTTCTTAAACAATTTAGTCTGACCAAATGTTCTAATTTTCAAAGGTAAGGAGTTCCACCATTTCACAAACTGAAAGGAAAATAATCCACCAAAAACAGATCTATAAATAACCTCTTTAGGATTAGGATATTGCAGTAAGAAACCCAATCTATCCAATAGGGCACCATGATGTTGTGAACAAATCACAAGATCTGATAAATATGCAGGAGCAAAACCATTTAAAACAGAAAAAGTAATTGTGTACAATTTAAACACTGCTTCTGCCCTCACAGGTAACCAATGCAATTTTCGTAAAAGCAGGGCAGCTGATTCATAATGAGAAAAACTATAACTCAGCAAGTGTCTGGAGTTTTTTTTTCCCATATGCCTTCCGACAATCAATGGCTGTACCTAAAATCTAAAAGCGTTGAAATTCAAATTAGATATCAATCTCCTTGATCTTTCATTCTATAAAATCCTTTCTTTAAAATTTGATTCAGACATTAAATGAGCATCTTCTGGGTATCAGAAGAAAACAAAATATGCCTCTGGAGGAGGCCATTGAACTAGCATCTACATTAACCCCCAAATTCTAGAGATGATGCTCAAAATTGTGTGTACAAATTTTGCACATGCACAATTTAATAATTGGGCACCAAAAATCTATTGGTGCTAAATTGACAACAATTAGAATTTAGGCACACATCTTTGTAATCAGAAAATTTTTCTGCATGGATCTTAAAAGGGGGTGTGGCCGTGGGAGGGTTATTGGTAGATCATGGGTGTACCTAGAATTTGTGCACAGTGTTATAGAATATGGTAGATCTGCACCTAATTTAGGCATGATAATTTATACCAGGTTTCAGTTGGTGTAAATCCTCACACCCAAAACTGGGTGAGGATCCTGGGGCTGAGTGCAATTCTATAAATGACACCCAACTTGGAGCCATCAAAGGAAAAAGGAGAGAAACAAAAACCTCACGCAATCATGAGCAACAGAACAAAAAAATGAGGCAGATATCAGAAGGATGTCAAAATATGTAGGGAACTTTCCATAGTGTCCCACAGATCAATCCAGAGACTTGTGGGTTGTGTCCCTCTACCAGCAGGTGGAGATAGAGAGAACCTTTGAGGTTTGCTATATGCGGACCTGTGTAGCCAAGTAAACCCCAGTTTTCTCTCTATCTAGCAGGTGGAGGGACAACTCTGTGCAGCTCTGGTTTGATCTGGCTTCTGGTGTCCTTTGGGCCTAGTTTAGCACAGACAGGGGTTGAGTGGCTGTTTGCAGCTTGTGGTGTACACCTGGTGGTGCCAGGTCCCTCCCGGTCTCTCCCTAACTTTCCTCCGTCGCCCGGGGCTATTGGCCTGATCGAGCGTTTCCTTTCTATCCTGAAAAAAAAAAAGTAAGAGTCTCTTTAAGAGACTGTTTTTGTTTAATCATACGGAGGAACTAGACGTTCTGCCGAGTCAGTTTTGGGGCAGGCGTTTGTGGAGCATGTCAATGCCTTCTGAGACAGATAAAGCGCTGCTCCCGGTATGGGGGCCGGAGAGCAGCGTCAGGGGAGTGTGAGTCCTACTGCTGTTAGCCCGCAGCGGGTGTTCAGCGTGACGGGGGTTCCCCTCAGGCGTCTGGTGAGTCGGAAGCGCAGGGGATAGATTCGGCGGTTTCCTCGGGGCAGTTAGTGCAGCGCGTGTTGGCGGGCACCATTTTTTCCTATCAGGCGTGACCCACTCTGCATGTGGCAGATAAGAGGTGCAGCGCGCTTCTGTGGCACAGGCTCCGATGGAGGGAAGCGATGTAGAGGGAGCAGGGGAGTCCCTTTCAGTTCTTTTTCCCCCGGATTTTGTTTTATTAATGCACAATGCCTTTCTTCTGAAGAAGTCATGAGCTTCTCTTCTGGCAGCCCCGTCTCTTCCTCTGCAAACTTCGGTTGCTGCACCCTCTCAGTCTTTCCTGCCAAAACATCCCCGGGTGAAGATTTTGGATCCCAAGGAGCTATCTGACACAGATGGCCCGGTTTTGTCTCTGGGCTCTCTCTCAGAATCATTGGATTTGGCAGATGAGGAGGGAGATGATCTGATGGCTGCCTGCCTTTTTCGCAGGGAACAGCTTCCCTCCCTGATTGTTAGGGCTTTTGAGGTTTTGGCCATTTCACCCCCTGAATCGTCAGGGGGAATGGGTCTGGTGCCCTCCATTATGTCTGGCACCAAATGTCCACCTCGTTCCTTTCATGTGCATGAGGCCGTGAAAATCCTTATTTTGGTGCAGTGGGCTGGGCCAGATTGGGCTTAAGGTTGCTACAGCTATGTCGGGTCTTTATGCACTGCCTGCTGCTGACAAGACTTGCTGAAGGTCCCTACGGTGGATTCTTTAATCACATCAGTCACTAAGAAAACCACTCTCTCTGTGGAGGGTGGCACGGTGTTCAAGGACCCTCAGGATTGTAAGTTGGAGACTTGTTTGAAGCTGTCCTTTGAAGTAGCGGCCCTTTCCCTGCAGGCCTTAGTTTGTGGCTCCTATGCAATACGGGCATGCTTATTGGGGTACAAAAAGCCTCCTCTCTGAAAGAACTCGTGGCTGTTTTGCCAGCCTTAGAGTCCAGTTTAGCCTTCCTTGTGGATCTTCTTTGTGATCTTTTGAGGGCTTCGGCGAAGGAGGTTTCCCTAGCAGTCACTGCGCGCCGCTGGCTGTGGTTACGGCATTGGGCTGCAGACGTGGTCTTTAAGTCACAATTAGCGAGGCTTCATTTTAGGGGAAAGCTTTTGTTTGGGACAGACCTGGAACAGATTGTGAAGGACTTAGTTGACTCTTAGGGCCAGGATCTCCCGGAGGACAGGTCCAAGTTTCTGCAACCAGCGGGTCCTAGACCTAAGTTTAGGGATACACGGCGTTACTGTCCAGGTTGCGGGGCCTCTTTTCAGAGAGCAAGGTCTTCTCAGAGACCTTAGCCCTTTCGAGGTGTCAGGCGGGCCTTCCTTTCCAGTAACAGAAACCAGCCCGCAGCTAGGTCCGCCCAATGATGGGGACCTGGTCCATATCCAGCCAGTTATTGGGGGCAGACTGTCCCTATTCCTGGTGGAGTGGACCAGAGTAACATCCGACGAATGGGTCTTGGAGGTTATCAGAGATGGCTACAAGTTAGAATTGGCTCGTCCGATAGTAGACTCTTTTCTGGAATCTCCTTGCAAATGTCCCGCCAAGGTACGGGCGGGTTCGTCACACCCTCCTCAACTTACGACTTAGTGCCGTCTAGCCTGTATCCCCAGCAGAAAGAGGGTGCAGTCGATACTCCATTTATTTTATGGTGCCAAAAAAGGGCGATTCTTGGCGACCCGCCCTAGATCTCAAGGGTGTCAACAAATCCTTACGGGTTTGGCATTTCCGCATGGAAACCCTCCACTCAGTGATCGCAGCGGTGCAGCCAGGGGAGTTTTTGACCTCTCTTGATCTCAAAGAGGCCTATTTACACATTCCAATTTGGCCTCCCCACAGGCGTTTTCTTCGCTTTGCAGTGTTCGGTCATCATTTTCAATTCAAAGTGATGCCCTTTGGCCTAGCCACAGCGCCTCGGACCTTTTCCAAGGTTCTCGTCGTAGTGGCGGCCTATCTCAGGAAGGAAGGAAGGGATTCAGGTCCATCCTTATCTAGACGAATGGCTGGTGTGGGTGTCTTCTTTCGGGGAGAGTCGGCAGGCCACTGACAGAGTGGTCAGGGTGCTTCAGTCACTTGGTTGGGTGATCAACTTCCCAAAGTGCAGCCTTACGCCTTCCCAGATGCTGGAATACTTGGGAGTGTGCTTCAATACCTGAACAGGGTTAGTTTCTCTGCCTTTAGCTCGAGCTCAGTAGTTATAGGGCTAGTTGCGAACTCTGTTCCAGACTCCGAACCCGCGGGCTTGGGACTATGTACAAGTTCTGGGTTCCATGGCCTCCACCTTGGACGTCAAAGTGGGCCAGAGCTCACTTGCGCCCCCTGCAGTAGCACCTTCTGAGCCGTTGGTCTCCGCTCTCAGAGGATTACAAGGTTCGGGTGCCATGGTCAGCCCGTCTGCACACTATCATGTACTGGTGGTTCATTCAAAAGAATCTGGTATTGGGCATTCCTATGGCAGCCCCAGAATGAAAGATTGTGACCATGGATGCGTCGCTGTCTGGCTGGGGGGCTCATTGCCTCCAACAGATGGCCCAGGGCATTTAGACCTCTATGGAGGCGTTTTGGTCCATCAACCGCTTGGGGTTATGGGCGATTTGTCTGGCCCTTCGGAAGTTTCTTTCTCTTCTCCGTGGTTGCCCGGTTCGGGTTCTCTCGGACAATGTGACCGCGGTCGCATACATGAACCGTCGGGGTACCAGGAGTGCACCACTGGCGCATGAGGCAGCTCTGATCTGCCGTTGGGCGGAGACTCATCTCTTTCTCTCTTGACAGCAGCTCATATAGCGGGGTCACAGAATGTGGAAGCGGACTTTCTCAGTCGCCATCAGTTGGAGCCAGGGGAGTGGACACTTTCCCCTCTGGCCTTCGATCAGATAGCAGCCCGTTGGGGGATACCGCTGATGGATTTAATGGCCACCGCATTCAATGCGAAGGTTCCCCGTTTCTTCAGCAGAGAAAGAGAGCAGGGCTCATAAGGCATCGATGCTTTTCTACAACCTTGGCCCAGGGGCCTGCTCTATGCCTTTCCCCTGAGACCAATGGTGGGCAGGTTACTGACTTGCATTGCCAGTCATCCCGGTCGAGTGATCCTGGTGGCACCGGATTGGCCCAGACGTCCCTGATACGCAGATATGGTCAGGATCCTGTTCGATCGTCCTCTCAGGCTCCTGGCGCAGGACGGTCTCTTGCTGCAGGGACAAGTCATGATGGAGGATGCCTGGCCCTTGAAAGGGCGGTTGAGAAGGAAAGGCTATCCGGATGCGGTTATCGCTACGATGCTGCAGGCCAGGAAAAGATCCACCTCGATAGCTTATGCTAGGGTATGGCGTACTTTCGATTCGTGGTGTGCAAGTTCAGGATTGTCAGCGGCTTCGGCATTAGTTATCCTCGCGTTTCTTCAAGAGGGTTTCAGGAATCTCGTTGAGTTCTCTTAAAGTGCAGGTGGCAGCTCTGGCATGCTTTAGAGGCCGGCTTCAGGGGGCGTCCATCGCCTCCCATCCAGATGTGTTTTGTTTTTTGAGGGGCGTAAATTGGTTGCGTCCGCACATGCTGGTTCTGCTATCCTGGAACCTTAATCTAATTCTCAAAGCACTTCAGCGTCCTCCTTTCGAACCCTTGTTGGGGATTACCTTGAAGGCGATTTTCCTAGTAGCCATTATTTTGGCTCAGAGAACTTCAGAGTTGCAGGCTCTTTCTTGCAGAGACCCCTTCCTGAATTTTACAGAGGCAGGGGTTTCAATTAGGACAGTTCCTTCATTTTTGCCCAAAGTGGTTTCTCATTTCCACTTGGGGCAGTCCCTACATTTGCCGGCTTTTCATCGGGAAGATTACCCCGAGCAATTCCGGGCTCTTCGTTGCCTTGACATGAGACCGGCTCTTCTTAGGTATTTGGAGGTGACCAATGAATTTCGTCTTTCGGACCATCTCTTCATCCTTTTTGGAGGCAGTAAGAAGGGGCATATGGCTTCCAAGGCCACCATAGCCCGTTGGGTGCGGGAGGCCATCACTTCGGCCTACGTGACTTTGGGTAAGCAAGCCCCTGCGCAAATTTGTGCTCACTCTACGCGAGCTCAGGCTTCCTCCTATGCAGAGTCCCATTTGGTTTCTCTGGAAAATGTCTGCAAAGTTGCTACATGGGCTTCGGTCCATACATTCACTCGTCATTATAGGTAGATGTGGCAGCTCGGCAAGATGCGATGTTTGGCTCGTCTGTGATGTCTGCCGGGTTGGGGGTGTCCCTTCCTACTTGAGGACTGCATGGGTACATCCCACAAGTCTCTGGATTGATCTGTGGGACGCTATGGAAGGAAAAATTAATTCTTACCTGATAATTATCTTTCCATTAGTCCCAACAGATCAATCCAGAGCCCCCCCCCCCCCCCCTGGATTTACTGTCTGCAGTTTTGTTTTGGTTGGTTAGTTTTTTAGATTTTGTGGTTCTGATTGTTCCTTCGTTTGATTAAATAATAAAAAGAAATAAAGTTAGAAGTGATGGAAGTATGTTGTGTATTTGGTCTGGCAATGTCAGGAGAGTTTTCTATTGTTTCCATTCCACTGCTTTGGTATCGTTCATACTGAGGTTTACTTGGCTGCACAGGTCCACATATAACAAACCTTGTAGGTTCTCTCTATCTCCACCTACTGGTAGAGGGACACAACCCACAAGTCTCTGGATTGTTCTGTTGGGACTAATGGAACGAAAATGATCAGGTAAGTATTAATTTTTCCTTATTGTTGTAGTCACCATTTATAGAATAGCGCTTACCTCCGGATTCTATATAGTGCGCCTAGTGTTCTGCGCTGAAATTCCAAGAGTATTCTATAACAATACATGTAACTTAATTGGCTTAATCTAATCAGCATTGTTAACAGCACTTAATAAGCAATAATGAGCACTAATTGGTAATAATTAGAACTTACGGACATTGTAGCTCCTTGCAATTTTTTATTTATTTTTTAATTGTGAGCCCTCCAGGTACAGAAAAATATCCACTGTACATGGATGTATACTTCTTCAATAGCCTTTGGGTTTTCAGGTAGTATATAAGAAATTAATGTAAACAAAAATTAGTACTATGAATGTCCATAGTTCCTGAAGTTGTCACAGAGCCCAGTATCCTTGCCAGTTTCACATTCAGGGGGGGGGGGGGGGGGAGGGTGGGGTGCACAGGCAGCAATGTTTCCTCCAAGCTGTGCCAGAGTCCTCCACCTACATTCCTGCCAGTGGTGGTGCTGTTTCAAAATCACAAACATAAAGGAATCCTGTTCAGAAGGAATGGATCCTCAGACGCTTAGTGGAGATTGGGTGGCAGAGCCGGTGGTGGGAGGTGGGGCTAGTGGTTGGGAGGCGGGGCTAGTGCTGGGCAGACTTCTACGGTCTGTGCCCTGAAAATGGCAGATACAAATCAAGGTCAGGTATATACACACAAAGTAGCACATTTGAGTTTATCTTGTTGGGCAGACTGGATGGACCGTGCAGGTTTTTTTCTGCCATCATCTATTATGTTACTATCCTATATAATAATTCTCACCTCCAACGTTCTGTCTTGCTGCCTGTGTTCGTGGCTGAGTTGGTCTGCTAGGCTCCGAAGCCAGGCTGGTGTCACCTTCCCAGTATGACATCCACACGGCGAGTCGGCTTCCTTCCCTGCTCTTTGCTCTCAGCTCTGCCTCCGCCCTGCCGTGACCCTCTCGACCCCCCCTTCCTGCCGCCAACCCTCCCCCACCGCTGTCGCGTACCTGTGCTGGCAGGGGACCCCAACCCCCGCCAGCCGAAGTCCTCTTCGTGGCTGCGCGGCGTTGCTTGCTGAATGATCTGATCAAGTTTCTGTGCGTGCGTCTCACGTCCTACACGTTGTACGTGCAGAACATCAGACGCCCGCACAGAAACAGATTCAAACTTGATCAGATCATTTGTCAACGCCATGCAGCCGAGAAGAGGACTTTGGCTGGCGGGGGTTGGTGTCCCCTGCCAGCACAGGTACACGATGGTGGCGGGGGAGGGTTGGCAGCAGGAAGGGGGGGGGTCCAGAGAGGGTCGCGGCAGGGGGGTCTTGAAATCGGAGGGAGGGAGGGTCTGGAACTCGGAGGGAGGCAGGGAGGTGGGGTCTGGAACTTGGAGAGAGGGAAGGAGAGGTGGTCTGGAACTCGGAGGGAGAGAGAGAGGGGGGGGGCCTGGAACTCAGAGGAGAGAGAGAGAGGGGCCTGGAACTCAGAGGAGAGAGAGGGGGGCCTGGAACTCAGAGGAGGATGGGAATGCACCACCTGTGTTAAAAAAAATTTAAAAAAAAACCCCACCCCCAATCAGGCCCATAGAGAAGACCTGGAAACTTATGGACAAAGTGGTTAGTTGCAGGGGAGTAGGAGAGGGGAGGGAGAGGGGCGTGGGACTCGGAGGGGACAGAGGGAGAGAGCGAGGGAGGGTGGGGGATAACCTTGCTAGTGCCTGTTTCATTTCATACAGAAACGGGCCTTTTGTACTAGTGTTACTATAATTCACTAAGTGTATTCTGTAATGCACTATGCCTAAATTCTAATGCATGCAGCCAAAAGTGGGTGGGGGAATGGGTATTTCGTGGGCGTTCCAAAATTTACATGCACTGTTATAGAATATGGTCCACTGCGCCTAAATCTATGTGCCTGGATTCATGCCACATTTTCATTGGTGTAAATGAAGTCATGTAGATTATGTGCTAGAATATCAACCAAGTGTATTCTATACACCATGCCTAAATCTAAGCACTGCTTGTAGAATACGCTTAGGTAGAAATGTTTACTGCGTACTATTTTTAGGTGCCATATATAGAATCTAGCCCTTAGCGCTCATTTTTTTCTTGGAACCCAAATTTGGGTGTCATTTACTGAATCTAACTATGCACTGTACAGCTATTGTGGCTTCAGCTGTAAGTCTCCAGACTCTTCTTCTGATGCCCTAGAAAGCCTGCCAACTAGACTGAGAAGAGACAAAGAAGAAGCAGTAGGCACTTGATCTACTATGCCGGAACTGTTTGACAAGAAGACAGACAAACCTATTTACTATTCTATACTAGAGGCTTGTATCCCACCAAGTCCTTTAAAAAAAGGTGCAAGTCAGATAACAAAAAGACCTGAGCACAACAATCATATGTTGCATTACTTTTGATTTATTTACCTTCATTGGGTTCCAGTGCAGGCCATAATACTGTTAAATTTTTCTGCTTTATTTACAAAATTATGTATGGTTTAGCTCCATTATATCTCTTGGATCACTTTGTCTTGATGCAAAAATCTAGAGTTACCAGAACATTACCTTTTTTTCACTTTCCCGCCTTTAAAGAATTTAAGAAGAAGCAGGTTTCTGGACACTCTTTTCATATCAAGCAGTTCGTCTGGATAAGGCAGTTAAATATTTACTATTGTCCAGGGTTAATTGCAGTCAGTTCCGTAAACAAATTAAGACCTATTTATTTAGAAAGTTTGCGCTAAATTGTAATGATTAGAATATGTGTGTTGAGTGGTATTTAATTTCTTTTGCTTAATGTTTTGTATCTCCTGGGAATGCCCAGTTTTCTTAGAACATGTGTTCCGCATTAAACCAAAAGATATATGGTAGAAAATAAGTTTATATTGTTGTACCAAAAAAAAGTATAACATGTATGCTATACAAATTAAGAAACATACTTTTAAAAAGATACGTTTTCAGTTTTCTCCGAAACAGTAAATAAGAGGAAGAAAGTTCCAAATTTTAATGACATGCAAAACTAAAGATTGACCATATAGCCTTGTTTCTTCCAAATTCCATGGCTGATGGTGTCATAATTTGGCCTCCCCACAGGCATTTTCTTCGCTTTTCATCTTTTGGATTTCAGGCCTTTGTGGCAGATGCTTACTAGTGTGTTTTAAGCTAGTTTCATTGAAAATAGCCTGAGACCTCTTTAGTAGAGTGCAATCTAGGAGCATAACTTTCAAAGTTAGGGGCAAAGATCCTTTGACTATTGCACTGTAAGTGAGCTAAGCCAATCTGTTACTAATTCTATCCACACTGCTAAGTTTTGACATTGTCATTTCCTTGACTAGTAAGCAGGTCCACCACAAACATGATCCATTACGCCATCTGCTCAGTCTCCCTTGTGAGCCCCCCCCCCCAAAAAAAAATGACGGGACATGATAATTTTACAGTCTATTAAGCATCCCATTTCCAGTGTTCTCCCTAAATTCTACAATTTAAGATAGATACAGACATATAGATATAGCACATATACCATGATTAACTCTATACACAATCATTACGTCACTGGTCTCTACATCTCTTAGACCAGGAAAAGAAGCAACACATTATATACATACAATCATCACTGGTCTCCGTCATCCAGGCTCTTATCATCAGCTGGGGGGGCCCAGTTCACAGCGAGAGCTAGGAGCTTTTTAGACCAGGAACAACAGATCCTCTGCGCAGTCCATACGTTACTCACAGATGAACCCCACCTCTACCGTGACAAGCCCTCCCTTTTATTAGGCTCTGGGCCCATGTCCAGAGCTAAGGAAAGTTACAGAAAGCTTCTATGAAAAATTACAGAATGCTTAACATGGTCACATGCTTTCCCAAGTCCAGGTGGCCAAGCTGGGCCTAGGAAATAAGAACCATCCTCCCCTTTGCATACCAAATTAGTTAGAGCTGTGTCTTATCTTCTGCATCCCAACTTGTTTTTTATATTTACAAGAAAAGTTACTTTCGGTCAAAGACAAGATTTCAGAGTGTATTATCGGACAAAAGCAGGGTTGAAAAGCAATCCTTTAAGGTTAACACTTAAACAATCATTTTTAAACAGAATTACTTCTAATCAACAGTACAGAGCCCGAGTGCACTGGTCATTCAAGACAGGGTTGAAAAAAAAATATTTAAAATTTGCTTCCATTACACTGGGCTAACTATAGACATAGGACTCAATTCTGTAAATGGCGCCAAAAAACTGCACGCTAAGGGCCCTGTTTACTAAGACGTGCTGTAGGCACACAAACGTTTTAGCATACACTAAAAATTAGTGTGCGCTAATGATAGAGACACCCATTATATTTCAATGGGTGTCTCTATCGTTAGCGCATACTAAAACGTTTAGGCACTTACAGCGTAGCTTAGTAAACAGGGCCCTAAGTGCTATTTCTTTAAATGGCACTCGAAGTTGGGCGCCATTTATAGAATAGCACTTGACGTGCAATTTGGATGCAAGGGTTTACACCTGCTAAGCCCTGGTGTAAATCCCTGTTCCTAAATTAGGCTCAAATCCCCCAAATTCTGTAACATTGCACACAAATCCTAGAAATGCCCTTGACCCACCCATGCCCCTCCCATGGCCATACTCCCTTTGCAGGTCCACGCAGAAATGTTTACGCGCACATCTTTATAGAATATCAACTACATAGATGCATGTGTAAATTCAAATTATTGCCAATTAGCACCAATAATGTTAGCACCCAATTAGTGCTAATTGGCTTATTAAGCAATTAAATTGCATACACACTTTGGTCACATGCCCAATTTTCACATGCAGTTTTGAGCTTTGTATAGAGAATCAGGGGGATCATGTTCTAGTTAAGTGATCATTCTAGTCTTCAAGCCTTTGGTGATTAGGGCTGGCTCAAAGCTGCTGTCAGTTGAAGCAGGTTTTGGTTTTCTCTGTGTTTGAGTAAGGTTTGTTCTTGTACCTAGTTTTGAATGATTGAATCTTTTCCTATCAGATTTTTTGAATTCCTTTTCTTTATGCATTCAAGTGTTTTTTTTTATGCTGTACACAGCTCTGCTCTGTTCAGGCAGTTAGAGTGGTCTAGGAAATCTAAATAAATAAATAACAAACAAACATGCCTTTCCAGTGGTAGTTCAAATCAAGTTACATTCAAGTATAGTAGGTATTTCTATATCCCCTGATGGATCACAATCTAAGTTTGTACCTGAGGCAGTGGAGGGTTATGTGACTTGGCCAAGATCACAAGGAACAGCAGGGGGGGTTGAACCCTGGCTTCTCTGGTTCTTAGTCTGCTACTCTTCTCATTGGTTACCTGCTTGCAGCCTCTTGCTGGTCTTCCCCACCTCAGTAACCAGCTTCTCCAGGGAGCAGACATTGTTCTGGGACAAATAAACTATTGCTTCAGACATAGATTTTGATTTTGGCAATCATATGAACCACTTGTGTTCTCACGTATATTTTGCATTTGAATCTTCTCACCTTCCTGGATGTCACTCCAAGGCTTTTAACAGCATTAAGAAGTTGCCTCCATCTCTGCTCTTTTTACTGGACTACAGAATTGTGCTTTGTTGTCACTGTGTGCAAGCAGACTTGGACAGTAGTGACATTGAAGAGACACAGCAGTCAGGATCAGCCCTTGTCTTCACAGTGAATGGAGATGATGGGTTAGCAGCAGTCTGGTGATTGACAATGTATTTTCGAGAGCCTGCACTTTTTCAGTTCACTGCTTTGTGATGCATATTTTATTTCGCCTAATGATCTGCTGCTGTGCTCAGCACAGGGATGTGAATAAAAAGTGGCAGAAAAAAAAGTATGGCTATTGGGAAAAATGTATTTAAATGAAACAGCTCAAAGTGGTGACAAGTTTCAGAGTCATTGACACCACGTTTATGTACAGCGCTTCCTATGTCTAGTAGTGCTATAGAAATGATATATAGTAGTAATACTTCATGGCTTGCAAGTACTACATGTGGAAATGCTCGTCACTCTGAAAGCCACTTTGTATGTTTGTATAGTCCATATTTCTATATTTAGTTTTGTTGTACTCTATCAGTATGGAATTTTTTTTCAAATAAAGGAGCTTTGTTTCTTTTGTATAAAGTGTAATTTTCAAAGGCATTTCCTTTCACCTGGGTTAGATTTAGTATTATAACCACTGACAACTTCCACGTTTTGCAAGATTTCCTGAAGAGATTAATATCTTTTGAAGCTTCACAACTGGCACAGATTCATAAAGGGGGGGGGGGGGGTTGATTCATCAAGCAGTGTTAGGGCTTTAAGTCATGTTAATTGGCCCTTAACATAACTTTCTAAAAATACTGCAGAGATATTTAATTCACCATGAGTTAGTGAGTAATGAGATGCCAATGCATGTGTATCTCATTACTATGTAAATACCCTAACACGACTTGTGGTTATACACTGCAAGTCATATTAGGGCCTCCAAAGCATGATATAATAACCCCAGCATTTTGCTAATGCTTCCAGCTCTGGGTCTCCCCAACTAAAATTCCCCTCAAGGTAAGGTGAACCCCCTACAGTGCTTACGCTGGGTATATTTCCTGATGTAAGGTCCCCTTCAAGGCATGCCCACTCCTTACTGGTCATTGGTGGTCTAGGGAGTTCAGAGGGGGGTTGTCCAGGGGGTGACCTGGGGGTCATCAGGCAGGAGCCCCCTAGCAGTTAGTCTCATGTGACTACTGCAAGGGGTCATATTTACTAATATAGAAATATGACCACTAGCGGTAGTTGCAGTTTGGAGGATGGCACCTGGAGTGGGCAGGAGTTGACTGATCCTCCTCCAGACTCCCCAGACCCCCAATGACCAGTAAGGTAGGCACTATGGGGGGAGAACCTTACATCAAGGAGTATAACCAGATGTGCAGGCTGAGAGCATCAGCCTGTGGCTCCGCATAGCCCAATTCTCCCCACCCATGGGAATCAGGCTGACTGTGAGGTGGTGCACAAGTAGCGTTATCTTAGCTTGGGATGCGGTAATCTGTGGTACAGGGATCCCGCAAGTTGCTGAATCACACAAAGCATCAAGGCGCGGTAAAGGAAGAAAACTTACCACACCTTGATGAGTTTCCCCCTAAATCTTTTATCTTTCACTGTTTACCGGTCCTTCTCAGTGAATTCACTTAAGCAGTAAATTGTGCACATTTTATTATTTATATATTTGTGTAGTTATTAGGATTTATTTACCACCTTTTTGAAGAAATTCACCCAAGACAGAGAACAACAAGCTGAAAATGAATCTTAAACACTTTACTTTCTTTAACTCACCCTCAGTATCTCTCTTTCAGGTAGAAACACTAAATTTATTTTTAATTATTTAAATAGGATATTTTTACACATAGAACAAAAGTTAAATTTATCATTCAGGACCCAGGACAGCTCATTGTTACAAACCTCTCATCTGTCTACTCAGCCCCCTTAGGTCACCCTTTCAATAAAACTAACTACATGGGACACCAGTTGAGTTTTATTGCTTTCATCTTCTGAAGTTTACATCTGCTACTCTCAAGGGTCGGTTGTTTTTTTTTATATTGATTTTGAGCTCTACTCATTCTACTTGCTACTCTACTCTTCTACTTTCAACAAATGTTTTCTTACTCAGCATGTGGTAAGGAAAACATTTGCCCAGCCATGTGAAGGCCCATTTTAGAAAGAACTTAGAAATGGAAATTCCTAAATATACATTTCTAGCATTATTTTAGAAAAGGATAGAGAACCTTGAAGCAGACATCCGTTGAACCTTGCATCCGTTTTACAATTATAAACGTAGAAAAATCAGTAGCAAAAATGTGGCAACCTATGCGTAGAAGTGGTGACATGTACATGCATAAATGGCAAAATACTGACTTACACTTGCAAGTGCTGACATTTACGTGTATGTCAGCCATTTTTCAAACCTACACATGTACCTGCTTCTAATTATCTACAGAGACCATAACTTTCTTGTACTATTTGAAGGGAGGAAATTAACAGGGGATTAATCCATTAATCCTTCCTCTAAAGGGCTGATAAAAATAACCCATGCATGCTATCAGGTACACCCACATGTGCAATTTTTACCTCTTACATGTGTAATCCCCTTTTAAAATAGAGAATGCATATGTAGATTTTAGTACCACTCAAGCCCCACCCGAACCCACATCCCTTTGAAATGTACATAATATGGATCTGCACATGTAAATATCAGCTTTTTGAAATGGGGTTTTACATGTGTTTGTGATATACACGTATAAGGTTAGTATCTACAGATGCGAATTGAAAATACAACTCCTAATTAACCAGTATAATCTATTTTCCCATGGTTCCAAGCCTATGTGGCACCACTTCCCTATGTCAATCCTTTTGACCACCATCACTCTCAACCTTGCCCTGGTGCCACCACCTCTATATATGCTCATTTATCAGGCATTGCTCAGCTTCCGATCAAACCAGAGTGGGGATATTCACCTACCTATTTGTACAGCTTTAAATTTACCTCTCAGACCTCCGTTCCTTCTTTCCCTTATTGCATATATATAAACTGAACGATTTCTGATCTTTAAGCAAAATGTAGTACTGTATTAGACAAAGGGAACCTGAGTAAACATATAGCACAGTTGTTAAATTATTTATTTAAGGAACAAAACGTTATTCAACACCCATATCACCCATGTGAAAAACTAACTGCCCCTAAACTTAATAACATTACTCTGCCTTTAGAATCATTAATTGCAACCAAACATTTCCTGTAATTTGATATTAGTCTTATGCAGGACATGTTTATCCACTTCTACCCTAGCTGAGATAAAATTTATTATCTCTCTGACCTCATGTGCAACTTTCTTTAAATTAGTCCCCTTACTTTCTAACTCCCCTTACCCATCTATATACGCCTTATTTGCTTATACCCTATGCTGTCTATTAAAATGTTCTATTACGTACTGTGTTGACATTGTAAGTAGTATACTATCCTGCTTATTTTCGAAAGGAGAAAAACGCCCATGTTCGGGAGATGGGCGTCCATTTCCCGTGGGCGGCCAAATCGGTATAATCGAAAGCTGATTTTGGTCGTCTTCAACTGCACTCTGTCGCGGGAATGAATAAAGTTGACGGGGGCGTGTTGGAGGCGGGACTGGGGCATGATTATCGGCCGAGCAGAGATGGGCGCGCTCGGCCAATAATGGAAAAAAGAAAGGCGTTTTAGCGCGAATTTAGGACACTTTTTTGGACCCTTTTTTCTCACGAACAGGTCCCAAAAAAGTGCCCTAAATGACCAGATAACCACCGGAGGGAATCGGGAATCACCTCCTTTGACTCCCCCAGTGGTCACTAACTCCCTCCCACCAAAAAAAACCCACTTGCAAAAACCTTATTTCCCAGCCTCTATGCCACCCTCAAATTCCGTACCCACCTCCATGACAGCAGAATGTGTTCGATCCTCTCAAAGCCTTTCCCTGGGTCAGATGTGGCTCTCGGGTGCACTGCAGGGTCACATCAGCATTGCATTGTGGTGGGTGTAGGGTATTGGGCTCCGTGATTTCACTAGCTTGTGTTACAGTCTCACAATGTTGGTAGTTGGTAGGCTCGTCTCCCATGGTGCTTTTCCCTCTGCTTACTGGGTCAGAGTGTGCCCTGTTTCTGGTAGTCCACGAGGTAGTGGCCATTTTTGAAAGTCCGTTTTAGATCCCTTTCGTGTGTTAGCCACGTTACAGAACTTAGTTCTTCCCTTGAATGTTGCTGAAAGAGGGCATTGTACACCATTCTGCCAGCTCTGAGCTACTGCTAATCTTAGTACCAGGGAGACTCGTTGCCAGTGGGACACAACCTCTGATCTGCAGTTAACTGTGAGTAAACGCGGTTATTGAAATAAAGGACGTTTTCAGCGAGATTAGTCTTACGGTGTGAACTGCTGTGCCAAGGTTATACAGCAGCAACAAGTCCTGTTTCTGGAGCAGTTTTAGTAGGTAATGCAGTGCACTTCAGGCAGGCAGACCCAGACCCATCCCCCCTACCTGTACCACTTGTGGTGGTAAATGGGAGCCCTCTAACCCCCCCCCCCCAAAATCCACTGTACCCACATGTAGGTGCCCCCCTTCACCATTAAGTGCTATGGTAATGGTGTTGAGTTGTGGGGAGTGGGTTTTGGGGGGGGATTTGGGGGTCTCAGCACCCAAGGTAAAGGAGCAGATTGTAAGCTCTTTGAGCAGGGACTGTCCCTCTATGTTAAATTGTACAGTGCTGCGTAACCCTAGTAGCGCTTTAGAAATGTTAAATAGTAGTAGTAGTAGTACTATGCACCTGGGAGGTAATTTAACGTTTTTTCCTATTTTTTAAAAGTGCCCCCTATGGTGCCCGGTTGGTGTCCTGGCATGTGAGGGGGACCAGCAGTGCACTACGAATCCTGGCCCCTCCCACGACCCAAAGCCTTGTATTTGGTTGTTTTTGAGCTGGGACGCTTTGGTTTCGATTATCGCTGAAAAACGAAAATGCCCAGCTCAAACAAACGCCCACATCTCAAAAACGCCCACATCCAATGCATTTGCCTGGCACAAACCGTATTATTGAACCTAAAGATAAACGTTCATCTTTTTCGAAAATACGATTCGGCCCACCCCTTCACGACCCGTTCTCGGAGATGGACGTTCTTACACATGGGCTTTTGCGTTTGTTTATGCCCCTTCATGCCATACTTTGTATTATTTTAATATTTTTACTGCTGTAATTGTCTATTACTTATGTTTGGTTTATTCTTACTGTACACCACCTGAGTGAATTCTTTCAAAAAGGTTGTAAATAAATCCTAATAAATAATAAATAATTCAGACATATTAATAGGACTTTGTGTATGAATTGCTCATTTCCAGTCCTGTCACAGCATCTCTACTGGGTTCCTCGGCCATTCAGATTTATGTATTAAATCATTGTCTTTCTGCATAATCCAATTGCGCTTCAGCTTATGGATAGATGACTGGACTTTCTCCTTAAGAATTTTCTGGTACAGTGCAGAAGTCATGGCACCTTCAATAATGGTAAGTTTTTCAGGTCCTGAGGCAGCAAAGCATGCCCACACCATCACACTACCACCACCATTTTTTACTATTGGTATGATGTTCTTACTGTTGATTGTTGTATTTGCTTTATGCTAGACATAATGGAATCTGTGTTACCTAAAGAGTTCTACTTTTGACGTCTGTCCATAGAGCATTATCCCAAAAGGCTTGGGGATCATCCAGGTGTGTTTTTGTAAATGAGAAGAGCACTGATCTCACTCTTGGATAGCAGTGTTTTTTGCCTTTATTCTCTCAAGGATCTCAATGTTGCCCAGTCTCTTTCTTATTGTAGAATCACAAACACTGACCTTGAATGAGATGAGAAAGACCTACAGTTTTTTGGATGTTCTGGGCTGTTTTTTGACTTCTCAGATAAGCTGTTGCTGTAGCCTTGGATTAATCTTGGCAGGCTGGCCACTCTTTAGAAGATTTTCCACTGTTCCAGGTTTCCTCCATTTGGAGATCATGGCTTTCACTATGGTTCAGCGGAGACCTAGAGCTATAGAAAGAGTAAACAAGCGATTTATCTGTCATCCAACACCCATATTTCTAAAGCTCTGGGTCTCCGCTGAACCATTGGTCTTGTTTACTCTTTCCAAAAATATTAGGACTAGTGGGCATGCAATGAAGCTACAAAGTAGTAAATTTAAAATGAATCTGAGAAAATATTTGTTCACTCGTGTAATTAAATTCTAGAATTCATTGCCAGAGAATGTGGTAAAAGCAGTTGGCCTAGCGGGGTTTTAAAAAGATTTGGATAGCTTCCTAAAAGAAAAGTCCATAAGCCATTATTAAAATGAACTTGGGGAAAAGTCCCTACTTATTTCTAGGATAAGCAACATAAAATGTATTGAACTGTTTTGGAATCTTGCCAGGTACTTCTAACTGGATTGGCCACTGCTGGAAACAGGATACTGGATGGACCTTCGGTCTGTCCCAGTATGGCAATACTTATGTACTAAATGAAGAAGTAATTTTAAAAAATGTACTTACTCAGGTTTCCTTTGTCTATTATAACATTTTGTTTAAAGATCAGAAACCATTCAGTGTTACATATAGGTACTTATAAGCGAGATCAGGAGGTGTGGGGGATTCTACTTTTTCATATGGGTGTTTGATAACAAAAATGAAGTAGCAATTTAAAAAAAGTGTTTACTCAGGTTCCCTTTGTCTATTATAACATTTTGTTTAAAGATCAGAAACCATTCAATGTCACATATATGTGCTTATAGGGGAAATCAGGAAGTGTGAGGGGGGGAATTCTTTTTACATCACTGTACCTGATATAGATTTTCATCTGCTCAGAAAACAACTAAGGGGCCATTTTACCAAACTGCAGTAAAAGTGCATGCTTACACAGGTCATTCCCGCACACTAAGGCCATTTTTCTGTTTTTCAGAAATTTTTCCCCAATAGCGCATGAGCCCCTACAACCACCTATATTGTAGGTAGTAAGAGCTCATGCGTTAACTACAAACTAATTGGTTAGCATGTGGTGCTGTAGCTGTGTTAACTGATTAGCTCAGTACACACCTATTCTCCTTTCCCTGACCTGCCCCCAGTGCTAAAAAACAAAATCTTCCAAAATTATCACAGGACATCTGAGCTAGAATCTTCCTACTGTATTAGCATCCTAGTATACTATCCAAGCATGGCCTAGTTTCAACCTCCACTCGAACATTTCTTTCACAATCAGAGTCAAGGAATGGAGTAGGTAATATAGGCACCTGCCTGGGGTTCCAGGCCGAGAGGACAGCTGTACACCTCATTGCAACTATTATGGCAAAAGGAGTCTAATAGAGCTCTATGTGGTCTCTACTGGGCAGCCACATTATCAGACAGATTTCAGCTAGCCTGCAGCTAATGAAATCCCTCACTGACAGCCCTACCCCATGCTGCTCAAGGTGCCTGTTGGCTTGGAGAGGTTTACAATCACTTTCAGAATTACATACAATTTGACACTACTTTGCCAACATGCACTCGCTGCCTTCGTTCATTCACAGACATATTGCTAAGCCTAGGAAAATATGCTACAGACAATGAAAGGAAATACATAATTAAAAAAAAATTTTTTACTTTAGTAGCATGTTTATTCTTGAAATAAGAAGGGAGGAATGATTTCTGGAACCTGGCACCTTTTAGTTTGAAGTTTAAGAATATTTCCTCCTCTTATTGGGCAGCTTCTGTACCGGTTACTTTTGGAGGCGCAGCAGTATATTAAGATGAAGCTAAAAACAACAAAGAATACTCAGGATGCCTCATGGATAACAAAGAGAACAGCAGGAACAAAATAGGAAAGAAGTCAGTCCATGCATCTACACCTCTAATAGTGGATATTGCTTCCCCTCCAGAGCAAACTCCAGGGAATATATGAATATATGTGAGAATGCAAGGCCTCAGCCCTCTGGTAGTGAAAGAGAACATGTCAGGAGAATGTTATATATGAGAAGTAATAACTTTCACTTACGAGAATAGGGAAAACTAGAAAGACAGAATGGAAACTTAAGCAATAACAAACACTACTAAGGGAGAACAGCATGGACAGAAAAGCTTGCTGAAAAAGCATGCAAGGAAAAATATGCTAGGGAGGGAAAGCCAAAAATTAAGTAAGTAAGAGTGAGTGAGTAAATGTGTTCTGGAACAAATATCATCAAGAGAGTGCACTCTTCACTCATTAAAGGCTTCCTTTCTATCTTTATATCAGGAGGAATCTCAGTGTTGCCAGATGGAAAAAATTCTCCCCGCCCAAAACCGCACAAAGTCAAACCCTGCCTCTGATGTCATTAACCCCGCCTCCGATGTCACCTCCGACATTAACCCCGCCTCTGACATTAACCACTCCTCCACTGGCCGCGGCCGCAGGAAAACCACTGGTTTAAACCCCAACCCACGGCCAACAGTCGTGAAACCAAAAACCGCAGCAGGTGAAAAAAAAGCCACCCAAAATATTGCGACCCACATGCGGCGTGAAAAACCTGCAGCGGGTTGCAGGAAGGAGCGCAATTGGGTGGTAAAACCGCCCATCTGGCAACACTGGAATCTGTCACAACCTCAGAACTATTAGGGTCCTTCTTTTGTCATCCTTTCCTCTCCGGGTGGAATTTTTCAGTCTTCTAGGCAAGGGTCCAGAAGTGTTTGGTAATCATTAATACAATGTAGGACAATACTTTCTTTAAGAAATTAGTCACTTTATACATATATTTCATCCATAGATTTTTGCAGCAGTCTATAGACATGCAAATGAGCTTCTTCCATGGCTATATGTAAATTATATGTAAAGTCTAGTCTTTGTAGTTTTTAAATTGGCGCTAATCCTCATTAATCTTTTGTTCTACCAGGGTGGGTAGTAAAACAAAGGGGGGAAGGTCCCACCTGATCACTTTACTTTTTAAGGAACCCTCCCACTTCATTAATAGTGTCCAACTCCCTTCCTTCTTTAAATTATATTCAGCATATCTTTATTGTTCCTAATAGCAATCAAAGCCAGATTAGTTCATCCCAGAATAACTGAATATGCAAACTCCCAGATACCTCAGACTGAAGTCAAAGCTTTAGGCTTTCCTGATTCCAGCAAATCCACCTCAGACTCCCATTTAATAAACAGGGCAGTTTCCTCACTCCTTTTTTTTAACCATGGTAATTTCCCAACACAACTCCCTTTTATAACCAGGGCAGTGCCCACACGAAACCCCTTTTTAGGTCTAGGGCCGTTCCTTAACTCTGTTCCCTTTTACAGTTTAAAGGACGTTTCACTTATCTTAATTCCTTTTCCATTTCTCTTGTGTGTTACATGTGGCTTCTGGGCTCTGGAATCTGCCTCTTTCTCAGGTGGCATCTGCCCTACTGCCCATGCTTTTTCTTCATTCCATGGATTCTCTTCTGAAGTCCTCAGCCCCTGTGAGATCTTGCCCCACCTAGCAGCATTCTACTTGAAGCTTTTCTGTTCTCTCCAAACCAGCCAATGGGTTTTAAACTTTTCCCTAGCAGCTTGCATTAAGGCTAATTAGGATTAGCTGGGAGTACTGCTGACTGCTCAGCTCCTGTTCCCAGGCTTCCTCAGCTCCTCTATTCCCTGAGCTGATTATCCCAGTGCCTTCTGGGACATGTCGTTTCTGACTTTCCTTGCTGTGTTGTGACAAGTGATGGCTGCTTGCTTGTCACAACACACAGGGAGCAATTCTATAATGTGTGCCAAATGTTAGGTGCTAAAATGCTGGGTGCTAAGCGCAAATTCTGTAAGGTGATCTAGGTGCCCAGATTCCATTACAGAATACGAGTATAAGTCACCATTTATGCTAAATGTGGAACTTTGGTGTGTAGATGACACTATTCTGTAACATATGTGTGCATTTGTGGGAGATGCCCAAGCCACACTCATGTGAACTCTCACTTGCATGTGTAACCCATTAAGGTAGACTTGGGGAAACCACTGCTGATCCCTGATAGTAAATCTTACTACTTTTTTTGGATTCTGTCAGGAATAAATTTAAACAAACAATTGCAACTGGCACTAACATACTTCTCTTACAATTTGACATGTCCAGTGCCTTCGACATGGTCAACCATGGATTATTACTACATATCCTAGAATACTTTGGAGTTGGAGGGAATGTTCTTAACTGGTTTAGAGGATTCCTGACCACAAGATCATACCAAGTAACAGCTAAAATGGCCATATCAGCCCCCTGGACACCTGAATGTGGAGTCCCCCAAGGATCCCCCCTCTCACCAACCCTCTTCAACCTAATGATGATACCACTAGCCAAGCTACTAGCCAATCAAGACCTCAACCCATACATATATGCAGATGATGTCACGATTTACATCCCGTTCAAAATCGATCTAAAAGAAATCACCCATGAGATCATCCAAAGCTTCCAAATTATGCACACCTGGGTGGATGCACTTCAGCTAAAACTTAACGCAGAAAAAACACAATGTCTTGTACTCACCTCACAACATAATACAAGTAAATTCACCACCATAACCACACCTAACCTTTCCCTCCCAGTCTCAAACACTTTGAAAATTCTTGGAGTTACCATTGATCGTAATCTCACACTCGAAAACCACGTGAAGAACACAACCAAGAAGATGTTCCACTCCATGTGGAAACTCAAAAGAGTAAAACCTTTCTTCCCAAGATCAATTTTTTGCAAACCTGGTGCAATCAATGGTACTAAGTCACCTGGACTATTGCAACGCACTTTACGCTGGCTGCAAAGAACAGACTATCAAAAAACTTCAAACAACCCAGAATACCGCAGCCAGACTCATATTTGGAAAAACAAAATATGAAAGTGCAAAACCCCTAAGAGAGAAACTACACTGGCTTCCACTGAAAGAACGTACCGCGTTCAAGATCTGCATGATTGTTCATAAAATCATTTACAGAGATGCCCCGGCTTACATGCTAGACCTCGTGGACTTACCTCCCAGAAATGCTAAAAGATCTGCCCGCACATTTCTCAATCTACACTTCCCTTGATGTAAAGGATTAAAATACAAACTAAATCACGCGACCAGCTTTTCCTACGTGAGCATGCAACTATGGAATGCACTACCAACCAGCTTGGAAACAATTAACAAAATAACTTCCGCAAATCTCTGAAAACCTATCTCTTCAACAAGTCCTATCATGAGAATCCATAGCCTAATTATAACACTCCACTAACCTACCCTGACTCTTTAACTCTTCCCTCTACAACTGTCTGCTTAGCTATTTTGTGTTATCCTTAATCTTTGTAACATCAACTGTATCTATTACCCTGAAATGGCGATGCCATAACAGGTCTTTGTAAGTCACATTGAGCCTGCAAATAGGTGGGAAAATGTGGGATACAAGTGCAATAAATAAATAAATTTGGAACTTGGATTGGCCACTGTTGAGAACAGGATATGGGGCTAGATGGGCCTTTGATCTGAAGTACTATGGCAATTCTTATATTTTTGCATTCATGCATTTTTCCTTAGAAGCTCAAAGATCACTTCTTATTATAGTAGCATCGTACTTCACAACAGATAAAACACCTATTATCCCATCTGTTCTGCCCAATACGTCTGGTCTGTATCATTTAGAAAATATCCTAACTGCCTGTCACAGAAGCTTGGCTGCTTTGTTTGTTTACCACTTTAGAGCATAAAAGTTTCCTTGCTTTTCTGAATAGCCAGAAGCCTCCCCATCATCTTTTATCACCAAGCTAAAATATAATCTAAACAGCTACAAAAAGTGATAAGACTATGGCTTGGACATCTGGCTGCTTAGCTTCAGTGACCTTGCTGGATTGTACCAGGACACTAGCATAAATTTGGTTGGTTTCTAAAGAAGGTTTGCTTGCTGATACCAATCCAACTACCCTGTTGTCTATAGTGTCACTGATGGATTTGCTTACTTTTCTTATGTCCTTCTTGACTGATAGCTAGTCACCACCGACCTGCTGGCATTGCCTCATTTGGTTTCTGAGAAGCTATTTGGAACAACCCAGCTGAGCCATGGCCTGGGAAGTCACAAGCTTGTACTCTACTTAACGGCCCCTTTTGAGTTCTTATCACCCTACTGGGTGGCATTCAGTCACCACTAAACTCACAACTTACAAAAGCTCAAAATTAACCAGGCTTTACTGATGCACAGAACAGCCTATAAATTGCCAAATATAGAGTAAACGTATATACTGTAGGTGTTTTTACCTTTCATGGAAAAGGAGAACATGTGTAGCCTGATGTTGCAGAGAGCATCTAGATCGGAAATGGAACACCCAAGTTGGATCATTAACAATTTCAAACCTATTTCACAAAGGTCTGTTGATCGTGGAGCCTTTTGTAAAATGTGTATAGGTCTATGGGAAATACACATGTATTTTACTACATGTGCAGCGAGAACAAACATTTCAGAAAAATACGTCTGTGCAAAAATGCAGCATCACTCAGCTCATTTATTTTGTAAGCACTGATGCTTATATATATAGATGGTGATTTTTGCTTCTATATCTACAAATATAAGTATTGGCATTTACACATTTAATCTACAACATTCACATATGAGAAGTCAATTAATGAGCCAAGCTCCTAAAGTCAATATTTTACATTTTTAACTACATTTTAAATATCAAAGGGTTAGGCACAATTGACCCCTCACTCTTTAAATCGCTAGCCGAAATGAACAGTTTCCTGACACTTATTGTATAAATGCCTTGGAGGAGGTGAAAAATCTGATATGGGAATTAAAAAAAAATATGCTTGCATCCCTGTGCAGAATCAGAAATACATGTATATCTTTTGGAAAATTGAAACCATGGCCAGAAAACTAGCAAGTCAATATTCCATAATTTGAAAAGTCTAACCTTTTCCTATATCCAGTGAGAAGTCAATTAATGAGCCAAGCTCCTACAGTCAACATTTTACATTTTTAACTACATTTTAAATATCAAAGAGTTAGGCACAATTGACCCCTCATTCTTTAAATCACTAGCCGAAATGAGCAGTTTCCTGACACTTATTGTATGCATGCCTAGAGGAAGTGAAAAATCGGATATTGTGGTTTTAAAAAATATGCTTGCATCCTTGTGCAGAATCAGAAAACTATCAAGTCAATATTCCATAAAACATCTGTTGAATAATTTAAAAAGTCTAACCTATTCCTATGTCCAGTGGCACTATGGGGGTAATTCTGTACATGGGCATCTTCTTTTGGCATCCTGATACTGCAGGGTGAGAGCCCTATTATATAACGACAGCTAGGCACATGGATATCATTACAGAATATTAGTGCTACCCGGTATTGGGGTGCCTGAAAGCTAGGCACATGTAGTTATACCAGTCATAGACTTGATGTAACTAGGGGCCCCAGATGAACATTTGAATCACTAAGAGGTGATCACCTTGGCCTGGCTGCATTCAGAATAAGAATCTGTGAACTACAATATATGAGGTCAGTTGCTGCTAATGTTATTTCATGCACAGTTCTTTTGTTACACATCTAATAAATTATTGATTCATTTTAGTCATAATGACATTTTAGATACAAGAGGATGGACTGAATTTGGACCATGAAGAAGGGAAATGGGCTGGAATTTGATTTTCTGCTTTTTTTGCGGTTACAATCAAAGTGGTTTATATATTATAATACAGGTACTTATTTTGTACCTGGGGCAATGAAGGGATAAGTGACTTGCCCAGAGTCACAAGGAACTGCAATCTCTTACTATATAAAAAAAATATAGTGGAACTAGGAAAGGTACAGAAAGGATGATGAATATGATAAATGGGTTGGGATGACTTCCCTATGAGAAAAGGCTAAAGCAGCTAAGTCTTTTCAGCTTGGAGAAAAGATGGCTGAGGGGAGATATGGTAGAGGTCTATTAAATAATGATTGGAGTGAAATGGGTAGACGTGAATCGCTGTTTACTCTTTCCAAAAATACAAGGATTAGGGGGCACGCAATGAAGCTACAAAGTAGTAAATTTAAAACAAATTGAGTGGTGACGTGATGAGCTGAGCAGATGTGCTTTGCCTCAGCTCCTGAGCCCTCACTCTATAAACCTTCAAAATACTGCAAATCGCAAGTAGAAAAAGGAAACCTGAGCTCTATATATCATATGGACAAATACCTTAAACAATCCCCGGCTGGAATGGCGTTGCGTACCGGGAAAAAGGAAAAGAGTAAAGTGCCAACAACGGAATCCAAGATGGCGGACGATCCGCTCTCGGCAAACCAAATATTCACAGCGGCGCAGCTCGAGCAGTTAACGCTTGCGGTGGCAAATGCTTGGCAACCCAAGTGGGACGCTCTGGATCAAAAGCTGGACTCTTATCAAACGAAGCTGGAAGGTTTAGGGACCTGAACGGAGGATTTGGAGACCAGGGTATCTGCCCTGGAAGATGATTCCCAGGGCTATAATGCGGACTTGTGGGAGATTAAAAAGCAGCTCCAGGAGCACATGGACAAATTAGAAGATCTTGAAAATCGCTCCCGCAGGAACAACGTGGGCATCGTGGGCCTTTCAGAAAAAGTACCTGAAAAAAACTTGGTTGACTGGCTCACGGAGTGGTTATCAAAGGAGCTGGCCTTGTCGGATGGCTTCGGGCCCCTGGTAATTGAGCGAGCGCACCGCGTGGGCTGTAACAGGGAAAATCAGGAAAGACCTAGAGTGGTGGTGGCGCGGCTCCTCAACTACAGGCATAAGTTGGAAGTGCTGCAGGGGTTTAAGATCCGCAGAGGAGATTTGAAACATGAAGGCCGCCAAATCCTGATATTTCAGGACTACTCATCAGGTGTCCAGGAGCGGCGACGTAAATTTCATCCATTATGCACTGCATTGGTCCAGAAAAAAATTCGTTTTGTTCTACAATTCCCAGCGGCACTGAAAGTGCTGGTGCATGGACAATGGAAAGTGTTTAAGTCACTGGAAGATGCAAAAATTAAGCTCCAGGATCAAGGTATCCTGGAAGGAGACTGAGAACAATGATAAACTCTATGGGAGAACAGGTTTCAAAAGGTTTTCATTTTCTTTCTGTAGCAGTAATAGCTATGAAAATGTTTTCAGCAGGCAGGAGTAGAGGGCTCTTGACACGTTAGGTGCTCCATTGCTAATTCCCGGTTTTGGTGTGGGAATATGGCAAATGGGTTAGTTTTGAGGGGGGGAATGAGGGGGTTTGGGGTAAAGGGCTTATGGTTTCTGAGGGAACATTTGTTTGCTAAGGGACTAGGGGTATGTTTCGACAGTGTAGGGGGCAGTATCACGCAGGCTTAAAAAGTGATCTGCTGGAGTTTTATTTGCAGAGGGCGGATCTGGGGCTGGAGGGACTTGCAGCACCCCAGGAGTATATGGTCAATGAGAGCGGGAGGTTCCAGGGATGACCACTAGAATTGTATCTTGGAACGTAGGTGGTATCAGCTCCCCAATCAAAAGATCCAAGATTCTTTCAGCACTTAGGAGACACAGAGCTGATATTGCATGTTTGCAGGAAACACGCCTCACAGACTTAGAACACTCTAAGCTGCAAAAATATTGGGTGGGGGAGGTATTTGTGGCGTCATCCCAGAGTCGTAAAGGAGGGGTGGCGGTGCTGTTTCGAAAGGGGCTCCCATATAAAGCAACTGTAATTGACAAAGGGGCCCAGGGGGATCACATATTGCTAAAAATATGGTTGTCTGGTAGAGTCATTTTGCTATTGGTCCTCTATGGACCTAACAACCATAATCCGGCCTTCCTTAACAACTTAGCGGGGAAATGCTTACAGAGTAACAGTGGGGATTTGATCGTAGTGGGAGACTTTAATGTGGTCTTGGACCCGAGGCAGGATTGCTCCAGTGCAAAAGATTCTCAGTACAGAGGAGTGCGGGCCAAAGAATTTCAGACATTTAATAGGACCCTCGACCTGGTAGACCCGTGGAGGATACTCCACCCTGGAGAGAAAGATTACACACACAGGTCGAGGACCCATGGCACATTTGCCAGGATTGACTATATCCTGTTTGCTCGCTCCTTATTCCACCTGGTAGCTGCAGCATCTATAGGCCCAGAGGAAGTAGCAGATCATGCTATGGTGTGGTTAGACCTTGTTAACTCTGCGGCGGCTGGGGGAGGTAGGGGGTGGAGATACCCAGTGGGCCTCCATCAAGATTTACAATTACGGGCACACGTACAACAAAGTTGGGAACACTATATAGACGATAATCACTGGCATGCTGTTCATCAGCCTGAGTTGTTCTGGATGGCCTCGAAGGCAGTCCTGCGGGGTGCCATTATAGCCTACTGTAGTATGAAAAATAGGAAGAAAGCGGCAGGCATCCTGAATTTGGAGCGCCAGTTGCAAAAGGCCAAAAGAATACATCTTCATCACCCCACACCAATTAATTTAGAGAATCTAAAAGCTACTCAGATAGCGTTAAATAGCTTATTCATGAAAAGGAGATGAAGTCCGCCCTGTTTTACAAATATAAGTTGCAGAGGTTTGGTAACCGGGCAGGAAGAATGTTAGGTAGGCTGATTAGAAATTCGGGAGCCCCAAGGACAGTGACTACATTGAGAGATGCAAAAGGGAACTTAATAACAGATAGTCGAAAGATCGGGCAGGCCTTTACAGAGTACTTTAAAACATTATATAAATCCAGGGTGTCTCCCTCGGCACAAAAGATGCAGGAATATCTGACCCAGATTGGGCTCCCAAGACTAACAGGAGAGCAGTTGGAGAACCTGAACAAACCGATAACAATGTTAGAACTGTAAGGTGTGATTAAAAAGTTAAAGCTTTGGTCTGCCCCGGGCCCAGATGGATTTTCAGGGGAGTACTATAAAATACTGTCAGGGGAGGCCCTAGCATCCTTGCTGGAATATTATCAGGAGGTGGTGGGGAAAAAAGAATTTCCGAGGCATGCCAACTCAGCGCTCATAACTTTAATACCCAAGCCAGGGAAGCCTTTGGATAGCGTTGAATCTTACCGACCAATTTCTTTGCTAAACGTTGACACTAAAATATTGGCAAAGCTGATGGCTGAGCGTTTGGCAGAATATCTACCATTCCTGATAAGTCAAGAGCAAGTTGGGTTTGTTAGGGGCCGTCAGTCGGTTCATAATATCAGGAAGACCTTGATGGCTATGGCGGCCAGCCAGCAGCTTGGGGCCTCCACCCTGCTCTTGAGTCTAGATGCTGAAAAGGCTTTTGACCAGGTGGGGTGGGAGTTCATGCACCAGACCCTGGCTGCCATGGGTATAGAGGGGTGGTTCACGCATGCAGTTCAGGCACTTTATTGTCAACCTAAGGCTGGAGTGTTTGTAAATGGAGTCAGAGAACCAGAGTTCCAAATAAGCCGGGGTACGCGACAGGGTTGTCCCTTGTCCCCTTTATTATTTATATTGTCCTTGGAACCGTTGCTGCGGAGGGTCTCCTCAGCCCCAGACCTCCAGGGGGTCAATCTGGCAGGAAAGGATATTAGGATTCTAGCTTATGCAGATGATTTATTAGTAATTTTGAGAGAGCCCGCTAAGTCTTTAACAAATTTGCTGCGGTTAATTGAGCAGTATGGGAGATACTCTGGGTTTCGTTTAAATTTACATAAATCTATAGCCTTGCCAGTGTTGTCAGAAGAACCAATAACCTGGCTGGGGAGCTCCCCCATCCAATGGACACAGACCTCCTTGAAATACTTGGGAATCACCATTACTAGGGATTTATCACAACTGTATGTGCAAAATGTGCAGAGATTACTGCGAGACACTAATAGACAGTTGGAGGCCTGGGGGCCGTTGCCACTTTCTCTGATGGGAAGGATTGCGCTGTTTAACATGGTTATGGCCCCCAGATGGCTCTACACATTTCAGTCACTCCCATTGTTTCTAAAAAAAATCTGATGAACAGAAGCTGATAAAAATGGTGCAAAAATGTTTATGGAAGAAGAAAAGGCCACGTCTGTCATATTACGCATTAAGTGTTCCAGTGGAGTACGGAGGCCTGGGACTATTAAATATCAAGTATATGACAGTGGCAAGTGGAATGCGACATATCAATGACTGGTTCCGTGGAACCCAGGACTATACAGCCACTTCTATAGAAATGCATCTGTATCCCGAAACGCATTTTAGTAACTACCTGCATACAGCTGGGCCTCCCTCGCCATATATACTGCAAAAGACAGGAATTCTGAGGTCGGCGAAAGCTGTATGGCAATGGGTCTGTAAATTGCATCAATTCTCTGCAAAAATTACCCTGTTTCTATCGATTTGTGAAAACCCTGCTTTTCCTCCAGGCAATTTATATCCAGCTTTCCAAAGGTGGAAGCGGAAAGGGATGATATACTTATTGCATGTAGTCTCTCCAGAAGGACGGATAAAGTCATTCCAGGAGCTCCAGGAGGAATTTGGTCTGCCCCCTTCAGACGAGTTTCACTACAGTCAGCTAAAGCACTATATCCAGTCCTTGCCCTAGGAGGATTTAGCGGAAGACATTCAGGAAGAACTGGCCTCAGCATTTTCCTTAGCAGCACAACAGCAAGTGCCGCTCAAGTTTTACCACAGGCACATTAGAGACACAGTGCAAGAACCTGATTATGTAAAGTTGTTATCCCAGTGGAAGCAGGATATTCCGATGGATTTTACAATATCTCAGTTGAAAACTCATGTTTTGACTTTGAGGAAACACACTTCTATGGTTTCGCACTGGGAAACTCAGTACAAAGTGGCACTTAGACTGTACATTCCTCCTAGGAGGGCTTTCCATATGGGGATCTCTCCGTGGGGGGAGTGTCCCAAATGTAAAGAGCCTGGAGCCTCTCTGGGGCATATGCTCTGGAGGTGCAGGGGCATTGTCAGCTATTGGAAGCAGTTAATACACTATGAGGCATATTTTCAAAGCACTTAGCCTTCCAAAGTTCCATAGGTTTCTATGGAACTTTGGAAGGCTAAGTGCTTTGAAAATATGCCTCTATGTGTCTCATATTTGGCAGACCAGGTGGAAATATGACCCAGGTTTGTTGCTGGGCCACCCTGTACTCGTCCGACCAATACCGAAAGGATTTACAACTTTTGTGCACAAAACCATAGTAGTTGCCATGCAAGTGATCCTGTCGGAGTGGGTATCCTATAATTATCCATCCTATTCCCAGTGGCGGACACGTATGATCCTGCTGTTGAGAGTCGAAAGGATGGGGGTGCATGACTTTAACTCTGGACCTGGTCTGCGGTTTCTAGATACTTGGTACCCATTGTTAGATACACTGACCCCAGCAGCCAGGAGTAGGTTGCTGAACTTTTAATAGTTTCCCAGGCAATGCATAAGAAAGGGGAGGGGGAGGGATTGTAAAAGGGAGGGAGGGAATTTTGGTAAATTGGGGGGGAGGGGGGAAGAGAGGGGTGGTTGGGGAATTTATTAAAAACTGTATTAAGTTGTGGACATGGTTGATGTTCTTTATTCCTGTTGTGATATAGACTCACAAATCTGAGTGTATAACTATCGCTTAGTATATTTTTTTGTTGTACAGGATAATTTGTCTTCAATAAAAAAGATAAACCATAAAACAAATTGAGTGAAGAAATATTTGCTCCAATGTGTAATTAAACTCTGGAATTTGTTCCCAGAGAATGTTGTAAAAGCAGTTAGCTTAGTGGGGTTTAAAAAAAGGTTTGGATAAATTCCTAAAAGAAACGACCATAAGCCATTATTAAGATGGACTTGGGTAAAATCCACTGCTTATTTGTAGGATAAGCAGCATAAAATGTATTGTACTGTTTTGGGATTTTGCCAGGTATTTATAACCTGGATTGGCCACTGTTGGAAACAGGATGCTGGGCTTGATGGACCTTTGACCTGTTCCAGTATGGCAATGCTTAAGTTCTTTGAAGACATAATTTTTCTTATGCTATAGAAGAGTAACCTAATGGTTACAGCAGTGGGCTAGGAACCAAAAGGCCCAGGTTGAAATCCCACAACAGCTCCTTGTGGCCTTGGACAAAACACTTCATGGCTTTGGGATGGCATTAGCAGCCTTACCCCACTTAGGGTCAACCATAGAAACTGTCACAAATGTGGAAGCCCCCATAAGCCATTTGCAACTTGCTACATGGGGACAGAGAGAAAACCTTTCTTATGTAAGGCTGATATGATCTCATGTTTTACTAGAAGAGTTTGGAAGATTCCTGAAATATTAATGCTGTAGATAAAGCTCATAAAGGGTTAATTGGGAATTATCTAAATTTATGGAGCTTCTAGGAGGATTTTTGTTTGTTCATGAATTGATCATAGCTGTTTGCATTTGCTCTGACAGAGCTCATCTATTAGATGAAAAGATGGACATTTTTTGAGTTCCATTTAGAGTTAGCTATGGGCAATTCTAGTGTTGCAATTGGTGGATTTTGAGCAAAAACAAATGAGATACTGTCTTTGTTGGAACTTAGGGCTTTAAGACCCTCCGATGGCCTTTTGATGAGTCAAACGTTATTCTGGATTGTCTTCAAATAAATTGGGGTCTATGAGTGATACAACTATGGAGTCTTCTGAATCCCAGAACGAGGAGTGGCCTAATGGTTAGTGTAGCAGGTTGTGGACTTTGGAAACTGGGTTCAATTCCTGCTGCTGCCTGATGATTAGCAGTGGGTTGAGATCCTGGGGAACCAGGTTCAATTCCCTCTGCAGCTCCATGTGACCCTAGGCAAGTCACTTAACCCTTTGTTGCCCCAGGTACAACAGTAATACAATGTACTACTTAGATTGTGAACCCACTAGGGATATTCCCAGTACCTGTAAAATGAAACTGTAAACTGCTTAGGTCTAAGTGATATATAAATACTTGAATGAATGAATGGCTTTGCTTCAGTAGGACTTTAGTGCCTCTGAAACTCAGTGACATTATAGGATTTGGGGATCAAACTGTTACTGTCTAGTTGGGTACCTGAGTTTGATCTTCGGTGGTAGCTTTGAAGGATATTTGATTCAGAGTTGTAGATATTTTGGGGTAAATATTCAGCTGGCAGTGGTCAGCATTTCTTTGGCTGCTGGTGACAGTATCCCTGTATATTCAATGCTGCACATATCCGGGCACTGATATTGAATATCTGGTTATACATAGTTGGATAACACTTGGTTAAGTGTGATATTTTTCAGAACTTACCCAGATAAGTTAAACTGTGTAAAGATAGCAGAGGCGTAGCTAGGTGGGTCACCAGGAGAGCAGCTCTCCCCCAAATCGACTCCCTGCAGCGCCGGTGCCTATGTTTCACATGATCTGTCGCATTTAAAATATGTACTGGTGCCATCGGCAATCCATTCTAATCTCTTCCTGTGCCCTCACCCTGGCTACGCTTCTGAAAGATAAGACTGTTTTATGTGGTCCTTTATCCAGTTAACATATCTGGTTATGTGCTGAATTTCACCATTTAACTGCCCACAAAATAGCTGGTTTCTGCTTAGGTACTAACTGAGCATATTCAATGGCAGTATCCAGTTAATTAAGGCAAACACACAAACAGGTAGATGTCTCTACCAAAAAGTCACAAAGCAAAGCAATAGTAGAGGATGCCACAAACCATGAGCAGCCACAGAGCTATGGTAAAACTACTTTATTAAAGCACCATGGGCCCAACTGCTGGTGCTTTAATAGAGGTGTTTTACCATATCTCCGTGACTGGTCATGGTTTTTGGCATCCTCTACTTTTGCTTTTGCTTAGTATCCAGTTAAGTGCTACTGAATATACCCTGGACAAATGATTTAAATGGCCAGGAGCCTCTCCTGGCTATTTAAATTGCTTTGAATGTTGACCCTTTGAGGTTTCTATGAAGGTTCTTGGTCAATCTTAGTGGCTGATTGAATTGTGAAGTTGTGTTGCCAGTTATTGTAATTCATTTGAATACTTTGAGGGGCATTTTCAATATGATATCTAAATCCAATTTTGGACGTTATGCTGAAAATGTCTAAGTGGGGAACATAGCGATTTTTGAACCAGAAAAACATCTACCTTTTTGTTTTGAAAATGGCCATTTCCTAGATGTTTTATGCTAGTGTGTTTTTCTTTTGTGACCATGTTTGAAAGGCCTTTAATGCATGTCACGGTTTAAAACTTGTTCGTTAAAGGGTTGTAAAAAGGTCGTTAAAGTTTAGCGCATCTGGCCCTTAATGCCTTTGGGTCCTTCCAGGAATGTGCCTGTTGTGCCATTGATGAGATGCTAAAATCTCCTGTACTTCAAAAAAAAAAAAAAAAACAATTGTGAAGTTCTTCAGATGCAAAGGGTAGAAAAGTATGCATCTCAGAGACAACTGATAGAGGTCATTTCTTTTATACAGCAATGCTTTGTCAGCTTGTTGTCACAATTATACTGACTCAGTTTTCCTCTTTTGGAGCGTGCATGGCTGAAATAAATATTTCATTCCAAAGTGCAGGAAATAGAAGGGTATGAAAAAAGTTGAACTTTATCTCACAGTCATTTTAGTACAAATATGAAAATTTTATTTATTTATTTTATTGCTGCTTTGCTGTACTGAGAAGTGCAAAATAAAAATAAAATAGAACCCAGGCCAAGTGCATTACCAGCTTGTTTATAAAACCAAAGGGAGGATTTGATTATGCAAGACAATTTTGTTAGCATAATTTTTGCATCTTCTATAATTTATGCTCTGAGAGTTATATGCCTTTAATCTATCCAGAGTACTTCTTAGACTGTGTAGCAGCTACTTTTCTTTTCACAGTGAAGACTGATTTCTAGCTGATTTTCTGCAAAACCAGCAAGTACTGTATGTTTATATATAAAGCATGTAAAAGAAAACAAAAATACCTAACTCCTTTCCTGTCTCCTCACTATGAAGGAGTTTACTGGGCATGGCTTATTCTCAAGCAGGGGACTGGGGTTGAGCTTTACTCCTCCAGGTGTGTATCTGGCACACATAAAAAGCCCTCCTCAAAGATTAAGATAATGTTCAGCATAGTCTTTTCTGTAACAAACCATCATCAGAGATAAGAATTTGGCATACAGTGTTTTTCCTGACTGAGAAAACTCTACACTGCATTTTAACATCCAAAATATAAAATCTTACTGATTTATGTCGTTTTCAAGTAAACTTTTTAGATACCGCTTTACCTGGAAACCCTCTTAGTCCTCAGATCTCATGCAGCACCTCCGCATGCAAGACTAGTGTTTAGAATAGAAGACAGTGAACCAGGAAAGCCACAGTTCCAATCCCACTGACAGTCAGTGACCTTCATCAAGTCAGTTAACCCTCCATTGCCTTCATGTACACAGTTAGGGGCCCTTTTGCAATGCTAAAATAAGCACTAACTTGTGCTTACCGCAGCAAAAAAATGGCATATTTTAAGGTGTGTTTTAGGCATCCTCCAGTAATTTCAGGATATACATGTTGTATAATTATTTGGCAGCCCAGGCCTAAGACTTTGGTTCAGGCTCTAAAATGAGGGAAAAGCTTACAGGCCTGTGTGATTCCGACTTGAACTCTCAGTGTTGGAACACTGCAGAGAACAGGAAAACATAAGGGTGGGGGGGGGGGGGGTCTAACGGATAGAGTGACATTATGTTCTGCAACACGGTGGGAAAAGGAGAAGTTGTGGTCAGTATAGCCAGGTGCAGGGTCTTGCTTAAGTTAAGCAAGCTAAGGTTGAGAACATGTTCTCACGATAGAGCTACTCATTAGCATAAGCCAATCAGTGACAACCATGACATAAATTAGATCCAATCAGATGGGCTTACTGTCATATTACTGATATCCTGTTTGAACCTATAAAAGTTAGTGTATTTCCTGGTTTAAGCTTGAGAGAAGGGTTGCCACTCACTCTCTCCAGGGGAAACCAATGTGACCAGCAGAATTGACAAATTACCTAATTGCTTTCCCATGTAAAACCTTTTGATTGGTAAAAGAAATTATAAAAGATTCAGATAGCACCTGTTTGCAGCTGGATTATTATATTCCTATAACTAATTGATTGTACATGCCTGTTGTCAATCACTGATTTGACTTGTATCTTGGCAAATAAACTCCTCATCCCAAATGATGTTCTGTGGGCTTCACTTAATGATCAAAGGCTGTAAGTATAAATGCTTCTGCTCTATCAGGCTTTCTTTTGCTGCATTGTATAACCTGTAGCCTAAATCCAGTTTGTCATAAGGCTGGTATCTTTTCCTTGCCAGTGCGGGTCCCTTAGACCTGATGTCTCTCTCAGTGGCAATTCCTTTTAGAACTTCACAACCTCTTGATTACCCCTGTACTAGTGAAATATTCTATTTAGAGATGGAGTTAGATTTGAGGTCAACCCAGCCTTCTTGGGGGTTCTCTCTGCCACTAGACAGCTGAGCTCCAGTACCAGACAGAACCTAGGGGTCTTTGAACCCCGAAACAAAACAATGTGCTACCCATGTGATAAAAAATAAAATTTGTTTTTTAGCACAGGGGGCGTGTCTGGGGGGGGCAGAGAGTGGGCATGTTCTGCGCTAATCGGTTAGCTCAAGGTACATTGCCAAGGGCTAACTGATTAGCTCATGCTTAGTGTGTGAGTCTTTACCACCTAAACATTGGATGGTAATAAGGGCTGGCTGTTGCGCTATTCTGTTTTAATGGCCAAGTGCCACACACACAGGTTGCAGGGAAAAAGACAAAAAGTGCCTTATTTATGTATACCAAAAGGCTGTATTCAGCTCTGTTACTTCACAGGCTTACTTACATAAGTACATAAGTAATGCCACACTGGAAAAAGACCAAGGGTCCATCGAGCCCAGCATCTTGTCCACGACAGCGGCCAATCCAGGCCAAGGGCACCTGGCAAGCTTCCCAAACGTACAAACATTCTACACATGTTATTCCTGGAATTGTGGATTTTTCCCAAGTCCATTTAGTAGTGGTTTATGCACTTGTCCTTTAGGAAACCGTCTAACCCCGTTTTAAACTCTGCCAAGCTAACCGCCTTCACCACGTTCTCCGGCAACGAATTCCAGAGTTTAAATAGAGACTCTCTCTCATATAATAGTCCCAGTCAATATTCTTCATGGGACTGGCTCCTAGCCAGCCCCAAGCACTGTGGCCATCTCAAGTCCCTTCTGGACACACTTCAAATTCATATACTTTATGAATATTCTGCAAGATTTTTCTCCTACCTTGACAATCTTCCTTCCATTCATATAATCAACTCCCAGAGGCTGACTTGACTACTTACAGTTTCCTACCCCCATGAAACTATTACGCTCAGACTAGTCCTTTTCCCTCAGTACTGTATCCTCTCTCATTTGCTAGGAAGTCCTCTCTCAAGGCTGCTCCCTTGAAGCTTCTGGACTCGTGCCTCTCTGATCTATTGTACCTCAGGGCATTTAACTACCTCCCTGTCTGAGCTCCGCCCCTCTGACTCAGCAGGTGTAACTCCGCCTACCCTAAAGTGGCTCATTCTCAGTGAGGGAGTGATCCTATGGGAACCCAGCCATGTACCACCCACTCCCTCACATGCAGATATTCTAGTTATTTATGTGCATATTCCTTTTGTAAATATTTAGCACCTTATTTATAGAATTACTCCCCCATGGGTGGCATGAAAACCCCACAGCAACGAAAGCGGAGTGAAGGACACTAACAGTGGTGTGAAGACTCTAAGCCACCATGAGAAAAGAAAATGGCACAAAGAGTGGAATGAAGATCCCAAGGTAATAGGAGAGGGGTAAGGAAAACCCCACAGTTGCCAAAGTTCCACCCTCATTAGCAGTGCTCTTTTCAGTTTCTTTTATATCAAGCTTCTCACTTTGCAGGCTGTATGCTCTGTGCAAAATAGACTGGCTTAACAGTGCCTAGTCCCTTTGTGCCTGAGTCCTGTTTGTGCTCTTTGCTTCACCTTTTTTTCAGAGCATAGAATTCATAGGACATAATGGGACAATTTTATAAATGTTTCCTGTGAATAAAAGGTTTTTTTTTTAAAACAAATTATCCCACCGGGTTCATGTACACAAGTACATATTTCAAGAAAACCACCTTCCCTCTATGCAGCCCACATGTAGACATGTTCTGGGATAGTGGTTAGGTGAAGTGTGAACAGCAGTTCTGTGTGTGTATATTTAAATGTCCATGGCTTCAGTAAAACCACAATTTTGGCAAGTTTACCCCTAGTATCTTACAAAGGCACATAGGGGCTCTTTTACAAATGCCCCCATGTTTTTTGCAATTTCCACACAGAAGGTACAAAGACAGTGTGGTAAATGCAGGGGGTGTGCCCGGCATCTGGCGTGCATTAGCACAGCCACCACACAGGCTCAGCATTATAAGCAGTGGCAGGTAGTGCAGGCGCCTGTGCTATCTGCTACAGCATATAACACAGGAGGAGACCAAGGAAGGAATTAATTAAATAATATAACAATTCCTTTTCCACAGTGGCACACCTCCCCGACATCCCCTACTCTTTATACCCAACCTGGGCTGACCACACCCGCCCCTCCTCCCCATGTCCAATCCCCATCCCAATGGCTGAGCCCCCATCATGTCTAGCTGCATCTAGACTCCACCCCACCACCACCAATCAAACCCTGCCCTCTGGTATCCACATCCTGCACTGATAAGAAAACCCCGCCCCCAATCACTACTGTCCTCCTATCCGCAACCTACCTGCAACTCACCTGGCAGTTATTTAATGCTTTCCCAGTGACACTGAGTTGCAGGGGTCCCCCTCTGCTGCCACCAGGTCTGCACAGTTGTTCAAAATGGCACATCTGTTCCCTTACAGTAATCTCATGAAACTTCAGCTAAGAGGCATCTATATAAGGAACGGATATCCCAAGAGGTTGTTCGCAAGACTACCACTAGGGGGCAGATGGATCATTTGAAGGTCAACACCAACCTGGGCAGCAGCAGAGGGGCCTACTACTGCCTGCCATCACTGGGAAAGCACTGAACAAATCCTGGGTGATTCCCTGGGCAGGAAGCTTGTGGGTTGGTAGGGATCAAGGGGAGGGGTTTTCTTGTTAGAGCAGGGCATGTACATTGTGGGGGTAGGGTCTGATTGATGGGGGTCCAGATACGGCTAGACATGTTGAGGGGGGAGGCTTAAACATGGAGAGAGGGGATTAGATATGTGAAGGAAGAATCAGACATGGGAACTGGTGGCAGCTGTGGATTGGACTTCATGGGGGGGGGGGGGGGGGGGTTAAAAAGAGAGAAATGTTAAGAAGGTGTGCCACTGTGGACTTGGCCTTGATTTGTTATTTATTTAATTCTCTCTTCAGCCTTCTCCAGTTTATTAATGTGTGCTACCGGACTGTTGGTAGCAGCAATGTACTTACCACCTCCTCTTGAGGTGGCAATAATTGTAACTATGCTGTCAGCTGTTGAGACAACTATCAGGGAGGGAAGACCATTCTCTGCTCAGCCCTTGTCCCGCCCATTGCTAGGTTAAGCAGTTAGCATGACATGTTTACTGCATAGTCTGTGTTAATACATGCTAAATGTTAGCACAGATTCGTGCTAATGTTTAACATGCAGTAAAACCCATGCTAGCTGCTTAACGCATCTTAGTAAAAGGACCCCATGGGCACCTATGCCTCTTTATAAAATAGAGAGTAATAAATGCCACATATGTTGTCTAAGAAAACACTGTGCTGTATTATTCAACTTTTAGTGTATCATGACTTCCTCACAGGTTAGTGAAACTGACAATAGAAGCAAAAAAGAACAGGAATGATCAAGCTAATTTAAGCAATGAAAAGGTCAAAGTCCAATAGAATGGTGGCACACAGTTGTGTGGTACTGATATAATACAAGGAATATGATACCTTTATAAAAAGATAATTCTTTGTACAGACAGCTAATGACAGGCGCATGAATCCTCCTGCATAATTATAGCTTAATGAGATTGGTAGCTAGCAAAAAGTTTGTATCTTTTTGTAACAGAAATGTCAAGAAGTTTTTCTTGACAGATAACAACGATGCCAAGCCTATCATCGCCTAAAGTGTAGCTTTTCAGTGTCCTGTTTTGCATACAGCAAAGGTTCTAGAGAGCTTCAGTCTAGAAAATGATAAGTATTGATGTTTTAAGTTTCAGTCTGAAAGAGTAATTTTATAAGGCTTAAAATACACAGAAGTGGAATATATGTTTCTCCGAGGACAAGCAGGCTGAATATTCTCACTGATGGGTCGTCGTCCGCGACAGCCCAGGAGACCGGAAGAAAAACTTCTAAAGCAAAAAAGGAAAAAAATGTAGAATGCTATGTTGCGCGGGCCAAACGCACCACGCATGCGTGAACGGCTTCCCGCCCGCGATGCGAGCGTGCCCTCACTCAGTTTTCTTTTCGTCCGTGCCTTGGCAGTCACAATTTTTCGCTGCTGCTCAGGTTTTGGTCCAGGAGACTCGCTACAGCATTTATCGCTACCCTCTTGATTCTTTTTCTTTTACTAGTTTTAGTCTTAAAAAAAAAAAAGTAGTTTTTCCTTTATATTATTAGTTTTTGTGATTTTTTTTTTTCAAGTTCCCTTTCTTTTCTTTGCGGACGCTTTTAGGCTGCTCGGCCGGGTCTCGTTTTTCCTTTTTTTTTGTGCCTTTTTATTTGGCACCATCGAGCCTTTTAATTTCGCAGCCGCTATTTTTCCGTCCATGTCATCGAGGACTCCCAGTAGCTTCAAGCGTTGTACTAGCTGCAACCGGACCATCTTGAGTACCGACCCCCACACGTGATGTCTCCAGTGCCTTCGGCCCAAGCATTTGCCAGCTGTGTGTAAGCTGTACTCTTTGATGAAGAAACAGACCCAAGTGTCTCGGGAGGCTCAACATGAGAAGCTCGTTGCGGATCGGTCCGGTCTTTTGATGTCGGCAGCGTCGACGTTGAGGGAAGCAGCGACATCAAGAGATCAGGTAGTGGCTGCCGAATGACCGCATCGCGCTGGGAACAGTGAGGTATCGAATGGGTCTCCACCTGTCTCGAAGCCTACTGCTATGCAGGCCTCCCGGGACTGAGCTTCGTCGGTCCAGGCCCCGAGGAGGCGTGAGGATTCCACATCCTCCTCTTCGGTACTGAGAGGAGTCTCAATGACTGGCGTCGAGTGAAGGCTAAGAAGCACCGTCATCGTTCTCCTTCCATGCACGGTACTGAGAGCTCCGGGGAGCCGTGAGAGTCGGCACCCAAGAAGCATCGGCGCCGGATCGCTCACCCTCCATACAGGAGGTGCTGATGCGTCGGTCATCTGGCAGCCTGGTAACAGCTCTCGAGCCCACTCAGATTCTGGCACCGACTCTTACACCGGCCCCTCAGCCTTTTCCGATGGAAGCTCTCGACGAGTGCATCAGGGCCCTTCTTCCGGAGCTTCTGGAAGGGTTGCTTCACTAGTCCGCCTCGGTGTTGGGGGTGCTTGTGCCTTCTGTACCGACTGCGGAGGCGGCATCTGGGCCATCGCCTGTGGTGAGATCCCCGTCCTCGGTGTTGCTTGCGGTACCGGCGTTGGTTACCAGCCAGGTCGATTCCCCCTCGACGTCGGTGGAGGAAGCTTCGCTGGAGTCCAGGCAGGGGTCGACTTCTCGACACCCCCCACAAGGTCGTCGATCCTCAACGTCGAAACAGGCTCGGGTTCGGGCTGCTGTTAGGGAGCTTTTGTCTGACACCGAGGAGTGCTTGAGGGAAGAGGAGGAAGACCTCCAGATACTTTTCGGAGGAAGAGTCATGTGGGGTTACCTCTGATCCTACTCTACCAGTTGGGAGTAGAATGTCTCCACCTGAGAGTCTTTCTTTCTCATCTTTTGTTTGGGAAATGTCTAAGGACATTCCATTCCCTGTGGAAGTTGTGGATGAGCCCAGGGCCGAGATGGTCGAGGTCTTTGACAATCCTTCTCCGCCTGCTGAGGTTGCAACGGCCCCCTTGCATAATACACTGAGGGAAGTGCTTATGCGAAATTGGTCATGCCCTCTTTCTAATCCTGTGGCCCCCAAAAAGTCCGAGTCCCAGTATAGAGTCCATGGAGAGCTGTAATGGTGAAGGCCCAACTTCCTCACGATTCCATGGTGGTGGACTCTGCTCTCAGAAGAGCCAAAAGTACTAGAGACTATGCCTCGGCGCCTCCAGGCAGAGAGTCTAGGACCTTGGATTCTTTTGGGAGGAGAACGTATCAGGCCTCTATGCTCACCACCAAGATCCAAACTTACCAACTCTACACGAGCATCCACTTGCGGAACTCGGTGAGGCAACTGTCTAGTTTGGTTGAAGCACTTCATCCAGAGCTTGCCGAACCTTTTCACCAGGTGGTCAGGCAGGAGAAGGCGTGTCGCAAATTGCTGGCCAGGGGGACTTACGACACTTTTGATGTAGCATCCAGAGTAGCTGCTCAAGGTATAGTGATGCTCAGACTCTCATGGCTGCGTGTCTCTGACCTCGATCATAAGACTCAGCAGCGAATGGCAGATGTTCCTTGCCGGGGGCATAATCTTTTTGGAGAGAAGGTAGAGGACATGGTCGATCAGATCAAAAAGCACCATGATGCTATGGATTCTCTCTCCCGCCGGGCGTCTTCTGCTACCACCTCCTCATCTAAGAGGTTTTTTGGAGGGAGGAGGAGTGCTCCCTATTCCTATAGTAGGCGTAGGTACACTCCTATTTCTCGGCAGCCGGTTCAGGCTCCGTCCCAGCACGCGTATTCCCGTCAACGCCGTGTGCCTAAGGCCCCTAGGGCTCCTTAGCAAAAGCAAGGGATGGGCTATTGACTGGCTCCACAGCAGCATAGCCTCACAAAAAGTGTCCGTGCCAGATGGCTTGCTGGTCAGGGGGAGGTTGATATTTTTTCACCAAAGGTGGCCTCTTATAACCTCCGACAGGTGGGTTCTTCAAATAGTCCGGTTAGGATACACTCTCGATCTGGTATCCAAACCTCCAAATTGCCCACCGGGAGCTTAATCCTTCAGCTCCCAGCACAAGCAGGTATTTGCAGAGGAACTCTTCGCCCTTCCAAAGGCCAATGCAGTCGAACCTGTTCTACCAAGGGAAGAAGGGCTGGGATTCTATTCCAGGTACTTCCTTGTGAAAAAGAAAACAGGGGGGATGTGCCCCATCCTAGACCTAAGGGCCCTGAACAAATTCATAGTCCAAGAAAAGTTCAGGATGGTTTCCTTGGGCACCCTTCTTCCCATGATTCAGGAAAACGGTTGGCTATGCTCTCTGGACTTAAAGGATGCTTATACCCACATCTCGATACTCCCAGCTCACAGGAAATATCTTCGATTTCGATTGGGAACACGGCATTTTCAGTACTGTGTGCTACCCTTCGGCCTCTTATCTGCGCCCAGGGTCTTCACAAAGTGCTTGGCAGTTGTCACAGCATCGCTACACAGACTGGGAGTGCATGTCTTCCCTTATCTCGACGATTGGCTGGTGAAAAGCACCCCGGAGACCGGGGCTCTACAGTCCATGCGCATGACTATTCAACTGCTAGAACTACTGGGGTTTGTAATCAATTATCCCAAGTCCCACCTTGTCCCTGTTCAGATATTGGAGTTCTTTGGAGCTCTGTTGGACACATGGACGTCTCAAGCTTATCTCCCCCAGGCAAGGGCAGATAACCTCCTGGCCCTAGTGTCCTTGGCTCGAGCGTCTCAACAGATCACAGCTCGGCAGATGTTGAGACTCTTAGGGCACATGACTTCCACAGTTCATGTAACTCCCATGGCACGCCTACATATGAAATCAGTTCAATGGACCTTAGCTTTCCCATGGTGCCAAGCCACAGGGGATCTAGAGGATGTCATCCATCTTTCCACCTATTTTTGCAGTTCCCTTCAGTGATGGACCATTCGATCCAATCTGACCTTGGGACGTCCATTCCAAATTCCTCAGCCGCAGAAAGTGCTGACAATGGATACATCCCTCCTCGGGTGGGGAGCCCATGTTAATGGACTTCACACTCAAGGAGCTTGGTCTTTTCAGGAAAAGGAAGATCAACCTCCTGGAATTACGAGCGATCTGGAACGCTCTCAAGGCTTTCAGGGATCGGCTGTCCAATCAAATCATTTTAATTCAGACAGGTTGCAATGTATTACACCAACAAGCAGGGGGGGGCACCCCTGTGTCAGGAAGCCGTCAAGATGTGGCTTTGGGTGCACCATCACTGCATGCTTCTCCAGGCCACGTATCTGGCAGGCATAAAAAACAGTCTGGCCGACAGGTTGAGCAGGATCATGAAACCTCACGAGTGGTCTCTGAACAGGAATGTTCTCCTCCAGATCTTCCAAGAGTGGGGCACCCCCTCAGTGGATCTTTTTGCCACTCAGATCAATCACAAACTCCCTCAATTCTGTTTCAGACTTCAGGCCCACGACAGACTAGCATTGGATGCCTTTCTCCTTCATTGGGGGACAGGCCTTCTGTATGTGTATCCTCCCATACCTCTAGTAGGGAAGACTTTGCTGAAACTCAAGCAAGACCGCAGAACAATGATCCTAATTGCACTCTTCTGGCCTCGTCAGATCTGGTTTCCTCTTCTTCTGGAGCTGTCCTCCGAAGAACCATGGAGAATGGAGTGTTTTCCGACCCTCATCACTCAGAACGAGGGGTTGCTTCTGCATCCCAACCTCCAGTCTCTGGCTGTCACGGCCTGGATGTTGAGAGCCTAGAAGTTGCCTCCTTGGGTCTTTCAGAGGGTGTCTCCCGAGTCTTGCTTGCTTCCAGAAAAGATTCCATGAAAAAGTGTTATTCTTTCAAATGGAGGTGGTTTGCCATCTGGTGTGACAGCAAGGCCCTAGATCCTTTTTCTTGTCCTACAAGGACCCTGCTTGAATACCTTCTACACTTGTCAGAGTCTGGTCTCAAGACCAACTCAGTAAGGGTTTGCCTTAGTGCAATCAGTGCTTACCATCAACGTGTAGAAGGTCAGCCTATCTCTGGACAGCCTTTAGTAGTTCATTTCATGAGAGGTTTGCTTTTGTCAAAGCCCCCAGTCAAACCTCCACCAGTGTCATGGGATCTCACCCAGCTGATGAAAGCTCCTTTTGAGCCACTGAATTCCTGCCATCTGAAGTACTTGACGTGGAAGGTCATTTTCTTGGTGGCTGTTACTTCAGCTCGTAGAGTCAGTGAGCTCCAAGCTCTGGTAGTGCATGCACCTTATATCAAGTTTCATCATAACAGAGTAGTCCTCTGCACTCACCCTAAGTTCTTGCAGAAGGTGGTGTCGGAGTTCCATCTGAACCAGTCAATTGTCTTGCCAACATACCCATCCTGGTGAAGGCAAGTTGCACACCTTGGACTGTAAGAGAGCATTGGCCTTTTATGTGGAGCGGACAAAGCCCTACAGACAGTCCACCCAATTGTTTGTTTTTTTCGATCCCAACAGGACGGGAGTTGCCATCGGAAAACGCACCATCTCTAATTGGCTGGCGGATTGCATTTCCTTCACTTATGCCCAAGCTGGGCTGACTTTAGAGGGCCATGTCACGGTGCATAATGTTAGAGCCATGGCTGCGTCAGTGGCTCACTTGAAGTCAGCCTCCATTGAAGAGATTTGCAAGGCTGCAACGTGGTCATCAGTCCACACGTTCACATCTCACTACTGCCTTCAGCAGGATACCTGACGCGACAGTCGGTTTGGGCAGTCGGTGCTGCAGAATCTGTTCGGGGTTTAGAATCCAACTTCACCCTCCTAGGCCCATTTCTGTTCTGTCCCAGGCTGCACTCTCACTTAGTTGTTTATGGTTTCAGGTCAATCTTTGTTATGTCCTCGCCGTTGCGAGGCCCAGTTGACCAATGTTCATTGTTTTGAGTGAGCCTGGGGGCTAGGGATACCCCATCAGTGAGAATATTCAGCCAGCTTGTCCTTGGAGAAAATGAAGATACATACCTGTAGCAGGTATTCTCAGAGGACAGCAAGCTGAATATTCTCCCAACCCTCCATCCTCCCCGTTGGAGTTGTTCCACTTTTATATTTTGCTTTTTATTAAACTGAGTGAGGGCACGCTCGTGTCAGGGGTGGGAAGCTGTTCGCGCATGCGTGGTGCGTTCGTCCCACGTGATGGAGCGTTCTAGATTATTCCTTTTTGCTTTAGAAGTTTTTCTTCTGGTCTCCTGGGCTGTTGCGGAGACGATCCATCAGTGAGAATATTCAGCCTGCTGTCCTCGGAGAATACCTGCTACAGGTATGTATCTTCATTACATAGAAGGAGGGCTATGTGCAAGGAGCCATTTTGTAAAGGGAGATAATGTGCATGCACATTGAGCTAATTGTGTAGTTCTATTCATGTACAAAAAGGGTGTGTTATAGGCATATTCAGGACATGTCAAAAAAGTACACATGTACTATCTAGTTTATGTGAAAAATTAAAAACAACTGAAATTATGTGGGGGTTGCAATTTGCATTTAACTCCACATAGAAGAGAGAAACCTTTGAGCTCAGACACTGAGACCATCAGAGGACAGCAAGACTTATCTAGAGATGCTGATCATCATCACTCCTCCTTGTGTGTTGACTGAAAAGATGCCATATTGGGTAAGAAGACCACAGAGCTGAATGGCCCGTAGGCGCCATCCCCTTCATCACTGTTCCCTCTTAGCTGAGTAGGAGTCTGCCAATATTGTGTTTTCAAGTACTAGGTGTTTCAATATTGTGTTTTCAAACACTAGGGACAGGCAGGTTCCCTGGAGTCTGACTGATCTTGCCTGTCTCTCACTATTGAAAATACAGTAGTGAAACAGCAGCCCCTACTGGTAGAACAGGAGGTGGAGGACTTCCATTGAGCTTAGAGAGAACAATGGACTTAGGGGCACTTTTACGAAGCATCAGTAAGCCCAACATGGGCTTACCGCATGCTATTCTGGGACTACTGCCAGACTTAGTCGCTGGTGGTAGTTATAAGTCGAGTGTGAGCCATTTCCAGGGAACAAACCCCTGGAAATGGTTAGCACAGCAGTAACCTGGTGGTAATCTGATGGTTCTAGGTGACCTAAATGGACGTACCTAAATTTTAGTTGCAAGAACAACCGCTAAGCATATTCTATAAACTGTGCCTAACTTTAGACGTAGTTTATAGAATCACGCTAAGCCTGTGTTTTTTTGGTGCCAATTTTTAAGATAATAATGTTGCCACATAGCTTTGGTGTGCAGTACCAAAGGGAAAGGAGGTTCTCTTCACTCTGTGCTATGGTTAATGTGTACCTGCACTTTTTAACAGGAATTAGTAGTAGAAAAAATTGAATTATATGATGTATTTGTGCAGATGATATCTAGTTGGTGGTCTCAATAGGAAGAGATTAACATGGAACTGTTAATATTTTGAATTCTAATTTGATTATATTGTAGATGGCAACCTGAAACTCAACAGTGAAAAGACAGATAGTTACAGTAGGATTTCTTGGTTATTTAGACTTCCAAGTACTATTGTTTTTGGAGGATGCCACAGGCCAGACATTTGGGGGTGGTTTTTTATTCTTTGCTTGACAGTTAGCTAGATGCAGAATTCTACCCTTTAGAGACAACTGTATCCATTTTTTTTAGGGGAGGAGGAGGAAGATGTTTGAAACTGCCATGGATACCTTGTGTTTATCACCTTAGTTATGGAAATGCCATTTTTATTGGGCCACCTGCTAGGTTGATTGTCATATTTTAAATGAGCTGAATTTTACCAGTCTTGGTCATGTTGAAGACACTAGGAAAGGAGAGATGGATGCCTTTGTTCCAGCTTTTGCATTGGTTACCAGTTGATGTGAGCAACTAAGGGTCTAATATTCAAAATGATATAAATTGCATGTAAAAATACATTCTATATTGTAAAATGGTAGTACACATATACTTCAGCACTTCTACCCAGTGGTATTTTCACCTGCTCCTTATCATGCATAACAAGTGACTAACTTAATTTTGGGACCTAGGGCTTGGAGAAATGCTTCATTGCATTTATTTTATTTTTAGTTTCTTGTATACTCCCTGCAAGCCCAAAAGCTCTTGAGGTGGTGTACATTCAGGTAAGGTAGGTATTTTCTTGTCCTTGGAGGGCTCACAATTTAAGTCTATACCCAAGGGGATGGAAGATTAAGAGGCCCTTTTTACAGAGCAGTGTTGTCCAGTGTGGGTTTACTGCATGCTAATCTGGAACTACTGCTGGCCCAACGCGGGCGCCGGTGGTAGTTCCAGCCCTGGCGCACACCATTTGCCACGCTAGAGAAAATAGCTAGCTATTTTCTAGCATGGTGCTAACCCGATGGTAATCAGGCAGTTCCGTGTGCTACCTGGTTACTGCTGGGTTAGCATGGGAGCCCTTAACGCCATCTCAATGAGTGGCGTTAAGTGCTCCCCACCTGCATGGCCACGCAGTAGGTGAAATCATACTGCATGGCCATGCTCGGTAAAAAGGGTCATAGTGCAAGACAAAAATGACCCCTGCTGCTAGCACAGGGCCCTTTTTACTGCAACTTGGTAAAAGGACCCCTAAGTGACTTGCCCAAGACCACAATGATCTGTAGTTGAAGTTGAACTTGGTTTCTTTGGTTTTCAGCCTGCCACTCTAACCATTAAACCACTCCAGAGTCACATCTGTAGGGACAAAGTGTACCTTTCTGGTAGACTCCCTGATTGCCAGCCACTGTTTGTGCAAGTTTATAAAATGTGCCATAACAGGTATAAATGTTGCCACATGCGCATATTTCATGGCTGTTTTTAAAATTGCTTCATATGTATGTACATAGTGTCACTTATATACGCATGATCCTACTGTGACACAGCCTGTTTTTGTTTATTTGTGTTTATGAAGTAGCTCAGTCTCTTGTATAAGGCTCAGGGCTCACCACACATTTTGAAAAAATATTTGAGTAGTTTTAAATGGGCAGACTTAGGTCCAGATGCACTAAACTTTACGAGCCAGTAACGAGCCATTAACGAGCAAGTAGTAAACCCTGGCATGCACTAAATACTTTTTTCCGATGACGGTAGCAGCTAACGCAAACGGAATGCAGATGAGCAAATTGTGTAGAAATCCTATTGAAATGAGATGCACTAAGCTTTTCCGCTTGCCCTAACACTGGAAAATGGGAAATCTAATGAGAGGTCTGTACCTCTCGTTGGAGCTGCGCGGGCTTGGAAAACTTATAAAATGTAAAAAAAAAAAAAATCGGGAGGGGGCAAAAACAACCAAATGCTCGTCAGGAGCGTCCTTTATGGACGGCCGTGCCCCCCCCCCCCCCCACCCAAGGTCGCTGCCGCTGCTCCCTGCTCCCCCCTTATATTGAAATCAGAACTTTACGCAGCCCCGGCTGCCCTCCCTCCCTCCCTTCCTTCCTTCCTTCCTTGAAATGACAGCTTCTCCGCCCCTGCCGCCCCCCTGAGGTCGTCGCCCCTCCCCCCGCCCCCTCCATCTGCCACCGGGCCCCCACAGCACCTCTCACCTCCGTGTGAAGGCGCTGCACCGGCAACAACAGCTGATCGCCTCTCTGGACTTCCCTCCTTTCCTCCCTGGCCCGCCCACGTTCTGATTTCAATGCAGGGGGGAGCGGGGAGCGGCGGTGGCAACCTCGGGCGGGAGGGGTGCAAGGCCATCCATAAAGGATGGTTTTTTTTTTTTTACGTCCTTGGCATGCGCAGAGCAGCCAGCATAACGCTTGGCTGCTCTGCGCATGCTCTACCGGCCGATTATCCGATGAGCTCTCTTTTTCATCAAGCACTGCCATTTCCTCCCCTCACCCTCCCCACAGTCAGTTTGAACTTCGTGGGTGTGGCTTGGATCTCTTTCAGGAAGAGAAAACTAACAACTTATAGCAGCAGCAGCTTCAGAGAGCATTTTCCATCTCACAGATAGGCTGCAGAGAATACCTTCTCCTGCTTTAGACTTAGTCCCGCCCACCCTACCCCTACCCTACCCCCTACATGTCTTATATAACCTCCCTATCAACCCACTCATTACTTTTACCTCACCCATTTCTATTCTTCTATCACCTTCTCCCACTACTCCAACCAGTTACACCTAATCACACTGACCACCCTTCAACATCTTCAGTCCTTCTGTGACTGTTCTCTTGTGCTTGACTGCTTAAATATTAAATGCTTTACTTTTTGTCTATTTAGATTGTAAGCTCTTTGAGCAGGGACTGTCTTTCTTCTGTGTTTGTACAGCGCTGCGTACACTTTGTAGCGCTCTAGAAATGTTAAATAGTAGTAGTTTTACGAAGGATTAGAGAATGCAAGTGAGCTGCACTGAGCAGCTCATTTGCATTCCCTTCATGCACAGCCGTTCCCCCCCTTGGAAACATAGAAACATGACGGCACATAAGAGCTAAATGGCACATCCGATCTGCCTATCCACAGCAACCATTATTTTCTCCTTTCCCTAAGAGATCCCACGTGTCTGTCCCACACTTTCTTAAATTCAGACACAGTCATGGTCTCCACCACCTCCACCAGGAGGTGATTCTACACATCTATCACACTTTCTGTGAAAAAGTATTTCCTTAGGTTACTCATGAGCCTATAACCATCATTCCCTGTCATTCCAGAGTTTTCCTTCATTTGAAAGAGGCTCACCTCCTGTACATTAATGCCATTGAGGTATTTAAATGTCTCTATCATATCCCCTCTCTCCCACCTTTCTTCCAAAGTATACATATTGAGAGCCTTAAGTCTGTCCCCATACTCTTTATGAAAGAAACCACTTAGACATCCACTTCCCCACCTACATGATTTTTCAAAGTCATCAGAAGCGTAGCCAGGTTGAAGGCAATGGGGAAGTGGAAAGCGGACTTCCGATGGTGACAGCGCATGTTTTAAAAACGATGGATCGCTTAAAAATTAGGTGCCAACACTGTTGGAAGTCTGTTTGGGGGAGCTCCTGCTCCCCTGGTGCCCCCTAGCTACACCACCGAAAGTCTTCCTTCTTCTGACTGGTGGTGGATAGATGAAGCCCTAAATATTTAGAAATGGTCTTGTAATCCTGTCCAGGCAGATGATCATCAACTACTCTTTTAGATAGGTCCTCTGAAATTGTGGCAAGGTGAGTTCATACTAACTTTCATGGTGAATAACATATTTAAAACCTTTTGAACCTTTATATAGGACAGGATGCCCAATTCAATCATGAAGATTTATTCTGCACGGTTATCTATTTCTTATCCAAATATAATCAATAGAAATAAAATAAAACAGAGAAAAGAAAATAAGATAATACCTTTTTTACTGGACTAACTTAATATATTTTTTTGTTAGCTTTTGAAGGTATTCCTTCTTCAGATCAGAAATAAGCAAATGTTGATAAATAACAGTATATATAAGTGAAATATCAAAGCATTCCAATGATAGTCTCACAGGAAGAGGGTGGGGGTGGGTAAGGTGAGAAACATGAGCTGGGTGGATGAGAGACAGGGAGACATGCATGGTAGATAAGAGGGTGACAAAACAGTAGAATGTTATGGTTTATAATGGGCTAGAAAACCTAGGTCTTTAAGTCCTGTCTGGTGGGTGTCAAAATATTTAATCATTCTGACTTCAAAGGTCTTACATTCCTGGATTGTCTTATAGTTTCCTTTTAGTATTCACACCATAAAATCATTGATACGGTGTTCTGGTTTTGTAAAGTGCTGTCCCACAGTGGTGACATCCTAGTTGGCACTGGCATTTTTCTTATGATGTCTATGTAAATTAAATCTCTTCTTAAGCCTAGATTCTAATCAGTCAATTAATTGTGCTATACAAACAAGGGGCTCACTTATTGAACACTCTGATTCTTAATTCGTTTTATTGTTCCCTATTTTATATATTATCGAATATCAAGAAAGGGACTTGTCTTTGAGCCAGACTAGTTGGAAAGATTGATAGTAGATAGGGAAATTATTTGATAATGTCATGTGTGGTTTATTATGATATAACTTTAATTCTCCGAGGACAAGCAGGCTGCTTGTTCTCACTGATGGGGTGACGTCCACGGCAGCCCCTCCAATCGGAACACTTTTCTAGCAAAGTCCTTTGCTAGTCCTCGCGCGCCGATGCGCACCGCGCATGCGCGGCCGTCTTCCCTCCCAAACCGGCTCGTGCCGGCCAGTCTTCTTTTGTCCGCACTCGGTACGGTCATGTTTCGCCGTTCGCGCCCCGAAAGTTGACCTCGCGCGTCGTTTTGACTTCGCTTCAAAAAAAAAAAAAAAAAAGGGTGTTCGGAAGGAGACCTTTTCGGTCTGTTCCCCTTCCGGTATCTCTAGTTTTGCCCCGGTAAGTTTTCTTTCGTCGTCGGGGTAGTCCCTTTTTAGGCCTCGGTTCGAAGTTTTTTCTTCCCCCTGTTTTGTGGTGCCATTTTCGCCATTTCGAGTTTTGATCTCGCCGGCGCGATTTTTCCGCCCATGACATCGAAGTCTCCCAGCGGCTTCAAGAAGTGCACCCAGTGCGCCCAGATAATCTCGCTCACTGACAGGCACGCGTCGTGTCTTCAGTGTCTGGGGGCTGGGCACCACCCGCAGGCCTGTAGTCTGTGTTCTTTTTTGCAAAAGCGGACTCAGGTAGCGAGATTGGCCCAGTGGAACATTTTGTTCTCGGGCTCTTCGTCGGCATCGGGAGTATCGACTGCTTCGACGTCGTCGGCGCCCGGACCTTCATCCTCGCCCCCGATTGCATCGAGTGCATCGAGGCATCGACCCTCTGCATCGGGGCCGAGACATCGGAGGGTTGCGTCGGTGGTACCGAGACCTCCTCGTCTGCTGATGTCGTCGGACGGTGGTGCTTCGTCTGGAGTGCAGGTGAGGGCTGTCCATTCCCCTGCTGGTGGCGGTGAGCCTTCGGGTGGGTCTCCCCCTACCCTGAGGGCTCCTGCGGTACAGCCCCCCCCCCCGAGACCGACCTCCTTCGGCCTCGGCCCCGAGGAAGCGACGGCTGGATTCTACGTCCTCCTTGTCGGTGCCGGGAAGCTCCGGTGACATGCTTCGTCCCAAGAAGTCGAAGAAGCATCGTCACCGGTCCCCTTCCCGTGTCGGCACCGAGCGCTCTGGGTCGCCGAGGGAGTTGGCACCCAGTAGGCATCGGCACCAAGAGGACCGCCCTCTGTTCAAGAGGTGTCGATGCGCTCCCCTTTGGACAGCCCGGAACAGCCTCCACGCCCGGAACAGACTCTGACATCGACGCCTGCATCGGCTTCCATGCCTTTTTCCACAGCCGCTCTGAACGAGAGTCTCCGGGCCGTTCTCCCAGAGATCCTGGGAGAGCTGTTGCGCCCTACCCCTCCGGTACCGGGGGTGCTTGCACCACCAGTACCGTTGAGCGAGGCACCGGCTGGCCCATTGCCCAGGGTGAGGTCTCCGACATCGGTGCCGCGTGCGGTACCGACTGCGGTAGCCTCCCAGGAAGGCTCCCCGACTACGTCGGCGGAGGGAGCTTCGCCGGTGCGGGCGAGGGAGTCTACCTCTCGACGCTCCCACCGTGGCCGTGGTTCCACGGAGTCGAGCCGGGCACGGCTGCAGACACAGGTCCGTGAGCTTGTGTCTGACACCGATGGTGAGGCCTCGTGGGAAGAGGAAGAAGACATCAGATATTTCTCTGACGAGGAGTCTGAGGGTCTTCCTTCTGATCCCACTCCCTCTCCTGAAAGGCAGCTTTCTCCTCCCGAGAGCCTGTCTTTCGCTTCCTTTGTCCGGGAGATGTCTACGGCCATCCCCTTCCCGGTGATTGTGGAGGACGAGCCCAGGGCTGAAATGTTTGAGCTCCTGGACTATCCTTCTCCACCTAAGGAAGCGTCCACAGTGCCCATGCACCATGTCCTAAAAAAGACATTGCTGGCGAACTGGACCAAGTCTCTAACTAATCCCCACATTCCCAAGAAGATCGAGTCCCAGTACCGGATCCATGGGGACCCAGAGCTGATGCGCACTCAGTTGCCTCATGACTCTGGAGTTGTGGATTTGGCCCTAAAGAAGGCCAAGAGTTCTAGGGAGCATGCTTCGGCGCCCCCGGGCAAGGACTCTAGAACCTTGGACTCCTTTGGGAGGAAGGCCTACCATTCTTCTATGCTCGTGGCCAAAATTCAGTCCTACCAGCTCTACACGAGCATACACATGCGGAACAATGTGCAGCAGTTGGCGGGCTTGGTGGACAAGCTCCCCCCTGAGCAAGCCAAGCCATTTCAGGAGGTGGTCAGGCAGCTGAAGGCGTGCAGAAAATTCCTGGCCAGAGGGGTGTATGACACCTTTGATGTTGCGTCCAGGGCCGCTGCTCAAGGTGTGGTGATGCGCAGACTCTCATGGCTGCATGCCTCCGACCTGGAGAATAGAATCCAGCAGCGGATTGCGGACTCGCCTTGCCGTGCGGATAATATTTTTGGAGAGAAAGTCGAGCAGGTGGTAGAGCAGCTCCACCAGCGGGACACCGCTTTCGACAAGTTCTCCCTCCGGCAGCCTTCAGCCTCTACCTCTACAGGTAGAAGATTTTTTGGGGGAAGGAAGACTGTTCCCTACTCTTCTGGCAAGCGTAGGTACAATCCTCCTTCTCGACAGCCTGCGGCCCAGGCTAAGCCCCAGCGCGCTTGCTCTCGTCAGCAGCGTGCGACTCAGCAAGGCCCCTCGGCTCCCCAGCAAAAGCAAGGGACGAGCTTTTGACTGGCTCCAGCAGAGCATAGCTGACATCCAAGTATCAGTGCCGGGCGACCTGCCAGTCGGAGGGAGGTTGAAAGCTTTTCACCAAAGTTGGCCTCTCATAACCTCCGATCAGTGGGTTCTCCAAATAGTCCGGCAAGGATGCACCCTCAATTTGGCCTCAAAACCTCCAAATTGTCCACCGGGAGCTCAGTCTTACAGCTTCCAGCACAAGCAGGTACTTGCAGAGGAACTCTCCGCCCTTCTCAGCGCCAATGCGGTCGAGCCCGTGCCATCCGGGCAAGAAGGGCTGGGATTCTATTCCAGGTACTTCCTTGTGGAAAAGAAAACAGGGGGGATGCATCCCATCCTAGACCTAAGGGCCCTGAACAAATATCTGGTCAAAGAAAAGTTCAGGATGCTTTCCCTGGGCACCCTTCTCCCCATGATTCAGGAAAACGATTGGCTATGCTCTCTGGACTTGAAGGACGCCTACATGCACATCCCGATACTGCCAGCTCACAGACAGTATCTGCGATTTCAGCTGGGCACACGTCACTTCCAGTACTGTGTGCTACCTTTTGGGTTCGCCTCTGCGCCCAGAGTGTTCACAAAGTGCTTGGCTGTAGTAGCAGCGGCACTTCGCAGACTGGGGGTACACGTGTTCCCATATCTCGACGATTGGCTGGTGAAGAACACATCCGAGGCAGGAGCCCTGCAGTCCATGCAGATGACTATTCGCCTCCTGGAGCTACTGGGGGTTGTGATAAATTATCCAAAGTCCCACCTTCTCCCAGTGCAGAAACTCGAATTCATAGGAGCTCTGCTGGATTCTCGGACGGCTCGCGCCTATCTCCCAGAGACGAGGGCCAACAACTTGTTGTCCCTCGTCTCGCGGGTGCGGGCGTCCCAGCAGATCACAGCTCGGCAGATGTTGAGATTGCTGGGCCACATGGCCTCCACAGTTCATGTGACTCCCATGGCCCGCCTTCACATGAGATCTGCCCAATGGACCCTAGCTTCCCAGTGGGTTCAGGTGATCCACCTGTCCACAAGTTTTCTCAAATCCCTGTATTGGTGGACGATTTGGTCCAATTTGACCCTGGGACGTCCCTTCCAAATTCCTCAGCCACAAAAAGTGCTGACAACGGATGCGTCTCTTCTGGGGTGGGGAGCTCATGTCGATGGGCTTCACACTCAAGGAAGCTGGTCCCTCCAGGAACGCGATCTACAGATCAATCTTCTGGAGTTACGAGCGGCCTGGAATGCACTGAAGGCTTTCAGAGATCGGCTGTCCCACCAAATTATCCAAATTCAGACAGACAACCAGGTTGCCATGTATTACATCAACAAGCAGGGGGGCACCGGATCTCGCCCCCTGTGTCAGGAAGCCGTCAGCATGTGGCTCTGGGCTCGCCGTCAGGGCATGGTGCTCCAAGCCACATATCTGGCAGGCGTAAACAACAGTCTGGCCGACAGGTTGAGCAGGATTATGCAACCTCACGAGTGGTCGCTCAATTCCCGTGTAGTGCGACAGATCTTCCAGGTGTGGGGCACCCCCTTGGTAGATCTCTTCACATCTCGAGCCAACCACAAAGTCCCTCAGTTCTGTTCCAGGCTTCAGGCCCACGGCAGACTGGCATCGGATGCCTTCCTCCTGGACTGGGGGGAGGGTCTGCTGTATGCTTATCCTCCCATACCTCTGGTGGGGAAGACTTTGTTGAAACTCAAGCAAGACCGAGGCACCATGATTCTGATTGCTCCTTTTTGGCCGCGTCAGATCTGGTTCCCTCTTCTTCTGAAGTTATCCTCCGAAGAACCGTGGAGATTGGAGTGTTTTCCGACCCTCATCACACAGGACAAAGGGGCGCTTCTGCATCCCAACCTCCGTCCCTGGCTCTCACGGCCTGGATGTTGAGAGCGTAGACTTTGCCTCTTTGGGTCTGTCAGAGGGTGTCTCCCGCATCTTGCTTGCTTCCAGGAAAGATTCCACTAAGAGGAGTTACTTCTTTCTATGGAGGAGGTTTGCCGTCTGGTGTGACAGCAAGGCCCTAGATCCTCGCTCTTGTCCTACACAGACCCTGCTTGAATACCTTCTGCACTTGTCTGAGTCTGGTCTCAAGACCAACTCTGTAAGTGTTCACCTTAGTGCAATCAGTGCTTACCATTACCGTGTGGAAGGTAAGCCGATCTCAGGACAGCCTTTAGTGGTTCGCTTCATGAGAGGTTTGCTTTTGTCAAAGCCCCCTGTCAAACCTCCTACAGTGTCATGGGATCTCAATGTCGTTCTCACCCAGCTGATGAAACCTCCTTTTGAGCCACTGAATTCATGCCATCTGAAGTACTTGACCTGGAAGGTCATTTTCTTGGTGGCAGTTACTTCAGCTCGTAGAGTCAGTGAGCTTCAGGCCCTGGTAGCCCAGGCTCCTTACACCAAATTTCATCATAACAGAGTAGTCCTCCGCACTCACCCTAAGTTCTTGCCAAAGGTTGTGTCGGAGTTCCATCTGAACCAGTCAATTGTCTTGCCAACATTCTTTCCCCGTCCTCATTCCTGCCCTGCTGAACGTCAGCTGCACACATTGGACTGCAAGAGAGCATTGGCCTTCTATCTGGAGCAGACACAGCCCAACAGACAGTCCGCCCAATTGTTTGTTTCTTTTGATCCCAACAGGAGGGGAGTGGCTGTGGGAAAACGCACCATATCCAATTGGCTAGCAGATTGCATTTCCTTCACTTACGCCCAGGCTGGGCTGGCTCTTGAGGGTCATGTCACGGCTCATAATGTTAGAGCCATGGCAGCGTCGGTAGCCCACTTGAAATCAGCCACTATTGAAGAGATTTGCAAAGCTGCGACGTGGTCATCTGTCCACACATTCACATCTCATTACTGCCTGCAGCAGGATACCCGACGCTACAGTCGGTTCGGGCAGTCAGTGCTTCAGAATCTGTTCGGTGTTTAGAATCCAACTCCACCCCCCTAGGCCCATGTTTGTTCTGTTCCAGGCTGCACTCTCAGTTAGTTGGTAAATTTTTTAGGTCAATCTCAGTTATGTCCTCGCCGTTGCGAGGGCCCAATTGACCATGGTTGTTGTTTTGAGTGAGCCTGGGGGCTAGGGATACCCCATCAGTGAGAACAAGCAGCCTGCTTGTCCTCGGAGAAAGCGAATGCTACATACCTGTAGAAGGTATTCTCCGAGGACAGCAGGCTGATTGTTCTCACAGACCCGCCCGCCTCCCCTTTGGAGTTGTGTCTTCCCTTGTCTTTGTCTTGCTACATATGAGACTGGCCGGCACGAGCCGGTTCGGGCGGGAAGACGGCCGCGCATGCGCATCGGCGCGCGAGGACTAGTAAAGGACTTTGCTAGAAAAGTGTTCCGATTGGAGGGGCTGCCGTGGACGTCACCCCATCAGTGAGAACAATCAGCCTGCTGTCCTCGGAGAATACCTTCTACAGGTATGTAGCATTCGCTGTATATTTTCCAGCTAGGTATTGATTAATTGTATTTGTTTTTCTTGTTTAATTGTTTTTTGTATTTTGCTCCTATGTTCTCACGTAATGTGGGCTGGATTGGTTACCTGATATAGAGGCCCTTTTACTAAGCTGCAGTAGGGCTACTACATGGGTAGCGAGCGCCAAATCAACCCAAACACAGGGGTAGCGCAAGTGCCCAGCAGTAGTTCTGAAGATGGCGTGTGCAGTTTCCTGTGGTAGAAAATAATTTTGTATTTTCTACCCCGAAGGCATTGCCGGCGGTAATTGGCAGCGTGGCCATATTGCCATATACTGTCTGATTACTGCAGGAGTAGCACGTGAGCCCTTACTGCCAAGTAAATAGGTGGCAGTAGGGGCACAGGCAGTATATAGCCATGCACTACTTTTAATATTAGCACACGGCCATTTACTTCCCAATTTAAAAAAGGCCTTTTTACCCACCACGGTAAAAAATGCCCAGTGCAGGCCATTTTTAGTGCAGCTTAGTAAAAGGGTCTCATGGTGCCTGACATACTTATATTTGAAAAATGTATAAAATATGAGAAAAAAAGAAAGAGAATTTCTTAATTTATACGCTTTAAAATGTATGAGACAAGAGTGGTTTCAATTAAACAGGGGGATCATGATAAAAACTGAAATTCTCATTATTATACTTGGGGTTCACAAAGCTTTTCTTAACATTATGGACGAAATTCTGTAAATGGTGCCCAAAAGAATGCATGATATGCGCTATCCTGTAAACGGTGCTCCAAGTTGAGCCATTTATAGAATAGCGCTTAGCACCAATTTTCACTCCCAAAAAACATGCACTAAGCAATTAGTGTAGAGTCTTCCACACTGATTTTCTGCACAGATATTTCTCTGCCAATATCAGTGTTGATGTCAGCGCGTAAAGCATGATGATGTCATGTGTGCGGGGACAGTAGTAAAAATGGTATCCACCTGGAGGCAGCCAAACTTTTCAGAAGCTGACACCCTCCCGTTGGCCAGGTTGATACTAGAAAAGCCAAAAGGCTCTACTTCATCCCCGGTCACAGGAGGAGATACTATCTGCAATAGAGGAGGGTCTGGCTGAGGCTGACAACCTCCTATAACAAAGGGATATCCTTCCCTAGGGAGATAAGTGCAAGCAGGGTAACTGTCTCTACAAATGACAGAGTAGATACTGTTAAACAGACCAACCCCTTTATTGGGATAGTAGAAGTACATTGAACAGCACATTCGTGTGTACAACATTAATGAGTTTGTCAAACTTTGCTACAGAAGGTTCTTGCAGAGGCTCCCACAGAGGGACCATCAATGTATTCTCTATGGGATAGGTCTGATAGAAGTTGGTACAGCTGCTGCAGTGAGGTTTGAACCCGGTTCTGCAGCTGCTGTGCTAACCATTAGGCTACAGCAGTAGGCTAAGCTCCAACCTTTTCATTGAAAGAATACAAGGACACTGCATTGTTAGAAATGGCACATCTCTAGCAGAGACTCCATCGTCTATCAATGTACTACCCAGGTTGGTGAAGTAAAGCAATAAACATGTGCTATGTCCAGGAGCAGGATCACACCGTAGAGCATGCCAACACACTTGAGTCCCAAATGGATGGTGCAGGAATCAATGCAGAATGCTAGTCTATAAATGGCTCTTTGATTTTGGTGCTATTTATAGAATAGAACATTGTGCCGGGATCCGTGCCTGATTTTTAGCGCAAGGATTTAAACCAGTTGAAACCTGGTGTAAATCCTCGCGCCTAAATTAAAGTGCAGATCTGTCCTATTCTGTAACCCTGTATGCAAATTCTTAGAATGCCCCTGATCCTCCCAGGGTCACGCCCCCTTTTCAAGATCCATGCGTAAAATTTACGTGTGCGTCTTCGTAGAATACAGACTATGAAGATGTGTGTGTAAATGCAAACTGTTGCCAATTCGTGCCAATAACTGATTGTTAGTACCCAAGTATTGCCAATTAACTGCTGATTTGTCAATTAAGTTATGCACGCAATTATAGAATACTAGTAAAAAAGGCCCGTTTCGTAAACAAATGAAATGGGCGCTAGCAAGGTTTTAGAGAGAGTGAGAGTGTGTATATGTATGTGTGTCTGTGTCTGTGTGAAAGAGAGTGTGCAAGGGTAGGGTGAAAATGAAGAGACAGCAGTGAAATTTTACATAGGACAGCTGAACCATTTGAGGCGTGTTTGTGTGTCTGTATGAGAGAGTGTGTATATATGTGTGGGTGCGTGTGTGTGAGAGATAGAGACAGTGTAAGTGTGTGTGTGTGCGTCTTTGTGAAAGAGAGTGTGAAAGGGTAGGGTCAAAATGAAGAGACAGCATTATAATTGTACATAGCACAGCATAAACATTTGAGGCAGTTCTTGCCTTTTCTTCCCTGCCGCCCCCTCCATACCCAACGATTCTTTCCTGTTTAAATCCTTGCGCTAAAAATCAGGCACGGATCCCGGCACAATGTTCTATTCTATAAATAGCACCAAAATCAAAGAGCCATTTATAGACTAGCATTCTGCATTGTCTTCCATCCCCTCTGTATCCTGTGTGTGTGTGTGTGTGTGAGAGAGAGAGAGGTGCTAGCAGTCCCTGTGATAGTGGCAGGTTAGTTGCTCATTATAGCCAGTTAAGAGTGAGAGTGAGTGTGTATGTGCTGGTTTTTTTCCTTCCCTCCTATGCCCTCCGTGTTCATTGTTTGTGTGGAGAGCAGAGATCTATATGGTGCATAGCTAAGCTAAGGACGTATTCTTGACTGCAGTGTTTATTTTTCGCGGGTTTTTGTTCTATGCTGCTTCTTAGCTGTCGGATTTTTGTGGAATAGCGATGTTGAATAGCGATTTTGTGTTCTGGTAAGGCGTTTTGTCAGGGGGAAGCACATACCGTGATCTTAAGCATGGCGTTTTGTCAGGGGAAAGCACAAATTGGAATCGACTTCCTGCAAGGTTCGTCGTCTCCTTGTTGTTCTGGAAGTGCCCGGTTGTGTTCTTTCTTCTGCTCCCTTGTTCCGTAGCATTGTTTCATGATTGGTCCTTTTAGCGTTGCTGTTGACGTTGCGTAGCAGCTGTGTGCTGCTGGTTTTCATTGGTCCGCGATGAGTCTCACGTCACGTACCGTCGCTTAGTAATGGGATCGCGATGCGATTGGTTGAGAGTCATTGGTCCACCCTCGACGTCATGATGTTTGATGCCGGGGCGGGGCAAACACTCATGGGCGAATTCCGGGTTTCACCACCATGCAATTAGAACGTTGGGACTTGTTGAGGCTTCAGAACGTTGGAGGTGCTTTTTATATAGAGAGATGCCTGATGCACACCAAATTTCAGTGCACAATTTTGGGTGCCATATGTAGAATCCAGGGGTATATGCAATATTATAAAAGATACATTATGTAATGTATATTTTGTTTCATGATGTAGGAAAATGTTTATTTTTACAGTACATCAGGTAGATTAAATTCACTCAAAAAGGCAGTCTAAAAATAAATTAAACTTCAGAGGCCATTTTCATTCTCAAAAACCACTAAAAAAGAGTCACCTTTGTTGGGTTCTACTGGATACAGGCAAAGAGAGAGAGACAGCTGATGACAAAAGCTGTCACAGCTGTTGAGGTAGCTAAAAACTGGTTGGCTGAATAAGTGAGAACAAATTGGGGCATCTAAGGGACTTGGGCAGCCAGGATCCACTTAAATGTGTTGCCTGAAATCTAATTTTCAATTTTATATAGCAAACTATTATATGCCTGATTGATTACCACTTAGCAAGCCAAATTGCTCATTCTCATAAGGATAGTCACTGATATTTAAAACTGAGCCACTAAACAACCTATTTTCCTGAAAGCTGCATGGCCTCAGGCAAAACAGACTTGTTCTGCAAACCTAATTTTACTGCTGTTAAAAGAGAGCTGCTGGTATTTCAATTCTGAGTCCACAAGGCCACTTTATTTAGGTCAGTCTACCATGAAGTTTATATGTAAAATAATATGTCTGGAAGACCACTGAAGGCCAAATTAGTGCAATCCATCACCAAAACAGGGGACACACAAAGGAAGGTGGTGGAACATTAAGGAAGAGAACAAAGAAAAACCTTCCTGCCTCCCATTTAATAGTTTGGAGCAGAAGAATCTAGAAACTTTAAGAGGTGACCATTATAAGGATGGAAGGCACTTGCAAGGAGTGAAAGCAAGTAATGCATTTAAACTCAGGTAATAAAGCTCCACTTTATATTTTAATTTATGAAGATTTTAACTTAATATACAAGCAAAACTACTTGATACAGAAAACCAGGAAGATTGGTACATTTACATGTGATTAAAAAAAAAGACAAGATTCAATTTACATAGACATCACATGAACAATACAGCCAGTAGGGCCTCCACCCCAGTGGGACAGCACTTCACAGAACCAGGACACTGTACCAGTGATTTCACAGTGAGAATACTGAAAGGTAACTTTAAAACCATACAACAACGTAAGACCTTTGAAGTCAGAATGATTGAATATTTTAACACCCAACAGAAAGGACTTAACAAGGATCTAGGGTTCCTAGCTCATTATAAACCATAAAGCTGTATGTCTCTGTTGATCACCCCACCCCTCACCTATCCACACCCATCCTGTTAGAATATCAATGATATGCTTTGATGTCCCCATGCATACCTCCAACCAACCCCCATCCTCCCACCCTGTCAGACTGTCATAGTAATGCTTGAATGTTTTCACTTATATACACTGTCAGCTAGCACATTTGCTTATTTCCGATCTGACGAAGATGGGCAACCTTCGAAAGCTAATCAAGAAATGTATTAAGTTATGTCCAATAAAAAAGGTATCATCTTATTTTCTTTTCCATGTTTTATTTTGTTTGATTTCTATTGATAAAAAAAAGAAAGAAACTTGCAACATGTATAAGTAATTACTACCAATCTCATCCCCCTTAGTTCCCAAATATAGAAGGACCCCAGAAGACCCGGAGGAAATAATCAAAGAAATCCTAGCTAAAATGAAAAACATTGCCAAACAGTACAAATATTATAGAACGTTTCGTGACTGCTGTATAATAGCTGCCTGATCAGGTATTACAAGTTGACTAGGAAATTTATTTTCAACAAAAGATTACAATTGTTTAGGGTCACTGTTATACTCGAGATCCTTCTACACTTGATATAATTTTTTACTCACAGTAAAACCCAGCTTTGTAATAGCCTGCCAATTAGCTTCCATTATCACAGATGCAGATGGCAATGCACTCCACCTCGCAGGGTTTCTATCCCGTCTGATGGTCTCTTCAGGACCTCAGCTGGTTCCAAATGCAGGAACGTTTCTTCAGGAATAATCTGAGCTTCATAATTGCTCCCAGGGATTGTTTCTTCTGAAGAGGCTTGATGCTTGCTAACTCCACCTCTCCCACCGCAGTTGGTGTCTTCCCCTTCTGAAGAGGGGAATTAGCAGCAGCAGGCTGTGGGGAAGTATGGGCTGGAGGGGGGCCCTTTTACAAGACGGCGGTAGGAAACTTTGTGAACATTATAATACTGCTGCATCGGAAAAGCACCGGGATCATGGCCTTAAGAGAATTATGGAAATGATGAGGTTATGATCCCCACTCTGAGTGATAAAAACTGGATGCAAGTGGTTAACTAGTAGTGGTTAAAAAAAATCAGGACATTGATCATAGAGGTGTCAGTCCCAAGTGATTAGTTTGTGGATGTTAAATGTAAACCGCTTAGAACTTGTCGGTAAAGTGGGTTATAAATGCCAAATTAAATTAAAAAGTGAGAAAAGTGTTTATTTTTTTTAATACCCCTCCTCTTCATTTCTGTCCAGTCCCAACCGCTACTCTCTACAACCAGCAGCTGCTATGATGTAGAGAAGTGCTGGATGGAGTGCCATTGGTCTCAGAAGATCTCTGTGACTTTCATTCAGTAGCCCTGTGTGGTGTGTAGCCCCATGACAATCAGGAAAGACCATGGGGCCATATGGTCCCTTGAAGCCAGTTACCATTTGGTATGCTGGTGGAAGGATCTCAGAGTTATCAGCAGGCAAGGGATATAATGTGTCTGAGAAGATGGCTATCGTTTGAGGGTGGATGAATCACAGGGGGATAGGTTGCAAAAGTGTGTCTTCTCGGCCACGGTGTTCCAAGAACTGGAAGGGTGGTACACAGATATTGGCAGAATATAAGAACATAAGCGTCATACTGGGACAGACTGAAGGTCCATCAAGCCCAGCATCCTGTTTCCAACAGTGGCCAATCCAGGTCACAAGTACCTGGCAAGATCCCAAAAAAGTACAATACATTTTATGCTGCTTATCCTAGAAACAAGCAGTGGATTTTCCCCAAATCCATCTTAACAATGGCTTATGGACTTTTCTATTAGGAAGTTATCCAACCCTTTTTTAAACCCGGCTAAGCTAACTGCTTTTACCACATTTTCTGGGAATGAATGCCAGAGTTTAATTACACATTGAGTGAAGAAATATTTTCTTCAATTTGTTTTAAATTTACTACTTTGTAGCTGCATTGTGTGCTCCCTAGACCTAGTATTTTTGATGAGTAAACAAGTGATTCATGTCTACCTGTTCCACTCCATTCATTATTTTATAGACCTCTATCATATCTCCTCCAGCCATCTTTTCTCCAAGCTGAAGAGCCCTAGCCGCTTTAGTCTTTCCTCCTAAGGAAGTCGTCCCATCCCCTTTATCATTTTTGTCACCCTTCTCTGCACGTTTTCTAATTCCACTATATCCTCTTATATTGAAATCACACAATTGCAGGACCTACAGCACCTGGTGAAACATCAAGAAAAGGTGACTTTCATCAGCTGTGGCCACAGTGGTATGACCAAATCTATGGTCATATGGAGGGGCATTTTCGATAGGATGTCTAAGTCTGAATTTGGACATTCTAACAAAAACGTCCAAAATCGGGCAGGTATAATGGAAAGATAGTATGGATGTTCTTGGACATTCCAAAATCGCACTGCAAAATGACTAAATCAGAAATGTCCAAAATAAAGTAGAAAGGACATCTTTCCAGCACAACCACCGAAGAACGTGTATAAGGCAAATGTCGCCAGCTACAAACGTCCACTGCACTTGTGGAACATCCAGGTACTGGAAAAGTAAGGAACGTTCATATTTTGCATTGTATATATGAAGACGTTCACATACTTCATATAAATGCAAAATATGAATACTTGATAATCATCCATATAAGGCTCTGCACATGTGAAGACGTTCATGCGCGTGATGGCCGTCCACGTGATGACCATCCATATATGGGGTAGATGTCCAATCATGGAATAAACTACCGAATACTATAAAAACAACGCATGACTTGACAACCTTTTGGAAATTACTGAAGACGTACCTGTTCAGAGAGACTTACAAAAAGAATCCTCCTTAATGACTTGATTCTAATCTATACCAGAACCAACCAATACTGATCCTTTCCAATTTGATTACTTTATCATATTATCATCATTAAACAGTATATCTTATCTTGCTCTCATTTATATGTTATGTATGATCTTATTATTTACCTGATATTATTGCACATTAATTGTAACAATATGCTGAATCTCTTACTCTGTTATTGATGATGCCAGTGCAACATAATGTAAGCCACATTGAGCCTGGAAATAGGTGGGAAGATGTGGGATACAAATGCAGCAAAATAAATAAATAAATATGGAGCTGTATATGTAGCAATGTTCATACGTGTTGGTTGTCCATATAAGGCGGTGCACATTTTAGAACGTTTATTCAGAGAGAAACATGGCACTGTGATGAGAGCCCAATTACAGTGTGGCAGAAACCATGTGCTTAGTGCAGCTTTGCCTGAGGCACAGATGGTGCCTCTTCATCCATCACCAGCATCTGCCCCCAAGGACCATCTCCATTAGAGCATGGACTCTAATAAGGGACACTTTGGAAAGGTAACAATTTGGGAAAGTGCCCCCCCAGCACTGGGCATGGGCTATCAGGTCCCCCTCCTGTACGCCACATATAACAGCTCCCTCAGCAATGTAAGCACCAACTGGAGTTTGCATGCACATCCATTAATAGAATCAATGTACTAGAAAGGAAAATCATTCCCACATCCCTGCAATACTGGACAGAAACGGTACTCTCTGTCCTCATGTCCACCTCAATGACATCACCTGTACCAATGTAATGCTCCACATCCCCCCCCCCCCCCCCCAATCAATGTTGTGTGTCTCCAGTTTGGCTTCCGAAAGAATTTGTGTTGTGAAGACAAGAAGGGCCATCCCCTGAGTCCTGGTGTACTAACTTGTATCTTGCAGACATTTTGGGATGCGTAGCAACATGGAAATCCTAAGCCCTGAAATGATTAGGAATGTGTGACAGCGCCTCAGGGCTTGACGTAAGTATTATAAACAGAGCACCTGTAGTCATTTGTAAGTGTATTTATTTAATAATGCAATGAGATGACATGCAAAAGAATGGGTGACATTGCAACAGCTATGGCAGGGAAGGGTGCCTCGCTTCTGTATCACCCTTTCTGGGGTGGATAATGTTTCATGGTATTCCTGCCTGAGGTCCTGCTATTGGTGGATGTCATAGCGCAATTTTAAAGTAATTTAAATAAATAGTGCTTCCCCCCCCCCCCCCACACACGTACAAAATAAACCGGTCATCGAACCATAGTTACAACTCAAAATGCTGCTGAGGAATGAGTGTGCTCTACCAACACATCCTGTGTACTCCTTGGCACACCAGCTTCCAGGGTTCCCTGTCATGTCATCTCATGCATCTCACACCCGAGGCATATACCTCAGGGCTCACCACAGACCACACCTTTCCCCATCCCTGCCTCATGCCAGCCAGCTCCTGCACTATGCAAGCCATGTTGGATGTGCTGATCTCAAGGACAATCCTTTTACATACACAGGGCAGCAGGAGGAGGAGGAGGCAGTGGCAGCAGCACCAGTGGCAGAGGAGGAGGAGATTGAGGCTGTGGGTCAGGAGGAGGAGGAAGCGGAACAGAGGACCTCCCCTGCTGAGGAGGCAGAGGAACAGGTGGTACTCATTGAAGGTGGGGAATGGGAGGTGCCACATGGACCCGACCAATGGGCAGATATGCCTCCTCTTGAGGGGTAGGAGGAGCAGCACCAGAACCACCACCAGTGGACAACAGTGCCGCAGTACTGCAACTCCAGCAACTGGTTGCTATTCAAAACCAGTTACAGCTGGAGGTGGTGGCACTCGGTACAGCAGCAGTTGGGGACACAGTGCATCTCCTGTTGCTGCTGGTAGAGTTGATTAGAAGGGCCATGGAGGGAAGGGAGAACCCTCAATGATTACAAAGAACATTGTAATATATTATAAAAAATAAACTATATACAAACAAAATTTAACTTTTTGCCATACCAGGGTCTGTGTCTCTCCTTTGTGCACTACATATGTAGTAGTATCAAATGCTGGGGTTGATGTGAGAGGAAGCAGCAATCTGAGTTGCATGACAGGTCAACTGTGACACAAAAACATAGGTACATACGTATCATAAGTGTGGCCATGTAGAAGGCCACCTATTCCTTCCAACCTGCATCAACAGAAATGCCCATCCACCTTCCCCCCCCCCCCCCTTACCATACAGCCCCACAGCACAGAGCTGTCTAAATAATAGGTATGTTGTCTAGCACTAGCAATCTGCAAAGTACAAACTTACAGATAAGCATAGGCAGTGCCTAGACTATTGTTTGCTCTCTTTTCAGCAGGCAACCTTACCCACAACCAACCAACATGGCTGAGGGCCAGGAAGAGCCTACAAACAGCTGGGTCATCTTTTCACATTGAATGTATCAGCAATGGTTTATACTGTTGAAGAGAAAAGGGAAAACAACAGTGAAAGCATTAGATGGATGTTTACTTCATCACAATTGCAATATAATAAATCGGTACTGATGGGCACAGGCTAGGGAATTATATAGGCACCATGCTGTAGCCACCTGCAGGTAATTTAGAACAGGAACTGTAACTAGAACCCCGCTCCCTCCCCATGACTTAGGGGCTTAAGCCCGTGGTAGGCATGCACCTGTGGCCACCTAGAAAAGTTTGAAGGATTGAATTTTAAAATGTTTTTCCATAACTATGGAGGACTGTAGGACTGTGTTCAATAATGTGGAAAAGACATTCAGTGCATATATGCTCCCCCCCCCCCAACCTTGAGAATGGGTGGGCACTTCATAAAAGTGGACTGGGGTTCACCACATAAAGAAGGATGGAACCTACTGGGGAGACACGAAGTGCAAAGCGGGAGAAAAGCTATCAGATGTGGATACCTGTGAACCTGGTGAAAATAGAGGCGATATTTGAATCCAGAGAACATGCACATAATGGGGAGCCCTTGACCATGAGGTATGCACACATCTCAGGGCTTCTCCCCCCCCCCCCCCCCCCCACAGGCAACCACAACTGAGTGTGTCCAATAGAGAACAAGACATCTGTACAATGATTCCTGTTGACCAGCTGCAGTGCTGTAACCTGTCCTGCAAGATGCAAGAAGATTTTGTTTAGCATCTACATAGCAGAAGGGGAAGAGCTGGCTGAGAGGTTTGAGCTTACCTTGAGCTTCTGGTGCAAAATATTGCCAGACTACACACCAATCTGTTTGCTCCAAGGGACCAGAGGCTGGCTGCTTCTACTAAGGAGAGAGAATGGGGGGCAGTGAGGGACTGCATCAAACACAGCAAGCTGCTTCTTAAGGGTAGAGAATGGAGAGTATATGATAAGCTGACAGCTAACACCCAGCCTGAAACTTTTTCAAAGGAAAGGTACACAGCCCACGTACAAGCTTTCTTTCAAGAATTCCCCAAAGGTGTACACATAAGCATACAGTGGCAAAAAGAAGATTTACTATAACTGAACCTACAATGTTTATAAATGCCACCCCATAATCTAAAGAAAAACGTCAATACGAGCACAGAGAAAGACGTTTTACAGAGGTGCCCATAATGGGAATGCAAACATCTAAATCAACACAGCAGCTGTGAACGTTTATAGGTTTCCACCCATAATCAAAATTAAGATGTCCAAACCGGCAGAGCAGCTGTGGACGTTTATAGTTTCCACCCATTATCAGAATTAGGACGTCCATTCCGCCCTCCCTTGGACGTCTTTCGGGCAGTATTTAAACATTCTTCTCAGTATTTTCGAATTCTTCGATACCATTGTCAGAATGGCACCAAAACAAGAACCCACCCGCAAGGGTAATTTCAGTGAACCTGAAATCAGGGGCGTAGCTACAGGTAGGCCTAGGCCCACCCAATTTCAGCCCAGGCTCTTTCTCCCCATCCTGCCATCCATTTTCCCTCTCCAGATTCAGGCCCACCAGCCCCAGCTCCCATTGCCGGCCACTGCTGCTTTTCCTGATGAGCAGCAGGGCCGGCGCTACAAAAAGAAGAAGCGCTCAGCTGACTGAGCTGAGCGCCAACGCTAACGACGACTCAACGAGAAAAAATGTTTTTAAAAAAACGCGGCACCGCAGGCAGCCTCGAAGCATTGGCTGCTGGCTCTGCAGGCTCCGCCCGTCTCTTACGTCACTGCCCCGGAGCGAAACAGGGGCAGTATTGTAAGAGACGGGAGGAGCCTGCAGAGCCAGCAGCCAATGCTTTGAGGCTGCCTGCGGTGCCGCGTTTTTTAAAAACATTTTTTCTCGTCGAGTGAGTCGTAGTTTGCGTTGGTGCTCAGCTCAGTCAGCTGAGCGCTTCTTCTTTTTGTAGCGCCGGCCCTGCTGCTCATCAGGAAAAGCAGCAGTGGCCGGCAATGGGATCTGGGGCTGGTGGGCCTGAATCTGGAGAGGGAAAATGGATGGCAGGATGGGGAGAAAGAGGGAAAATGGAAGGATGGGGAGAGAAAGAGGGAAAACAGATGGGAAGATGGCAGAGAAAGAGGGAAGACGCTGGATGGAAGGGTAGGGAGAAAGGTGACACGATGGAAGGATGCAGAAAGAAAGAGGGGAGACTATTGGAAGGATGGGGAGACAGAGGGGAGAGACTGGAAGGATGGGGAGAGAAAGAGGAGAGCTGCTGCATGGAAAGGGGGAGTAGTCAAAGATTGGAGAATAAGAGGAAGGGGCATGGGGAGAACAAGGGTGAGAAAAAGATGAAAAGCCATAAGTAGATGAAGGAAATTAAAGAATGGATAGTAATAATGAATTAAATCTGGACACAGAGGCAGAAAAATATTGAAGAAAGCAAAGAAAAAGGAGAGAAAAATGACAAATGGCCAGGAAACCCTGGCAGAAGAGTTAAGCGAAAATGAAGGAAAGCAGAATCTAGAGACTGGGAGCAACACAATGAGAAAAAGTAAATGGCCATACAACAAAGGTAAAGAAAATAATTTTATTTTTAATTTAGGATAAAGTAATATGGTGTTAATAAAGTTTCAGAGACCAATACTTCCTTCCTTAGGTCAGGAGAGGATACCGTAACAGCATTATACTGACCTGAGGCAGGAGGTTTTGGCCTCTGAAAGCTCACAGAAAAGGATTAGGCTATTAAATAAATTGTCTGAAATCTGATGCACTGAAAAGCAGCACTTTACCCTGTGTGACAAATGCATCTGAGTGTGACTAAATTTTGCTGGGGGGGGGGGGGTAGAGAGAAAATTTTGTGCCCACCCACTTTGGGTTCAGGCCCACCCAAAATTGGCAGTCTGGCTACGCCACTGCCTGAAATAGAACTTGTTATGGAAATTTTCCCTTTACTGAAGAAACTCGCAGAACTCTGGGCTCAATTATATAAAGATCTTTATTTGTAAATCAAACCTACATGTAGGGAGACTACCAAACATAAGGAAACTCAGCAGTCTGTCAGTACTGATTCAATGTAACCTTAAATAGCCAGGAATACTGTTATCCCACAATCACCAGGTGCTATAGTTCTGGTTAACAAATAATATGAACAAAGAAAATATAATGATTCCCTTCCCTGCCCCTCCAGCTCCTTTTTTAGATAAGGCACATACACTTCCTTCATTCTCTCAGTTAATTAAAACATTCCAAACTCCTGAGATGATTCCGGCCTACTTCTTACTAACAAGCTAGTTAATTACAAGCATGAAATATATGTGACCTTTCTTACTTATTTCAGTGATTATTATATTCTGCAGTAATGTCTGATATAATTCTATTATTCTACGGCATGTAAATTCTAAAGTAAGCATAATCATAATATATATATACTAGTAAAAAAGGCCCGTTTCTGTTAGAAATGAAACGGGCGCTAGCAAGGTTTTCCTTGGAGAGTATGTTTCAGAAAGAGCGTGTGTGAGAGATGGAGCATGTGTGTCACAGAGAGAATGTGAGAGAGAGAGACAGAGTGTATGTGTTTGTGCGAGAGAGAGAGAGTGTGTGAGAGACAGTGTTTGTGTTTCTGTGTGACACTGTGTGAGAGAGAGGGACAAAGACAGTGAGTGTGTGAGTGAGAGTGTATGTGACAGACAGAGAATGAGTGACTGCGTGTGTGGTGTGAGGAACCCCCTCACCCCCTCCCTCTCCCCTGCCCCCTTGCAGCCAGGCATGTGCAGTGACCCTCCTCTCCCCATGTTCCCCCTGCAGCCACCCATGCCCATCAACCCTCCTCTCCCCCTGCTGCGTCCTTCCTGTCTCCACTGCTCCCCCTGCAGCTACCCATGTGGTCTCAGGCTCCCCCCTCAGCATCCCTCCTCTCTCCCCTGCAGCCAGCCATGTCCACCGACCCTTCTGTCCCCCTGCCCCCCCTGCAGCTACCCATGTCCAGCGACCCTCCTCTCCTGTGCAGCCACCCATGTCTGAGGATGCTCCTCTCCTTTTTCCCTGTTCCCCCCCTGTGGCCAGCCATGTCCATCGACCCACCTGTCCCCCCTGATGACCACCAACCCTTCTGTCCCCCTGCCCGCCCTGCAGTGTTCATCCTGTATCCCCTGTCCCCCTTGCAGGCACCCACCCATGTGGTGTGTGGAGCCCCATCCCCATCTCCCTGTTCCCTGCCCCCCCTGCAGCCACCCATCTGCAGCGACCCTCCCCTCCCCCTGCTTCCTTCCAGCCACCCATGTCCAGCGAGACCCCTTTTTCCCCCCAGCTGGCGCAGCACCCAAAGAAATCCCCTTGTCCCCCCCTTCGCGCATCACCCGACCCCCCCCCCCCCACCGTGGCACATCACCAAGCCCCTCCCCCCTCATCAACCCCCTTGCCACCCGCAACCGCTAATACAAACTGTGTCTGGTGGCTGCTGCTTCTGTTATTCAGCAGCAGCAGCCCGTACATAAAGAAAACAAACAAATAAAAATCCTCCTAAAACGCATCTCCATTGAGAAGTATCTCACATTGGCTGAAGTCTCAGCATGCGCTCCTCCTCTCCCCTCTGACGTCTTGGCGTTTCTCCGGGGTCTTCCGGCAGGGGCACTGGGAGAGGAGGAGTGGCTGCAGAGACGTCAGCCAATGTGAGATGGTTCTCCACGGAGGTGCGTTTTAGGAGGTTGCTTTTTTTTTGTTTGTTTTCTTTATGTACGGGCTGCTACTGCTGAATAGAAGCAGCAGCAGCAGCCACCGGACAGAGTTTGTATTAGCGGTTGCGGGTGGTGAGGCAGTCGATGTGTGGGGGGGAAAGGGGCTTGGTGAAGCGGCGAGGGAGGGGTTGGGTGATGCGGCGAGAAGGGAAGGGGGTAGGGGCTTTCTGATGCCCCATTGCACGGGTTGTTGTGGTGATGCGGCGGGAGGGGGCACTTAGAGGTGCACCGTCGAGGCTGTTTGTGTGTGTGTGAGTGTATGTTTGTGTGTTTGTGAGTGTGTGTGTTTGTGTGTGTTTGTGCTTGTCTGTGTGTGTTTGTGTGTGTGCTTGTGTGTGTTTGTGTGCTTGTGTGTGTATGTTTGTGTGTTTATGTGTGTGTGTGTTTGCGTTTGTGTGTTTGTGTTTCTGTGTTTCTGTGTGTTTGTGTGTGTGTGTTTGTGTGTGTATGTTTGTACGTGTGTGTTTGTGTGTGTGTGTGTTTCTATGTGTGTTTGTGTGTGTGTATGTTTGTGTGTGTATGTTTGTGTGTTTGTGTGTATGTTTGTGTGTGTGTTTGTTTGTGTGTGTATGTTTGTTTGTGTGTTTGTGTGTGTTTGTATGTATGTTTGTGTGTGTGTGTGTGTGTGTATGCTTGTGTGTGTATGTTTGTGTGTGTGTGTGTGTTTGTATGTATGTGTGTTTGTGTGTGTGTTTGTGTGTGTTTATGTGTGTGTGTGTTTGCGTTTGTGTGTTTGTGTTTCTGTGTTTCTGTGTGTTTGTGTGTGTGTGTGTGTTTGTGTGTGTATGTTTGTACGTGTGTGTTTGTGTGTGTGTGTTTGAGTGTTTCTGTGTGTGTGTTTGTGTGTGTGTGTGTGTGTGTTTGTACGTATGTGTCTGTGTTTGTGTGTGTGTTTGTATGTGTGTGTGTGTTTGTATGTGTGTGTTTGTGTGTGTGTGTGTATGCTTGTTTGTGTTTGTGTTTCTGTGTGTGTGTTTGTATGTATGTGTGTGTGTGTGTGTTTGTGTTTCTGTGTTTGTGTTTCTGTGTGTGTGTGTGTGTTTGTATATGTGGGTTTGCACTTGTGTGTGTTTGCGTTTGTGTGTGAGTTTGTTTGTGTGTGTGCTTGTGTGTGTTTGCCTTTGTGTGTTTGTGTGTGAGTTTGTGTGTTTGTGTGTGCTTGTGTGTGTGTGTGTTTGCGTTTGTGTGTGTTTCTGTGTGTGTTTGCGTTTGTGTGTATGTGTTTGTTTCTGTGTTTGTGTGCTTGTGTATGTTTGTTTGTGTGTGTGTGTTTGTGTGTGTTTGCATTTGTGTTTGGGTGTTTGTGTGGGTGTTTGTGTATGTGTGTATGTGTGTGTGCTTGTGTGTGTTTGCGTTTGTGTGTATGTGTTTGTTTCTGTGTTTGTGTGCTTGTGTGTGTTTGCGTTTGTGTGTTTGTTTGTGTGTGTGTGTGTGTTTGTATGTGTGTGTTTGTGTGTGTTTGCATTTGTGTTTGGGTGTTTGTGTGGGTGTTTGTGTATGTGTGTATGTGTGTGTGTGCTTGTGTGTATGTTTGTTTGCGTTTGTGTGTTTGTATGTGTGTTTGTGTGTGTGTTTGTGTATGTGGGTTTGCGTTTGTGTGTGTGTTTGTGTGTATGAGTTTGTGTGTGTGTGAATGTTTGTGTGTGTGTGTTTGTGTGTGTGTGAATGTTTGTGTGTGTGTATGTTTGTGTGTGTTTGTATGTTTGTGTGTGTGTGTTTGTATATGTGTGTGTGTGTGTTTGTTTGTTTGTATGTATGTGTGTGTGTGTGTTTGTTTGCGTTTATGTGTGTGTGTGTGTTTGTGTGTGTGTTTGTATGTGTGTGTGTTTGTATGTGTGTGTTTGTGTTTGTTTGCGTTTGTGTGTGTGTGTGCTTGTGTGTGTTTGTTTGCGTTTGTGTGTGTGTGTGTGTGTTCTTGTGTGTGTTTGCATTTGTGTGTGTTTGTATGTGTGTTTGTGTATGTGTGTTTGTGTTTGTATGTGTGTGTTTGTGTTTGTTTGCGTTTGTGTGTGTGTGTGCTTGTGTGTGTGTTTGTTTGCGTTTGTGTGTGTGTGTGTTTGTGTGTATGTGTGTGTGCTTGTTTGTATGTGTTTATGTGTGTGCTTGTGTGTGTTTGCATTTGTGTGTTTGTGTGTGAGTTTGTGTGTGCTTGTGTTTGTGTGTGTTTGTGTGCTTGTGTGTGTGTGTGTTTGCGTTTGTGTGTTTGTGTGTGAGTTTGTGTGTGTGTGTTTCTGTGTGTGCTTGTGTGTGTGTTTGTATTTGTGTGCTTGTGTGTGTGTTTGTTTGCGTTTATGTGTGTGTGTTTGTGTGTGTGTTTGTATGTTTGTGTGTTTGTATGTGTGTGTGTGTGTTTGTGTGTGTGTTTGTGTGTGTGTTTGTATGTATGTGTGTGTGTTTGTATGTATGTGTGTGTTTGTGTTTGTGTGTTTGCATTTGTGTTTGGGTGTTTGTGTGGGTGTTTGTGTGGGTGTATGTGTGTATGTGTGTGTGCTTGTTTGTATGTGTTTGTGTGTGTGCTTGTGTGTGTTTGCATTTGTGTGTTTGTGTGTGAGTTTTTTGTGTGCTTGTGTGTGTGTGTGTTTGCGTTTGTGTGTGAGTTTGTGTGTGTGTGTTTCTGTGTGTGCTTGTGTGTGTGTTTGCATTTGTGTGTATGTGTTTGTGTGCTTGTGTGTGTGTTTGTATGTGTGTGTGTCTTTGTATGTGTGTGTGTTTGTGTGTGTTTGCATTTGTGTTTGGGTGTTTGTGTGGGTGTTTATGTATGTGTGTGTGCTTGTGTGTATGTTTATTTGCGTTTGTGCTTATGTGTGTTTGCGTTTGTGTGTTTGTGTGTATGAGTTTTTGTGTGTGTGTGTGTGTGTGTGTGCTTGTGTGTGTGTTTGCGTTTGTGTGTTTGTGTGTGTGTTTGTTTGCGTTTGTGTTTGTGTTTGTATGTGTGTTTGTATGTGTGTGTTTGCGTTTGTGTTTGTGTGTGTTGGCATTTGTGTGTTTGTGTGGGTGTTTGTGTATGTGTGTATGTGTGTGTGCTTGTGTGTGTATGTTTGTTTGCGTTTGTGTGTTTGTGTGTGTGTGTTTGTATGTGTGTGTTTGTATGTGTGTTTGTATGTGTGTGTGTTTGTATGTGTTTGTGTTTGGGTGTTTGTGTGGGTGTATGTGTGTATGTGTGTGTGCTTGTTTGTATGTGTTTGTGTGTGTGCTTGTGTGTGTGTTTGCATTTGTGTGTTTGTGTGTGAGTTTGTGTGTGCTTGTCTGTGTGTGTGTTTGCGTTTGTGTGTGAGTTTGTGTGTGTGTGTTTCTGTGTGTGCTTGTGTGTGTGTTTGCGTTTGTGTGTATGTGTTTGTGTGCTTGTGTGTTTGTGTGTGTTTGTATGTATGTGTGTTTGTGTATGTGTGTTTGTATGTGTGTGTGTTTGTATGTGTGTTTGTGTTTGTGTGTGTTTGCATTTGTGTTTGGGTGTTTGTTTGGGTGTTTGTGTATGTGTGTATGTATGTGTGTGTGCTTGTGTGTATGTTTATTTGCGTTTGTGCTTGTGTGTGTGTTTGTGCTTGTGTTTGTTTGCGTTTGTGTTTGGGTGTTTGTGTGGGTGTATGTGTGTATGTGTGTGTGCTTGTTTGTATGTGTTTGTGTGTGTGCTTGTGTGTGTTTGCATTTGTGTGTTTGTGTGTGTTTGTGTGTGCTTGTCTGTGTGTGTGTTTGCGTTTGTGTGTGAGTTTGTGTGTGTGTGTTTCTGTGTGTGCTTGTGTGTGTGTTTGCGTTTGTGTGTATGTGTTTGTGTGCTTGTGTGTTTGTTTGTGTGTGTTTGTATGTATGTGTGTTTGTGTATGTGTGTTTGTATGTATGTGTGTGTGTTTGTATGTATGTGTGTGTTTGTGTGTGTTTGCATTTGTGTTTGGGTGTTTGTTTGGGTGTTTGTGTATGTGTGTATGTGTGTGTGCTTGTGTGTGTGTTTGCGTTTGTGTGTATGTGTTTGTGTGCTTGTGTGTTTGTTTGTGTGTGTGTGTTTGTATGTATGTGTGTTTGTGTATGTGTGTTTGTATGTATGTGTGTGTGTTTGTATGTATGTGTGTGTTTGTGTGTGTTTGCATTTGTGTTTGGGTGTTTGTTTGGGTGTTTGTGTATGTGTGTATGTGTGTGTGCTTGTGTGTATGTTTATTTGCGTTTGTGCTTGTGTGTGTGCTTGTGTGTGTGTTTGTGCTTGTGTGTGTTTGTTTGCGTTTGTGTGTTTGTGTGTGTGTTTGTATGTGTGTGTGTTTGTATGTATGTGTGTGTTTGCGTTTGTGTTTGTGTGTGTTTGCATTTGTGTGTTTGTGTATGTGTGTGTGTGTATGTTTGTTTGCGTTTGTGTGTTTGTGTGTGTGTTTGTATGTATGTGTGTGTGTTTGTATATGTGTGTTTGCATTTTTGTGTGCTTGTGTGTGTGCTTGTGTGTGTGTTTGCGTTTGTGTTTGTTTGCGTTTGTGTGTTTGTGTGTGTGTTTGTATGTGTGTGTGTTTGTATGTGTGTGTTTGCGTTTGTGTGTGTTTGCATTTGTGTGTTTGTGTGGGTGTTTGTGTATATGTGTATGTGTGTGTGCTTGTGTGTGTGTATGTTTGTTTGCGTTTGTGTGTTTGTGTGTGTGTTTGTATGTATGTGTGTGTGTTTGTATATGTGTGTTTGCATTTTTGTGTTTGTGTGTGTTTGCATTTGTGTTTGTTTGTGTGTGTGTATGTTTGTTTGCATTTGTGTGTGTTTGCGTTTGTGTGAGTTTGTGTGTGTTTGTGTGTATGAGTTTGTGTGCTTGTGTGTGTGTGTGTTTGTGTATATGAGTTTGTGTGCTTGTGTGTGTGTGTGTTTGTGTGTATGAGTTTGTGTGTGTGCTTGTGTGTTTGTGTGTGTGTTTGCATTTGTGTGTGTGTGTTTGTATGTGTGTTTGTGTATGTGTGTTTGTATGTGTGTTTGTGTGTGTGTTTGTATGTGTGTGTTTGTGTTTGTGTGTGTTTGCATTTGTATTTGGGTGTTTGTTTGGGTGTTTGTGTATGTGTGTGTGTGCTTGTGTGTATGTTTATTTGCATTTGTGCTTGTGTGTGTTTGCGTTTGTGTGTTTGTGTGTATGAGTTTGTGTGTGTGTGTGCTTGTGTGTGTGCTTGTGTGTGTGTTTGCGTTTGTGTTTGTGTGTGTGTTTGTTTGCGTTTGTGTGTTTGTGTGTGTGTTTGTATGTGTGTGTGTTTGTATGTGTGTGTTTGCGTTTGTGTTTTGTGTGTTTGCATTTGTGTGTTTGTGTGGGTGTTTGTGTGGGTGTTTGTGTATGTGTGTATGTGTGTGTGCTTGTGTGTGTGTATGTTTGTTTGCGTTTTGTGTGTTTGTGTGTGTGTTTGTATGTATGTGTGTGTGTTTGTATATGTGTGTTTGCGTTTTTGTGTTTGTGTGTGTTTGCATTTGTGTTTGTGTGGGTGTTTGTGTGTGTTTGTGTGTGTGTATGTTTGTTTGCATTTGTGTGTGTTTGCGTTTGTGTGAGTTTGTGTGTGTTTGTGTGTATGAGTTTGTGTGCTTGTGTGTGTGTGTGTTTGTGTGTATGAGTTTGTGTGTGTGTGTGTGTTTGCGTTTGTGTGTGTGTGTGTGTTTGTGTGTGTGTTTGCATTTGTGTGTGTGTGTGTGTTTGTATGTGTGTTTGTGTATGTGTGTTTGTATGTGTGTTTGTGTGTGTGTTTGTATGTGTGTGTTTGTGTTTGTTTGCATTTGTGTGTGTGTGTTTGTGTGTGTGCTTGTGTGTGTGTTTGTTTGCGTTTGTGTGTGTGTGTGTGTTTGTATGTGTGTGCTTGTTTGTGTTTGCATTTGTGTGTATGTTTGCATTTGTGTGTATGTGTGTGTGTTTGTGTGCTTGTTTGTGTTTGCATTTGTGTGTATGTGTGTGTTTGTGTGCTTGTGTGTGTGTGTATGTTTGTTTGCATTTGTGTGTTTGTGTGTGTGTGTTTGTATATATGTGTTTGCGTTTGTGTTTGTGTGTATGTTTGCGTTTGTGTGTATGTGTGTGTGCTTGTTTGTGTGTATGTGTGTGTGTTTGTGTGCTAGTTTGTGTTTGCATTTGTGTGTATGTGTGTGTTTGTGTGCTTGTGTGTGTATGTTTGTTTGCGTTTGTGTGTGTGTGTTTGTATATATGTGTTTGTGTTTGTGTTTGTGTGGGTGTTTCTGTGTGTGTGTGTGTTTGTGTGTATGAGTTTGTATGTGTTTTTGTCTGTGTGCTTGTGTGTGTTTGCATTTGTACGTTTGTGTGTGTGTGTATGTTTGTGTGTATGTGTGTTTCAGTGTGTGTATGTGTGTTTGTGTGTGTGTGTTTGTGCGTGTGTTTCTGTGTGTGTGTGTTTGTGTGTATGAGTTTGTGTGTGTGTGTTTGTGTTTCTGTGTTTGTGTGTTTGTGTGTGTTTGTGTGTATGAGTTTGTGTGTATGTGTGTTTCTGTGTGTGTATGTGTGTTTGTGTGTGTTTGTATGTGTGTGTGTTTGTTTGTGTTTGCATTTGTTTGTGTGTGTATGTTTGTGTGTTTGCATTTGTGTGTGTTTGTTTGCATTTGCGTTTGTGTGTTTGTGTGTGTGCTTGTGTGTGTGTTTGCGTTTGTGTGTATGTGTTTGTGTGCTTGTTTGTGTTTGCATTTGTGTGTATGTTTGCGTTTGTGTGTATGTGTGTGTGCTTGTTTGTGTTTGCATTTGTGTGTATGTTTGCATTTGTGTGTATGTGTGTGTGTTTGTGTGCTTGTGTGTGTATGTTTGTTTGCATTTGTGTGTTTGTGTGTGTGTGTTTGTATATATGTGTTTGCGTTTGTGTTTGTGTGTATGTTTGCATTTGTGTGTATGTGTGTGTGCTTGTTTGTGTTTGCGTTTGTGTGTATGAGTGTGTGTTTGTGTGCTTGTTTGTGTTTGCATTTGTGTGTATGTGTGTGTTTGTGTGCTTGTGTGTGTATGTTTGTTTGCGTTTGTGTGTGTGTGTTTGTATATATGTGTTTGCGTGGGTGTTTCTGTGTGTGTGTGTGTTTGTGTGTATGAGTTTGTATGTGTTTGTGTGTGTGCTTGTGTGTGTTTGCATTTGTGCGTTTGTGTGTGTGTGTGTATGTTTGTGTGTATGTGTGTTTTCTGTGTGTGTATGTGTGTTTGTGTGTTTGTGTGTGTGTGTTTCTGTGTGTGTTTCTGTGTGTGTGTGTGTGTTTGTGTGTATGAGTTTGTATGTGTGTGTGTTTGTATATGTGTGTTTGCGTTTGTGTGTATGTGTGTTTGCGTTTGTGTGTGTGTGTGTTTGTGTGTGTTTGCATTTGTGTGTGTGTGCGTTTGTGTGTGTTTGTGTGTGTGTTTGTGTGTTTGTGTTTTTGTGTGTTTGTGTGTGTGTGTGTTTGCGTTTGTGTGTGTTTCTGTGTGTGTGTTTGTGTGTGTGTGGGGGGGTTGCGGGTGGCTTTTGTGGTCGTGTGGTTGGGGAGTTTGCCAGCAGTCTGTAGCAATTCCTAGGCAGGGGGAGGAGTACGGAAACACTCCCCCTGCCTGGATTGTTGTTTGTGTATGTTTGCGTTTGTGTGTATGTGTGTGTGCTTGTTTGTGTTTGCATTTGTGTGTATGTTTGCATTTGTGTGTATGTGTGTGTGTTTGTGTGCTTGTTTGTGTTTGCATTTGTGTGTATGTGTGTGTTTGTGTGCTTGTGTGTGTGTGTATGTTTGTTTGCATTTGTGTGTTTGTCTGTGTGTGTTTGTATATATGTGTTTGCGTTTGTGTTTGTGTGTATGTTTGCGTTTGTGTGTATGTGTGTGTTTGTTTGTGTTTGCGTTTGTGTGTATGAGTGTGTGTTTGTGTGCTTGTTTGTGTTTGCATTTGTGTGTATGTGTGTGTTTGTGTGCTTGTGTGTGTATGTTTGTTTGCGTTTGTGTGTTTGTGTGTGTGTGTTTGTATATATGTGTTTGCGTTTGTGTTTGTGTGGGTGTTTCTGTGTGTGTGTGTGTGTTTGTGTGTATGAGTTTGTATGTGTGTGTGTGTGTGCTTGTGTGTGTTTGCATTTGTGTGTGTGTGTATGTTTGTGTGTATGTGTGTTTCTGTGTGTGTATGTGTGTTTGTGTGTGTTTGTGTGTGTGTGTTTGTGTGTGTGTTTCTGTGTGTGTGTGTGTTTGTGTGTATGAGTTTGTGTTTGTGTGTTTGTGTTTCTGTGTTTGTGTGTGTGTGTTTGTGTGTATGAGTTTGTGTTTCTGTGTTTGTGTTTCTGTGTTTGTGTGTGTGTGTGTGTTTGTGTGTATGAGTTTGTATGTGTGGGTGTTTCTGTGTGTGTGTGTGTGTGTGTTTGTGTGTATGAGTTTGTATGTGTGTGTGTTTGCATTTGTGTGTTTGTGTGTGTGTGTATGTTTGTGTGTATGTGTGTTTCTGTGTGTATGTGTGTTTGTGTGTGTGTGTGTGTTTCTGTGTGTGTGTGTGTGTTTGTGTGTATGAGTTTGTGTTTGTGTGTTTGTGTTTCTGTGTTTGTGTGTGTGTGTTTGTGTGTATGAGTTTGTGTTTCTATGTTTGTGTTTCTGTGTGTGTGTGTGTGTGTTTGTGTGTATGAGTTTGTATGTGTGGGTGTTTCTGTGTGTGTGTGTGTTTGTGTGTATGAGTGTGTGTTTGTGTGCTTGTTTGTGTTTGCATTTGTGTGTATGTGTGTGTTTGTGTGCTTGTGTGTGTATGTTTGTTTGCGTTTGTGTGTTTGTGTGTGTGTGTTTGTATATATGTGTTTGCGTTTGTGTTTGTGTGGGTGTTTCTGTGTGTGTGTGTGTGTTTGTGTGTATGAGTTTGTATGTGTGTGTGTGTGTGCTTGTGTGTGTTTGCATTTGTGTGTTTGTGTGTGTGTGTATGTTTGTGTGTATGTGTGTTTCTGTGTGTATGTGTGTTTGTGTGTGTGTGTTTCTGTGTGTGTGTGTGTGTTTGTGTTTGTGTTTCTGTGTTTGTGTGTGTGTGTTTGTGTGTATGAGTTTGTGTTTCTATGTTTGTGTTTCTGTGTGTGTGTGTGTGTGTTTGTGTGTATGAGTTTGTATGTGTGGGTGTTTCTGTGTGTGTGTGTGTGTTTGTGTGTATGAGTTTGTATGTGTGTGTGTTTGCATTTGTGTGTTTGTTTGTGTGTATGTGTGTTTCTGTGTGTGTATGTGTGTTTGTGTGTGTGTGTGTTTGTGTGTATGAGTTTGTGTTTGTGTGTTTGTGTTTCTGTGTGTTTGTGTGTATGAGTTTGTGTTTCTGTGTTTGTGTTTCTGTGTTTGTGTTTGTGTGTGTTTGTGTGTATGAGTTTGTATGTGTGTGTGTTTGTATATGTGTGTTTGCGTTTGTGTGTATGTGTGTTTGTGTGTGTGTTTGCATTTGTGTGTGTGTGCGTTTGTGTGTGTTTGTGTGTGTGTTTGTGTGTTTGCATTTTTGTGTGTTTGTGTGTGTGTGTGTTTGCGTTTGTGTGTGTTTCTGTGTGTGTGTTTGTGTGTGTGTGTGGGGGTTGCGGTGGCTTTGGTGGTCATGTGGTTGGGGAGTTTGCCAGCAGTCTGTAGCAATTCCTAGGCAGGGGGAGGAGTACGGAAACACTCCCCCTGCCTGGGTCGTTGTTTGTTGGAGGGTGTGCCAGTTGGTAGGGGTGCCTTTATGGATCCCTTTACTCTCTGTGTTCCGCCCTCAAGGGCGGGGCGGAGAGACATGGTGAGTTGGATGGCTTCACCACCATGAACCCATGAACTGTTTAGGGATTTTGCAGATGGCTTCAGCAGGTTGTCTTCAGAATGTTGAGGTAGCATTTTATGTACAGATGGGGCGTGGCTGAGGGCGGGTCTATGAGTGAGGGTGACTGGTCCTAGCCTATGAAGACTACAGGCTTTTTGTGCTTCTCTGCCTTGGAGTGAGCTTCTCTGCCTTGGAGTGAGCTTCAAAACCTTCAAGGTGGGATTTATTAATATAGATAGAGAGAGAGAATGATCTTGATTTCCATTTCATTTCCTCCCTTTTCATTCTATATGATGTTCTTGTATGTTAGAAGTAAAAAATACAATCTGAACATTGACATGGAGTGTAATTCAAACAAACTAATAGCTTACATGGGTGTTTTTGGAGAAGTGAGCCTTTTAATGGTGGATATTTTTAACCTTGGAATCTGTCACTAAATAGGAACTGTGACTCTTATAAACAAAGAACTCATCACTTTTAATTTGTTTGCTCCTGCTCATGTCTTGCATATAGTTGCTAGGTATTCACTCTTTCATCAAGTTTCTGTGGTCATTGGGCATCTATTCCATTAGGCTTCTGGTGGCTTTGGACAGAGTTCGGCTTTGCTCTAGTTAGGCTTGCAATCACACTCACATGCCTTCGATCACGCAAGCATGATATGCACTACCCCTAGAGACCAGCTCCATCTCCAACTGCTCAGGGACATAGGTTGCTCCCAAGTTAATGCCATATTGTCATTTAGAGTAAAATATTATAGCCTCTTCTGGATCTTGGTGAAATTTTCTCTTAACTCAGCATACTAGCCAAATCATTAGTATCACAGTGAGCAACTGACCAATCAATGCCACCACAATGAGATGGAATAATCTATTCAGCACATTATTCCCAGTATCTGACTTTCCAAGGATAATACTCCACCTTTTCCAAAAGCTAACTTTCCTTCTAACATTGGTTTGCAATCAAAAATGTGATGTTCCTGCATATAGTCATGACACACTATGTACTGGAGTCATTTATCTTCTGTTAAACCCTTTGGTTTCAGTTCAACAGATTAATGGAGACTCCTGGATCTTCTCAAGCATTAATCTAGTGCGAATCTTATTTATCACTTGACATTTATCATTGAGAGGTTCAGGAACATCTTCAATCTGTTGATACATGGCCTTTGTCATTGATGTATCAATCCATCTTTGAACCAATCCTCGGAGGCAGGTAATGCAGCAACATCCACAAGTAACCAAGATGGCTGCAGCTACAGCGATTGATAATAATGTTGAAGATATGAGTCCACTCCATTTTCCAAACCAGTTCTCCATCCATGTGGTAAAGGGGTCAGTGATTCCAGAATTTTCTGCCAGTTCTTCGGATAAGGCAGTCAATCCATCAAGGGCCTTGGTGATGCTGCCATCTGGTGAGGTGTTGTTGGGTATGTATGTGCAACAGAAGTCTCCAAACATTTTGCAGACTCCACCTTTCTCTGCCAACAATATATCCAGTGCCATTCTGTTCTGCAAAGTGATGTGGGGCCCAACTGTTCTGCAATGCCTTTTATAGCATCTCGAGTATAATTTACAAACCTCTGTTGATTGTAATAGATGTAGTAGATCCAATCAACATTTTTTGTTGTGTGGCCCCCCCAGAAAAATACTGATTCAATTCCTGCTGCAATCTGATTTCTGGCTTTGAATTCATTAGGAACTCCACGAGGAACTCCTATTTCATCAATGTATATTTTGGTGTCAAAGGATCCTTTTGGTGTTGATCAACGTTTTCTAGATTCATGGCCTATTTCCAGATCCTCTTTCTTTCTGACTGTGTGGTTAGTAGATGGAATGGCAAAAGTAATTGAATGAGGGTACAAGTCCCGTGCCACAAGATGGGTAGCATGGCTCAAATTTTCTTATCCCCACACATCCACCATATATTCGACCTATCCAGTGCATTTGACATGGTAAATCATAACATTCTAACAAAACTACTGGATAAACTAGGGATTGGCGGAAATATCATCAAATGGATAAAAAGGTTTGTCACCTCAAGATCCTACCAAGTCAAGTCAACTTCAACTATCTCATCTCCCTGGTCATCAGAATGTGGAGTACCCCTAAAATCGAGTGTAGTACCGGAAGACTGGAGGGTAGCCAATGTTACTCCGATTTTTAAGAAGGGTTCCAGAGGAGATCCGGGAAATTATAGACCGGTGAGTCTGACGTCGGTGCCGGGCAAGATGGTGGAGGCTATTATTAAGAATAAAATTGCAGAGCATATACAAAAACATGGACTGATGAGACAAAGTCAGCACGGATTTAGTGAAGGGAAGTCTTGCCTCACCAATCTAATGCATTTTTTTGAGGGGGTAAGCAAACATGTGGACAATGGGGAGCCGGTTGATATTGTATATCTGGATTTTCAGAAGGCGTTTGACAAAGTGCCGCACGAAAGACTCCTGAAGAAATTGCAGTCATGGAATCGGAGGTAGGGTATTATTATGGATTAAGAACTGGTTGAAAGATAGGAAGCAGAGAGTAGGATTGTGTGGCCAGTATTCTCAGTGGAGGAGGGTAGTTAGTGGGGTCCCGCAGGGGTCTGTGCTGGGTCCATTGCTTTTTAATGTATTTATAAATGACCTAGAGATGGGAATAACTAGTGAGGTAATTAAATTCGCCGATGACACAAAATTATTCAGGGTCGTCAAGTCGCAGGAGGAATGTGAACGATTACAGGAGGACCTTGCGAGACTGGGAGAATGGGCGTGCAAGTGGCAGATGAAGTTCAATGTTGACAAGTGCAAAGTGATGCATGTGGGTAAGAGGAACCCGAATTATAGCTACGTCTTGCAAGGTTCCGCGTTAGGAGTTACGGATCAAGAAAGGGATCTGGGTGTCGTCGTCGATGATACGCTGAAACCTTCTGCTCAGTGTGCTGCTGCGGCTAGGAAAGCGAATAGAATGTTGGGTGTTATTAGGAAGGGTATGGAGTCCAGGTGTGCGGATGTTATAATGCCGTTGTATCGCTCCATGGTGCGACCGCACCTGGAGTATTGTGTTCAGTACTGGTCTCCGTATCTCAAAAAAGATATAGTAGAATTGGAAAAGGTACAGCGAAGGGCGACGAAAATGATAGTGGGGATGGGACGACTTTCCTATGAAGAGAGGCTGAGAAGGCTAGGGCTTTTCAGCTTGGAGAAGAGACGGCTGAGGGGAGATATGATAGAAGTGTATAAAATAATGAGTGGAATGGATCGGGTGGATGTGAAGCGACTGTTCACGCTATCCAAAAATACTAGGACTAGAGGGCATGAGTTGAAGCTACAGTGTGGTAAATTTAAAACGAATCGGAGAAAATTTTTCTTCACCCAACATGTAATTAGACTCTGGAATTCGTTGCCGGAGAACGTGGTACGGGCGGTTAGCTTGACGGAGTTTAAAAAGGGGTTAGATAGATTCCTAAAGGACAAGTCCATAGACCGCTATTAAATGGACTTGGAAAAATTCCGCATTTTTAGGTATAACTTGTCTGGAATGTTTTTACGTTTGGGGAGCGTGCCAGGTGCCCTTGACCTGGATTGGCCACTGTCGGTGACAGGATGCTGGGCTAGATGGACCTTTGGTCTTTCCCAGTATGGCACTACTTATGTACTTATCTCCTCTATCCCCGATTTTCTTCAATCTTATGATGATCCCCCTAGCCAAATCCCTATCCAAACATTGCCTCAACCCCTTCATCTATGCAGACGACGTTACCATATTCATCCCCTTCAAATCCAACTTATCAGAAATCTCAGACAAAATAATCACTGGCATGAATACCTTAACCTCTTGGGGCAATGCCTTTAAGATGAAAATGAACAAGGAGAAAACTCAATGCCTAATCCTATCATCCCCACACTCCTCCCAACTACTCTTAGAACCCCTGACGTCACGATCCCCATATCTGACAACCTGAAAATTCTAGGAGTAACTTTAGACAACCATCTATCTCTTAAAAATCACGCAATAGCTACTACGAAGAAAATGTTCAATATGATGTGGGTGCTGAAACGTGTCAAACCATACCTCCCCATTAAAACATTCCGCAGCTTGGTACAATCCACAGTACTTACCCATGCTGACTACTGCAGTAGTATTTTCATTGGTTGTAAGGCCCAAGTCCTGAAAAAACTCCAGACTGCCCAAAACACGGCAGCCAGACTAATGTTTGGTAAGTCACGATTTGAGCAAGTAACACCTCTACGCGAAAAGCTCCACTGGCTCCCTATCAAAGAATGAATAAACTTCAAAGTACACACACTGATTCACAAGATTATCCACAGAGAATCCCCAACCTACATGGCAGGTGCGTAGCCACGGGTGGGCCTAGGCCCACCCAGTTTGGGTTCAGGCCCACCCAGCAGTGGAGCACCTTCATTTGAACGGCAGCAGAGGGAGCAAGCTGAGCTCCGATCATGCATCTGCCTCCCTCTCTCCCACGGCAGCGCTTCCCAGATGCTGCCTATCTACCACCGCCACGATCCTGCATCTACCTCCTTTCTCTACAGTAGCGGACCAGCGGTAGCAATTCATGCTGCCTCCTGCTTCGTTCTAACCCGGAAGCATCTCCTCTGCCGCGTCCCGTCCCCATTATTACAAGTTCCTGTTTCTGCTTGGGCAGGACGCGGGCGCGCGGCAGAGGAGACGCTTCCAGGTTAGAACGAAGCAGGAGGCAGCATAAATCGCTACCGCTGGTCCGCTGCTGCTGAGACGGGAGGTAGATGCAGGATCGTGGCGGCAGTAGGTAGGCAGCGTCTGGGAAGCGCTGCCGTGAGAGAGAGAGAGGCAGATGCAGGATCGGAGCTCAGCCTGCTAAGGGTGGTGCCCCATTGAAGAGAGGAAGAGTTAGGGGGGAGGTCTCCTTAATATAGATGCTGCATGGGGGGACATGAGGTGGAGAGGGGCAAGAGAGAGAGAATTGTGGGACATAGGGTAGAGAGGGGTAAGAAAGGAAAATATCTTGCATGGGGAGGGGAGAGGGACAAGAGAGGGAGAAATGTTGGACATAGGGGGTAGTGGGGAGGGAGAGATGGTAAATGTTGGACAGGGGGTGGTGAGGAGGGGAAGATAGATGGTGAAAAATTGGACATGATGGTGGAGGGCAGGAAGAGATGTAGGGGGAAGCGAGAGATGTTGGATGGGGCAGAAGGGAGGGGGAGAGGCAGAAATGTTGGTCATGGCAGTGGAAGGGAGGAAGAGAGAAAATGCTGCATGGGGGAGGGGGGAAGAGAAGTGTTGGACCTATGGCACAAGAGAGGGAGAAATGGTAGAAAGTGGGAGAGAGGGAGATATATTGGACCTGGGGGTGAATGAGAGGGAGAGAGAAACACAGGAGGTGGAGAGGGGAGAAAGGAGGAGATGTTGGATTCAGGAGCAGAAGGGTGATGGAGAGATGCCGGACAGTGGGACTGAGGGAAGAGAGAGGGAGAAATGTTAGAACATGGGGGAGAGGGCAGGAGGGAAGAGAAAAGGGGCAGAGAGATGTAAGGCTACAAGAGTGGGGTGGGGAGAAAGAGGGAGCAGATGCTGGGCTAGAAGGGTGGAAGGAAGGAAGTTGGTGGAACCATGTGGGAGAGGCCAGGAGGAAGAGGAAGAGGATGGCAAGGAAATAAATAAATAAAAAGATAGTGATTACAGAGGATAGAAATATGGTAATGAAAGGGAATGGAGTGCTGAAGAAGGAGTGAGATGGGGAAATGGAAACGCTAGTGGGTGAGAGAAAAAGATGAAAATCTGATAGGTAGCTGTAAACTAAAAAGGAGGACAACAGTGAGAGGGTGAAATTTGAGTTGACAGCAAGGCAGAAAGAAGAAAAAAGAGAGGAAAGAGCTAAAAATAAGAAGTCAATATGTCAAAAGCAGGTGTAGTGAAGGTAAAAGAAGACAAATGGACAGCGGCCGCTCAAAAGAGAATTAGAAGACGACAGACAGGAAAGCAGAAAAGAAACTGCAACCAACATGATGGAAAAATACAATGTCCAGACCACAAAGCTAGAAAAAAGCAATGTATTTTGAATGTTTTAAATGGAATATGTTGGCGTTGGGAAATCTACATAGCAAATATGTTGGTATCGTGTTCAGGAGAAAGGAAATGCAACTCTGTTTTTATTTCTCCAGTGTTGAAGTACATGCTAAGTTTAACTTTTTGGGGTTCCGAGTTCAATTTTTGTCTAAATATTTTTATTTCTGATTCACGATCCCATGTTCTGTATTTGGTGAGGGTCTGTTGGTGTGACAGTAATGGCAGGTTGGGAAATCGGAGTGAAGGCAGGGAGGAGAGGGGATCAGGGAGGAGGCCCTAGCATATCTAACACCAGTTCTGACCCTTGCTGTATAGCTGGTAGGAATCCCAAGCCTCCCCAGCTGAGGACTTCCTCCAAAGACGGCCAGAACTTCCTTCTACCAAGCTCTGCAGTCGGTGACAGCATGCTTGAGTCACCAACAGCTAAGCACGCATAGGGTGCTGGCATCAGTGGCCTACGGATGTTGTTGTTGCTGCCTGCCAAGTTTGGTAAAAGGAAGTTCTGGCCACCTTCAGAGAAAGTCTTCAGCTGACAGAGCTTGAGGATCCTTATTACCTAATGTATTTATATTTTGCGGCAGGGCAGAGAAAATATTGTGCCCACCCACTTTGGGCTCAGGCCCATCCAAAATTGGCTGTCTGGCTACGCCACTGCTACGTGGACAAACTAATTGACCTTCCACCCAGAAACGGATCAAAAATCTTCGCATACCTATCTCAACTTACACCTTCCCAACTGCAAAGGACTCAAGTACAAAACCCACTATGCATCCAACTTCTCTGTCATAGGCAGCCAACTCTGGAATGCCCTACCAAGACCTATTCGAGCAATCAACGATCACCTAACCTTTTGGTAACTGCTGAAAACCCACCTTTTCAAGCAAGCTTACCCAAATGATCCAACTTAAACTTATGTACCCATCCACTCATCACCCAACCAAGCGTTAATGACAATGAACTAGACCCCCTCCCACCAGTCTTCCAACAACCTCCTCCCTCCCCCTACTCTCTTACAACAAATCCCCCAACTAATACAACTCATCCCCTCCCTACATCTCCCACCTCTACTACCCCTTCTTTTGTTCTACCACCTAACTACTTTTATCATTGTACATTACTACAGCTTTACTACAGTTTGTATTTCTCTCTGCAATACATTGAAACCCTATCTACTATGTAAACCGCACTGAGCCTGCCATGAGCGGGAAAGCGTGGGGTACAAATGTGATAAATAAATAAATATATCTGTTCGTCCTTGGTTTTGATTCAGGAACCAGTGGGTGGAGTAGTTTAAGTTGTCTTTTTCAACACTAATAGTAGTCTGACAATAGTCCTTGTCCATTTCCTTTAAATTTCTTCCTGCTGGCCCTTTCCTGAAGAAACAGGTATAGTTTCCCGGATATGCGCTAACTGAAGGTGGTACCTCTGTTCCTTTCACTGGTGGAAACAACAAGGGCAGCAAAGTGCATTTCTGCCTTTCTTTTGGGTCATAATTTCCATGGAAGAATTGGATGATACATTGGAGGCCTTCGGGGTCATTGTTGTGAGTTAGGCGAAAAGGTGTAGTCCCCAGTGAGGGTCTTGCTTTTGCACAAGTGATGCAATTTGATTTGTTAGTTTTGAGGGCAGTATATTTTATCCATTCGAGCCACTCATTCTTATCTGCATAACCAGTTTCCATAGCCAGTTTCTCTTCATAAGTAATGTTTAAAAAAAATGTCGTACCTCAGGAGACATCTCTCTTTTTCTGGTTTCATTTGCCATCCGTGATTTTACCTGGATGAAAAAATGTCCCACAGGGTGTGTTCCGGACACACATGCTCCTATAGTAAAAAGCCGCTGATCCGTTATCTTTGGCTCCTCAAGGGTGATTAGCAGCTTGTTTCATGTTTCTCTAGAGGTGCACTCGGAGGCTGCTTTCTTAATCAATTTAAGTCTCTTTGGTAGATCCGTGGAGTCCAGGTATTTAGACAAATTGTTTCCCCATGAGGGTCCAGTATTCCATACTACAAACTTCCAGGCTATGCATTGATTGCCTTTAGCCATATTTACAGGGACATAACAGATATATTTATCTGCCTTTGTAAGCTTGGAGGCAGACTCTTGTCACATTTATTTTCTATCAGGGTGCAGAAATCTACCTCTATTGTGGAGGGTGAGGTTGAAAGGTTTAACCTGCAGCCCAGTATTTTCCCAATCTGTTGGGCTTGTGTATTTCTCGTTGAGCCATAATGTCTTTTTCCTCTCGGAACCTCAAAGACTCTACTGTACTTAATTCCATCTATCAGGAAGAAGATTAATACAATGATTAGGACTCCCACTATGCCTCCAAGAATTAATCGACAATTCCGGTCTGAAATATCTCTGGACTTTTCTCGAGGTGTCTCCCTTTTTACCAGCCCAAATATAGTATGCTTCATTTCAATCTGTTCTTCAGTGTTCAGGCCTGCCATAGTACCCTATATCTCTTTTGGCCTGTTGGTTTCTTCACCGGGGTTGAGATAAACTCTCCCTATTGGATGGGTCCCCCTTTGTAACCAGACTCTGGCCTCGAGAGAATGTGGTTTAAGGCAGTCCTGAGTTCTCTGTCAGGTCAGGAATCCGTTTACAGTGCGTTTGATGAATCCAGGAGTTCCTTTCTGCAATTTTGACTGCTGTCGATGTAGTCAGGAGGACCTGGAAGGGGCCTTCCCACCTATTGCTGTACCAGTGCTTCTTCTTGATCATTTTCACTAGTACCCAATCTCCTGGCTTCAAGGATTCACCTGGAACGAAATTAGCAGAATACACTTCCTTGTTAGTTAAGATTGTTTTCATATAATGGGCACAGTAAAGTAATTAAAGTGCCTACAAATGAGTCAGTGAGCCTATAAACAAAAAAGATTGGCTCACTGAGCGTCTGAAGCCTTTTCCTCTGTAGTAAGATAGTAGAGGGAAGTTGTCTTGCTTCTTGAGGATATTTTGATGATTGAAGTGTGAGCAAGCACCATATAGAGTATTAATTTTTTCATATAATGTGACAAGGTGTATTCAGCTTCCTCATCATCTCGCTGGAAGGGTTTGAATTGTGGTATTATATATGGCCTACCAAATAATATATCTCAAAGGGTGTGAGTCCTGTATCAGCTGAAGGGGTAATGTGCATATGTAATATGACCAACGGTAGGCAGTATATCCAATTCTTTCCTGTCTCTGCCATTGTTTTCCTGAGTTTCCCTTTCAAAATTCCGTTATGTCTTTCTACCAGCCCAGCTGACTTGGGATGGTTTACACAGTGATTTTTATGATCTATTTGTAAGTGTTTGGCCATCAGAGTGATAGTGGAATTTACAAAATAGGGTCCATTATCACTATATATTTTTTCATGGATGCCATATCTTGGAATTATTTCTTTCACCAGGGCTTTTGCAACTGTTAAAGCATCCGGTTTATGGCTTGGAAAAACCTCAACCCATTTTGAAAACATATCACTTATCACTAGACAGTACTTTTTCCCTTCACATTTATGCAATTCATTAAAGTCCATACAGATGTGTTGAAAAGGGTATTTTGGTGTGGGAAAAGTACCTGTGTGTGGTCTGAGATTACCCTGTGCATTGTTTTTCAGGCAGATAAGGCATTCAGCACAGAATTTTTTAGAGTAATTTGAAAACCCATATGCTGTGAATGTTTTAGATATTATTTGTACCATCCCTCCTGGTGAGGCATGGCTATTCTTGGCTATGGCCCACCCAGTGATGGTGCCTCACTCACCTCTTTCCCTCTTCTCCACTGGCAGCCTGGGATCTGCCCCTCTCTCTAAACCCCCTCTCCCCTCCCCCCACGGTGTACCTCAGAGGTGTCCGGCAGCTTCAGCAATTCATTTTGGCTGCCTGCGAAAATTAAAGCGCTGCAGGCACCAGATGTCAGGGGGCGGGGCTAGAGAGAAGGGCTGTTACTGGCCACATGTGTGCAAAGGGGGAGAGATGTTGGATGGGGGGAGGTTTAAAGAAACCATGTATTTTATATATCTATCTGAATACATCTCGCCTTATACCTCTCCTACTCTTCTCTGTACTCTCGCGCTCCTTTATCCTGCTCTCCGCTGGGGATATTAATCCCAATCCTGGTCCTCCACATCAACTCTCATCCTATTTGTGCAGGTCACACCGTGATATCTCCAATCTAATTTCTGTTCGTCTCCTCCCCCCTTCTTCCCTGCCTTTCTCTTGCGCTCTGTGGAATGCCCGCTCTGTCTATAACAAACTTTCCTACATCCATGACCTCTTTATCTCTCGTACTCTCCATCTGTTTGCCCTGACTGAAACTTGGCTTTACCCTGAAGACTCGGCTTCAGTCGCGGCCCTATGCCATGGAGGCTATCTTTTCTCCCATACTCCTCACCCGGTTGGCCGCGGAGGTTGTGTTGGGCTACTACTTTCACCCTCTTGTAGATTTCAACCTCTTCTTCCACCTCAGTCTCACTGTTTTTCTTCCTTCGAAGTCCACTCCATCCGTCTATTTGCTCCTCTGCCTCTCCAAGTAGCAGTCATTTATCGACCCCCTGATAAGTCCCTTTCTTCCTTTCTCACTGACTTTGATGCCTGGCTTTCCTTCTTTCTTGAACCTTCATCTCCTTCCCTCATTCTTGGGGATTTTAACATTCATGCTAATGATCCCTCTGACTCGTATGCTTCTCAGTTTCTTGCTTTAACATCCTCTTTCAATCTTCAACTATGCTCCACTGTCCCCACTCACCAGAACGGCCACTGTCTTGATCTTATCCTCTTCTCAAACTGCTCACTCTCCAGTTTCTGTGCCTCAACTCTTCCCCTCTCTGACCATTATCTGATAACTTTCACACTTAAACACCCTCCTCCCCAGTCCCGTCAATCTTAACCAATACATTTAGGACTCTTCAGGCTCTGTCCTTTCCTGGTTCTCTTCCTGCCTCTCCCTCCGCACCTTCAGTGTTCACTCTGGTGGATCCTCTTCTACTTCTATCCCTCTGCCTGTCGGCGTACCTCAGGGTTCTGTTCTTGGTCCCTTCCTCTTTTCTATCTACACTTCTTCCCTTGGTTCATTAATCTGATCCCATGGCTTTTCCTACCATCTCTATGCTGATGACTCCCAAATCTACCTTTCTACCCTGATATCTCACCTTGCATCCAAACCAAAGTTTCAGCATGCTTGTCTGACATTGCTGTCTGGATGTCTCAACGCCACCTGAAATTAAACATGACCAAAACCGAGCTTCTCATTTTCCCCACAAACCCACCTCCCCACTCCCCTCGTTTTCTATTTCTGTTGGTGGCTCTCTCATTCTCCCTGTCTCCTCAGCTTGAAACCTTGGGGTCATCTTTGACTCTTTTCTCTCCTTCTCTGCTCATATCCAGCAGATTGCCAAGACTTGTCATTTCTTTCTTTACAACATCCGTAAAATCTGCCCCTTTCTTTCCGAGCACTCTACCAAAACCCTCATCCACACCCTTGTCACCTCTCATTTAGACTACTGCAATCTGCTTCTTGCTGGCCTCCCACTTAGTCACCTCTCCCCTCTCCAATCAGTTCAAAACTCTGCTGCCCATCTTGTCTTCCGCCAGGGTCGCTTTACTCATACTACCCCTCTCCTCAAGTCGCTTCACTGGCTCCCTATCCGTTTTCGCATCCTGTTCAAACTTCTTCTACTAACCTATAAATGTACTCACTCTGCTGCTCCCCAGTATCTCTCCACACTCGTCCTTCCCTACACCCCTTCCCGTTCACTCCGCTGCATGGATAAATCCTTCTTCACTACTGCCAACTCCAGATTTTGCGCCTTCTGTCTCGCTGCACCCTATGCCTGGAATAAACTTCCTGAGCCCCTACGTCTTGCCCCATCCTTGGCCACCTTTAAATCTAGACTGAAAGCCCACCTCTTTAACATTGCATTTGACTCGTAACCACTTGCCTCCACCTACCCTCCTCTCCTCCTTCCTGTACACATTAATTGATTTGATTTACTTACTTTATTTTTTGTCTATTAGATTGTAAGCTCTTTGAGCAGGGACTGTCTTTCTTCTATGTTTGTGCAGTGCTGCGTACGCCTTGTAGCGCTATAGAAATGCTAAATAGTAGTAGTAGTAGTAGGCCCATGACTCACTAAGGCAGCAGATATATTTCCCTTTGGGACAAAAGAAGATGTCATCCTTAATAGTGGCCCCCTTGTTTTTCCATAGTGTTTTTTCATTAGGGGAGAAGATTTCTGCATATCCATAAGGATACTTAGATCAAGAAGTGTGTCTGTAGCTGTCCCTATTGTATAGGCAGCATCTTCAGATGCTGCTTCCTTTGCTGCTAGATCTGCTTTAGCATTCCCTCTGGAGATCTCATCGGTATTCTTAGTGTGGGCCAAGCATTTGCAAATTGCAATTTTACTAGGTAGTTGGATAGCATCCAAAAGATCCAAAATCAATTCTTTGTGAGTTATTTCCTTTCCTGTGGACGTAACCATCCCCCTATTCTTCCATTGTTGTGCAAATACATGGACTGTAGAAAAAGCATATTGGCTGTCTGTATAGATATTCACAATTTTATCTTTTCCCAACTTACAGGCATGTGTAAGTGCAACCAGTTCAGCTGCTTGGGCAGAGTAATGTTTTGGCAAGGCTTTAGCTACTAAAATGTTGTCTAGCATGACCACAGCATAACCAGTGGCATTTGAGCCATCGGTGTTGCGCTTGCTTGACCCATCTACAAACATTGTCAGGTTGCAGGGTGAATAAGGGGTGTCTCTTAAGTCCGCCCTTGGTAAAACTCTTTCATCAACCTCTTGTAAGCAATCATGTGGTTCACCATCTACAGGCGTTGGCAGAAGAGTAGAGGGATTCAAGGTAGTGCATCGCTCTATAACAAGGTGAGATTGAGATAAGACAGTCATACAGGACAAATGTCTTGAGGGGGATAAATAAGAGATCTTATTTTGCAATAAAATGACTGCAACTGCATGTGGAACTTTGAGTGTGAGAGCGTGAAATAACACTAACGTAGCCAATGCTTGAACTGCCATTGCTGCAGCAATGACAGCTTGCACACAGGGTGGGAGGGCTCTGGCTACAGGATCCAGCCTGGTGGAGTAGTATGCTAAGGGTCTCTGTTTTCCTCCGTGGTCTTGGGTAAGTATGGATGTCATGAATCCATGTTTACAGTCTACAGTTTGGATAAATGATTTGGAATAATCTGGCAGTCCTAGGACCGAAGCGCTTACTAACACTTGTTTGATCTTTACGAAAGCAGCTTCAGCCTGCTCATTCCACATGATAACATCAGAGGCTGCCAAGGGGGTGTCATATATCAACTCTGTAAGAGGAGCTGAGAGCTCAGCATACCCTGCAATCCAGCTTCCACAAAAATTAGTCATGCCTAAAAAAAGACATTTGTCTTTTAGTGATTGGTTTTGGGGCCTGTAGGATTGCTGTCTTTCTCTAAATGCTTACCTTCCTGTGAGAGGTTGTAGCCCAAATACTTTCCCCAGTGGCGTAGCAAGGGGGGTCGGGAGGGGCGGTCCGCCCCGGGTGTCAGCTCGGGGGGGGGGGGCTCCCTGCCAGCTCCCCCCCTCGGCGAATCGACACCCCCCCCCACCTTTAAAAAGAATATCGGGAGTCGCGCCTGCCCTGCACGTACAAGAAATGTGGCCCGTCGGCTCTTCCCTCGCTCTGTCCCGCCCTCCGCTGACGCAACTTCCTATTTCCGCAAGGGCGGGACAGACAGAGCGAGAGAAGAGCCAACGGTCCACATTTCTTGTATGTGCAGGGCAGGCGCAACTCCCGGTATTCTTTTTAAAGGTAGGGTGCGGGAGCTGGTCGTCGGGGGGGGGGGGGGGGGGGGGGGTGTCATTGTGCTGCACCCGGGGTGGGGGGGTGCAACGGCGAACCGCCCCGGGTGGCAGCCCCCCTGCTACGCCACTGACTTTCCCACAGGTTGCTACAGCTGAAGCTTAGATTGATTTACCTTATGACCTTGGTGGCTCAAAAATGTAAGTAGGGCTAGATTATCTTTTTTACATCTCTCCTCAGTATCTGAGGCTAACAAAATGTCATCAACATAAAAAAGAATTTGGCTGTCACAAGGTGGGGTGAATTTGGCAAGATTCGCTGACATGGCCTGGGAAAAGATGGTGGGAGATTCACAGTAACCCTGAGGTATTCTAGTATATGTATACCTCTTATTGTCAAAAGTGAAGGCGAACCAGAATTGGCTATCTGGATGTACCCTGTCTACAACAGAGAAAAATCTATGCTCGGTTTTTAAATCATTTAGTAAAGTGTGAGGGTCAGGTACAGTGGGTGCTCGTGGGATCACTGCTTTGTTAACTGCTTGAGGATCCTGTACCATTCTCCAGCCTGATGAAGGGGGGGGGGGGCTTTCTTTACAGGAAACAAAGGACTATTGCATGGGGAGTCTGGACAGGGTATCAGGACTCCTGCTTTTAGCAACTCCCCAATTATGGGGTGAATGCCTTCAACTGCTTCAGGCTTGAAGAAAAGGCTAGACGAATTTTACATTTAATATAAAATGTTTATTCACCTCTTAGTTTACAATTTACTGTATAGCATCAATGGTCTATACAGGAAGCATATCTGCACCAGCAAGCTATGTACAGGCAAAGAAGTCAGAATGCTTGGTACATATTTGTTCTACCCTGCTTATATACTGTTTTTCTTTGCTATATGACTAATCTTCTCCTGACATCACGTGCATGCTGTACCATACCATAAATCTTTGATCTTGAGCAGAACATGCTGCGTCTATTCCCTCTTTCCTTTTCTCACAGACAGTCAGGCGCCTTGCCCGTTTTTCTTCATACTTCAGCACATTCTTTCTCCAGGGGGAGGTTGCATTAATCACTGTCAGCACTTCCTGCTGCTGTGACCTTTTCAACTCTTTCCACTTTATATTTCTTACAATCCTCCCTTGAGACCTGCTCTGTCAGGTCTCACACTCTCTTATGTGCGTGCAAGTATTCTTTTGGGTCTGGTACTGGCTTCCTTTTGTCTGCGAGATTAGAAAATAGGACATTCATACACACACCTCCTCTAATCCTCCCCCTCAGTATTTGTGGTATGCTATGCCTGCAAGCTCTGTCTTTTCATCATCTTTATCATACGTCTTTCAATATTTTGATTTCAGTTACCATTGTCATTAAAAGCACCCTGGCACATCTTTTGAAAACATGCTAATACACATGGTATACAGCATTAAACAGATTCAATTGTACTAGGGTACAAAATTTATATTTCTTTGGTAATGACGTATATAACTTATAATCACACCACAGATAATCTCCTAGCCGCAATATATTCAGCGAGGTGAGATTTGAATACAGACAGTGAGCTTCATCAAAGGGAAGTACACTGTCATTCTTACTTTTCATATAAGAACAATTATAAGGATAATGCCTAATTGCATTAACTGATGTGGCATTAAAAATTACACAAATTAAAAGCATATTCCAAGGTGCTAACATTCATTGAATCAGTTGTTACATACCATTGAGTTAAAGTCTTATTGCAGCTTGTTTTATTGCCACTCTTTTCCTTGGTGGCTGTGACATTTACAATCACTGTACTTCCTCCTATAGACCAATTACCTGTTACAACATCGTGCGTGTAATTGCACTTTATCGGGGGGATGTTTCCAGTCGCCATACTATTAATCAGACACCAAAATGATGTCTGTGGATACTTGTCCGTAAGCAAGGCTTGCTTATAAATAGTCTCATTTGTCCAATGAAGGTTTCCATCATCCCTTACACAGGTATTATTGGGATAACAGACATGGTGCCCACCCAACTTTATCATTGTAGTCCCATACATCTTAGCTGGCAAGGACAAGGATGATGTCAGTCGGTGGGCACATATGATACAATCAGTCAAATTCAACATCTTGGCCGCTGTAACAAGTCTATTCTCATATGTGTTCATTGTCCACCCCGCTGAGAAAATTAACAAACAACATCCCAATACCATCATGTTTAGGGACATGATGTTTGTTTATTCTTTGTCCACTTCAATATTATTAGTTTGTCGAATATCTGATAAATGTATCCAAGAAGTATGACCTTCCAGACGGGCAGCGGTCTGAGTAAGGGCCGTGATAGCAAAAGGCCCTACATACACAGGATCCTTCCACGTTTTATGTGTAAAGTTCTTTCGTAGTACTAGATCACCTACTTTAAAAGCACAAACATCATTATCATTCCCTACCTGATGTGACACATTGGTACGAATCATGTCACTGGTCAAATTTAGCATTGGTTGTAGTTTTTGCCAATACTGCATAGTGTTTTCCACATTTACAGTTTGCATAGGAAAAAATTAACGCCCCGTCTGTATCTGGAATGGGGACAATTTTGTACGCCCATTGGGTTGGGCCCTTATTGTCATTAATGCTAATGGCAATACATCAAGCCATGTATATAATTTTCCCACCATTTCTTTATTGAGAGATTTTAGTAAGACTCTCAACTTTGTTTTTAAAATGCCATTGTAGCGCTCCACCAAACCATTGGAGGTGGGGCGATACACTGATACTTTCCTGTGTGTTAAACCCATAATCGTTTCCATTTCTTTCAAAATACTGTTATTGAAATATGTCCCGTTATCAGAAATTATTCTAGACGGACACCCATGTCTTGGCATAATGTGAGTTACCAGGCATTGTACCACCTCATGTGCTGTCTCCCTTTTACATGGAAATGCTTCTATCCACCTTGAGAAAGCATCCACCCAAACTAACAAATATCTTTTTCCCTGCACTGGAACAATCATATCAGTGAAATCAATGTACCATTCCTTAGCTGGGCCTTCTGGTATTGGAAGTGTCCCAGGCGATATTTTAGGACCTCTTTTAGGTATGTTAATATTACATACCATGCAATTCTGCACAACCTGTTGAATCAAGTTATCAATTTTCAAAGTCCAAAATCTTTGCTCAAATTGTTGTTTCATAGTTTCTTTGTTCCAATGCATGGTTGCATGCCACTCAGTCAATACCTTAATCACCTGGCTCATTGGCATGCAAGGTAATCCTTCTTCCTCATTAAACCATTCACTTCCCAATTGCATACATCCCTTTTTCAACCATTTTTCACTTTCTGTCTTCTCTGGTTGCCACATTTTTATTTTACCTACATCCGTAGGCGGCCCTTCCTGTTCCTGCCTAGTATGATACAAAATCTTTTCACTTTGCTTAACCACCTCCGTTGCTGCTGCATCAGCCATTGCATTACCTAGTGCCTCAAAGGTTGGCCTTTCAGTGTGGTCCGGGATCCACACAACTGCCGTTTTCCTACCTTCTCGTTCCCTTCTAGCCAAAATTTCAAACAGCAAATTCCAATATGTGTAATGTTGTAGATTTTTACCTGCACTGGTTATCATTCCTCTACGTTGCCATTTTAATATATGATACTGTAGTGAACTTGCAACGTAACCACTATCAGTATATATGGTGACATTTTGAGTCATATCAGTTTGTTGTAAGGCCGTAATAACGGCCAATAGTTCAGCATGCTGTGCAGTATGGTCAGGAGGGGTTTTATATTGTACTTGTGTTATCTTTGTTAGATTCTCATCCACCTGCACGCAGGCAAAGCCTGCAACAGTCCTTTCACAAGCTCCATCTGTAAACCATATCAACCCATCAGACAAGGGTTCAAAAGTAAGACAGTGAAATGTAGGGATTTCTATAGTATCAATCTCAACCTCTTGATCGACAGGAAAAAGCAGATCTATCTTATTTCTCTGTTCTTTGGTTAATGGTATTATTCTTATATCTTGTCCTAAAAGTACTGCTTGATATTTTCCAAATCTAGTGACTGTCAATGCCGTCTGGCTAGGGCTCAACAGCGTTTTAATCGTGTGGTTGGTATGTATTATAATAGGAACAAAAGGCATTTGTGCCCTCCATTTGCCTACCGCAGCCACAATAGCTGTCAATAACTTTGGTATTTCTTTCATTCCCTTTTCCACATGATTAAAAGAGCCTGATAAAAAAGCTACTGGTGTATTTACTTCATTGTTTTGATTAATCATGGCTGCCCAACTGTTTCCCATGTCTTTTACCCATAGATGCACAGGTGATTGGATATCTATTACTGCTAAGGGTCCTGGGGACAACAAATCCCTCACAATCTTAGCCAGTACTATCTTATCCTGCTCTTCCAACACAATTAGTGTATTCTTTGGTGTGGCTGCGGGCAGTTTCAAATGTTTATAAAGTCTCATTACTTTTTGTGTATAATGTGGTATCCATTGTCTGCAGTAATTTAACATTCCCAAAACAGCACGTAACTGGGTAACTGTTTGCGGTACCGGAGTCTCATTCAAAATAGATATAACTTCCGGTATAATGACCTTATGTTCTGCTGAAACATTTTGTCCTAAAAAGGTGACAGTAGACTGAGCTACAACACATTTCTCCTTATTACATTTATATCCTAATTCTCCCAACAACAAAAATAATTTTCTAGTCCATTCTAGGCATTCTGCTTCAGTCTCAGCAGACAGTAGAATATCATCTACATAGACAAACAATGACACCGTGTCAGGCAATCGACTCATAAAATCCTTTAAATCCATCATTAGTTGTTTCGAGAATACCGATGGACTATCAGTAAAGCCTTGCGGCATCCTAGTCCACCGGTATGCCTCATTCTGTACTATAAATGACGTCAAATCCCTAGACTCTGGATGAAGAGGTATTGAAAAGAATGCATTAGACAAGTCAATGACAGTGTTGTGCGCATATATATATTCTGGGTATGCAAAAGAGTAGCGGGGTTCGCACAAATCGGAAATTGATTTTTGTAACCTCATTTAGCTCTCTTAAATCATGTACTATCCTTACATTGTTTTCCCCTTTCGGGACCGGAAACAATGGGGTATTGTACGGGGATACTGAAGGTTCAATAATACCACATTTCAATAATTTACCAATGTGTTCCAGGGTTTTGGATACTAATTTAGGTCGTATGGGGTAAGGGTCTTGCTTCGGCCCCTGTGCCCCTTCTATTAATTCTATCTTATGGGGTTTTGCATTTACGGCTAGTCCATATGGTGAATCACTTGTACTCCAAATATGTTGCGGTAATTCTTCCATAACCCTTACTTTATTTTCATTATTCAACTGTTGGACCATGGTGAGCAAACTTGGTATTTCTTTATCTCCAAAATCTAAACACAGTCCTAATTGAGACAACAAGTCTCTACCACACAAATTTACTGGGCAATCGGGTGCCACTAGGAAGGGTACCACAACCTCCCTTGAACCGTGCAGTTGGCATTCCAGGTGCACCAGAGTCGGCTCCGTTAGCCTTTTTCTTTGTTCTATCCCCGTAAATCCCACTGTTGTTCTATACTGATTTGAAAGCTTAACTCCCTGTGGTTTTGCACATAACACAGAGGTACTCGCCCCTGTATCTATCAAAAATCTCACAGGAGTTCCATATTTTCCAATTGTCAATGTAATAAAGGGTTCCCTCTTCCTGACACGGGTCCGCTTCCAGTCAATAGCATTGGTCTGGAGTATTCTGCCAAGTTGGAAAGGCATTCACAGTGCCCTGTCCCTGTGATTGCGTCGCTGGCTGCTGTATTGCAGTCTGCGGGGCACTCGCAGGTATCCCTACTACTTGGGGCATCAATCCTTGCTGCGTCTGCATTTGCACTTGGGGCATTCCTGTATTCTGATAACATTCTGAGGCATAGTGACCATATTGCTGACATCCCCAACATTGTACATGTGCCCTTCTATTAGGTGATGGTCCTGATCCTTGCATCCCTCGACCTCTACCCCTTCCTCTAACCATGCCTCGTCCCCTTGGTTGGTACGGCCGGCTATATCCCGGTTGTACATAGTAAATGACCTGTGGAGGTGGAGCAGAGGGCGTCACAATTGTTTCTTGTTTTTTGTTTCTATCCTGTTCCTTGCTTTCCAAATCCTTTAACTGCATAGTCATTAACTTAGAAGTTAATTTAGCATGTTCTTTCTGAGGGGTCTCTATCATTTTACGATGCACATTGCTAAAATGCATCAACGTCTCTCTTATTTCTGGCCACGGCTTTGAGGACAGGGCAATGACAGCATCTAAATTCTTACGCATATTATCAGGCAGTGTGGACATGAATAGGTGTAAAAATACTGCTACATTATGGTCCACATCCACATCTTGCCCTGTTTGTGCCTTATACAAATTTATACATTTTTGTCAAATGCGCCAAAAAATCAGTTTTAGGGTCCCATTTATTTGCCGTTATGGCTGAAAAATCAATCGGGGTTGGATACATCACATGCAGGGCTGCAGAAAGAGCAGCCTTGATATCTCCTACATATACATCCCCATCTGCTGTGTGTGACATCAAACGCTGATACCCGCATTGTACCGCAAGCTGAGGTATACTGACGCCTGATGCCGCACACAGAGCTTTAAAATCCCCAATAGTTAATTGAGTTCCTGCTGTCGCCTGTTCTATCCCATCTAACCACATACGGGCTCCCTTCACTATACTGGGAATCTTTGCAATTAGGGTCGTGACATCTACGGGGGTGTAAGGTTTATAATGTCGCACTCTATGGCCTGCTGCATCCACTCTAGTCATAACTGGAAATGCCTGTTCTGTGAAGCTGGAGGCCATTGCCCCACATACTTCCTGCTTTTGTTCTTCTTCCAAATCATTCTCAACCCGTTTTATTTTGTGGAACCAATTATCCCAGAATTCCAATCCCTCTTTTACAAATGTTCCACTCCCTATACCCGGGCAATATTTGTTGACAGCCTTTAATAATTCCTGAATGTCCTCATGTGTACTAGGCCCATTTTCATCGCACGGCAAGGGGAGCCGTTTTACATTTAACAAGTGTCTAGTAGCCCCCCACCATTCCTCACCATATTTAGTACTATTCAGTCTCATAAGTTCTGCAGCCACATGCGTGCCTCGAAAAATTGGCCTGGGGGCCCTGGGGTTAAAGATGTTGGCATAGTTTTTGTTCGCTTATGAGTTGGGGTTGACGTGGTCATGGGAGGCTCGGAGTACATCTGCAGTCGTCCCTCAATTTCAAATTGGGTGGCCAAATCATACATTTCAGACGTAGCCAGAGTTTTCAAATCGGGATATTTGCCTTCCTCTGTGCTACCTTTCCCCTTTTCTTTTTGTCTTACTCGTTTTGCTTCTCTTTTCTGTTCCCTAGTCCCCACATCGCTGTCCTCATTATCCCCTCCCTTTGAACCGTCTTCATCACTGGAGGGGTCGTCTAAAGCAGAAAATCCCTCACACGGTTTAGGGCGCTTCTGCTCTCCTTTCAATCCTTTGTCCCTTATTGGGCAAAGGGATTCTCGTGTAATTTCGCCACCTGGCTCATAAGGAGGTGGCCGTTTTTTATAATTTTCCTGTTCTTGCTGTATTTTTTCTACATCTGCATGGAATAAATCAGACGCAACTGAAAATAAATTCCAAATAGTAAGATGTTTTTCTAAACTTTTCTGCTTTTTCTTATTTTCTTGTATGTATCTCAATAGAGACAACAATTTTGGGCGATCAAACGATCCATACTGAGACCAGCTCAAAAAAGGATCTTTTGCATCATATTTGACCCATTTCACATGTGTTTTTTCAATCTGTTTTTTATCTAACGGGAATAATTCTATGACGTGCTGCAAAGGGGTGCATTTTTTTGAACTATCTAAATCTAAATACAAAGTGTATACAGGGGGCTTTTCTTTCTTATCTGCCCCTTTCCCTTCCATTTTATTCTGACTATTACAATTTCTCCGATATAACCACAACCTACAAAAATATACTAGGGTGCTTAAGCAAAAAATATATACAAAAAAGAGAACTACAAAGGGAAACAAATATACAAAAAGAAGTCAGTGTGCACTATTACTCACGCGTCTTCTTATTTCTTTTTAAGCAAGCCCAGGAGTCGTCACCTGTATGTCCACGTCAGTAGGTTGATCACTCCCACGTCAGTGGTGCACAGAAGTCAGGCTAGACAACGCTTGCTCTCAAAATCCTGTAAAACTTTCGTTAACAACAAACACTTAATTTGTCATTCGTCTCGCCCTTTCGTTCCATGTGCGGCATACGTCCTGCCGCGGTCGCCACTTTGAAGAAAAGGCTAGACGAATTTTACATTTAATATAAAATGTTTATTCACCTCTTAGTTTACAATTTACTGTATAGCATCAATGGTCTATACAGGAAGCATATCTGCACCAGCAAGCTATGTACAGGCAAAGAAGTCAGAATGCTGGGTACATATTTGTTCTACCCTGCTTATATACTGTTTTTCTTTGCTATATGACTAATCTTCTCCTGACATCACGTGCATGCTGTACCATACCATAAATCTTTGATCTTGAGCAGAACATGCTGCGTCTATTCCCTCTTTCCTTTTCTCACAGACAGTCAGGCGCCTTGCCCGTTTTTCTTCATACTTCAGCACATTCTTTCTCCAGGGGGAGGTTGCATTAATCACTGTCAGCACTTCCTGCTGCTGTGACCTTTTCAACTCTTTCCACTTTATATTTCTTACAGGCTTCAAAGTATATTGTCTTTGGTGGGGTCTGAAAGTAGTTTTGGGAGTAATTTGTACTGAGGGAGCCCATTTTATTAGGCCCACATCTGCACTGCCCTTGGACCACAAATGGATCTGGGATCCCCTGAAGAGCCTTCTCCCTATCAGGAGTGAGGGTCAGTAGTTGTCATGTTTTTACTCTCTGTTGGGTCTGTTCCCTGAGATGGACTCCAGGCTGTGCAATTGTCACCCAGTTCAGAGTTTGTAAGAAAGCTTTCAGGGTTGGATTATATTCAACTCCTTTTTCTCTTGGCTCCCATCCCTGGCTGTTAACACACTTTGTAATGAAGTTCCCTATGTCCTGCCACCTACCAACTTTAGGTTTAGTAAGAGAGATATGAGGCTCATAAAGAGATCGATACAACTTCTGAGGGTTTAGGTCTGTTCCCATTGATACACTAACTCCCCCATATCCGTCATTACACCAGAATATTTTCCCAATGTATATTCTTGTCTGTTGGATCCAAAAAAGAGTTTTCTCATAATTTAGGTCAGGTCTTGAACTGTACTTGTTGTATAAGGTACAATGCAAATCACTTGGATCCATAAGGTCTACTGTGGGACTAACAAGCGTTTTGATTTTATCCATAAGGGATTGAGTGAGAGACACTGGTCCTTTAGGAAGCAGGTCAAGGCTATAAAAGTAATAGATTGGATTATTCACATCTTGAACATAACAAGTTTCCAGTCTGAATGCTTTTAATTCTTTCTCAGTGGGGACCACAGCAATGCCTAAAGCTTGCATCATATCTCTCCCTAACAGGTTACATGGGCAGGATGAAGACAATACAACTTGACATTTTTCCCTGCGGCTGCTCTCTTCATCACATATCTCTATGGGTTCTGACAGAGCTTCTCTATGTGAGGTTCCTCTAGCATTTTTAACATACACAAGGGTTTGAGGGTTTTACAAAGGGTACATCAACAGGATGTATGACAGTTCGACATGCCCCAGAATCGCATAAGAAAGTTACTTCTTTTCCTCCTACCTTAAGAGTTATTTCAGGCAGCACTTCATTCTCCAATAAGATATCTAATTCAGCTAAATTAAGTATTTCATCCTCAAAATCTATTTCTTCCTTGTCCCTCTCTTCACTTACTCTTCCCACTATTGTGTCGGCTAGTCATGTTTCTTTATCTTCAAAATGAGGCATATCACCCTTTCGTTCTCTGCATTCTCTCGCCCAATGGCCCATTTTGCCGCACACAAAACAACTTCCCTGGTCTCTTCTGTCTGACTTTCCCCTCCCATGCCCTCTCCCTCTATTCTTTCCTCTTTCAAATCCTCCTCTGCTTATCACATAAATTCCCCTGTTTCCTCATCTACCATAAGGCTCTGGGCCTTTCTAGCTTTCTTTTTACTTTTAAAATGCTGCTCAGCATCTCTGGCATATTCCAAAATAGGTATCAGTCTACTAGTGCGGTGAGATATCAAATGTTTGGTGATAAAGCTACTGATTTGAGGAAGGCAACCTTTCAAGAAGGCATTCTTCAGCTGTTGTTCATATGGTGTATCTGCATCAGCATTTTTGGGAACTGCAATGCCACTATGTATATCAAAGACTTTTTTAAGTCTTGAGAAGTAATGATCCACATCTTCATCATCTTTCTGAACATATTGGGTTATGAGTGTCCAGTTTGCCCTAGCCTGATACCTTGTCTGGGATCTCTACATCAACTCATTTAATCTTTGGTTCAGCAGTGGATCAGCATATTGAAGAACCTGATTATTTACATCATTAGAATTCCAGTCCCTGCTAATTAGACACCAATCAGGTTCCATTACTTGCCGTAGTGCTCTTTCCAATTCATAGCCATTTAACCTATAGCTATTGTACAGGCCCCTAATTCGCTGTTCAAAATTGGTGATTTTCAATTTAGGATGTGGTATACCATCAGTGACCTTTTTAATGTCATTCTGGGACTATGGTTGGAAAACAAACATAGTATTCACCTCATTTGCTTCTCCTGCCCTCGGATTTGGGACTTCAATTAATGGGAACATTTCTTGAAATTCGTGGGCAGGGGGGGGGGGGGAGGGAGGAGATGTATTCATCCAGTCATTTCCCCATGTTCAGCCACTTCTGGTGCTGTGAGATGACTGGTTTTGCAAGGTAATTGGGCACGGGAGTGACCCACTGTCTTTTGGATAATGTGGGGGACAGGAGACCTGATCAGCAATATGATCAGGTGAATTTGCCTGGGATGGCAGGGAAGGATATAAAGTGGGACAGGTTGGTACTCTGGAGCTCTGGGGTATATGTAAAACAGGAGGAGCAGTTTTCTCTTTTTTACTTAAAACTATCAAATCATCTTCTTTGTCTAGTAAGTTAATCTGATCTAGCTTAGAGCTCTCAGCCTGTTTCTTTTTATCAATATCACAATTTCTCTTGTATGCTTGCATATACCAATTTTGTACTTGCTGTAGTCCATTTTTTCCCTGTTTCCTTTTATGACTCTCTTCATATGCTTCAAGGTTCCTAAGCAATTCATCACAAGAATTCACCGTTAATTTTCCATCAAATCCAAATCTCTTTTTCCATTTTCTCAAATATTTTACATTTTCTGGATGCATCTTATGCATAAATTTAGCATCACCGGTTAATGCTCTGCCATAATCATCACGGCAGTCAGAACAACAGCACAATTACAAAATCCTAATTTACAACACAAATTTCCCATTTGTCTGGCCAATCAACAAAATGCTCTTAATTACCTCCCCCCCCTTTTTTTTTAATTAAAAATTACACTGGTGAGTTCCCAGAACTCTGTCTAGACTGCTGTAAGGAAAATTCCCAGAACCTCGGGCTCCCTGAGCCCGGTCCAGACTCCTATGATGGAAGATTCCCAGAACCTCGGGCTCCCTGAACCCGTTCTGGACTCCTATGATGGAAGATTCCCAGAACCTCGGGCTCCCTGAACCCGGTCTGGACTCCTATTATAGCTTTAAAGTGTCCGCCGAGTTATTTATTCCAGTAACTATCTTGCACAGGCTTTTTTTAAATTTATTTTTATTCGCACAATGACAGGTTGTATTCACAATTTACATGTTTGAAAACCCAACAGACAATCCAGAAACAGCAATTCCATGTATATAGTCCACACCCATGTCGAGCTTTATGCTACAACAACAGCCTGCATTGTATTTTATTTATTATAACTCAATGAGCTCCCCCCAGCCATACTTCCTTATACTACTACTTAACATTTCTAAAGCGCTACTAGGGTTACGCAGCTCTGTACAATTTAACATAAAAGGACAGTCCCTGCTCAAAGAGCTTACAATCTAAAGGACAAATGTACAGTCAGTCAAGTTGGGGCAGTCTAGATTTCCTGAAAGGTATAAAGGTTAGATGCCGAAAGCAACATTGAAGAGGTGGGCTTTGAGCAAGGATTTGAAGATGGGTAGGGAGGGGGCTTGGTATAAGGGCTCAGGAAGCTTATTCCAAGCATAGGGTGAGGCGAGGTAGAATGGGCAGAGCCTGGAGTTGGCGATGGTGGAGAAGGGTACTGAGAGGAGGGATTTGTCCTGTGAGCGGAGGCTTCGGGTGGGAACGTAAGGGGAGATGAGGGTAGAGAGGTAATGAGGGGCTGCAGACTGAGTGCATTTGTAGGTAAGAAGGAGAAGCTTGAACTGTATGCGGTATCTGATTGGAAGCCAGTGAAGTGACCTGAGGAGAAGGGTGATATGAGTATATCGGTTCATGCAGAAGATAAGACGGGCAGCAGAGTTCTGAACGGATTGAAGGGGGGATAGATGGTTAAGTGGGAGGCCAGTGTGGAGTAGGTTGCAGTAGTCAAGGCGAGAGGTAATGAGAGCGTGGATGAGAGTCTGGGTGGTGTGCTCAGAGAGGAAAGGACGAATTTTGCTAATGTTAAAGAGGAAGAAGCGACAGGTGTTGGCTGTCTGCTGGATATGCGCAGAGAAGGAGAAGGAGGAGTCGAAGATGACTCCGAGGTTGCGGGCGGATGAGACGGGGAGGATGAGGGTGTTATCAACTGAGGTCAAGAGAGGAGGAATAGGAGAAGTGGGTTTTGGTGGAAAGACGATAAGCTCGGTCTTGGCCATGTTCAGTTTCAGGTGGCGGTTAGACATCCAAGCAGCAATGTCGGATAAGCAGGCCGATACCTTGGTCTGGGTCACCGCGGTGATTTCTGGTGTGGAGAGATACAGCTGGGTGTCATCAGCATAAAGATGGTACTGGAAACCATGAGATGAGATCAGTGAGCCCAGGGAAGAGGTGTAGATTGAGAAAAGAAGGGGTCCAAGGACAGATCCCTGGGGAACTCCAACAGAGAGTGGGATGGGGGTGGAGGAAGATCCATGGGAGTGAACTCTGAAGATGTGGTGGGAGAGATAGGAGGAGAACCAGGAGAGGACAGAGTCCTGGAACCCAAATGAGGACAGTGTGGTAAGAAGTAAGTCATGATTGACAGTGTCAAAAGCGGCAGATAGATCGAGGAGGATGAGGATGGAGTAGTGTCCTCTGGATTTGGCAAGGAACAGGTCATTACAGACTTTAGAGAGTGCTGTTTCTGTCGAGTGTAGAGGGCGAAAACCGGATTGAAGCGGATTGAGGATGGCCTGAGAGGAGAGAAAATCTAGGCAGTGACTGTGAATGGCGCGCTCAAATATTTTGGAGAGGAAGGGTAGGCGGGAGATGGGGCGGTAGTTGGAGGGACAGGTAGGGTCGAGTGATGGTTTTTTGAGGAGGGGTGTGACTACGGCATGCTTGAAGGTGTCAGGGACAGTTGCAGTGGAAAGAGAGAGGTTGAGGATATGGCAGATGGAGGGGGTGACAGTATGAGAGATGGTGTTAAGTAAGTTGGTGGGGATGGGATCAGAGGAACATCATCAGACTTTCCATCCAGATTCTCATCAATCATACTCCCCCCCATTCAACCCTACATACTCCTTCTTCATCCCCCCCTCTCCTTCCTTAGGTGAGTATATTTAAACACTCTGCCCACAGCGTAGCATACATTTGGGTGCTTGATTTGCTGGCCTTTGAGTAGAGTCGTTCTCATATGTGCCAACCTCCCGCATTTTTGTTCTCCATACTACTCCTAGTGCATCCTCTTCAGCAATCCAGAAGTGTAAGATAGTTTTCTTTACAAGCAACAGGGAAACATATATCAACCTCCTATAAGGTTGTGTTAGGCCTTGTCTAATTAGAAGGGATTGGTCTCCTAGCAGCAAAGTTGCATAGTCCCACTCTAATGTCTGCTGCACAACTGTATTTATCACCTGTATGGCTTCATTCCACAACACCAAAGCCAGACACTCTAAATAGGAGTGGAGCAGCGTCCCCCCCCCCCCCCCCCCCCCCCCCCCCCCCCCCCCCCCCCCCCGTGGCATTTAATACAGCAATCGTCATCCCAAAGACCTAATTTTACCCCCTTCGCCCTAGAGATGTGTGCTCTATGTAGAATCTTGTATTGCGTCTCCTGTAAGTCAGCCGCTTTGACCATTTCATATAGTGTTGTAAATAGCTTCTGAAATGTTTGTTCAGTGTAGGTAGTACCCAACTCCCCATTCCATTTCTCTACCAGCTGCTTCATCTCCTCTACCCGCCTGTTTTCATTCAGCACTTTGTACCAGGTCGATAAACCATTTAATTGATATGGGAGTTTGAGGAGAATCCTATCTAATGGGCCCCATGTCCATGCTTCCCCATATTCTGCTCTCAGTGAAGCCCAATAATGCCGAATCTGAAGATATTGCAACATATTTCGGTTTGTCAGATCCCATTTGCTCCTTAACCCTGTCAAACGTATCAAAGATGTTAGTGTCATCAACCAATAACTGCCCAAGGATCCTACACTCATTGTCCCTCCATATGGTAAATGTCGTTCTACCCATCCCGGGCTGAAACGCTTCATTTCCCACTAAGCTCATAAAGGGTGAGGCAGCTGGCGTTTTTTGTTGTTGTCTTCTCCACCACCCCCAAGCTCATCTCATAGGTCCCAAGAGCTCCCTTCTGCTAGCAATATTGATATCACTACTTTTGCTTCCATGTATGAGATTTATAAATGACCAAAGCCTGCTCCATAGTTCCAGCCCTCCCTCTGGTAGATACCTCTGTTGTTCAATTACCCCTTCATATATAAAGTGCATGAGCGCTGCCACATTATACATATATACATCGGGAAGGCCCAATCCTCCCCTCTCTTTCCTAAAAGAGAGTTTAACATATCCTATCCGAGCCCCCTTCCCACGCCAAAAAAAACCCCTAATAATCGACCGAAACAGACGTTCCTCCTTTCGTAACACCCAAATGGGGGCGGCCTGTAATGGATAAAGAATTTTGGGTAAGAGAATCATTTTTACCAATGCCACTCTGCCCATCAGGGAGAGTGGCAACTCTTTCCATTTATCACATAATTGCCTGATTCGTTCTAGATGCTCTACCACATTTTTCTTATAAAACACTTTTTTGTTTGTACTAAGGAAGACCCCAAGGTATCTCATCGCCCCTTTAACTGGTTTTATTGGTAAGCTCTCCATCCCTGGGTCTCCCTCTATCCCTGACAACGGGAGCAATTCCGATTTGGCACAGTTCACCCGCAGGCCTGATAGGTCTCCAAACTCCCCAATTAATTGGAGAGCTTTAGGCAGATCTCTAGGGCCATTCGCCAGGTACAAAAGTATGTCATCGGCATAGAGACTCAACCGAAACTCCTTGTTTCACACCCAAAGCCCCCTTATTTGTGCAGCACTACAAATTTTTATGGCCAATGGCTCAATTGCCAGCAGCAAAAGAAGGAGGGAGAGGGGGCACCCCTGTCTGATGCCCCGTCCCAGGGGGAACCATTCAGTAGGTTTTCCATTTACCATCAACCATGCCATGGGACCTCTATAAAGGGCTTCAATCCAAGACACCACAGGACCAGAGATTTCCAAATCTACCCAGGGTCTCAAACAGATAAGGCCAGGATATACTATCGAAAGCCTTCTCCATATCTAGTCCAACGATGGCTTCTAGCCCCCCCTCTCCCCGGTACTTATGGATGGCCATCAGAGCTCTCATAATATTCATAGAGCCGTGACGGCCTGGAACAAAGCCTACTTGGTCCTCATGGATCAGCTCAGGTAAGATCTGATTTAGACGCCTTGCTAAAATGGCCGCCAATATCTTAACATCTTGATTTAACAAGGAAATAGGGCGATATGAGCCCACCTGTTCTGGATCCTTACCTGGCTTCGGCAATAACACTATATGTGCTACATTATTTTGTATAGTTAAGCCATCTGTTACAAGCCCATTAAACCATGTCCCAAGTGATGGTGCCACTAAATCACTTAAGATACGATAGTATTCAGGTCCAAACCCGTCTGGACCTGGTGCCTTAGTAAGTTTCAGCAATTTGATACCTAACCATATCTCTTTTTCCGGCATAGGTCCATTTAGTATGTCCAATTGTTCCCCCCTCAACTGTGGCACCCTTAGCCCCTGAAAGAACTCTTTATACTGGCCGACCTCAAAATCCTGTGCCTCATACAAGGAACTATAGTATTGGACAAACTGTTGCATAATTTGGGACTCTGCGGTATATAGTTCCCCCCCGAGCATTCTTTATAGAGGAAATTATTTGCCGTTTGCGTGGGGGCCTTACTAAGTTGGCTAGTAGTTTGCCTGCCTTGCTGCCTCATTTATATAATTTGAAGCACTGGAAATATATATCCCTTTCAGCCCTCGCATAACCCGCAAGTCACTTAACCCTCCATTGCCCCATGTAAGCCGCATTGAACCTGCCATGAGTGGGAAAGTGCGGAGTACAAATGTAACAAAAAAAAAAGATGATATCGATCTGTTTCTTAAGATGAACCAACTGTGCTTTATGTGTATCATTTATATATTGCATAGGTGTTCTCCTTAGTTGATGGTATTCCTGCGAAAGCCTCAACAAGTCTGCCTCTCTTTGTTTTTTCTTTCCTGCTACATAGGCAATAATATGTCCCCTCATAACATCTTTAGAGGCTGCCCAGTATGTATCAGCATTCACCTCTGGCGTGCTGTTATGTTCCTGATATTCCATCCATTTAAGGCGCAAAAATCTGTGAAATTCCCTATCCTGATAAAGAGAGGGGGAAAGCCTCCACACCCGCTCACCCGACCCAGCTGCAAAGGAAATCGCCATCTGGCTGTCTTGCATGGGGGTCATGAGCAGCCAACTCCTCTCTTGGTAGCCCCTTTGGGGAGAAGCAGGATGAGAAACATGAGTGTGTATTGTTTGGAGTGGGTACCTTGTGGAGGTGGGATGGGAATAGTGAGTTGTGGAGTGACCTGGAGGAAGACAATGCTGAGGGTTGCCCGGTGGAGGAGGTATAGTTTTGGCTGATCCATGTTGCATTTACCTAGGAGCCATCCGCCGGTGATCTCCCCTCGGTCAAACCTGCAGAAGATTCCTGAGTGCTGTAATATGTAGGCATTATGGGTTGAACCTGGGTATCGGGTACAACCATCTACAATCTCCCCCTGGGCATCACACACAACTTGCATATTCATAAAGTGGAATGCTTTCCTGTTCCTATAGGTGGCCTCTTGTGCCCGGGGGGGGGGGGGGTCTGAGTGCGACATGTGTGCAGTCAATGACACCTATGACCAAGGGGAAGTGAGCTGCAGCGTAGAAGTGAACCATGTTGTTCTGCAGGGCCTGGGGGGGTGGTGGGGAAGGTGATGTACTCTGAGGTGTGGGTAAGAAAGGCATCGAGGAACTGGGTGAGGCAGTTAGAAATGGCAGGCTAGGTGAGGCCCGTGTTGACAGCTAGCACAGACTGGAAGCTCCCAGTGGCCAAAAAAGAGAGAGAAGCGGTGGTCTTGAGTTGCACAGGTATGGGATTGTTCCTATGGGTCCTGATCTGCAGGAAGGGTTGGAGCTGCTCACAAAGGTGCTGAATGGCAGCCCTGTCAAAGCGATACCTATTGAGACACTGCAGTCAGTAAGGTCTAGGAAACTGCTACGGGGCCTGAAAACTCTGGGGTGTGAGTATCTCCCGCGGCGCCTCTCCTCTTCCTCCAACATGTGAGTCACCTGTGCATTCAGTGCCTCCATTTCCCCACACTACAGGTGCAACGCAGTGACACCAGTGCTAACCTCTCCCTACTAACCTGGTGAAACCCACCACCAAGAAACACAAGCTGACACTCACTCTCCCACCACCGACAAACAATGCAATCACACACAGCACAGCCAAACAGCAATCACTCTCTCACCCACTGCACACTCTCCTGACACACCCTCTAGCCACTCACTCTCCAAGCAGCAACCGACAATATTTACAAACACACACAGCAGCAGCACACAGGACAAAGAGAGACACACAGATAACAAACAGGTAAGGGGATGTAATGGATGAAATGTGAACTTGGGGACAGTGAATGGAGAGGGATGGGGAGGGTATGAGGGAGACAGAGGAAGGAGTAGTAGTGGCTGGGGTTGGGGGCTAGAAGGGGTAGGGAAAGCTGAAAAGGTCAAACACAAAAGAGGCAAGTGAGGGTGAAAACGTTCAGACTAGCGCACACAGACAAAGGTAACAGAGCATTGAACAACTCTCAACTTTCTTTCAAACCAACTATTCCTCCACTCTCCAACTCCACAAAATCGCTAATGGGTCTAAAGACAACTTACCACTTACCCTAGACACTTTTATATCAGGTCTAACTGTGGATGTCCACATTCCTGCCAAGGTGAAAGCATTTTGCTATCCATTATACTGTAAACCCCCAGGGTTTCTCATGTGCTGAGGGCCATCTTGTGTCTCCTATCCAACTTCCCCTGTCCTTAGCCAGGGTTCACTAACACTCTGCTTTGGGGAACAACCCAGAAACAAGGCTCCTCTGTGAGTCCTGTAAATCTGGTCTCTATGTTTGGGGCTCCTCTTTCACTTGGGGTGACCTCTTCATTAACACCCATTCATGGACCTGCCTCCCAGCTGTATCCCCTGGTAACAGGCCACCATACCGGTTCCTTTGATGGGCCCCCTGGTCACCCTTCTTTGGAATATAACTCTGGTTTCTCAGCTTTCAGCCATATGCAAATTCACTCCACACCAGATGCAAATTAACAATAACTCTTTATTAGCACCTGGTTTCTGGGTGTGGACACAGTTTCCAGCATCTCATTCAACTTTCAATAATACACAGTTTCATTTCTACCCCAAAAGGTATCCCAAGTCAGCACCTTCTTGGTTTGTAGAAGGATCCTTCTCTCTCACTTCCAGGAATCTCCTCCTTTCCTGCGGATCATTCCACTTCTAATAATACACAGTTTCATTTCTACCAAAAGGCCTACCAGGTCAGTACCTTCTGGGCTTTTAGAGGGATCCTTCGCTCCCATCTTACAAGACTGTCCTCCAACTGGCTTCAGGTCCCCCATATCCTCTCTTCCCTCTTTCTTCTCAGAGGGGGCTCTTTATAGGGTGGCTAATAATCCTCCTCACCTCTTTAGGCCTCTCCCCCTGATTCCAGAAAGGTCCAGGCCCATAACTATCTCCACCTGTCCCTCCTCAACTCTGAGGGCTCCCCCTGGTGGGCTCTTCAGGGAAGGGCTGGTCCTATACCATGAGTACCCCCTAGCTGTCCCTTCAGGTCAATACATGGACGTACCCCTCTTGGCTCCCTCTAGTGACCAGATCAGGGCATTTTCCAGACTTTTTTCCTGGGACAGCGCCCTCTTGCGGCCTCCACAGGCTAGGACAGTCCTATGTTTATCACAATACGCTGGAGAGGTTCATTTCGTAAGGCCGCCTAAAACACACCCCTTATGGAGACATCTATACTTGGACGTCCTAGTGGTTAGAACGTCTTTTTGTCTCTTTTTTGATTATTGGCTTTGGACTTTTTTCTTTTACAAGGTCGTCTATGTGCCTTTTATGTCACTTTTTGGACATTCTTATCTTTCGAAAATGAGCCCAAAAGTGTAACAAGCTCAGCAGCTTGACATGATCAGGTATGGCATGAGACCTGTCAGTCAGAATATCAAATTCATCCTTCATATCCTCTTTTAAGGTCATTATAGTCATTAAGTTTAGCTATTTTTTAATGCTTTATTTCTTGCTTCTTTTGCTTTGGGCTCAACTGTTTTGGATAAATGTGGTCTAAATGTGCCAGTATTAGATTACATTAGATCTCACTTGGATTTCTGTGCAGAGCCCATACCATTTTGTTGCATTCTTCTGAACTGTCTACAGGCTTTAATCATTAAAAGAAATATTAAAGAAAAATAAAATCCAGTGGACAATAGTATTTCAACAAATGCACCATAAGCAAACATGATTAACACAAAGAAGATGCCCCATATGCAATAAAGTAAAAGTATAGCATTATAACATTCCCACTGAAAGAATGCAGTCTTGGGTTTTGTAAGGACTCATTTATTCTGCCTAAGCACCATTATGGGTAAAAAAAATAAATAATCCTTACTAGATGAAGTCAAACAGCATCATTCACATTAATGAGAAATCTTCATGTCTATAGAGAAATATAATTCAAACGGTTTCCCACATAATGTTCCTCTCAGAGATGACTGCTAATTAAACAGTAGGACAGCATATTAGTGACATTTGCCTAGATTTGCAGAATCAAATATTTTTTTTTAGGGTAAATTTCTTCAAACTACATTAGATCACATTTTATTTAGCAATTTTACGTAATGCAGGACTCCAAAAGAAATTTGAATATCCTATACTGTGTTCTCCTGTATGATCTTTCCTGGACTCTTTACCCTGTGGTCTTTATATATTTTCTCCATATTTCCTATTACAAAATATATACCTAAAAATCTATTTTATGCTAATTATTTATGGCATGATGTACTAAAACTTTAGAATATGAAGCAGTTTGGTGAATCCTGAGTTGCTTCTGGTGGTAAGGCTCATGTGTTTCTAGCTACAATCTACAGCAATATCTCTCAGTCCAGTCCTCAGGACACAACTAATCCTTCAGGTTTTCAGGCTATCCAAAATGAACATGCATGAGATAGATTTACATACAATGGAGGGAATGCATACAAATCTATCTCATGCATATTCATTGTGGATATCTTGAAAACTTGACTGGGTGTGCCCTGAAGACTGGATTCAGAACCACTGCCCTAGAGGAATGTATATTTGCCATCCCCTTAGGTAGTAATCCTTAAAAAGGCAACTAGCCTTAAGTTTCTGTCTTTCCCTGCAGCACAAAATTCCCTCCCCCACCAAACATAACAGTACCTCCTTCTCTATTCTACTGATCTTGCACAAGGCTCTTATTGTACTGCACCCTCCCCAATATAGAATATGGTTTTAGACCCAACCCCTGAGGGCATGTAAGAATAGAAGCCCCTTCAGGATGCCTTCATTATCTGACTGCAGCCTTAGGTGTATTGTTCAATACCAAAATGTGGAGGTTTGACTCGAGGCTTCACCTAAGCCTTGCACTTCACTTGTGAACTACAGGCCAGGTTATTTTTCAGAAGAGGCGAGGGACGGTCCAGAGGAAGCAGCATGCATAGGACTGCGGTACTGCACGGCTTTGCTGTATAATTGGACCACAGGCCTGGCAGAGATAGTAACCACTGTATGATGGGCAGCTTAGAGAGAAGAGATGGGGTGAGCTCTGGGAAGGCAGCGAGTGGGGAAAATTACTGTTTGAGCTGTAGCCTCAAGTTACCAATGACCCCTGTGGCCCAGACAAGCTAGTTCCTGCCTACCGGTACCACACGACTCAGTGACTCAATGTGGTGCCGGTAGGCAGGAGACAGCACGTCTGGACTGCAGAGGCAGAAGTCAGCATCATTGGGAGTAATCAGAGGCATATTGGCAGACCTTCTTCCCAGGCACAGAGAACAACAGGCACTGCTATACCCAGAGGTAATTAGTGTCTAAAAATCAGACACCTCTTTGGCCACCAGAATAGGGGGAGCCTGGGTCCCTGAGGGGGGGTCCCCCAGGCCCATCCCCCATAGCTATTCCACTGCCAAAGACCCTGTGTAGAGCTCAGCTTCCTCCACAGCCTTTGCAGCTCAGCCCCTCTTTCCTATGAGCTTTCCAATTAGCTGGATCCTACCATAGTCTTTGCATGGGAAGGGAGGAGCATTGGAGACATGTAGTAGGCTAAACTCTGAAAAATATCCATACACTTAGCTATCCTTCTGACTTTGAAACAGGTAGATTACAAATTTTTAGAATTCTGAAAAAAAATCTAGACAGTTGGCAATCTTGGCCTTCTGAATCCTTAGCACATCTGACAGGGCTCCCTTAACCTTTTGGGTCCAGGGCACATGTCTAGTTTTCCTATGCTTAATCGGGCTCTGTAAGATACACCATATTTACAGAATAGTGCTTAGGTAATTGATACATGTCTGAAAAGTCACAGTTGTGCTAATGAGTGGAGGAGTAGCCTAGTGCAGTGGACTTTGATCCTGGGGAACTGGGTTCAATTCCCACTGCAGCTCCTTATTACTCTGAGCAAGTCACTTAACCCACCTGAATATACTATGTAACCACTACAGAAAGGCAGTCCCATTCTCTTGTTGGAGTGGAGGAGTAGCCTAATGGTTAGAGCACCAGCCTTGACATCCAGAGTTGGTCAATTCAAATTCCACTGCTGCGCCTTGTGATCTTGGGCAAGTCATTTAACTCTCCATTGCCTCACCTACAAAATTACCGTAGATTGTGACCCCTCCAGGGTCAGAGAAATGTTCAGTGTACCTGATTGTAACTCATCTTGAGCTACTACTGAAAAAAGGTGTGAGCAAATTCCAAACAAATAAATAATGAAAATTAGGCTGCAGGGCCTAACTGATTTAGGTAAAGTACTGTGTTTCTAAACAACATATTTTCTCTCTAGCTAAGAGATTTTTCAAACTGCTTCAAAAGCATGTTTTTTCTTTCATTCATAGTTCTGTTATCAGCAGTGCCCAACATAGTGAAAGAGAAATATCTCCTTTTTCTCATCCCAACCAGACACCTGTTTTAAACATGTCTTTTTTATAATTCTGTATTTTCTGATTGGCTACAAGAGACATTGTCTCTTGGATGCAGAGAGTACTGTATACTTTCTCTATTTGGGCCACTTTTCTAGAACTCTTTGCTTGGGACCAGTGGCATAGCCAGATCTCAACGTGGGGGGAAAGGGGAACCCAGAGCCAAAAGTGTGTGGGGGGGGGGGGGGCATGTTTTGGCCCACCTCCCTGCCGCTCCCTCACGCCGCCCCCGTCGTCTCACATATCTTGGCTGGTGGGGGTCCTCAACCCCACACCAGCTGAAGCATTAGTCCAGCGCTGGTCTCCACCAGATTGCCTACCCTTCTCTTCCCCTCACGTTGCATACACACTCATTTTAATGAAATTCAGCGTGCGTGAAGTGTTGCACATGCTCAGTTTCACTAAAACAAGCATGCAAATAACGTGAGGGGAAGAGCAGGGTAGGAAATGCGGCGGCGAGCCAGAGATCAGTGCTGGACAAATGCTTCAGCTAGTGGGAGTTGGGGGCTCCTGCTAGCCAGCCAGCCAGGTCGCCAAAGCCAATTTGGGGGGCCCAGGCCCCTGTGGCCCTCCCATAGCTACACCACTGCTTGGGACATTCTTCTGGGACTTTGTTTAGAGACTTTGTTTAGGCCTCTGTAGAGACCATTTTGGAATTTTTGTTTGGGACTTTCCTTATGACATTTGCTGGTAACAAGACTTGTGCAGGGTTTTGTGATGTTGCTGCTGGTGTTTGTGATTTGCCTTTTTTCTAGTATTGCCCAAAGTGAGACAGAGAAGGTTCTTGCTGTTTCTGCCCTTGTGGGCAGTTAATCTTCCAAAGTACCTCATGAAAGCCTCCAGAGGAAATTGGAGAATCATGGGATAGGAGGTAGTGTTATACTGTGGATTAAAAACTGGTAAAAGATAAAAAACAGAGAGTATGGTTAAATGGTCAGTATTCTCAAAGGAGAAGGGTAGATAGTGGGGTTCCTCAGGGGTCTGTGCTAGGACCGCTGCTTTTTAACATATTTATAAATGATCTAGAGATGGGAGTAACTAGTGAGGTAATTAAATTTGCTGACGACACAAAGTTATTCAAATTTGTTAAATCGCAAGAGGATTGTGAAAAATTACAAGAGGACCTTACAAGATTGGGAATCCAAATGGCAGATAATGTTTAATGTGAGCAAGTACAAAGTGATGCATGTGGGAACGAGGAACCCGAACTATAATTACATTAGGCATCACCAACCAGGAAAGGGATCTAACTGTAAGCCTGCACTTACTTTAGAACTGTAGAGCTCCCACTTTTACAGCAGCCTACACATTTATTAAAACTGTTGAGCTCCTGTTTTTACAGTATTGTACACTCTTATTTTAGCTTTTGAGCTCCAACCATCATCTACCATCTTTCACAACATAATTTCAAACCAGGCAGATGGTTGGTAACGCCAGCAAGCACCTCCCACAATAGGCAACCTCCTTCTAAGGCTCTACTTCCATCAGAAATGCTGAGCTTTTACTCTCACTGTAAGCCTGCACTTACTTTATACTGTTGAGCTCCCACTTTTACAACAGCCTACATATTTATTAGAACTACTGAGATCCTTACAGTAGCCTACACTCTTATTAGAGCTGCTGAGCTCCAACCTTCATTATATCCTGCTCTTGGGGAAGGCTTTCCTCAGCCGTCATCTACCATCTTTCACAACATAATTTCAAACCAGGCAGACAACATTATTTTGACTCCCATACCGAAGAATACAAAACCAGCCTAAGTGTAGTCTCTAACTACAGACCAGTGGCTTCAATCCCATTATTGGTAAAGGTAATGGAGGGATTAGTCACGCACCAGCTAATGGAAATTTCCAACTTCACTCCATTGTACATAGCTCACAACTTTCTCACAGTACTGAAACTGTTCTCACCACCCTCCTAGCTAAATTTAGATGAGAACTTAACTTTGGTAATAAAATATTAATACTCTAATTTGATATGTCCAGTGCCTTTGACACTGTTGATCATAATATCCTTCTAAACATCCTTTACCATTACAGAATCAGTGGAGATGTGTTAAAATGGTTCTCAGGCTTCCTAAAGTCTAGATTATGCCAAGTAAAACAATCATGTACAATTTCATCGGCATGGTCCCTTGTTTATGGAGTGCCCCTGGGCTCTCCATTGTCCCCTATCCTATTTAACATCATGTTGATTCCATTAGGCAATTTATTGAAGAAAAATGGTCTCCCAACATTCATTTATGCAGATGATGTTACTATCTATATTCCACTCACTAAAGAAATAAATGAAATTACTCATATCATGAGATTAGCTAGCTCTGAATATTGGGCATCCAATTTCAAATTGAAATGAAACACCAATAAAACTCAGTCCTTAATAGTTACTAATCCTCATGCTTCATGCGAACAATCCATTTGTCTACGAGCAAGTTCCTCTGTAAAAGGTCTTTTTAAAGACCCACTTCATAGATCAACACATTACGTGCCTCCTAATGCACGCATCAGCTGTTCTCCGGTGTTTGAGACCCACTCTACGGAACACCGTCGAGCAAGACTCCTGATGCAGGCCTAACGGCCGAAACACAATGGTTGTGTTGAGTCTTTTTTTCATCAATAAACAAGTATTTTTAAGATCTATCTCTCCAGGTCTTGTATTGCTGTGGTCAAACATCCCATTTTCTTCTATACCTGTGTTCTCCCGTGGGGCGTTCAAGTTCTCTGCTTTACTGCGGATTTGTTTGAACTATCAGTCTAGGACCCACCGCCATAGACCAAGACAGTGACACCTCACTTGTCACAGTCTCCCCACCTTTCCAACTCATAGCTGCGGCCAATTCTTAAACTCAAATACACAGGAAAACTAATCTAGACAGCTGAATGTCATTGAATGGGACTCCCTCTCGAGCATTTGAGGTCATCCTAAGTTGTAGGGTTCATAGAGCCTTCCTTGCCAATTGATCCCCATGATTAATCATAATTAAAATCCTGTATTGAATGAAAATCATGAGCATCTCAATTATGAAATTCTTTTGATGCCTAAGCCACCCACTGCATTAAACCCCTTTTGTGTGGGTTAGACCCCTTGCTGCCTCATATTCTTCACATACTTTTTTAAACCTCCATTACCCTAACTGTAAGGGACTTAAATACAAATCATTATATGCATCCAGCTTCTCCTACATCTGCGCGCAACGTTGGAATGCACTACCGAATGCCTTAAAAACAACACACGATCTGACAGCCTTCCGGAGGTCACTGAAAACTAACTTATTCAACGAGACTTATAAGAAACCTTCATAAAAGACTCATTATCACATCTGTATTAGAACTAATCAACATTGAACTCCTTAATTTGGTTACTTTAATCATACTGTTATTATTTAACGCTATACTTTATCCTACATTTTGCATATCTGATATGTATTAACTATTTCTTTTTTTTTTATTATTTTATTTATTCATTTTATATTACATTTATGTCCAATACATATATGGGAAAGAAAAGAGAAAATATCAATTAAAACAAACATTAAGGAAAAATATCATCTTTGTTAGTCCACAATTGGGGGATCCAAGATCAGGAAAACAATCTCAAAGAAAATAAGAAAAACACTGAATGGTTAATCTTACAATTCATATTTTCGGAGGGAGGAAGGTTAATCGGTAATTGCAGCCGGTACAGTGGTAACTTAAAGGAAGTTGCTGCAGAGGGTTCTTCATCTATTCTTTTAACTCCACAAACTCTTGTAATTTCCTGGGTTCAACAAATAAGTAATCAGGAAATAAAACACTTACAAGGGAATCGCTCTAGGAAGGTCCCACCCAGGGCAATGATTCTTGGCTTAAAAGCCAAGAGTTCACACCTCCTAGTCTGCAATTCCCTTGATATGTCAGGAAATATATTTATCTTTGAACCCAAGAAAACTATCAACCATATGTCGGAAATACAATGTCAAAACATTGTTCCTATCTAAATCAAAGGCAAAAGTCAATATAACTCTATATACAGGGTATTTTAGGAAAATTTATCTTTCTCAAGTTATTTTTCCTTAATTGGTTCTCCAGAAGTTCCAATTTTTTTTTACCAAAAACATAAATTGTCCTTCATTACCAGATTAACTGATTTTCATAGAGAAACCATTTCCGAAATCAAAGTCTTTATTTTTTTATCTTGGACTTCCACTTTGTTAGATAAGTATTGATATAATCACATATTTATTCCTAAAAAATTTTTGACATCTGAAGAAGAGTTATTCACACTCTGCTGCACTTCCCATAGTGCGTCCGTTGTGACATTGTTTGGCTTCACCAGGTCCAATTTCTCCACAGAAACTGCTCCAGATATCTTCGGGGGGAAGAGCTCACTCTCCAATCCCCCAGTTGGTTTATTATCCGGAGTCAATGCTGCGCCAGGACCTCCTCGGATCGCGTGAAAATCCTAACCCACTTCGGGTGTTTCCACTGTCGACCTCCATAGCGAAGTGTTACTGTTTCCGTGTCTTGGAGAGGTCATGCCAACAGGGGGACTCAAAGTCACTCCCTCTCCACTGAGATTCGGCAATAAAGCCTTGCTGTTCCCTGAAGCAGGAACCGATATCCCCGACGTTATGACCCCGAGTCTCTCCAAAGTAGACTGAGAAGTGGTGGGAACCCCAGCCGTGTTTGAGGAGGGCAACACCACGGCTTTGCCTTTCTTCTTCCCCATTCTCTGGGGAGCACGCCTACTTCTTCAGGTATTCTGGTGTAAAACGGGAACTCAACTAACGTACATCCTCCCTCGACGTCATCTTGGATCCTCCAGTTTGGGACACTCTTTGTCTGGTTTCTCCTCAGAGGCCTGTCTGATATGGGTAACCCTTCAGCATAGCCCTCTGAGTCATTGAAACATGGAAGCCCCTCCACCACTTACAAGGTGGTGTCCCTTCGGAGGGGGTATTAACTATTTCTTTACTTCTAATTTTCTTGATATCTTATGTACCTTAATTGAAACAATACTCTGTTCTTCTCATTCTGTTAATGACAATTGTCATTGCGGCATAATGTAAGCCCATTGAGCCTGCAAAGAGGTGAAAAAATGTGTGGGATACAAATGCAACAAAATAAATAAATAAATAAATGTATCAACCATGCCTGATGGTGTACAGCATAGGGGACAGTCCCATCTTCTAAACCGTGTGCAAGTTAAGAAGTGGTCGGCATAGCCATGCCAGATCAGTGAACAAACCAGCATAATTGTAGAGCCAGAAACTCAAATACCCTGTAAGCAAACCCAGCACAACAGTAGTGCCAGAAACACTGACTTTAGCTAATATGCACAGCCTGCATGTGACAACATCTGTAACTCACCTGCAACCTAGGGATTAACTAATATGTGTTACTGGCTTGAGATGACACCAGGGGTATGACAGCCTGTGAATGCACCAATATAGTCAGTATATGTTACCAAGCTGCCAGAATGATCATGTAGTTGACACTGGGGGGAATCTGGCAGTCAAAAGTATGGAAAGTCGGTGCTGAAATAACGTAAAGAAATGAATGGAATATAGTGTTTGGTACACTGATTTGATTTCCATCACCCATGTTATTATTATGCATGCCACTGTTGCTAAAATGTATGAACATACCCGCAGAGTAAGTGAACCTTCTTGTCATGTAGCGGGCAGCACTCCTCTCCAACAATGCCGGTGTCCAACAGAAACGGTTGATGTGTCAGAATGGCAGGAATGGAAATGCCAAGTGCCAAGAGGGATCTTGGGGTGATAGTATCCGAGGATCTGAAGGCGACGAAACAGTGTGACAAGGCAGTGGCCGTAGCGAGAAGGTTGCTAGGCTGTATAGAGAGAGGTGTGATCAGCAGAAGAAAGGAAGTGTTGATGGCCCTGTACAAGTCGTTGGTGAGGCCCCACCTGGAGTATTGTGTTCAGTTTTGGAGGCCGTACCTTGCGAAGGATGTTAAAAAAATGGAAGCGGTGCAAAGAAAAGCTACGAGAATGGTATGGGATTTGCGTTCCAAGACATATGAGCAGAGACTTGCTGACCTGAACATGTATACCCTGGAGGAAAGGAGGAATAGGGGTGATATGATACAGACGTTCAAATACTTGAAAGGTATTAATCCGCAAAAAAATCTTTTCCGGAGATGGGAAGGCGGTAGAACGAGAGGACATGAAATGAGATTGAAGGGGGGGGGGGGGGGGGGGGGGGGAGGGCAGACTCAAAAAAGATGTCAGGAAGTATTTTTTCACGGAGAGGGTGGTGGATGCTTGGAATGCCCTCCTGCGGGAGGTGGTGGAGATGAAAACAGTAATGGAATTCAAACATGCGTGGGATATGCATAAAGGAATCCTGTGCAGTAGGAATGGATCCTCAGAAGCTTAGCCGAAATTGGGTGGCGGAGCAGGTGGGGGAAGAGAGGTTGGTGGTTGGGAGGCGAGGATAGTGGAGGGCAGACTTATACGGTCTGTGCCAGAGCCAGTGATGGGAGGCGGGACTGGTGGTTGGGAGGCGGGAAATACTGCTAGGCAGACTTATACGGTCTGTGCCCTGAAAAAGGCAGGTACAAATCAAGGTAAGGTATACACATATGAGTTTATCTTGTTGGGCAGACTGGATGGACCATGCAGGTCTTTTTCTGCCGTCATCTACTATGTTACTATGATGAATAGTGCCTACTCTGTGCTGTCTAACAATGTATATAGTTAGTCAACCCTCAACAGGGCTCCTCTTGCATCTATGGAATGGAAAATAGATCACATACAGAAAGGAAAATTAATCACATACACGTGAGTGCGTAGATGTTACTAGATTGACATGTCTGAATATACAGCCTTATGCAACCCGCAAATGATGCAACTGGTTGCTTAGATTGGTGAAATGTGTGCTTGGATGTTAGTAGGTTGGCATATGAATATAAAGGCTAGTGCAACCTGCACTTGGATGCTTAGATAGATGAAATGTGAATGCCCCACCATCTGGAGGAAGGGATTACTGCGGCAACCAGGAGAAAAAAGATTCTGGTTTGCTACTCAGGTTTCTAGTTGTGGAGCCTCGAAGAATGATGTGAACGTAATGTAGGAATCATGCATAAATCGTCCTCACTTAAGCCAGAACCTGTCTATAAATTATTTATATAAAGAGCAAGGCTCACTTCAAACAAAAGCAGCAGGCAGAGAGACCTGCACATAAGCCACAGACTAATTGTGATGTACCAGGATGTGCATTAATGTTATCAAGGTAAGCGAGCCCATGAGCAGGAAGCGCCGACATGGTAGGAAAGGTATTCCATATCTATTAATAGTAGTGGTGGGTGTATTTTCAGCACCCATGTTGATGCATGCCTGTGCTCTCAGGTAGTCAAGATAGCCGAATCCATTAATGGTCGGCTCTTTTATCCACGATGAGCAAAAGTTGACACCTAAGATGTTGATGGAGATGTGGAACTGAGATTATATGCTAGACATAAAACTGGAAGGAACAGCGCTCACATAAACCCTATCAAGAAAAACACTTGCTACACACAGGTTTTCATAAAATGCCATGGATAATGTAAGACTATATCATTTTATGTTGTATAAGGTTGAGTCTCATATGATCTCCATGGCTGGTTTCACTTCACTCCCTCGGTGAACCTCTATCCGTGTGTCTTTCTAATCATAGACTCTTCCCCCAACCTACCTATGCTGAAATTACTATCTTATTTACTCTTATCATTGCATAGATATATATCATTAGTGGCTATGTGACACTTATCTGTATGGACCGGTGTGCTCATGAGCCCTGACAGGTGCCTGTTTCGCTGTTTGAGCTTTGTCAAGGGGGAACCATAGCACCGGATCTACAAAATTACAAAAAATTATTAACCCACATGCCGCATTCATACTACTCCCTTATCAATCATACTCTTGGTTCACAGTCTTACTGTTTTAAGTGTCCTCTTACTGCCTTGCGCTACACCCTCACTATGGTGGTGGTCGCGTTTTATACCTAATTATTCTACCGGAAACAGCTGATCTCTACTTCCGTTCCCGGACACCTGTTGCTGCGTTAAATGAAACACCCCCAATGCAAATAGGTATTTATCCCTCTAGGTTCTACAGTATCTAACTGGTATATCCAAAATGTTTCACACTGCAATAACTTTCTGTTATAATCGCCTCCTCTTGCAGACTGATCAACCTGTTCAATAACCATACACTTCAGGTTTTCAATCGTATGATTTTTCAGAACAAAATGCTGGACAAGTGGAGCGCCCAAGTTTTGTGCCATAATGCGTGACCAATGTTCTGTCATCCTTGCACGTAATGATCTACTGGATTTACCTATATAAATTTTATTACATGGGCAACGTATACAGTATATGATTCCCAGAGTCCGGCAGGTAGTGTGTTGTTTAAATTTATATACCCTGCCATTGTGTGTGAAACTTATTGCCTCTTTGGTCATCTCACATGTCTTACAGTGTGCTTTATTGCATTTATAATGTCCCAATACTGTTGATGTTGACGGGATGCTTCTTACATCCACCGGTAGCTGCGCCGGACTTAATATTTCCTTCAAGTTCCTTGAGCGTGAAAATGCCATTCTCAGATGATATTCAGCAAACAAGGGATGGGACCTCATTACATCCCAATGATTCCTAATAATGCTTGCTGCTGTTTCCCCTCCTGGGACATATCTCAAGACAAATGTCATCATAGGATCATCTTGTTCTATCCGCTTTTTACTCTGTAGCAAGAGATCTCTATTGTTATATTTCAGCAGTAGTATGAATGTGGCATGTGGGTTAATAATTTTTTTGTATTTTTGTAGATCCGGTGCTATGGCTCCCCTTTGACAAAGCTCAAACAGCGAAACAGGCACCTGTCGGGGCTCCTGAGCACACTGGTCCATACAGATAAGTGACACATAGCCACTAATCATATATATCTATGCAATGATAACAGTAAATGAGATAGTAATTTCAGCATAGGTAGGTTGGGGGAAGAGTCTATGATTAGAAAGACACACGGATAGAGGTTCACCGAGGGAGTGAAGTAAAACCAGCCATGGAGATCATATGAGACTCTACCTTATACAACATAAAATGATATAGAGTTACTCTGAGATAATTCTCTACTACATTTTTTTGTTTTGTAACTTTCAAGTTTAGTAGAGTAGTGCCAGGTCGATTTGGCAGTATAATGGATAATGTAAGGGCAGCGCTTGCTATAACCTGTCTAGGTTGACACTTGCTAAACTGGTTTTCAAAAAGATGGCGTACATGAACTGCCATTTATGTAAGGATGCAAAGCTCCAGGAATCTTCATACAAGTTCATGATGCAGCGAATTGGGATGGGATCGACATCAATCTGTGATGAGATAAGCGTTAATGTAGCAGAACTGTATGCCACACAGGACACTAGTAAAACATCCTATAGGCTCTCCATGCCACTACCATCTATTGGTTAGCCTCAGAATGGCAGCTACCGCATTGGCAGATATAAATTGTGAACTAACATTTTATACCTGACTGGAACCTGCTGTTGCAAGGTGCATGCTCTCTAACCAGTTCGATGTGTAAGCCATCAATGTATACCATACCTTGAATAGTAAAGGCTGAGAAGACTAAATTGACAATTGAGACTGCAAGGCTGGTGTAACAATATGCTGAGGCCATGCAGTCAAGACTCCCATGTGTATCCCTATCTATGAATCGGCAGGCAGACAACCATGGAGGCTGGAATGTAGTTGTACAATGAAAACAGCAGCTGTCTTGATGAAATTGCCTGAAACCTGTAACTGCCAGAAACCAAACTTCCATATGCCACTCTTTGGAGAGCAGACAGAAATGTAAACAGGTTTGTGGAAAAGCCAGGATTGCCCCTGCCCACCATGTGCTAGTAATACATAGTAACATAGTAGATGACGGCAGAAAAAGACCTGCACGGTCCATTCAGTCTGCCCAACAAGATAAACTCATATGTGCTACTTTTTGTGTATACCCTACTTTGATTTATACCTGTCCTCTTCAGGGCACAGACAGTATAAGTCTGCCCAGCACTATCCCCACCTCCCAACCACCAGCCCCGCCTCCCACCATTGGCCCTGCCACCCAATCTCGGCTAAGCTCCTGAGGATCCATTCCTTCTGAACAGGATTCCTTTATGTTTATCCCACGCATGTTTGAATTCCGTTACCGTTTTCATTTCCACCACCTCCCGCGGGAGGGCATTCCAATCCACCACTCTCTCTGTGAAAAAATACTTCCTGACATTTTTCTTGAGTCTGCCCCCCTTCAATCTCATTTCATGTCCTCTTGTTCTACTGCCTTCGCATCTTCTGAAAAGGTTTGTTTGTGGATTAAGGTGTATAAATGGTAAAGTAGAATACACAGTGGTATTACATTGAAATGCCTGCATAATCGGTATAGCCCAGCATCTTTATAGGCGCTTCCGCAATCAAGTACGAAGCCGTATCTGAGTATCCTGCAAGGAAGATCTGAACCTGAAACTCCAGCAATAAACGTATCTGATGTGGAAAGACCTGGACGACAAGTTGGGCGGTGTTTCCTGTACCTGGGTTGATGTCCATATCTACAAAACAATGCTAAAGAAAGCCAAAAATTATAAGTAAATGCATTAACAGTTCATAATGAATTTGTCAGGGGATATGTGGTTTATATGAGTACGCTATTGTGAATGAATTTGGCTGATGTATAACCAACTGCTACATATGTCCACCACCTGAAGAATGACCATTATCACAAAGTAGCATCTAACCAACCCATCCAAGATGGCCGCCCGGGCACCCTAGAGTCACATACCCCATGCTGACCATGCATCAGCAGTTACCTGCCATCAGTGGCGTAGCAAGGGGGGGGGGCGGTCCGCCCCGGGTGTCAGTACAAGGGGGGGGTGCTCCGCCGCTCCCGTTACTTCCAGGCACCCCCCCCCCGCACCCAAAATCCGTCCCCCCCCCATGGGCGCCTCGTAGAACCCTCCTCCTCCTTCCTTCCCGCCCTCGGCAGCCCTCCTCCTCCTCTCCGCCCCCCCTCCTTATCATAACCTTTTACTTCCCGTAGTGGCAGCGATGTCAGTTACTTACGAAGAACGCTGCAGGCTCCCCTCCGGCTTCAGCTTCTCCCTTCGCTGTTCACACAGTGAGTGTCCTGCCTTCGCGATGACGCATTTCCTGTTTCCGCAAAGGCGGGACACTCACTGTGTGAAGAGTGAAGGGAGAAGCTGAAGCTGGAGGGGAGCCTGCTGTGCCTTCTTCGTAATGGAACTGACGCCGCTGCCACCACGGGAAGTAAAAGATTGCTGGACATGGGGGACAGAAGAGGAGGGCATGGAGGAGAGAAGAGGTCGCTGGAGGGGAGGGCATGGGGGAGAGATCGCTGGAGGGGAGGGCAGGGGAGGAGACTTGCTGGACGTGGGTGGATGGATGGAGGGGAGGGCAGGAAGGAACAGAGAGGAGGGCTGTGGGGGAGCTGAAGGAGGGCAGGGAGAATCGCTGGACATGGATGGGAGGGGAGGGCATGGGGAGAGAAGAGATCACTGGAGAGGAGGGGAGGGCAGGGGAGAGAGGAGAATTGCTGGTGGATGGATGGAGGGGGCAGGGGAGAGAGGAAATTTGCTGGATATGGATGGATGGAGGAGAGAGGAGAGGAGAATTGCTGGACATGGATGAATGAATGGGGGCAGGGGAGAGAGGAAATTTGAAGGATATGGGTGGATGGAGGAGTCGGCAGGAGAGAATGGAGAGTTCCTGGACATAGATGGAGAATTGCTGGATATGGATGGATGAATGGGGGCAGGGGAGAGAGGAAATTTGAAGGATATGGGTGGATGGAGGAGACGGCAGGAGAGAATGGAGAGTTCCTGGACATAGATGGAGAATTGCTGGATATGGATGGATGAATGGGGGCAGGGGAGAGAGGAAATTTGAAGGATATGGGTGGATGGAGGAGACGGCAGGAGAGAATGGAGAGTTCCTGGACATAGATGGAGAATTGCTGGATATGGATGGATGAATGGGGGCAGGGGAGAGAGGAAATTTGAAGGATATGGGTGGATGGAGGAGTCGGCAGGAGAGAATGGAGAGTTCCTGGACATAGATGGAGAATTGCTGGATATGGATGGATGAATGGGGGCAGGGGAGAGAGGAAATTTGAAGGATATGGGTGGATGGAGGAGATGGCAGGAGAGAATGGAGAGTTCCTGGACATAGATGGAGAATTGCTGGATATGGATGGATGAATGGGGGCAGGGGAGAGAGGAAATTTGAAGGATATGGGTGGATGGAGGAGACGGCAGGAGAGAATGGAGAGTTCCTGGACATAGATGGAGAATTGCTGGATATGGATGGATGAATGGGGGCAGGGGAGAGAGGAAATTTGAAGGATATGGGTGGATGGAGGAGACGGCAGGAGAGAATGGAGAGTTCCTGGACATAGATGGAGAATTGCTGGATATGGATGGATGAATGGGGGCAGGGAAGAGAGGAAATTTGCTTGATATGGCTGGATGGAGGAGAGTGCAGGGGAGAATGGAGAGTTGTTGGACTTGGATGGATGGATGGAGGGGAGGAAAGTCAGGAAGGAAATGCACATGGATGGAAGAGAGAAGAGAGGAGAAATGTTGGACAAGGATGGAGGGAAGGAAAGACAAAGGAAGGAGATGCACATGGAGAGAGGGCAGATCCTAGATGGAAGGGGTAGGGAGAGAGGGCAGACTTTGGATGGAGGGGACAGGAGAGAGAGGGCAGACACTGGATGGCAGGGAGAAAGAGGGAAGGCAGATGCTGGATGGAAGGAAGACAGTGAAAAGAAGATGAGGAAAGCAGAAACCAGAGACAACAAACTGCAAGTAAAATATATATTTTTATTTTTTTGCTTTAGGATAAAGTAGTATTGTAGCTGTGTTAATAAATAGAACATGGAAATAAGTTAATCTTTATTGAACTAATTTTAATATATATTGACTAACTTTCGTAGAACAAAACCCCCTTCCTCAGGCCAGGATAGGATATTGTAAAATCACTATACTGTACTGATCTGATCTGAGGAAGGAGGTTTTGGTCTCTGAAAGCTAAATGTATTAGTCCAATAAAATGGTGGTATTTTATTTTCTGTTTCTGTGGTGTTGCATTGTATGCTCAGTCTGGCCTCTTGGGGTTCAGTTTAATTTTTGTCTAACTAGAAAGTTTGATTACTTATTCTATAGTGGTTTAGGGTTTATCTGTCCTCATTTGGGTTCCAGGGTTCTGTCCTCTCCTGGTTCTCCTCCTATCTCTCCCACCGCACCTTCAGAGTACACTCTCATGAATCTTCCTCCACCCCATCCCACTCTCTGTTGGAGTTCCCCAGGGATCTGTCCTTGGACCCCTTCTTTTTTCAATCTACACCTTTTCCCTGGGCTCACTGATCTCATCTCATGGTTTCCAGTATCATCTTTATGCTGATGACACCCAGCTATATCTCTCCACACCAGACATCACCGCGGAGACCCAGGCCAAGGTATCGGCCTGCTTATCCGACATTGCTGCATGGATGTCCAACCGCCACCTGAAACTGAACATGTCCAAGACCGAGCTTATCGTCTTTCCACCAAAACCCACTTCTCCTCTTCCTCCACTCTCTATCTCAGTTGATGGCACCCTCATCCTCCCCATTTCATCTGCCCGCAACCTCGGAGTCATCTTCGACTCCTCCCTCTCCTTCTCTGCGCATATCCAGCAGATAGCCAAGACCTGTCGCTTCTTTCTCTTTAACATTAGCAAAATTCGCCCTTTCCTCTCTGAGCACACCACCCGTACTCTCGTCCACGCTCTCATTACCTCTCGCCTTGACTACTGCAACCTACTCCTTACTGGCCTCCCACTTAGCCATCTATCCCCCCTTCAATCTGTTCAGAACTCTGCTGCACGTCTTATATTCCGCATGAACCGATATACTCGTATCACCCCTCTTCTCAAGTCACTTCACTGGCTTCCAATCAGATACCGCATACAGTTCAAGCTTCTCCTTCTTACCTACAAATGCACTCAGTCTGCAGCCCCTCATTACCTCTCTACCCTCATTTCCCCTTACGTTCCCGCCCGTAACCTCCGCTCTCAGGACAAATCCCTCCTCTCAGTACCCTTCTCCACCACCGCCAACTCCAGGCTCCGCTCATTCTGCCTCGCCTCACCCTATGTTTGGAATAAACTTCCTGAGCCCTTACGCCAAGCCCCCTCCCTACCCATCTTCAAATCCTTGCTCAAAGCCCACCTCTTCAATGTTGCTTTCGGCACCCAACCTTTATACCTTTCAGGAAATCTTGTGATAAGGAAGAGGCTATCCTACCCGGGTTAGGCCCCTAGAGGGCGTTGTTCCCCTAAAATGTCCAGGGAAAAGGGCTGGGTGAGTCGCTGAAGGGAGCCAGAAAGGGGAGGTATAGCTGGAGGTCGCTAGGACCGGGGAGAGTCCTGGAGGATAGCTGGAGGTCGCTAGGACCGAGGAGAGTCCTGGGGATAGAAACAGGTGCAGCAGGTTATGGGCTGGGTCCTGTTTGGCTATTAACCACTTATACTCCACCTGAGTTGTGAGGGAGAGAGGAGAGCTGGCAGCTGAGGAAGAGGGCTGGTAACTGAAGCAGAGGGATCCCCATGAGAAGTACTGGCTGTGCCCTTTGGACTGGTGGTAGAACTGTGTGTTCCCAAGAAGGAAGCTGGCTGGGGTAAGAAGGCCCTAGAGTATCAAGAATAAGAACTATGTGTTCAAGGAGGTACTGTGTGTCCCAGCTGAAAAGACTGTGTGTCTAGAACAGTGAAGAGGTACTGGGTGTCCCAACTGAAAAGACTGTGTGTCTAGGGCAGTGAAGAGGTACTGTGTGTCCCAGAGGAAAAGGCTGTGTGTCTAGAACAGTGAAGAGGGACTGTGTGTCCAAGAAGAAAAGACTGTGTCTAGAGCTATGTGCTACAAGGAGGGACTGTGTGTCCAGGGCCTGAGTTAGTACTGAGCCCAAATGCCTGTGTGAGAGGGCTCAGGGGGAAGAAATCAATGGATATTGAACTGTGCAAGAAGAAATGTTTAAAATGGAAGATTGCACTGAGTAGGAAGAAATGAAATGGTTAAGCTGGAAGAACTGTTTAAGCTTGTGAAAGTGTTTTAAGCTAAAAGAAGTGTGCCCCAGAGGCTGGAATAAAGAGGTGTATGAAAATAGCCTGATTGGTGAGACCTGACTCTGTTTGCCTTTTTGAGAAGCTGGTCACCCTGAGCAGAAAAGGGTAGTAGATTAATTTGCATAAAATCTGCATATTGAGAACCAGCTCACCCTGAGTGAAAGAGGGATCTGGGATCCTGAGGTGGGAGCTTCATCATCACAATAGCCTCATCATTTTTACAATCTAAACTGCTCCTATTTGACTGACTGTACATTTGTCCTTTAGATTGTAAGCTCCTTTGAGCAGGGACTGTCCTTCTATGTTAAATTGTACAGCGCTGTGTAACCCTAGTAGCGCTTTAGAAATGTCAAGTAGTAGTAGTTTATCTGTGTTTGTGAAAAAGAGACGGCTTTCAGTTGGCATTGACTGTGCAGGTTCGACGATCTATTCTGTCTGGTTACGTTTTACAATAGGCGAATTGATATTCTAGTGCTCACTGTATGTTTAAGATGCTTTCCTTTTCCTTATGTGACTCGTAGAAATTACTGCTTATGGTATGGTAAAATTGTTCTAGAGATCCTGAGTGTTTTGTATTCTCGGTATGCCTAGTACTGGATTTTGGAGGGTGTTCAAAAATGACCGGTCCCGGGTGGCCTGCCTGCCATTGTTGCTTTATTTATATTATACTGACCAGACTCCCTGACCTTGAGCACCAGAGCAGACTGCGTACCTGGCCAGATTTCTGCCCATGGCTTCTGCTTCAATGCACCAGCCATGTGGCTAAGTATATATATATATATCGGCAGCCCTGCAGAAAGAGACACCAGGCACAAGGAGAAACCAGGTCATCTTACAACTTTCTGCCTGGTTAGACCCTCAAAACATTTGCGGTAGCGCAGGACACCCAGAGTTGCCCACCGTGTCAGATCAGGTGCTGCCATTTCCATGCTTTGCTGAGCTCCCCCACCCACGTAGCAAGACTAATGCCTCCTATGCAGTTGTGCCCCACAGAAATTCCTGGATGTAACTGTACCCAATTAGTGCAGACTACCAGTTCATGTATCACCTCTTTTAAACATCACCTTTCCTGTGCTATCTTGAAACGATCATGTTGGCTAGTGCTAGAAACCAAGCACTCCATTAAAATGGACCATGCTGTTTGAAACCCACTTTAATATACATGTCAGCATAGCTTGGCACCTGGATTGGCCTCCCCTAAGCTATCCCTGATCTAACCTGCCTCCACCTATCTGCGATCCTTCTCACATCCCCCCAGCCTCCCCCCCCCCCCCTCCCTGGAACTCAACTTTTTAGCTGTGCCGGGCCACTGTCTACTTGTGCAACTGACCCACCTATGTGTCTGGGTCGGCTTCCTTTCCTATCAAATGGAAATGAATTTAAGTGAAACATATGACCTTGATATTTTCTCTGTCATTTTAAAATGACATATCCTTAATCTAGGATAGTTAAATGAAATATTTTCAAACAAATTTTAAGACTATGGGGTCCTTTTACTAAGGTGCGCTGAAAAATGGGCTGTGCTAGTGTAGGTGGGTGTTTTGGCCTTTTTTACAGGTGCGCTAAAAAATGGATCTGCATGCGCCCAAAACACCCACCTACACTAGCGTAGCCCATTTTTCAGCACACCTGTAAAAAAGGCCTTTTTAAAATGTTTGCCAAAAATGGACATGCAACAAAATAAAAATTGTTGCGTTTCCATTTTGGGTCTGAGAGTTTACTGCCAGCCATTGACTTAGCGGTAAGGTCTCTCACATTAACTGTGCGGTAGTCGCCAACGTGCATTAAGTTGAAGCTACTGCCCAATTACATGGACCAAGTCCAGCATTTTTTTTTCATTATAAGGTGAAGCCGGCCATCTCGTAACCACGCCCCGCCCCCTTCCCACCTTCGCTACCCTTCCAACACGCCCCCTTGAAGGTTGGCCAGCGCCGTGACAAAAAAGCAGTTGGGGCCGGCCAAAATCGGCTTTCGATAATACCGATTTGGCCTAGATCAAGAGATCACCGGAAGATCGCCGGCGATCCCTTTCAAAAATAAGCCCAATAGGCGCCTACGCGGCTTAGTAAAAGGACCCCTATGATTTTTTTTAATGATACTTCCATATCATCATGCTGATCAATCCATAGACTGGTGGGTTGTGTCCATCTACCAGCAGGTGGAGATAGAGAGCAATCCTTTTGCCTCCCTATATGTGGTCATGTGCTGCCGGAAACTCCCCAGTATGTTCTCTATCTCAGCAGGTGGTGGTCACACACAGCAGCAGCTCTGGCTAGGTCTCCAAGCCTAAATTTTAGGTTTTGTTGAGTACCTGGGGTTGAGGGCTCTTCTTGAGCAAGTGCAAACCTGGTGGTGCCAGGTCCCTCCTTTTCTCCCCCCTCCCGCTGGCTCCGTTAAAAAAAAAATTTTGGACGTCTTTAAGGGCGTTTATTTCAACGTCTATTGCAGCTGCTCACTGGGACACCAGTTCGTTACAGCTCGGAGCGAGAAGCAGGTAATTTTACCTTTTTATAGCGGGCAGGGGGTTCCCCGTTCGGTCTCCACGTGGCTTATGGCGTCGGAGGGCGAGGGCGCGAGGATTCGCTCCCCAGACCCCGTGGGTGCGTCTAGCTGGGATGCGGGGATTTCAAAACCTGAATCTCCTTTAAGCATCAGTTTGGAGGCCGGTCAGTGTCCCGGTTCTTCCTCCGGTGCGGCGGTTTTTCCCGCCATAAGCGCCCATCCCCCGCTGCTCGCCCACTCCATGTTGGCCGGCCACTCTGCTCGGACGGCTTCTTCTTGGGCCGCCCTCGAGCTGGGAGACGTTAATACTATGGTCGCCCTTGATTCGGGCGACGGTAAGAAAGCGGCCAAAGTTAAACGCCGTTCTTCCCGCGCGGCTCCTTCTCGGAGTTTCGCGCCGGACGCCATTTTGGATGCGCAGCACATTTCTTCCCCGCTCTTGCGAGCGCCGGTTGAGGGTGCGGCTAGGGCCGTGGCCTAAGCTGCAGAAGTGCACTGTTCGGGGGGATTCTCCCCTGAGTTCATTTTGCTGCTGCATCAGGCTTTTCTTATGCAAAACGCTGCCCCTGCCCCCCTGTCTGATAAAGGGGTTGAGGCCTCCGGAAGCAAACGCATTCGGGTGGATTTCCAGGCCCTAGAGGACTCTGTCTCCTCTGATGTAGATGAGGGCAGCATATCTGAGTTCTCCCAACGGTCCTTTGGGGATTCCTTGGAGGAGACGGATTCCCGCTCGGATGGAGCGGATGACCCCTCTGCAGCGCGGATCTTTCGCTCAGAGGATTTGCCCAACCTGTTAGTGCAGGCCATGAGCATTTTGAAGATTTCCTTTCCGGAGGACGTCTTGCCCTCAGCCTCTGTTGGCTCCGCCATTATGCTGGGGACGAAGCGCCCGCCTAGAACCTTCCACGTGCATGAGGCCATGCGCACCTTGATTTCGGCTCAATGGGATGTCCCAGAAGCGAGCCTCAAAGTGGCTAGGGCTATGTCCCGCCTCTATCCTCTGCCTGAAGATGAACGGGAGGCCTTTCTTTGGCCTACCGTAGATTCTTTAATCACTGCGGTGACTAAGAAAACGGCGTTGCCGGTGGAAGGTGGCACGGCCCTAAAGGACGCCCAAGACAGAAGATTGGAGGCGGCCTTAAGGTCGTCCTTTGAGGCGGCTGCTTTAAGTTTGCAGGCCTCAGTTTGCGGCTCCTATGTGGCCAGGGCGTGCCTGACGATTGTGCAGCGGGCTTCCCCCTCGGATCCTTCCTTGAGGGCTGATTGGCCGGCCCTGGAATCGGGCTTGGCTTATTTGGCAGACTTGCTGTATGATGTCTTGAGAGCCTCAGCTAAAGGTATGGCTCAGACAGTCTCTGCGCGGCGGTGGCTTTGGCTGAAGCATTGGTCTGCGGACCACGCCTCTAAGTCTCGCCTGGCTAAGTTGCCTTTTAAAGGCAAGCTGCTTTTTGGGGTCGAGCTGGACAAAATTGTGACCGATCTCGGCACGTCTAAGGGCAAGAGGTTACCAGAGGTCAGGGCTCGGGCCAGTGCTCGCCCCGGTTCCTCCAAAGGACGGTTTCAGGAATCCCGTCGGTATCGCCCGGGCAAGTCGGGCTCCTCTGCCCCCTCTTCCTTCAAGAGGAACTTCTCCCCCAAGCAGCATTCCTTTCGCAGAGACCGCCGTCCCGGAGGTGCTTCCTCCGGTCCTCCCCCAGGGTCTCGTACCCAATGACGGGGCCCTGGTCCATGGCCCAGTGCAGATTGGAGGACGCCTGTCCTCATTTCTGGGCGAGTGGACCAGGGTAACTTCAGACGCTTGGGTGCTGGAAGTCATCAGAGACGGCTACAAGCTAGAGTTCTGCCGACCCTTAAGAGACGGGTTTGTACACTCTCCCTGCAAGTCTCTGGTCAAAGCTGTGGCAGTGCAGCAGACTTTGGACAATCTGATCCGCCTGGGTGCGGTTGTTCCGGTGCCAGAAGATCAGCTTGGTAAGGGACGTTACTCCATTTACTTTGTGGTACCAAAGAAAGGAGGTTCTGTACAGCCTATCCTCGACCTCAAAGGGGTCAATCGGGCCTTGAAAGTTCAGCACTTCCGAATGGAGACTCTCCACTCTGTTATAGCAGCAGTGAAGGCAGGGGAGTTCCTGGCATCCTTGGACATCAAGGAAGCTTACCTGCATATTCCCATCTGGCCTCCTCATCAACGCTTTCTGCGTTTTGCAGTCCTGGGCCGACACTTCCAGTTCAGAGCCCTCCCGTTCGGGTTGGCTACTGCTCCGCGGACCTTCTCCAAAGTAATGGTGGTCATTGCGGCCTTCCTACGAAAGGAAGGAGTACAAGTCCATCCTTATTTGGACGACTGGTTGATCCGAGCCCCCTCTTATGCAGAGTGCGGCAGAGCTGTAGACTGGGTGATTGCTCTTCTGAGCTCCCTGGGGTGGATCATCAACTGGGAGAAAAGCCAGCTGCGCCCGACTCAGTCCCTGGAATATCTGGGAGTTCGTTTCGACACCCAAGTGGGCAGAGTGTTCCTGCCGGACAATCGAATTGTCAAGCTTCAGGCTCAGGTGGACCAGTTCCTAGTAGCCTCTCCTCTTCGGGCTTGGGACTATGTGCAGCTGTTGGGCTCTATGACGGCCACAATGGAAGTAGTGCCCTGGGCCAGGGCTCATATGAGACCACTACAACTCTCTGCTGCAGCGCTGGACTCCAGTGTCGGAGGATTACGCTGTGCGCCTTCCCTTGGACCTAGCGGTGCGCAAGGCGCTGAGCTGGTGGCTGAGGACAGACAAGTTGTCCGCTGGGATGCCTCTTTTGACCCCGGAGTGGGTTGTCGTCACGACGGACGCCTCTTTGACGGGCTGGGGAGCCCATTGCTTGGGAAGGACAGCGCAGGGGCTCTGGTCTCCTGCAGAGGCAAAGTGGTCTATCAACCTCCTGGAACTCAGAGCCATTCGGTTGGCGCTTGTGGAGTTTCTCCCGGTACTGGCGTTGAAGCCAGTACGGGTCCTGTCGGACAATGCCACGGCTGTGGCCTATGTCAATCGCCAGGGAGGTACCAAGAGCGCCCCTCTAGCCAAGGAGGCCATGAATCTATGCCAGTGGGCAGAAGCGAACCTGGAACAGCTGTCGGCGGCCCACATTGCTGAATGTCAAGGCGGACTTTCTCAGTCGCCATACCTTGGATCCCGGAGAGTGACAGCTATCGGCTCAGGCGTTCTTGGACATCACGAAGCGCTGGGGCCAGCCGAGCCTAGACCTGATGGCATCATCGGTCAATTGCCAAGTGCCGCGCTTTTTCAGCAGAGGACGGGACCCTCGATCTCTGGGAGTAGATGCTCTTCTCCAACAGTGGCCGACACAGGAGCTTCTCTATGTGTTCCCGCCCTGGCCCATGTTGGGCAGGGTACTAGACCGGGTGGCAAAGCATCCAGGCCGGGTAATCCTGGTGGGTCCGGACTGGCCCAGATGTCCCTGGTATGCGGACTTGATCAGGCTCTCAGTGGACGGACCTCTGCGACTGCCAGCGGAGCAAGGCCTGTTGCATCAGGGTCCCGTGGTGATGGAGGATCCCTCCCCCTTTGGTCTTATGGCCTGGCTATTGAGCGGCAGCGTCTGAGGAAGAAAGGCTTCTCAGACAAGGTCATCGCCACTATGCTGAGAGCGAGGAAGCGCTCTACTTCTACTGTTTACGCCAGGGTTTGGCATACCTTTGCATCGTGGTGTGAGGCAGGCTCCCTTTCTCCCTTCACTGCTCCAATTTCTTCAGTGTTGGCGTTCCTGCAAGAAGGTCTGGAGAAAGGCCTGTCGCTCAGTTCCCTTAAAGTCCAGGTAGCGGCTCTGGCTTGCTTCAGGGGTCGCCTGAAGGGTGCTTCCCTGGCTTCGCAGCCAGATGTGGTGCGCTTTCTCAAGGGAGTTAATCACCTGCGCCCTCCTCTGCACTCAGTGGTACCTGCGTGGAATCTCAATCTAGTGCTAAGAGCCTTGCAGAAGCCGCCTTTTGAACCCTTGTCGAGGGCATCTCTGAAAGACCTGACATTGAAAGCAGTCTTTTTGGTGGCTATCACTTCAGCCAGAAGAGTTTCCGAGCTCCAGGCGCTATCATGTCGAGAGCCCTTTCTGCAGTTCACTGAGGCAGGAGTGTCTATTCGCACAGTGCCTTCCTTCCTGCCCAAGATTGTTTCTCGCTTCCATGTGAATCAGCAGCTCTGTCTCCCATCCTTTCGTAGGGAGGACTACCCAGAGGAGTACTCTGCTCTCAAATATCTAGATGTGAGACGAGTCATCATCAGATACTTGGAAGTGACCAATGATTTCCGGAAGTCGGATCATCTGTTTGTCCTGTTTGCAGGTCCTCGTAAGGGTCTGCAGGCTGCTAAGCCTACAGTGGCAAGATGGGTCAAGGAAGCCATTGCAGCGGCTTATGTGGCCGCGGGGAAGGTGCCGCCTATCCGGCTGAAGGCTCACTCCACTAGAGCTCAGGCGGCCTCAATGGCGGAGGCCGGGTCCGTCTCCTTGGAAGAGATTTACAAGGCGGCAACTTGGGCATCGGCTCATACCTTCTCCAGGCATTACCGCTTGACTGTGGCTGCTCGGATGGAGGCCCGGTTTGGAGCTTCAGTGTTGCGGTCAGGGATTTCTATGTCCTGCCCTGGGTGAGTACTGCTTCGGTACATCCCACCAGTCTATGGATTGATCAGCATGATGATATGGAAGGTAAAATTATGTATCATACCTGATAATTTTCTTTCCATTAATCATAGCTGATCAATCCATAGCCCCTCCCAGATATCTGTACTGTTTTTATTCTGGTTGCATTTCAGGTTCAAGTTTAGTCTTCAGTTCCTGTTCAGGAGGACTTCGTGTTCAAGTTTTATCAATTGGATTCTTCAGGAGTTGAGACGATTTTGTGTTACAGTGAGCTGCTGCATTCCTCTCCCCTCCGTTTTACGGGGCTGGATTGAGATCTAAATTCTGCCGGTGCTCCCTCCCGCTTCGTGCGGCTGTAGGGCAGCTTTGTACCCCTCCAGCTTCGGCGGTGTTAGGGTCAGTCAGCTCCTCCCGCGGTTGCAGGATAAGCCAGATCCCCCGCATCGGCGGGGTGGTGTCCCTCCCCCGCTCCGCGGGGATGAGCTGGACGGATTCCACTCCCCCACTTGTGTGGGGATGAGCTGGGTTAATTCCCCTCCCCCGTTTCGGCGGTGGTGAGCTGGGCAGAGTGTCCCTTTGTGGGTGTAATTCTGTAAGTGCTGAGTCCTGCGGATGGAGCTTTGATATCGACATACTGAGGAGTTTCCGGCAGCACATGACCACATATAGGGAGGCAAAAGGATTGCTCTCTATCTCCACCTGCTGGTAGATGGACACAACCCACCAGTCTATGGATTGATCAGCTATGATTAATGGAAAGAAAATTATCAGGTATGATACATAATTTTACCTTTCTTATGCATTATTCTTTGTTATGTATCCTATACTGTTTATTGTAAGCCACATTGAACTTAAACTTGTTTGGGATAATGTGAGATATAAATATCACAAGTAAATAGATAAATAAATACATACTTTATTATAGGGGAACAATTTGATTTGGTTTCCTCCTCATTCTTAATCCTCATGCTGTAATCTTGTCTGATTATCCATATTAGCATTCCAGAGTCGGTATTCACCACTCTTAATAATTTCTCATATTTGTGCTAGCTCTCTCTATTTTATCTCTTGAGGTCACAATGAGGTTCCTTATTGCTGTTATTTTATTGCTTTAATGTCTTGTTAAAGCTCTGTTGTGCATTAGTTTGATGATACAGTTTAGCTCTGAACTCCGTATTGAAATGGTGAATGTATTGAATTACTGTTTGCTGAATTTCCGCAGGGGCATATACATGCAGAGTCTGATTAATTTGCTAGATGCTGATCTTCTTCATAATGACCACTATAAAAAAAAATAATTAAAAAAATCACTTACTTCCTTGGGATACACTGCATTTCTTTGTGTCTTGTGGATCATCTTTCTATTTTTTAGCTATTTTGCTTTTTCAGATGATTTTAAATTTCAACAATAAAGGGAATTGTTGCAGGCTGCCTTATTAAAAAAAAAAACAATACCAAAATATGTTGACAATATTCCTTAATTAAATTCCACATCAGAATGAAATGGGAATTCCATTTATACCATTCCCCTGATGAAACATTCCAGCTGTTAAATATTTCCCTATAATGTGCTGTGGAAGGGAAGTCTTTGTATAGTGCAGGGGTAATTTCAGAGCCAGATTTACATACAAGCTACAGGCTAGGGCCTCACATTACAAGGGTCCTCACACTTCACTTCATGGAGAAATTTTGTACTATTTAATCAAGGGGGGTGGGGTGGGGATCTTAAATGTTACAGCTTAGGGGCCCCAATAGGCATAAATACAGACCATGGGTAATTTTATAACAGCGTGCCTATGTCACAGTTCAAAGAAGGTGCCTATCTTAACCCTTTCTCCCTCCTTTTCTCCTGAGACTATTATTGGAATTATTTTGTGTTTCACATGTATATTCCAATATTGTCAATTTTTGCTCATTCTGTCCCCATTCTGACAGAATGAATGGGGGAGGGAGGTTAATACCAGAAAGTAAAAATGTATAGAATTAGTCTAAAAATTTAGATCAAACTTTCTTTATTTTGGGCCCAATATTCAAAGCTTGTTGCTACCTGGATAACTACTGTTCACTGGGCCAGTCAGTAATTTTTGGTGGCATTATCCAGATAATGCTGCTGAAAATCATAGCAAGTCCCCTCAGTATTTTTTGAGTAGTGCTGGGGTGGTCTAGTGTGGAGTTAAGGCAGAGTCACAAGTTATTCAGGTACCACCGATATTCAGCGCCGGTATCCAGATAACTATCTGGGCAAGTTAGTACTCCATGACATCATTACTCCTTCCGATTCCCCTTGAACATCAAAGAAATCCCTAATACCTCACTACTTAGGACTCCGTGACATTACTTCTTCTGGTTCCCCTTGAACATCAAAGAAATCCCTGATACCTCACAGCCCACATGAAGACCCTCTGATAACCCCACCAAACAAACCTCTACCACAGGGACGGACTAACCATTTGGGCAACCGGGCAGTGCCCCAGTGCCCAGAGGCTCTGCCTACATACCCGCCGCTCTCCCCACTCTCACCCAATATCTTCCTGCCACGGCCACCACTGCTGCTGCTGTTACAGCAGTGGCGGCAAAAACAGAAAAAATATAGCACGGGGCCGCATTTTTCCTGCTCACGGCTGCTGGTCCCAAATTCCTCTGACAGAATTTCCTGTTCTTGGGCAGAGCCAGTCATCCAGAAGTGGGAACAGTGCAGCCCCATGGCTCGGACGTGATCTTTTTTTCTGTTTTTGCCACCACTGTTGAAACAGCAGCAGCAGAAGTGGTGGCCGCAGCAGGGGGTATTAGGTAGGAGTTGGGAGAGCCTGGTGCACCAGTGGCAGTGCGGGTGACCAGTAGAGGAGAGAGAGAGGGGTTGGGTGTTGGGGGGCTAAAAAAAAAGACAGAGACTGGATGGAGGGGAGAGGGGACAGACGCTGGATGGAGAGGAGTGGAGAGGGGGAACAGATGCTGGATGGATGGAAGGGAGGAAAATGGGACAAATGCTGGATGGTGGGGACAGGGAGATGAGATGCTGGATGAGAAGGAGAGAGGAGACATGTCAAATGGAAAGAGGGAGAGGAGGGACAGACACTGGATGAGGGGGAGAGAACGGACATAAGTACATAAGTATTGCCATACTGGGAAAGACCAAAGGTCCATCAAGCCCAGCATCCTGTTTCCAACAGTGGACAATCCAGGTCACAAATACCTGGCAATATCCCCAAAAAACTACAAATCATTTTATGCTGCTTATCCCAGAAATAGTGGATCTTCCCCAAGTCCAATTTAATAATGGGCTATGGACTTTTCCTTTAGGAAGCCGTCCAAACCTTTTTTAAGCTCTGCTAAGCTAACCGCGTTTACCACATTTTCTGGCAATAAATTCCATAGTTGGATTACACGTTGAGTGAAAACTTTTCTCCTATTCATTTTAAATTTACTACTTTGTAGCTTCATCGCATGCCCCCTAGTCCTAGTATTTTTGGAAAGTGTAAACAGACGCTTCACGTCAACCTGTTCCACTCCACTCATTATTTTATAGACCTATATCATATCTCCCCTCAGCTGTCTTTTCTCCAAGCTGAAGAGCCCCAGCCGCTTTAGCCTTTCCTCACAGGGAAGTCGTCCCATCCCCTTTATCATTTTATTCGCCCTTCTCTGCACCTTTTCTAATTCCACAATGAGGCTCATTTTCAAAGCACTTAGCCTCCCAAAGTTCCATAGAAACCTATGGAACTTAGCCTCCCAAAGTGCTTTGAAAATATGCCTCTATATCTTTTTTGAGATGCGGCGACCAGAATTGAACACAACATTCGAGGTGCGGTCGCACCATGGAGCAATACAAAGGCATTATAACGTCCTCATTTTTGTTTTCCATTCCTTACCTAATAATACATAACATTCTATTTGCTTTCTTAGCCACCGTAGCACACTGAGCAGAAGGTTTCAACGTATCATCAATGACGACACCTAGATCCCTTTCTTGGTCGGTGACTCCTAACGTGGAACCTTGCATGATGTAGCTATAATTCAGGTTCCTCTTTCCCACATGCATCACTTTACACTTGCTCACATTAAACGTCATCTGCCATTTAGACGCCCAGTCTCCCAGTCTCGTAAGGTCCTCTTGTAATTTTTCACAATCCTCTCGCAATTTAACTACTTTGAATAACTTTGTGTCGTCAGCAAATTTAATTACCTCACTAGTTACTCCCATCTTTAGTTCATTTATAAATATGTTAAAAAGCAACGGTCCCAGCACAGACCCCTAGGGAACTCCACTACCTACCCTTCTCCATTGAGAATACTGACCATTTAACCCTACTCTCTGTTTTCTATCTTTTAACCAGTTTTTAATCCACAATATAACACTACCTCCTATTCCATGATTCTCCAATTTCCTCTGGAGTCTTTCATGAGGTTCTTTGTCAAACGTCTTCTGAACATCCAGATACACAATATCAACGGCTCCCCTTTATCCACATGTTTGTTTACCCCTTCAAAGAAATGTAGTAGATTGGTGAGGCAAGATTTCCCTTCACTAAATCCATGTTGGCTTTGTCTCATTAATCCATGCTTTTGAATATGTTCTGTAATTTTGTTCTTTATAATAGTCTCTACCATTTTGCCCGGCCCCGACGTAAAACTCACCGGTCTATAATTTCCCTGTTCTCCCCTGGAACCTTTTTTAAAAATCGGTGTTACATTGGCCACCCTCCAATCTTATGGTACCATGCTCGATTTTAAGGATAAATTACATATTACTAATAGTAGTTCCGCAAGTTCATTTTTCAGTTCTATCAGTACTCTGGGATGAATACCATCTGGTCCAGGAGATTTGCTACTATTCAATTTGTCAAATTGCCCCATTACATCCTCTAGGTCTATAGAGATTTTATTCAGTTTCTCCGAGTCAGCTTTGAATAGCATTTCTAGCACCGGTATCTCTCCGAAATCTTCCTTGGTGAAAACTGAAGCAAAGAAATCATTTAATCTCTCCGCTACAGCTTTGTCTTCCCTGATCACCCCTTTTACCTCTCAGTCATCTAGCGGTCCAACCGATTCTTTTGCCGACTTCCTGCTTTTAATATACCTAAAAAAAATATTTACTATGTGTTTTTGCCTCCAATGCAATCTTTTGTTCAAAGTCCCTATTTGCCTTCCTTATCAGTGCTTTGCATTTGACTTGACATTCCTTATGCTGTTTCTTATTATTTTCAGTCGGTTTCTTCTTCCATTTTCTGAAGGATTTTCTTTTAGCTCTAATAGCTTCCTTCACCTCACTTTTTAACCATGCCGGCTGTCGTTTGGTCTTCCGTCCTCCTTTTTTTAATACATGGAATATATTTGACCTAGGTTTCCAGGATGGTGTTTTTGAACAGCATCTACAGGCCTGATGTAAATTTTGACCCTTGAAGCCGCTCCTTATTCTTCTCATTTTCTCATAGTCTCCTTTTTTAAAGTTAAACTCTAACGTATTGGATTTCCTGTTGTGATAAGTAAGAGGCTGTCCTATCCTGGGCAGGCCACTAGATGGCGCTGTTTCCATAAATATATCCAGGGGAAAATGTCCAGGTGAGCCACTAAAGGGAGCCAGTAGGGGGCCGGGATAGGTGGAGGTTGCTAGGATCGGGAAGAGTCCTGGGGGTGGCAATAGGTATAGCAGGTTATGGGCTGGGTCCTGTTTAGCTAATTAACCCCTTTATACCCACCTGAGTTGTAAAAGGAAGAGAAGTGAGCTGGCAGCAGAAGAAGAGAGATCCCCCTGGAAGATACTGGCTAACCTTATGGACTGGTGGTGGACTGGGTGTCCAAAGGAGACAAGCAGGCTGAAAATCCTGGGGTAAGAAGGCCCTAAAGCATTAATGTTGGACTGTGTGTCCTCAGTACTTGTAGAACTGTATGTTCAAAGGAGGAAGGACTGTGTGTCCCCAGTACTTGTAAAGAACTGTGTGTTCAAAGGAAGGACTGTGTGTCCAGGATTGTGTGTCCCAAGTACTGGTAAAGAACTGTGTGTCCAGGACTGTGTGTCCAAAGTACTGAGAGAAGCAGGCTGCAAAGCCTGGAGTTGGGAGTCCCCAAAGTATTGAAGCTAGTACTGAGCCCATGTATCTGTGTGGGGAGGCTCAGTGTGAAGACCTATGAAAGCATAAAGTATTAAGCTAGAAGAAGTGTGCCCAGGGGCTGGAATAAAGAGTTGCCTGAGAAATATGCAGTTGGTGAGACCTGTTTAATTTGCTTAGTGGGAACCAGGTCACCCTGAGCGAGAAGGGGTAGCACACTAATTTGCATATGATCTGCATATTGAGAACCAGGTCACCCTGAGTGAAGAGGAAGATATCACAAATGGCACCCCAGATGGGACCTGACTATTGAACAACCACTGGGTGATGAGGATATCAGAGGAGCCCTGCTACCCTTGGAAGTTGAATACCCCTGTCTGAAAGGTGAAGCTAAGGGAAGAGCTGAGAACTTGTGTGGACCCAGGCAGTCGGTATATCCCCAGTGAAGTGAGATGGAGGTGTCCTTGGAGATTCCAGAGGCCGTGTTCCAGAAGCCTGTCAAGGGGGCCAATATTAGCAAAGGCACTTTGCTCACCTACTCCAGGTAAAGGGTAACTAGGGGGGAGGTGAGGGTGGATTCGTAAGATCTGGAGGCTTAGGAGTGGCTGTAGGGGATGGAGGAGGCCACAGACCACAGGTGCAGTGGAAGTGTGGGGGCTAGGAGAGTGAACAGGCCACACTTGGATGGGGGTTTTTTTGTGATTGCAGGCTGCACCCCATCGGACGGCCAGGAAAGATGAAAGCCTGAGAAGCTGGAGGAGCCGGAGAGGAGAAGGCCAGAGCACTTGCCTGAGTCAATGGCCGATGGAGAAGATCTGGAAAAGATGGACATTGAGAACCTAGTTTTAGGGGACTTGCTGTATAACGCCCAAAGGAGTCATCAGATGACCTCTTTCTCGGAGGGATCATGGTATCGTCGGGCGCCCAGTGAAAGGGAAGGGCCCGGGCCATGTGAGGTGCTAAGGGGAAGATAAGGGACCTAGGCGAGCTAGGTGACCCCTTCCTCGGGATCATGGTATCGTCGGGCGCCCAGGAGGTAGGAGGGGGCTGCAGGAGAAGAGGGTCAGGTAGGGCCCACTGCAGTGAGAGCCCCTCAAGGCCTAGTGAATAGGAAGGGCCCAGGCCATGTGATGTGCTAAGAGGGGGATGAGGAGCCTAGATGGGGGTGGTGAGGCCCATGGCTAGAGCAGGGATGAGCCGGGAAAAGTGTATGCCCTCTTTGAAGAATTGCTGCTCCTCAGTGGAGAAGGTTTAGAGGGTTGCTGAGGTAGAGAAGCAATTATTTTAAGGGAGGAGGTATGTGATAAGTAAGAGGCTGTCCAATCCTTGGCAGTCCACTAGATGGCGCTGTTCCCCTAAAAATGTCCAGGGAAAATGTCCGGGTGAGCCACTAAAGGGAGCCAGTAGGGGGCCGGGATAGGTGGAGGTTGCTAGGACTGGGGAGAGTCCTAGGGGTGGCAATAGGTGTAGCAGGTTATGGGCTGGGTCCTGTTTGGCTAATTAACCCCTTTATACCCACCTGAGTTGTAAAAGGAAGAGAAGTGAGCTGGCAGCAGAAGAAGAGAGATCCCCCTGGAAGATACTGGCTAACCTTATGGACTGGTGGTGGACTGGGTGTCCAAAGGAGACAAGCAGGCTGAAAATCCTGGGGTAAGAAGGCCCTAAAGCATTAGTGTTGGACTGTGTGTCCTCAGTACTTGTAGAACTGTGTGTTCAAAGGAAGGACTGTGTGTCCCAAGTACTGGTAAAGAACTGTGTGTTCAAAGGGAGGACTGTGTGTCCAAAGTACTGAGAGAAGCAGGCTGCAAAGCCTGGGGTTGGGAGTCCCCAAAGTATTGAAGCTAGTACTGAGCCCATGTATCTGTGTGGGGAGGCTCAGTGTGAAGACCTATGAAAGCATAAAGTATTAAGCTAGAAGAAGTGTGCCCAGGGGCTGAAATAAAGAGTTGCCTGAGAAATATGCAGTTGGTGAGACCTGTTTAATTTGCTTAGTGGGAACCAGGTCACCCTGAGCGAGAAGGCGTAGCACACTAATTTGCATATGATCTGCATATTGAGAACCAGGTCACCCTGACTGAAGAGGGGGATATCACACTGTGTATACTTACTTCAAAGCTAATATCAAATTTGATCATATTATGATCACTGTTATCAAGCAGCCCCATCACCATTACCTGCCGCACCAGATCATGCACTCTATTAAGGACTAGGTCTAGAATTTTTCCTTCTCTCGTCGGCTCCTGTACCAGCTGCTCCATAAAGCAATCCTTGATTTCATCAAGGAGTTTTACCTCCCTAGCATGTCCCGATGTTACATTTACCCTGTCAATATTGGGGTAATTGAAACCACCCATTATTATTGTGTTGCCCAGTTTGTTTGCTTCCCTAATTCCCTTTAACATTTTACATCCGTCTGTTCATCTTGGCCAGATGGAAATGGGGAGAGGAGGGACAGACATGGATGAGGGGGAGAGAGGGGATAGATGCCGGACGGAAGGGAGAGAGGATGCAGATGTTGGATGGAAGTGGGGAGAGAGAGGGGCCTGAGTGGATGGAAATGAGGAGAGAGAGGGGCCAGATGCTAGATGGAGGAGGGAGAAAAAGAGGAGAGACTCTGTATGGAAGTGAGGAGATAGAAGGGTCAGATGCTGGATGGAAAAGGGGAGAGAGGGAGCAGACGCTGGATGGAAAAGGGGAGAGAGGGAGCAGACGCTGGATGGAAAGGGGGAGAGAGGGAACAGATGCTGGATGGAAAGGGGGGGAGAGGGAGGCAGATGCTGGACGGGAAGGGGTGAGAGAGGGGGTCAGACGCTGGACATAAAGGGCAAAGGGAGGAGAGAGGGGCCAGAAGCTGGATGGAAAGGGGAGAGAGAGAGGGAGCAGATGCTGGATGGAAAGTGGGGGAGAGAGAGGAGCAGATGCTAGCGAGAGTTAAGAAGAGATCGAGGAAAGAAGAAACGAGACTGGGACCAACACAATTAGAAAAAGTAAATGGCCAGACAACAAAGGTAGGAAAAAAATGAATTTTAGTTTTAGTTTAGGATAAAGTAAAGTAGTGTGGTAGCTGTGTTAATAAATACAGAAAATGGAAATAAGGTGATATCTTTAATGGACTAATTTTAATACATTTTTGACTAATGTTTGGAGATCCAACCCTCCTTTCTCAATTCATAACAGAATACCTTAATAGCAGTATACTGTCCTGACCTGAGGAAAGAGGTTTTGGTCTCTGAAAGCTAATTGAAAAATGTATTTAGTCTAATAAAATGGTATCATATTTTCCATTTTTTGTTTTATTTGTATTTGTTAGCCTATAATGATTTAAAATGTAAGTTTTTGAAATTTGCATCTGCAGGCGGGAGAATAGCGGCAGTGCAGCGGGCAGGAAAGAACTGGGATGGCAGGGGGCGGCGACTGCGGTGGTAGGGAGGACGGTACGGGAACGTCAGGCAGCGGCTGGGCAGGAGGCCCAGACTACTCTCAGTGCCTGGGAGCCCAGAACACTCTCAGTCTGCCCCTGATCCCAACCCCAGCTCTGATCAGGGGTCCTCAGTTTCTAGTAGGGAGCAGAAGCAATCCTCAGTTGCGAAATTGCACCCATACCCCATAGTGGTATTCTTGTGGTACTACTACTGGGAGTCAAGCTGCTAATTAGGGGCATTTTTTTTTTTTGCCATTTATTTATTTAGGCCCTGATATTCAGACCAGGGGAGATAGCCAGGTTGTCTCCCGCGGTTGGCACTAAACCGAGATATTCAGTGCTGGCACTAAACCGATATATTCCTCCCCCTGAGGCAACCCTCAGGGGGAGGAATGCTGGCTTCGGCATAACCCCTGGTGAGCCTGTCCTCAGCTGAGAGGTGCCCAGCTCTACCACCGGCTGCCTTTCAGGTGCTGTGGAGGACTTGCAGCTCATCTGCATATCCTTTACAGCCTTCTCTGGGGTGACTCCTAGGTCCACTCCGATCCACTCAGGGACTCCGCTCTAGGTGCTGCGCGCCTCACGGCGCGTGGGGCATTTTTTCTTTACATTCATTTTTCTCCCAGTTACTACTTATGGCTCCAGTACACTTTTTCTTCTTGGTACTGTCCCTTCCTAATTTGTTTCTCCATCTTAAACCACTGTACACTGCAGGAACACATTGTCCACCCTCTGTATTCATCATCTCACCATCTCTTTTTTCCTCTTCCTTTTTCTCAGCTCTCATCCTTCAACATTTCCTTCCTTCCATTCATCCATCTCCTTTCTATCTGAGTAAATCTTGCTTTCGTCGTACCTCTCCTACTCTTCTCCGTATTCTCTTGCTCCTTCTCCTGCTCTCCGCTGGGGAAATTAATCTCAATCCTGGTCCTCCACATCAGCTCTCATCCTATTTGTGCAGGTCACACCGTGATATCTCCAATCTAATTTCTGTTCCTCTCCTCCCTCCTCCTTCCCTGCCAGTCTCTTGCACTCTGTGGAATGCCCGCTCTGTCTGTAACATCCATGACCTCTTTATCCATCTGCTTGCCCTAACTGAAACTTGGGTTTACCCTGAAGACTGTGCTTCAGTCGCGGCCCTATACCATGGAGGTTATCTTTTCTCCCATGCTCCTCGCCCGGTTGGCCGCGGAGGTGGTGTCGGTCTACTACTTTCACCCTCTTGTAGATTTCAACCTCTTCTTCTACCTCAGTTTCACTGTTTTTCTTCCTTTGAAGATCACTCCATCCGTCTATTTGCTCCTCTGCCTCTCCGAGTAGCAGTCATTTATCGACCCCCTGATAAGTCCCTTTCTTCCTTTCTCACTGACTTTGATGCTTGACTTTCCTTCTTTCTTGAACCTTCATCTCCTTCCCTCATTCTTGGGGATTTTAACATTCATGCTAATGATCCCTCTGACTCTTATGCTTTGCAGTTTCTTGCTTTAACATCCTCTTTCAATCTTCAACAGTGCTCCACTGCCCCCACTCACCAGAATGGCCACTGTCTTGATCTTATCCTCTCCTCAAACTGCTCACTCTCCAGTTTCTGTGCCTCAACTCTTCCCCTCTCTGACCATTATCTGATAACTTTCACACTTAAACACCCTCCTCCCCAGTCCCGTCCAATCTTAACCAATACATTTAGGAATCTTCAGGCTATTGACCCTTCTACTCTGTCCTCCAGTGTTTCAAATCTCTTCTCTACCACTATGTTATCCAAGTCTTCTCTTCCTATAATACTATTCTCTCCTCTGCTCTGGATACTCTCGCTACTCCCATTCCCCGTTCTGTAAAACGTACCAAACCCCAGCCTTGGCTGACCTCTAGAATCCGCTACCTACGTTCCTATGCCTGCTGTGCCAAACGTCTTTGACTGAAATCCCGTGCCCATGCTGACTTCATACATTTCAAATTCTTGCTGACCTCTTTCCAGTCTACTCTTCTACTTGCCAAACAGGACTATTACATCCAGTTGCCAAATTCTCTTGGCTCAAACCCTCGACGTCTCTTTGACACACTGAACTCTCTCCTCAAAGAGCCTTCACCGCCAACCCCCCCCCCCCCCCCCTTCACTTTCCCCCCAGACTCTGGCTGAGTTCTTTCATGATAAGGTACACAGGATTAAACTTGAATTCTCAACCAGGTCACCTCCACCTCTCCTTAGTCCATTCTCTCAACTCTCCAACCCCTGCCTCCTTTGCTTCCTTTTCTGAAATCACTGAAGAGGAAACTACACATCTTATTTCCTCCTCGAAACTAACTACCTGTTCCTTTGATCCTATTCCCACCCATCTACTTAACACTATCTCTCCTACTGTCATCCCTATTATCTGTCATATCCTCAATCTTTCACTGTCCACTGCAACTGTTCCTGATGTCTTCAAACATGGCGTAGTCACACCACTCCTTAAAAAACCTTCATAGGACCCTACCTGTCCTTCCAACTATCGCCCCATCTCCCTCCTCCCTTTCCTATCCTTGAACGTGCTGTTCATCGCCATTGCCTTGACTTTCTTTCATCTCAAGCTATTCTTGATCCACTTCAATCTGACTTTTGCCCCCTTCATTCAATCTCTCCCAGCGTACCTTTAGTGTATAATCTAATGGATCCTCCTCTACTTCTATCCCACTGTCAGTTGGTGTACCTCAGGGATCTTTACTGGGACCTCTTCTTTTCTCCATCTATACTTCTTCCCTTGGAACTCTGATCTCATCCCATGGTTGTCAGTATCATCTTTATGCTGATGACTCCCAGATCTACCTCTCCACACCAGAAATCTCAGTCGAAATCCAAACCAAAGTATCAGCCTGCCTGTCTGGCATTGCTGCCTGGATGTCTCAGCGCCATCTGAAACTAAACATGACCAAGACTGAGATTCTTATCTTTCCCCCTAAACCAACCTCTCCTCCTTCCCCTTTCTCTATTTCTGTGGATAACACTCTCATCCTTCCTGTCTCATCAGCTCGTAACCTTGAGGTCATCTTTGACGCCTCCCTCTCCTTCTCTGCACATATTCAGCAGACTGCTAAAACCTGTCGTTTCTTTCTCTATAATATCACCAAAATTCGCCCTTTCCTTTCTGAGCACACTACCAGAACCCTCATCCACACTCTTATCACCTCTCGCTTAGACTATTGCAACTTGCTTCTCACAGGTCTCCCACTTAGCCATCTCTCTCCTCTTCAACCTGTTCAAAATTCTGCTGCACGACTAATATTCCGCCAGTGTCGTTATGCTCATATTAGCCCTCTCCTCAAGTCACTTCACTGGCTTCCTATCCGTTTCCGCATACAGTTCAAACTCCTCTTATTGACTTACGTGCATTCACTGTGCAGCTCCTCAGTACCTCTCCACTCTCATCTCTCCTTACATTCCTCCCCGGGAACTCCGTTCACTAGGTAAATCTCTCTTATCTGCACCCTTCTCCTCCACTGCTAACTCCAGACTCTGTTCCTTTTATCTTGCTGCGCCATATGCGTGGAATAGACTTCCTGAGCCGGTACGTCAAGCTCCATCTCTGTCCGTCTTCAAATCTAAACTAAAAGCCCACCTTTTTGATGCTGCTTTTAACTCCTAACCCTTATTCACTTGTTCAGAACCCTTATTTTATCATCCTCACTTTAATATTCCCTTATCTCTTGTTTGTCCTGTTTATCTGTCCTAATTAGATTGTAAGCTCTGTCGAGAAGGGACTGTCTCTTCATGTTCATGTACAGAGCTGCGTACGTCTAGTAGCACTATAGAAATGATAAGTAGTAGTATAATCGAAATTAGGACTCCCAAATCGCTGAGGCAGCTGGGGACGTTTAGGGATTTTGTCGATAATCAAAATTAGGACACCCATCTCAGGGATGCCCATCTCATTCTCACATGGGCGTCCCTGAGAGCGTATTTAAGCGCCCTTCTCTGCATTTTCGATTGTTTGCATCACATTGGTACAATGGCACCAAAGCAACCACCCACCCGCAAGGGTAATTTCACCAACGCAGAAGTTGAACTGCTGGTTCAAGACATACAGAAGAGGCACATGCATCTCTTTGCTCCCATGGACCAGAGGCTAGCTGCTACAACGAAAGCGCGAATGGGAGGCAGTAAGGGACCGGCTCAACGCTGTCTTCCACTGTGGCAGGGATGTGGAAGACTGCAAATGAATGTGGTGCCTGCTGAGGCATGATGTCAGGAGGAAGGCTGGTGCCAACCCCCCTGCAGATGACACCACTAACTTGACCCCCATCAAGTACATCATTCATGGGCTCTTGCCGCAGGAGGGGATCCATGGCATTGGGTCCCTTGACACATCAGCACAGCCTAACGGCTCAGGTAGGTTCACCATTAGGAAGCTGGGGTATCTGTTGTGTTGTGCTGTACTACACTCTGTTTTACACAAGTGGGGGACAGTGTGGTGCTCCTTAGTAGGGAAAGGGGGGAGAATACCACATGCAATGCAAATCACTATTCATTACAGACCATGACACAGGGAGTAGCCGGGGGAGGGAGTGGGGAGGGTTTCCAGCAATGTGTGTGTGTAGGTTACCACTGTTTCATAGCTTTGGGGGCCTGAACCATCACCAAACTCTGCATATCTCCTTCCCACACCTCTGTGCTGTAGTCACTGTGTCCTCTGCACTCCTTCCACAGTTCTATGTCTACCCACCTGCCTGTTTGGCTCTCTTGCACATCAGCCTCTGTAATATACTGTGCTTCTTGTCTCCAGCTCTGTACCATGTACAATGACATCTGTGGCTTGCCTGCCAATCCCATTCCTCATCATCTCTTTGCGTGTGGGGCTATGTATATGAATGCTGAAAAACAAAAGTGGGTTATTTTGACAAACACACTTCCTCCCCTTTTGCTATGCAGGTGATGACAGCCAGTCGAAGGAAAAAGCTGGCCCTAGTGGCCACCAGCCCCAGCACACAGAGCAGCAAACCAGTGGGCTGAGGTCCTCTAGTGGCTCTTATCCAGGCTCACATGCTCTCTGCCCAGCTTCCTAGCTCTCTGCTTCTGAACAGCTTGTAAAGATGTGTACTCCTCCTGCTCTCCACCCAGCCTCACTGGCCCCAGGCTCCTAAGCAGGACTCTGGTGAGTCTTCTCCCAGCAACTTGCAAGCACCAACCTCAATATCCTGGGCTCCCTTCTCACTCAGGGTGACTGCTCGGCCATGCCTCCTACTGGAAATCCTTTCCAGTTATATCCACCGTGCCCCGGTCACTCCTCTGGTTCACGGACAGTGACCCACTGCACTTTACCGGGGACTATAACTCGGATTCTCCAGCCTTCACCAATATGCAAATTAGGCAGTCATCAAATGCAAATTCAATTTATTAATACTTAGCTTCAGTCTTGTGGGAACAACTTCTTTACAAGTATTACTCCTTTGCAAGTTGCCTCTTTACTGAGCCCACCCTTGGGTAGTCCTGGATCTCAGTTTAAACAGCCTCCACCCCTGGACAGGACTTTCTTCATTCACCACAACTTTACCGTTCTGTCCTCCACCCCACAGCTGTTAGTCCATTTCAAATAATGCCCGTCCATCAATAACATAGCCTGGTAAGTACCTTCCTGTCCCCCTGCTGTCCTCAGGCTTCAGGCAGTCCGGGTCCCTCCATCTCCTTCTCCAGGCAATCTCCTCCAGCAGGCTTCAGGCTCTCTAGGGTCCCATCTCTCCTCCAGCTCCTCGGTAGGTTCTGTTTAAATAGGACTGCTAATAGGCCACCCCACCCTTCCTGGGCCCCTCCTCCTAGTTCAGGAAGAGTCCAGAACCTTCTGGGTGCCTTTTCTCTTAAAGGAGAATCCTCTGCTACAGGTACTCCCTGGTCCCCATGTTCAGTCCTTGGCTGGAGCTCCCTCTACTGGCCCCTTCAGGTCATTACCCTGATGTCCAATGGGAGCTCCCTCTAGGGACCATATCATGGCATTTTCCCTGTTTCCAGGCAGAGAGCACCTCTGGCGGCCTCCTCAGGGTAGGGCAAGCACTGTGTTTATCACAACACAGAGCAGCAAACCAGTGGGCCTACACAAGAAACCACACAGGACCATGGGGTGGAACCACAGGACCCAGCAGCAGCAGCGCTGGCTCTCCCTCCACCACCTGTAGCAGAGGCTCTCTCTCCACCACCCGCAGCCTTTGCTGATGGTGGCACTGAAGAAGAACCTGAAGATGCAGAAAGGGGGGGCCCTTCCTCAGCAGAGGCCATCCAGCCAGAGGTGGCAGCTACTGCGCCTCACCACACAATTGCTGTGCCAGAATGTGCAGATGGAAGACTACCGGCGCCAGAAATTCGAGCTACAATGGGAAGTTCTCCAGGCCCAACAGGAAGCGCTCCAGGCCCAACGTGAAGTGGTACAGCAGCTCCAACGGCTGGAGCACAGCATCGAGGGCCTACGCCATGACCTGAAAGCTCCTAATACAGCCCTGATGCAGAAACAACAACTGGCATCGACTTCCACCACTGCACAGCAACCACCTGCTAAAAAGAGGAGCTTGAGATCCTCAGCCTCCCCAGCCACTGGTCCAGCAGCCACAACACCAGCTCCCCTTCTGGGTCCTGCGCCCAGGTTGCAGGGCAAGCCACAGACTGCAAGGTGGCTGGACTTCCTTGTGGACACAGAGGAGGAGAATGGGAGCTCATCAGAGGACTGTCAACAGAGTTCCCCTGCAGCACGAGCTGCAAAGGAACACAGTGGGAGGGGTAGGAGGAGACAAGGCCAGGGGAGGGGGCGGGGAAAGTGATGGGACATGCTGTGGGGGTGGGGTGAGGGAGGGAAGGGAATATGCACAGAGCGGGTGATGTTGGTGGGTGGGAGGGGGATGGTGTTGGTGTGTAAATACACAGTGATAGAAATAAATGTCAACTTACTCTCACACAAAACTTGTCTCAATCAGTCTTTGCCTGGCTCTGACCCCCAGCTGGTGTGCACTCTGCTGTGCTCTGTGGGCGGGAGATGGAGGGGGCTCCTCATCCTGTTCATCTGGGGCCTGCTGCTGTGGTGGCTGTGGCTCTTCTGGGAGGGCCTGTCCTCTGCGCATTGCCAAATTATGTAGCATGCAGCGGGCCAGGAATATCTTTGCCATCTTTTGGGGGCTGTACAGGAGCTCCCCTCCAGAACGGTCCAGACATCGGAACCTGTTCTTAAGTTGTCCTAAGGTGCGCTCGATGATGCCACAGGTGGTCCGATGTCTACTGTTGTAGTTCTCCTCTGACTCTGTTTGTGGGTGCACTCTGGGGGTCATGAGCCAACTCCACTGTGGGTAGCCTCTGTCACCTTTGGAGAGAAGCAGGATGAGAAAGATGAGTGTGTATTGTTTGGAGTGGGTACCTTGTGGAGGTGGGGGGGGGGTATTGGTTTGTGGAGTAAGCTGGAGGGAGACAGTACTGAGGGCTGCCTGTTGGAGGTAGTTTGGACAGATCCATGCTGCACTTACCTAGGAGCCATCCGCTGGTGATCTCCCCTCGCTCAAACCTGCGGAAGATTCCTGAGTGCTGCAATATATAGGCATCATGGGTGGAACCTGGGTATCGGGCACACACGTCTAGAATCTCCCTCTGGGCGTCACACACAACTTGCATATTGAGTGAGTGGAATGCTTTCCTGTTCCTATAAGTGGCCTCTCATGCCCGGGGGGGGGGGGGGGGGGGGGGGGGGGGTCTGAGTGCGGTATGTGTACAGTCAATGGTGCCTATGACCGAGGGGAAGCGAGCTACAGTGTAGAAGTCAGCCATGTTGTTCTGCAGGGCCTGGGGGGTGGTGGGGAAGGTGATGTACTCAGAGGTGTGGGTAAGGAAGGCATCAAGGAACTGGGTGAGGCAGTTAGAAATGGAAGCCTGGGTGAGACTCGTGTTCACAGATAGGACAGACTGGAAACTCCCAGTGGCCTGAAAAGATAGAGAAGCAGTGATCTTTAGGTGCACAGGGATGGGGTTGTTCCTATGGGTCCTGGGCAACAGGAGGGGTTTGAGCTGGTCACAAAGGTGCTGAATGGCAGCCCTATCAAAGCGTTATCTAGTGAGACACTGCAGGTCAGTAAGGTCTAGGAAACTGCTATGGGGCCTGAAAACTCTGGGGCGTGAGTACCTCCTGCGGTGCCTCCCCTCTTCCTCCAACATGTAAGCCACCTTTGCATTTAGTGCCTCCATTTTCCCACACTACAGGTGCAATGCAGTGCCACCAGTGCTCACCTCTCCCTACCAACTTGGTGAAACACAGCAGCAACAAACAGAAGCTGCCACTCACTTTCCAACCACTGACAAACACCCACTACAAACTCTCCTGCCACACCCTCTAGCCACTCACTCTCCAAGCAGCAAACGACAGTCTTCACAAACACACTGCAGCAGTACACAGGACAAAGAGACAAACAGAGACTACAAACAGGTAAGGGAATGAAATATGAACTTGGGGACAGCAAATGGAGAGGGAGAGGGGATGAGGGAGACAGAGGAAGGAGTAGTGGTGTCTGGGTTTGGGGGCTAGAAGGGGTAGGGAAAGCTGAAAAAGTAAAACACAAATGAGGCAGGTGAGGGTGAGAACGTTCCGACTATGGCACACAGACAAAGGTAACAGGTTCTCAAAAAACTCTCAACTTTCTCTCCCAACAACGCTCTCACCACTCTCCAACTGCACAAAATCGCTAATGGGTCTAAAGACAACTTCCCCCTTACTCTGGTCGCTCTTATTTCAGGTCTAACTAAGGAGCCCATGTTCTGACCCATGCGAAACCATTTCACAAGCCGTTATATGCTGGGGGCGCCCATCACGTAACGCCGCCCCTAACACACGCCCTTATGGCCCGGTTTTGATTATTGGATGGGCGACCTTCTTTCATGGGGACGCCCATATGCCTTTTGTGTCGCTTTTTGGGCGCCCTTTTCTTTCAAAAATGCCCCTGACAGCCATTTATCTTCAAACTGGCTGATAAGACCCTGAATATTCAATGCCGATCACTGGAAATGGCGCAGAATTGAATGAATATCTGAGTTCAGCACGGACCACGGGAGACAGCCTGGCTATCTCCCGTGGTCTGAATATCGGGGTCAGTGAAGGCAGTGCATGCAAATAGATCTCATACATTTTCATTGGGGACATCCTGAAAACCGACTGGATTGTGGCCCTTGAGGACTGAGGTTGGACACCCCTGCTGTATGGAAACTGAAGGAAAAGAAAGGTTTGGTTACAGTTTCTGGGGAGTTGACTCAGTAGGTGAATTAGTCCTGTTTTAGGGGCCCCTTTACTAAGCTGCGTAAGCATGTATGCGCACCCAACACGCACCAAAATGGAGTTACCGTGTGGCTCTTGCGGTAATTTCATTTTTGCTGCGCGTCCAAAAAATAATTTTTATTTTGGACATGTATATTGGGCACGCGCCAAGTAGCATTTGACATGCGTAGATCATTACTACCTGGTTACCTCATGATACTTTACCACTAGGTCAATGGCTGGCGAGGTCTCAGACCCAAAATGGATGTGCGGCAATTTTCATTTTGCCGCATGTCCATTTTCGGCAAAAATTTTAAAAAGGCATTTTTTACAGGTGCGCTGAAAAATGATTCTGTGTGTGCCCAAAACTACAGTGGGCCATTTTTCAGAGCGCCTTTGTAAAAGGGCCCCATAATTTATATACCCTTGCTACTGCAACACAAAAGAAAAATGAAAGTAAGGCATTAAAGTAGAGGCATCAGAGAATTTTTCTTTTTATCTCAGAACATAGGAATTCAATTTAAAGTTTATGACCTTTAACTAGTAATTTAAAGCTCTTTTGGTAAATGTATCATCTACACAAGCTTATTTACATTCATCTACCTTAAGGTATAGGCACACTAGGGATCTAATTCATTCAATTTTATATCACAAACAAAAGACTGCTTAAACTGGCACAAGTTTAAAATGCAATGCTCAAGGCTTTAGCAAGCTAAAGTAATATCTCCTTATCATTAATAAACATTCGTAGTTCAATCAGCAGTGAAGAACATTCATACATTCAATTGCTTTTATCTAGATCATTACATCCTGTGTTTATAGACAGTTCTGGAGCTGTGAGAAAAGATCAGGAAAAGCAAGCTGAAGCTACACTTGAAAATTTACATTATCTGAGCTAGAGGAGGATGGAAGGGGCATGGTAGTCCAGAAGTTGTTGGGCGTTTGAGAAGGAAGCAAATGCAACAAGAAGCAAAGAAGGGCTGGAGAGGATTGAACAAATATATAGGAAAACCAAAAACTGTAGCTGATCCTGCTACAACCTCTGTCTCCTTCCAGTAGTAAATGGGTAAAGCTTGGGTGCTGTTCTTCCCTAACCATAGCTGGGTTAGCAGCATTTGAGTCTTAACATCCGGAAGGGCTCCAATACCATTCCACTGGACTCCTCACTGAACTTGGCAACAGAAATTTATTCTAGAGAAGAACGTTCCTTTTTCCATTTTCTCTACTGGATCCCCTAGGTCTTAAATCCCTTCCCCCACCTGGAATTTCCTACAGGTGCTATCCAGTTCCTAACCCCCTTCTCTCTATGGGTTCCCCTTCACAGGGTCTGCAGCTCACTTCTTCATCTTGAGCTCAGGCTGCTTCTGGGCATGAAGTTGTGTTTTGCCAGCTGCTCTGATATAGGGGTACTTCTTTTTCTTTTGCCATGAGACCAGGATAGTGCTCGGACTCTGCCTTAGCAAGATTCAGGATTTATTGCTGCTGACTGGCAGAAAAATAGACCAAGAAAAGACACTTTCACTTCAAAACTAGGGTCTTAAATAAAGTAAAGAAACCCACGTAGCGCCTCCTCTAGGCATATAACCCTTGGGCAACCAGCTAGAACATCCTTGTTGTTTACCTCCATGCTGCTTACATGGCAGTCTACTACTACAAGGATGTGTTACAAGAATTTGTACCATAATTTACAGGGCTGTGATGACACCTACATCACCTTTGTTTAGATTTTAGTTAATGCACATTACAGAAGGGTAAAGGGGGAGGGGTGCAGTCATGTATTTGATATGCCGCCTCTCTGTGGTACAACCAAAGTGGCATACATATTGCAGACACTACAGAATACTGTGGTGTGGCTTATTTTTAATTTTATTTCCAGAGGCTTACTATACCGCACAGGGTCCATTGTTGGGTAGAATCATAATAGAAGAAAACAACACATCAGGGAAGGGGAAGACTAAAAGCAGGAGTTACGAAAAGCTTCTGAGAAAAGATGGGTTTTGAGGAGAAATTTAAACCTGGAGTAGGAGAGTTTCTGGTGAAGGAGGAAGGGAAGGGCATTCCATAGAGAAGGGCCATGGAAGCTAGAAGAAGATATGTTCAGGAGGAAGGCTGGGAGGGATGGAACCACAAGGAGACTGGCATTGGGTGATTGAAGGAGACGTGAGGGAGCATGACTGAGTGAAGATAACCTAGGGCTGAGGAAAGATGGGATTTGAACACAAGGTACAAGATCTTAAATTTTATCTTGGCAGAGATGGGAAGCCAGTGTTCTTGATGAAGGAGAGAGGTTACAGGATCAAAGCGGTGTGAACGGTGTAACAGCTTAACTGTAGGAGATTGTATCAATTTGAGTCGTTTAACGGAGTCTAGAGGGAGGCCTGCAAAGAGGGAGTTAACAGTAGTCTATGTGGGAAATGACAACAGAATGAAGAAGGGCATGGATGAGGGATGAATCTAGAACAGGCCAAAGAGAGTGTATCTGATGCAAAGCAAAGAAGGAAGAATGAACAACTGAACTAATATTGGGGGAGGGGGTGAAATTAAGCTTAGAGTCAAAAGTGACTCCCAGGATTTTGACAGTGTCTCAAAAAGAAAGAGGATGGCAATCAATAGAGGGTGAGCAGGCATGGATGAACCAGGATTAGGAAAAACAATGGCTTCACACTTGGAGGCATTTAGAAATAGGTAATCATCCTTTATCCAAGCGAGACATGATGGAGACAGTTATTGAGAGTGACAAGGGGGAAGAGGGGTCAGAGACTCAACAAAGGATTTGGATGTCGTCAGCATAGCAAAAGGGTGTGCAATCTTGTTCCTGGATGAGGGTAATAAGGGAAGAAATGAAAAGGTTAAAGAAAATGGAGGAGAGGGTGGACCCTTGAGGGACCCTAGACTTGATAGGATAAGTGTGAGACAATGTTGTGCCATGGAAAAGCTGGAATGTGTGATCAGAGGGAAAATTGGAAAACCAGGAGCGAACAGATCCACAGACACCTATGGGCAGATAATCAAAAGCCCTGCGCTGTTCCAAACAGCGCCCTAAAAATAGCGCCGGGACAGCGCAGGGCTTTTCTGCATCGATGATCAAAGATAATGCATGCAAATCTAAGCAGCGCTATTATCTTTGATTATCATGTTTAAAGTGCGGGAGAATTGTGCCGAGCATGCACTCAGCACAATCCTCCCGCACTTGTTTGACAGGTCTGGGCTGTCAAAAGCCCAAACCTGTCAAACAGCCTGCCCCGAGGCCCGAACAACAAGGCCCCCCCCAAACCCCCAGAAAACGTTGTGGCCGTCGCCGTACAAACCCTCTCCCCCCCCCCCACCCCCCACCGACGGGGGGGGGGGGGGGGGAGCTGGTGGATTGGTGGGTCTCCAGCCCCCCCAAAACCCCCATAAATCGTTGATTGGCCGCCTCCGGCCAAAGGATCTTTTCCAACTGTGATCCATCCTCCCCCCAGTGTTGTCCTTAGATTCCCTGGTGGTCCGTGGTGTGCTGTGGTGTCGTGCCGGCCCCCCCTCCCGGCCCCCCTACCTTTTGTTGGAGGAGGGACGCAGCCTGCCTGCCTCCCTCCTCTTCCAGTCAGTCGACGCCCAAAATGGCGGCGCCCAGCCCCGCCAATTGCATCCTGGGATGCGCTGGGCGGGGCTACAGACCATGTAAGGGAATCGCTCTCCGAAGAGAGTGGGTGAGTTCTTGAACCCCTGGGGGAGTCGGGTCCACGTGAATTGCTGCTTGCTCCCAGTTTGTAAGTCTTCCCACGTGAAGGCAAACAACTGTTGACTATCAGCAGCAAGAGGGATGGAGAAGAAGGCGTCCTTCAGATCAATGACACTGTACCACTTGGTTTGGGCTGGCACTTGGGCTAGAATGGAATACGGATTAGGTACGAGGGCCACTATGTCGGCCACCTGATTGTTGACCTTCCTCAGGTCCTGGACAGGTCTGTACTCTGATGTCCTGGGCTTCTTAACGGGCAACAATGAGGTGTTCCAGGCAGATCTGGCCGGTTTGAGGACCCCTTGTTGAAGGAGTTTCTGTAGGTGCGTTTGTATACTGTGTCGGGCTGCATAGGGGATGTGGTACTGTCCTTGATTGACGATCTGGGCATTTGGTTTGAGTTCGACCCAGATGGGGATGGCGTTGACCGCCAATCCTCTGGGGTTCAATTCTGCCCACACGCCGGGCACTCCGGCCATGAGGGTTCTCCTCTGCTGTGCGAAAGGGGTATCCTGGCAATAGCGGCAGTCGTCGGGGCCTGCGATCAGGGGGGCGTGTAGTCTCCATTCTTCTCGGACAGGGCAGATAAGTGTTACTCGTCGGCCTTCAAACTGGGCTTCTACTTCTCCCGTAGCCTTGAATTTCAAAGTGGCTTGGAGCTTACACAGTAGGTCCCGGCCAATCAGGGGGACTGGACACTCAGGGGATATGTATGAACTGGTGGGACACCATCGTTCCTCCGATTTGGACGTGGAGTTCCTTGAGGAGCGGGGCTGTGAGGGACTTTCCTGAGGCTCCCACAATCGGTATGGTTTCTTTCGTGGGAGGGGCTATGGCAGTGGTGATGACATATCGTTGGGCCCCTGTATCTAATATGGCCCTCATTTGTTGTGTCCCCACCCGGATTTCCACCAGAGGGTCAGTGGGGACTCTGCCCTCCCGGTCACTTCATGCGGAGTAGCCCTGGGCCGCATCGATGGCCATCTGCCACTCCTGTTGTTCGATGTGGCCTCGGCCTCATTGCCCTTGTCTGGGGCCTCTTGGGCGGTCGTCGTCCACCGCCTCCCGGTCCTGGTCTCGTGGCTTCTCCGGGCAATCCGCCCACCAATGCCCTTCTTGTCGGCAGTTGGCGCACTGGTTCCGTCCTATAGGGGACCTCGTCCCCCTACCCCTTCGGCCCCTTCCCCTGCCGCGTGGCCTTGATCCCAGGCGCTCCTCCAGCTCAGCAGCCAGCACATCCGCATTTTCACGCATCCGTCTACTTGCCTCTCTTCGGGCCTCGGATTTTTCTTCCTGGTCGCGGTATCCGAACACGCGATCAGCTATAGCCTTCAGTTGGCTTATGCTCATCCCCTCAAATCCTTCGGTCTTCTGGAGTTTTTTCCGAATGCCTGGTGCCGACTGGCTAACGAAACTCATAACCACTGTGGGGATATTTTTTGGATCCTCGGGATTTATTGGGCTGTGTCTTCTAAATGCTTCCATAAGGCGTTCTAGGAAATCCCCTGGGCTCTCATGTTTCTGTTGGACAACGTTGTGGATTTTTCCCATATTAGTGATTTTCTGTTTTCCCTTTTGCAAGGCCGTTAGATAGGCCTGCTGATATTGGCGGTTGCAGTTCTGGACGTCCTCAGTCCGGTAATCCCAATCGGGACGTGCGGTGGGCACCTCCCTTCTTATGCGGTCTTCTATCTGCGCTTCGTCTGGGTGGGCTCTTCTGACTGCTTCCTCCATATTCTGTTGTAGCAGGCGGCGTTCTTCAGTGGTCAGGATGTGGGCACTCAACTGTCTGAGATCACCCCAGGTCGGGTTGTAGCTGTATATTATGCCCTCTACCAGTTCTACAAGTTGCTCAGGCTTTTGTTCATAGGAAGGTCCACGCACTTTCCAGTTATACAGGTCAGCACTAGAGAAAGGAACGTGGGTGTAGACTGTTGATTCAATGGGCTGGCCTTCCGGGGTCAGAGTGTACGTTGTTGATTGTCGGATCGGGAAACAGGTCGGCGACATCCGCTCGTTGGCTTGGAGGAAGGGTACTTATCGGGCTCGACTGGGGAAATCGAGTTATTGGTTTTGTAACCCTCTGACTTTTCCTGGAAGTTCCTTCAGCGTCTGACCCTGGGGCGGAGGCCCCGCCGGTACTCTGGCCCTCGGCCAAATTCGCGAGGTTGGGGTATATGGGACTGTAGGGAGGTGGCGCTGGGTCCTCCTCATAGGCCTCTGCCGTACTGAGTATAGGGGCCTTCTGACCCTTTCCAGGATTTAGGGAGCCCTGGGCCTTATCTCGGATATCCTTCAAGGGTCTTGGGAGGGTACTAGTGGTGCTGGTCGTGGCTACAATGGTAGGGGTGTTTCCTACGGCCTTCGTGACGGCCAGTGTAACCGGGGATTTAAAAGTCTTGGCCGTGGCTTGGGATTTCAACTTGGTCTTATGACCCTTCCTCTGGCTTATTACCATAAGGGTGGCCTTTTCCACCTTATGCTGGGCCCAGGCCGGAGGGTTCCGGACCACGTTAAGCCACCCTTCCACATATGGGATATCCTCGGGACAGCCTGGGTTTCCCTCAACTATAACAACATCCATGACTGCAGCCACTTTCTCATATTCGAATGAGCCTTCCGGTGGCCAGTCAACAAACCTCCCTAAACCGGGCCACATGAATTGACATCGCTGTATCATCCCGGCTCTACTGCATTGTTCCTGGTCGAACACTTCGCTAAAGTGTTCAGTCATTAAATCTAATGGAGTAGATCCACCCCCGCCCATCCTAACCTGAGTGCCAAAGGATAGCAGACAGACAGAGGGGGAAAAGGATGGTGGAGGAGTAAGGGGTCTCGTTCCACCGGACACAAAAGGGTCAACAGTCGGCCTGACCGGAGTGAGGTCACCCGATCCGGAACTGCAGGCCCACTCACTCAACTTTCACACGCCACAAGAAACCCTCTCGTTCGGTTTCTTCCCAGAGCCTAGTGGGTTTCGGGACCTAGTCCGTACTAGACACTGGCTAAGAGGGAGATCAAGCCTCTCTTCGACCCTTTACCGGGTCGGTCAACTACCCAGAGTATACTCGCCTGTCCGCCGTCTTCGGACGTGGCCTGCCGGCGCACTCTTCTCCGGAGTTCTAGAAAGGTGTCTTGCTGGAACCACACAGCCCCACCGCCAGCCAGTCGGCGTCTATCCGCCCTCCCTCGGAGGTGGACGCTGAACTCAGCGGTGGCCACTCACCACCCGCTCGGGGGGGGGGGGGGGGGCGATGACCCGACTGCGGCGGGGGAGGGGAAAGAATATAATCCATTTCCCTCTATGTACTCCTGGCTGGCTTGCCAGATGTAACAGGACCCTCGGCTAAGTAAATCAGGAGACAAGAGGCAACTGGTTCCAAAGGCAAGACAGCTTTATTGCTAGCAATGTACAGTACTGAGTTCCGTCTCAGGATACTGTGTGTCAGAAACCAGCTGACACTTACATTTATACCTCCCCTATGGGCCTGCGCATTAGGCCCCTTATACATCACAGTTGTCATGCGCAGTAAACGTTTGTAGTTCTTGTAGTTCTTACAGTACATACACACGTCATAACACTGAAATGATACTGGCAAGGAAAAGGAAACTTATCGCCCCGTTCTAGCACACACACACATAATCACACAATGCTTCTTTCACAGAGTTGATAAGGCTCAATGGAGCTTAAGGCTCAGAGATGCAGGGTGGGGGTGGCGACACTCCCAGACTATCTTTTATTCATGTAGCGACTACGTGCAGGCTGATTTTGTGTACAAGCCTTGGCTACTAAATGTTACAAGCGATTATCTACTGCCCTGCATCCTGTCTCAAACAGTTATTCCAGCATCTTTGGTATATTGCAAGCAGGAGCTGACAGTTTATAGTTAAGGCACAGTGCAAGAGAATATAAAAGTTCTGTAAAATCTCTGGTTTGAAATGTAGTATAAAGAAGCCAAAGTCCTTGATTAAATATGCACAGGTCTTGAGGTAGTCCCATCAGTCCTGACCCGGCACCGATACAGGCCAGATCCAGCCGTCACTCCTACATGTATAGGCGCTGTTTTTTAAAAAAATCCGTTTGGGGGAGCGACCGCTCCCCCTGCGCCCCACCTAGCTATGCCACTGGGCAGCAGCCAGGGGGAGGTCATGGTTGGGCTGAGGAGGCTTAGCCTCCCCAAGCCTCTTACACAGGGCGCCTATGCCTGACCCCACCCTGTCCCCGTGGGTTCAGTCTCTGTCCCCGTGGGCTCTGTCCTCATCTACAGGAGCCTTGAACACTTATGATTTTATATTTAAATCTTTTTATTAAAGTATAAAAGGAACAATATGCTGTGCAACTGTTGTGTATAAATTACAAATAGAAAACAATAATAACAATGAGCAGCTATAATAACCCTCCTTCCCACCACCACCCTCTACCCTTCCAACTAGAAAATGTCACGGGGACAAAATTTTCCCTGTCCCTGTGGACTCTGTTCCCATTTCCGCCCCGTAGGATCTGTCCCCGTCCCCAACCCCATGGTTACTGCGGTTCCCCGCCCCCGTGTCATTCTCTAGCTGGAATGTCTTGGCAGCCTGTGCCAAATCACAACTTTGTTTGCTATCACTATAGCAATGGTGAGAAGCTTTGCTGTAGGAAATGATACTTTACTGATTGCTATGGCAATGATGAGGCTTATGCAGGAATTGTTACTTTTGCTAACTATGCATCTACCAGCTAATTAATTATGCAGGTTTGCACTAACTGTTTGTTGTCTGCCTTTGTCTGCATAAATGACCAGCACTAATCCCATTAATTTCTGCTTTCTAATATGATGATGCCTGTAATATTCTGCACCTTGCACCTTTCCCAAGTTTACTGTGCCTTTGTATCTACTGTATAATCCTTGCAGAAGTTCTGTCATACACTTAGCTAGACTGTCAGCTAAACCATAGTATAGAACATCACTGTGAAGACTCAGAACTCTTGAATCAAATCTTCTTTAATGCAACCAAAGAAAATATGACTTACAGCTTGTAGTGATGCTCAAGAGTCTCTGCCTTGCAGAATTGGGAGTCTGTCCTCTACCAGCTCACCCTGTAACCAGGGAAGCCAGGAAATCTCAGCACTGGCTGATGAATAAATACTTTCAATACTTTAAATGGTGAAAATGTGATGACTTTACAAGGCTTTTGAAAGAGGAAGCAAAACAAACAAACCCCCCCCCCCCTAATTGCTCAACCACTCCTAGCCTTCTAATCATAGTGATGGAAGGGTAAAAAAGTCAGTATTCAACTGCGTGCCATTGGTGTCAAAGTGGTTCAAAAAGGCTCCCAAGTTTGACAAAAACAGTGCCGCTATACAGTGTCTAAATTTTGCATAGCACATCATTCTACTGACACTTGCTGTATAATCAAGGATCTCCACTGGGATATCGAGGAGGGTTCACCAGTGAGCCATTTTTGCAAAATACATTTCACCCCCAACAACATGGCTCACTTTAGAAAGGCTACAAGTCCCCTTAGAAAAGGCCGAAATACATCAAATCTGGCAAACAGGGATAGTGGCTTGGGGGTCCATCGCACCCCCAACATCATAGAAATATGACTGCCCAGTCGAGTCCAAAAAGTAACGATTTTCGAGCAAATTCAAAGCTGATGTCCCAGAGTTGTTGTTGGGACTGCACATTTTAAGCAGGATGCAGAAGTTCCAAAGTGTGCTGTGTACGCATGATGTAGTGAGATATATAGACGCCTAACTAATTTGTACTGCTGTTCCCAATGCAGTATCTCCTTGGTAGCCATACTATAAGTTTGCAAGCTAGTCATCAATGTTGAGGGATGAATTATGGTATGAAGTTCCTCCAACCACTTTTGTTCCAAGGCTGTAAGGTCGTAGGGAGAAATAAGGTCCTGCAGTCCCTGATGATGAGAACACAAGGGAACCCATAATTGGGTCTCCAGGCTATTGAATTCTGCAATTTTTTCATATGCTTTATTGCTCAACGCAGATTGCAACAAGGAGTGAATATAGTATTGCACTTGCAAATATGGAAACTTGTCTCCAATTTCAAGTTGATATTCCTCCTGCAAGGAGGTAAATGGTGTAATGTTCCCATCTTCGCCCACCACATAGAATAAGTAAGAAATACCTTTCTGATGCCAGGAGCGGAAGCGAGCCATAGACATGCCCGGCATAAAGTCTCCGTTGCCTTGTAGGGATAAAAAAGGGGAGGTCTCCAAGGTCTACCCAGCACTTTGCATACCCACCTCCAAGTGATCCACAAAGGCAAAAATATGGGATTTTCAAAATGTTTCCCAATCATGAGGCTCTCACATGCAGCACATAACTAAAATGGTACGGGTGAGTCAAATCGGTTCCAGGTGAATGTATGAAATCAGTGCTTCACTGGCTCTCACTGGAAAGGATCCCACTGTCACTACTAAATGTACGCTAGCAGAGGGCCTTCAAGTTCAAATTGGAATGCCTTATAATATTCTAGGGTGTAGCCATATGGCCCTGGGGTCATATTATTTCTCAGGCCTCACAATGTTGTCTGAAATTCTTTAGTTAGTATGGGTGTGTTAAGTGCCTCTTTAGCTTTTGCGACATGTGCGGAAAGCCTGCATCTGACAAATAATCATTTACATCTGGCCTTGGAGTAGATTGTCTTTAGGAATAAAAGTCTTGAAAGCATTTAGTAAAAATATCAGTGATATCTGAAGTATTATGCAAAAGCCCTTGCAAAGTTCGCAGTACTGTGATATAGCGGGAGCCAGACCAATGTCTATTAATATGAGCCAATAATTTCCCTGATCAATTTCCATATCTGTTAAAGCGATATTTTCTGTATAGCATCTTTTTTGTATGTTCATGTGTCAAAGCATTCAAGGCTGTTTGCATATCCTTAAGTAGTTCTTTCAAAACTAATGTTTTTTCACGGAGAGAGTAGTGGATGCTTGGAATGCCCTCCCATGGGAGGTGGTGGAAATGAAAACGGTAACGGAATTCAAACATGCGTGGGATTAGCATAAAGGAATCCTGTGCCGAAGGAATGGATCCTCAGGAGCTTAGTCAAGATCGGGAGGCGGGGCTGGTGGTTGGGAGGCGGGGATAGTGCTGGGCAGACTTATATGGTCTGTGTCAGAGCCGGTGGTGGGCAGCGGGACTGGTGGTTGGGAGGCAGGGATAGTGCTGGACAGACTTGTACGGTCTGTGCCAGAGCCGGTGGTTGGGAGGCAGGGCTGGTGGTTGAGAGGTGAGGATAGTGCTGGGCAGACTTATACGGTCTGTGCCAGAGCCTGTGGTTGGGAGGAGGGGCTGGTGGTTGGGAGGCGGGGATAGTGCTGGGCAGACTTATATGGTCTGTGCCCTGAAGAGCACAGGTACAAATCAAAGTAGGGTATACACAAAAAGCAGCAAATATGAGTTATCTTGTTGGGCAGACTGGATGGACCGTGCAGGTCTTTTTCTGCCGTCATCTACTATGTTACTATGTTCAAAACTAATGTGGGCAATTGTACATATGATTGTTTTGCTTTCTGCAATTTTTGTTGGATTATTTGTAGTAAATAATTAGCAGATTTTAGTACACACAGCTTCAGCTTTAGAAATGTTAATTTCTTTCTTCATCTCTCTCTCATTCACCCCTGAATAATTCACTGCTGAGTCACTTTAAAGTGAAGTAACAAAACATCTGTTTACTCACAGTTTGTAGTTAGATTATAATCAGACAGGCTTATATATACATATTACTATACATTTGTATTATCAGCTCCTTCCATGTGCTTAGATGGTAATGGATGCTCACACCACCATAGATCCTCTCAGGTTAGGAGAGATCATGAGCTCCATGTGCTCCATGTGCTGCATCTGCTGTGTCTAACCCCCAACAGGAAGTTGCATAGCTATGTGACCTCTCTAAGTAATTCACATCAGAGGTCACAGAGTAATCACAGAGAAATAATAGGTGACAGGCAATGCATGTAAAATACAATTACATTCCAACAAACCCCTTCTCATGCATAACTGTCATGCAATTATTTATTCATACAAAGTCCAAGCTTTATACGCAGATTCACAAAATGTTCTCTGGGTAACGGTTTGGTCATGATGTCAGCTGTCATCTCACTGGTGTGACAATAGTGTAGACTGATGACCCCTTCTTTTGCCAACTCTCGCACGTTGTGGTATTTCGTTGCGATGTGCTTGGTGCGTGACTGAACCTTGTCATTCTGTGACAGTCGGATGCAGCTCTGATTATCTTCCATTATCTGGATTGGTCTCTTTTCAGCTATTCCAAAATCCAGCATAAGTTTTTCAATCCACATCAGTTCTCTGCACGCTTTCCGATACTGCCACATATTCAGCTTCTGTAGAAGACAAACTCACAATACTTTGTTTATGACTGGCCCATGAAATTTGTACATTTCCATACATAAACACATATCCACTTGTGGATTTATAATCAGAATGATCCCCTGCCCAATCTGAATCACAGTAACATATTAGTTTTGGATTACTATTGGCTGAAATCTTTAATTTACAATCAATGGTACCCTTTAAATACCTTACCATCCTTTTAACTGCAGTCCAATCTGATTTGGTAGGTGAGCTGACCCTTCTGCTCAAAATTCCTACTGCATTTGCTATATCAGCCCTGTATGTGGTAGCTAGATATAAAAGCTTACCTATGGCTGATCTATATTGGATGTTATCTGGTAAAGGTTCTCTTACTGTTTCATCCTTCAGAAAATCAGTGATCATGGGAGTGCTTACAACTTGGGCATCTTGCATACCTAAACTTTCAATAAGCTCATTTATTTTCTGCTTCTGGCTTAGAAGATAAGAACCATCATTTTGTTTCTCAATTTCTATACCAAGATAGTATGACACATTACCAAGTTCTTTTATCTCAACATTGTGGTTTTAAACACTTTACAATGTCCTTGTACTCTTGCTCACTTTTGCTTGCAATGAGCAGATCATCAACAAAAGCTAAAATGTATGCATATTGTCCATTTGTGCACCTAGTGTACAAGCATTTATCTGCTTCACCTTGTTTAAATCCTAAATTTGTCAATATTTCATGCAATTTTTCATTCCAACATTTTGCACTTTGCTTTAATCCATAAAGACCTTTGTTTAATTTACACACTAGCTGTCTTTGTTTTGTATTTATGAAACCTGTTGGTTGTTCCATGTACAAATCTTCAGTTATTTCTCCATGAAGAAACGCTGTTTTCACATCAATGTGTTTGACTTGCATGCCTTTTGAGACTGCAATGCTCAGAAGTGTTCTGATTGTCGTGTGTTTCACTACAGGTGCAAACACTTCATCAAAATCTTCTCCATATTTTGAAGATATCCCTTTGCCACTAATCTGGCTTTATACCTTTCCACTTTTCCTTGTGCATTCCTTTTTAACTTGAATACCCATTTGCATCCTATAGCTTTCTTGCCAGGAGGTAATTTTGTAAGAATCCAAGTATTATTTTTATCCAATGCATCAATTTCTTCTTGTGCAGCTTTATGCCATTCAGCAGCTTCTTCTGCTGGCATTTTCTCAATCTCATCCCATGTTAAGGGCTCTTGAGCTTCTGCTGACTTTGTTAGGTAAGACAGTCTTGGGGGTGGAACACCTTTGTTTTCCCTGGATGAGCGTCTGACAACAGGTTGGTCTGACCTTTCCGCATCCTCTAAATCTGAGAGTTCTTCTCCAATTGATTCCCCTTCTCCAACTGTACTGTCTTCTTCAATGATCCTTTCTGTGTCTGTTTCCTCTGTCTGTTCCTCGTTAGATACAGGTGAGTTGCTTTCAGACATCTGCCTTGGTATGGCATTTATATACACTGGCATGTCTATTATGGTTCTAGTTTCATATTCTGGATGATAAGGCTCATCTGGGATAATCCAGCCTTTATCGACCCTTTTGTTTTCATCAAAATATGTAACATGTCTTATGCCAACAATGCCAGTTTTCAGATTCAAAATTCTATATCCTTTGTGTCCTGGAGCATAGCCAACTAAAATGCCCCTTTCTGTTGTGGAATCCAGCTTATGCCTTCTTTGCTTTGGTACATGAGCATATGCTGTACTTCCAAATGTTCTTATGTGTGACAGGTTTGGCTTCCTACCATGCCATGTCTCATGTGGTGTGCGCTCCGCGCCTTTAGTTGGCATTCTGTTTTGTAGGTACACTGCTGTGAGAATGGCTTCCCCCCATAGTCTTTTAGGGAGATTGCTATCTGACAGCATACATCTGGTCATTTCCACAAGTGACCTAAATTTTCTCTCTGCAACAGAATTTTGCTCTGGTGTATAAGCTACTGTTGTGATATGCTGAATGCCTTCTTGTTCTAGAAATGTGCGCATGCTTTGTGAAGTGAACTCACCACCATTGTCGGTCTGAAGAACCTTTGGTTTTCTTTCAAATTTGTTGCTCACCATGGCTACGTATTTCTTCAGCATGTCTGTGACTTGACTTTTTTCTTTCAGCAAATAGGCCACACAATATCTAGAGAAATCATCCAAGAATATTAGCACAAATCTGTTATTTCCCAATGATGGGATATTAAACGGTCCACATAAGTCACTGTGTATTAAGTCCAGTACTTTATTACTCCTATTTCCTGTGTATGCAGGAAATGAGGGTCTCACACCTTTTTGAGTAACACAGTCTATGCATTTCTCCATTTTACCAGCATCTGCACTTATCTGAATGCCGGTGGCCAGTTGCTTACTGTAAAGATCCTGGATCACCTTACAATCACGATGTCCCAGGCGGCGATGCCAGATTTCCAGACTACATTTACCATCATTCTTCCTTACTTGCGCCATATGTGAGGCTTCACCTGAAATGTTCAGCTTATAAACATCATTATGCATAAAAGCTTCAGCATACACTTCATCATTTTTAGAGATTGTGCACTTACTGTTTTCAAAATGAATCACAAATCCCTTCTTATCTAATGTAGATACACTAAGCATATTGCAAACTGCTTGGGGAATATACAAGACATCACTTACAGGAATTTCTTTAACTTCATTAGACACTTTGCATTTTAAGAATCCAATACCTTTTGCTTGGATCTTAGCAGTCCCTGCGTTTGCAGTTTTAAGAATACCTTCCTCTGGACACATTTCCTGAAAGAAATCCTTAGAATGGTTAAATGGCATGTGCTCCCCGAATCCAAAATCCAAGTACTTTCATTTGAATTATTATTTACCATAGTCAAAGATTTTTTCTGCCATTAGAAAGCCCTTGTGTTTATCTTTGTCCTTCATACATTTCCTGGTTTGAAAATTCTTTAGTTCCATTGGCTTAGGTGAGCTAGAGGGAGTGTTTTGTGTTTCCTTACACCATTTAGATACATGTCCCTCCTTTCCACATGAGTAGCAAATCAGCTTGCCCTTGGGTGGAGTTTTCCCATAGCTCCGCCTTCCTCTGTTCTTTGCCAAGAAATTTGTTTCATTTCTCTCTGACTTGCTTTGAGAACACATCTCCTCAGAATCATTTATTATGCATTCCTGCCTTAGTTTTGATGTTGCCTGTTCAAAAGATTGCCCTTCAATGGCCTCATTTACAGACCTAAAAACATCAAACTTCTTTGATAGTGAGGTAAAAAGAAATGCTCTTTTCAATGCATCACACATGGGAATTCCAGAAAGTTCTAACTTTTGAAATGAAGACATAAGATGCATAATGTGATCATTACATTTACTTTTATCCCTTAATTTGGTTTCATTCAACTCTGCTAACCAAATTGGTTGCTGCTTTGCATATGTAGTTGCATACATAGTTCTCAGTTTATATAAAATGTCCTTTGGTGTATCTTTTCCCTCCACTAATATGGCTTGTTTCTCTGAGAGAGCTTCCAAAAGCATGCACTTCACATAATAGTTTGCATTGTCCCATTCAGCCATATTTTCAGCTGTTCTGTCTTGGTCTAAGCATATATTTAATCTTTTTGCTCGAAGGAGACATATGAATCTTAGTTCCCACTGCTGATAATTAAACTCAGTTAATCTAGGCACCTTGAGAGAATAGAAAAATGGTGAATTTCCTCCCTCAGCCATTTTCTTAGCCTTCTGTCTGCTGTGTGGGGGGAGAGAGAGACAGACTGAATCTTTCCTTTAAAACTTAAGAGAAAAATGTGGCCTTTTTTTTCTGCCTGGTAATATTTCTCTTCTTTTTCAATTCCTGGCCCTGGGCCCATAACCCTTTTGTTGGATTATTTGTAGTAAATAATTAGCAGATTTTAGTACACACAGCTTCAGCTTTAGAAATGTTAATTTCTTTCTTCATCTCTCTCTCATTCACCCCTGAATAATTCACTGCTGAGTCACTTTAAAGTTGAAGTAACAAAACATCTGTTTACTCACAGTTTGTAGTTAGATTATAATCAGACAGGCTTATATATACATATTACTATACATTTGTATTATCAGCTCCTTCCATGTGCTTAGATGGTAATGGATGCTCACACCACCATAGATCCTCTCAGGTTAGGAGAGATCATGAGCTCCATGTGCTCCATGTGCTGCATCTGCTGTGTCTAACCCCCAACAGGAAGTTGCATAGCTATGTGACCTCTCTAAGTAATTCACATCAGAGGTCACAGAGTAATCACAGAGAAATAATAGGTGACAGGCAATGCATGTAAAATACAATTACATTCCAACAATTTTGTCTCAAGATGTACTATACCTTGTGCAATACAGCGCATGCGGGATATCACATAGGAGATTATATCTCCCCTTAAAACTACTTTTGCTGTCTCTCAAAAGAGGGCTGGTGAATCCACATGAGCTGCATTACACTGTGCGAACATTTCCCTTTCTTATGTAAATATTACCGAAAATGTTGATCTGTACTAAGATAAGAGGGGAAACGACAAGTTGTTCCACTATGACTACCCCTGCCCAAGTCCACAAAAATCAGAGCATGGTCTGTCACCATGGTGGGACCTATCTCTGCTTTATTCACCAATGCAAAAAGTGAGGTGGAAAACAAAATATATTCAATACACAAGAGTGTCATGCATTTTTGAGACATGAGTGTAATCTCTCTCGCTTGGATGTAACCGTCTCCACACATCCCGTATCCTCAAAGCACTACAAAGATAAAGTAGACCCCTGTCTGGTTGAGATATGCTAGATTAGTTCCTGTTGAACAGTCCAACTGCGGGTCCAAGACTTAGTTAAAGTCACCCACCATCATCAGAGGAATGGTAGGGTCTAAAAGCCCAATGTGGACTAATTTTTGAAAGAAAGCATGCTCATATTGATTGGGGCCATATACCACTAATAGAGACAATTTGGAGCTGGACAGGGTGACCCTCAACAACAGATATCGCCCAAATTCATCCTGTAATACAGAATCAATGCTACACATCAAAGACTTTCAAACTAATACTGCAACTCCTGCCTGCGATTTGGTGAGGTGGAAAATTATTACCCCCCCCCCCCAACCCATCCCCAGGCAAGTTTCTTATGCTCTGCTGGATTTAGTTTGGTCTCCTGCAGGCACGCAATATCTGCATTGTAGCGATTGAGCTGCGCCAAGAGTTTGCTTCTTTTCACTGGAGAGGTTATGCCTGACACATTCCAAAAGACTACCCTCACTGACACACCTGGTCTACCTGTCATATGTCTCGAACTGGGTGGAAGAAAGTTGTCTGAAGTTTACACATAAAGAGCTCCCAGGGTGCCCAGTTCCACCCCCAGAGCTTAGTCCCATCCATTAGATGCACAGTTCCCATATGATAGCACTGAGCCATATAAGCACACATTAAAAAAAACCACACACACACACAATACTCCCTCCCCATCCCAAATGATTCCCTCTCAATCCACTCTGACAATGCTAACATCACACCCAAACGTTAGATGTGAGATAGCTAATCACGCCTATGATGCCCCCTGGGCTACCACCCCCCCCCCCCCCCCCAATCATCTGGTTTGTCATGTCCTGAGCTTTTCCTAACTTCCAAGATATAAAAAGAGAACAATAATTACAACAATAACACTCCATAATTGCTAAAGATTAACATGTAACAAGGAAAACTCTGATCTAAACATGAGCAAGTATGAAAATATACTTTGCTGATACTTAAATACACATGTCTATAAAGAAGGCCCACTTTATATACTTGCTAGCCTCACTCTTTAGGAGCTCTCTTGGAGGACATATGTCTCACTGTTCCCAGTAGAATGTTTCCAGAGTCTTCACTGTGCTATATTTGATGAGCATCCAAGACTATGAAAGGCTCCAAGATATTAATATTATCTTTCCATTTTATCCTAATAAGCTTCAAGATGTAGATGGTGATTTTCCCACTATGTTCTTGATATGATCTTGGGTCGTTTCATACTTATCATATGTACTCCATACAACCTGGTGAAACACTTTAAGGACAGTTGGATAGATGAACTGGAAGTGGATCTTGTGCTTGGCCAGCGTTGCACATAAAGGATAAAATGCTTTGCGTTTCTCCTGGAGTGCTGCTGAGTAATCTTAATGATGATATCCTTGGCCAAACTACTATCAAACCAAAACCTCAACCCATACATATACGCAGACGACGTAACAATCTACATCCCATTTAAAGAAGATCTAACAGAAATTTCCAATGACATCAACCAAAGCCTAATACTCACCTCACAACATAACACGAACAAATTCACCACTATTAACACACCAAATCTGAATCTCCCAATCTCGGACACCCTAAAAATTCGTGGAGTTACCATTGATCGACACCTAACACTTGAGAACCATGCGAAAAACACAACCAAGAAGATGTTCCACTCAATGTGGAAATTAAAAAGAGTAAGACCTTTCTTCCCAAGGACCGTCTTCCGTAACCTGGTACAATCAATGCTACTTAGTTATCTAGACTACTGCAACGCACTCTACGCTGGCTGCAAAGAGCAAATAATCAAGAAACTTCAGAAAGCCCTGAACACTGCAGCTAGACTCATATTTGGTAAAACAAAATATGAAAGTACTAAGCCCCTACGAGAAAAGCTACACTGGCTCCCACTTAAAGAACGCATCACGTTCAAAATATGCTCCCTAGTTCACAAACTCATTCACGGAGATGCCCCAGCCTACATGTCAGACCTGATAGACTTACCACCCAGAAATGCTAAAAAAATCCCGCACATTCCTTAATCTTCACTTCCCCAACTGTAAAGGTCTAAAGTACAAACTAACGCATGCGTCAACCTTTTCATACCTGAAGACACAACTCTGGAACACGCTGCAGTGCAACTTAAAAACGATTTATGAACTAACTAAATTCCGCAAACTACTGAAGACCCATCTCTTTAACAAGGTATACCACAAAGATCAACAAATGTGAACTCCTCCACATACATCCAGAATTGTCTTAAAATATCTGCTTGTTATACTACTATCATGTTTTATCATTATAATGTTAACCAAGATCATTCTGTAATAATAAATGTCAATTTTCTTATATATTTCCACCATTCATGATGTATTGTAAGCCACATTGAGCCTGCAAAGAGCTGGGAAAATGTGGGATACAAATGCAACAAATAAATAAACAAGCAAACCGGGGTTCCATCATAAGTCAGAGAGTCTCAGTGGAGCTTATACTGTCTCATAATATCTGCTTTGTGTAAGTAATTATGTTTAAATCTTTTTTATTAAGCAATCAAACAAACAAACAAACAAGAACCATAGTCATAATCGTATAAACAAATCTGTTGTAACAATGGCTCCGGACAATCAGCAAGAGTCAGAAAATTCTATTACCATAAACAATTTTATAACCCCCCCTTTCCATCCCTCCTCCCCCTGCCCCAACTCTTTGTTAACCCACTTATTCACGTTTCAACCCAAATTAGTGGTACAATCACAAGTAAAGTGTACAGCAGTATAACATCCTACTCTACTACCCCCAGTCCTCCCCCTTTCTAACCCACCCTCACCCACCCACCCCCCCTTTAGAGTGTCAAGGTAAACTGGTCCATCAAACAGTATTCAAATGTGCACTTAATTTAAAAGTCTGCTCTGTGCTGCTGGCTGCAGTGTGTCCCAGAAATTCGCCCAGGTTTTTTCCAGACGTTTGCCGTCTCCGGAGAAGAAGTCCTTGACCCCACAGCGCTCCAGCCTCAGCAGTTCAATCATGTGCGTCCGCCATACACCGATAGACGGAACTGTGTGCTCTCGCCAGTTCAGTAAAATGATCTTCTTCCCCACCAGTATCGCTCTCTGCAAGAAGGCTTTAAAGCCCGGAAGAGTAGGCCCAACCTCTTTGTAGATTCCAAAGAGAATTAATGGTTGTCTCTGTATTGTTTGACCCCAATAGCTCTTAACTGCCTCCAAGATTGTAGACCAAAAGTGCATAACTCGGGGACATTGCCAGAACATATGACTAAACCCTGCAGGGGTCTGTCTGCACTTAGGGCACTCCCCGGATCCACCGAACCCTGCCCTGTGGGCATGTGCTGGAGAGATGTATAACCACAGGGCAAACTTGTATTGTATTTCCCAATAACGAGTGAAGACAGAGGTACGTTGAATGGAAGACAAAAAATTACAAAGCGTCTCTTCCGACAGTTCCACCCCAAGCTCTCTAGTCCAGACCTGCGCTCTGCTGCGAAAATCCAGATCTTCAGTTGTGTCTTGTAAAAACCGATGATGATAGCGGAGAGGTACTGCATTCTGGCCCCCCCAAATGTCAGGGCCGTGTTCAATGTATCTTGTACATCCTCACTTAAATTAATCCATCCCAATGCAGTCAAATAATGCTGGATTTGTAAATATGCGAATTGGTCCGACCCTGTCAGCTGAAATTCCTGCTGTAGTTCCAAAAACGGCCTTGCTCTTCCGTCATCAGTCACCAGTTGGCAAAGAAAATGAATTCCTTTCTGTCTCCATCGAGCAAAGGCCACTGAGGATGACCCCTCCGGGAAGTCGGGATTACGATACAATGGCAGGAAAGGAGTCGCCTTCCAGTCAAAAGAGTGTCTTTTACAGAGCCATCTCCATGCTGCTCTAGCCGAGATAATCAAAGGATTCCCCCCCAGCTTGGACTCTATACCCCCACCCGATGCATGCAACCACCATCCCAAGTGTGCAGTGGGGAAGACTGCCATCTCTAGTTGAGTATTAGAGAAATCTTGTTGCCCTGTCAGCCTTGTGTAAGTAATTATAAAACTTGGCGATTACTATTCTGGGTCTGTTGTCTCCTGCCTTTTTCTTCCCCAGGCGGTGGGCCCGTTCCAAGCACACCGGGCCCGCACTGTCGCAAATTTTCTGTCAGCCAAGATTCCAACTCTGAGAGTAGAATTGCCTCTGCCACAGACTCAGGAATTGCAAAAAAAAGCACATTGCTATGCCTGGAGCATTTTTCAAGGTTCTCCATCTTGACCGCTTGTTGTTGCAATAGCGTTTTTAAAGTTGTTAGCTCTGTCGAAGTGCCGCTTGTGGTATCTTCTATATCAGAGATACATGTCTCTAGCTCTGTTGTATGCTTAGTGATGTCTGCCATAAAGGTTTCAAAATATGCAGTTTGGGAAGAGAGAGTCTCCAGCCGTGGCCCTAATGCTTGTTCAATAGCCTGCTGCAGGTCTGATAATGCTGATGCTGTAAATTGCATTACCACTCTGAATATTGATGCCACCATCTTTTTGTCCCCTTACTTACCTCAAACTTGATCTGCTTGGGTTGATTTAGCAGGTTTAGAATCAGTCATTTGCTCCACAAATTTGTCCATATGTTCAGCAAACTTTATGAAATCTGTGCTCAAGACACTACAAAATGCTGATAAATATGAAGGGGAGCCCAGGAGCTCAGCAGGCACACGTCCTCCCACCCCTACAGCATCACATGATCCCCCTGGAGCCAATATTAACTGATGAATTTCCTGATCTAGAAAAGCTTAGGCATATTCTAAAAAAACCTGATAATTCATTCTATGGCATAGAGGTTGGCTACCCTAAATGAACTTATTATCATCCTATTCAATGACACACCATATGCTATACAAGTGGTGTGGCTACCACTATATCATTTCATTTAATAACAAATCAGTGGTGTAAAGTTAGGTACAGTTTATTTTTAGGTGTTCCTGGGGGCTCACAATACAAAATAAGGGTGTTATAGTGGGATTTGTGCCTGGCTCCCTTTATGTGACTTCCACTGCACTGGCTACGAGGCTATCCCTCTGCTCTGCTGGGATGCCTGTGTGGCCAATTTATTAGGAATGGTGCCACACAACCATAAGAACATAAGAATATAAGCATTGCCATACTGGGATAGACTGAAGGTCCATCAAGCCCAGTATCCTGTTTCCAACAGTGGTCAATCCAGGTCACAGTACCTGGCAAGATCCCAGAACAGCAAAACAGATTTTATGCTGCTTATCCTAGAATATGCAATGTATTTTCCTAAGTCCATCTTAATAACGGCTTGTGGACTTTTCTTATAGGAAATTATCCAAACTTTATAAAACCCTGCTAAACTAACTGCTTTTACCACATAATCTGGCAGAGAATTCCAGAGTTTAATTACTTGTTGAGTGAAGAAATATTTTCTTCAATTCATTTTAAATTTATTAGTTAGTAACTTCTTTGCATGCCACCCTAATCCTAGTATTTTTGGAAAGAGTAAACAAGCGATTCACATCAACCTATTCCGCTCTACTCAGTATTTTATAAACCTCTATCATATTTCCCCTCAGCCATCAACCTCTATCATATCTCCCCTCAGCCATCTCCAGCTGAAGAGCCCTAGTCGCTTTTGCCTTTGCTCATAAGGAAGTCGTATTGTCCCCTTTACCATTTTCATTGCCCTTCTCTGTATCCTTTCTAATTCCACTATATCATTTTTGAGATGCGGTAACCAGAACTGACTTTTTTGTGCATTTTTCTCTAGGACTTTTTTTTTTAATATGGTATTTAAATATGGTCTATCTCAAAAAGACTCCAGTGTTTTTTTGTTTTTTATTTATCAAAAAACTTTTATTGCTATAATTATATTAAAACCTTCCATTCATACCATCCTATCACCCTTCTTGCCCTGTGCTGCTCTAAACAATGTTTCAATTAACTTACAAAATTCACATTTTATTCTATTCACGTTGTTTCCACATTTTAGTTAACAATTACAAACACACAACTCAGTCTATAGAATGCAGTGATTCACGCCGCGCTTTCCACTTGGCCACTGCACTCATAAAGCAAACAAATGTTGATTGTGTTAGTCCCGAATGTATCACACTCAGTTCAGATGTGAATCCACTGTTTACCGCTACCAAGCCAAAAAACACGCTTGTACAGCATTATACAGGTGCTGAGAAGACGGTAAATGTTAAATTACTTGACCCTTGGTGTCTCCAGTTAATGTCAGTTCCCCGATGCTGGACCGCATTTCACTAGATCTTCCTCAGGAGGAACCACCATTACATCTACAACAATTTAACAATATCCTCATTATTACCATCCTAATCACTCATAATTTACTCTCAGTATTACATTATACATTAAAATAATACTCAACTGTCATTCATCTAATCGGCTGCATGCCAGAATAAGGCTCCCTTTGGCGTGGGCCACAAGACGCCGCACCAGGAGTTACTACGTCAGATGTCCCTATCTAAATTTAAAGGGCTGCACACTTCACCACACCCATTATGTTAAAGAAACAGTACCTTACACCCATTCGACCTCAAGATTGAGACCATAAGGTGTAACCGTTCCCCATGAAAAAATATATTGCTGCTCCATAACTAACAGGCTAGCACTGACATCACCACCCCTACTGGACAAAGAAAGGTGCACTATTACAGCACACCGAAGTTGATCAACCGAATGATTATTTAAAGTCCAATGTGCTACTAGCGGGTTTTCCTGTTTGTTATGCCGAATATTACTAACATGCTCCGCTAACCTACTTTTAAGCTGTCTCTTAGTGTGCCCTATATAGTACAACTTGCATGGACAAATGATACAATAAACCACACGTTCAGTATAACAGGTGGTGAGATGCCTTATAGTGTGCTGCCTGTTAGAATGGGGAATGGGGATGATCGAAGTATCCCACTGATAACGGCAGTATACACACTTACCACATGGAGAGTGCCTGCCGATTTCAATGTTTCTAGTGGGTCTTTTGAGCAACTCGTCCAAATATGGTACCTAAAGAATTGCCCCAGTGTCCTTATTAATACAAGCAGGAAATCAGTCAGCTATAACCTGTTTATTGTTCTTAGGCTTGTTACTATTAGAGAACTAGTTCTAGCTTCCTCTGTGCTTGCTTTATATTCATTTGTCAGCTTTTGTAATCAGTATATAGTCCTGTCTCCTTAATACTAGGCTGTCTTTAAGAGCAAGGCATCCTGAGTAGCACATGGTCATGTGGTGTATTATAGTAATGGTAATTAGAAAGGAAATTAATGTGGATGTTACAAGAGGAATTACATATTACATAATTGAAGCTGCTATTGTATGTAATTGCAACTTTACACGTACTGATTTGCATTTTGCATTCTGCCTATATGAGTAATTACACAAAAGGAGAAAATTACAGGTTGACTTAAAAAAAAATATTTAAGGCCTCTAAATATTTTACTATAAAAATAGGTGACAGATGTAAATTACAAGGAGGCTGATCTACCACCTTTCCATCTACTTTTATAGGGGATGTAGAGGATGAATATTTATGAAAAGTTAGGTTTTGATGAGTACGAAATTGCATATAAAGGGCCATTTGGTAGCTGTTTGAGTAAGTGAAAAATGTAATTCCTCTTGAAATGCCTTCTGCTTTGCTCATAGACAAAATCACAAGGGGCTATTCATCCTGTGCATCTATAATATTTTCTAAGAATCTGACTTAGTGGAGAAATTTATAGATGATTAAGTTAATGTATGGAAGAATTCATTCAGGAAGGCATTTGAGACAGTTTCCCCCAGAGAGATTTATAGCAATTCCTTTAAATAAAGCTGCTTGTTATTGTCTAGGACTTTGCTTAAATAGCATTCATAGTATTTTGAGTGGAAGTGGAAAAAAAATCAAATAATTGATAACTTGTGCTGGTGTATGGATTATGCCAGAGTCTAATCTAGCTATTAAACAGGCCAAAAATACCATGTGGTCAATATTCAGCCAGTGGTAGTACTGTGAGTCCACCACTAGAGGTTGTGGCAGCCATTTTGCACATGGAGCTGACATGGGCAGGAGGAAGTGGGAATTGCGCCTGCCACGACTATCCGATAAACCACCAGGGATCCAGATAGGCCCATAGGGAGTATTGTGTTCAGTTTTGGAGGCCGTATCTTGCTAAAGACATAAGAAGACTTGAAGTGGTTCAGAGGAAGATGGGGCTTGCGCCAAAAGATATATGAGAAGAGACTAGACGATCTGAATTTGTATACCCTAAAGGAGAAGATGGACAGGGGAGATATGATACAGACGTTTAAATACTTGAAAGGGATTAATATGGAAACAAATATTTTCCAGAGAAGGGGAAATGGTAAAACTAGAGAACATGAATTGAGGGTTGCAGGGTGGTAGACTTAGGGGTAATGTCAGAAAATTTTTTTTCACAGAGAGGGTGGTTGATGCCTGGAATGCCCTCCTGAGGGAGGTGTTGGAGAAAAAAAAACTGTTGCAGAATTCAAAAAGGTGTGGGATGAACGCAGATGATCTCTAATTAGAAAATGAATAGTATAAAAAACAAAACTTAAAGGGATACATATGTGTTTGCATGTCAAGTGGTGCTTAGATGGCAACTGGCTGTATCAACTAAGGCCAGTGCTGGGCTGGCTTGTACGGTCTGATTCCTGCATATAGCAATCCGGTTTAGGATAGGCTGGAGAGCGCTTCAATGGAAACTTCAGTAATTTGGAACGTGAGGACAGTACCGGGCAGACTTTTACTGTCTGTGTCCCGCAAATGATAAAATGGATTCGAATAGGCTGGAGTGGGCTTTGACGGCAACTCCAGTAGTTGGAGCATAAGGACAGAGCCGAGCGAACTTCTACATAAGAACATAATTATTACCACACTGGGACAGACCAAAGGTCCATCAAGCCCAGCATCCTGTTTCCAACAGTGGCCAATCCAGGTCACAAATACCCAGCAAGATCCCAAAAAAGCTCAATACGTTTTATGCTGCTTATCCCAGAAATAAGCAGTGGATTTTCCCCAAGTCAATTTAATAATGGTCTATGGACTTTTCCTTTAGGAAGCCATCAGACCCTTTTAAAACCCCGCTAAGCTAACCGCCTTTACCACATTCTCTGGCAACGAATTCCAGAGTTTAATTACACATTGCGTGAAGAAACCTTTGGCCAATTCATATTAAATTTACTACTTTATAGTTTCATCGCAGTCTATGTCCCAGAAACATCAAAGAAAGACCATGATCAAGTATATAATATCTCATTCAATGCTGATTTAATCTTGAATTGATAATGAATGTGACTGTTGGGCAGACTGGATGGACCATTCAGGTCTTTATCTGCTGTCACTTACTATGTACATCCAAGAGCTGGCTATATGCAGTGTGAATACATCCAATTTACAAAACATAATGTCCAAAGTATGACGGGAGCCACACTAAGGACATGCCTGTCTGTGTGGCAGCAAATGAACAACCATATCCTTACATATTCTCTCACTTAACCACAATGTATGGTAGCCTAATGGTTAAAGCACCTGGCTGTAAACCAAAGCAGAGGACCAAAGGTTGCAGGCTCACATTTTGCCTATTCCCTGGGGTGTTTTTTGTTGTTGTTGTTTTGGGTTAGCCCTATATAGAATGATATACAGCCTACTGTCCCCTAATATTTAAGAAATCAGCAAGTGTTAAAGGCTATTAGAATGCAGTTCATTGAGGGACATGTGGAGGGGCATAATCGAACGGGGACGACCATCTCTAAGGACGTCCATCTCTAAGGACGTTCCGGCGAAGGGGCGGGGAAACCCATATTATCGAAACAAGATGGATGTCCATCTTTTGTTTTGTTAATACGGTCGGGGACACCCAAATCTCAACATTTAGGTCAACCTTAGAGATGGTCGACCTAAATGTTGAGACGGTCGACCTTAGAGATGGTCGTCCCCGGTTTTCGGCCATAATGGAAACCGAGGACGCCCATCTCAGAAATGACCAAATCCAAGATATTTGGTCATGGGAGAAGCCAGTATTCATAGTGCACTGGTCATCCTCACATGCCAGGACACCAACCGGGCACCCTAGGGAGCATTGCAGTGCACTTCACAAATTGCTCCCAGGTGCATAGCTCCCTTACCTTGGGTGCTGAGCTCCCTAACCCCCCCCCCCCCCCCAATGTACTGGGAGGGCCTCACTAAACAAAATTAAACATGAATTCTGATTAATCACTCCACACTACAGTGGGATGGTCAACAACTATTCTCCACTTTAGAGTCAGCTGGTCTAACCCTTATGCTATGCCTCCACATAGACACCTAGATGGCTATTTCAGAATATGCTGTTTCTTCTGCCATAAAGACCTCCGTGCCCCTCACATTTGGCATGACCAATATTGGATATTATAATTTGTACATTGGAGGTGTATGCTGGCTGTAGGCAGTGCATGGATGACCTCTATATCCACCTCTTTTCTCTACATTGTTTCCTGAAGCCTTTACCTATCAATCACCACAGTGGACCTTAGCCATGCAAGTGCTCATATCCTCCAACCTCTGGGGGGAACATACCTCTTTTCTTCTTATTTACCACATTTATCCCTTGCTGGATTCAGAGGCATGCAGCTACACAAATGTAAACATATATAGTAGATGACGGCAGAAAAAGACCTGCACGGTCCATCCAGTCTGCTCAAGATAAACTCATATGTGCTACTTTTTGTGTATACCTTACCTTGATTTCTATCTGCCATTTTCAGGGCACAGACCGTAGAAGCCTGCCCAGCACTAGCAGAGGAGTGCCTCTTCATTCTGAAAGGCCTGTATGGTTAAAAAAAAAAAAGTGAGATATCAGCAATGCAGGTGATGCTAGAGGCACATGCCCCCATATCTGAAAAGAGACATTGTAGTGGCTACGCAGCATCTGATCTACCAGAGTGCACACCAGACTAAGGCAGGTAAGATCCTCTGCAGATAAATATATCATCCTGATAACATATAATCTTTGGACTGAACCTCCTTGTACAATGAGAGTTGCATACTACAAACAATGCACTAAATATTTGATTAGAATGGTTAACCCAATATTCAGTGAAAGCCGGTTAACATTTTTAACATTTTAGTGACTGCATATTGAATATTGCTGCATAGATGTGATTGCTGTTAAGTGGTTTGCTCTGTAGCGGATATTCAGTAAATGACCTGTTAATTAAAGGCCGCATAAATTGGTTCAATTTATGCAGGCGTCTCACTTCCAAATACCTATTTGGTTATGTTTAAAAAGCCAAATGGAGGCTTCTGGCAGTTAGGATGTCTGGATCCTGTAAGGCAATTTTGGCCCTGAAAAGACTGAGAAGGCTATAGTCCTTGTTCTGTAGCACCATGGCAAACTGGCACAGCAGATGCAAATTGTGCCTTGCATTTAAGGCTTTGCAAATGGATCTTCCTAAATGTCTTTCACATGATAATTCAAAGGTATCCAAGCGTCAGTTAGGTCCTCTCAATGTTAGTAACATAGTAGATGGCATTGGTGGCAGAGAAAGACCCACACGGTCCATCCACTCTGCCCAACAAGATAAACTCATATATGCTACTTTATGTGTATACCTGACCTTGATTTGTATGTGTCATTTTCAGGGCACAGACCGTAGAAGTCTGCCCAGCACTAGCCCTGCCACCCAACCACTAGCCCTGCCTCCCACCACCGGCTCTGCCACCCAATCTCCGCTAAGCTTCTGAGGATCCCTTCCTTCTGAACAGGATTCCTTTATGTTTATCCCACGCATTTTTGAATTCCTTTACCGTTTTCATCTCCACCACCTCCTGCGGGAGGGCATTCCAAGTATCCACCACTCTCCATGAAAAAATACTTCCTGACATTTTTCTTGAGTCTGCCCCCCTTCAGTCTCATTTCATGTCCTCTAGTTCTACTGCCTTCCCATCTACAGAAAAGGTTCATTTGCAGATTAATACCTTTCAAATATTTGAACGTCTGTATCATATCACCCCTGTTTCTCCTTTCCTCCAGGGTATACATGTTCAGGTCAGCAATTCTCTCCTCATATGTCTTGTAATGCAAATTCCATACCATTCTTGTAGCTTTTCTTTGCACCGCTTCAATTCTTTTTACATCCTTAGCAAGATACAGTCTCCAAAACTGAACACAATACTCCAGGTGGTTCCTCACCAATGACTTATACAGGGGCATCAACACCTCCTTTCTTCTGCTGGTCACACCTCTCTCTATACAGCCTAGCAACCTTCTAGCTACGGCCACCGCCTTGTCACACTGTTTCATCACCTTCAGATCCTCAGATAACTATCACCCCAAGATCCCTCTCCCCGTCCGTACATATCAGACTCTCACCGCCTAACACATACATCTCCCATGGATTTCTGCTCCCTAAGTTCATCACTTTGCATTTCTTCGCATTGAATTTTAATTGCCAAACCAGTCTTCTAGCTTCTGCAGATCCTTTTTCATGTTTTCCACTCCCTCCCGGGTGTCCACTCTGTTACAAATCTTAGTATCATCCGCAAAAAGGCAAACTTTACCTTCTAACCCTTCGGCAATATCACTCACAAATATATTGAACAGAATCGACCCCAGTACCGATCCCTGAGGCACTCCACTATTCACCTTTCCCTCATCCGAGTGAATTCCATTAACCACCACCCTCTAGCGTCTGTCCGTCAACCAGTTCCTAATCCAGTTCACCACGTTGGGTCCTATCTTCAGCCTGTCAGGTTTATTCAAGAGCCTCCTGTGGGGAACCGTGTCAAAAGCTTTGCTGAAATCTAAGTAGATTACGTCTATAGCTCATCCATGATTCAGTTCTGCGGTCACCCGGTCAAAGAATTCAATGAGATTCGTTTGGCACGATTCACCTTTGGTAAAACCATTTTGTCTTGGATCTTGTAACTTATTGGCTCCCAGGAAATTCACTATCCTTTCCTTCAGCATCGCTTCCATTACTTTTCCAATAACCGAAGTGAGGCTTACCGGCCTATAGTTTCCAGCTTCTTCCCTATCACCACTTTTGTGAAGAGGGACCAAATCCGCTGTTCTCCAATCCCACGGAACCTCTCCCATCTCTAAGGATTTATTAAACAAATCTTTAAGAGGACCCGCCAGAACCTCTCTGAGCTCCCTCAGTATCCTGGGGTGGATCCCGTCCGTTCCCATGGCTTTGTCCACCTTTAGATTTTCAAGTTGTTCATACATACTCTCTTCCGTGAACGGTGCTATATCCACTCCATTCTCATATGCACTTTTGCCAGTCAATCGCGGTCCTTCTCCAGGATTTTTTTCTGTGAAAACAGAACAAAAGTATCTATTTAGCAAATTTGCTTTTTCTTCATCATTATCTACATAGCGGTTTGCAGCATCTTTCAGTCTCACAATTCCCTTTTTAGTCTTCCTCCTTTCACTAATATACCTGAAGAAATTTTTGTCACCCTCCTTACATTTCTAGCCATTTGTTCTTCCGCTTACGCTTTCACCAGATGTATCTCTCTCTTGGCTTCTCTCAGTTTCATCCAGTATTCCTCTCCGTGTTCCTCTTCTTGAGTTTTTCTGTATTTCAGGAACGCCAACTCTTTAGCCTTTATTTTCTCAGCCACTTGCTTGGAGAACCACATCGGTTTCCTTTTTCTATTGCTTTTATTTACTCTCGTTACATAAAGGTTTGTGGCCACATTTATAGCTTCTTTCAGCCTGGACCACTGTTTTTCCACTTCTCATACGTCCTTCCTCAGGTATTCCCCCATTTTACTAACCAACGTATTATCTATAAGGTTGCCACTCTTTTTTTTTTTTCAATTTTATTTTTCATTTTATTCAATAACATTTACAAGACAGGCAACACTGCCACATTTGTCCTTCTTAACATAAGAAAGTCTTTCAAGCCACAACAACTTAAAACTCTTAACACATCATACAATTAACGTTCAAAGTTTTTCATGTAGGATCACCTATCTTTCTTCCCTTACTATCCCGTATTCTCCAGCTAGAGTCCGCCGTTCGATCAATGATCATCATTTGATTCTCCCAAGTCCGAATTTGCCTACTAAGAATCCACCAGATACTGTGCTTTCTTTTTTCTCTCGCCCCACATCTGGAACAATCTTCCACTGGCCCTTCATAGTAACATAGTAACATAGTAGATGACGGCAGAAAAAGACCTGCATGGTCCATCCAGTCTGCCCAACAAGATAAACTCATATGTGTATACCTTACCTTGATTTGTACCTGCCTTTTTCAGGGCACAGACCGTATAAGTCTGCCTAGCAGTATTTCCCGCCTCCCAACCACCAGTCCCGCCTCCCATCACTGGCTCTGGCACAGACCGTATAAGTCTGCCCTCCACTATCCTCGCCTCCCAACCACCAACCTCTCTTCCCCCACCTGCTCCGCCACCCAATTTCGGCTAAGCTTCTGAGGATCCATTCCTACTGCACAGGATTCCTTTATGCATATCCCACGCATGTTTGAATTCCGTTACCGTTTTCATCTCCACCACCTCCCGCAGGAGGGCATTCCAAGCATCCACCACCCTCTTGAAAAAATACTTCCTGACATCTAGTACCACTTCCTTCAAGCAGTTCAAAGTTGAAGTAAAGACTTGCTTATTTTTACAGGCTTTTGAAGACCCAGTTGCCTATGGTGTATCTCTATTATATTTATATGGTGTTTGCCCTGTTTCAACATGCTATCTTTCTCCATCTACTGTTTATCCCTTACCTCTGTGTGAATGCTTGCACTTTCCAATCAGAAAATGTAGTTCCTTTCCTTTTTCTGTTTGTATTTTGTAGTATTTACACTGCTTAGTTCTACATAGTCAATCAAAGTGGTATAGAAAGCATAAATAAACTATAAACTTTATATGGTACCTGCTTTCTTCTATGTTTGTGCAGCACTGCGTACGCCTTGTAGCGCTATAAAAATGCTAAATAGTAGTAGTAGTTCAAAGAAGAGCAACCAAAATGATAAAGGGGGTGGAACTCCTCTCGTATGAGGAAAGGCTACAGAGGTTAGGGCTCTTTAGATGGATGAGGGGAGGTATGATTGAGGTCTACAAAATCCTGAATGGTGTAGAACGAGTAGAAGTAAATCGATTTCTTACTCATTCCAAAAGTGCAAAAACTAGAGGACACTCGAGGAAGTTATATGGAAATACTTTTAGAACAAATAGGAGGAAATATTTTTTTACTCAATGAATAATTAAGCTCTGTAACTCTTTGCCGGAGGATGTGGTAACAGTGGTTAGTGTATCTGGGTTTAAAAAGGGTTTGGACAAATTCCTGGAGGAAAACTCCATAGTCTGCTGTTGAGACAGACATGGGAAACAACTGCTTGCCCTGGGATTTGTAATATGGAGTTTAGCCACGATTTGGGTTTCTGCCAGGTACTTGTGACCTGGCTTGGCCGCTGTTTGGAAAACAGGATACTGGGCTAGATGGACCATTGGTCTGACCCAGTATGGCTACTCTTATGTTCTTATCTGATGGACTGGTGGTAAGAGGTGGCTCACATATGTCCCTGTGACAGACAGCCTGTAAGAGAGCATAACAGGGGTTACATTCACAGGACAGTGCAAACATATATATTATATTGCTATGCCATTTTCTGCTAGGGTGTTCAGGATTATAAGAACATAAACATTGTCATACTGGGACAGACAGAAGGTCCATCAAGCCCAGTATCCTGTTTCCAACAGTGGCCAATCCAGGTCACAAGTACATGACAAGATCCCAGAATAGTAAAACAGATTTTATGCTGCTTGTCCTAGAATATGCAGTGGATTTTCCCAAGTCCATCTTAATAATGGTTTATAGACTTTTCTTTTAAGAAATTATCCAAACCTTTTTTAAACCCTGCTAAGCTAACTGCTTTTATCACATTCTGTGGCAATAAATTCCAGAGTTTAATTACTCATTCAGCGAATAAATATTTTCTCCTATTCATTTAAAATGTACTTCTTAGCAGCTTCTTTGTGTGCCCCCTAGTTCTAGTATTTTTAGAAAGAGTAAACAAGTGATTCACATCTACCTGTTCCACTCCACTTAGTATTTTATATACCTCTATCATATTTCTCCTCAGCTGTCTCTTCTTCAAGCTGAAGAGCCCTGGCCACTTTAGCCTTTCCTCATAGGGAAGTTGTCCTATCCCTTTATCATTTTCGTTGCTCTTCTCTCTACCTTTTCTAATTTCACTATATATTATTTGAAATACGCGCTAAAAATTAGCACACACTAACTGTGTAGATGCTCATAATATTCCTATGGGCATCTACATGGTTAGCGTGCACTAAAAACACTAGCACACTTTTGTAAACAGGACCCTTAGATGTTTGGCATGTTTGAATATTGATCTAATTCTTTAAAATAATTGATCACTAAATTCAGAGAAACAAAGGAGTGAAAGAAATTAGTGGTGTTGCTCCATAAGATTGAATGCTAGTAGCCTGCACATTACTCACTGAATCCCACTGTGTATGTGTGTGTATGTTGGGGGGGGGAGGGGTGTTGTGATATCTAATACATTTTGTGGGGCTACCATGGCAACATGACCACATGGCCTGCCAGAGGACCTGGAGCGTTGTTTCTGTATTCCAGTGAGTTTATGCAAATGATTACTTTTCTGGATTATCATATGTTTTATTATATATTTATTTATGCTTATTTTAATGTTTATTTAGTGCTTGATATACCACCTTTCAAACAAAAAAATCAAAGTGATTTACATAAACAACAAACATTTGTAGGGAAGTGGAACAGGACAGAAAACAAAACCAGATAATAGAAAGGAGAAAAGGAGATATAGAGAACAAACAGGAGACAGAGCCAATTAGACCTTTAACCCCCCCCCCCCCCCCCCCCCCCCCCCCAGGAAAAGCCAGGGTAAAAACCTAAATTAAGGGTAACCTTCTTCTTGGCTGCCTGGCCAGGAAATGAGCTTCCACAGCCAGTCACAATCAGGAAAGTGGCTGGTTTGAGGCCTAGCACTGACTCAAGGGGTTCAGGTAAATCTGCGCATTCTCCGAGGACAAGCAGGCTGCTTGTTCTCACTGATGGGTGACGTCCACGGCAGCCCCTCCAATCGGAAACTTCACTAGCAAAGTCCTTTGCTAGCCCTCGCGCGCACCGCGCATGCGCGGCCGTCTTCCCGCCCGAAACCGGCTCGAGCCGGCCAGTCTTCTTTTGTCCGCACTCGGTACGGTCGTGTTTTCGCCGTGTCGAGCCCCGGAAAGTCGACCTCGCGCGTCCAATTTGTTTTGAACGTGTTTTTTTTCCTTCGGGAAAGCTTTGTCCTAGTCGGGAAGTGCTCCGGAAACCCCCCGCCGGGTTTCGTGTAAATCCTCCCCGTACTTCCAGCTTTTTTGCCCCGGTAAGTTTTCTTTCGTCGTCGGGGTAGGCCTCTTTTCGGCCTCGGTCGAGATTTTTTCTCCCTCTAAATTTGGTGCTTCAAATTTCGCCATTTCGGCTTTTGATTTCGCCGGCGTGATTTTTCCGCCCATGACATCGAAGCCTTCCAGCGGCTTCAAGAAGTGCACCCAGTGCGCCCGGGTTATCTCGCTCACTGATCGACACTCGTCGTGTCTTCAGTGTCTGGGGGCCGAGCACCGCCCTCAGAACTGCAGTCTGTGTTCCCTGCTTCAAAGGCGGACTCAGGTAGCGAGACTAGCCCAGTGGAACGTGTTGTTCTCGGGCTCTTCGTCGGCATCGGCACCGGGATCTTCGAGTGCATCGACGTCGTCAGCGTCCAGACCTTCTTCCTCGGCCGCCCCTGCATCGAGTGCATCGAGGCATCGGGCCTCTGCATCGGCGCCGAGACATCGGATAGCTGCATCGACGTCGGTGGTACCAGGACCTCGTCTGCTGATGTCGTCGGACGGTGGTGCATCGGGTGGAGTGCAGGTGAGGGCTGTCCATTCCCCTGCTGGTGGCGGTGAGCCCTCGGGTGGGTCTCCGCCTACCCTGAGGGCTCCTGCGGTACAGCCCCCCCGAGATCGACCTTCTTCAGTCTCGGCCCCGAGGAAGCGACGGATGGATTCGACGTCCTCCTCGTCGGTGCCGGGGAGCTCCGGTGACATGCTTCGGAAGAAATCGAAGAAGCATCGACACCGGTCTCCTCCCCGTGTCGGCACCGAGAGCTCTGGGTCGCCGAGGGATTCGGCACCCAGCAGGCATCGGCACCGAGAGGACCGCTCACCCTCTGTTCAGGAGGTGTCGATGCGCTCCGCTCTGGACAGCCCGGAACAGCCTCCACGCCCGGAACAGGTACTGACGTCGACGCCTGCATCGACCTCTCAGCCTTTCTCTGCAGCCGCTCTAAACGAGAGCCTCCGGGCCGTTCTCCCAGAGATTCTGGGAGAGCTGTTGCGCCCTACCCCTCCGGTACCGGCGGTGCTTGCGCCACCGGTACCGTCGAGCGTGGCGCCGGCTGGCCCATCGCCCAGGTTGAGGTCCCCGACGTCGGTACCGCGTGCGGTACCGACCGCGGCCACCTCCCAGGAAGGCTCCCCGACTACGTCGGCGGAGGGAGCTTCGCCGATGCGGGCGAGGGAGTCTACCTCTCGACGCCCCCATCGTGGACGGGGTTCCACGGAGTCGAGCAGGGCGAGGTTGCAGACACAGGTCCGTGAACTTGTGTCTGACACCGAGGGTGAGGCCTCGTGGGAGGAAGAGGAAGATCCCAGATATTTCTCTGACGAGGAGTCTGAGGGTCTTCCGTCTGATCCCACTCCCTCTCCTGAGAGACAGCTTTCTCCTCCCGAGAGTCTGTCTTTTGCCTCCTTTGTCCGGGAGATGTCTACGGCCATCCCCTTCCCGGTGGTTGTGGAGGACGAGCCCAGGGCTGAAATGTTTGAGCTCCTGGACTATCCTTCTCCACCTAAGGAAGCGTCCACTGTTCCCTTGCACCATGTCCTGAAGAAGACATTGCTTGCGAACTGGACCAAGCCATTAACTAATCCCCACATTCCCAAGAAGATCGAGTCCCAGTACCGGATCCATGGGGACCCAGAGCTGATGCGCACTCAGTTGCCTCATGACTCTGGAGTTGTGGATTTGGCCCTAAAGAAGGCTAAGAGTTCTAGGGAACATGCTTCGGCGCCCCCGGGCAAGGACGCTAGAACCTTAGACTCCTTTGGGAGGAAGGCCTACCATTCCTCTATGCTCGTGTCCAAGATCCAGTCTTACCAGCTCTACACGAGCATACACATGCGGAATAATGTGCGGCAGTTGGCGGGCTTGGTTGATGCTCTTCCCCCTGAGCAAGCCAAGCCTTTTCAGGAGGTGGTCAGGCAGCTGAAGGTGTGCAGAAAATTCCTGGCCAGAGGAGTTTATGACACTTTTGATGTTGCGTCCAGGGCCGCTGCTCAAGGTGTGGTGATGCGCAGGCTCTCATGGCTGCGTGCCGCCGACCTGGAGAATAGAATCCAGCAGCGGATTGCGGACTCGCCTTGCCGTGCGGATAACATTTTTGGCGAAAAAGTCGAGCAGGTGGTAGAGTCTCTCCACCAGCGGGACACCGCATTCGACAAGTTCGCCCGCCGGCAGCCTTCAGCTTCTACCTCTACAGGTAGACGATTTTTCGGGGGAAGGAAGACTGTTCCCTATACTTCTGGCAAGCGTAGGTACAATCCTCCTTCCCGACAGCCTGCGGCCCAGGCTAAGCCCCAGCGCGCTCGCTCTCGTCAGCAGCGTGCGAATCAGCAAGGCCCCGCGGCTCCCCAGCAAAAGCAAGGGGCGAGCTTTTGACTGGCTCCAGCAGAGCATAGCCGACATCCAAGTGTCAGTGCCGGGCGACCTGCCTGTCGGAGGGAGGTTGAAAGCTTTTCACCAAAGGTGGCCTCTCATAACCTCCGATCAGTGGGTTCTCCAAATAGTCCGGCAAGGATACACCCTCAATTTGGCCTCACAACCTCCAAATTGTCCACCGGGAGCTCAGTCCTACAGCTTCCAGCACAAGCAGGTACTTGCAGAGGAACTCTCCGCCCTTCTCAGCGCCAATGCGGTCGAGCCCGTGCCATCCGGGCAAGAAGGGCTGGGGTTCTATTCCAGGTACTTCCTTGTGGAAAAGAAAACAGGGGGGATGCGTCCCATCCTAGACCTAAGGGCCCTGAACAAATATCTCGTAAAAGAAAAGTTCAGGATGCTTTCCCTGGGCACCCTTCTCCCCATGATTCAGCAAAACGATTGGCTATGCTCTCTGGACTTGAAGGATGCCTACACACACATCCCGATACTGCCAGCTCACAGACAGTATCTGCGATTTCAGCTGGGCGCACGCCACTTCCAGTACTGTGTGCTACCCTTTGGGCTCGCCTCTGCGCCCAGGGTGTTCACAAAGTGCCTAGCTGTGGTAGCAGCGGCGCTTCGCAGGCTGGGGGTGCACGTGTTCCCATATCTCGACGATTGGCTGGTGAAGAACACATCCGAGGCAGGAGCCCTGCAGTCCATGCAGATGACTATTCGCCTCCTGGAGCTACTGGGGTTTGTGATAAATTACCCAAAGTCCCATCTTCTCCCAGTGCAGAAACTCGAATTCATCGGAGCCCTGCTGGATTCTCGGACGGCTCGCGCCTATCTCCCAGAGGCGAGGGCCAACAACTTGTTGTCCCTCGTCTCGCGGGTGCGAGCGTCCCAGCAGATCACAGCTCGGCAGATGTTGAGATTGCTGGGCCACATGGCTTCCACAGTTCATGTGACTCCCATGGCCCGCCTTCACATGAGATCTGCTCAATGGACCCTAGCCTCCCAGTGGTATCAGGCCGCCGGGGGTCTAGAGGATGTGATCCACCTGTCCACGAGTTTTCTCGAATCCCTGTATTGGTGGACGATTTGCTCCAATTTGACTCTGGGACGTCCCTTCCAAATTCCTCAGCCTCAAAAAGTGCTGACCACGGATGCGTCTCTCCTGGGATGGGGAGCTCATGTCGATGGGCTTCACACCCAAGGAAGGTGGTCCCTCCAAGAAAGCGATCTACAGATCAATCTTCTGGAGTTGCGAGCGATCTGGAACGCTCTGAAGGCTTTCAGAGATCGGCTGTCCCACCAAATTATCCAAATTCAGACAGACAATCAGGTTGCCATGTACTATGTCAACAAGCAGGGGGGCACCGGATCTCGCCCCCTGTGTCAGGAAGCCGTCAGCATGTGGCTCTGGGCTCGCCGTCAAGGCATGGTGCTCCAAGCCACATATCTGGCAGGCGTAAACAACAGTCTGGCCGACAGGTTGAGCAGGATTATGCAACCTCACGAGTGGTCGCTCAATTCCCGTGTGGTGCGACAGATCTTCCAGGCGTGGGGCACCCCCCTGGTGGATCTCTTCGCATCTCAAGTGAACCACAAGGTCCCTCAGTTCTGTTCCAGGCTTCAGGCCCACGGCAGACTGGCGTCGGATGCCTTCCTCCTGGATTGGGGGGAAGGTCTGCTGTATGCTTATCCTCCCATTCCTCTGGTGGGGAAGACTTTGTTGAAACTCAAGCAAGACCGAGGCACCATGATTCTGATTGCTCCCTTTTGGCCGCGTCAGATCTGGTTCCCTCTTCTTCTGGAGTTATCCTCCGAAGAACCGTGGAGATTGGAGTGTTTTCCGACCCTCATCACGCAGGACGAAGGGGCTCTTCTGCATCCCAACCTCCAGTCCCTGGCTCTCACGGCCTGGATGTTGAGGGCGTAGACTTTGCCTCTTTGGGTCTGCCAGAGGGTGTCTCCCGCATCTTGCTTGCTTCCAGGAAAGACTCCACTAAGAGAAGTTACTTCTTTCATTGGAGGAGGTTTGCCGTCTGGTGTGACAGCAAGGCCCTAGATCCTCGCTCTTGTCCTACACAGACCCTGCTTGAATACCTTCTCCACTTGTCTGAGTCTGGTCTGAAGACCAACTCCGTAAGGGTTCACCTTAGTGCAATCAGTGCATACCATTACCAAGTGGAAGGTAAGCCGATCTCAGGACAGCCTTTAGTTGTTCGCTTCATGAGAGGTTTGCTTTTGTCAAAGCCCCCTGTCAAGCCTCCTACAGTGTCATGGGATCTCAATGTCGTTCTCACCCAGCTGATGAAACCTCCTTTCGAGCCACTGAATTCCTGCCATCCGAAGTACTTGACCTGGAAGGTCATTTTCTTGGTGGCAGTTACCTCGGCTCGTAGAGTCAGTGAGCTTCAGGCCCTGGTAGCCCAGGCCCCTTACACCAAATTTCATCACAACAGAGTAGTCCTCCGCACTCACCCTAAGTTTCTGCCAAAGGTTGTGTCGGAGTTCCATCTGAACCAGTCAATTGTCTTGCCAACATTCTTTCCCCGTCCTCATTCCTGCCCTGCTGAACGTCAGCTGCACACATTGGACTGCAAGAGAGCATTGGCCTTCTATCTGGAGCGGACACATCCCCACAGACAGTCCGCCCAATTGTTTGTTTCTTTTGATCCCAACAAGAGGGGAGTGGCTGTAGGGAAACGCACCATATCCAATTGGCTAGCAGATTGCATTTCCTTCACTTACGCCCAGGCTGGGCTGGCTCTTGAGGGTCATGTCACGGCTCATAATGTTAGAGCCATGGCAGCGTCGGTAGCCCACTTGAAGTCAGCCACCATGGAGGAAATTTGCAAAGCTGCGACGTGGTCATCTGTCCACACATTCACATCTCATTACTGCCTGCAGCAGGATACCCGACGTGACAGTCGGTTCGGGCAGTCAGTTCTTCAGAACCTGTTTGGGCTTTAGGATCCAACTCCACCCCCCGAGGGCCCTGTTTGTTCTGTTCCAGGCTACACTCTCAGTTAGTTGGTAAATTTTTTAGGTCAATCTCAGTTATGTCCTCGCCGTTGCGAGGCCCAATTGACCAATGTTGTTGTTTTGAGTGAGCCTGGGGGCTAGGGATACCCCATCAGTGAGAACAAGCAGCCTGCTTGTCCTCGGAGAAAGCGAATGCTACATACCTGTAGAAGGTATTCTCCGAGGACAGCAGGCTGATTGTTCTCACAAACCCGCCCGCCTCCCCTTTGGAGTTGTGTCTTCCCTTGAAGTGTATTGTCTTGCTACATACTGGACTGGCCGGCTCGAGCCGGTTTCGGGCGGGAAGACGGCCGCGCATGCGCGGTGCGCGAGGGCTAGCAAAGGACTTTGCTAGTGAAGTTTCCGATTGGAGGGGCTGCCGTGGACGTCACCCATCAGTGAGAACAATCAGCCTGCTGTCCTCGGAGAATACCTTCTACAGGTATGTAGCATTCGCTTTACCTTCAGAGCGGTGTTTAGGCCCAAACTGAAGCCGGGGCCTCAGTTTTTAAGCTGCTTGGCTGGAGCTCCATAAAATTTTGATTTTTTTTTTGTCACTGGCATTGGGGTCAATTCAGAGGGGACCCAAAGTTTTGGCTGGCCAGGTCATTGGTTTTAAGTTTTTAAAACATTTTTAATGATCAGACTCCAAAAGTAATTTTAAATTTATTTTTGGGGGGTTTTATAGAGGTGAGTTAGGTAGTTTTGCATTTTGGATGGGGTTATTTTGTGACAAAGTTTGGGTGTTTTGGGTACAGAGGTCCTGCGCTCTAAAAAAAACCCCACGTTTCTGGTTTCTGTTAATTGTGGCCATGAGTGGGGAATTTTATTAAATGGTTTATTTGATAATTTATGAATTTTGAGGTATGTTAAGGTCAATTTATTTAAAAAAGTGTGTGACAAACAATTTTCATATTTTTAAAATTTAAAAACACTTGGATATTGGTATAGTTGGCTAGAGTGGCATGTGAAATTTGGTGAAGTTTAGTTTTTCTTTCCATACAAAAACGTGTAAAAATGTACTTTTCCCATTCAAACCTATGGGGAAAATTAATTTCATAATGGAGGTTGGTGTCTGCAAAACTTTGTAGCGTGCATAACTGCTCTAATTAAGTATTCCAAATGCATGGCTTTTATTAGACATCAGTCTGAGAGGGGGATCATGTGATGTAATGAGTGATGTGAAATGAGTCAGTAACCATGGATGCGGACTCTGTTGTTTTGGAGATGAAAATGCAGGGCTTTTTTTGAGGGGGTACTTGGGGGTACTGAGTACCGGCACCTTTTCCATTGTCTGCTAAAATTGACCCATGGACCACAAGTTTTAATGAAAGAGCTCATGCTCAACACACCAGTTCTGCCTTGTCATAGATTCTGTGACTGGTCGCAGGGGCCTGGCTATTGTGGGATGGGTCCCTCAGTGATCACCCCACTCCTGAAGGGTGGCCTGGCATTTGAGTACCGGCACCTTTTTCACTAGAAAAAACACACTGTGAAAATGTTACAATTTGTTAGAAAGGCTGAAGATCTTGAAGAGAAAGGTTGAATGTCTGAATGACTGGTGAGTGAGTCCTGTAAAAGTGGAAGAAAACAGAAAACGTTCATTTAAACCTGAGTTTTGAAGTTTACTTGACAGTATTATATGTAGGTGGTGTTAGGAATATTGCTGAGAAATTCTTTGAATATTTTATGTTTCTCAGTACACCTTTAAAGATTCAATGACTTAGTGAGTGTGACTGAGTTTTTTTTAGTGTAATCTTACCGTTTATTCTGGGTCCAGTAGGTTTGAGCAGAGGACAGCCTGTGTGACAGTCGGGGTCTGTCTGTGTTTGTGCTTGGCTGAGGAAAGCTGAAGAGTGCCTTTCCGTAGAGAAGGGAACTCAGTTTAAGAGCTGGTTTTATATTAGGGTTATTGATTAATTTTCTTTTGAAAGTTAATGGCCCAAGTATGTTTTAAAATCCTGTTAAAAGTCACTGAGCAAGGGAAACAAATCAACTGTTTATGCTTATTTATTCCATGTTGAATATATTAAGGAAAAGGATAGTAGGTAGAAAGAGCTTCCAGAAACAAACCTGCTCTCTTATGCAAGCAAGCTGAAGAAATAAGATCACAAAAGGAGAAGGTGAGATCAGCACCAAGGAGCACAGACTGAACTGAGACACAGCTCATTTGTCCTATTCACTTACCTGAGATTGTTGTAGAGTCAGAGTAGTCTCACATACATCTGAAATAAAATATTAGGAAAGAATCAATACTTTCATTGAAAGTGAAAAACAAAATGCTTAAGTTCTAAAAAAAAAGTTAATTTGAATGAAACTTTACTTATCTGATGCTGTCTTGTAGTTGGAATGAAATTCTGTTTGAAGTTTCAATCCAAATTCTTTGTTTGAGAAACATTTAAGTAACAGCTTATCACCTGCAGTTATAAAAGTGTGAGTTTAACTACATTACACTACTTTATGTATTTAGACCTCCAAATTATCATAATTACAATACACACAATTGTATTAATTATTGTTAATAAGACACTTTTATTGTACCACCATCTGACTCTGAGTTTGGATTTATCCATTTAGAATTCTTTTCCCTATATGCTTTTGAAACAAGTAGGTGAGGTTAGTTTATATTTGGCCCAATTCCTTTGAAAGTGAGGTCTGAGGGTAAATTGGTCCAGCTACATCTTTCTCGTAAAGTAAGACTGACACCGGGTTCAAAGAGAAGTTGGGTTACATAAAGAAGGCTAGAAAACGTGGAGGGGCATAATCGAATGCAAACGCCTATGTGTAAGAACGTCCATCTCCGAGAACGGGTCGTGAAGGGTTGGGCTGAATCGTATTTTCGAAAAAGATGGATGTTTATCTTTAGTCTCGAAAATACAGTTTGTGCCAGGCAAATGCATTGGATGTGGTCGTTTTTGAGATGTGGGCGTTTGTTTGAGCTGGGCGTTTCGTTTTTTCAGCGATAATCGAAACCGAAGCATCCCAGCTCAAAAACGACCAAATCCAAGGCTTTGGGTCGTGGGAGGAGCCAGGATTCGTAGTGCACTGATCCCCCTCACATGCCAGGACACCAACTGGGCACCCGAGGGGGACTTTTAAAAAATAGGAAAATCATTAAATTACCTCCCAGGTGCATAGCTCCGTTACCTTGGGTGCTGAGACCCCTAAATCCCCCCCAAAACCCACTCCCCACAACTCAACACCATTACCATAGCACTTAATGGTGAAGGGGGGCACCTACTTGTGGGTACAGTGGGTTTGGGGGGGTTAGAGGGCTCCCACTTACCACCACAAGTGGTACAGGTAGGGGGGGATGGGCCTGGGTCCGCCTGCCTGAAGTGCACTGCATTACCCACTAAAACTGCTCCAGGAACAGGACTTGTTGCTGCTGTATAACCTTGGCACAGCAGTTCACACCGTAAGACTAATCACACTGAAAACGTCCTTTCAATAACCGCGTTTACTCACAGTTAACTGCAGATCAGAGGTTGTGCCCCACTGGCAACGAGTCTCCCTGGTACTAAGATTAGCAATAGGTCAGAGCTGGCAGAATGGTGTACAATGCCCTCTTTCAGCAACATTCAAGGTAAGAACTAAGTTCTGTAACGTGGCTAACACACGAAAGGGATCTAAAACGGACTTACAAAAATGGCCACTACCTCATGGACTACCGGAAACAAAACAGGGCACACTCTGACCCAGTAAGCAGAGGGAAAAGCACCATGGGAGAAGAGCCTACCAACTACCATCATCGTGAGACTGTAACACAAGCTAGTGAAATCACGGAGCCCAATACCCTACACCCACCACAATGCAATGCTGATGTGACCCTGCAGTGCACCCAAGAGCCACATCTGACCCAGGGAAAGGCTGTGAGAGGATCGAACACATTCTGCTGTCATGGAGGTGGGTACGGAATTTGAGGGTGGCATAGAGGCTCGGAAATAAGGTTTTTGCAAGTGGTTTTTTTTTTTGGTAGGAGGGGGTTAGTGACCACTGGGGGAGTCAGGGGAGGTGATTCCCGATTCCCTCCGGTAGTCATTTAGGGCACTTTTTTGGGACCTGTTCGTGAGAAAAAAGGGTCCAAAAAAGTGTCCTAAGTTCTCGCTAAAAACGCCTTTCTTTTTTCCATTATCGGACGAGCGCACCCTTCTCTGCTTGGCCGATAACCACGCCCCAGTCCCGCCTTCACCACGCCTCCGACACGCCCCCGTCAACTTTATTTGTTCCCGCGACAGAGTGCAGTTGAAGATGACCAAAATCGGCTTTCAATTATACCGATTTGGCCGCCCACGGGAAACGGACGCCCATCTCCCGAACATGGGCGTTTTTCTCCTTTCAAAAATAAGCAGGATATTGTCCTTAGTTTAAAAGCATCCCAACAAATAAATGGCAGTATGATTTGTAGTAGTAGTAGTAGTAGTAGTATTTAAATGTCTGGAGAGGCTCAGGCATTTGAATGCCATTTTAGAACAAGAGCAATTCACATCTGGGAATGTTTCTTATATCTTGATGTGAGTGAGCAGAGGTGGGGTCAGGGACTGGACAGGCCTACAATACAGATGTGCATTCCCTATTTCACATAGGGAATCCACATCGGTATTTACACCTGTCTTAAGCATATCTAAGTGCATGTCTTAAGTAGCACCCCCTGATGTCCACCCTCCCCATGGACTCACCTGACAACTGATCTCCCCTGGTCCCTTGAGGCACCAACCCCATTAGCATCCGCTTCTCCCCCCTACTGCATTACCCCCCCCCCCCAAAGCATCACCACCCTCATAGCATCACCCTCCCTCATAGCATCCCCCCAACAGTATCACTGCCTGCGGCATCCCCCTGACACCAAACCCTCCAACAGGAAACCCCTTGTAGGACTCTGACCTATACAAACCCCCTTGATCCTCCACATAGTAAGCAATTACTCACCATGGGGGTACCTACTTCCCTCAGGCCCAAAGCCCCCCAAAGGGCAGAAGGGCTAAAAAGCACCCCTTAAAGCCCTAACACTCTCCACTTCAGTGCATTCCATGGAGTTGGGTACCACAGTATGATCCTCCCACAGCATTACCCACTGGCATCTCTCCCCCCCCCCCCCCCACCCTGACATCATCACCTGAATGAGCAATGATTTACAAATCTGCTCCTACATCTAAGTGTATGAGGGAGGGGAAGGGGGTATCTATATTTGTTTTTGCCATGTGCAATTTTATGAAATCACTGCTCCTGCTGGACATGGAAGGACTGGCATCTGTAGCCCTGCTCTAATTTTACAAGAAGTGCTACGCTACGCTACATATAGCAGATCATCTTTTAAAGTAGTGTGTGGATACCATATGTCCTGACTTGTGTAGGTAGGGGCTTGCTGAAGAGTTAACAGTAGGTCCCAGTTGGACTTTACAGATGTTATGTTTGATGGTGGTATGGGATCGGGCTGGGGTATTAGGGGGAGAAGGGTGGGAGCTTTGGGTCTTTGTGAAATTAGTTTGTATGAGAAACAGGGGCGATATGATACAGACGTTCAAATATTTGAAAAGTATTAATCCGCAAACGAACCTTTTCCGGAGGTGCGAAGGCGGTAGAACGAGAGGACATGAAATGAGATTGAAGGGGCAGACTCAAGAAAAATGTCAGGAAGTATTTTTTCACAGAGAGAGTAGTGGATGCTTGGAATGCCCTCCCGCGGGAGGTGGTGGAAATGAAAATGGTAACAGAATTCAAACATGCGTGGGATAAACATAAAGGAATCCTGTTCAGAAGGAATGGATCCTAAGGAGCTTAGCCGAGATTGGGTGGCAGAGCCGGTGGCGGGAGGCGGGGATAGTGCTGGGCAGACTTATACGGTCTGTGCCCTGAAGAGGACAGGTACAAATCAAAGTAGGGTATACACAAAAAGTAGCACATATGAGTTTATCTTGTTGGGCAGACTGGATGGACCATGCAGGTCTTTTTCTGCCGTCATTTACTATGTTACTATGTTACATTGGGGTTTCACTGTTTGAAGTTTTCCTAAGTTTAATTTGAAATATTTCTCTTTGACTTTCCAATAAAAATACCTATTGTTAAAATACGATTTAAAAATGAGCTAATAGGAAATACACTTTCTTCTACATCTGCAGGTATAGGTTTTTACATCTGCACTCAGTAATCTGCAAAATTTTGAGATTCAAATGTGTATAATGTTTAGCAAGAAATACTTTTTAAAGTTCTATATGTAGTATAATACCAAATGACTTTACCTTTCTAATTAATTTTGCACAGTTAATTTTATTCTATGTTTCTGCACATAATAATAGTGTGCTGCCTCTATAAGCAGACTAACAGTAGCGAATATTTAAGACATTAGCAAAAAAAAAAGGGGGCCCTTTTACTAAGCCACGTAGGTGCCTTCGGACGCCCAATGCGCATTGATTTTGAGTTTCTGCCCGGCTACCGCATGGCCCTTGTGGTAATTTTATTTTTGACGTGTGTCCGCTAGGTGCTCTGGAAAATATTTTTATTTTCTGGCGCTTGGGTGGTAATTGTTAGTCTACGCAAGTAGACTATTACCGTCCGGTTACCGCATAAGACCTTACTGCTAGGTTAGTGACTGGCAGTAAGGTCTCAGACCCAAAATAGATGTGCGGCAATTTTCATTTTGCCGCACGTCCATTTTCACAAAAATTTTAAAAATGCATTTTTTTTACAGTGTGCTGAAAAATGATCCTGCGCGTGCCCAAAACACGTGTCTATACTACCACAGGCCATTTTCAGCGTGTCTTTGTTAAAAGGGCCCCTAAATTCTTAAGGACGCTTTCCTCCATGAAAGGTTCAAATGAAATGAGCAGAAAAAAACAAGTTTAAATAAAAAGACATTCTGTAGACAAATAGAAAAGACTACTTTATTCTCCTTTTTAAGCATTTGTAAACTAGTGTTTATTTTAGATTTATGCACACATTTATTTCCTTTTTCTTTTTTTTCATAGCAGTAGTAATTTCTTTGGCTGATTACACAGGAGAAAATAACATGCTAGTAAATGACTATGAATGTCACTCTCAAAACACCAACAATACACTCTCAGGTTTTATAGCTTAGCAATTACTGAATAATGCAACAATAAATAAATAAATAAATAAATGAAAACCCCTGAAGTAGATGGCAAGGAGAATTCAGTTTTTGAACCTTGCTTCTAGGGTCCTCCTTTAAGATATATGAACATCTCCAACTAGAAGTCTTTTGAGGTGAATGTTAAAATGTTTTGCTGTGGTCTAACAGTCCATTATCTCTTTCTCTGCAGTAGTTTTGCAGTCTGGTCCAGATATGTAGCTAGGGGGAACTGAGGTGCAATGATTTTAAGGAAAGAGCTCTTTTATGATTGTTTAGTGCATCGAAGATATTTAAAGCAAATGGCATCTTGGACATCCATGTGCAAATTTCAGCCATTGGCAGAGATATAACCTGTGGAACTAGGATATTTGAAAACTGACTATCCTGTATGCAGTTAAAAGTATGTGCCATTGTTTTATTTTTATGTACTTTATTGGAGATATTCTATAAGGAGTTAAGGCAGGGATGACAACACCACACACATATTTTCATTGTCCAACTATAAATGTTGATTTGGCTAGTTAAAAAGCCCACAATAAAAGAGGTTCAATAGGAATGGGTAGACCAAAAATTTTCATTTTGTTTAGTTTCTCATGTGATTTCTTTTTATTTCTTGTTTCATTTGAGATTTTAAAAAAATTGTTTTTGTTTCAGGCAGTGCCATCAATAGTGCACACTATGGCACAATAGTGCACAGTATTGCACAGTGTGACAAGGCAAGCCCTAGAGATTCCCCAGTGAAGCAGTTGAGCCTAGAACTACAGGTCCCAGAAGTCCTTGCAAGCATGAGAGAAGAGAGTGGTCCTAAAAAAAATGGAATGGATTCCCAGCCCCAGCAGGGGAAGCAATGGCTCGAGGCACGGTGAGCCTGTTACTCTCTTCCCCACTAGAGGGAGAGGGAAAGATGAAGCTCAGTTTCCTTGGCTTCGCCATCAGTATATAATTCCTCCCAGCTGTGAGAAAGGGAGAGCAGATTTCCTGGAGGCTCTCAGTCACCAGTAAGCAGATGATCAAAAGCAAACGCCGGCGCTAGAGGCTGTTAGCGCCATACTAGTGCCAGTGTTTGCTACCGCCCCATGATCAGAGCCCTCGAGCGCCTGAAACAACGCGCTCCAGGGATCTTAGCACAAGTAGCCTGCAAATGCATGCTAATCAGCGCTTAACACATTCATCCCCAATGATCAGCGTCCAGCTCGCCAAAGATTGGGTCGCTGGCTGCGAGAAACCCTACGCCAGCTCCGAGCTAGTGTTAGGGTTTGCAGATCATTTGGGAGAAATGGTGAGCCCTGTCCAGCATACATTTGCATGCTGGCAGGCCCCCATTCCCCCCTATAGCAAACCTGCCAGCGAGGGCAGGTGAGGACGTCCAAAATTTGGACGTTTCTGTGACGGGGCAGTTGAGGACGGCCAAATTTTGGACGTTTCGGCAATGGGCAATTAAAGACATGTAAATTTGGATGTTTCTATGAGAAAGACATCCAATTTTGAATGTCCTTAACTGCCCATTGCCAAAACATCCAAATTTTGGACGTCCTCAATTGCCCCGTCGCTAAACCTCCGACACCTCCTTGAAATTTGGCCGTCCCTGCAACAGGGCAGTTGAGGACGTCCATCTTCCAATTTAAAGATGGGTGTCCTTCTCTTTTCATTGGTCTCCAGCCCAGACCTGTCAAACAAGTGCAGGAGGATTAATTCTCCTTCACTTCTACCCCATGAGCAGAGATAATTACGCTGCTTAAATTTGCATGCATTATCTCTGATCATAGGTCTAATAGCACCCCGCGCTGTTCCAGTGCTATTTTAGAGCGCTGTTTGGAACAGCGCGGGGCTTTTGATCATCTGCCTGCAGGAGAGAGGGGAGACGAATGGAGAGAGAGATTCCATGGAGTATGTGGAGGAAGGAAGTAGCCTGCCACTAGAGCTTGCCTAAGGGAGAGAAGCCAGCTACCATAGAGTGGGAGAATTCAAAGGTTGCCCTGCCCAGCACTTGAAGGCAGTGGAGGAGGCCACATCGGGCGTGGTGCTGAGAGGTGGGAGAAACTGCCAACCCTGCTCCTTACGGGGTTCCCTCTGTGCTGGGAAAAGGCAGGTGATTTGTGGTATTGGTTTGATGTGCAAAGACTGCCCATGAAGATTTGTTCTGAATTGTTGTGCTATATTGGAAGTGTGCTAAACTCTTACTAAACCAGTGATGGGCAACCTTTTGAGCTTGGTGTGTCAAAATTCGCCAAAAAACCAAGCATAACTCGGGTGGTGTGTCACTTCGAGAAAAAAACATAATTTCGCGATATTTATAGTTTAAATAACAAAAATGTATAATTGTAATATATAACTGTATTTAGTAAACCAACAACTAATTATTTAACTTACCTGCTTAGTGACTTCTTTGTTAATCTGTCAGTCAGTTTCTTTTGTTGGTCTTGATATTATTTAACTTGTGTGGGGTGCCATGAACTAAGATAAGTGAGGGGGAGGGGGAATTCTTTAACTAACCTGCCTATTAGTGACTTTTTTGTTGCTGAATTTCATTGACTAAATCTTCAATTGAAGGTTGGTATTTTGTACACTTCAAGCCCAAGCAAGCGCTACTAACTTCATCTGTCAATCTGTTTCTTTTGTTGGTTTTGATATTATTTAACGCTGAGAATAAGGTTTCACAAAAGTACGTAGAGGGAAAAATCGTGAGTAAAGCCATTGCTATATTTTTCAGGGTGCTAAAAGTGTCTGGTAATCGGATCCAGGCACTCCAAATTTCCTGGTAACTCAGATATTCTCTTAATAATTGCATCTTTATTCTGCATATCGTGAAATAGAACTGGTGCACATATTAGGAGAGTTTCTTTAATAAATTCTCCCTCACTGAGTGCTTTTCCATGCTGAGCTATGGAGTGAGCAATGCTCAAACTTGCAGATGTTAAATTTGTAGAACCTTTTACAAATTTAAGGATGGAATTAGATTGGCTCTTATAAAAGTGTAGCTGCCTGGAAATGTATTCCTTCCTTTCATCCTCACTTTTTTCAAGAGCTGGGAATGATTAGTTTCAAAATGTCTATTTATATTCCACGTTCTGCTTACTACCGTTCAGTACATAGAACGCAAAATGATCTGCCATTTTTTTTCTATAATGCCATACATCTCGGTCCATGTCTCTTGAAAGGGTCGGCTACTGCTACTACCACTTCCTTTACTTAACCTTGGTTTTTTATTTTTGGGTTCTCCATCAGGGGGGCAGTGACAGAAGATAGAATTATAGATAGCCTGTTAGCCCTGCAAGCAATTAGGGGTTAACTAGCCTAACTGACCACCTTATGTAAATTAAGATGGCTGCCCCTATTTCTAATGGCGGGAAACGGCACCCATAGCACATGCCCTTGCCTCTCCCAGCCTCCCCCTCACCTATCTCAGTAATGATGGTCAATTAGAAATCCACGACACCCCAGATTGGATGATGGTTGCTGTGGTTATGTGGTTGCTGGTAATGGCGATCACAGGGCCCCAGAGATGCGTCCCCCACGGCATTCCACTGCTCTCTGCTCCGCCGGCCGGAAGTGAGGTCAAAGATCCCCTAACGGCCGTGCAGGAGCCGGGGCAGAGGGAGCAGCAGGGAGGGAACGAGCAGAGGACTCGGAGGGAGCCAATAGGAGCGTGCACGGCACCCCCCCCCCAGCGGGTAAACATGCACCGGGGGGGGGGGGGGGAAGGTCGCACTACACCCGGGGGGGGGGGGGGGGCGCATCGGCGATCCGCCCGGGTGTCAGCAAGGAACACCGCTGCTTCTCTGTATGCGGCCACATGCGGCCGCGTGTCATCGAAAATGGCTACGCATGTCAGTACTGACACGCGTGTCATAGGTTCGCCATCAGGGTACTAAACCCTTCTGAAGCAGGGGGGAAGGGAAAGCTAATGCCCTAATAGAAGACCTGAGGTCATGAGGAGCTGAGCGTTTGCTGGGGATTTTGGGACCTGGACTGTACCTTTTTTTTTTTCTTTTGAAGATTATCTTATGAGGACTGTACGTTTTTCTTTTGAAGACTGTATTAAGAGGGCTGTACCTTTTGTTTTGAAGACTATATTATGATTTTTGGTATGAAATTGCCTTGATAATAAAATACCTTGGCCCTGAGGCCCAGTATCATCAGCATTCTGTCCTGGAACCCTAGGAGCCCTGCAGGCTTGCTGGCTCCACCCAAGAGGAGGAAACGGACTCTCCTTACAACAGTAGTATACACTATTACTCAGTAGTGTACTCTATTGTTCATTAGTGTACACTATGGCACACTAGTGCATAGTATTGCACAGTAGTGCACACTTTTATTCAAATAGTGCACACTATTATTCAGTAGTGTACTCTGTTGTTCAAAGGTACATACTATTGGGGCAATAGGGTTCATTTTAACCCTGACACAGCAGGAGTAAAACAAGGATGCATCAAGATAAGTGATCCATATTAAGCAGCATGAATTACATTTGGATATGTTATTTGTAGTATTTGTTCAACTTTAAACTTTAGTGATGCAAATTGTTGGGCAAACCTAATATTTTCAGCTAAGCGCTAAATATACACAGTAATTGATCTTAAGGGTGTTGTTATAGTACAGTTTTTTGGCCATATTTTGGTCTTTTTCTCCACAGAAGATCAAGTTTCTCTGGAAATTTGGTCCATTCAGTGTATCATTTCAGTTCATAAACTCCCTAGCATTATACAAACAGGAGCATGGACATTGAAGACTTTTTCCCTCTTTTTTATTTTTTTGAAAGAAAATAATTGTGGAAATTGTATATATGATGCTGCATTGAAAATCAGATAGAGTAGAATATTTTTGAAGTATTAATTTTAGGATTTTTCTGCTATCTTTTATTGTTCTGACAGATTTCAATTACCTCGGTATTGATAAATGTCTCACTGAGACATTCCGAGCTATAGTTTCTAGATGTCATAAAATGACTGTTTCATAGATCAGTTTGTCCAGGAACTGACCAAATTTTGATCAAATTTGTCATCAGTGGAAGACAGGTGCCCCTCCTCCCAACACACTGTTGTAGCTCTTAAAGTAAAGAAAGGAGACTACCATGGACCTCTTCTTTTCTTCCCGCACCCCACCCAAACAGAATCTCATTCACTCTTACTCTGCCCACATCTCTACCAGGATCATTGTTTATGGCAGTCCCTCAACATTTCACCTCTCCAGAAGTAGAGTGAGGAACATTGCACAGCCTAGTCGTGGATGTGGAGGGAGTGGCAGGTTGTAAGTGTGTATGGGGACTGCACAAGCACATGCGTCCAATAGAGTGACCAACTGTTTAGATCAGTGGTCTGAAAATCAGAGGAGTTGGGCCACTAATTCTTGCTCTTCATTGATTTTGGTACAAATCAGAGTTCCATATCATCAAGCTGATCAATCCATAGACTGGTGGGTTGTGTCCATCTACCAGCAGGTGGAGATAGAGAGCAAACTTTTGCCTCCCTATATGTGGTCATGTGCTGCCGGAAACTCCCCAGTATGTTCTCTATCTCAGCAGGTGGTGGTCACACACAGCAGCAGCTCTGGCTAGGCCCTCCAAGCCTAATTTTAGGTTTTGTTGAGTGCCTGGGGTTGAGGGCTCTTTTGAGCAAGTGCAAACCTGGTGGTGCCAGGTCCCTCCTTTTCTCCCCCCTCCCGCTGGCTCCGTTAGAAAAAAAAAAAAAAAATTTGAACGGCCTTAAAGGCGTTTATTTCGACGTTTATTTAAGCGTCTATTGCAGCTACTCACTGAGACACCAGGTCGTTACAACTCGGAGCGGACAGCAGGTATTTTACCTTTTTATAGCGGGCGGGGGTTCCCCGATTCTTCTCCTCGTGGCACATGGCGTCGGAGGGCGAGGGCGCAAAGGGTCGCTCCCCGGGTCGCTCGAGCGCTTCTAGAGGGGATGCGGGGGTCTTCAAGCCTGATTCGCCCTTGGTGGGTGACAGTTTCGCGACCGATGCATGTCCCGGTCCTTCCTCCGGCGTGGCGGTTTTTCCCGCCATAAACGCCCATCCCCCGCTCCTCGCCTCCGCCATCTTGGCCGGCCACGCGGCTCGGACGGCTTCTTCTTGGGCCGCCCTTGAGGTTGGAGACATTAATGCCATGAACGCCCTTAATTTGGGCGACGGCACAGAAGCGGCTAAAGTTAAGAGCCGTTCTTCCCGCGAGGCTCCTTCGCGGAGTTTCGCGCCGGATGCCATTTTGGATGCGCAGCATGTCTCTCCCCCGCTGTTGCGAGCGCCGGTTGAGAGCGCGCCTAGGGCTGTTGCCCAGGCTGCGGAAGTGCACAGTCTGGGGGGTTTCTCCCCCGAGTTTGTTTTGCTGCTGCATCGGGCCTTCCTCATGCACAACACTGCCCCCGCTCCCTCCTCTGGTAAAGAGGTTGAGGTTCCAGAGGTAAACGCCCTCGGGTTGATTCCCAGGCCTTGGAGGAATTTGTTCTCCTCCGATGTAGATGAGGGCAGCGTGTCTGAGGTCTCCCAACGGTCCTTTGCGGATTCCTTGGAGAGACGGATCCCCGCTCGGAATGGAGCGGATGACCCCTCTGCAGCGCGGCTTTTTCGCCCAGAGGATTTGCCCAACCTGTTGTTACAGGCCATGACACTTTGAAGATATCCTCTCCGGAGGAACGTCTCTCCTCCCTCAGCCCCTGTTGGCTCTGCCATTATGCTGGGACGAAGCGCCCGCCTAGAACCTTCCACGTGCATGATGCCAATGCACACCGTAATTTCGGCTCAATGGGATGTCCCAGAAGCGAGCCTTAAAGTGGCTAGGGCTATGTCCCCCCGCCTCTATCCTTTGGCTGTGAGTGAACGTGAGGCCTATCTGGGCCTACCGTGGATTCTATTAATCACTGCGGTGGACTAGAAAACGGCATTTGCCGGTGGAAGGTGGGCACGGCCCTAAAGGCGCCCAAGACAGGAGATTGGAGGCGGCCTTAAGGTCGTCCTTGAGGCGCTGCTTTAAGTTTGCAGGCCTCAGTTTGCGGCTCCCTATGTGGCCAGGGCGTGCCTGACTATGGTGCAGCGGGCTTCCCCCTCGGATCATTCCTTGAGGGATGATTGGCCAGCCCTGGAATCGGGCTTAGCCTATTTGGCAGACTTGCTGTATGATGTCTTGAGAGCCTCAGCTAAAGGCATGGCTCAGACTGTCTCTGCGCGGCGGTGGCTTTGGCGAAACATTGGTCTGCTGACCACGCCTCAAATCCCGCCTGGCTAGATTGCCTTTTAAAAGGCAAGCTGCTCTTTGGGGTCGAGCTGGACAAATCGTGACCGATCTCGGCACGTCTAAGGGCAGAAGTTACCGGAGGTCAGGGCTCGGGCTAGTGCTCGTCCTGGTACCTCCAGAGGACGGTTTCAGGAAGCCCGTCGGTACGCCCGGGCAAGTCGGGTGCCTCTGCCCCCTCTTCCTTCAAGAGGAATTTCTCCCCAAGCGCATTCCTTTCGCAGAGACCGCCGTCCCGGAGGTGCTCCCTCCGGTTCTCCCCCAGGGTCTCGTACCCAATGACGGGGTCTTGGTCCACGCCCCAGTGCAGATTGGAGGACGGCTGTCCTCGTTTCTGGGCGAGTGGACCACAATAACTTCAGACGCGTGGTGCTGGAAGTCATCAGAGACGGCTACAAGCTAGAGTTCTGCCGACCCTTAAGAGACGGGTTTGTACTCTCTCCCTGCAAGTCTCCGGTCAAAGCTGTGGCAGTGCAGCAGACCTTGGACAATCTGATCCGCCTGGGTGCGGTCGTTCCGGTGCCAGAAAGTCAGCTTGGCAAGGGACGTTACTCCATTTACTTTGTGGTACCAAAGAAAGGAGGTTCTGTCCGGCCTATCCTCGACCTCAAAGGGGTCAATAGGGCCTTGAAAGTGCGGCACTTTCGCATGGAGACTCTCCGCTCTGTTATAGCGGCAGTGAAGGCAGGAGAGTTCCTGGCATCCTTGGACATCAAGGAAGCGTACCTGCATATTCCCATCTGGCCTCCTCTCAACGCTTTCTGCGTTTGCAGTCCTGGGACGACACTTCAGTTCAGCAGAGCCTCCTTCTTTCGGTGTTGGCTACTGCTCCGCGGACCTTTTCCAAAGTATGGTGGGTCATCGCGGCACTTCCTACGAAAGGAAGGGTACAAGTCCATCCTTATCTGGACGACTGGTTGATCCGAGCCCCCTCTTATGCAGAGTGCGGCAAAGCTATGGGACGGGTAGTTGCTCTTTGAGCTCCCTGGATGGATCATCAACTGGAGAAGAGCCAGCACTGCGCCCGACTCAGTCCCTGGAGTACCTGGGAGTTCGATTCGACACCCAAGTGGGCAGAGTGTTCCTGCCAGACAATCGGATTGTCAAGCTTCAGGCTCAGGTGGACCAGTTCCTAGTAGCCTCTCCCTCTTCGTGCTTGGGACTATGTGCAGCTGTTGGGCTCTATGACGGCCACGATGGAAGTTGTGCCCTGGGCCAGGGCTCATATGAGGACCAGCTTCAACACCTCTTGCTGCAGCGCTGGACTCCGATTGTCGGAGGATTATGCTGTGCGCCTTCCCTTGGACCCAGCAGTGCGCAAGGCGCTGAGCTGGTGGATGCAGACAGACAAGTTGTCTGCGGGAATGCCTCATGGTGACCCCAGAGTGGATTGTCGTCACGACGGACGCCTCGTTGTCGGGCTGGGGAGCCCACTGCTTGGGAAGGACAGCGCAGGGGCTCTGGTCTCCTGCAGAGGCAAAGTGGTCTATCAACCTCCTGGAACTCAGAGCCATTCGGTTGGCGCTTTTGGAGTTCATCCCGGTACTGGTGTTGAAGCCGGTACGGGTCCTGTCGACAATGCCACGGCTGTGGCCTATGTCACCGCCAGGAGGTACCAAGAGCGCCCCTCTAGCCAAGGAAGCTATGAGTCTTATGCCGTGGCGAAGCGAACCTGGAACGCTGTCAGCGGCCCACATTGCCGGAGTCATGAATGTCAAGGCGGACTTTCTCAGTCGCCATACCTTGGAGCCCGGAGAGTGGCAGCTATCTGCTCAGGCGTTCTTGGACATCACAAAGCGCTGGGGCCAGCCGAGCTAGATCTGATGGCGTCATCGGCCAATTGCCAAGTGCCACGCGCTTCTTCAGCAGAGGACGGGACCCTCGATCCTGGAGTAGATGCTCTTCTCCAACAATGGCCGACACAAGAGCTTCTCTATGTGTTTCCCGCCCTGGCCCATGTGGGGCAGGTACTAGACCGGGTGGCAAAGCATCCCGGCAGGATAATCCTGGTGGGTCCGGATTGGCCAGGCGTCCCTGGTATGCGGACTTGATCAGGCTCTCAGTCGACGATCCTCTGTGGCTGCCAGTGGAGCAGGGCCTGTTACATCAGGGTCCCGTGGATGGATGGAGGATCCCTCCCCCTTTGGTCTTACGGCCTGGCTATTGAGCGGCAGCCGTCTGAGGAAGAAGGGCTTCTCAGACAAGGTCATCACCACTATGCTGAGAGCGAGGAAACGCTCTACTTCTACTGCTTACGCCAGGGGTTTGGCGTATCTTTGCAGCGTGGTGTGAAGCAGGCTCTCCTTTCCTCCCTTTCACTGCTCCAATTTCTTCAGTGTTTGGCGTTCCTGCAAGAAGGTCTGGAGAAAGGCCTGTCGCTCAGTTCCCTTAAAGGTCCCATGTAGCGGCTCTGGCTTGCTTCAGGGGCCGCCTGAAGGGTGCTTCCCTGGCTTCGCAGCCAGATAGTGGTGCGCTTTCTCAAGGGAGTTAATCAACCTGCGCCCTCCTCTGCACTCAGTGGTGCCTGCGTGGAATCTCAACCTGGTGACTAAGAGCATTGCAGAAGCCGCCGTTTGAACCCTTGTCGAGGGCATCTCTGAAAGACCTGACGTTGAAAGCAGTCTTTTTGGTGGCTATCATCTTCAGCCAGAAGAGTTTTCCGAGCTCCAGGCGCTCTCATGTCGAGAGCCTTTTCTAGCAGTTCACTGAGGCAGGAGTGGACTATTCGCACAGTGCCTTCCTTCCTGCCCAAGATTGTTTCTCGCTTCCATGTGAATCAGCAGCCTATGTCTCCCTTCCTTTCGTAGGGAGGACTACCCAGATGAGTACCTGCTCTTAAGTATCTGGATGTGAGACGAGTCATCATCAGATACTTGGAAGTGACCAATGATTTCCGGAAATCGGATCATCTGTTTGTCCTGTTTGCAGGTCCTCGTAAGGGTCTGCAGGGCTGCTAAGCCTACAGTGGCAAGATGGGTCAAGGAAGCCATTGCAGCGGCTTTATGTGGCCGCAGGGGAAGGTGCCGCCTATCCAGCTGAAGGCTCACTCCACGAGAGCTCAGGCGGACCTCGATGGCAGAGGCCGGATCCGTCTCCTTGGAAGAGATATGCAAGGCGGCAACTTGGGCTTCGGCTCATACATTCTCCAAGCATTACCGTTTGACTGTGGCTGCACGGGCGGAGGCCCGGTTTGGAGCTTCAGTGTTTGAGGTCAGGGATTTCTATGTCCCGCCCTGGGTGAGTACTGCTTCGGTACATCCCACCAGTCCTATGGATTGATCAGCTTGATGATATGGAAGGTAAAATTATGTATAATCATACCTGATAATTTTCTTTCCATTAATCATAGCTGATCATCCATAGCCCCTCCCAGATATCTGTACTGTTTTTATTCTGGTTGCATTTCAGGTTCAAGTTTAGTCTTCAGTTAACTTCAGAAAGACTTCGTGTTCAAGTTTTTTTCACTTGGATTCTTCAAGAGTTAAGACGAGTTTGTGTTTACAGTGAGCTGCTGCATTCCTCTCCCCTCCGTTATACGGGGGCTGGATTGAGACTTAAAATTCTGCCGGCACTCCCTCCCGCTTCGTGCGGCTGTAGGGCAGCTTTGTACCCCTCCCGCTTCGGCGGTGTTAGGGTCAGTCAGCTCCTCCCGCGGTTGCGGTTGCAGGATAAGCCAGATCCCCCGCATCGGCGGGTGTGGTGTCCCTCCCCCGCTCCGCGGGGATGAGCTGGACGGATTCCCCTCCCCCACTTGTGTGGGGATGAGCTGGGTTAATTCCCCTCCCCCGTTTCGGCGGTGGTGAGCTGGGCAGAGTGTCCCTTCGTGGGTGTAATTCTCTAAGTGCTGAGTCCTGTGGATGGAGCTTTGATATCGACATACTGAGGAGTTTCCGGCAGCACATGACCACATATAGGGAGGCAAAAGTTTGCTCTCTATCTCCACCTGCTGGTAGATGGACACAACCCACCAGTCTATGGATTGATCAGCTATGATTAATGGAAAAGAAAATTATCAGGTATGATTATACATAATTTTACCATACCATAGGTGGACAGTACCAAAGGACTGAAGACTGAAAAGCGAGATTTACAGGCGATACAAATCTAGAAAAATTTATGTATCAAAAAATCTTCACAAATGCAAGAAACCAATATACTGGAAAATGATATTTATATTCCTTTGGAGTCTCTAAAAGGCTACAGAGTGAAGGCAGTATTAGGATAGTTTTCAAAGGAATTTGCCTAGGTAATTAGTTTACCTGAATAAACTGCAAGAGACTGAAAATGTCATTCCACTTATGGGTTCATTTGTAGTAGTAGACTTCTCCAAGCATCATTTCAAAGGGAAAAATTTCTTGTATGAAGCATTGGCCTCACCAGAGACAGACAACGGAAATATACAAATGCAGGGCCGTGCCAACACGGTAAGCGAGGTAAGCATGGCAGGAGGGCAACCATCCTCTGGGGGGCGCCCCGCCGCACCATGCTTACCTCGCTCTCTCTACCCAGCTCCTTTTCCTTTTTTTTTTTTTTTTGTTTAAATTTACCTCTGTCCGGCGGCAGCGTAGCGTTAGTGAGGAGGCGGCGCTCCCCCGCCCCGACATGTCAGTCTTTCCCTTTGCTCAGTTCTGCCTTCTTCTGACATCAGAAATGACATCAGAAGAAGGCGGGACACTGAGCGAAGGGAAGACTGACACGTCGGGGCGGGGGGAGCGCCGCCTCCTCACTAACGTTACGCTGCCGCCGGACAGGTAAATTTAAACAAAAAAAAAAGGAAAAGGATCTGGGGAGAAGAGGGCGGGTAGTGTAGCGATCATTTTCTGGGGGCGGGGCGGGGCCAACTGCAGGGGAGGAAACGGACTCTCCTTTACAACAGTAGTATACACTATTACTCAGTAGTGTACTCTATTGTTCATTAGTGTACACTATGGCACACTAGTGCATAGTATTGCACAGTAGTGCACACTTTTATTCAAATAGTGCACACTATTATTCAGTAGTGTACTCTGTTGTTCAAGGTACATACTATTGGCAATAGGGTTCATTTTAAACCCCTGACACAGCAGGAGTAAAACAAGGATGCATCAAGATAAGTGATCCATATTAAGAAGCATGAATTACATTTGGATATGTTTATTTGTAGTATTTGTTCAACTTTAAACTTTAGTGATGCAAATTGTTGGGCAAACCTAATATTTTCAGCTAAGCGCTAAATATACACAGTAATTGATCTTAAGGGTGTTGTTATAGTACAGTTTTTTGGCCATATTTTGGTCTTTTTCTCCACAGAAGATCAAGTTTCTCTGGAAATTTGGTCCATTCAGTGTATCATTTCAGTTCATAAACTCCCTAGCATTATACAAACAGGAGCATGGACATTGAAGACTTTTTCCCTCTTTTTTATTTTTTTGAAAGAAAATAATTGTGGAAATTGTATATATGATGCTGCATTGAAAATCAGATAATTGAGTAGAATATTTTTGAAGTATTAATGCATACACTCTCTTGATCTTCAGGCATAACTTTAGGCTCTCAGTCCTAGAAAATTTTCAAAAAGGCAAATTTAACATTCAAATTAAGGGGCCCTTTTACTAAGCAGTGCTAAAAAATGGCCTGCACTATCCTCAGCTTGGGTCTTCCAGTATACTAAGGCAACTTTTAACACTGCTGGGAAATGGCCAGATTTTCTATTTCAGCAATAATGGCCATGTGCTAATTTTCCCAGTAGCATGTGTCCTCACTCTTAGGTATTACTTTCAATTCTGGTCACCATTTCTCAAAAAAGATACAGCAGAATTAGAAATGGTTCAAAAAAAGAGCGAACCAAAATGATAAAGGGGATGGAACTCCTCTCATATGAGGAAAGGCTAAAGAGGCTAGGGCACTTCAGCTTGAAAAAGAGATGGCTGAGAAGAGATATGATTGAGGTCTTCAAAATCCTGAGTAGTGTAGAACGAGACAAAGTGAATTGATTTTTTAGTCTTTCAAAAAGTACAAAGACCAGGGGACACTCAGTGAAATTACATGGAAATACTTTTACAACAAATAGGAGGCAATATTTTTCACTCAAAGACTAGTTAAACCCTGGAGCTCATTGTCAGAGGATGTGGTTACAGTAGTTAGCATATCTGGGTTTAAAAAGGTTTGGACGTTAAAACAGAAGAACATAAGAATAGCCATACTGGGTCGCACAATGGTCCATCTTTGCCCAGTATCCTGTTTTCCAATAGTGTTGAGGATGCTTAAGAAAAAGGGCGTGGCCACATACGGTCCAGCAACAGGGCTAGTTTTGTGGTTTTAGCTGTTTCCTGTGACATTTAGAATCACAAGCTTGAGCTTAAGAACAAAGAAATGTAAAGGCACTGATACAGAACTGGCTTAAACAGGTTTGGAGGAAACAGTTTGGAACAGGATGCACGTATGCGGAAATTCTTTTTAGTATATATGTAATTGCGCGGTAACTGGAATTGAACATTACTTCCTGGCTCCTGGATTGTGAGTGCTTGTGATATTTAATGCTCCCTTAAGAACAGAAGATTATATTTCCTTCTTAAGACTTTTTCCCTTTCTCTTATTCTCTTCTGTAACATTAAATAAAGCCAGCTTGATTTGATTTACTACTACTACTTTGTAGACTCAATTTATTTCAGGTACGCAGCCTCGGGTCCCTGATGGTACTGCCTGCCTTGAAACCCCAAACATTTTGGTGCCGCCGACATGATTTAATTCACCCTGGTCCTGGATGCGGGATCCCGACACCAGGTTTATGGAAACATACTAGGTGTGAAGTTGTGGAAATGGTATTGTGAAATGACTTCCCTGGATTAGCGCTTCCAGTTTTGCTGTTTTACATGTCGCGACTGTAAGTATTATTGCTTTTGCTTTGAAAGGCTTTGTTTCGCTGCACTGTATTGCTACCCTCAATCCAGTTTGTCATAAGGCTGGTATCTCTTCCTTGCCGATGCTGGAAGACGGACTAATGTGGGTCCGTAGACCTAACGTCTCTCTCAGCGGCAATTCCTTTTAGAACTTCACAGGTGAGGGAAACTCACAACAGACACATATTGCCTTTAGTTGACTGATTGTCTATTATTGCAGAGTAGACACAATGTCCACTTTGAGCCCCGTTCAGGAGGTCTGTAAACTCTTCCCTTTAATAAAAAGGAGATTATAGATACAAACCGGAAATAAGTAAAATGGGCTGCGAAGGATGCTCTCCTGTCCTGGCCAGATGAGGGAAGCTTCCAAGCCAGCCATATGATTAACCTATTGGAATTCCTGGAATTTGATAAACAAAACAAAACTAAATCATTAGAACGCCATTTGGTGATCTTCTACCTCTTTAATAACTTAAGTCACTGCCATGCAAAACGTTATCACCCAGGTTCTGCCTTACAGACCAAAATCTCCATTGGTAGAAGCTCCACCCCCAACCTTTTTCCCGGAGACAAGGTCTACCGGAAGAACTTCACCCATAAGACTTGGAAGGACCCTGTGTATGTCAGACCATACACTTTAAAGACTTACCCCCACAGCTGGCCTACTGGAAGGAGACTTCTTTTGTTCATCTGAAGGACATTGCTTGACCCCTTAATTGATTAAAGGACATAACTTTTGAATGACGAAACTTAAAAGCCATAATTTTGGGAAGGTACATCCTAGACATATCCAGAGGGCTGTCTGGAGACTGGCCTCTAATCGATTTGCCTTGGTATAGTCTTTAATTCCTGGGATTGAACTCTTGATTGCTTTTGTTGGACTTTATTACCTTGGTTTCATATTTCTATTTCTGTGGTTTGATTGAACTATGTTGATTATTATCCTTCACCTGTTTTTAAGTTCTGCACCCCCTTTTTATCCTGCTTGCACCTATACCTACCTTTCATTCACCTAACCAGTGGTCGCAGACTGTCCTGGAATTTGCTAAATCTTTACAAGTTACATCCTGTCTAATATGTACCTCCTTTTGTGTTTTAAGTACCTTGAAGTTATGGTCTACTCTAAACACCACTTTTAAACATGTCTCTCACAGATCCATGAGGTCAATTGTCACAGATTCAGCCCTACCCCCTGAGAATGAGCCCATTGGATTATCCCTTGCATATATAAAACCACCAAAAGTCGCCTGGAGGCTCTATCTTGGACATCCTTTATCCCCATTTTTTTAGACCCCTGCCGTCACTGCTGAGTTAGGAATATCTATCTTACCACATGTTATGGCTATAGAGATTAATACTGCTTTTCAAGCTGTGCAGAAACAAAGACACGAGCTTACAATTTATACCAAGTACAATAGAATGGGTTTAGATTACATTTTTGGCCTCACAAGGAGGACTGTGTACTGTTTTAAATAGTTCTGATTGTTGTACCGTAGTAGTGAACCGCTCTCATATAGTAAGAAATGCAATGTCTAAAATAATGAGTCTCACCAAGCTCAAGGTAGAAGATTTCCAGGGTGGGATCCAAGTTAGTATTTGTGGGATATGTTTACATCTTGGTTTGGTAACCTCAAGCGCAGGACTTGAAGGTTTGTTGTCATTTGCTATGGTATTCATGGCTGTGCCTCCTGCTTGTCTGTTGCCTCTGACCCTGCTTACTGCCTCTCTGTAGAGATTGTGCCACCAAAATTAGCTGGCCTGTTGTTTTTGGTAACACCCAGATGAATGTGACTGTGATGAACCCTCCGTGTTTAATGCTCACTTAAGAACAGAATATTATATTTCCTTCTTAACTTTTTCCCTTTCTCTTATTCTTTTCTGTAACATTAAATAAAGCCAGCTTGATTTGATTTACTACTACTACTTTGTAGACTCAATTTATTTCAGGTATGCAGCCTCGGGTCTCTGAAGGCACTGCCTGCCTTGGAACCCGAGCAACAGTGGCCAATCCAGGTCATAAGTACCTGGCAGAAACTCAAATAGTAGCAAATTTCATGCAACCAATCCAAGGGGAAGCAGTGGCTTCCCCTTGTACATCTCAATAGCAGCCTATGGACTTTTCCTCCAGGAGCAGCTGGTACAGGAGCAAACAAGAGGAGGAAAAATTCTAGATTTAGTTCTTAGTGGAGCGCATGATCTGGTACAGGAGGTAATGGTGCTGGGGCCGCTTGATGACAGTGATCATAATATGATCAGATTTGATATCAACTCTGGAGTAAGTACACACAGGAAATCCAATATGCTAACATTTAACTTTCAAAAAGGAGACTATGATAAAATGAGAAGAACGGTAAAAAAAAAAACCCGATGGGCAGCTGTGAAGGTCAAGAATTTATATCAGGTCTGGATGCTGTTCAAAAATACCATCCTGGAAACCCAGGACAAATATATTCCATGTATTAAAAAAGGAGGCAGGAAGGCCAAACAATGGTTGGCATAGTTAGAAAGTGAGGTGAAGGAAGCTATTAGAGCTAAAAGAAAATCCTTCAGAAAATGGAAGAAGGATCTGACTGAAAATAATAAGAAACAGCATAAGAAATGGCAAATCAAATGCAAAGTGGTGATAAGGCAGGCAAAGAGAGACTTGAAAAAAAGATAGCATTGGAGGCAAAAACATATAATAAAAACTTTTTAGGTATATTAGAAGCAAGAAGCTGGCAAAAGAATCAATTGGACCACTAGCCAGTTTATTTTTGAAGGAGATCGCTGGCCATCTTCCAACACAAATCAGGAGATGGCTGGCCATCTCCTGAAGCCAGCCAAAACGGTATAATCAAAAGCCGATTTTGGCCAGCTCCAACTGCTTTCCGTCGCAGAGCCGGCCAAAGTTCCCGGGGGCGTGTCGGAAGTATAGCAAAGGCGGGACAGGGGCATACCGGGGCATGCTTAAGAGATGGGCGCCCTCAGCCGATAATGGAAAAAAGAAGGGCGTCCATGGCAAGAATTTGGTCCACTTTATTTGGTCCCTTTTTTTTTCAGGTCCAAGTCCCAAAAAAGTGCCCGAACTGACTAGATGACCACCGGAGGGAATCGGGGATCACCTCCCCTGACTCCCTCAGTGGTCACTAACCCCCTCCCACCCTCAAAAAAACAACTTTAAAAACTTTTAGTGCCAGCCTCTATGCCAGCCTCAAATGTCATACTCAGGGCCATTGCAGCAGTATGCAGGTCTCTGGAGCAGTTTTAGTGGGTGCAGTGGACTTCAGGTAGGCAGACCCAGGCCCATCCCCCCCGCCTGTTTACACTTGTGGTGGTAAATGGGAGCCCTCCACCCCCCCCCCCAAACCCACTGTACCCACATGTAGGTGCCCCCTTCACCCATAAGGGCTATGGTAATGGTGTAGAGTTGTGGGGAGTGGGTTTTGGAGGGATTTGGGGGGCTCAGCACCCAAGGTAAGGGAGCTATACACCTGGGAGCATTTTGTTTTTTAATTTTTAGAAGTGCCCCCTAGGGTGCCCGGTTGGTGTCCTGGCATGTCAGGGGGACCAGTGCACTACAAATGCTGGCCCTTCTCATGACCAAATGCCTTGGATTTGGCCAGGTTTGAGATCGCCGGCCCCGGTTTCCATTATGGGCAAAAACCAAGGCCGGCCATCTCAAACCCAGCCATCTCTGAAATTTGGGCGGCCCCAACCATATTATTGAAATGAAAGATGGCTGGCCATCTCCTTTCGAAAATATGGTTGGCCCCCCCCTTCGCTGCGCCGTCCTCAGAGATGGACGTCCCCGATCGAAAATGCCCCTCTAGATGACCGAGGAGTAAAAGGGACACTCAAGGAAGACAAAGCCATAGCAGAAAGATTAAATGAATTCTTTGCTTCAGTCTTCACCAAGGAAGATTTGGGAGAGATACTAATGAATAAGAAAAACTGAATCAAATCTCTGTAAACCTGAAAGATGTAATGCAGCAATTTGAGAAATTTAAGAGTAGCAAATTGCCTGGACCGGATGGTATTCATCCCAGAGTACTGATAGAATTGAAAAATGAACTTGCAGAACTATTGTTACTAATGTGTAATTATCTTTAAAGTCAAGCATGGTACCAGAAGATTGGAGGGTGGCCAATGTAGTGCTGATTTAAAAAAAAAAAAATGTTCCAGAGTTGATCTGGGAAATTATAGACCGGTGAGCCTGACGTTGGTGCTGGGCAACATGGTAGAGACTATTATAAAGAACAAAATTATAGAGCATATTCAAAAGCATGGATTAATGAAACAAAGCCAACATGGATTTAGTGAAGGGAAATCTTGCCTCATCACTCTACTACATTACTTTGAAGGAATGAACAAACATGTGGATAAAGGTGAATCGAATGATATTGTGTATCTGGATTTTCAAAAGGCATTTGACAAAGAACCTCATGAAAGACTCCAGAGGAAATTGGAGTCATGGGATAGGAGGTAGTGTTTTATTGTGGATTAAAAACTGGTTAAAAGATAGAAAACAGAGAGTAGGGTTAAATGGTCAGTATTCTCAATGGAGAAGAGTAGATAGTGGGGTTCCCCTGGGGTCTGTGCTAGGACCTCTGCTTTTTAACATAGTTGTAAATGATCAAGAGATGGGAGTAACTAGTGAAGTAATTAAATTTGCTGATGACACAAAGTTATTCAAAGTTGTTAAATCACAAGAGGATTCTGAATTACAAGAGGACTTTTTGAGACTGGGAGACCGGGTATCCAAATGGCAGATAATGTTTAATGTGAGCACATGCAAAGTGATGCATTTGGGAAAGAGGAGCCCAAACTACAGTTATGTGATGCAAGGTTCCAAATTAAAAGTCACCAACTAGGAAAGGGATTTAGGTGTCATTGCTGATGATACATTGAAACCCTCTGCTCAGTGTTTGGTGGCAGCTAAGAAAGCAAATAGAATGTTAGATATTGTTAGGAAAGAAATAGAAAACAAAAATGAGGACGTTAAAATGCCTTTCTAATGCTCCATGGTGTGACTGCACCTTGAATACTATGTGCAATTCTGGTCACCACATCTCAAAGTGTTCATCATGGGAGTGAAGAAATAGGAAGTAAGAGAGAATTCCTCAGTTTGTTTTCTTTATTATAGTCTTCGCCCCCTGACCACGCCTAGAGCGAAACACAATTGTGTTGGGCTTGATCAAAGAGAACACAGTGTGATGTGAATAACCGAGAGATGATACTGTGAATCGAGGAGCTGCTCAGCTGAAGTTTATAGAGCTGTACTAAGATTAACTAAGTGAAACGGCTGGAGTAGCAGCCTTCCGATGGAAATCTACTGAACCGGAAAGAAACTGTAGAGAACGAGGCATTTAACAATCGGCTGAGAAAAGAAAACAACACAAGATACGAGACTATTCTAAAAGGGAGAGCCTCATAAAACTATTGCTCGCACAGCAGTGCTCAGTGGATAAAACAAAGAGATCGTAGTGATAACAGTATTGTCAGCACACAGGCTGGATTTCAATCCCTGGCATACAATTTGAATTGCTCACACTGTGTATTTAACGTTAGAGTGTAGTGTGGTGTATGGTATGAATGATTGAAGCAGTGAGGATAAGGGAGTGTTTACAGATTTGTAAATTTGTTATGGTATAATAAATAAAGAATTGTTAAATATTTAAAATAATCAGAGTTACTGGGGAAAGTCAATATATATTCAGTGTAACTTATTGAAGAAATTTCTCACGGGTAGGATAAATAAAGATATAGTGGAATTAGAAAAGGTACAGAGATGGGCCACAAAATGTTAAAGGGGATGAAACGACTTCCCTATAAGGAAGTCTGAAGCTGCTTGGGCTCTTCAGCTTGGAGAAAAGATGGCTGAGGGGAGATATGATAGAGGTCTATAAAATTATGAGTGGAGTGGAACGCGTAGATATGATCACTTGTTTACTCTTTCAAAAATACTAGGTCTAGGAGGCAGGCAATGAAGCTACAAAGTAGTAAAGTTAAAACAAATTAGAGAAATATTTCTTCACTCAATGTGTAAATAAACTGTGGAATTTGTTACCAGAGAACATGGTAAAAGCAGTTAGCCTAGTGGGGTTTTAAAAAGGTTTGGATATCTTCCTAAAAGAAAAGTCCATAAGCCATTATTAAGATGGACTTGGGTAAAATCCACTGCTTATTTCTAGTATCAGCAGCATAAAATGTATTGTACTGTTTTGGGATCTTGCCAGGTACTTGTGATTTGAATTGGCCACTGTAGGAAACAGGATACTGGGTTTGATGGACCTTCAATCTGTCCCAGTATGGTAACACTTCTGTTCTTATGTAACCTTTTTTAAACTCAGATACACTAACTGCTGTTACTTCATCTTCTGGCAAAGAGTAGCTTAACTATTTTTGAATGAAAACAAATTCCTCCAATTTGTTTTAAAAATATTTCCATGTAACTTCTTTGAGTGTCCCTTAGTCTTTGTACTTATTGAAAGACTAAAAAATCAATTCACTTTTTCTCATTCTACACTACTCAGGATTTTGTAGACCTCAATCATATCTTCCCTCAGCAGTCTCTTTTCCAAGCTGAAGAGCCCTAACCTCTTAGCCTTTCCTCATACGAGAGGAGTTCCATCCCTTTTATCATTTTGGTTGCTCTTCTTTGAACCTTTTCTAATTCCGCTATATCTTTTTTAAATACGATGACCAGAACTGAACACAATAATCTAGGTGAGGTCGCACCATGGAGTGATACAGAGGTTTTATAGTATTCTCAGTCTTTTTTACCATCCCTTTCCTAATAATTCCTAGCATCCTGTTTGGTCTTTTTGGCCACTGCTGTCTGCATCTTAGTATTATTGAGCTTTTTAATAATTTAAAACTTGTTAAGGTACAAGGGATGTTAAACTAATATAATAGAGCCTTTAGATTATATGGTATGTTGTGTGATTTATTTAGTGGAGAAATGTTCATAATCTGCTATTGAGATAGACATGGAGGAAGCCACTGCTGCCCTGGGATTAGTAGCATGGGATGTTTCTACTGTTTAAATTTCTGCCAGGTACTTGTGACCTGGTTTGACCACTGTTGGAAGAAGGATACTGGACTAGATGGAATATTGGTCTGACACAGCATGGCTATTCTTATGTTCTTATGACAACAGTGAACTGTGATACAAACTGCTTTCGTGCTATTTACCTATGTATTGTTTAAAAACTGATGTGATGGGACTGTGGGGATATGTGCAGCTATGAATGTTGTGGAGACATCCATTTGTGGCTGCCTGCCTGATTAGAAGGGGAAGGGGGAAATGCCCCGGCAATGGGTGTGTGCACTGTTATCCACAAACCTGAGGTTCAGGGGATCCACATCTGGTAGCTTCGCTCCAGCCTTGTGCTTCATGTCTCATTTTAGCTGGCTCCTATTGTTTAGTGCCAGTCCTCCACATCTCCATTTGTGTGGTGTAAACCCCATTCAGCTTTGCTCAGGTGCCCACCCATTCCCATGGTTGAGGAGAACCATTTTATTTATGTATTGTAATTCTCTAAAAAGTTATGTCACCCTCACAAACATCAGAATTCCAGCTTCTTTTAACATTATCCCTGTCCTGCCCCTTATGATCAGTAGGCCCTGAGGTGGGGCCCCTCACCCTCTATAGGGCCATCTGTAAAATCCACAGGGAGGGGAGCGTGTGTGGGTTCCTCCAATAACTGTTCCTGCTCTTCCTCCCCTACTGGCAGCTCCTGGCTGGTGCTTACACTATTCCCCTGCCCTTTGGCCTGCTGAACACACAGTAAACTCTAGTCTGCTATGGCCAAGTACATCTGCAGCTTACTACCTGACCGGTTGCTATTGTGAGAGAACAAACATGTGTATAACAGATCCTTTCCCTCCTCGTGTAAATATCCTCCATAGTTGTAACTAGTTTGTTTCTTTTCCCTCCCCTCCAGTATCTAATGTTGCTCAATATGTAGATATGAAGCAGCTGTTTGCACATCTTCCAAAGCCCTCAGCCCTGCTGGTTGTGGGTATGCAAGAATACATTCACAACAGAGTGTAAAGTATAGTCTAGCCACTGCCTATGCAAACCTATTAGTTGCTGCCAGCTGGATGGCTAGTGCAAGACAACACACCATAACTTTGAGGAGCCCTTTGCAGTCTGCCAAAAGGGTATGGGGCTGCAGGGTGAAAGGGGGCTGTGGGGCTGGTCTCCTGCTGCAAGCTGTCAGCAACAAACAGGGAAATTCTTAGAGCAGGTGAATTTTGGCCATCAATAAATGTAGCCCCTTATTTGGGGCCAGCAGTGCAAATGTCTACTTAGGATCTCTGACAAGGGACACCTGTGATAGGAACTTAGTTCCAGCCTTCAGCATAAAGCTGGACTGGGAGACCAGCATGCTAGGTTTGCACTAATGTTAATCTCACGGACCTTGTAACTCCATCAACCCTAGCTTTCCCTCAGATCAGAATTCTGTTGGCTGCATTGGTATAGAATATTGGGCAGATTGTGAACCCCCAGAGGACAGCTGGCTACAGAGTGCAATGGTGATGTAGTTGGGCAGTCTGCTCCATACTGTGATCCACAATGCTGTTTCTGTAACCTACTTTGTATTCTCATGTTTAGGTAACTGTGGCAACATTAGGGGATAATCTCCTTTGTTCATTTCACCTTCAAAACCTTCCCCTAATCCCTGGAGGGACAATGGCTGAGCCCATGGCTAAGAACATAAAGAACATAAGAGCATAAGTGTTGCCATAGTGGGACAGACCAAAGGTCCATTAAGCCCAATATCCTGTTTCCAACAGTGGCCAAGGACTTGTCAGGGCAATAACTGGCCTCATGAGTCAGCTTGGGAATGGTCCCACTCCCAGATGCCCTACAGCCATGATCTGGGAGAAGGAAGTGGAAAGAGAGACTGCAGACCTATGTGGCCCTCCCACCCTTGGAGAAATAGGTGTCAAGTCCTGTGGTGGACAACCTTAGTTCCACCTTTATCGCTGACTGTGGCAGGCCCTAAGACATTTGCCATCACCTAATTTTTGCCTACTGGAGACACAGCATGATGGTTTGGAGTGTGGCCTGGGATCCTGGGGGACCAGGCTTGAGTCCCACAGGGCCTTCTTCTGCTGCAGGGCCTATTAGATCCCTCTAATAGCGTAATGTGGTCAAGCACATTTGTTAGCTTAATGTGGTCGAGCACTGGGGAGATGCTCTGTTTGTGAACACTGAGGTCCCTTTGGACACATCACCCTATCTACTCCCCCCCCCCCCCATTTCTGCAGTCTCCCTTTCCCAGGGCTTGCCTAGTAGTGTTGGCACCACAGCACCTATCAGCATTGTATAACATGAAATCAACATACTTTTTACAGAGTGAAGACACAGACCTTTGTATGTCAAAAACTGTAAACATTGTATTTGTAACAGATAAACACTAGAAAGTATATACACATTGTCATTGTCCATTGGCCTCATTGAATTTGCAGCTGCTCCTGACAGAATATCCTCATCTTGGCCAGCAGATCACACTGGGCCACTAGCGTCTGCTGCAAGTATGTGTGCATAGCTTAGACTTGCAGCAGCAGTTGGACTTAGGTGTTTGGGAGGGTGGACCCACTATCAGGCATGGCAGTCATTTCATGGGAGCTGCTGTGCCCTCCAGTATAGCTGTTGGGGGGGGGGGGGGGGCGGGAGCTACACCTGCATCCTTCCTTCCCCCTCCAGAGGGGACATGTACTTCCAGGGGTCCTCCTGCTCCTCAGCCTCCACAGGTTGTGGAGGGAGTGGCACCTCCCTGGTCCCAGGGTCCATTTCAACTTCCTCCCATGCTCTCTTTGGGGCATGCTGGTCCTGGGCATCCTGATTCAGAGTGGACTGGTCCTGGGCACCCTGATCCAGGACAGGCCACTCCTAGGCAGGATGTTCAGATCTAGAGGGCGCCCTGTATGTGTAAAAGGTTTGCAATTGAGATCAACATATCCTACATGACTTACATTATGGAGCAGCTGGCTCTCAGGAGGCAGGGACAGGGACAACTGGGGTCAGTTATTGTTACCTGGGGGACATGTCTGAGGTGTAGCACTAATGAGATGACATAGCAGGGAACTGCAGAGGCAACGATATCAGAGGTGTTTGTCACCTGAGAGGCTTCTTGGCATCACACACATTACTATTTTGGACAACATGTTGTGCAGTGCTCCTCATATAGCTTGTGACAGATGGCAACAGGGTGGTGGTGGGGGGGGGGGGGGCTGATGGGGTGGGTATGCATTACACAGGCACCGTTGCTTTGTGAACTGAGATGGCCGTGGGGACAGAGAATGGCATGGTGGCCTTTCTGTGGAGCATGTGAACTGTTGCTGGGAGGTAGGGATGGGCAGTAGGGTAAAGCAGATGTGCCTTTAGGTGGTTCAGTACTTTAGTGAGTTTCTGCCAATGTTCTCATCAGTTTGTAGACGTGGGCAAGGATGCCGGGGGGTGCAGATATGTGCAGCTCCTCATTTTAGCATCACATGGCTAGTTGTCATTGCATATTCTGTACATTTTGATTTTATCAATATGTTTTTCTTATGAAAAAGCAATACCATATATTGCAACAACAAATGGACCTCAGTGCATGTGATCCTGCCTGTGTATGGTGTTTGCACATGAGTGGTACTGTGATCCTGGGGGACAATGCTTCACATTCACCTTTCCAAACTGTTCCTTATTGATCTCCATGACCTCATGGAGACAATGTGTGGGGGCAGGTAGTGGTGGTGCTTCATGATTTGTCTCCTGTGCCTGAGGCACAAGAGGACCAGGAGCTTTGACTTCTGCATGGAGAAATTGGACTCCCTGTGCAGTGACATAGCTGTGCGCACTGAGGAACATTCCTCCATGTTTTCCACATGGAGGGAACGGCCTGCCATTGCTGCAGATGTTTGCTCGACGTGGGAACCAGTATTGCCGTTGCACATTTTGCACAGTGTATTTTTCATTGGCCAAAACATTCTCTCTGAACGTCTATGATGTTTTTGGTATGTCCTTTTCAAAACTTTTTTTTCTTCCATTATTGACTTCAGGTTTTTTTTTCAGCTCTTATTTTTCGATAAACGTTTACTTTGCCATTTGAATGTCATATTGAAAATGCTCCTTGATCTTTCCCTTAATTGCATTCTTTCATTTATGCATTATATTCTCTTCAGTGAGATTAAGGATGTTTAGTCTAACTTCCATAAATTAATTTATGTGCAAACTATTGCATTAAAACAGGAACAACATCCTAGTCAACATTCAAGATTCAAGGTTATACAGTTAACAACGGCACAAAGAATAGCAAAAAGCACAGTGCTGAAGGAGATGTTCTAATCAAGCAATCAGAGCCACCAGTGAAAACATTTACCTAAATTCCACTCAACAGCTCTTTGCCCAGACAAGGACGAATTTCACAGAAACAGTTTGAACATGACTACTGTTCAACTTCCAAGTAGACACAATCTAACACGAAGCTTCAACAAACTAAATGACATTCACAAGAACTTGCTTATTACAGAATTACAACTGGTGGAATATGTTTCTGTAACAACAGATCTTTGGAGCAGGCATGAGCACAGTTTTCTTGGAATGACCATTCATTTCATAAACAATGAGACACCATTTCATCACAACTCGGGCATTCGGCACACACTCAGACGTATCAACCCCCGCCCCCTTCAATACCACACTGCAAGCCTATCTTCGATAGAATTGGATTTATTTTGGCCGCAGCCAGGAATATCAAAATTGTTACAACTTAAACAAATTACATTACATCTTCTAATAATCATTATGCCAGCATGCACTTCTATCTGGGTACACAGTTTCTACACGTAGTTGCATATTCTGGGCCACAGGCCAAGCCGTACCAAGCCCCTGTGGCCCCCTGTGCTGTTTTCCAAGCACCCGACGACACTTGGTGTCTCCCGTTGAAGGAGGCACCTACCACATTTACAAAATGACGTTCTAGGCTTCTCGGCCGCCGAAGCCAGGAGACAAGCTGTATACACGTTGTTTCCCGTTGAAGGAGGCACCTACCACATTTACAAAATGATGTTCTAGGCCTCCCGGCCGCCGAAGCCAGGAGACAAGCTGTGTATACACGTTGTTTCCTTATAACAAGGCTGCTCACATGCAAGCCTACCATTTGCATCAACTTGATAACTTTCCACACAACTCTTTCTGCAGCAGTAGTTACCCCAAACTTGTAACTGTTATTTGTCAAGCTGCTGTGTACCCATTGCTGGCTGTGCGTAAACATTGTAGTCTAACGCCACAGGCCACGGCAATGACACCTCATTTGCCATGGTCCCCCACCCCTCCTGGCTGCGGTCATGCCCTAACGCTATGGCTTGCATCTATTCGCAAGTCATGTGGGATCGTATGGCTTTTAATGTACACATGAATGCCTGAAGCATCCCTCCCTTACCTGTACCCTGTTATGACTACTCTATCGCCCTGACAACCCAGGCTCTCACTGTTCGGTCTCATTGCTGCCCTTCTATGCACCCATCGCCTTTCCCTATGCCAAATGTACATACGAGTGATGAGTGACCGCATATCCAAATCCGCTGCAGCTCATTCTGGATATGGATATCTGTAATAGAATATAATGGGAAGCGACATGTTAGCACAGTGCAAGCAACCATTATCACTTTGCTGTGGATGCCTTAATGGGTCCAATGTGCCGCTTGTATACACTAGACGGGTCTGATGTAGCGCTTGTATACATTAGGTCGCCATCGGCCCAGTCTTTTGATGGCCTCTATGGACACTCCTAGTGCTGCCACTGCCGTAGCTGCCCCAATCCTAAATGAGTGGGTACTGTACATAGTGTATGAATCAGCAGGCTGGTCTTTGGTCTTTGTTTTAAGTCGGCTTGAAGGTTCAGGACAGGGTATGTCCATTCCGATCCATTTTTGATTTGCGAATAAGTAGGTCAGTTGCCGTGGCTGTAATGGCCGCGTCACATATTAAGAGGGACATGCCCTGGTGGGCATGCTTGTACGTAGCCACCAACTCACTGACTCACAGAGCATCATGCAAAGCTAATGAGAATGCGCATTAGTCTCGACGGCCCTCAAACTCAGTGTCACTTATCTCCTCTAATGATGCGAAGAGACGGCCCATTTCCCTGCCGGTACTGGGTTTTCTTTTACCTGAGTAGGGTACTCCCGACCTGCCCCATCCTCTCATCAGTCTCGTGAAAACAAAAACCCATCTGCCATGCGCAGCGTATGTGGGACTCTAGCCTAGTACGCGTAATCCCATGAGATAGGCGGCTAACCCAAGATGGCCGGCCATCCTGGAAAAGCTAAACGGGGGTCGGCAGGAGAAAGCTAAAATGCCTTGCAGCCACACAAAGTTTTAAATGTCTACATACTGTAAAAATTGTTCTCAATTCACTGGAATATCGTGCTCTGCTGTAAGAGCTTCTTTGGCTGTACTCTGCACAAGCTCTGCCCAGGGCAGACACAAAACATGTGCCTGTAAAAATTTCAGGAGCTGCTGCCCAGCGTTGCTCTTCTCCTGCCTCCAAATTCAAAAGGGCTTCCTGTGCAGTTCGAATTCCTCTCTCCTCCTCCCTTGCTCCTCCCCTTCTTTCCTGCCTCTCCCCTTGCTACCCCTTGTTTCCCTCCCACTACTACCTCTGTTCTCTAGCTGGCCCTCCCTGTACCCTCCCCCACACTTCTGTCTTCGCTGGCCTTCAGCCCGGTTTTGGTCGGCCCCCCTTTAATGGGTGTGCCTGGTTCTTTCCCATTCTTTGGCTCTTCGAAGGTTTAACCATTCCACTCTAGGGAGAAGATTGCTCAAATGATGGCTGAATTCTGCAAATATTACAAAAAAGCATGTGGCTTCTGAACATTTGCACTGTTGGCAATGAAGAGAATGGCATTTCACGCTCACTAGAGTGCAACAGCCAGTCACTTTCCAAGTCAGAGGTTGTTGAAGCTGCTGATGTCGGATCTCTGTTTGATGCAGTCAAAGATGAATCATGCGCTGAAGATAGTGATTCCAACTGGTTTCACAAGCAAAAAAGATGTGCCAATCACACACTCGGTCTTGTAGTTAACTACTAATTAGCTACTTTTTCAGTAGTTGTCTCATGTAAAGTACTACAAGAAAAATGTAGTTAACCAAGTGGTTAAACTACTTTTTTTTAAAAATTAAAGTAACTATAGTAAAAGTTAAACTACTTTTTAAGTGGTTGACACTCAGCATTGCCAAAAACTCAGAAGAGTTCTGATTTTCTGAAGCCCTGGGAACAAGAACTTTGGGCATACCTGAGGTTTGACAATGACTACTGGTGGTTTGGCAATGATTAGTGGTGGTTTGAGGTCTTCATGCCACCTTTGATAATGTATTGCATCTCCACCACTGTGCAAGGGGTATCCTTGAACTTGTTGGTCCTCCTTCATCCCATTCATGGAGCAAATGTTTTCTTGATCCTTTGAAAATGTCTCAAAAAGAGATACCAGGCTTTCCTGGTATTAAAGTCCTCAGACCCTTGATGTGTTTCTACTTTGCCCTTCTCCTGGTGCCCTGAGTATTTATGCTCCTAAGTTTGAGAGTCATGCTCACAAATTGGTCACTGAAAATGTACTAGGGCCCAGTGCCAAAATTTATAATCAAAATTTCAGGAGATTCAAAAGTGTGTGGCAACAGGGGAGGATTTAGGGTGGGGGAAAAATTAGGAACTTAGCTTTGATTTTCAGCACTAGCCCCCAGTTTCTATATATGGCATCTAAAGCCAAATTGCGCACACAACTTAATTGTTTAACAAGCCGATCAGTGCTGATAATAGGCAAATGACAAGCAATTGTCAGCACTAATTCGCATAAATCAGAATTTATGCACACAACTTTCTAAGCATATTCTGTAAAGTGGTGCACATAAATTCTAATGCACGGATCTCAAAAGGGGGCTTGGCCATGAAAGAGACATGGGCAGGTCATAGGTGTTTCTAGCAATTACGGGCCCTGTTATAGAATACATCTGATCTGTGCCTAAGTTAGGTGTGGGCATTTACACCAGGTTCTAGTTGGCATAAATGGTCAAGCCTAAATTTAGTCATGTGTCCAGGCCCTACGTGTATTCTATAAACCATGCCCCTAATGCTAGATGCGGTTTACAGAATAGCTCTATGTGTTTTTTTTCTGCGCTGATTTTTTAATGCCATATATAGATTATAGTCCTAGGCTCATAAATTAGGCTTCTAAATCTAGGCAGCTCCTAAATGAATGGCTGGTTTAAATTATAAGTATAGGGGCTTGTCCAGGGCTAACTGGGCATATTCAGCGGCACTTGAATAGCACTGCTGAAAATGCCCTGTTAGAGCCTAAGCCAAAACTGGCTACCTTGTGGGCATTTGGGGATGGAGCCAATATTCAGCTCTTAACCAACTAAGATAATTGCATAAATAGGACCACATAAAACACAGTCCTATCTTTATGAGGTTCATTGTAACCGGTTAAGTGATGAATATCACAATTAGGGTCCTTTTACTAAACCACGCTAAAAGTAGCTGGTGTTGCTATCAAAAGATCTTTTGAGAGTGGGGCACCCCCTTGATAGACCTTTTTGCTAATGTCTCAACAGGAAAGCCCCTCAGTTTGGTTCCATACTGGAGTCATATAGCAGACTAGCCTCGGATGCTTTTCTCCTGAGTTGGAGGATACATGTATAAAAGATCCTTCCCCCAATGCCTCTCATAGTGAAAACGCTCTTGAAAGTTAAACAGGACTGAGGCACCATGATTCTCATTGTGCCATACTGGCTGCAACAGATATGGTTCCTCTATGTCTGAAGCTAGCCTCAGAAGATTTGTGGATACTGGAATGCTTTCTGACCCTCATCACTTCCAACCTCCACTCCTTGATTCTCATGGCTTGGATGACTCGTTAAAGAAACTGGAGTGTGTATCTCAGGTTCTTCTTGCTTCCAGGAGGTATTCTGCTAAAAGGCTGTTGTCACGAAACACCAAGAGCCCAACTGTAACCATGCTATTTCTGTGACACTTTGTACCTAACATTGTAAGCCGTACTGAACCTGTCATTGAGCAGGAAAGAGCGGGGTATAAATGCTACAAATAAATAAAACATGTGGGTTTCCCATGCACTGCGGCCACTTTTAGTGTGACAGTAAAATGGCTGCATCAGGGCCAGTCTTAGGCAGAGGCGACAGAGGTGGCCGCATAGGGCCCCGTGTGGTGCGCCTCAACTCTGCCTCACTCCGACCGACCCCCGCTTGGATGACCGCATCATGATCCCGCTCCTCTCCCGCCATGTTGCGGCAAGGTGCCCACCCCCTGCTGAGCCCGCCGTCAGCAGCCTCCCGCCTCCCCGGACCCCGATAGTTGCACCGACGGCTCTGACAGACAGTTGCAGTGCCAGCGCAACGGCCCCGGCTCCCGACAGAGAGTTGCAGCGACGGCTCACCCCAGCATTTCACTTCCCGCTCAATGTCCCACCTTCTGATGAGGTATTTCCTGTTTGGCGGGCGGGAGTCACTGAGCTGCCTGGAGCCTGGTCGGAGGTGAGCCGGTGTGCGAGTGAGTGCGACTTAAAAATAAAGACAGTCAAGTGGAGCTTGAGCTGGAGCAAGTTTGTGCCACTGCCATTCAAAGGTAAGCCAGGTATGATGATAGCTTTTCTTATAAGGTAGAAGGAAGTTTCAAACCCCTTTTGTGCCATTTTAAAGGTAAATACTATTGCAGTAGTCTATTATTCTCCCATCAGTGATTAAGTCAAAATTCAATGTTTTATGAAGGGCAGTGACAGGAAAAGATCAAGAGGTTAGCTAAAGTGGTGCATGTATGTGAGGGGTGGGGACAGGGGCAAGTGGAGAGGGCTAGTAGTGTTAGGCTTTACTGTTAATTTGCCCAAGGTTATTGAAAACCTAAAGAATCCCAAGTGGGCAGACTAAAAGTTGTCCATCTAAAGGTACTTATCTTGCTAAGCTGGCCAGATCATGTGTATTTAGGAGAATTTGAGTTTCCAAAGCAAATAGCATTGTAGCCTCAAGAAAGAGGGGCATTTCTCTAAGCATGTTCAGCTTAGGAGAGGAAAAGAGCACATATAAAATCCATTTCCAAGGAACCTTTTTAAATTAAAAAAATAGGGGAATTTGAAAGTACTGGATCTTTTCTTACTATTTTTCCTTTATTCTCCTTTGTTATGAGAATTGGAACTACTAATTGTAGTGGACTTGAACTGAATTTCTGCGGGGGGGGGGGGGGTTCATGATAGCATTGTGCTTACTATTTCAATCAGTTTTTTTGTACAAGTTTAGCTTCATTTGTCAAATATTTGAAATTTCATAAATAAAAAATTTTCTTAAAAAGGAATAATCTTATCAATGGGGTGGAGCTATGGTGGGGTGGGGCTAAAGTGGAGAGGGGCTAGGATGGGGCCCCACCAAATTGGTCTGCACAGGGCCCCGCACTTGCTAAGACCGGCCCTGGGCTGCATGGCCATTTCCGCCGGGAGTCCTTACCACCACCTATTTAGGAGGCGGTATGAGCTCCCACGCTAAGCAGGTAGCAAGCAGTAATGTGTGAATGTTACCTGAACAGCACAGGCATGCCCACTCTCTGCCCCCATACATGCTTCCCACGGCAAAAAAAAAAACAACACATTTTTTTATCATGGGAGTAACTCACGCTGATGGCCAAACTACCACGGGAAACTTCAACCTGTCTCACGGTAGTGCCCTTTTACCTTAAGGTAGGACCACATTAAGCCTACTGCACCTTAATCAGCTATGTTCTATCCACCAACATATGCCCAGATATTCAGTGCCGATGCCCAACCATGGCCTGCATTTAATATCTGGGAATAAAACCAGCAGCAGTCAGCAAAATGCTGAATGCCACTGGCTGAATATCAACACCATAAATTTTAAGCTCCTAAATGAAGATGAAGTTTCAACTGAAAATTTAGAAATATAGAACAGTCTCTATGTTCTATATAAAATGGAGCTTCATGTGCGTTAATATTGTTAGAATGCACTTAGTAAATGATCCCCTAGATAGGACCCTCAGCAAGATAACAAGCCTTTATTCAGTCAGGAGACAAGCTATAAAAAAGGGTGGGTATTCAGCCAGTGGTAGTGAGCATTTTTTTAGCCGCCAGTGGGATGATCCCCAGATATTCGATACCGAGCCATGTCCAAGCACTGGCATTGAATATCTGGGTTCATTCGGCTAGCTCTCTTATGCAGTTAAGTACAATATTCAGCACTTAACAGCAAATGAGTGACACTGCATAATGATAGGACTATATTTTATGCGGTCTGATTTGGCTGCTTAACTTAGGCAATTAAATACTGAATATCAGTATGTAACTTCGTAAGTGCTGACTCTGCTGCCAAACCACCCTTGAAATAGCTGGCTTTCAGAATTTGCGACCAGTGCTGACATTCAGCAGCACTAACCGGTTAAGTGCCATTGAAAATCAGTGGATAGTCCCACACAGGCTATTTGAGCGGCCAGGAGACTCTCGTGGCCACTTAAATCACTTTGATAATATCGACCAGAAAGAAAATGTTAGAGAACTTTAATATTTTGGGCTGCATAGGAGGCAGAAGTGACCTAAACTCTTTATTATTGGGCTTGATCCCTGCCACAAATCTCCCCAGCTATGTTTTCAGTGAAGAATCTGCCTTCTTGGTGAGAAGAACCTCTAAGGAAGGATACAAAGTAGCAATTGTAGATCTGAAGAAATATGTTTGTTGATTTTTTCTACACTCAGACCTGGCCTGACAGGTTTGCTTGTTTCATTCTGAATATCTGAGTACAGAATATTTGCATGGTGGTCGCCTCTCTTTTTCTTTATAATAGGAGATATTTGGAAAAATGTGTTTTTCCCTGCCACCTACTTTTTGAGCCTAAAATTGCTTGAGGTGAATCAATGCCAACATTTTTATAGCCATTCAGTTTGCATTATTTGACCTCCATAAGGTCTTCAGCTTAAACAGCAACTCCTTCCACATTTTGCTGCAGAAAATTAGCACAAGTTTTAAGCAATGCAAAAATAAAACTTTGAATAACATATGAACCATAAGACCAAGAGGTAGAAGAACATTCTCAAGTCTCTTGCTCTACCAGTGTTCTGTTCCACAAAGGAACACACTGAAAGATTCATGAACATGTTTTCTTGCAAGACTAAAGGCCTCTTTTATCAAACCTCGCTTTCAGTCTCCTTTGCGGTAATGCTGACAAAGCACATTCGCTTTGAATGGGCTTTGTCAGCATTGCTATGTGGGAACCACTAGCGTGGCTTGATAAAAGAGGCCCTTATTTATTAATTTATTTATACAATTTTTACACCATTATTTTAGGAAAGACATCTATTTAAAACAATTACAACTGATAAAACAATAAAAGTCAAAGTACAAATCAGTAAAGGTAAAAATAAAACATATCAGTGCTGGTCCCCATAGTCCTGGACAAATAATGTCGTCTTCAATCTCTTCCTAAAAAAACAGTAATGACTGGTTGCTCAAATCTAGAAAGAGGCACTTGCACCTTTCTGGACCAGTAACTCTAAAAGACCGTTTCTTCCTATGAACAAGTCTCATATTGACCCAACTTGCAACCTCAAACAGGTGTCTAGATTCAGAGTGCAGAGCCCTCTTTGGAAGACATAGCATCAAATGTTCTTTAACTTGTTTTTGCTTAGTGTTCCAAAATTGTTTTAGAAATCTAGAGTGAAAATAAAAATTTGAGTAAGAACGAGTTAAGATATAGTGGTCTATATATACTAATCAATTTGTTCATCATTATCAGTAGTTTAAACTGCAGCGTTCTTTTACTGGGAGCCAATGTAGTCGTGCCATATAACAGTGAATACTCTCCCATCTCGTCAATCTAAATATTAGATGAACAGCCAAATTCTGAATCAGCTGTAATTTGTTTTAGTTAACATTGTGTTAAGATAACATATATGTTCTTTGTATGGTCTTGCTATATAATTAAAATGGATTTTCTTCTTTATGCTTCCAATATATACATGAATAAAATCAAAAGGAAGTTATCAAGAAGTCAAACATTGCTATAAAAGCAGCACACAGAATCCATGCTGCATTTTGCCATGGCAATTCTGGATTGATGTCTACAACACTCCACAACAAAACCAGTCAGCACTTTTACTGTACTCTGTAATTTCTTGATAATTTCTTAGAAAGCTGTTCACTGTCTTATACTCAGCAGTAAGGCGGTAGCTCATCTTCCAAAGTCAACAGACAGGTTAATTTATAGTATGCAAATGTGAAGTGTATTGTTCTTAGTAACAGTGATCAACATAACACATTTAATTAGGATTATTTAGTGATATCTTTATTTAGTCATCTGCTGAATATGTAGTAACTGTGTTGGTGCCAGCTCAGTTATCTGAAGCTTTAATTTTGTACGTCTGCCGCTGTGCTACCCCCACCCCCCAATGCCCCAGAATAATGCAGCTGTGATAACTGGAGTGCTCAAAGTTTTTTTGTGTGTAAATCATTTTTGTTCAAAAATCAACAGGTACAATCCATTAAAGAACAACAAAAAGAAAGAAGTAAAACCACAGACCACAAAGGCAAGACAACTTTGGCTCATTGCAATCATGACATTAACAACCCCCTCCCCCACCCCAACCTCTTGACTATGTGAACATACAGGAAAAAACAAACCACGGTCATAGTCAATAAAGAAGGTGGCTATGGGCTGCAGGCTGAAGAGTAGACCAGAAACGCTCTCAGCATCTTTGGAAGCGTTTTTCCTTAACCGATGTAATATTTTCAATGTCTGGATGTTCCATAGAAAGCAGAGTGGTCATTTGTGAGCATCAGCTGGAGAGATTAGATGGAATGACCTCACGCCAGTATAACTATATAGCCTTCTTTGCCATGAGGACCAGATGACGAAGATAATCCAAAAGACCAGGAGGTACAGGAGCAGATAAACTATAATCCTCAAACAGAATGTGAGGAATCAATTAAATGGGACATGTCCATTGAGTTGTAGTCACATGCAGGGCCGCTTTTACCAATGGGCAAAAGGGGCAGCTGGCCCAGGCCCCTGCACAAAGAGGGCACTGCTGACCTCCTTGCCCATTAGCCAATTTATGCTCGTCCTATATCTCTCTCTGTCCCCTGTGCGAGTCTTGTATCTTTCCCTCTCTTCCGCATCAGTCCTGCCCTGAATTAATGGTTTAACACAGATTTCTACCAGCGTCCAAGCACAGGGTCTCTCCTCCGGCATGTCTCACGTATTCTGACATAACTTCCTGTTTTCTGCAGAGGTGGGATGCGCCTGAGGAGAGGCCTTGATGCCAGTAGAAGGCTGTGTTAATTGCCAGTGCTGGCAAGACTTTTCAGGGCAGTACTAATGCAGGAGAGAGCAGCAAGAAGAGAAAGGGAAAGATACAAGACTCCATAGGAGCTGACTCTGTGGGTGCTTGAGCACCCCAATATTGAGAAAATTCCATGTATGTGTCCAGGGAGGGGTTATTTCCACTGGGCTTAGCACCCCCAATAATTTTGAAAAGTTGGCTCCTATGCAAGACTCGTGTGGGATAAGAGAGGAGAGGAAAAAGAGGCTGGACCGCGGGAGAGGGGGAGGAGAAGGGAGACAGAGGCTGGACCATGGGAGCAGGCTGAGGATATATCCAAGGTGGAGTTGGGAGCACTGAAAGAACAGGGGAGAAAGTTTAACATGGAGAGAGATAAGGACATAGAAAAAACAATACTGGGCAGGGAGGGGACATGGTTGCAGAGGGTCAATGGTGGACAGGGAGAGGATAGGGTCAGTGGAATGCAAAGGGGAGATAGGGACATGGGCACTACTGGAAATGGGGGTATGGATATGTGGACAATAATGAAAAGGGGTGAGCTGGGAACACTGAGAAAAATAGAAATAGAGAAAAACGTAAGCAAATAAAGAGAACTATTTTTCAGCAAGAAATTGACTTGTTAAAAAACTCTACAGACAGCCTGATTAAGGATAAAATTATTCTACATAATAAATTAGACCAGCTTGAAAATTTTAACAGGCGTCTTAATTTGAGAATAATAAATTTTCCAAAAATTCCAGAGGTGAGTGCACTTGAACTATTTAAAAAATACCTTTCTGAAGTTCTCAATTACTCCCCTGATTTGATGCCTCCGATTAACAAAATATATTATCTCCCAATTCCGCAAAAAGAGGGGCAGAAGAGAAAATCAGAAAATCAACCTATACAACCTACTGGATTACAAGACTTGACAGCTTTTTTGGAACAGTCTATGAGCGATGTTCAGTCTCGCACTACTCTGCTAGTATCCTTTGTTTTTGAGCAGGATACTAACTCTATTATGAAATTATACTTTAAAATGCTCTTAAAGAATTTCTTGGAGCGCAAGTGTGGATATATCCGGACGTGACAAGGACTGCTCAAGAAAAACGTAAAAAATTTCTTGCATTGAGAGAAGAGACTAAACTGCTGGGAGCTAGTTTCCTATTATCGTATCCGTGTAAATGTTTGGTAAAATATAAGGGTAACAAATATATATTTTATGATCCGGATCAGCTGAAAAGTTTTGTTGAATTAAAGAAAATTGTCAAGTGACCCCTAGAGAAAGTTGTGAGAAATATAGTATAACCGTGGATTAGCGTTCAGGCCTGTTTGCTTATTTACAATATTACTTTAGTGTTCTTCTCAACTTTAAGAATTCCCCTTCTTCCTTTAGTGGTCTAAGAAGAGAGGATTAATTTCTAGTAAATGTATTTGCTTTGTATTATTGGTGTTACCCTCATGTTTCTATTGCAAGAAATTCTTGTGAATGTATTGCAAAACATAAATAAATAAATAAAAAGACTATATTTCCTATCCAATCTGCCCATCCATGCTTCCTTTCCTTTCTCTTAGAGATCCTATGTACTTGTCCCAAGCTGACTTGCTGGAATAGGAGAGATGAAGGATACAGGGGACAGTGGTGGGAAAAGGGTGAAATGGGACACAGAGGTAATGTTGGAAAAGGGGGAACACTGGAGCAAAGGGCAATGTTGGAAAAAGGGAGAGATGGTCACCAGGAGGGCAGATGCCAGAAAAAGGGGATATGGGGAGACCGGGAGGGTAGGTGCTGGAATAGGGGAGAGATGGGGACACACAAAGGGCATATGCTGAACTTGTGGGTAAGATCGGTTCAAGGACACAGAAGGGAGATGCTGGGCAGGACATATAAGGGTGCAGAGGGAAGAAGGATGGTGCACATGGAGAGAGAAGAAATGTTAGATGGCTGGGAGACCCTGCAAAGACAGAAGAAACAGGAAAAAAAGAGACAGTGAGATCAAAGCAAATGGAAAAATAAATTGTTCAAACAACAAAGGTAGAAAAAGGTGTTTTATTTTGAATTTCATGTTAATTGGAATATTGCCGTTTTTGAAAATGCACATCTGATATATTGCATTTGAGTTTTTATTTCCTGTGTATTTCCTGATTTCTTGATATTCCAATTCAGTTTCTTGCCTTCATATCTCTAGCACTGATGTGTGGTCTCTTGTTTCATATTTGTTGAGGTTTTGTCTGTATTTTGTGCTTGCGACCAAAGTACAGTATTTTGCTAGCACGTAGTGCCTGTGCAGAAATCTGTTGCAGTCCTGTTCTTTTTATTTTTTTTCACTAGGTTGTCTATTGGAGTTCTAGGGCCTGGTGTATTATTTACAGTGCTGCCTATTCATTGATAAGTTTTGTTTCTCTGAGTTCTGGGAGGTAGTGCTGTTATTGGTGTCTGAGTGTATTTCTGCACAAATCTGTGCATAGTGTTTTGTGATGGAGGGATTGTGTGTTGGTCTTACTGAGATTACATCAACATTAATATAATTTTAGTTTGTTATAATCAGATGGGGTTTTAGAACATGATGTAAGATGTGATGTGTGTTCAGATGGTTGTCTTATAGCCAGTGCATTTTTTGTAGAAAAAAAGGTGCCGGTACTCATTATGGGCGGGGTCACCACATATGGCTCCACCCCATATGATAGCCACACCCACATTAGCCACACCCCTTATATCAGCCATGGCGCATATAAACAGACATCATTGAAAATATACTAGTATAGGAGAAAAACATAACGTGTGATTTTTTTTCATTATAAATCATTTCTGTAAGATGTTACAGCTCCAGTATACCCAGTGCAAAATAAGACAACAGATGTAAATTCTCAAATTGGACAAATTCCAAACACTACAATGAAAATAAAATAATTTTTTTCTACCTTTGTTGTCTGGTGACTGTTTTCTATCCATACTGGTCCAAGTGTCTGATTCTGCTGCTCTCTATCTGTTCTCTTAACTCCGTTTCCAGGGCTTCCTTTCCATTTATTTCTTTACTTTCCTCCTTTCTTCTTCCATGTCCAGCATTTCTCCTCTCTCCCCGCCAACCCCTCCATCCATCCATGTCCAGCAATTCTCCTCTATCTCCTGCTCTGCTCTCCTCTCCATCCATTTTCAGCATTTCTCCTTCCTCTCCTGCCATCCCATCCATGTGCATCTCCTTCCTATCTTCCCTCCCCTCCATCCATGTCCAGCATGTCTCCTCTCCCCTCCCATGCCCAGTGATTCTCCTCTCTCCCCTGCCCTCCTCTCCTATCCAAGTCCAGCAATTCTCTCTTCCCTGCCTTCCCCTTCCATCCATGTCCAGCAATTCTCCATTTTCCTTTCTCCCCTGCCCTACTAGCCCATCCTCTCCATGTCCAGCGATTCTCTTTTGCCCCCTATCCTCCCCCTCCCTTCAATGTCCAGTGACTCGTCCCAGCCTCCACCTGCCCCCGAGATCATTCAAACCCCAGCCCCACTTGCCCAGCCCCCCAGCCCCACTTGCCCATACACACATACCCCCAGCCCTACTTGCCCATACACACACCCCCAGCCCCACTTGCACACACACACAAACACCCACAGCCCCACCTGCCCACACACACACACACCCTCCGCCCTACTTGCCCACACACACACACCCCCAGCCCCACTTGCCCACACACCCCCCAGCCCCACTTGCTCACCCTCCCCTGCTCGCTCCCTGCTGTTTGCACCGATCCCTGCCTCATAAAACTTATTTTTTTTCCAACCGGCAGACTGAAGAAATAAAACAAACAGCTGACAGGCTTGCCTCCTTCAATCGCATCGGCCGCTTCCTTTCCCTGCATTCTCAGCGCGTCCCACCCTCGAGGAAAGGAAATGACATCAGAGGAGGGCGGGACGCGCTGAGAATGCAGGGAAAGGAAATGGCCGACGTGATCGAAGGAGGCAAGCCTGTCAGCTGTTTGTTTTATTTCTTCAGTCTGCTGGTTGGCGAAAAAATAAGTTTTACGAGGCAGGGATCGGTGCAAACAGCAGGGAGCGAGCAGGGGAGCCCCAGAAAAAAGGTGCCGGTACGCCGTACCGTCGGGTACCAGCACAAAAAGCACTGCTTATAGCAGACTTTTGTCTGATCAGATTTAAATTATGAGACATGGAGGTGTACTTTCAAAGCACATAGATTTACAAAGTTACATAATCCTATGCCACTTGAGTGGTCTCTAAAAATATAGTTGAATTGTTTCCATAGATGTGTTTGTGGTTTAGTGTTAGTAAGTGCTTGAAATAAATGAGTTTAAAATATGTAATATGCTATGATACAGAAATACATTTTTAGTTTCATGTAAAGAGAAACAAGAAAAAGCAACACTGGGCCTTCAGTTGGAGATAAATACAGTTCTTTTATTTGAGAAGTGAACTGACATGGGCTGTGTTTTGGTGCAAAAGGGCCTGCCTCAGGGGTCAAATATTCTTAAGGATATGATCACAAAACATTGGAATAAACCAGGCAATCAGGCAGGGCCGTGCCTAGGGTCTCCGGCGCCCCCCTGCAGTTGGCCTCTCCGGTGCCCCCCCCCCTCCCCCCCGAAAACGAGCGCTACACTACCCGCGCTCTTCTCCCCAGATCCTTTTTTTTTTGTTTAAATTTACCTCTCCGGCGCGTGGCAGCGTTAGTGAGAAGGAGGCGGCGCTCCCCCGCCCCGACGTGTCTTGACTTCGCTGTGTCCCGCCTTCTTCTGACGTCAGAAATGACGTCAGAAGAAGGCGGAACCGAGCGAAGGAAAGACACGTCGGGGCGGCCGGGGGAGCGCCGCCTCCTTCTCACTTACGCTGCCGCGCGCCAGAGAGGTAAATTTAAACAAAAACAAAAAAAAGGATCTGGGGAGAAGAGAGCGAGGTAAGCATGGTGCGGCGGGGCACCCCCCAGAGGATGGCGCCCTCCTGCCATGCTTACCTCGCTTACCGCATCGGCACGGCCCTGCAATCAGGGTGGCAACTGAGTGTGACAACTGTCAGTGTAGTCTTTTAGCAAACGCTGTCGGTGAAATAAACGCCAGTGTAGTCTTTCACCGACAGCGTTTGCTAAAAGACTACACTGGTGTTTTTTTCACCTGACAGCTTTTGCTAAAAGACTACACTGACAGTTGCCATTCTCGGGGCAAAATACCCTGATTGCCTGGTTTATTCCAACATTTTGTGATCATACCCATAAGAACACTTTGACCCCTGAGGCAGGTGCTTTCGTGCTGAAACATGGCCCGTGTCGGGTCACTTCTCAAATAAAAAAACTGTATTTATCTCCAACCTGAAGGTCTAGTGTTGCTTTTTCTTGTTTCTGTTTATGCTTGTATACTGTTTTACCCTCTGTTACCTAGTTTCATGTAAAGCCATTATTTGTCAATAAAAGTAGCCAGCAGCCCTTCCTCAAGCCTCAATCCCTTCACTGCTGTGCTAAATTTATACCCCAAATGCACCAGAATAAAATTTTCACTCATTGTCCTTCATTCTCATTCTTTTGAGATGGGTCACCCTTGGCATCTCTGTACTCTGGTCCAGTGTCTTTCCTCCCCTCCCTTCTCCTGCAGCTTCTTCCCCCCCCCCCCCCCCCCATCTCCTTCCTTTCCATCATTACCTCCACGTCCCTATCTTTCCCCTTTTCAAGCATTACCCTCCTGTGTTCCCATCACCCCCCTTTTCCAGCATTACTCCCCTGTTACCCCATGTTCTTATTTTCCTTCTTTTCCAGCATTACCTCCATATCCACATCTTCCCCATTTTCCAGAATTACCTCCATCAGCTTCACTGCTTCCAACAAATAAATAAATAACCCCCTTTTGTTCCCATCTCTACCCTCTTCCAGCATTAGCCCTGACAGCCCCACTGCTTCCAGCAGATAAATAAATAAGCAGTAATGGGGTGGAGCTGCTATCTAGGCTGCACAGCTGATGGTTCTGCCAGTTGTGAAGATGAGGCTTCTGCTCCCACTCTCCAGCAGGCCTCACTGGCCTGTGGCCTCTGAACAGTGTTGGCCCCCTTGATGGGCTTCTGGAACACAGGCCTCTGGAAACTCCAAGGACCCCTCCGTCTCATGCCAGTCCCTCATCTGGTCTGATCTGGAACCCGACTGCTCCCACGTGGAAGTTCAGTGCAGATCCCAATACTGCCACCACTTGTGAAGATGTGGCTTCTGCTCCCACTCTCCAGCAGGCCTCACTAGCCTGTGGCCTCTGAACAGGACTCCAACTGGTCTCTTCCCAGCATCCTGAGCAATCCCACCTCAAGCTCCTGGGCCCCTTTTCAAGTCAGGGTGAGCTGATTCTCAGTATGCAAATTAGCATGTTACGCTTTCTCGCTCAGGGTGACCTGGTTCTCCAGAGGCAAAACTTAAACAGGTCTCACCAACAGCATATTCCTCAGCCAATTCTTTATTCCAGCCCCTGGGCACACTTCTTCTAGCTTAAATCTTTTATACATTCACATATCTTCACACTGAGCCTCCCCACACAGATACCTGGGCTCAGTACTAACTTCAATACTTTGGGGACTTCTAACCCCAGGCTTTGCAGCCTGCTTCTCAGTACTGGGCCACACAGCCCCCCCCCCCCCCCCTCCTTTGAACACACAGTCCTTGCTTTGGACCCACAGTCCTGGACACCCAGTCCTTCCTTCTTTGGACACACAGTCCTTTCTTTGAACACACAGTTCCTCTAAGTACTGAGGCTACACAGTCCAACACTAATGCTTTAGGGACTTCTTACCCCAGCCTGCTTTTCTTCCTTGAGCACACAGTCCACCACAAGTCCATAGGGTTCAGCCAGTTCTTTCCAGGGGGATCCTCTTTCTTCAGCTACCAGCTCTTCCTTTCACAACTCAGGTGGGGTATAAAGTGGTTAATAGCTAAACAGGACCCAGCCCATAACCGCCTGCACCTGTAGCCATCCCAGGACTCTCCCCGGTCCTAGCGACTTCCACCTATGCACTCCCCTACTGGCACCCTCTAGTGACGCACCCGGACATTTTCCCTGGCCATTTTTTAAGGGAACAGCGTCATCTAGTGGCCTGCCCAGGATAGGACAGCCTCTTACTTATCACACAGTCCTGCTTCTCCTGACATGAACTTCCTATTTTTAAGGTGCAGAACCAACAGAGTCATCAGCAGTGTGACCTACACAGCAGATCTGTGCCTTTATGCCATTTCAGGAGGAAGCAGCCTGGCTGGTGGGGGGCTAAGAAGCTGTACCATTGGCCTGGTGGGGGGGGGGGGGGGACCATCCATAAAAGTTTGCTCAAGGTCTCATAGGTAGTGAAAGTGGCCCTGGTCATGTGAATAACCCAAGTCCAAATTGCTAAGATCATTGGACAGCTCCATATGGCCCAATGTGGCAGGACTATATTGGCATTTCTTGTAAGCCGCCTTGGTCTCTAAGGTTGCTTGCTGAGCTCGATGTGGAGAGATGTATAATCATAAGTACATAAGTAATGCCACACTGGGAAAAGACCAAGGGTCCATCGAGCCCAGCATCCTGTCCACGACAGCAGCCAATCCAGGCCAAGGGCACCTGGCAAGCTTCCCAAACTTACAAACATTCTATACATGTTATTCCTGGAATTGTGGATTTTTCTCAAGTCCATTTAGTAGCGGTTTATGGACTTGTCCTTTAGGAAACCGTCTAACCCCTTTTTAAACTCTGCCAAGCTAACCGCCGTAACGAATTCCAGAGTTTAATTATGCGTTGGGTGAAGAAACATTTTCTCCGATTTGTTTTAAATTTACTACACTGTAGTTTCATCGCATGCCCCCTAGTCCTAGTATTTTTGGAAAGTGTGAACAGATGCTTCACATCCACCTGTTCCACTCCACTCATTATTTTATATACCTCTATCATGTCTCCCCTCAGCCGTCTCTTCCCCAAGCTGAAAAGCCCTAGCCTCCTTAGTCTTTCTTCATAGGGAAGTCGTCCCATCCCCGCTATAATTTTCGTCGCCCTTCACTGCACCTTTTCCAATTCTACTATATCTTACTTGAGATATGGCGACCAGAATTGAACACAATACTCAAGGTGCGGTCGCACCATGGAGCGATATAACGGCATTATAACATCCTCACACCTGTTTTCCATACCTTTCCTAATACCCAAAATTCTATTCGCTTTCCGAGCCGCAGCAGCACACTGAGCAGAAGGTTTCAGTGCATTATCGACGACGACACCCAGATCCCTTTCTTGGTATGTAACTCCTAACGTGGAACCTTGCATGACATAGCTATAATTCGTGTTCTTTTTTCCCACATGCATCACCTAGCACTTGCTCACATTAAAGGTCATCTGCCATTTAGCCGCCCAGTCTCGTAAGGTCCTCTTGTAATTTTTCACAATCCTGTCGCGATTTAACAACTTTGAATAACTTTGTGTCATCTGCAGATTTAATTACCTCGCTAGTTACTCCCATCTCTAAATCATTTATAAATATATTAAAAAGCAGCGGTCCTAGCACAGACCCCTGAGGAACCCCACTAACTACCCTTCTCCATTGTGAATACTGCCCATTTAACCCCACTCTCTGTTTCCTATCCTTCAACCAGTTTTTAATCCACAATAGGACATTTCCTCCTATCCCATGACCCTCCAATTTCCTCTGTAGCCTTTCATGAGGTACCTTGTCAAACGCCTTTTGGAAATCCAGATACACAATCAACCGGTTCCCCTTTGTCCACATGTTTGTTTACTCCTTCAAAGAATTGAAGTAAATTGGTCAGGCAAGATTTCCCCACACAAAAGCCGTGCTGACTCAGTCTCAGTAATCCATGTCCTCAGATGTGCTCTGTAATTTTGTTTTTAATAATAGCCTCTACCATTTTCCCCGGCACTGACGTCAGACTCACCGGTCTATAATTTCCCGGATCTCCCCTGGAGCCTTTTTAAAAAATCGGTGTTACATTGGCTGCTCTCCAATCTTCCGGTACCACGCTCGATTTTAAGGATAAGTTGCATATCACTAGCAGTAGCTCCGCAAGCTCATTTTTCAGTTCTATCAGTACTCTAGGATGAATACCATCCGGTCCCGAAGATTTGCTACTCTTCAGTTTGCTGAACTGCCCCATTACGTCCTCCAGGTTTACCATGAAGTCAGTAAGTTTCTCCGACTCGTCCGCTTGAAATACCATTTCCGACACCGGTATCACACCCAAATCTTCCTCGGTGAAGACCGAAGCAAAGAATTTATTCAGTCTCTCCGCTACGTCTTTGTCTTCCTTGATCGCCCCTTTTACCCCTCGGTCATCCAGTGGCCCAACCGATTCTTTTGCCGGCTTCCTGCTTTCAATATACCGAAAAAAATTTTGACTGTTTTTTAGCCTCTAATGCTATCTTTTTTTCGTAATCCCTCTTGGCCTTCTTTATCTGCGCCTTGCATTTGCATTGACACTCCTAATGCTGCTTCTTGTTATTTTCAGACGGTTCCTTCTTCCATTTTCTGAAGGCATTTCTTTTAGCCCTAATAGCTTCCTTCACCTCACTTTTCAACCAGGCCGGCTGTCTTTTGGAGTTCCGTCTTTCTTTTCTAATTCGCGGAATATGTATGGCCTGGGCCTCCAGGATGGTATTTTTGAACAGCGGCCACGCCTGTTGTACAGTTTTTACTCTCTCAGTTGCCCCCCTAAGTTTTTTTTTACCGTTCTTCTCATTTTATCATAGTCTCCTTTTTTAAAGTTAAACGCTAACGTATTTGACTTTCTGTGTACAGTTACTTCAAGGTCGATATCAAAACTGATCATATTATGATCACCGTTATCAAGCGGCCCCAGTACCATAATGTCCCTCACCAGATCATGCGCTCCACTAAGGACCAAGTCTAGAATTTTTCCTTCTCTCGTTGGCTCCTGCACCAGCTGCTCCATAAAGCTGTCCTTGATTTCATCAAGGAATTGTACCTCTGTAGCGTGTCCCAATGTTACATTTACCCAGTCTATATTTGGATAATTGAAGTCACCCATTATTATCACATTGCCCATTTTGTTCGCATCTCTGATTTCTTTTATCATTTCTGCGTCTACCTGCTCGTCCTGGCGAGGCGGACGGTAGTACACTCCTATCACCGTTTTTTTCCCTTTTATACATGGAATTTCAATCCACAATGATTTAAAGGTGTGACTTGCGTCTTGCTGAATTTGTAATCTATCTGAGTCAAGGCTCTCATTAATATACAATGCTACCCCTCCACCAGTCCGGTCCACCCTATCACTACGATATACTTTGTACCCCGGTATGACAGTGTCCTACTGGTTATCCTCCTTCCACCAGGTCTCAGTAATGCCTATTATATCCAATTTTTCATTTAGTGCAATATATTCCAACTATCCCATCTTATTTCTTAGACTCCTAGCATTTGCATATAGACATTTCAGAGTATGTTTGTTGTTCCTATTTGCATGATGATTAGTACCTGACACTATTGATTTGCCATCTTTTGTCTGATCTTTAGTTGTATTTAAGGGCACCTGGCCTACGGTCTGTTGTGCAACCTCACTATCCAGAAACCCTATCTTCCCTGTTTGTGAGGTATCTTTGCAAGATACCTTTTACCGAACCATGCGCTTTTGAGCGACTGTCGGCCTTCCCCCCATTTCTAGTTTAAAAGCTGCTCTATCTCCTTTTTAAATGCCGACGCCAGCAGCCTGGTCCCACCCTGGTTAAGGTGGAGCCCATCCTTTCGGAATAGGCTCCCCCTTCCCCAGAATGTTGCCCAGTTCCTAACAAATCTAAAACCCTCCTCCCTGCACCATCGTCTCATCCACGCATTGAGACTCCGGAGCTCTGCCTGTCTCTTGGGCCCTGCGCTTGGAACAGGTAGCATTTCAGAAAATGCTACCCTAGAGGATCTGGATTTGAGCTTTCTACCTAAGAGCCTAAATTTGGCTTCCAGAACCTCTCTCCCACATTTTCCTATGTCATTGGTACCCACATGTACCAAGACAGCGGACTCCTCCCCAGCACTATCTAGAATCCTATCTAGGTGACGTGTGAGGTCCGCCACCTTCGCACCAGGCAGGCAAGTCACCAGGCGATCCTCACGTCCACCAGCCACCCAGCTATCTATATGCCTAATGAATCACCAACTACAACAGCTGTCCTAACCTTTCCCTCCCGGGCAGCACTTGGAGACATATCCTCGGTGCGAGAGGATAGTACATCCCCTGGTGGGCAGGTCCTGGCTACAGGAGTACTTCCTACTTCACCAGGGTGATGCTCTCCTTCTATGAGACCTCCCTCCTCCAAGGTAGCACAAGGGCTACTAGACTGGAGGTGGGACTTCTCTACAACATCCCTGTAGGTCTCCTCTATGTACCTCTCTGTCTCCCTCAGCTCCACCAAGTCTGCTACTATAGCCTCAAAAGAACGGGCACGTTCTCTAAGAGCTAGGAGCTCTTTGCATCGGGTGCAAACATATGACATCTCACCAAGTGGGAGATAATCATACATGTGACACTCAATGCAAAAGACTGGATAGCACCCCTCTCGCTGCTGGACTGCTGACGCCATCTTAGTGTTTTTTGAGTTTTTCAATAATTTAAAACTTGCTACAGTATTAAGGATATTAGCCTAATATAAAGGTGTCTTTTACTTTATACTAGTAAAAAAGGCCCGTTTCTGACTCAAATGAAACGGGCGCTAGCAAGGTTTTCCTCGGAGTGTGTATGTTTGGGAGAGTGTATGTGAGAGTGACTGTTTGAGAGTCAGAGTGAAAGTGTGAGTGTGTGAGAGAGAGTGAGTCTGGGTGTGAGTGTGTTTGTGAGAGAGTGTGTGTGTGAGAATGAGAGTGTGTGCATGTGAGACACAGTGTGAGAGAGAGTGTGCGTGTGTGGGCGAGAGAGAGAGAGTGTGTGTGAGACACAGATTCTCTGTGAGAGTGAGTGTATGAGACCAAGCGAGTGTGTGAGTGACTGTGTGGCACATAGAGAGTGAATGTGATACAGTGTGAGACAGAGTGTGTGAGAGTGAGAGACAGAAAGACATTGTATATGAGAGAGAGTGTGAGCCATGCCCTCCCAATCCATGGCCATCTGTCCCCTGCCCCCTCCATTCATCCTTTTCCAGCAATTCCCCTCTCTCCCTGAGCCCTGCCCTCCCAATCCATGGCCATCCATGTTTCTCTGTCACCTGCCCCCTCCATTCATCCCTATCCAGCATTTCCCCTCTCTGCCTGAGGCCTGCCCTGCAATCCATATCCATCCATGCCCATCTGTCCCCTCCATTCATCCCTATCCAGCAATTCCCCTCTCCCTGAGTCCTGCCCTTCCAATCCATGCCCATCCATGCTCCTCTGTCACCTGGCCCCTCCATTTTTCCCTATCCAGCATTTCCCCTCTCTGCCTGAGGCCTGCCCTGCAATCCATATCCATCCATGCCCATCTGTCCCCTCCATTCATCCCTATCCAGCAATTCCCCTCTCCCTGAGTCCTGCCCTTCCAATCCATGCCCATCCATGCTCCTCTGTCACCTGGCCCCTCCATTTTTCCCTATCCAGCAACTGCCCTCTCTCCCTGAGGCCTGCCCTGCAATCCATACCCATCCATGCCCATCTGTCCCCTCTATTCATCCCTATCCAGCAATTTCCCTCTCTCCCTGAGTCCTGCCCTCCCAATCCATGCCCATCCATGCTCCTCTGTCCCCTGCCCCCTCCATTCATCCATTTCCAGCAATTCCCCTCTCTCCCTGAACCCTGCCCTCCCAATCCATGCTCCTCTGTCCCCTGCCGCCTCCATTCATCCTTTTCCAGCAAGTCCCCTCTCTCCCTTCCATGACCCCCCTCGCATCCATGCTCCTCTCTCTCCCATGTCCCAGCCTGGCCCGCCATCTTCTCCCCCCCCCCCACTTCGCATCCATGCCCCCCCCCCTTCGCATCCATGCATCCCTTTTTTTTTTCCTTCTTTTTAACTTTATCTCCGTGGCGGTTCGTGCAGCGAAGCGTCAGGGAAGGAGGCGGCGCTCCCGGCGTCTAGCTTTCCCTTTGCTGTGTTCCGCCTTCTTTTGAAGGCGGAACACAGCGAAGGGAAGGCTAGACGTCGGGAGCGCCGCCTCCTTCCCTGACGCTTCGCTTCCGGATTTGTTTGGTTTGACGTGAGGGCGGGGCAGAGACGGCTGGCTGGCTTGAAGGCTTCACACCACGAATCCACGAACCCTTCAGCCTGGGAGTGACGTCAGATGGCTTCATGGCTTCACAGAACGTTGTCCTCAGAACGTTGAGGGTGCGTTTTATTATATTAGATAGTATATTGTATGATTTATTTAGTATTCCCTTCTTAGATGGTAATGAAATGTATTTAAAACTCTGTAAGAGCACTCCTTGCTTGTTACCCTAATTACAATAACTGACTATAAATGAGGAGTTGTTCTAGGGGTGGGCGGGTATAATAAATTAGATCCTGCAGTGGCTGTTAGATTCTATCTGTTAATGCTGTGGTCCAAAGCTTTTAAAACTAAGTGGAGGAGTGCGGCCTGATATTGTGTGGATCTGCCAACTAAAATGAATATTAGAAAAGAGATTAGATTCTAAAATACAGAAAAGTCACCCCTGGTTCGCAATGGATAGAAAGGAATGTAATTTCTATTAATTTTGAAACTTCTCCTGATGAAGACTGCGAAACAGTGGGGTCCCTGGCTGTCAGAAACTCTGTTAGACATAGCGAGATTTAATACTTCTCTAAGTATTACCCACGCTTATACAACTTAACTTCAATACCAAAACAACCAGAGACTGACGACTATACAAACAGGATACTATGGATTGATGATCGAGAGCATTACAAAAAGATGAACCAGATGGGTTGAACTTTCAAAAAGGCCTATTTATTTTGCCTCAAAGATAAGTAATTTGTTTAACATATTTATACAAGCAAGTTCATCTCAAAGTGAAAAACATTTGTAGCTCCGAGATACATTGGTTTCAGTTTGATATAGTGCTCTTTGTTCTCTTAATATCAAGGTTTATGAAGTAAATATATTTCCTTTACTTCCATTAACACTCGCTGTGGTGTTGTGCACTCTTATTGATATTTTGATAAAATACCCCTCTTTTCCGTTTTTTATCCACTTGATCTTTTTCTCCCCTGAGAGAGGGAGTTTTTTTAGTATCGGTGGTTTTTTCTGAAAAGAGGAGGAGCCCATGATGTCGGCCAATTCAGTGGAGTCCTAAACTAAACATGGTTCCCTGGGCCATTGAGGCTACTTTATAAAATTTAGTAAATATCATAATTTTGCATTCACTTCAGAGAGTATAATTGGAGTGGTATACATATTTTATTGATTTTCTTGAATACAAACAAGCAATGGGCGGTATTTCTTAAAAAAAAAAAAAAGGTTTTGACACTTTAAGGTAGGCGGTGACGTCAAGAATTAATGAGCGTCCACTTTAAAAGGTGGGCGCCATGTTTAAACAATGCCGACATCAGACCAGCAAAGAAGTAAGAAAGCTAATCCAAGGTAAGCAAGAGTAAGCTCTGTACAGTAAAAGCAACGATTCAATCTGGGTTGGGCAAGCATACAGAGGGTTAAATATTCTTTTCTTCTCACAGGAGGTTAGCTTTTCGCTATAGTGAAATTTTGTTTGATTGTCTTCAGGTACAAAAGGCACATGCACTTCAAATCCCTTGAGAAAGCCATAAGTTAAAGCAGGCGAAACGGGACCCGTCGGAAATGCAATTAAGATAAGTGCTATAAATGCCACAGGTTAGAAGTATCTGACATATATACAAGTAAATATTGTTTACAACTGGAGGTTTTTTAGCCGATGAAGAATGAGTCTGTGAGTCATACAGAAGCTCAAATTAGACCACAGACAAGCAGAGGCTTTTTCCTCCATAGATAAAAATTCCAGTATTATAATCACTCAAATTTCAAGTGACCACACGTGTGTTTGGAAGAAGTCTCATTCATGGGAGTCATTGAAGTATGTCTCCGTGATAGCGACATCTAAATCTGCCTCTACCATCAGGGCGTGCAGATCATAAACTTTGTTGCTTATGCTGTGAGCATTTGTGGTCATTGCTTTCCAGCTACTTTTCAATGGTAGTCTCATCTTCTGTACAATTTTCTGTTTAGTCTCACTTTCTACGGTATTGCTCAGAAATGAATTGCTAAGATTATTGTTTTCATTGCTTTCCTTATTACTGTCACAGCTTGTCTTTTGCTGGGGGTGACTACCTGAATCGACCAGCTTCCAAATTTCACCTCCACCTTCTAGTTTAAATGCCTAGAAACATAGGGGTCCTTTTACAAAGGCGTGCTAAAAATGGCTTGCGGTAGTGTAGGCTCGGGTTTTGGGCGTGCGCCAATATATTTTTTAGCGTGCCTGTAAAAAAGGCCTCTTTTTTTTGCCAAAAATGGACATGCTGCAAAATGAAAATTGCCACGCGTCCATTTTGGGTCTGAGACCTTACCACAAGCCATTGACCTAGCAGTAAAGACTCACACGGTAATTGGGTGGTAATGACCTACGCGTGCCAAATGGCACTCGTCCATTTCGTACGCCCAAAAATAAAAAATATTTTTCAGATGCTCATATCGGATGCGTGCCAAAAATGAAATTACCGCAAGGGCCACATGGTAACTCCATTTTGGCTTGCCTTGGGCACACGTAGGTACCTACACAGCTTAGTAAAAGGGCCCCATAATGTCAGAAATTCTCACCTAGGATTCTTTTTCCTGCCACAGTGAGATGCAGCCCTTAATTATAATATAGTCTTTTGTTTTTCCATGTATTGACTCATCCTCCTATGTACCTAAAACCTTCGGGGTGATACCAGGCTTTGAGATACTTATTGAAGTTTTTAGTATTTTGGAGTCTTTCCTCTTCCTTTCCATAAGTTGGTAGAACTTCATAAAAATCTACAGTCTGTACCTGTCACACCACTGAGGGTGATCCGGAGTAGTGAGCCCTTGGGCTGCCGCCATAGACCGGCAACAGCAGGGGAACCACCCAAGCTGGAAGCGAGGTCAAACACCAACAGGCAGGTACAGGAGTGTCAAACGGGTTTGGCTGGACAGAACTCTGAAGGGGACTTGGCTTGGATGGACTGGAACGGACTTGGCTTGGCTGAACTGGAACCAAATGCTGGAACAGACTTGGCTGGGTTGAACTGAGGACTTACAAACAAGGCAGACACAAGCAGGGTAGGGCAGAAGCTATGGACAAGCGGGATGCTACAAGCAGGAAGGGAACTATAGCCGAAGACGGACAGGGCAGAGACTCACAGTAAGGAACTGAAGCTAAAGACACATAGGATAGATACAGCAGTAAGGAACAGAAACTAAAGACACACAGGGCAGGTACCGCCAGAAAGGAAACAGAACTGAAGACAAACAAGACTGAAATAAACAGTAAGGAACTGAAGCTAAAGACACATAGGATAGATACAGCAGTAAGGAACAGAAACTAAAGACACACAGGGCAGGTACCGCCAGAAAGGAAACAGAACTGAAGACAAACAAGACTGAAATAAACAGTAAGGAACTGAAGCTAAAGACAAACTAGTCAAAGACTAGCAGAGCTAGAACTGCAACAAGCACTCACAGACGAAAGCACATTTGAAGACCTCTGTTGCAAAGGCAAGTCTGACAATTCCCAGGAGCTTAATAAGGCAATTACAGATGAGGTCACAGGTGAGGCCTGGCAGCAGAAACCTAGGGGCAAGTCTGGAGTGCTGGAACATCAGGACCGAAATGGAACCTGGAAGATATGAGAAACAGAAAAAAAAACAGTCCACAGCAACCACAGGGCCCGGTCACCCAGGGGCAAGGTGAGTGTAGGCATGGAATACAGTCACAATCGTGACAGTACCAAAGGTTTTAACCCCTCCCTCAACTCCTGGAAAGTTCTTTGTTCTACTAGTGGGGTATTATTTGCTAGATCATTTGTTTCCAGGTTGAAAGCAATATCAGTGTTAGAACTCACATATACTTTAGCATTTGGAGTCCCTCAAGTTTCCATATTAGGATCTTTCTTTTTTTTTGGGGGGGGGGGGGGGGTCCCTATAATTTTAAATATTACATCAAACAAAACATTTGAATAGCAAAGGGAGTACAAAGGAAAAGTAAGCTCAGCATTAACAAATTAAATAGGAAATAAGGGAAGAAGAATCATACAATCCAGATATTCCAAGATGCCCTTCTCCCCAATTAACCACAACTGCACCCTCCATTAGAACAATAAACTCTGGGAATCCAAGAAAGAAAAGGAACTCAATTAATAGGAAACAATCTTCCCCATTGCCAAAATATTGCAAGTACTAAACCCTTCAACTATAATTTATCCCATCCCTCCAGTCAAATCACTGTAGGTGTTGCCTTCAGATATTGGTGGATCCCTCGGAAAGAATAGTTTTTTCTTGTTTTCAAGAAATGAGG